>NW_027362761.1:882145440-883387940 GCF_046119375.1 Phyllobates terribilis
GGTACTGGAACCCGGATGGGTAGCAGAAGGTACAAGAGCCAATGGAACTGCCGAAGACCAGCTGATGGTACTGGAACTCGGTTACTAAGCAGGAGGTACCTGTGCCAGAAAGCACTACCAAGGACCAGCAGACATTGGTGGAACTTGGATACCGAGAAGGAGGCACCTAATCCAAAGGCACTGCGGAGAACCAGCTGAAGGTACTGGAACCCGGATGGGTAGCAGAAGGTACCCATGTAAAAAAAAGTTCAAGGCCGCGAGCCGGCCGCAGTTACCAAAACCCGCAGTCCTACAGGGGGTGCTTGTCCTATTGGCACTATGGAACCAGCCTTCATTGCCTGATCCCGCAGCCCACATAGGAGTCACCTAAACTGCAGGCACCATAGAGTCGGCTAACCCGACCGCAACACGACAGGACAACACATTGGAGGCAAAGTGACGTTGACACTACCCGGAAACAGCTGGCGTGCTGGAACCAGGCTGGGCAGGAGGGAGTACCCATGCCAAAGTCACTGCCGAGAACCAGCTGACGGTACTGGAACCCGGATGGGTAGTAGAAGGTACAAGAGCAAATTGAACTACCGAGGACCAGCTGACGGTACTGGAACCCGGATGGGTAGCAGAAGGTACAAGAGCCAATGGAACTGCCGAAGACCAGCTGACGGTACTGGAACTCGGTTACTAAGCAGGAGGTACCTGTGCCAGAAAGCACTACCAAGAACCAGCAGACGTTGGTGGAACTTGGATACCGAGAAGGAGGCACCTAATCCAAAGGCACTGCCGAGAACCAGCTGGCGGTGCTGGAACCCAAGGTAAATACTAAAAACAGAGTGGAGCCAGAGGTGTAATTGGAGCAAGTTTTAAATCAGTAGTACAGTGGATGTGGACAAAGCAGGAGAATTTGCCGGACACACAGCAGGGGAACAGCTGACGTTACTGAACCCCAATAACACTGGAGCAAGCGTTGACTGTGCAGACGGCACTTCTGAGCAGCAACTAGCGGTATTGGAGCCCAGGGTAAATACTAAAAACAGAGGAGCCAGAGGTGTATTTGGAGGAGGTTTTAAATCAGTAGTACAGTGGATGTGGACAGAGCAGGAGAAAGTGCCGTCCGCACAGCAGGGGAACAGCTGACGTTACTGAACCCCAATAACACGGCAGCAAGTGTTGACTGTGCAGACGGCACTTCCGAGCGCCAACTGGCGGTGTTGGAGCTCAGGGATAATACTGAAAACAGAGGAGCCAGAGGTGTAATTGGAGCAACTTTAAAATCTGTAGTAGTGAGAATGTGGACAGAGCAGGAGAAATTGCCGTCCGCACAGCAGGGGAACAGCTGACGTTACTGAACGCCAATAACACGGCAGCAAGTGTTGACTGTGCAGACGGCACTTCCGAGCGCCAACTGGCGGTGTTGGAGCTCAGGGATAATACTGAAAACAGAGGAGCCAGAGGTGTATTTGGAGGAGGTTTTAAATCAGTAGTACAGTGGATGTGGACAGAGCAGGAGAAAGTGCCGTCCGCACAACAGGGGAACAGCTGACGTTACTGAACCCCAATAACACGGCAGCAAGTGTTGACTGTGCAGACGGCACTTCCGAGCGCCAACTGGCGGTGTTGGAGCTCAGGGATAATACTGAAAACAGAGGAGCCAGAGGTGTAATTGGAGCAACTTTAAAATCTGTAGTAGTGAGAATGTGGACAGAGCAGGAGAAATTGACGTCCGCACAGCAGGGGAACAGCTGACGTTACTGAACCCCAATAACATGGCAGCAAGTGTTGACTGTGCAGACGGCACTTCCGAGCGCCAACTGGCGATGTTGGAGCTCAGGGATAATACTGAAAACAGAGGAGCCAGAGGTGTATTTGGAGGAGGTTTTAAATCAATAGTACAGTGGATGTGGACAGAGCAGGAGAAATTGCCGTCCGCACAGCAGGGGAACAGCTGACGTTACTGAACCCCAATAACATGGCAGCAAGTGTTGACTGTGCAGACGGCACTTCCGAGCGCCAACTGGCGGTGTTGGAGCTCAGGGATAATACTGAAAACAGAGGAGCCAGAGGTGTAATTGGAGCAACTTTAAAATCTGTAGTAGTGAGAATGTGGACAGAGCAGGAGAAATTGCCGTCCGCACAGCAGGGGAACAGCTGACGTTACTGAAACCCAATAACATGGCAGCAAGTGTTGACTGTGCAGACGGCACTTCCGAGCGCCAACTGGCGGTGTTGGAGCTCAGGGATAATACTGAAAACAGAGGAGCCAGAGGTGTATTTGGAGGAGGTTTTAAATCAGTAGTACAGTGGATGTGGACAGAGCAGGAGAAAGTGCCGTCCGCACAGCAGGGGAACAGCTGACGTTACTGAACCCCAATAACATGGCAGCAAGTGTTGACTGTGCAGACGGCACTTCCGAGCGCCAACTGGCGATGTTGGAGCTGAGGGATAATACTGAAAACAGAGGAGCCAGAGGTGTATTTGGAGGAGATTTTAAATCAGTAGTACAGTGGATGTGGACAGAGCAGGAGAAATTGCCGTGCGCACAGCAGGGGAACAGCTGACGTTACTGAACCCCAATGACATGGCAGCAAGTGTTGACTGTGCAGACGGCACTTCCGAGCGCCAACTCGCGGTGTTGGAGCTCAGGGATAATACTGAAAACAGAGGAGCCAGAGGTGTAATTGGAGCAACTTTAAAATCTGTAGTAGTGAGAATGTGGACAGAGCAGGAGAAATTGCCATCCGCACAGCCGATGAACAGCTGACGTTACTGAACCCCAATGACACGGCAGCAAGTGTTGACTGTGCAGACGGCAATTCCGAGCGCCAACTGGCGGTGTTGGAGCTCAGGGATTACAGTTCAGGTGGTAGAAACATGAACAGAACAGGAGACCTGGATACTTTTGCAAACAATTATTTATTCTGGAAGAGGACTGGCAAATTCATGAGAGATCCAGGCCTTGTTCATTTTGAGAAAAGTAAGCCGGTCAACGTTATCGGAGGATAGTCGCATGCGACGGTCTGTTAGTACACCACCTGCGGCACTAAAGACGCGTTCCGATAATACACTAGCAGCAGGGCAAGCTAGCACCTCCAATGCATACTGACTTAGCTCTGGCCATGTATCTAGCTTACAGACCCAAAACTTGAAGGGAGAAGAGCCGTCTGGGAGTACACTAAGAGGGCAAGACATGTAGTCTGTCACCATCTGACGGAAACGTTGCCTCCTGCTGACTGGAGCCGTCTGTGATGGTGTAGACATTTGTGGCGGCGGGGACACAAAACTTTGCCACATTTCGGCCATACTGGTCTTGCCTTGTGCTGAGGCTCTGCTTCTGCTCCCTCTTTGTGCAGAGCTTCCTCCACTGCCTCGATGCACTGAGCTGCTTTGTAAAGCACTAGCAGCACTGCTCTGGGTTGGAATGGAGAACATGATGGAATGCACCAGTGCGTCTTGGTACTCCCGCATTTTACGCTCCCGGTTCAACGGTGTTATGAGGCTTTGTAAGTTGTCCCGGTAGCGAGGATCTAGGAGGGTGGACACCCAATAATCAGCCGTGTTGAGAATGTGGGCGATGCGGCGGTCATTTCTCAGGCACTGCAGCATGAAATCAACCATGTGCTGCAGACTGCCAACTGGCCAAGAAACGCTGTCCCCTGCTTGAGGCGTGATCTCTGCCTGCTCTGCATCACCCCACCCTCGCTCTAGATCCTAACTACTAGAGCATTGTGTACCTCCCTCCTCTGGACAGATGTCTTCCTCATCCATTGACTCCTCCTCATCCTCCTCACAAAGTGTCCCCTGCTTAGGCCTTTGTGAGGAACCACGTTGCGCAGACTGTAGAGAAGCAGATGGCATTTGTGACTCCTCATCCTCCACCTCTTCCAAAACCTCGTCCCTTAGTGCTTGCAGTGTTTTTTCAAGCAGGCAGATAAGGGGGATAGTCATGCTGACTAGTGCATCATCTGCACTCGCCATCCGCGTGGAATAATCGAAGGCACGCAAAACGTGGCAAATGTCCTTCATAGAGGCCCACTCAGTGGTGGTGAAGTGTGAACGGCGTGCACTGCGACTTGTTTGCGCCTGCTGCAGCTGGTACTCCATTACTGCTGCCTGCTGCTCACACAACCTCTGCAACATATGTAACGTTGAATTCCACCTGGTGGGTAGGTCACATATGATGCGATGTTTCGGAAGACGTAATCGGCGCTGCAGAGCTGCAATGCGTGATCTTGCATTGCTGGAACGCCGCAAGTGAGTGCACTCTATGCGGACCTTGTGAAGCAGTGCATCAAGATCCGGATAGTCCCTCAAAAAACTCTGCACGACCAAGTTGAGCACATGTGCCAGACATGGGATGTGAGTGAGGTTGCCTAGGCCCAGAGCTGCCACCAGATTTCGGCCATTGTCACACACTACCATGCCTGGCTGGAGATTCGCTGGCACAAACCACACGTCGCTCTGCTGCTTGATGGCATTCCAGAGCTCCTGCGCTGTGTGGCTTCGATTCCCCAAAGAAATTAATTTTAATACGGCCTGTTGACGTTTGGCCACGGCTGTGCTCATATTGGTCACCATAACAGGTAACCGTTCACGGGTCGATGTGGAGGTAGACCGTGACGGCTCCTGCAGCGCTGATTCAGAGGAACTGGTGTATGAGGAGGAGTCAATGTGTACAGACTGGATTCCTGCAATCCTTGGAGTTGGCAGAACACGTACAGTGCCACTCTCAAGATCTGTACCCGGCTCCACAACATTTACCCAATGGGCAGTGAGGGAAAGGTATCGTCCCTGTCCATGCTTACTGGTCCACGCATCGGTGGTCAGGTGGACCTTGCTACTGACGGCGTTTTGTAGCGCATGTTTAATTTTTCCCTCCACATGATGTTGCAGGGCAGGGACGGCTTGCCTGCTGAAATAAAATCGGCTGGGCATGTTGTATTGTGGGACTGCCAATGCCATAAAGTTACGGAATGTGTCAGTCTCCACCAGCCTGAATGATAGCATTTCAAGGGCCAGTAGTTTAGCAATGCCAGCATTCAGAGCCTGTGCTCAGGGGTGGTTTGCCGAGTATGGGCGCCTTTTCTCCCATGCCTGTGCTAACGATGGCTGTAGACTGGCCTGGCAGTGTGAGGATGACTGGGAAAGTGGTGCTGTGGGTGGAATTACACTGTGTCTCTGTACAACAGTGCCAGAGATTCTTCCATGGCGATCCTGTGAGGAAGCCGAACCAGCTGTGTGTGAGCTGGAGGAAGAGGCTACAACACGAGCTGAAGAGGTGGTAGGTGGCGCTGTAGGTTGGCCTAGGTCTTCAGTGTGTTTTTGTAACTCCACCACGTGCTTGGTCCGCACATGTTTCCACATATTTGTGGTATTGAGGTTGCTGACACTTTTCCCTCTTTTCACCTTCTGATTACACAGCTTGCATTTGACAAAGCAAATGTCATCTGCAACTGTGTCAAAAAAGGACCAGGCACTGCAAGTCTTGGGAGCGCCCGCTTTGGATTTTGGAAGAGCCATGCTCCTAATGGGTGCCGAAGTGGAGGCTACAGGCAACCAAGTCTGCCCCCTCCCTCTCCCTCCTTTTTGGGCTGATCGGGGAATCTCTTCCTCAGAGCTGCTCCCACCACCTTCCTGTCCCTCACGCCATGATGGGTCAAGGACCTCATCATCTACACCACCCTCTTCAAACAACTGCTTCTCCTGGGTAGTCTCGACAGCACAGTACGCACCAGAAAGTGGCACCTGAGTCTCATCATCAGATGCGTACTGAGGTGTGCTGCTGACCATAGGCACTGGCCCACCCGCCTCTTCAGATTCAGAGAGACAAAACGGTTGCGCATCACTGCATACTACCTCTTCTTCAAATTCTCGAATTCTGCTTGGCTGGCCCCCTCTTTCCAAGCCAAGAGATTCAGAGAACAGAAGTAGAGATGGCTCCTGTCCAGGGCTCTCTGACTGCCTGGGCAATTTGGCAGGTGGTGAAGAGACAGATGGGTGCTCTTCAGTGCTCAGGACCTGAGAGGATCTGGAACTAATTGAAGTCGATGCGTTAGCTGCCATCCATCCGACAACGGCTTCAATTTGGTCCTCCTGCAGCAGTGGGGTACGGGTAGCTCCTACAAAGCTGCGCATAGAGGACTGTTCCCTGGTAAAACTGGGGGATGCTGAGTCACTGGTGCCCGCAGCAGGCACAGAATGCCCACGTCCTCTCCCTGCAGGCACAGAATCCTCACGTCCTCTCCCTGCAGAACCTCCACGCCCACGCCCACGACCACATGCCTTACTCCCTGCCTTCTTCATCTTGGTAGACTGATAAAGATAGGCAGAAAAGTACTAAGAGCTTAGTGTGCTTATTCCTGAACAGCTGCTAACAGGTATAAGAAACACTAATTTTATAAAGTGTGGACTAGACTTTAATATGAGCTAATGTGGCCTACACAACTGTAAAGTGGAGTGTTTGGTGAACTTTATTTAGGTTTTTTTGTCACAAAAAGACACTGGATGTGCCTAAAGATGTAATAACGATAGTATCACAAACTTTTTGTAGCTATTACAATGTAGGAAGGTAACCTACAATGCAATAGATGAGGCTGCAAAAAATAGGCTAATACTAATCTGGCTGGGGCTGCAGGGCTCAATGCTGCAGAAAGGCTCCTCTAACTACTCCTATATAGTGTGTTTGGAACCAATTTAGCTGAATACGGATGGAACCACCACACTAATAGGAGAAATCAGGAAAAATTATGAATTGGCAAAAAAGGACAATGTATGAGGCAGTGACACACACTGAGTGCACTACAACCAGACGTGGTTGAAGCACACACTACAGGGTGAGCTGCACTCACACACCAGACCTTGCAGACAGCGGTGAACAGTACAGATGCAGAGCACTGTGCACTAGCGCTGCAAGACCAAAAAAATTTCTCTATCTACTCCTATATAGTGTGTTTGGAACCAATTTAGCTGAATACGGATGGAACCACCACACTAATAGGAGATATCAGGAAAAATTATGAATTGGCAAAAAAGGACAATGTATGAGGCAGTGACACACACTGAGCGCACTACAACCAGACGTGGTTGAAGCACACACTACAGGGTGAGCTGCACTCACACACCAGACCTTGCAGAAAGCGGTGAACAGTACAGATGCAGAGCACTGTGCACTAGCGCTGCAAGACCAAAAAAATTTCTCTATCTACTCCTATATAGTGTGTTTGGAACAAATTTAGCTGAATACGGATGGAACCACCACACTAATAGGAGATATCAGGAAAAATTATGAATTGGCAAAAAAGGACAATGTATGAGACAGTGACACACACTGAGTGCACTACAACAAGACGTGGCTGAAGTACACACTACAGGGTGAGCTGCACTCACACACACAGACCTTGCAGAAAGCGGTGAACAGCACAGAGAACTGTGCACTAGCACTGCAAGGCACAGCGATTTATAAAGTAGCTTGGGTAAAGCAGAATAGACCAAATAGGTAGCTAAAACTGTCCCTCAGAACAACAGCATCCTATCCCTAACTGAATTCACAGCAGAGTGAGCTCAAAATGGCGGCGGCGGCTTTTATAGTGCATCATGACATCATTTCAGCAGCCAATCACAGCCATGCCATTAGTTAAGATGCCTACATGCCTAACAGGATGTGCCCACACTTCTTAGGATCCTCATTGGCTGAATAAAATGAAAAAGGCTCATTGCATTATGGGAACTTCCGATTCTGGTATACGATATTGCAAAAGTATCGGAATTAAGTATCGGAATTCCGATACCGCGAATATCGGCCGATACCCGATATTTCAGTATCGGAATGCTCAACACTAATCAGCACCATTTGTAAGATGTTGTTTTATTTTGTCAATATTTTGGAACGTTTAAAAATGTAGCAGTAATTTTTCATTTTTTTTAAAGGGACCTATTCAGTTTTGAAAATGACTTTGAGGGTCCTATATATTGGAAACCCACAACAGTGATACCATTTTAAAAACACCATCCCTTAAGGTATTCAAAATTGCTTTCAGGTAGTTTATTAACCCTTCAGGTGCTTTTCAGGAATTAATGCAAATTGACATGACAGAAATGTAAAAATGTATTTTTACCACCTAAATATTTCTAACTTCTGAACAGGCCACTATAGCTGGAAGACTTTAAGGTCGTTATTTGGCCATGAATTGCCATGGCAAACATCAGGACCACACGATCAAGATCTCAGGGTGCTGATGGGGTTAAAGAGAAAGCCCTACACTCTGCTAACCAACTAGATGCTGTAGTCACTATTGACAGAGGTATTTAGGGGATAAACGGCCATGTTCGGTGCCAACAATGATCGTGGCTGATGCAGCAAGTTGTCAACTATAGTGTACAGCTGATAGCTGCTGGATTGTGACCAGTCAGAGGATGCTAGTCTCTTATATCGCAGGTCAGTTTTAAGATGTATTGGCAATCATTAAGGGGTTGAAATTCCGCGAAGCACCTGGGAGTTCAAGATGCTCACCACACCTCTAGATAAATTCCTTGAGGGGTCTAGTTTCCAAAATGGGGTCATTTGTGGGGGAATTCTACTGTTTAGGCACATGAGGGGCTCTCCAAACGCTACATGGTGCCCGTTCTTGATTTCAGCCAATTATGCGGTCAAAAAGTCCAACTGTGTTCCTTCCCTTCCGAGCCCTGTCATGCGCCCAAACAGTAGCTTTCTCCTACATATGAGGTATCAACGTACACAGGAGAAATTGCACAACAAATTTTGAGGTCCATTTTCTCCTGTTACCCTTTTGAAAATAAAAAATCGGGGCTAAAGTAACATTTTTGTGAAAAAAGAGTAACATTTTCATTTTTCCTTCCACATTCCTTTAATTCCTGTAAAGATCATGAAGGGTTAATAAACTTCAGGATCTTCACAGGAACTGAAGCAATGTAGAAGGAAAAAAATTAACATTTAACTTTTTTTCACAAAAATTTTACTTTAGACCACAATTTTTTTACTTTCCCAAGGGTAACAGGAAAAAATAGACACCAAACATTATTGTGCAATTTCTCCTGAGTACGCCGATATCCCCTGTGTGGAGGAAAAACATTGTTTGGGAGCATGGCAGGGCTCAGAAGGGAAGGAGCATCATTTGACCTTTTGAATGCAAAATTGTCTGGAATGGAGAGCGAATGCCATGTCGCGTTTGGAGAGCCCCTGATGTGCCTAAAGAGTGAAAACCCCCCACAAGGGACCCCATTTTGGAAACTAGAACCCTCTAGGAACTTATATAGAAGTGTTGTGAGCATCTTGAACCCCCAGTTGCTTCACAGAAGTTTATAACATAGATCCGTGAAAATAAAAAATTCAAATTTTTTCCACAAAAATAATCTTTTAGCCCAATTTTTTTTTATTTTCACAAGACTATCAGGAGAAAATGGACCTCAAAAATTGTTGTGCAATTTCTCCTGAGTATGGCGATACCCTATATGTGGGGGAAAACCACTGTTTGGGCGCGCGGCAGGCCTCGGAAGGGAAGGAGTATCATTTGACTTTTTGAACGCAAAATTGTCTGGAATCGAGAGCGAACGCCATGTTGCATTTGGAGAGCTCCTCATGTGCTTTAACAGTAGAAACCCCCCATAAATTACTCCATTTAGGAAACTAGACCCTTCAAGGAATGTATCTAGATGTGTGGTGAGCATCTTGAACCCACAGGTGCTTCACAGAAGTTTATAACGTAGAGCCAAGAAAATAAAAAAAATAAAATCACATTTTTCCCACAAAAATTTTCTTTTAGCCTCAAATTTTTTATTTTTACAACGGGAGAAAATGGACCCCAAAATGTGTTGTCCAATTTCTCCTGAGAGTGCCAATACCCCATGTGTGGTGGAAAACTACTTTTGAGGCACAGTGAAAAGCTCAGAAGGGAAGAAGCTCCATATTGGCGTTCAGATTTTGCTGGACTGGTTTTAGATCGGGTTGTTCTGGACGCGGCGATACCAAATGTGTACTTTTTTGGTTTATTTTTTACATAAAAGAGTATTTATTATTGTAATATTTTTTTTAAATATTTTTACAATTTTTTTTTAACATAGTCTCTCTATGGGACTTTCACTTTTTTCACAGGTATAATGCATTGCAATGCACTAGCATTGCATTATACCAATACTGAAAGCTTCTGAGACCATGCCATGAGCATGGTCTCAGCTTTCTGTAGCTTGGTGACCCATGATGACCCCCGGGTCACCATGGCGACGATCGGGCCCCCTGCGATGCCCCCCTTGGGGGCGCCAATCTGAAGGCAGAGCGAACTTCTGTCCCTCTGCCTGCCTCCTGAATGTTGCGATTGCGCTTGATCGCAGCATTTAAGAGGTTAACAGCCAGGGACGGCGCTGACACAGCTCCTGGCTCTTGAGTGCAGGAGCTCAGCCACTGGCAGCGCTGAGCTCCTGCTGTCTTCGGGAAGGAGGTGCTGATATTTCATCGGTAAGTCAGATTGACAGTGACGTGTAAACACGCAGTGACAGTTCAAAGTCATGATGGGCATAGCCCGTCATGGTAAAGGAACTGACACCCACTCATGACGGGCTATGCTTGTCATTGGACGTAAAGGGGTTAAACTCAGGCGAACCAGACGAGTTTTTCAAACAGACGACGCTTCAGGAAACTCTGAAGCGTCTTAGGTGTAATTTTTTTCGGTTGTTTCCTGAGAGGAATTCTGATGTTTTTGGTCACTTGTGGTTTTTCACATGATTTTTTTATATCTTTTTTTACTGTCGTTTTCTGGCTGTTTTTTCACTGCATTGAATAATGAAGAAACTGCTAGTGTTTATTTCAGTGAAAATTATGACAAAAAGCCTCCCAAAACCATCCGTGCATCGCCCAGCTGTCTCCTGAGATTTCCCACTGACTTGTTCCATAAAGTGATTTCCGAATGGAAAACCCCAGTAGAATGGTGAGGTCAATTCTTTTAACCACTTGATGTTTTTAGAACTCTGAAGTAGTTAAAATATTTTGAAAAGCCTGAACATATGCTCAGCAAGTCATTTTTACATAGAAATGCATATGTTCATTCTTTTGAGTGTTGAGTCAGCCTGAAAAAGATTAATAAGCACATACCGTAAAAGGGCTTTTCCAGTTTCAGAAAATTCCTCTCCCCAGGCAGTTTATTTAAAAAAACAAACAAACTGTGCATTACTCACTCTCCCCGGGTCCAGTGTTGAGTATTTTTCAAAATAACAATGCAAGGCCACATGTTGCTTGTGCTACTGTGAACAGACAGTGTGGCCTAAGCGTGCTGCCATGGCCTGCAGTGTCTCCATACTTGTCTCCCATAACGCACAACAGGGACTTCAATTGTCGGCAATTGCAAAGGGAGCTGACAGCAGCGGATCTTGATGATTCATGTGCCCAAGTGCAATTAGAGCAGTCCTCAAACAACCGTTAATAACACGCCAAGGTGTGTAAGTACAGTTATTTCTGCATGTGCCGCTCATACTCAAAACTGAATAAGAGATGTTTAGAAAATGTTGTTTCCATTTTTGACCATTTGCATACCATTGACACATCTATATTTTCATAAATCCACGACTTTTCCTTCTTGTTGCAATGTTGAGGAGTAAATGCATACATTTCTATTAAACACTTTACCGTTCTGGATAATCGACATATAATCTTTATTCTGAGGGTGAATACAGTTGTGATAATACCACATTTATGTCATGGTTTTTTTATGTTTCACTTCTTTTGCACAGAAAAACAATAAGTATTTTTGTTGGTCGCCATATTTTTTTGATCACCTTTTATTTTTTATTATAAATCTGGAATTGTTTTTTTTTATCATTTTATAAATGTTTGTCATGCAGTATAATTAAAGGGGCTGTAAAAGTTTGAGAGTAAAAGTCTGCAGTTACTTTATGTAACTGATGACTTCTGAATTGTGACAGCCTGTATTGCGTACGCTGTCATGATTCCCTGCTATTACCAATTCGAGCAAGCGATCAAATAACTGTCTGTATGTGATTTGCATATGTGCAATCACATGCCAACTAGTCTTAGCTGGCTTCTCTCAAGCCATCCAGTTAACACGTGATTGCATGCATGCATATCACATACCTGTTGTCATGTGACTGCTTGCTCGCACCGGCAATAAATCGTGACTGTGTGCATAACATACGATTTCACAATTCAGAATATATATATATATTTTTTCTTTAGATTTGACTACTTTTGTGGCAGAAAATCTTTTTACATTTATTTTTTTGGTGGGGAAGAGGTCGCATTCTGCAAGCTATCAGCGTTTTCATTTCTGTAATAACGGCTTCTTTATGTAACAAGTAGAGATGACCAAACTTAAAAGTTCTGGGTTCTTACCAGACAGTTAGTGTTCGGTGCTAAAGCCACGGCCCCACTATCAGTATTTGGTCAGTATTTTTTCTCAGGAGAGGAAGCCAAAACCAGGAGTGGGTGATAAATGCAGAATTGGTGACTTGTTTCTATTATACCTTTTCTCTGATTGTTTCTCACCTGGTTTTGGCTTCCACTCCTGAGAAAAAATACTGACCGAATACTGACCAAATACTGATAGTGGGGTCATGGCCTAAATGTCGAACATGAACGTCTCCCGGAAGAGAGAAGAGTGAGGGAAAGAAAGAGAGAGAAGAGAGAGATAATATTTTTCCAGTTCCAAAGGTCTCCATTGTTTTCAATGGGGTTCGGGTTCTGGTTCAAGTTCGGGTACAGTTCTGGTACCAGAACCCGAACCTCCATACATCAGTTCTTCTCTAGTAACAAGCTGTACTTTTTATTGGTACCATTTTGGGGTGGTTGCCACTTTTTGATCGATTTTTATTTTCTTAATTTGTGAGGTAGAATAAACAATAAAGTAATTCTGGCATTGTATTTATTTTTTTGTGGTATTCACTTACCAAAATAAATAATAAAATACTTGTACAGTATGGGTCGTTATGAATGTGGAGATACCAAGTACGTGAAATTTACGTGGGGGTTTGGTTTATTTTATAAATAAACCATTTTGTATTATTCAAACTAGGATTTGAGGCTTTTTATATCTATTTTTCTTACACTTAAAAATATATTTTATTCTTTTCTTTAAATACTTCCTGGTCCCACAAGCAGGCTTGAACTTACGATCCTTTAATCGCATTGATAATATATAGTGTTGAGCGAACATGCTCGACACTGCTCGGTACTCGCCCGAGCATCACGCTACTCGGGATGTTCGGCGAGCACCGAGCATTTCCGGGTTACTCGGACGGGAGCTCGAGTCCCCTCCCTGCATGTTTGGCGCTCTTTACAGAGCCAATGAACATGCAGGGATTGCCAGCCAGTCACTGTAATGCCGCAGCCATGTTAGTTGTGGGCATTACATTGACTGGATGGCCGCACAGCATCACCTCGAGTATTTAAAACCGGGCGCCGCCATCTTGGACACAGTCGCTCCGGATCAGCTAGTGTAGGGAAAGCGCTGCTGAGCTAGGGAGAGATTTATACTGCGAAATAGTTAGTGTAGGGTCTGTAAAGGCTGCCAGATCAAACAAACAGTCCTTCTCAGGACTAATATCCATCCCAAATATCAGGCAGGCAGGCTGTATAGGAGACGCAGTGGTTATACCAGCAAACACTGCATTACAGTCCTGTGTGCTCCTGTTGCTGAAATTTCAGGACTTAGCTCCAGGTCCTGGGGGGCCAGGAAAAATCCTTTTTTTTTCATCTAAATCCTTTTTTTTTTTACCTCCTTCACACTGTACAAATACCCGTCTTATTAACCTTTTGGTGTGTGTCCCCCCCCCCCCCCCCCAAAAAAAAAAATCTCTATTATCCAGCTTTTGGCATTTTTTGCCGTAAAGAAAAATAGTAATAGTGTCTCCTGATTGTTCAGACACAAATATATCTGTTGAAAATAGTCTAGTGAAGGCCAGAGAAATAGATAAGAGTGGTTTTGCAGTTCCACGGTTCAAACCTCTGTATTATCCACTTTTGGGCCATTTTTACCTAAAAAAAATAACAGTTTGAGTGTGTCGCTCACTGTTCAGCCGCAAATATATCTATTTAAAATGGTCTGGTATACCCCAGTAAACAATAACTGTGGTTTTGCCATTCCACAGTAAAAAATCTCTATTATTGAGCTTTTGGTATTTTTTCCGTAAAGAAAAACAGTAATAGTTTCTCCCTGATTGTTCAGATTGTTTAAAAGAGTCGGGTGTAGGCCAGAGAAACAGAACTGTGGTTTTCCTCTACCACGGTTCTAATCTACTTTTTCTTACCCTTTTTCCATTGATAGTGCGAGTGTAAGCTATTTTACTTCCTTTACAATGGGCAAGGCGCGTGGCAAGGGACGTGGAACTGGACATTCTGGTGATGGTGCATGCAGAGGACGGGGCGGTGGCCAAGGTGAAAATGTGCCACAACCAACAGCCACATCTTCTCGCTCCCACTTCTTGACCGAATTACTAGGGAAGCACAGAACACCACCAGTATTGTGAACTGATCAGTGTGAACAGGTTATTAATTGGATAGCAGATAATACTTCCAGTTACCTGGGCACCACCACCTCCGGTCTGTCTTCCACACGGTCAAATCTTAGTAGCCGTGATTCTCGACCGCATACTCCTCCTCACCCTGATGCTCCTCCCTCCCACCATGCCGAGTGTCGTCAGACAGCAATTGATACCACACTTGGACACTCTGAAGAGCTGTTCACTGGTCCATTTCCAGATTTGTGCCCCTCGCCTGCTCCGCTTGAAGTGGTGGAAGAGGTGATTCCATGTAGCGATGCCCAAATATTTGAACAGCCACGGCCACAGGAAGTCGACGCTGGCAATTTGTCACAAGAGGTGGACGATGACGAGACACAATTGCCAGGAATTGAGGAGGAGGATCGTGGTGCGCAAGTGGAAGAGGAGGAGGTGGTGGATGATCTAGTAACTGACCCAATGTGGCAGGAGGACATGCAGAGCGAGGCCAGCAGCACACAGGGTGAGGGAGGCAGAGTACCCCAACAGGCAGGAAGAAGCAGTCTGGTGGCCGCACACAGAAGGCAGGCAACAGTTCCCCGTAACACCAACACGAGGGACGTTGCCAGTACAACCTGTAGGTCTTCCAGAGTCTGGAATTTTTTTAAAGACTCTGCTGATAACCCCAAAAAGGCCATTTGTACCACCTGCCATGCCAGCATCAGCAGGGGTGACAAAACTACCATCCTGACCACCACCAGCATGATCAGGCACATGGCAGCAAAGCACCCGACTTTGTGGGGCGAACCCCAGGGTCCACGACCAGTGTCAGCGGGTGTCACCACTGCTTCTTCCACTGTTGTGAGTGCAATAGAACCCCCTTTTGTGTGTGCAAGGCAATCCCCTGTCCATACTTCATGCAAAGATGCCCCCTCTTCTCAGTCTTCACTTGTTATGGAGGTTTCTCAAGAAACAGCATCAACGTCCACGTCCATGTCCCATCGCTGCGTTCAATGGTCCATATCCCAGACCTTTGAACGAAAGCGGAAATTCGCAGCTAACGCCCCACAGGCCACAGTCCTAAATTCGTACATTTCACGACTGCTTGCGTTGGAAATGCTGCCTTGTAGGCTGGTGGAGACAGAATCCTTCCGCAACCTTATGGCGGTGGCTGTCCCTCAGTACTCGGTCCCCAGCCGACACTATGTGTGCCATCCCCGCACTACACAAGCACGTGTCCCAAAACATCTGCCGTGCCCTCAACAACGCAGTTACTGGGAGAGTCCACCCGACAACGGACACGTGGACAGGTGCTTGTGGCCAGGGACGGTACATCTCCCTGACGGCACACTGGGTAAACATAGTGGAAGCCGGGACACAGTCGGACCTTGGGACGGAACACATCCTCCCCACACCGAGGATTGCTGGCCCTATGTCAGTCAGAGTTGCCCCCACAGTGTACAGCTCCTGCGCATCATCCTCCTCCTCCTCATGTTCAGCCTCCATCTCAGATATCACCACATCAGTTACAAGCTGGAAGCACTGCAGTACTGCCTCCGCCAAGCGGCAACAGGCTGTGCTGAAACTCATAAGCTTAGGTGAGAAACCTCACACTGCTTGTGAGTTGAGGACAGCTGTGAAAGAGCAGGCAGATCTGTGGCTGACACAGCTGAACCTACATCCAGGCATGGTCGTGTGTGACAATGGCCATAACCTGGTGGCGGCTCTGAGGCGAGGCGAGATCACACACGTATCTGCTTGTCAATGTACGCTGCCTGTCAGCTCATTTTCGCAAGTCGGCTACAGCTTCCGCCGCCCTTGCTGTGTTGCAGCAGCGTTTGCAGCTTCTGTCACACCAACTGGTGTGTGATGTCCCCACACGGTGGAACTCTACCCTCCACATGTTGCAAAGGATTTGTGAGCAGAAGAGAGCAGTTGTGGAGTACCAGCTGCAACAAGGCCGTCAATATTCAGGTCAGACTCCACACAGAAGACCTCAGGAGAGGACCTGGATGTCTGACATATGTACCATCTTGACAAACATTGAGGAGTCCACCAAGATGGTGAGTGGCGATGACGCCTTCATTAGCGTCAGCATTCCACTTGTCTGTCTTTTGCAACGCTCTCTGCAGAGAATTAAAGAGGAGGCATTGCAGCCAGAGTATGATGAGATGGATCAAGAAGCCATAGCGGTCGATTACACACAGCCCAGCCTCATCTCATCCCAACGTGCATTGGGGGGACAATGAGGGAGAGGAGGAGGAGGGGAAGAACAGGAGCTTGTATTATGCGCTGTAGACGGTAGTACCTGTACAACTGTCATACTGTCGGTTCACCGTGGGTGGCCTGAGGACGGGGGGGGGGGAGGAGGAGGAGAGCATGGTCAGTCGTCATCTTGGTGAGGACTCGGAAGTCTTGCCCGTTACCAGTCTGGCACGCATGGCTGACTTTATGTTACACTGCCTTAACAGTGACCCTCGCGTTGTCAAAATGTTGGGAGACAGTCATTACTGGTTGGTGACACTTTTAGACCCCCGCTACAAGGAGAACTTTCACTCTCTTATTCCTGAGGTGGAGAGGTCTACAAAAATGGGGTAGGACCAGAAGGCCCTTGCTGCACAACTGTTAAAAAAATTCCCATCTGAACACGCTAGCGGCAGAGGTCACAGTTCGTTGCCCAACCAAGGCGTACATGCGAGAGAGACGCAACTACAATCCAGCAGAGGCAGGGGAACACTGTCAACATTCTGGGACAGTTTTCTCAGACCCTCCCTTCGGACAGACCCTGAGGCGCGGGGTACTCTCACAAGGAGTGGAAAGTTTCAAAAGATGGTGAGGGAGTACCTTGCCGACCGTACCAGCGTCCTCCGTGATTCCTCTGTGCCTTTTAATTATTGGTTATCCAAGCTGGACACTTGGAATGAACTCGCTCTGTACGCCTTGGAGGTCCTGGCCTGCCCTGCCGCTAGCGTGTTATCGGAGCGTGTTTTTAGTGCCGCTGGGGGAATTATAACTGATAAGCGCACTCGCCTGTCAACTGACAATGCTGACAAGCTGACCCTTATCAAAATGAACAAGGGCTGTATTGGGCCAGACTTCTCATCACCACCAAATGACAGCAGAGTAATATAAAGTCAAATCCACTGTGTTATTTTGGGAGGTGTATTCACATGCACCGATTCACACCCAGACATGGGTATACGCTTCCTCATTTTGGCTGTTTTATGTTCTTCTCCTTATCCTCAGCCTCCACCACCACTATACCACCAGGGTGACCATGGTCCGTGTTGCCATTATTGAAAGTTCCTCCGTCCTTATTTTTGTCAGCTTTTGCTTGGAAAGCATAAGCAAAGACTGTGGGAGACCCACTCCCCAATAATGGGAATAATAATTTTAAGATGCTGTACTGTATGGCTCTTGTAAGGGGCATTAAAAAAGTCTTGTTAAGCTACTGCGACCTCCACGTCTCTTCCGAGGGGCATTAAAACCGTCTTGTTAAGCTACTGGGACCTGCACGTCTCTTCCGAGGGGCATTAAAACCGTCTTGTTAAGCTACTGCGACCTCCACCACTTTTCCAAGGGGCATTAAAACAGTCTTGCTAAGCTACTGCGACCTTTACCACTTTTCCAAGGAGCATTAAAACCGTCTTGTTAAGCTACTGCAACCTCCACGACTCTTCCAACGGGCATTGCATTTCCTCCTAATTTTAGTTAGCTTTTGCTTTTCAATGCATAGGCGAACACTAAGGGAGACCCACTCCCCAATAATGGGTAGAAGGTTTTTAGTACGCTGTAATCCACGTCTGTTTCAAGGGGCATTGCAGTTCCTCATAATTTTTGGAAAGCCTTCCATTCACTGCTTAGGCCAACAGTGCACAGGAGACCCAGATGCTATAAATGGAATAAACGGTTTAGTTAAGGCCCTCTGACCTCCATGTCACTTCCAAGGGGCATTGGAGTGCCTCTAAATTTTTGGTAGGCATTGCACTCACTGTATGCCCTATAACTGTGTAGCCGAACCGCTCCTTTTGGTACAGAAACATATCCTACAAGACATGTGTGGTTGACTGGCCTGATATTGATGTGAATGGTCCCTATTCCTCCTGCTCTTTCTCCTTTGCCACCACCTCATCCATCATTTATCACCTGAAGCTTTGTTTTAACGGGAGTCATAGAACTGGGATAGTAGCAGGAAAACATCCAGCAATCCTCAGAGGAGGTAGGATATGCGTCAAAACGCTGACCACCTCGGGCCTAGCCGCTACTACATAGATGCGTTTGCATTCCAAGAAAACAAAGCAGATGCTAACTTCTATCATCATCATTCTCCTCACCTTGGCACTCTCAACTCCCCTGATGGAGAAGCCAGGGCCCACCGGAGGAGTCTGGTTCTCCGGTGGGCTCGTCCAATGCTGCCATAAAGCAGGCCAGGCTAAGAAAAGTGTGGGGGAAGGTAACTGGAGAAATAGGGTTGGCTGGGGACCGTGTGTGGACACCGGGCCGCGGGGTGGCTGGGGACCGAGTATGGACACCCGGCCGCCCCCTGGCGGCTGGGGACCGAGCGTGGACACCCGGCCGCCAGGGACTGAGTATGGATACCTCGCTGCCGAAGCAGCCATAAGGTAGTGGCCAGCTTCGGCCTCCTCCAAACTAAAAGTCCCCATTTCAAGTGAAAGCTAGCAGTATGGTATTGCAGCCTGCGGGTGGGTGGGTGGTTGGTTGGCTACATATTTGCGCTTGCATTGCAAGAAATGGGGGAGGTACAATTGAACACTGCCCTGGGACAAGGACTTGCACGGGGATAGTTGCAAGTCTGCATCTTCTGATGCGGCAAGGATCACTTCTGATGGGCACACTTTTAGGCAGTGACCTGGGTGTCAGAGATGCTTCCAGGGGTCTTCC
The DNA here is from genome assembly GCF_046119375.1 of Phyllobates terribilis. Taxonomy (NCBI): domain Eukaryota; kingdom Metazoa; phylum Chordata; class Amphibia; order Anura; family Dendrobatidae; genus Phyllobates; species Phyllobates terribilis. The sequence continues at coordinate 882,164,794 of NW_027362761.1, forward strand.
CTGTGCTGTTCCCATGTCTTTTCAGCACTGTATGCATGTGTCACACAGCACATGGCCAGATAATTTTGTAAAATGTTAAAATGACACTTCCCGGTGAATGCATTTGTCACGGTTGAAAGCAATACAAAAGTGCAAAAACGCATAAAAAATGCTAATTGTGAACATAGCCCAAGGTGTGGAGGAGTATTTTTTTTTGGTTATTTATTTTACCTTGTACACAAGTCTTTACCCTGGAAAGGAACCTCAACATATTTCACAGGAAAGCAGTTTCAGTTTTGTTTTTGAACGTTTTATTGTGAGCGCTTAAAAGTGGCTTAATACCTCTGACCACGTTGTTGACAGCAGTGACCTGTTGGTCAGAAATGCTTCCCGGGGCGATCCCCATGTCATTTAAGCACTGTCACTATCGTTTTGGGCTCTTGTTAGGCTTTCTACAGACTGCCGGGGGTACCACCGCAAAAATGTTCGAGTCGCACATAGACTAACATTGGGCTCGTTGCTCGGGTCGAGCACCCGAGTATCACGGTGAGCTCGGCCCGAGCTTCGAGCACTCGAGCATTTTAGTGCTCGCTCAACACTAATAATAAACTGTATAACCAATGTTGTGCAGTGAATTATTTAAGCTGTCAGTGTTCGGCTACTAGGCTACTGTATGAGGCAGGCACGGAGGCCATTGTTAGTCCTCTGGCAGCCATGGCGACCTATTGGCATCCTGTGATCGCACTGCAGAGATGCCGAAGGGATGACAGAGGAAGTGACAACATGGACTAAAAAGTCATCAAAATTGTGCATGTACTCAAAATGGTAGAAATAAAAACTACATCCTGGCCCACAAAAATCAGGTTCTCACTCAGCTCCATAGACGAAAACAGGAGAGAAAATGGCGACACAAATGTATAAATATATAAAGGAAACCTAAAAACAAAAATATAAAGTTTTGGTTCAAAGTGACTTACAACCGGTATTCACATTATGTTAACTTCTCTCTCTACAAAACGCATCATAGCAATGGGGGAGAAGCGGTTTCTCTCTCTCCTGCCTCCACAGCCTGGCTTCTCTCTCTCTCTCTCCTGCCTCCACAGCCGGCTTTTCTCTCTCTCCTGCCTCCACAGCCCGGCTTCTCTCTCTCTCCTGCCTCCACAGCCCGGCTTCTCTCTCTCTCCTGCCTCCACAGCCCGGCATCTCTCTCTCTCCCGCCTCCACAGCCGGCTTCTCTCTCTCTCTCCTGCCTCCACAGCCTGGCTTCTCTCTCTCTCCTGCCTCCACAGCCGGCTTCTCTCTCTCTCTCCTGCCTCCACAGCCTGGCTTCTCTCTCTCTCCTGCCTCCACAGCCTGACTTCTCTCCCTCTCTCTCTCCTGCCTCCACAGCCTGGCTTCTCTCTCTCTCTCTCTCCTGCCTCCACAGCCCGGCTTCTCTCTCTCTTGCCTCCACAGCCCGGCTTCTCTCTCTCTCCTGCCTCCACAGCCGACTTCTTTCTCTCCTGCCTCCACAGCCCGGCTTCTCTCTCTCTCTCTCTCTCCTGCCTCCACAGCCCGGCTTCTCTCTCCTGCCTCCACAGCCTGGCTTCTCTCTCTCTCTACTGCCTCCACAGCCCAGCTTCTCTCTCTCTCCTGCTTCCACAGCTCGGCTTCTCTCTCTCTCTCCTGCCTCCACAGCCCGGCTTCTCTCTCTCTCTCCTGCCTCCACAGCCCGGCTTCTCTCTCTCTCTCTCCTGCCTCCACAGGCCGGCTTCTCTCTCTCTCCTGCCTCCACAGGCCGGCTTCTCTCTCTCTCCTGCCTCCACAGCCCGGCTTCTCTCTCTCTCCTGCCTCCACAGCCCGGCTTCTCTCTCTCTCCTGCCTCCGCAGCCCGGCTTCTCTCTCTCTCCTGCCTCCGCAGCCCGGCTTCTCTCTCTCTCCTGCCTCCGCAGACCGGCTTCTCTCTCTCTCCTGCCTTCGCAGACCGGCTTCTCTCTCTCTCTCCTGCCTTCGCAGCCCGGCTTCTCTCTCTCTCTCCTGCCTTCGCAGCCCGGCTTCTCTCTCTCTCCTGCCTCCGCAGCCTGGCTTCTCTCTCTCTCTCCTGCCTCCACAGCCCGGCTTTTCTCTCTCTCTCCTGCCTCCACAGCCCGGCTTTTCTCTCTCTCTCCTGCCTCCACAGCCCGGCTTTTCTCTCTCTCTCCTGCCTCCACAGCCCGGCTTTTCTCTCTCTCTCCTGCCTCCACAGCCCGGCTTCTCTCTCTCTCTCCTGCCTCCACAGCCCGGCTTCTCTCTCTCTCCTGCCTCCACAGCCGGCTTCTTTCTCTCCTGCCTCCACAACCCGGCTTCTCTCTCTCTCTCTCTCCTGCCTCCACAGCCCGGCTTCTCTCTCCTGCCTCCACAGCCTGGCTTCTCTCTCTCTCTACTGCCTCCACAGCCCAGCTTCTCTCTCTCTCCTGCTTCCACAGCTCGGCTTCTCTCTCTCTCTCCTGCCTCCACAGCCCGGCTTCTCTCTCTCTCTCCTGCCTCCACAGCCCGGCTTCTCTCTCTCTCTCTCTCCTGCCTCCACAGGCCGGCTTCTCTCTCTCTCCTGCCTCCACAGGCCGGCTTCTCTCTCTCTCCTGCCTCCACAGGCCGGCTTCTCTCTCTCTCCTGCCTCCACAGCCCGGCTTCTCTCTCTCTCCTGCCTCCGCAGCCCGGCTTCTCTCTCTCTCCTGCCTCCGCAGCCCGGCTTCTCTCTATCTCCTGCCTCCGCAGACCGGCTTCTCCCTCTCTCTCCTGCCTTCGCAGCCCGGCTTCTCTCTCTCTCCTGCCTCCGCAGCCTGGCTTCTCTCTCTCTCTCCTGCCTCCACAGCCCGGCTTTTCTCTCTCTCTCCTGCCTCCACAGCCCGGCTTTTCTCTCTCTCTCCTGCCTCCACAGCCCGGCTTTTCTCTCTCTCTCCTGCCTCCACAGCCCGGCTTTTCTCTCTCTCTCCTGCCTCCACAGCCCGGCTTTTCTCTCTCTCTCCTGCCTCCACAGCCAGGCTTCTCTCTCTCTCTCTCCTGCCTCCACAGCCCGGCTTCTTTCTCTCTCTCCTGCCTCCACAGCCCGGCTTTTCTCTCTCTCTCCTGCCTCCACAGCCCGGCTTTTCTCTCTCTCTCCTGCCTCCACAGCCCGGCTTTTCTCTCTCTCTCCTGCCTCCACAGCCCGGCTTTTCTCTCTCTCTCTCCTGCCTCCGCAGCCCGGCTTCTCTCTATCTCCTGCCTCCGCAGACCGGCTTCTCTCTCTCTCTCCTGCCTTCGCAGCCCGGCTTCTCTCTAACTCCTGCCTCCGCAGCCTGGCTTCTCTCTCTCTCTCCTGCCTCCACAGCCCGGCTTTTCTCTCTCTCTCCTGCCTCCACAGCCCGGCTTTTCTCTCTCTCTCCTGCCTCCACAGCCCGGCTTTTCTCTCTCTCTCCTGCCTCCACAGCCCGGCTTTTCTCTCTCTCTCCTGCCTCCACAGCCCGGCTTTTCTCTCTCTCTCCTGCCTCCACAGCCCGGCTTTTCTCTCTCTCTCCTGCCTCCACAGCCCGGCTTTTCTCTCTCTCTCCTGCCTCCACAGCCCGGCTTTTCTCTCTCTCTCCTGCCTCCACAGCCCGGCTTTTCTCTCTCTCTCCTGCCTCCACAGCCCGGCTTTTCTCTCTCTCTCCTGCCTCCACAGCCCGGCTTCTCTCTCTCTCTCCTGCCTCCACAGCCCGGCTTCTCTCTCTCTCCTGCCTCCACAGCCGGCTTCTTTCTCTCCTGCCTCCACAACCCGGCTTCTCTCTCCTGCCTCCACAGCCTGGCTTCTCTCTCTCTCTACTGCCTCCACAGCCCAGCTTCTCTCTCTCTCCTGCTTCCACAGCTCGGCTTCTCTCTCTCTCTCCTGCCTCCACAGCCCGGCTTTTCTCTCTCTCTCCTGCCTCCACAGCCCGGCTTCTCTCTCTCTCTCTCTCCTGCCTCCACAGGCCGGCTTCTCTCTCTCTCCTGCCTCCACAGGCCGGCTTCTCTCTCTCTCCTGCCTCCACAGGCCGGCTTCTCTCTCTCTCCTGCCTCCACAGCCCGGCTTCTCTCTCTCTCCTGCCTCCGCAGCCCGGCTTCTCTCTCTCTCCTGCCTCCGCAGCCCGGCTTCTCTCTATCTCCTGCCTCCGCAGACCGGCTTCTCCCTCTCTCTCCTGCCTTCGCAGCCCGGCTTCTCTCTCTCTCCTGCCTCCGCAGCCTGGCTTCTCTCTCTCTCTCCTGCCTCCACAGCCCGGCTTTTCTCTCTCTCTCCTGCCTCCACAGCCCGGCTTTTCTCTCTCTCTCCTGCCTCCACAGCCCGGCTTTTCTCTCTCTCTCCTGCCTCCACAGCCCGGCTTTTCTCTCTCTCTCCTGCCTCCACAGCCCGGCTTTTCTCTCTCTCTCCTGCCTCCACAGCCCGGCTTTTCTCTCTCTCTCCTGCCTCCACAGCCAGGCTTCTCTCTCTCTCTCTCCTGCCTCCACAGCCCGGCTTCTCTCTCTCTCTCCTGCCTCCACAGCCCGGCTTTTCTCTCTCTCTCCTGCCTCCACAGCCCGGCTTTTCTCTCTCTCTCCTGCCTCCACAGCCCGGCTTTTCTCTCTCTCTCCTGCCTCCACAGCCCGGCTTTTCTCTCTCTCTCTCCTGCCTCCGCAGCCCGGCTTCTCTCTATCTCCTGCCTCCGCAGACCGGATTCTCTCTCTCTCTCCTGCCTTCGCAGCCCGGCTTCTCTCTCTCTCCTGCCTCCGCAGCCTGGCTTCTCTCTCTCTCTCCTGCCTCCACAGCCCGGCTTTTCTCTCTCTCTCCTGCCTCCACAGCCCGGCTTTTCTCTCTCTCTCCTGCCTCCACAGCCCGGCTTTTCTCTCTCTCTCCTGCCTCCACAGCCCGGCTTTTCTCTCTCTCTCCTGCCTCCACAGCCCGGCTTTTCTCTCTCTCTCCTGCCTCCACAGCCCGGCTTTTCTCTCTCTCTCCTGCCTCCACAGCCAGGCTTCTCTCTCTCTCTCTCCTGCCTCCACAGCCCGGCTTCTCTCTCTCTCTCCTGCCTCCACAGCCCGGCTTTTCTCTCTCTCTCCTGCCTCCACAGCCCGGCTTTTCTCTCTCTCTCCTGCCTCCACAGCCCGGCTTTTCTCTCTCTCTCCTGCCTCCACAGCCCGGCTTCTCTCTCTCTCTCCTGCCTCCACAGCCCGGCTTCTCTCTCTCTCTCCTGCCTCCACAGCCCGGCTTCTCTCTCTCTCTCCTGCCTCCACAGCCCGGCTTCTCTCTCTCCCTCCTGCCTCCACAGCCCGACTTCTCTCTCTCTCTCCTGCCTCCACAGCCTGGCTTCTCTCTCTCCCTCCTGCCTCCACAGCCCGGCTTCTCTCTCTCTCTCTCTTGCCTCCACAGCCCGGCTTCTCTCTCTCTCTCCTGCCTCCACAGCCCGGCTTCTCTCTCTCTCTCCTGCCTCCACAGCCCGGCTTCTCTCTCTCTCTCTCCTGCCTCCACAGCCGGCCTCTCTCTCTCTCCTGCCTCCACAGCCAGGCTTCTCTCTCTCTCTCCTGCCTCCACAGCCGGCTTCTCTCTCTCTCTCTCCTGCCTCCACAGCCGGCTTCTCTCTCTCTCTCTCCTGCCTCCACAGCCGGCTTCTCTCTCTCTCCTGCCTCCACAGCCAGCTTCTCTCTCTCTCTCCTGCCTCCACAGCCCGGCTTCTCTCTCTCTCTCCTGCCTCCACAGCCCGGCTTCTCTCTCTCTCTCCTGCCTCCACAGCCGGCCTCTCTCTCCTGCCTCCACAGCCTGGCTTCTCTCTCTCCCTCCTGCCTCCACAGCCCGGCTTCTCTCTCTCTCTCCTGCCTCCACAGCCGGCTTCTCTCTCTCTCCTGCCTCCACAGCCGGCTTCTCTCTCTCTCCTGCCTCCACAGCCGGCTTCTCTCTCCTGCCTCCACAGCCGGCTTCTCTCTCTCTCTCCTGCCTCCACAGCCCGGCTTCTCTCTCTCTCTCTCCTGCCTCCACAGCCGGCTTTTCTCTCTCTCTCCTGCCTCCACAGCCCGGCTTCTCTCTCTCTCCTGCCTCCACAGCCGGCTTCTCTCTCTCTCTCTCCTGCCTCCACAGCCTGGCTTCTCTCTCTCTCTCTCTCCTGCCTCCACAGCCGGCTTCTCTCTCTCTCTCTCCTGCCTCCACAGCCCGGCTTCTCTCTCTCTCTCTCCTGCCTCCACAGCCCGGCTTCTCTCTCTCTCTCCTGCCTCCACAGCCGGCTTCTCTCTCTCTCTCCTGCCTCCACAGCCGGCTTCTCTCTCTCTCCTGCCTCCACAGCCGGCTTCTCTCTCTCTCTCTACTGTCTCCACAGCCGGCTTCTCTCTCTCTCTGTCCTGCCTCCACAGCCGGCTTCTCTCTCTCTCCCGCCTCCACAGCCCGGCTTCTCTCTCTCTCTCTCCTGCCTCCACAGCCGGCTTCTCTCTCTCTCCTGCCTCCACAGCCGGCTTCTCTCTCTCTCTACTGCCTCCACAGCCGGCTTCTCTCTCTCTCTGTCCTGCCTCCACAGCCGGCTTCTCTCTCTCTCTCTCTCCTGCCTCCACAGCCCGGCTTCTCTCTCTCTCTGTCCTGCCTCCACAGCCGGCTTCTCTCTCTCTCTGTCCTGCCTCCACAGCCGGCTTCTCTCTCTCTCTCTCCTGCCTCCACAGCCGGCTTCTCTCTCTCTCTCTCCTGCCTCCACAGCCGGCTTCTCTCTCTCTCTCTCCTGCCTCCACAGCCCGGCTTCTCTCTCTCTCTGTCCTGCCTCCACAGCCGGCTTCTCTCTCTCTCCTGCCTCCACAGCCCGGCTTCTCTCTCTCTCTCCTGCCTCCACAGCCGGCCTCTCTCTCTCTCCTGCCTCCACAGCCCGGCTTCTCTCTCTCTCTCCTGCCTCCACAGCCGGCTTCTCTCTCTCTCCTGCCTCCACAGCCGGCTTCTCTCTCTCTCTCCTGCCTCCACAGCCCGGCTTCTCTCTCTCTCTCTCCTGCCTCCACAGCCCGGCTTCTCTCTCTCTCTCCTGCCTCCACAGCCGGCTTCTCTCTCTCTCCTGCCTCCACAGCCGGCTTCTCTCTCTCTCTCTCCTGCCTCCACAGCCGGCTTCTCTCTCTCTCCTGCCTCCACAGCCGGCTTCTCTCTCTCTCTCCTGCCTCCACAGCCCGGCTTCTCTCTCTCTCTCCTGCCTCCACAGCCCGGCTTCTCTCTCTCTCTCCTGCCTCCACAACCGGCCTCTCTCTCTCTCCTGCCTCCACAGCCTGGCTTCTCTCTCTCTCTCCTGCCTCCACAGCCCGGCTTCTCTCTCTCTCTCTTGCCTCCACAGCCCGGCTTCTCTCTCTCCCTCCTGCCTCCACAGCCCGGCTTCTCTCTCTCTCTCCTGCCTCCACAGCCCGGCTTCTCTCTCTCCCTCCACAGCCCGGCTTCTCTCTCTCTCTCCTGCCTCCACAGCCTGGCTTCTCTCTCTCCCTCCTGCCTCCACAGCCCGGCTTCTCTCTCTCTCTCCTGCCTCCACAGCCCGGCTTCTCTCTCTCTCTCTTGCCTCCACAGCCCGGCTTCTCTCTCTCTCTCCTGCCTCCACAGCCCGGCTTCTCTCTCTCTCTCCTGCCTCCACAGCTCGGCTTCTCTCTCTCTTGCCTCCACAGCCGGCTTCTCTCTCTCTCTGTCCTGCCTCCACAGCCGGCTTCTCTCTCTCTCTCCTGCCTCCACAGCCCGGCTTCTCTCTCTCTCTGTCCTGCCTCCACAGCCGGCTTCTCTCTCTCTCCTGCCTCCACAGCCGGCTTCTCTCTCTCCTGCCTCCACAGCCCGGCTTCTCTCTCTCTCTCTCCTGCCTCCACAGCCCGGCTTCTCTCTCTCTCTCTCTCTCTCCCCTGCCTCCACAGCCGGCTTCTCTCTCTCTCCTGCCTCCAAAGCCGGCTTCTCTCTCTCTCCTGCCTCCACAGCCGGCTTCTCTCTCTCTCTCTCCTGCCTCCACAGCCCGGCTTCTCTCTCTCTCTCTCCTGCCTCCACAGCCCGGCTTCTCTCTCTCTCTCCTGCCTCCACAGCCGGCTTCTCTCTCTCTCCTGCCTCCACAGCCCGGCTTCTCTCTCTCTCTCTCCTGCCTCCACAGCCGGCTTCTCTCTCTCTCCTGCCTCCACAGCCGGCTTCTCTCTCTCTCTCCTGCCTCCACAGCCAGGCTTCTCTCTCTCTCTCCTGCCTCCACAGCCGGCTTCTCTCTCTCTCTCTCCTGCCTCCACAGCCCGGCTTCTCTCTCTCTCTCTCCTGCCTCCACAGCCGGCTTCTCTCTCTCTCTCTCCTGCCTCCACAGCCGGCTTCTCTCTCTCTCTCCTGCCTCCACAGCCGGCTTCTCTCTCTCTCTCCTGCCTCCACAGCCGGCTTCTCTCTCTCTCTCCTGCCTCCACAGCCCGGCTTCTCTCTCTCTCTCCTGCCTCCACAGCCCGGCTTCTCTCTCTCTCTCTCCTGCCTCCACAGCCGGCCTCTCTCTCTCTCCTGCCTCCACAGCCAGGCTTCTCTCTCTCTCTCCTGCCTCCACAGCCAGGCTTCTCTCTCTCTCTCCTGCCTCCACAGCCGGCTTCTCTCTCTCTCTCTCCTGCCTCCACAGCCGGCTTCTCTCTCTCTCTCTCCTGCCTCCACAGCCGGCTTCTCTCTCTCTCCTGCCTCCACAGCCGGCTTCTCTCTCTCTCTCCTGCCTCCACAGCCCGGCTTCTCTCTCTCTCTCCTGCCTCCACAGCCCGGCTTCTCTCTCTCTCTCCTGCCTCCACAGCCGGCCTCTCTCTCCTGCCTCCACAGCCTGGCTTCTCTCTCTCCCTCCTGCCTCCACAGCCCGGCTTCTCTCTCTCTCTCCTGCCTCCACAGCCCGGCTTCTCTCTCTCTCTCTTGCCTCCACAGCCCGGCTTCTCTCTCTCCCTCCTGCCTCCACAGCCCGGCTTCTCTCTCTCTCCTGCCTCCACAGCCCGGCTTCTCTCTCTCCCTCCTGCCTCCACAGCCCGACTTCTCTCTCTCTCTCCTGCCTCCACAGCCTGGCTTCTCTCTCTCCCTCCTGCCTCCACAGCCCGGCTTCTCTCTCTCTCTCTTGCCTCCACAGCCCGGCTTCTCTCTCTCTCTCCTGCCTCCACAGCCCGGCTTCTCTCTCTCTCTCCTGCCTCCACAGCTCGGCTTCTCTCTCTCTCTCTCTTGCCTCCACAGCCGGCTTCTCTCTCTCTCTGTCCTGCCTCCACAGCCGGCTTCTCTCTCTCTCTCCTGCCTCCACAGCCCGGCTTCTCTCTCTCTCTGTCCTGCCTCCACAGCCGGCTTCTCTCTCTCTCCTGCCTCCACAGCCGGCTTCTCTCTCTCTCTCCTGCCTCCACAGCCCGGCTTCTCTCCCTCTCTCTCCTGCCTCCACAGCCGACTTCTCTCTCTCTCTTTCCTGCCTCCACAGCCAGGCTTCTCTCTCTCCTGCCTCCACAGCCGGCTTCTCTCTCTCTCTGTCCTGCCTCCACAGCCGGCTTCTCTCTCTCTCTCTCCTGCCTCCACAGCCCGGCTTCTCTCTCTCTCTCCTGCCTCCACAGCCGGCCTCTCTCTCTCTCCTGCCTCCACAGCCCGGCTTCTCTCTCTCTCTCCTGCCTCCACAGCCGGCTTCTCTCTCTCTCCTGCCTCCACAGCCGGCTTCTCTCTCTCTCTCCTGCCTCCACAGCCCGGCTTCTCTCTCTCTCTCTCCTGCCTCCACAGCCCGGCTTCTCTCTCTCTCTCCTGCCTCCACAGCCGGCTTCTCTCTCTCTCTCTCCTGCCTCCACAGCCCAGCTTCTCTCTCTCTCTCCTGCCTCCACAGCCGGCTTCTCTCTCTCTCTCCTGCCTCCACAGCCCGGCTTCTCTCTCTCTCTCTCCTGCCTCCACAGCCCGGCTTCTCTCTCTCTCTCCTGCCTCCACAGCCGGCTTCTCTCTCTCTCCTGCCTCCACAGCGGCTTCTCTCGCTCCTGCCTCCACAGCCCGGCTTCTCTCTCTCTCTCCTGCCTCCACAGCCCGGCTTCTCTCTCTCTCTCCTGCCTCCACAGCCCGGCTTCTCTCTCTCTCTCCTGCCTCCACAGCCCGGCTTCTCTCTCTCTCTCCTGCCTCCACAGCCGGCTTCTCTCTCTCTCCTGCCTCCACAGCCGGCTTCTCTCTCTCTCCTGCCTCCACAGCCGGCTTCTCTCTCCTGCCTCCACAGCCGGCTTCTCTCTCTCTCTCCTGCCTCCACAGCCCGGCTTCTCTCTCTCTCTCTCCTGCCTCCACAGCCGGCTTTTCTCTCTCTCTCCTGCCTCCACAGCCCGGCTTCTCTCTCTCTCCTGCCTCCACAGCCGGCTTCTCTCTCTCTCTCTCCTGCCTCCACAGCCCGGCTTCTCTCTCTCTCTCTCTCCTGCCTCCACAGCCGGCTTCTCTCTCTCTCTCTCCTGCCTCCACAGCCCGGCTTCTCTCTCTCTCTCTCTACTGCCTCCACAGCCCGGCTTCTCTCTCTCTCTGTCCTGCCTCCACAGCCGGCTTCTCTCTCTCTCTCTCTCTCCTGCCTCCACAGCCCGGCTTCTCTCTCTCTCTGTCCTGCCTCCACAGCCGGCTTCTCTCTCTCTCTGTCCTGCCTCCACAGCCGGCTTCTCTCTCTCTCTCTCCTGCCTCCACAGCCGGCTTCTCTCTCTCTCTCCTGCCTCCACAGCCGGCTTCTCTCTCTCTCTCTCCTGCCTCCACAGCCGGCTTCTCTCTCTCTCTCCTGCCTCCACAGCCGGCTTCTCTATCTCTCTCTCCTGCCTCCACAGCCGGCTTCTCTCTCTCTCCTGCCTCCACAGCCGGCTTCTCTCTCTCTCCTGCCTCCACAGCCGGCTTTTCTCTCTCTCTCTCTCTCTCTCCTGCCTCCACAGCCCGGCTTCTCTCTCTCTCTCTTCTGCCTCAACAGCCCGGCTTCTCTCTCTCTCTCCCTCCTGCCTCCACAGCCGGCTTCTCTCCACAAGTGAGCAGCCACGACACCGCTACTCGCGCATCCTCCTCGGGTGACGTGGTGCGCGCTCCCGCCACAGTTTAGGGAAACACGGCGGCGCGCTCCTTTCAGGCAGAGAGGCAGGCGGGGACGCGCGGCCGCTCCAGCTGTGGCTGTCTGACGTGGCAGAGCTCGCTCCCCTCCTCCCTGTGCTGCCGGCTCCGCTACAAGTTCCCCACAACTAGAACCGGGCTACCAGCGGGGACGTCAGTGCCAGGACAGGTAACTACTCACCGGGCACACACTCTACTATGTGAAGCTCATATGGGGCAGCGGGGGTCACCAGGGGGCCCGAGATTGTGAGGTAGACGTGTCAGAGTGGGATGGAAGTCTCCTGACTGGGGGTAATGGGAGAAGGGTCATAGTGAGCACAGGTAACTGACATTATCGTACTGTATCGTGACATAACCTGTGTCACATGTGACAGGAGGCGGCTGTGGGCGATAAACATACGGAGCCTGCGCCGACATGTACTGAAGTTACTGCTGAGGGCGGAGAGCAGCACCGTGCAGAGACAGCTGCCATCACCTGGGTGCTCTGCATGGCCAGCTAGCTATTATCTATCTATCCATTATCTATCTATCTATCTATCTATCTATCTATCTATCTATCTATCTATCTATCATCTATCTATCTATCTATCTATCTCTTATCTATCTATCCATTATCTATCTCTTATCTATCTATCATCTATCTATCTATCTATCTATCTATCTCTTATCTATCTATCCATTATCTATCTCTTATCTATCTATCCATTATCTATCTCTTATCTATCTATCTATCTATCTATCTATCTATCTATCTATCTCTTATCTATCTATCCATTATCTATCTCTTATCTATCTATCTATCATCTATCTATCTCACTATCTATCTCACTATCTATCTCACTATCTATATTGCTTTTATCTTTCTTTATATTTCATTTCTCTTTGTATCCATCTTCTCGGGGTGTTGGTATATAACACATGGGGTACTGGTTTCATGCTTTGATGGTGGCAGTTTTCAGCATACTACTTAAGGCGCATTCAGACTTCCATGCGAATCGGTCCAATATCAGACTGCAGTGACTGGCAGCGGCTCTCCTGACTGGAGGGTGACTGCGCCATGTATCTATATGAGGCTGTCACACTCAGGGCTGTCCATGCATTCTGGGACCAATTTACACAGACGACTGAATGAGCCGTTACACATTGCTGAGTTTTGTGTATCATTTATAGTGCAGATATTATGTGGATGTTTAGTGGATTGTAGCTTAAAGGGGTTGTCCAGTGAAAACAAGTTATCACCTGTCAACAAGATAGATGATAACTTATGATTGGTGGGGGCCTGACTGCTGGGGCCTACACTGATCAGCAGATCGGGGCACTGTTATCCTTGTTAGAATAGAGCGGCAGTGCGCATGCTCGACCGCAGCTCCACTAATTGCCTATGGGGCTGCTGAGCACTTCGCTCGGCTGTTTCCAGCTGCCCCATAGAGAATGAATGGAGTGGCAGTCAAGTGTAGAGATGAGTGGACCAGAACTTAAAAGTTTGGGATTCATATCAGACAGTTAGTGAACTCTGTTAAAGAGAGAGAGATTTTCCAGCTCAAAAGTTCACGTCCTCGTTTTCAATGGGGTTCGGGTTCTGGTTCAAGTTCGGGTAAAGTTCTGGTACTCGAACTGAACTTTGGAATAAAGTTCGGGTCATGTACCAGAACCCGAACTTCCACTTATCATCTGATCCTTAGTCAAGTGTCAAACCTTTCACACCATTTTTAGTAATGAGGAGAAAAATCCCCCATCGGGGATAAAAACTCCCCCTTCTGCCACTTGTTTAAGGCCCCAGCTGTCGGAGACATATCGATCAGCAAGTTTTCTCTGACACTCCAATATATAACGTTTATCTCCTATCCACTAGTGATAACCCCCCTTAGTTTGTGTGGAGCATAAACCTCTTACAACATCCATGTGACTGAGAGGAATGAGGAATTTGTGATGCCGGTACTAGTGATATTTTGGATCCCAGTTGTGGGTTTAACAATTCTACATTTATCATGTGGATCAGCATTTTCCCCTGTCGTACCCTATAACAGTTCTTGTTGCAGATGCACTTGAAGCGCCTGCATTGGTTTTGCTGCCTGCCTTATTTACTTCTGTGAGCTGTCCATCATAAGGGCTCATGCAGACATCTGTGGATCTCAGTACAATCATGGACCACAATGCACGGACTGGCCGACTCGAACGTGACAGCCTTATAGAAATATATGAAGCTGTCACACTTGGGTTGGGACATGTGAAAAAAAACATGTGAATAGCAAGATTAATGGGTATGTGTTGTATCTGTGAAAAAAACATGGATAGAACACGTACGTGCAACATGGACGTCTGAATAAGCTCTAAAAGTAGGATTAGACACAGCTGCCTGCTGAATGGAGACCAATCTCCGCCCATCACAATGGCCTATTGTGGCATGATTTGGCATCACTATCATGTGGGCAATGGCTCTCCGCAAGTGAGCGGACATTCAGCCTTGTATTCGGTTGCACCATGTGATGATACCCTAAAGCAGTGTACCCCAACTCCAGTGCTCAAGAGCCACCAACAGGTCATGTTTTCAGAATTTCCTTAGTATTGCACAGGTGACGGAATTATTGCCTGTGTAATACTAAGGAAATCCTGAAAACATGGCCTGTTGGTGACTCTTGAGGACTGGAGTTGGGGAACATTGCCCTAAATAATATGTCATCATCGGGGAAAGTTATCGATAGCATCTCAATGTGCATGCATTTACAAGTCTGTGAAAACTACACAAATTGCTCCAAATTTACCATGTGACACAGAAACAAGTCAGTAGATATGTGAGACAACCTTTTTCAATAAGATACTGTTCACACTTCATTGGAGGCTCCGTCCATAGCATGCAGTGGTAGTTTAACTGTCAGAACTGTAACGGAACCCTGACAGGTTAATGAGGCACCGCTGATGCCTTTTAGTACTGTTGATTCGGCACAGTGTTGTCACTTCCACTATGAATTTTATGTGAACAGACCTTTAGGCTGTGTGCCCACAATGAGTTTTTGGTGAGTTTTTGGACGCCGCATATTTGAATGGGATGTGATGGGATTTATAGAAATCTCGTGCCCACTGTGCTTTTTATTTTTTACTCAGCGTAAACCGACCTGCGATGCGTGTTTCAAATCCGCAACATGTCAATTTCTCTGAAACTTATTTACTTAATAGGTGCGGAAATGCTGCAGAAAATCTGCAACATCAGAAACTCACCGAATGCTCATCGTGGGAACGTAACCTTAGGCCTCATTGAAACACCCATGAATCACGTGTTCTATAACACATACCTATTTTAATATATGGTCGTGTTTACACGTTCGTGTTGTTTTTACAGATTGTGTATCCAGTATGTCCAATTTTGATCCGAGTCTTGGATCAAACTTACCCATACAAATCTATGGGTCCTTGAAAATAACTTACAGCACGCAAATGCCATCAGTGTGCCATCCTTTTGCTATTCATGATTAGCATTATAATAAGTAGGAGAAGTTTAGTTTTCTATTTAGGCCACATTCACATGTTTAGTATTTGGTCAGTATTTTTCATCAATATTTGTAAGCCAAAGTAGTAAAACGTAAAATAACTATAAGGTTGGTATTGTAGGAGTTTTCCACTATTGGACAACCCCTCCCCAAATGCTAAAGTGCACCAGATATAAAAAAAAAAACATCCTGACCTCCTGGACCTGCGATGTTGGTGCTGCTTCTCCTGGCAGTCATGTTATGTCACATGACTGCTGCAGCCATTCAATGGCTGATGATGGGCTGCAGCCTTTACAGTTCCATCAGATAGACAGACGTGGACATCGCCTTTAAGAATAAACGAAATGCCATAAAAATACAAAAAAAAAAAGACTAAAGGAATGCAGAATTGCCGTTTTATTCCAGTTCCCCCAAAATCCAAAAAAATAATTCAGTGCTTTTTATGTACAGTCATGGCCGAAAGTGTTGGCACCCTTGAAATTGTTTCAGAAAATGAAGTATTTCACCCAGAAAATTATTGTATTGTTATACACATGTTTATTTTCTTAGTGTGAGCTGGAAGAACACAAAAAAAACAGAGAAAAAAATGGCAAATTGGATATAATTTCACACAAAACCCCAAAAATTGGCCGGACAAAATTATTGGCACCTTTCCAAAATTGTGGGTAAATAACTTTCTTTCAAGCATGTGATCCTTGTTTAAACGCACCTGTGGCAAGTAACAGGTGTGGGCAAAATGAAAATCACACCTGAACCCAGATAAAAAGGGGAGACGTTGACTCAATCTCTGCATTGTGTGTCTGTGTGTGCCACACTAAGCATGGAGAACAGAAAAAAGAAGAGAACTGTCTGAGGACTTGAGGACTAAAATTGTTGAAAAATATCAACAATTCCAAAGTTACAAGTCCATCTCCAGAGATTTTGATGTTCCTTTGTCCACGGTGCGCAACATAATCAAGACGTTTACAACCATGGCACTGTAGCTAATTTCCCTGGACGGCAGAGTAAAATTGATGAAAATTTGCAACGCAGTATAGTCTGGATGGTGGATAAGCAGCCCCAATCAAGGTCCAAAGAAATTGAAGCTGTCCCGAAGGCTCAGGGTGCATCATTGTCAGCGCAAACTATCCGTCGACATTTGAATGAAATGAAACACTATGGCAGGAGACCAAGGAGGACCCCACTGCTGACCCAGAGACATAAAAAAAGCTAAAATGTACATGAGCAAGTCAAAATCCTTCTGGGAAATCATTTTGTGGACAGATGAGACCAAGATAGAGCTTTTTGGTAAAGCACATCATTCTACTGTTTTCCGAAAATAGAATGAGGCCTACAAAGAAAAGAACACATTACCTTCAGTCTAATATGGTGGAGGTTCAAAGATGTTTTGGGGTTGTTTTACTGCCTCAGGCATTGGCGAAAAATATAGAGTAATCTGTGTGCATATTCACAATGGGGCACAAGGCCGAGTTCACAGATCAAAGATGGATGGGAACATCAAACAGATCACAGACTACTTCGCTTTCATCCAAAACTGTGTGCAAGGCATCATGAAATCTGAAGATTACCAAAGGATTTTAAGTCGTAATGTAGTGCCCAGTCAGAAAGCTGGGTTTGCATCATAGGTCATGTGTCTTCCAGTAGGACAATGACCCCAAACATACTTCAAGAAGCATCCAGAAATGGATGGAAACAAAGCGCTGGAGAGTTCTGAAGTGGCAGCAATGAGTCCGGATCTAAATCCCATTGACCACCTGGGGAGAGATTTTAACCCCTTAAGCCCCGCGGGTGGTTTGCACGTTAATGACCGGGCCAATTTTTACAATTCTGACCACTGTCACTTTATGAGGTAATTACTCTGGAACGCTTCAACGGATCCCCCTGATTCTGAGATTGTTTTTTCGTGACATATTGTACTTCATGATTGTGGAAAAATTTCTTCGATATCACTTGCGTTTATTTGTGAAAAAAACGGAAATTTGGCGAAAATTTTGAAAATTTTGCAATTTTCAAAATTTGAATTTTTAAGCCCTGAAATCAGAGCGATATGTCACACAAAAGAGTTAATAAATAACATTTCCCACATGTCTACTTTACATCAGCACAATTTTGGAACCAAAATTTTTTTTTGTTAGGGAGCTATAAGGGTTAAAAGTTGACCAGCGATTTCTCATTTTTCCAACAAAATTTACAAAACCATTTTTTTAGGGACCACATCACATTTGAAGTCACTTTGAGAGGTCTTTATGACAGAAAATACCCAAAAGTGACACCATTCTAAAAACTGCACCCCTCAAGGTGCTCAAAACCACATTCAAGAACTTTATTAACCCTTCAGGTGCTTCACAGGAATTTTTTGAATGTGGAAGAAAAAAATGAACATTTAACTTTTTTCACAAAAATGTTACTTTAGACCCAATTTTTTTTATTTTCACAGGGGTAACAAGAAAAAATGGACCCCAAAATTTGTTGTGCAATTTCCCCTGGGCACGCAGATACCCAATATTTGGGGAAAAAATACTGTTTGGGCGCACGGCAGGGCTCGGAAGGGAAGGAGCGCCATTTGACTTTTTGATTGTAAAATTTGCTTGAATAATTAGCGGACGCCATGTTGTGTTTGGAGAGCCCATGTGTGCCCAAACTTTGGAGCTCCCCCACAAGTGACCCCATTTTGGAAACTAGACCCCCCAAGGCACCTTTCTAGATGCATAGTGAGCACTTGGAACCCCCAGGTGCTTCACAAATTGATTCGTAACAATGAAAAAGTGAAAAAAAAAAAACACTTTTTCATTTTTATGAATCAATTTGTGAAGCACCTGAGGGATCCAAGTGCTCACAATGCATCTAGATAGGTGCCTTGGGGGGTCTAGTTTCCAAAATGGGGTCACTTGTGGGGGAGCTCCAATGTTTGGGCACACAGCGGCTCTCCAAACGCAACATGGTGTCGCTAACAATTTGAGCCGATTTTCCGTTAAATTTGTTAGAGGACACCATGTTGCATTTAGAGAGTCCCTGTGTGCCCAAACATTGGAGCTCCCCCACAAGTGACCCCATTTTGGAAACTAGACCCCCCAAGGCACCTATCTAGATGCATAGTGAGCACTTGGAACCCCCAGGTGCTTCACAAATTGATTCGTAACAATGAAAAAGTGAAAAAAAAAACACTTTTTCATTTGTATGAATCAATTTGTGAAGCACCTGAGGGTTCCAAGTGCTCACTATGCATCTAGATAGGTGCCTTGGGTGGTCTAGTTTCCAAAATGGGGTCACTTGTGAGGGAGCTCCAATATTTGGGCACACAGCGGCTCTCTAAATGCAACATGGTGTCCGCTAACAAATTTAACGCAAAATTGGCTCAAATTGTTAGCGACACCATGTTGCGTTTGGAGAGCTGCTGTGTGCCTAAACATTGGAGCTCCCCCACAAGTGACCCCATTTTGGAAACTAGACCCCCCAAGGCACCTATCTAGATGCATAGTGAGCACTTGGAACCCCCAGGTGCTTCACAAATTGATTCGTAACAATGAAAAAGTGAAAAAAAAAACACTTTTTCATTTTTACGAATTAATTTGTGAAGCACCTAGGGGTTCCAAGTGCTCACTATGCATCTAGATAGGTGCCTTGGGGGGTCTAGTTTCCAAAATGGGGTCACTTGTGGAGGAGCTCCAATGTTTGGGCACACAGGGACTCTCCAAATGCAACATGATATCCGCTAACAAATTGAATGGAAAATCGGCTCAAATTGTTAGCGGACACCACATTGCGTTTGGAGAGCCCCTCTGTGCCCAAACTTTGGAGCTCCCCCACAAGTGACCCCATTTTGGAAACTAGACCCCCCAAGGCACCTTTCTAGATGCATAGTGAGCACTTGGAACCCCCAGGTGCTTCACAAATTGATTCGTAATAATGAAAAAGTGAAAAAAAAAACACTTTTTCATTTTTACGAATCAATTTGTGAAGCACCTAGGGGTTCCAAGTGCTCACTATGCATCTAGATAGGTGCCTTGGGGGGTCTAGTTTCCAAAATGGGGTCACTTGTGGGGGAGCTCCAATGTTTGGGCACACAGGGACTCTCTAAATGCAACATGGTATCCGCTAACAAATTGAATGGAAAATCGGCTCAAATTGTTAGCGGACGCCACATTGCGTTTGGAGAGCCCCTCTGTGCCCAAACTTTGGAGCTCCCCCACAAGTGACCCCATTTTGGAAACTAGACCCCCCAAGGCACCTTTCTAGATGCATAGTGAGCACTTGGAACCCCCAGGTGCTTCACAAATTGATTCGTAATAATGAAAAAGTGAAAAAAAAAACACTTTTTCATTTTTACGAATTAATTTGTGAAGCACCTAGGGGTTCCAAGTGCTCACTATGCATCTAGATAGGTGCCTTGGGGGGTCTAGTTTCCAAAATGGGGTCACTTGTGGAGGAGCTCCAATGTTTGGGCACACAGGGACTCTCCAAATGCAACATGATATCCGCTAACAATTTGAGCCGACAATTTGTTAGCGGATATCATGTTGCATTTTGAGAGTCCCTGTGTGCCCAAACATTGGAGCTCCCCCACAAGTGACCCCATTTTGGAAACTAGACCCCCCAAGGCACCTATCTAGATTCATAGTGAGCACTTGGAACCCCAGGTGCTTCACAAATTGATTCATAAAAATGAAAAAGTGTTTTTTTTTTCACTTTTTCATTTTTACGAATCAATTTGTGAAGCACCTGGGGGTTCCAAGTGCTCACTATGCATCTAGAAAGGTGCCTTGGGGGGTCTAGTTTCCAAAATGGGGTCACTTGTGGGGGAGCTCCAAAGTTTGGGCACAGAGGGGCTCTCCAAACGCAATGTGGTGTCCGCTAACAATTTGAGCCGATTTTCCATTCAATTTGTTAGCGGATACCATGTTGCATTTAGAGAGTCCCTGTGTGCCCAAACATTGGAGCTCCCCCACAAGTGACCCCATTTTGGAAACCAGACCCCCAAGGCACCTATCTAGATTCATAGTGAGCACTTGGAACCCCAGGTGCTTCACAAATTGATTCATAAAAATGAAAAAGTGTTTTATTTTCACTTTTTCATTTTTACGAATCAATTTGTGAAGCACCTGGGTGTTCTAAGTGCTCACTATGCATCTAGATAGGTGCCTTGGGGGGTCTAGTTTCCAAAATGGGGTCACTTGTGGGGGAGCTCCAATGTTTGGGCACACAGGGGCTCTCCAAACGCAACATGGCGTCCGCTAACAATTTGAGCCGATTTTCCATTCAATTTGTTAGCGGACACCATGTCGCGTTTGGAGAGCCCGTGATGTGCCTAAACAGTGGAGCTCCCACACAAGTGTCCCCATTTTGGAAACTATACCCCTCAAAGATTTTATTAAGGTGTATAGTGAACATTTTGAACCCAGAGGTACGGCACATTATTTGTTTACATTAGGTCATCATATTGAATAAGTTGTCATTATTCTTGAGCGCAAGTGCTCGCTACTTGAGTTTGCATCGGGTACTCAGGTATGCACCATGTACAGCGTGTGCTCGAGTGACATGCTCGAGTCCCTGCTCCGCATGTTTCACGGTTATTATACACCCAAAAAAAAACATGCGGGGATCGCTCGTGCATGGCAGGCAATCCCCGTAAAGTTTTTTGGCCGCGAAGCATATGGGGCAGAGACTCGAGCATGTCACTCAAATACCCACGATACTAAATGCATACCAGAGCACCCAATGCAAACTCAAGTAGCGAGCACTTGCTCTCAACACTAGTCGCCATATCGTCATCTTTTTTTCTTACTTTTGAAAAAAATCCCAACCCCAGCCCTAACCCTAGCACAACCCTAGCCCCAGCACAACCCTAGCCCCAGCACAACCCTAGCCCCAGCACAACCCTAGCCCCAGCACAACCCTAGCCCCAAACCCAGCCCTAACCCTAGCCCAATCCTAACTCAAGAGTTTATTTTTGACGCCGTTCCTTGTGCGGTATAAGTGATTAGACGACTTTATTCTTCGGGTCGGTGTGATTACAGCAATGCCAGAATCATATGGGGTTTTTATGACTGACAGCTGTCACACACTAAAAGACGCATTTTTTGTAAAATCTAGTTTTTGCATCGCCATATTTTGAGAGCTATAATTTTTCCAGATTTTGGCAGACAGTCATGTGACGGCTCGTTTTTTGCGGGATGACTTGACGTTGTTATTGGTGCCATTTTCAGGCACGTGACATTTTTTGATCGCTTTCTATTCCGATTTTTGGGAGGCAGAATAAACAAAAACCAACAATTCAGGAATTGTTTTTTTTTTTTTTTTTTTATTCTGTTCCGCGTGTGGTAAAATTGATGAGGCAGCTATACTCTTCGGGTCAGTACGTTTACAGCGGTACCACATTTGTATCATTTTTCTATGTTTTGGCGCTTATACACAATAAAAGCTATTTTATAGAAAAAAATATTTTTTAGTATCGCTTTATTCTGAGAGCTATAACTTTTTTATTTTTCGGCTGATGGAGCTATATGGCGGCTTGTTTTTTGCGGGACGAGATGACGTTTTCAGCGGTATCATTTTTATTTATATGCGTCTTTTTGATCGCGTGTTATTCCACTTTTTGTTTGGCGGTATGGTGATAAAGCATTGTTTTTTGCTTGTTTTTTTTTTTTTTTTTTTTACCGTGTTCACTGAAGGGGTTAACTAGTGGGACAGTTTTATAGGTCAGGTTGTTCCGGACGCGGCGATACCAAATATGTGTACTTTTATTGTTTTTTTTTATTTTTTTTATAATAATATTTATTGATGGGTACATTATATTTTTATTTTTGGTGTATTATTTTTTTTATTTTTTTATAATATTTTTGCACATTTTTTTTTTTTTTTTCCCACTTTCACACAGTTTATACACTTTATTACTTTGTCCCACTCTGGGACTTTCACTTTTTTTTTTCTGATCGCCTGCATGGCATAGGAATGGAGCACCATCCCTATGCCATGAAGGCTGTCAGAAGTGCACAGTGTGAAGATTGCTTGGAGATGCACTGCGCATGTCCAAGCAATCTTCCTGCTCTCTGGTGACCCGGATGTTGTCATGACGACATCGGGTCGTCATGGCAACACCCGGGAAGCCTTTGCAGACTGCGCTGGAAGCCGGAAGAGGAGGTGAGTATCGCCGATCACCTCCCCTTGCCCCCGCAATGCCGCGATCGACTTCGATCGACTTCGATCGCAGCATCGCGGGGGTTAATGTGCTGGGAGCGGTGCGTGACCGCTCCCTGCACATAGTACCGGGTGTCAGCTGTGACAATCAGCTGACACCCGGCGGCGATCGCGCCCGCACAGCCTGTGTGCGCGCGCGATCGCGATGACGTACTAATACGGGTCTGGCTCTTAAGTCCCAGGGCACAGACGCGTATTAGTACGTCAGATGTTATTAAGGGGTTAAAATTACTGTTTGGAGAAGGCGCCTTCAAATATGAGAGACCTAGAGCAGTTTGCAAAAGAAGAGTAGCCAAAATTCCAGTTGAGAGGTGTAAGAAGCTTGTTGATGGTTATGGGAAGCGACTAATTGCAGTTATTTATTCCAAAGGGTGTGCAACCAAATATTAAGTTGAGGGTGTCACCAATTTTGTCCTGCCCATTTTGGTGTTTTTTTTGTGAAATTATGTCCAATTTTCCCTTTTTTCCTCTGTTTTTTTTTTGTGTTGTTGCAATACACAAAAATGAATTAAACGTGTATAACAAAAACGTGTAATTGCAATAATTTTCTGGGAGAAATACTTCATTTTCTGGAACAATTTCAAGGGAGCCATGACTGTATCTCAAAAAGATGCCATTAAAATATAAATCCTCCACACATAAAATATCATAATACTACTAAACTAATGGGGAAAAAAAAAGGTATGACTTGCATAACTCGGTGAAGAAACAATTAGAGGATTTTGGAGGATTGTGTTCTTTATTTATGTAAATGTGACGTATTGATAGAGTTAGCCAACGTAGACCACAATTCTATCTTCAGTTTTGCTGATGAAGGACAATGCCACCGTTCTGCAGAAATGCTTATACATTACATTCATTGTAGTGAGCAACATGAATTTTGTCACCTTTTGCTGTAGCCATGAGCCACATAGCAGGCATTCAACTCATGGCTACATGACCTTCTGTTAGTGTGTTACTGTAGCCATAGAACGTTTTCTTGTTTTTAAATCCTACATGATCTTTTATTTTTTATTAATAATTGTATAACTCATACATATGCAGGAACATTTTAGTCGGAATCTGAAAAATTTTACTCTTAAAAGATTCTTAACATGTCTGTTCTTAAAGGGAACCTGTAACCATGAAAATGCAGTCGACAGGCATCATATTATAGAGATTTAAAGGGAAGCTATCATCAGAAAATGACCTGTTGTTTAAATCAGTCTTTTGCGTTACACGTTTCTTGGTTTGTTTGTTTTTTAACCCCTTTCTGACATGGACGTAATAATACGTACCTGTGCCCTGGGACTAATTGACCAGGTACGTATTATTACGCCTCGGCAATCACACCCGCACAAAGACTGTGTGGGCGCAATCGCCGCTGGGTGTCAGCTGATTTTAACAGCTGACACCCTGTAGTATGTGCCAGGAGTGGTCCCGCACCGCTCCCGGCACATTAACCCCTGAAATTCTGTGATCGAAGTTAATTGCAGCATTGCGGGAGCAGGCAGAGTAAGAGCGCTCCTCTTACCTTGGATCGGAGACCCCACACTGTGTGCGCGGGGTCCCGATTGTTGCCATGGTGACCTGATGTCGTCATGACAACATCCGGGTCACCAGGCATCAAGAAGTTAGATAGATCGTGCACTGCGCACGATCTATCTAACTTGTGCTAGTGCAGAGCTGCCAGCCTGCATAGCACAGGGATGCTGCTGCATTTCTATGCTATACAAGCGATCAGCCTGCAAAAAATGAAAGTCCCATAGTAGGACAAAGTGTAAAACTGAAAAAAAAAATTGTAAAAAAAAAATAATCCAAAAAAATAAAAATATATTGTACCCATAAATTATATTATGAAAAAAACAATAAAAGTACACATATTTGGTATCGCCGCGTCTAGAATGACCTGACCTATACACCTGTCCCACTAGTTAACCCCTTTAGTGAACACCGTAAAAAATATAAATAAAAAACGAAGCAAAAACCCGATTCTTTATCATACCACCAAACAAAAATTGGAATAAAATGCGATAAAAAAGACGAATGTAAATAAAAATGGTACCACTGAAAATGTCATCTTGTCCCGCAAAAAACAAGCCGCCATACAGCTCCATCAGCCAAAAAGTATAAAAGTTATAGCTCTCATAATAAAGCGATGCAAAAAATATTCTTTTTTCTATAAAATAGTTTTCATTGTGTAAAAGCACCAAAACATAAAAAAATTATATAAATGTGGTATCGCTGTAAACATACTGACCTGAAGAATAAAGCTGCCTTATCAATTTTACTACACGCGGAATGGCATAAAAAAAACAAAAAATTTCTGAATTGTTGGTTTTTGTTTATTCTGCCTCTCAAAAATCGGAATAGAAAACGATCAAAAAATGTCACGTGCCTGAAAATGGTACCAATAAAAACGTCAACTTGTCCTGCAAAAAACAAGCCGTCACATGACTGTCAGCCGAAATATGGAAAAATGATTGCAATAAACTAGTCTTTGGAAAAAAAAAGCGTCTTTTAGTGTGTGACAGCTGGCAAACATAACTCTATATGAATCTGGTATCACTGTGATCGCACCGACCCGAAGAATAAAGTCATCTAATCACTTATACCGCATGAGGAACGTCGTAAAAATTAAGCTCTAGGGTTTTGCTAGGGTTGGGGTTGGGATTTTTTGAAAAGTAAAGAAAAAAAGAAATGATGACGATATGGTGACTAGTGTTGAGCGCAAGTGCTCGCTTCTTGAGTTTGCATTGGGTGCTCAGGTATGCACATAGTATAGCGGGTGCTCGAGTGACACGCTTGAGTATCTGCCCCATATGTTTTGCGGCTGTTTTACAGCCAAAAAGACCTCGCGGGGATTGCCTGCCATGCACGAGCAATCCCCGCATGTTTTTTTTGGGTGTCTAACAACCGTGAAACATGCGGGCGGGGTCTCAAGCATGTCACTGGAGCACCCGCGATACATGGTGCATACCTGAGTACCCGATGTAAACTCAAGTAGTGAGCACTTTCGATCAAGACTAATGACAACTCATTCAATATGATGACCTAATGTTATCAAATTCTGTGTCGTACCTCTGGGTTCAAAATGTTCACTATACCCCTTGATAAAATCCTTGAGGGGTCTAGTTTCCAAAATGGGGTCACTTGTGGGAGGTTTCCACTATTTAGGTGCATCGGGGGCTCCCGAAATGCGACATGGCATCCGCTCTCGATTCCAGCCAATTTTGTGTTCAAAAAGTCATACAGTGCTCCTTCCCTTCCGAACCCTGACGTGCACCCAAACAGTGTATTTTCCCCACATATGGGGTATTGGTGTACTCTGGAGAAATTGCACAAAAGTTTTTGGGGTCCATTTTCTCCTCTTACCCTTGTGAAAATAAAAAAAAAATGGGTCTAAAGTAACATTTTGTGAAAAAAAGTTAAATGTTCGTTTTTTTCTTCCACATTCCAAAAATTTCTGTGAAGCACCTGAAGGGTTAATAAACTTCTTGAATGTGGTTTTGAGCACCTTGAAGGGTGCAGTTTTTACAATGGTGTCACTTTTGGGTATTTTCTGTCATAAAGGCCCCTCAATGTCACTTCAAATGTGATGTGGTCCCTAAAAAATGGTTTTGTAAATTTTGTTGTAAAAATGAGAAATCGCTGGTCAACTTTTAACACTTATAACTTCCTAACAAAAAAAATTTTGGTGCCAAAATTTTTCTAATATAAAGTAGACATGTGGGAAATGTTATTGATTAACTATTTTGTGTGACATATCTCTCTGATTTAAGGGCATGAAAATTCAATGTTTGAAAATTGCAAAATTTTCCAAATTTTCACCAAATCTCCAATTTTATCACAAAGTAACGCAAGTCATATCGAAGAAATTTTATCACTATCATGAAGTACAATATGTTACGAAAAACAATGAGTGGGATCCGTTGAAGCGTTCCAGAGGTATTACCTTATAAAGTGACAGTGGTCAGAATTGTAAAAATTGGCCCGGTCATTAACGTGCAAACAGCCTTCAAGGGTAATGGCAACATTTTTTTCATATCATAATTTTTACATACAGGGTGGTCCAAAAGTAGGTGGCCAGAAAATAATAACATTTATTTTGATTTATATATAAAATTATATTTACTAACACAAGCATAACATTGACAGTTAAATTTTATTTTGAACAATAATGCAAAAGCCCTTAAATTTTATCAACGCAGGCGCTCAAACTGTTTTCCATTACAATTTGCACAGCTTTGAAGTCAGCCTCTTACGCTTCGACAAACTTTTTTGCACATGTCTCTTTGGGTATTAATTTCTTGAAATGCATCTCTTATGTAATTTTTCAAATCACTGACACTTTTTGGTTTTCGACTATAAACTTTGTCCTTGAGTACTCCCCAAAAGAAAAAATCCATTGGGGTCAAGTCTGGTGAACATGCCGGCAAATCAAGTGGGCCTCTTCAGCCAATCCATTTATTAGGAAATGTTACATCAATATACTCGCGAACTACTCTTGAATAATGTGGAGGGGCCCCATCTTGTTGGAAATAAAGGTCATTTGAATTAGGCTGTTGCTGTAACTGGGGAACAGCTTGATTCATTAGAATTTCGAGATACTTATCTCCTGTGACTGTTCCATCAAAAATTATTGGTCTTAAAACACCAAAACTTGAAATACCACCCCAAACATTGACACCAGGCTCATTTAGTTGTTTCTCTAATGTTAAATGCATGTTCTCATTATACCAGTAAATACAATTATGTCTGTTAATATGGAAGGATAATTTGAAAGAAGCTTCATCACTCCACATAATGTTATCTAAAATTACTGGATTTTCTTCAATTTCGTTAAGCATAATCTCACTGAATTGCAGCCGCCTGTCTGGATCATCCTCCAATAAACCATGAATTAGACGTGGACGATAAGCTTTCCACCCAATAGATTTCAGGATTCGCATGATAGAAGCTCGTGAAATTCTCAATTCCAAAGAGGCTCTTCTGGTGGACTTTTTTGGACTCTGAACAAATGTTTCAGCAACAAGTTGTTTATTATCTTCTGTACAGACTGTTTTGGGTCGACCAGTTTTTGGAGCATTAAGGATTGAGTCAGTGGCATTGAATTTGTCACGAATGCGGTAAATGGTTTGTCTCTTTGTGGCTTGAGTACCAAATGTTTCAACCCAATTTGCTCTAACGGTTTCTGCGTTTTGAGATTTCCAATACTCTGTTAAAATCCATTTTCTTTGATCTGTATTTAAATTATTTGCCATTATGTGTTATCTGAATTATCTGAAAAGAAAACAGATTTGGGGGAGATCTATCTGTGAAAACTAGATCTGTGAAACTGGCTCAGTTGCCCTTAGCAACCAATCAGATTCCACCTTTCATTTTCCAAAGAGTCTGTGAGGAATGAAAATTGGAATCTGATTGGTTGCTAAGGGCAACTGAGCCAGTTTCACTTTACACCATGTTTGATAAATCTCCCCCTTCATAACCTTATTACACTTTCTGTCCACCTACTTTTGGACCACCCTGTCTACAAAATGAACAATCTTGCAGTTTTCACATTGACCACTGGGATTTTTTTTTAGACTCCTAAGCTTCCTGTGCTTTTAGAAAGTTTTAAGGACAGCTCCTTATCAGGAGAGACAGAATTACAATGATAGGTAATATCTGTACACAGCTGATAACACAGAATCCATCAGGTGATGTCACAGCTGACCCTGCTGTCGCTCCCTTCACAATGATCATTGCACGAGCTCATTAGATGCTTCAGTACAAAAGATAGGGCTGGAGTCTGTGTATCATGGTAGTGTGCATGTGATGTTTCCTGAAACAACATGAAGTTAAAGTCTAAAAAAGCCTAAGTGGCCAGTGTGTTAATTGAAAGACTTCTATTTTTAGTACGGATTGTGGTATGGAAAAAAAACATTGCTAAAAATTAAAATTTGAAAGCCTTTAAAACCTGATCTGAACAAAAGGTTATTTTGTGATTATGGCTTTTCTTTAAAGAGGACCTTTCACCAAATTTTGTTGAAATGGACACACAATGTATTAGTGACTGTGCAGCGAAATAATTTTTTTTTTTATTTCACCTCTTTGTGGCGGCAATATTTGCAATCAAAGTACTTGGCATCTAATGAGTTAACATTTTCTAAGTCCAAATAGGTTTTCACTCGGGGCGTGTACTTCTTCTCCCTGTATGATACTGACCAATCATAAGCAGGCAGCAACACTTACAAGAAAGAGGTACACCCCCCCACCATAGCTTGGAGCAGATTTCTCATGGTGAGATGTGTGGGGGATGTCCTGATCTACTGGTCTAACCTTCCTGTGGTGTGCATGTGATGAAATATTAATAAACGAGAATATGATGATCCTAAGGATAGTCCATCAATGTTGTGATCATGGAAAACCTGTTTAACCGTTTCACGACCACACAACGTAAATTTATGTAATCTGGTTGCAACGGGTGCATGGAGGGGGCTCTGTTGCTGAGCCCGCTCCATACCACACAGAAGCTGGCTGTGTCACAGCAGTAACCGGAGCTTGCTCTCTTTATTGCTGTTTAACCTTGTAAATACCACTGTAAATAACTATAAGTGATCAAACGATCACAGGTTCACATCCCCTATGAAGATTTAAAAAAAAAATAAAAATGTAAAAATGTATGAAAGTTTAACTCACCCCCCCTTCTTTTCCAGTGTAAAAAAACAAACATATTTTGTATCACCACAGCTATAAAAGTCCAATTTATCAAGATATAAAATTATTTTAACCGTACATTAAACTGCACGGATAAAATAAGCCCAAATGCAAGAACAACATTATATGTATATCAAAATAGTATCAATAAAAATTAGGTAAAAATAAGCCCTCTGACTGTCTCCTATGACCCCCAGATATCATGTGATCAGGGCTCTGGAGCCCTCAAACGGAGCTGAGGTCCCATTGGTCGGACCACAGAAAAGTTATCCCATATCCTATTGATAAAGATAAAGATATTTTTTCTTGAGGGTTTAGGCAGGTAGGGGGCATGAATAGTCATCTAATTAAATCCTATTGATAAGTTTTTGGAAAATTGTGACATGGCTCTTTAGCCAGCAGGTGCTCATTGATCACACTGGGGGCATTTGCTTTGCTAAGTGTGGGAGACTTGTGGTGCAATTTGCGCCAAATAGACTGTTGTGCTTGCCTTGTACCAAATTTATTATCTGTTTTTTTGTCAATTCTGTGCCTCATCTGTCAAATGTTGCTCCATTGAAAAAGGCATCTCCTAAGGGTACGCTCACATGTGCGTTTTTAAAGTAGCCGAGAGTCTCAGCCAGAAAAGTTGGAGAGTGTCAGGCGAGAGTTGTGCATTTTTTCCTCACCTAGAATCCGTATGACATCCATATGCAATGTTTTTAACATCAGCTTTTACATACAGTAATTCTCTGTCATTTCAAGCTAGTTTTCTAACTAATGAGACAATCCTATATACAGATATAGATAGATACAAATATGTCAGTGAGATATATAATCATAGCTTTGCGTGTGTAGTTTTCTGTACTTGTATTTAGTTAATAAATAAGTGAAAAAAATGGCTGGGTGCCATTTTTTTCATTAACCAGCTGAGGGAAAGCAGACTGCTGAGAGATGGTCTTAATAGTCTAGGAAGGGGGCAATAAACATGGAGCTTCCCAGGTATATTAGTATCAGCTCACAGCTGTCTACTTAGCATTTGCTGGTTATTAAAGAGGGGGGACCCAAAAATAAGACGTGGGGTTCCCCCTGTTTTTAAAAACCAGCAAATAGTGGACAGCTGCGGGCTCATATTAATAGGATGGGAAGGGGCCATGGATATTGGCCCACTTCCAGACTAATGACATCAGCGCTCAGCCGCCCTGGAAATTAGATGCACCAATTCTGGAGCTCAGCCTTGACTCTTCCTGCTTGCCCTGGTGCATTGACAAGCGGGTTAATGGTTTTGGGGTTGATGTCAGCTTTGTAATGTCAGCTGACATCAAGCCCAGGAGTTAGTAATGGAGAGACATCTATAAGACACCCTCATTACTAACCCCGTAAGTTTTAAAGCAAGAAACACACTGAGAAAAGTCCTTTATATGTACAAAGCACTCCCCGACCCTCTTTTACCCATTTATTACCTTTTAAAAATCAAATAATCCAAAGGGGTCCACCGTAAATCCATCCCACGACTATCCCCAACTCTGCTACATCCGGATGGTGTGTTGACCGGTAACATGAGTAATGTGACAGCTTAGCACGCCAGCCAGAACACACTGACAGTAGCTTGTGAATCTGGCTGCTGCGCTGAGCGTTGACCTCACTAAGGTTATCGCAGTTCATAGCTGATGATTTTTTTTTCTCGCACCCAGTGACCTGTATTGGTGAGTTTCAGCCACTTTATGCGGCCATACGAAGCATGCTGCGTTTTTTTTTTTCCTTCCCTCGCCCCAATTCCAGGTGAGGAAAAACTTGCAGATGAATACTGCCTAATTAAATAACATTGCAAGTGCAATGCAATTTTTATTTTTTTTCTCATATTGCACTCGCCGATTTTATACGTAGATGTGAGTGAACCCTAATAGTCAACATTGTGTGGTGAAAAATGCTAATTTCTTGTACAAAGTAAGCCTACTACTAATACATTCTGTAAACTTATACTACAGTCTAAAGATGCACCAGGTTTATCATACAGCAAGAGCCACTGTGATAAATGTGGAGATTTTTAACACCGTATACTATAAATTCACAGGAAAGAATTTATCATTATGGGGATATTTGAAGTCAGCTTTTCTTGTTGCTGCATTGCCTTTATTTTGTCCAAAAGTGTTACATGATGTTTGATAAATTTGGCGCATCTTTGTACATTCAATAAAATTGATAAACAATTTCTATTTTGCGAGCGCAGAGCTTCATTTTATTTTGTTGAACTTATGGTACGTACCTCAGCTGTAAGCGCATTTATTTGCACTTGCATACCAATACATATTTTGACTCGGTAAAGTACCAGTGACACCTGTTTGTGTTTTATTGCATCTTTACATGTAACCCTTATGCTTAAAGCTGTTTGTTCAGTTTTAATATCACCGTCCTGGTGGACAAAAATTGCAACTTCTTTTGCAATTCATAAATCTGGCGTGCATAGCTGATCACCACCATGTCCCCACATTGTTTTATAGTGAACTGATCTCTACATATCTACAAATCCCCTATATAAAACATAACAGTGTCTGCCTCTGTACTCCTAAACTCGATATCAAACGTATGTCACATGTCAGGAACGGGTAAAGATAAAGGCTATTTTCACTTTTCTTTTGTCTTGTGGTATTCTTTGGCTTTTTTTATACCAATTTCTTCAAAATGGTGCATGTGGCTCAGGAATTTTGCACAAAGTCAAAAAGGGCCTTTGTATTTGTCTTTACTTTTTTTTCTTGTGACTTTTTAGCTCAAAAAGTCAGACGTTTCGTCAAATGGCGCAAAAAGTGAGCTCTGCTGCTCAAAAAAAATCACTCCAGGGAGGAACTGGGGTGAATTTATGACAAATTTTCTTGTTTCAAATAATGAATCAAGTGAAGGCATCTAGACACTCGGCAAACTACAAAAAACCCACAGGCAAATATATATAATATATAATATAGACTTAAAAAGGCACAAATGGAAAGATGAATATGGTGTGTACAAAGAAAATAGGTGTAAAACAATAAAAACGCAACAAAAAACAATTACAAATTCAATAATCAGGCCCAAGAAGCTATAGAATATGGTTATTAGCTTCTCTGATTTCTGGAGGACCAGTGGACCATGTGCTTGGGGATGTCTCTACTTTGTCCAAGGATTGAGTAAAAGTTGGGTTTTTACATACCCGAACCTTTGTGCTCTCTGAAAAATAAGTAGCATAGCTATTTCCCCTTCCGAGAACACATGCTGGGGGATGTAGGAGGAATAAATGTTGGCAAAAGAAACTTCAGCCCACAGGTGTCTGAGGTTTATGGCAACCTTAATTCAGACATCCGTGTAACACTGTCCATGTACAGACTGTGATGCCCAGACTGGCCGCAGGTCTCCTGTCCTCAACTTGACAGCCTCATATATTCTGACCCAAACTTCACAACCTCATAAGAAGATCCCTAGTCGGTCCGTGCATCACAGTTTGTGATGGCCTCAACATCCTTTTTACAACTGCAGGTCAGCTCAGTACTGATCAGTCTACGCTGGTTAACCCCATAAGGACTGTGAGAGTTTTCATTTTTTGCCCTTTTGTTTTCTCCTCCCCTTCTTGTAAATGATAACTTGTTTTATTTTTCCATCTACATAGACGTATAAAGGCTTGTCACCTGCGCGACAAGTTTGAATGGCACTATTAGTTTTACCATGCATTCTCCTGAAAAACAGGAAGAAAAATTCCAAGTGGGATAAAATGGAGAAAAAAAAATGCAATTTCTCCATTGTTTATTGCGGTTTGTTTTTATGGCGTTCATTGTGTGATGAAAATGTATGGATTATAGCGATATCAACCTTGTATGGATTTTTTTTTATTTGAGTGATGCATAAAATTCACTAAATATATTTCAATAGATCAGACTTTTATGGACTTGATGATACTGAATATATTTTATTTTTTTATTTCTCTTATTTTTAATGGGTGATTTGAATTAAATTTTTTGTTTTTATGTTTTACCTTTTCTATTTTAGTCGTCTTAAGTGACTAAAACCTGCAATAGTTTGATTGCTAGTGCTACAGTATTTCATATATGGTGTAAATGGTGGTTTCCTATGGCTGAGCTTCACAGGAGTACCAAGATGGCAGCCATGGGGGCCTTCAGTAGGCCTCCGGATGTCATGGTATCCCATCAGTACCCCACAATCATATTGCAGGGGGTGGGGGTAGCGATGAATGCCAGTGCACCAGTGATTGCTCCATTGTTGGTAATTGACAGCAGCATTTAGCGGTTAACTCCGGCCACCGGTCCTGAGCTCCCTCCACACCATCTACATGATGTTGGTGTGTGCTGTGTACTTTTTCTCAAGTATTTGTGCTCAATAACAGCAGGAAATAGTGTTTGAATATATCAGCGGATCAGAGGAGGTCACTCCCATCTAGGTAACTACAGTTTAAGCCTAAACTAGTCTTAAGCTGGCTGTTTACATTAGACTGGACTAAGTTTGACCAAACATGGGATCGTCTGTTGATCTAATGTAGTCTCCAGAGGGCAGATGTTGGGGGAAATAATTGGGAGATTAATTAAAAGTGAAAAAGCCTTTTTTAAGTCACCATTGCAAACAAGATTTGTCCATCTCTGCTCTCAGTTGACGTATCAAAGTTTGGTAGAAAATGGAGGCTGGACTGTGAAAAAAGAAAAGATGTTTAGGTATGTTTAGAAGTCAACACTGTTGTGGCCTTTGTTGTAAGGATTATGTTGGCCACAGGCTGAGATTTTACCTTCTTCATTACATTATCATCTGAAATTTAATGGAAAGTGAAAGCAGAAATCTTGCTTCCCTTAGGGAATTGGAAGCATCTCCAGGTATTTCAGTATTACTATGCAATGCATGCGGTATGTTACCTGTCTGTGAACACTTTCTTATACCTTTAATGTTGTACTTTGAAGGGAATCTGTCAATATGAACAATCCTTGCCCAAATTGCACTTATGGGTAAGAAGGTCTTTGAAATGTAAATCCATCGACATCTTTACATCTTCTATTCTAGCTGCATGCTAGAGTAATTAGTATTATCATTCATATTCAAATAAGGTGTTAAGTGCTCTGGGCATGACAAGACACTTAATTAGCTACTGCCTCTTCAGATTGTTCTTGCCCAGCACCAGCCTCTTTAGCTTGACTGATAGCTCAATGTCTGTATGACATCAGGGACAAAGAGACAGTGAGCTATCAATCAAGCTAAGGAGGTTGGTGCTAAAAACTGTTGATGGAGCTTGGTGGTCATTAAGACTGTTAAAAACATCCTTAAATGAGGTGTATGGAATTGGCCTCACTTAAACCTAAAGCATCTATAATTTTAACATCTGTAGTTGTTCTCTGAGCACATTTACAGCTTTTTGTTTTGAGCTTTTTTGAGGCTTTTTGCTGTCATTTTTCAGACATTTTTTTTAAACTTGAACAATAAAGAAAACACTAGAGTTTTAGAAAGCAAAAATGTTGACAAAAGTTTAGAAGAGTTTTTCAAAGGTTTTTGGAGAGTTTTTTCCTAAAGGATTTTTTTTCAAAGCATTTTTATTTCATAGTGTCTAGTTTGGAGTATTTTCCCTTAGAAACCAGGTGTTTTTATGAAGCAAAAGAAGAAAAATGCTCAAAAGACTGAAAATTTGAACAGGAAAGTGGTTAATAATAGACATGATTAGGCCATGTTCACACATCAAGTATTTGGTCAGTATTTGACTTCAGTATTTGTAAGCCAAAATCAAGAGTGGTGAGAAATGCAGAGGTGGTGAATAGTGATAATCGAGCGTGTCCTATTACCCCTTAGGCGAGTACGGGTGCTTGACAAATATTTTGGCGTGCTTGGCATTTCTTTTAATGTCGCTGCGCCTGCAAGTCTCACGGCTGTTTGACAGCTGTGACACATGCAGAGATTGCCTGTCATAGGCAATCTCTGCATGTGTCATCTCTGCATGTGTCACAGCTGTCAAACAACCCTGACACGTGCAGGCGCAGCGACATTAAAAGAAATGCTGAGCACACCAAAATATTCGGCGAGCGCCCGAGCGTGCTCGCCTAAGGGGTTAATAGAACACGCTCGATCATCACTAGTGGTGGCGTGTTTCTATTATACTTTTCCTCTGATTGTTCCACTCCTGATTTTGACTTACAGATACTGAGGTAAAATACTGACTGTGTGAACGTGCACTTTGGAAGAGCAGTTGAGGAGTGATTTTTCTTTTAGAGCGGACCCACTTGAAAGGATTCCTCTAAAACCTTCATGTACACTTACACCATTTATTAGCTGACTTTTTTAATGGCGGAAATGTGCTGCATAATTTTGGTGCATTTTTTGGCTTATTGTTGCATGTTAAGCCACGCCCATTTCCCTTTTTGGAAGGCCACACCCCCTAACTTGTCAAGTTGTTGAAAGTAAAACACATCATAAACATGTTACAAGTTATGAAAAGCAATTTTTTTTTGCAAATTATGCCAGAATTCTGGTGCATTTAGCTTGAGGGTGCACATTGCGTTCGTGGGTCCTGTCAAAGCATACGTCTGAACCCCCCTTCCCTCTCTCCCCGTGCAAAGCGGGGTCCATATGTACAGTACAGACCAAAAGTTTGGACACACCTTCTCATTTAAAGATTTTTCTGTATTTTCATGACTTTGAAAATTGTACATTCACACTGAAGGCATCAAAACTATGAATTAACACATGTGGAATTATATACTTAACAAAAAAGTGTGAAACAACTGAAAATATGTCTTATATTCTAGGTTCTTCAAAGTAGCCACATTTTGCTTTGATGACTGCTTTGCACACTCTTGGTATTCTCTTGATGAGCTTCAAGAGGTAGTCACCGGAAATGGTTTTCCAACACAAGAGTGTGCAAAGCAGTCATCAAAGCAAAAGGTGGCTACTTTGAAGAACCTAGAATATAAGACATATTTTCAGTTGTTTCACACTTTTTTGTTAAGTATATAATTCCACATGTGTTAATTCATAGTTTTGATGCCTTCAGTGTGAATGTACAATTTTCACAGTCATGAAAATACAGAAAAATCTTTAAATGAGAAGGTGTGTCCAAACTTTTGGTCTGGACTGTATGCGCCGATGGGGCCGTAGACTGTAATGATGCAGACAGAGCGAACGTGCGCTCTGACGTTCATCATTTTCGGGAGTGTACGCCTACAGGACAGAAGGCGGACACCCAGATACAGTCTACCACACCTGAGTGTCCGCCTCCAGTAGGCATACATTCCCGAAAATGGTGCACGCCAGAGCGCACATTCACTCTATCACCATTACAGGGGGTTTTCCGACGTACGCCCCGACGGGACACATGAATGCAATGTGAAATCACCCTTATAAATATGTCCTGTTGGATGTTTTTTAAACTTACAGCTACATCCAAAATTCTGTACAGTATACTTTTCACTTCTATGTTAAAAAAGTTTTTTTTTTTTTTTTTTTTAAGACTGGAAAAAAACCTGTGATACTTTTATAACACACACTTCTAAATGGATGTTGTCAAAAAAGTTTATCTAGTAGTCATGTCTATGTCTTGACTGTCTTCTGACCACAGGAGTCATTGGAATGAATGGTGTTGGATTTCAACATCCTCACCCTTTCTTCTTATGAGAGATAAGCTGGCCATTATGTTGGCCAAGAGGGAAATAAGTGGATGTTAGAGCTACCTAGCAGCAACTTTTTGCCTTCTTGGCCAACAATGATCTAAAGTGTGGGGGGCCATTTAGTGGAATGTGGAACTGTCTTTATTCCGAATCCATCTTTTCCATAGGACCTGTGTTTGTTTGTTTTCACTGCATCAGGACTAAAAAATAAAATGAGTCAACTTTACAAATGGTCTTAACTGAGAATCTCTTATTGCATTGTGTCTCCGAGACTATTTTAAATGGTTGTTTTATGTATTTTAAATGCAAAGTAATTGTAAAAATGTCAATGTTTTATAGCACATTGGCCTGTCATCCGATCTTTTGTGCTTTGCTGCTGCCCTTACTTGAGCAATTTATCCTGCTAGGCCTCTTTCTCCTGTGCTATATATATTCTGTCTCATCCTCTCTCACAACATTACAGGTGATCTTGTTTACTAAGGATTAGAAGTGAAAACAAGCAAAACTATTCCAGTTCTGGAGTGTCCAAAGCTCATGCTTCTGCCACGTCTACCTCCACACACTGCCCTCCCCTTTCATCATGTAGAGACAAAACCTCTGCCTTGCTTCTAGCGCACCAGACCAGTCAGTCTTTGGGATTTAGAAGGGGAATTTCTCAGTACATAGCTGGTATAAAGCATACATTGATAGCTGTGGCCATTCTCCACTGCTAATTTGAAGAGTCATTACACTTAATTTGAGTTTAGAAGACAGAACCTAACCAGTGGTTGTATATCACTCTGAACAGAACAGAACCAGTGGTTGTACATTGCTACACTGCTAGTGGTAGCAATGTACAATATCTTAGTTATATTCCTGGACTTGCTGCATGTAGAGCTGAGCCTGTGTTACACTGTATTTCTACTTCTTATCTTTACTGCTATCAGTCAATAGTTAAGGGAGCAAGCAACCAGATAAGAGCAGAAATATATTCCTCCACCTAGTCCACGCTGAATGATATGCGAGTACATATGGTATACATTCAGTAATTATGTTCGGAAGGCCACTTGTTTGCTTGCAGATTTTGTTTTACAGTGTACTGTGTTACTTTCTTTGTTCTAGAGGACAGAAGAATATTTTTAGCTGCTAATGAAAGAATGAGCCAGCAAGGGTATGTGACCTCTCCTCCATACTCCCAACCTCAGCCTGGACTGGGGGGGTTTTCACCTGGCTATGCAACACCTGTGATGTCACAGACATATGGCCATTCTGGAGCTACAAGCATTGCATCTCCTCCACCACAACCAGGTAAGATTCATGTGGAACCATGAGATCTTATAAAACATCACTGGGTGAGGGCTAGTTGGTGAAAGACTACAGTACCACACACATGAATTTTGTTTTACAAAGTCTCATTTACATGTCGAGACAAAAATGCGAAGTCAGAACTGCTTGTATTGACTCGCCCCCTGGGCCGTGGGGCACTCGGATCCAGGCAACAGGGCAATAATGGGGGTAGTAGTGGCAACCCGGTCCGTGGCTCAGGGTGGTCAGACCAGTGGCAGTCTTCTATCTGTTTTGCATTGTCCGACTACGCCACCCGTGGATTGCGGTCAGGGCTAACCACTGCTGCAGTGCAGACCGCTGGGGCAGATGTAAATGTGCAGCACTGAATAGTACAACTCCCCACGGGAGGAGTATGGCCCCAGGGCAGTATATAGATGGATGATGGAGGGAATGATTCCGAAGGCAATAGCCAGGAAACGGAGGCCTCTTAAACAGTTCAGGGTCTTTATTAGAACAGGTGAGACGACCCAAAAACAGTCCCGGCTAGGAGGGGGCCTGGATGTCTGAGAACAAGTTGGAAGCTGGCCCTGATCAGGGTGAGGGTGTAGGCCTACCGTGCTCTCTGCGCTCTTTCTGGCTATTTCCCTCCTCGTGGTGTAATAGCCCACGTTCCTTAGCTCGCCGTGTCTTCTCGCCCGTATGGCTTGCAACTTGGGTCCCTTTCTACTCCCGGCCTGGTACGGCTTTGCTGGTCCCTTCGGCTGTGGCGGAACCTCCGGGCTTCTTAGGCCAGGGAACATACAATCCCCTGCGGACTGGTTATTTGCTGTAGGACTTGGAATCCTCACAGCCTCAGACACCAAAGTCTGGTAGATTAGCTTCTCTATCTGCCAGGACAGGCTCACTTCTCCTCTTGTCCCTGGCTCATGGCTCTCCTACTGCCACACGGTCTCTTAGGCTGCAACACAACTGTCTGTCCCTGCTCTGGGACACCTCTCAATCCAGAGACAGGTCGTCCAGTTCTCTCTAACCCTGCCCCCAGCTCCAGCTTTTATAGGGGCAGCCTGCTCCCCCTACTGGCCTGGGACAGGAGGTGCTGCATGCTAATGGTACCTGACCAGAGAACCTCCCCCTTGCTCCCAGACACAGCTTTATTATACATTTGTGGCATCCAGGCCAGGCTGACACATTCCCCCCTAGTAAAACTTAGTACTCCGGGACTAAGCTGAAAACAAGAATAATATGCATGACCATAAAACATTATTAGGCAAGTAAAAGCAAACGACGCACAGGTTGAGTTCTTAAGGTCACAGTGTGGTCTGTGACCGGGTGTCCATCTCACCAAAACAACGGGGAGCCTTAACCAGGTGGGGGTCTTTCCTAGCCCCAAGTCCTTTACAGTCTTCGTTCATTCCTTGGTTAGGCTCCGAATGCAGTCCATACAAAGTCTCGGTTATTAAAAGTTCATAACCTTTGAGTCCGTATGGCAACTGTAAGAAACTGAAATACACAATTACTAATCATGCATGTAACTTTGCGAACATTTCAACACTTGGCAACAGGGTTATTTACAGTTTTAGTGCACATTATATTTTCCAGCGAGCGGGTATCTGCCCCTTTGTGCTCCTGGTTGACCTGCGTAACCCACTGTCTGGTGGTGGTCTAACCTGGTTTTCTTCACTACCATTTAGGGTACAGTCACTGGCTAGACTTACAGGCAGGGCAGGCACCTGTCTGCGGGTCCTCTGGCTTACCGCAGGCATGGCAGGCTCACTGTCAGCAGAGGGTTGATTCTCCTGGGCTGCTGGTTCAGGCTCTTCTGCCTCTGGAACTGCTTGTTCTTCTTCCCTTTCCCGCTCTGGTGTAGGTTGCTGCTGAGTTGGTTGCAGGAAATGGCATTGTTTATTCGAGTCCAGGACTGCGGGAACTCACCAAGAACGGTGCTGATCATTTCTTCCTTGTCCTCTGCGGGTTCAAGGTCACTTTGATCCTCTTCTGCATTCCGTAGTTGCTCGGGGCACCTTTTTAGGTGGTCTCTGGAGATGGTACTAGTGGTTCCTCCTCCATCCTTGGTGATCACGCACACCTTTGGGTTGTCGTGATCAGACTGCAGTACGGTGTAGGGTTCCGCTTCCCACTGGTCGTCCAGCTTGTGTAGCCTTCTCTTTCGCTTCAGGACCTGCTCACCAGGTTCTAGGGGATCAGCAGGGGCGTGTTGGTTGAAGAGTCTTTCTTGCCTTTCTCTCACCTGGACTAGGCTCTTCTCCACACTCTCCTGTACCTTCTTGTACTGCAGTCGCCTTTCCGTATCCCAGTCCGCATCTGGGGAGGTGTCCTCGGGTGTTAGGACTCCCATCTCCAGGTCTATGGGCAGCTTACCTGGTCTGGCTCGCATCAGGTAAGCCAGGGTGCAGTTTGTAGCATTCACCGAGATATGGTTGTATAAGTCTATCAGGTCCGGTAGTTTTTCTGGCCACAGGCTGCGTTCCTCCAGGGGCAACGTCTTCAGGAGATCAATGACTATATTGTTCATTTTCTCACACATCCCGTTGGTTTGTGGGTGGTAAGGCGTTGTCCGAATCTTTTTACAGGCATAGAGGTTGCAGAACTCTTGGAAGATTTCAGCCTCGAACGCTGGACCCTGGTCTGTCAGGACCTGTTCCGGATACCCGTGTGGACGGCAGAAGTATTGCTGGAAGGCTCTGGCCGCCGTTTGAGCTGTCAAGTCTTTTACGGGGACCACCACTAAAAATCGGGAATAGTGGTCCACGATTGTCAGGGCATAAATGTATCCTGACCGGCTTGGAGCCAATTTGACGTGGTCCAGAGCTACCAGCTCAAGAGGCTGCTGGGTGACGATGGGCCTCAAGGGTGTCTTCTGGCTGGTGCGGTCCTTTCTCCTTAGATTACTAGGGCCACAGTCTCTGCACCACTTCTCTACAGCCCCTCTCATGCCGATCCAGATAACCGGCCTCTTATCAGGAACTCCAGTTTCTTCCAGCCGAAGTGCCCCGCTCTGTCATGGTAAGCCTCCAGGACCATAGCTGCATCTCACCTTGGGACCACGACTTGCCAGGTCAGCTCGTGCGTCCGGTGGTTGACGAGTCTTCTGCACAGCTTACCTTCATAGAGGAACAGCCTGCTCTTCTCTTTCCATAGCTGCTTGGCTTCCTCTGGAGCATCCGGATCTAGATGGGCGTCTTCTCGGGTCAACAGGTCTTTCACCATGCAGATTGCAGGGTCACTATCTTGGGTCTCGGCCCAGCTGTGGTGAGGTAGGGGATTGATCATGACGGTTGTTAAGTCTTCCTCCTTCACGCGGTGGGAGTATTGAGTGGCTCCATACCGGTGAAACGCAGGGAGTTCTACCTCCTCCAGCTCTTCTGGGTCTTTGCCTCCGTCAGGTAAGTGAGGCATTCTCGATAGGGCGTCAGCGTTGGCATTGGTTCTGCCTGCCCGGTACTTGATCGTGAAGTCATAATTCGAGAGTCGTGCCATCCACCGCTGCTCTAGGGCACCTAGTCTTGCATTGTCCAGGTGTGTCAACGGGTTGTTGTCCATGTACACGGTGAAATTTGCGGAGGCCAGGTAATGCTTAAACCGTTCTGTGACGGCCCACACCACTGCCAAGAATTCTAGCTTGAAGGAGCTGTAATTCTCGGGGTTCCTTTCAGTGGGCCTCAGCTTCCGGCTGGCATACGCGATCACCCTTTCTCTGCCCTGTTGGTTTTGCGACAGTACGGTTCCCAGCCCCACATTACTGGCGTCTGTGTGGAGAATAAAAGGCTGGCCATAATCGGGGTAGGCCAGGATCTCATCCCCTGTGAGGGCCATCTTCAACTGGCGGAAGGACTCCTCTTCCGGCTTATCCCACTTGAAGGGTGGCTTTTGGCTTCTGGACTTAGACTGTCCTATCAGGAGGTCCTGCATAGGGGCTGTCATCTTAGTGAACACGGGGATGAACCTTCGGTAGTAGCCTACCAACCCGAGAAATTGCCTCACTTCTTTGATGTTTGAGGGGCTTGGCCAGCTCTTGATTACTGTGACCTTGTCAGGGTCGGGGGCTACTCCTTCTGCACTTACCACGTGCCCTAGGTACTGGACCTTCGGTTTCAACAGGTGACACTTTGATGGTTTCATCTTCAGGCCATAGCCTGCCAGGGCTTCCAACACCTCTGCCAGGTGTTTTAGATGGTCCTCGTAGGTCTTCGAATAGACGATCACGTCGTCCAGGTAAAGTAGGACAGTCTCGAAGTTTCGGTGCCCTAGGCAGCATTCCATCAGCCTCTGGAAGGTACCTGGTGCGTTGCAGAGCCCGAAGGGCATACAGTTGAACTCGCTCAGTCCCATCGGGGTGGTGAAGGCGGTCTTCTCCTTGTCAGCCTCTGCCACAGGAACCTGCCAGTACCCGCTAGTAAGGTCCAAAGTAGAAAGGAAGTTAGCTGATTTTAGTGCGGCTAAAGACACCTCTATTCTAGGCAGCGGATATGCGTCTTTGTGGGTGATACGGTTGATTTGTCTATAGTCCACGCACATTCTCATGGTGCCGTCTTTCTTTTTTTACCAGAACCAAGGGGGCTGCCCAGGGGCTACAGCTATCTCTAATGACCCCAGCTTCTTTCATTTCTCTTAGCATGCCCTTTGCGTTGTGATAATGTGCAGGGGGTACAGGTCTGTGCCTCTCTTTGATTGGTGGGTGGCTCCCCGTGGGGATGTGGTGTTCCACTCCTTTTACTCGGCCGAAGTCTAGCGGGTGCTTACTAAAAATTCTCTCGTACTCCTGAACCACCCGGTAGACTCCTTGTTTTTGGTGCAGGGGAGTGGAGTCAGTACCCACATGGAGTTTCTGGCACCAGTCCTCCTTTTGTTTATGGGAGCCATTACCCTCCGCCTGTGGAGATGGAGGC
The DNA here is from genome assembly GCF_046119375.1 of Phyllobates terribilis. Classification (NCBI taxonomy): domain Eukaryota; kingdom Metazoa; phylum Chordata; class Amphibia; order Anura; family Dendrobatidae; genus Phyllobates; species Phyllobates terribilis. Next base: position 882,206,876 of record NW_027362761.1, read on the forward strand.
AAAGGCTCCACGGCCCTGATAGCTTTGTGTTCGACAGCCAACAGTTTGGCAAGTGTAGCGTACCTGGGTAAGTGTACCTCTCTCTCCCCAATGTTGAGAATGCGAACGGGCACCCTCCCATGACGGACATCAACCACCCCCCGGCCTGTCAAAATGGTGGGCCTGCTGTCTGAGTACACGGGTTCTACCATGGCTTGGTAGTCTCTACCTCTCAACCCGATTGCAGTCCGACACAAGATCATCATTTCACTTTTGGGAGGCATGGAAATGGGGAATGGGTCACTCATTCTTACGCTACCGATCTCACCACCAGACAGTTCTACCTGCTGCCGTCTCATCAGGGCTTTTATCTGTTTGTTGAGGACTCTCTGTTGGCTGGAACTAGCATTCACCGCCACCTGTTGTACAATTACAATTACCTCTGAAAGACAATTTTCAATCACGTTAGTACCCATAGTTATTTTAGGGTGACTTTCACGACGGTCGATGTCCACAATAATCACTCCCTGTGCCAGTAGTTCAACTTTACCAATCTTAATGGTCATCTCCTTGAACCCCATCTGCGGCACGGGCAAGCCATTACTGGCGATGATTCTCAAGTCACTGTCTGGATACCGTGTTATATCGGCATCAGTCCAATACTGCTTAAAAAGTACATAAGGGATAGTAGTTACTTGCGACCCGGTATCCAGCAAGGATCTCATGGGGATACCGTCCAGCACCACGGGTAAAACCGGGCTCCCCCAACGTACTTATCACGCCAATTGTAAGGGCCTAGTGATCTTATGCCGGGGGGTTGGCCCTCTGCCCCAGGTTGGACCCGTTTAAATTACAGTACCTGGAAATGTGTCCGGGCTGGTTGCATCGACGGCAAATGAGCTGTCCATACTCTGCGTAGCAGTCTGTGGGCCTCCCTCGGAGCGATGGGGTCCTCCTCTGTCGACGCCACGGGACATCCTCCGGACTTGAAGCCCACTCGATGGGTCTTGACGGGTCCACTTGTAACGCCTGGATGGTCCTGGTCAACCCCGCGACGCTCCTGGTCAGCTCCTGGACTTGGTGGTGCAGATCTTTCGACGGGGCTTGGTTCAGGGCCTGTGCATCGGCCCCCACAGAGTCCATAGAAGAGGGCGCTGCCTCCTGGTGACAGGTGAGAGCAGGGCGCCGGGGGTTTATAGCGCCATTTGTTGCGGGTTCACGGAGCACCCTTATGGCCCTGTCCTTGAATTGGGCAAAGGTGAGATCAGGGTTCTGAAAGAACATGAGGCGCAGCTGGGTCCTGTGGGCGCTAGACAGCAGACCTTCTATGAACTGTTCTGTTAGTAGCTTATCCGTATCCTGCACGCTGCCAGGGTCAGCTTGTTTGATGGCTCTCAAGGCTTCCTGCAAATTTAGGGCATAGTCTCTGATGCTGTCCTGTGCCCGCTGCTTACATCCGTTGAACCGCATTTTAATTTCAGCGGAGGTACGTGTATCAAAGGTACTCCGCAGCCGGGCCAGAATGTCCTTTACGGTCCTTTTCTCCTCAGCGGGCCATGACTTTACCTCTTGCTGGGCTGCGCCAGTTAACTGCCCTGTCAGTATTCTGATCTTCTGTTCCTCTGTCAGGGGGTAAACTTGGAATAAACTGTACAGCCTTTCCTTAAAGTCAGTTAGTGCATGGGGCTCCCCTGAATACTTGGGCAGCCAGGCCGCTCCAGGGATGTAAGGCAGGGAGAACGGCATCACCGCTGCGGCAGCTGCGCTGGTGGTAGTGGGCGCCTCCGTGTCCGACATCTTCCTCCCCACTAGTTAAGCGTGGCCTACCTTCCGACGATCCTCTTCTGTAGGCCGCGGCTCCGCTGGTGCTGCTCCGGACGAGGACCTTGCGTCGCGTCCTGGTGACGTCAGCGTCGCTCTCTCTCCCTTCCAGAACCTTGCGCAGCGTCGGTGTGTAGGGCGGAGCTTCGGGTCTCGCGCGGTTTGGACGTCCACGCCCCTCTTCTTCCCGCGCGGTGTCCTGAAGATGGCGTCCGATGGCGGGAAAACTGCTGAAGATGGAGGGAAGCTGCTGAAGATGGCGGGAGACGGCTGAAAATGGCGGGAAACGGCTCCGGATGGCGGGAAACCTCTTTTTAAGGTACGTGTACAGTCTTTTTCAGGCGCGTAATACCCGTTTGCGGCGGGTTGGTTACAATCCTGCCGACTACGCCAAAGCTGACTTGCCCCCTGGGCCATGGGGCACTCGGATCCGGGCAACAGGGCAATAATGGGGGTAGTAGTGGCAACCCGGTCCGTGGCTCAGGGTGGTCAGACCAGTGGCAGTCTTCTATCTGTTTTGCAATGTCTGACTACGCCACCCGTGGATTGCGGTCAGGGCTAACCGCCGCTGCAGTGCAGACCGCTGGGGCAGATGTAAATGTGCAGCACTGAATAGTACAACTCCCAACGGGAGGAGTATGGCCCCAGGGCAGTATATAGATGGATGATGGAGGGGATGATTCCGACCGCAATAGCCAGGAAACGGAGGCCTCTTAAACAGTTCAGGGTCTTTATTAGAACAGGTGAGACGACCCAAAAACAGTCCCGGCTAGGAGGGGGCCTGGATGTCTGAGAACAAGTGGGAAGCTGGCCCTGATCAGGGTGAGGGTGTAGGCCTACCGTGCTCTCTGCGCTCTTTCTGGCTATTTCCCTCCTCGTGGTGTAATAGCCCACGTTCCTGAGCTCGCCATGTCTTCTCGCCTTCTCGTATGGCTTGCAACTTGGGTCCCTTTCTACTCCCGGCCTGGTACGGCTTTGCTGGTCCCTTCGGCTGTGGCGGAACCTCCGGGCTTCTTAGGCCAGGGAACATACAATCCCCTGCGGACTGGTTATTTGCTGTAGGACTTGGAATCCTCACAGCCTCAGACACCAAAGTCTGGTAGATTAGCTTCTCTATCTGCCAGGACAGGCTCGCTTCGCCTCTTGTCCCTGGCTCATGGCTCTCCTACTGACACACTGCCTCTTAGGCTGCAACACAACTGTCTGTCCCTGCTCTGGGACACCTCTCAATCCAGAGACAGGTCGTCCAGTTCTCTCTAACCCTGCCCCCAGCTCCAGCTTTTATAGGGGCAGCCTGCTCCCCCTACTGACCTGGGACAGGAGGTGCTGCATGCTAATGGTCCCTGACCAGAGAACCTCCCCCTTGCTCCCAGACATAGCTTTATTATACATTTGTGGCATCCAGGCCAGGGTGACACAGTATCATAGGAGGAAATTTTCAAGATCTTTATACCACTTATTTGGTGTAAATAAAAAGAAAATCACAAATTTTGTCACAACATTTTGTGTAAAAATGTACCACTTTTCACCCTGTCACCACTATTCAAAAGTGAGAAGAAAAGGGACATGGTTCAGCAGGAGAGAATGTGGCTCACTGCTTTCTGCCAGCTCTATGCCCCTCAAAGATTTTGAGATCTTATCGATGCACACACTGAATTTTTTAAAGCGCACCTGTCAGCAGGATTGTGCTCAGTAAACCATATACACTGTCAGGTGGGCAACATTACACTGATTAATATGGTACCTTGGTTGATGAAATCCATCCTGTGGTTCTTGTATAATCTTTACTTTCAGTTTGGAGATAATGATATGCTCATGCTTTGGGGCGGCCTGTGGGGGGCGCTCTATCTGGTGATCTGCTTACATATTCATCTGTATGCTCTTATGACAGGTCACTGTACCTTCACTGACCTGCCTCCTGTTTTACATAATGCATCTAGTAGTGTGGGGCTAGAGAAACTAGGAGGCAGGTCAGTGAAGGCACAGTGAGCTGTCATAAGAGCATACAGATGAATATGTAAGGACAGCAACAGACAGAGCGCCCCCCACAGGCCGCCCTGAAGCACGAGCATATCATTATCTCCAAACTGAAAGTAAAGATTACTCAAGAACCACAGGACGGATTTCATCAACCAAGGTATCATTTTAATCAGTGTAATGTCGCCCACCTGACAGTGTATGTGGTTTTCTGAGCACAATCCTGCTGACAGGTGTGCTTTAAGGAGTGTTTGCTTCATAAAAAATTGGCAGATCTTACTAACCCCTCCTGTGGGTGTTAGACTGGAGTGTAAAATACCATTTTAAGTAAAAAAAAATACCTCTGTGTCTTTTATATAGAAACATTAGATTCTTACAGATTATGTAAGCATATAATTATTTATTTTATACATATTTTTCTATTTTTTCAAATAGTTTTGCAAATAGTCTTGATTTAAAAATCTTTTTCTATTTTGTGTATATAACTCTTATGCAGACCTAGGTGTCACCATGGTAACACAATAAAGTTTTTTTGCAATTCCTTTTTCTTCTGTTTTCTTGTAATCCTTTTTTCTTCTGTTTTCTTGTTTTTAGCTAGTATAAGGTGTAGGTTAGCTAGAAGGAGTGGAGACAGAAAAGTCTGCATAGAAGCTGAGGTCAATTTTATTTCAGACTACTTACATTTTTTACAAAACACTACTCCAAAGGCATATATAGTACATATTCGCTAGAGATAAATATATCATATCTCCCTATTTAATCAACATAGACAAAACTATGCAGTGGGTCCCCAATCATAACGCCTAAACTTGGAATAATTCCAAATACCACTTGCAATTATATATTGACAATCTTTATTAACAAAATAATAATTAAAAAATCATTGTAAATTGATCACAAAGTTTAAAGAGATTTTTAAGAGGAAAAGGATGAAACAAAAAAATCAAGCACATATAGACAAAAATAATTTCCCAGTGGATTCTAATTCCTATGGGCAAGTATTCATAGAAAAAGGACTAGGTAGAATAATAATAGTGACATCTCCCATACCAGCCAATGATATACTAAAAAATGTGGCCATACAAATGAAATCATAGGTCATATGCCATATTTAGTGAAGACCCTAAGATTAAATTCAATAGTATGGCTCACAAAAAAGATCTATATGGAGAGAGTGACAGAATGATGCTTCCCCTAATGGGAGCACCAACCTAGACCATTTAGCTTACCCATCAGGAATATCGCTGCGTACAGTCCCGTGCCACAAGTAACATTTTTTAGTTGCATTGGATTAAAGGTGATGATAAGCCTTTAAAATATAGTCCTCAAAAACAATATACAATATCCTAAATAATATGCTTAATTCTTAAGCTATAAAGTCAGAAAGTTTCTACAAGATTTTCTTCTTTCTGCTGGTCCTTACTGGTTTGTAAAACACGTCTTCTGTCTGTTTCTGTAGCTGTGCTGAAGCATGGTGCACAACTCGGATCTCCGGTTTCCTTGAACTCCTCAGCTCCTACTCAGAGTAACTATTATAATGGACCAAATACACCTGGAAACCTTGTTCAAAGGTAATATGGACATTGATTAAATACAGTCTTATATGGAGTCTGCAATTCTGTGTATTCATCTACATTTTTCTTCAGGCATCCAGGTCCTCCTGCCACCAGTAATGCATCTCCTTCCTACCCTTCCTTTGATCCGTCTTCAACACCATTCAGCAATGCTCCTCCAGTGCCAGTCCAGCAGATGACCAACCAATTAAACAATATGCAACTTGGAGGATATGGTAATTGTTATGCTTAGTAATATTACATTTTTATTATCAATGTTCTGTCTTCCTTTAGGCTGCATGCCATTTCGTGAACTTTATGTCTGAGCGTGTTTTTAGCTCACGATGTGTACAGTATAATGTCTCATTCACATACTGGAAAAACACAACTACAGAACTGCTTACTTTTTAAAAGTCAATCTTGTGCCCTGCCGCTTCATTCATTCTTAATGGAACCACCGGAGATAGCCGAGTGGTGCACTCGGCTGGTTTTGGCACGTTCTTAAGAATGAATTGAGTGGCTATGCCCATCATTGACCACTGCTCCATCCACACCAGATGGGACACAGTTACATTTTCACTCAAACTTGCATCTCTTCAGTCCCTATGGCATAATAGAGTCCTCCTTCCTGGCATAGACCACTACACCTCTTTCTCATGGTGGCTGGCAAATGGCTTTGAGAATACTCATCAGTTCTTTTCTTCCTCGAGCTTTATCTCTTTCGAGGTTCAAAGAGAAATACTCAATCCCCCTTTCAGAACATTACAGATAACTCGATAGCCTGTGCTTTATTTGAAGGTATCTGCCCGAACCTTCAGTTCAGACCTATCAGTCTCGAACCACATACATTCACATCATTTGTAAATTATCTCCTCCAGAGACTTAATATCTGCTATATATTTCTCGTTAAACAGCATTCCTCACCACATGGTTCATAACTATGTTAATAAATGGGTGTCAGACTTGGTGGGCTATAAACGCTAATGCAATAGAGACTGCTTATAAAGTCCTGGTACATGGTCCCTACAAGTATAGGACATATGTACCTGGATATACCGCTAACCATTTCCGGGCATGTGCACTTGTGGTGTACTTGCCCTCAGGTCTCTCGTTTCTGGTCTCGTGTATATAAATTGGCTTGAGACATTTTTTTTCACTCCCTTCCCCGATAAGAGATCTCTGGGAATCTCTGTTACACCACAAATCATCCACAGTCACCCACCCTGAGTATAAACTTTCTTAGCTGTAAAATGGACAATTGCATGAAATGCTTGAAAATAAAGACACATACCATACCAAGAATTTCTATCCCAAATAGATAATTTGATGTCCCCTATTGTGCTGCTATAGGGATCACAGAGACAACTGATAAAACCATCCAATTAGACACTACATATGGACCAATGCAGAGGATAGCACAATGGTTAAAGTACCTGTGTACTTTGCTTTGTCCTCCTATATTGTGCTGGGTCCTGGAATCCCCGTATAATGCCTGGTGGTGAAAAAGTCTGTAATGGGAGCGTCCTCCGAAAGATGCCCCTTGCTGTGAATCTCCAGCTGGCGCTCTACCTGCGGCGTGCCCCGGCCGGAAGCTACGCCGCTAGCTGATGCCGCACACGGGGGGGGGGGTGAGACTAGTTAGGGTGACGTCACTGCTCAGAGAGCCTCAGAGCGGCCACAAAATCCAACGCGTATCGAAGGAATCACTGTCCTTCTTCTTCAGGGAGTTGCCCCCCCATGCTCATCATGATTATATAGCACTACTAATTAACCTATCCACCTACAGAGGAGTTTTAATTCCCCTAAGCACACCTGATGTATAGGCTCCAGGAGACACACTCAGAGCAAAAAGGGGCCCCTAGATATGGGATAAATAGTGGATACAAAAAAATATATATAAAAAGGAGCCTGAAAAATATAAAATAGTATCTTTATTCTGGATAGAAAAACACTGAATAAAAATGAGTTTATTTAATAGTAATTTATTTAAAAGGTATATGAACCTATATCAAGAATTAAAAAGTGAAAAATATATATACGTGATTGTATGAAATCTGAAATATAAATGGATGTATGAATATCTAATATGTACTTTTTATATATAATATATGTATTTGCATCCACTATTTATCCCATATGTAGGGGCCCCTTTTTGCTCTGGGTGTGTCACCTGGAGCCTATACATCAGGTGTGCTTAGGGGAATTAAAACTCCTCTGTAGGTGGATAGGTTAATTAGTAGCGCTATATAATCATGATGAGCATGGGGGGGCAACTCCCTGAAGAAGGACAGTGATTCCTTCGATACACGTTGGATTTTGTGGCCGCTCTGAGGCTCTCTGAGCAGTGACGTCACCCTAACTAGTCTCACCCCCCCGTGTGCGGCATCAGCTAGTGGCGTAGCTTCCGGCCGGGGCACGCCGCAGGTCGAGCGCCGGCTGAAGATTCACGGCAAGGGGCATCTCTCGGAGGACGCTCCCATTACAGACTTTCACCACCAGGCATTATATGGGGATTCCAGGACCCAGCACAATATAGGAGGACAAAGCAAACTACACAGGTACTTTAACCATTATGCTATCCTCTGCATTGGTTCATATGTAGTGTCTAATTGGATGGTTTTATCAGTTGTCTCTGTGATCCCTATAGCAGCACAATAGGGGATTGCAGGTGAAAGTTTTTTTTTTTTTTTTTTACATTTTATTATTGACACAATTGTAGGTAGGTCTATTACGGCATTATCTGCATTACTCCTGACATATGTTTACCCTGGTCTTCTAGATTCTTTCAGACACTTATTTTTGACGTCTGTGAGCGCAGTAGTATATACTCCAAGTGCTATATCTGACTGACTTTTTTGTTTTTGTTTTTGTTCTATTGTTAAAACATAAAATTCACGAAATATATTTGAACGAAAATCTAGAGCAAGCGGCCTAGTAAAGTACACATCACTGGAATCAGGGTCTCTGTCCCTACATTATGATGCTTACAGATTAGGTAGCAAAAGATTCCCCTTAAGTTTATGTTTTTTCTATTAACAATTTTAAGTGTTGGTAGTTTTTAAAGATATTTTTCAGCTCTTTTATTGACATTTACATACAACATCTGTATAAAACTTGTGTAATTCACTGTAAAACTCTGGGACAGCACACGGGCTCAGGGGCAAGCACTGGGGTTCTGGCTTGGAATGCATCTACATCTACATGGCGTTCATATGTTCTTACAGTGTGAAAAATCCTTTGGGTGCTGCTCCAGTGGATGGTCGCCACTGTGTATGTGTGTCTGATAAGGAATCTGTTAATTAGTAGTGTCTAGTTTACTTTGTTACATCTACTGCTTTCATCATGCACACAGGTCCTCCTGGATCCAGTAGCCCTCATGTGCCTCCTAGCCCAAACATGCCTGGCAGTTTTCCGCCTCAGACAAGTCACATGCCTCCTGGCCTCCATTCACCTCCAGTGACAACCAACAGTTTTAATGGTTTTAACTCTGAGCCACTCTTACCTCATCCCAATATGCAAGATGGAATAAATGCACATCCTTCATTTCCACCACAGATGCCAGGTCAGCCCCCGCAGTTTGGATATCCTCCTCAGAACCGTAAGTAACTTCATATCTTAGATTGAAATGGAATAGATGCAATATTGTGTAAACATGCAGGATTATTAATTACGTAATAAACTATGCAGCACATGGGAGAGCAAATATCTACACAAAGGTCCATGAAAGGTTTAGTTCTTAGCGCCAGTTACTGTTGAATTATTATGCTTCTTCAGATATACAGTACAGACCAAAAGTTTGGACACACCTTCTCATTTAAAGATTTTTCTGTATTTTCATGACTTTGAAAATTGTACATTCACACTGAAGGCATCAAAACTATGAATTAACACATGTGGAATTATATACTTAACAAAAAAGTGTGAAACAACTGAAAATATGTCTTATATTCTAGGTTCCTCAAAGTAGCCACCTTTTGCTTTGATGACTGCTTTGCACACTCTTGTCATTCTCTTGATGAACTTCAAGAGGTAGTCACCGGAATGGTCTTCCAACAATCTTGAAGGAGTTCCCAGAGATGCTTAGCACTTGTTGGCCCTTTTGCCTTCACTCTGCGGTCCAGCTCACCCCAAACCATCTCGATTGGGTTCAGGTCTGGTGACTGTGGAGGCCAGGTCATCTGGCGTAGCACCCCATCACTCTCCTTCTTGGTCAAATAGCCCTTACACAGCCTGGAGGTGTGTTTGGGGTCATTGTCCTGTTGAAAAATAAATGATGGTCCAACTAAACGCAAACTGGATGGAATAGCATGCCGCTGCAAGATGCTGTGGTAGCCATGCTGGTTCAGTATGCCTTCAATTTTGAATAAATCCCCAACAGTGTCACCAGCAAAGCACCCTCACACCATCACACCTCCTCCTCCATGCTTCACGGTGGGAACCAGGCATGTAGAGTCCATCCGTTCATCTTTTCTGTGTCGCACAAAGACACGGTGGTTGGAACCAAAGATCTCAAATTTGGACTCATCAGACCAAAGCACAGATTTCCACTGGTCTAATGTCCATTCCTTGTGTTCTTTAGCCCAAACAAGTCTCTTCTGCTTGTTGCCTGTCCTTAGCAGTGGTTTCCTAGCAGCTATTTTACCATGAAGGCCTGCTGCACAAAGTCTCCTCTTAACAGTTGTTGAAGAGATGTGTCTGCTGCTAGAACTCTGCGTGGCATTGACCTGGTCTCTAATCTGAACTGCTGTTAACCTGCGATTTCTGAGGCTGGTGACTCGGATAAACTTATCCTCAGAAGCAGAGGTGACTCTTGGTCTTCCTTTCCTGGTGCGGTCCTCATGTGAGCCAGTTACTTTGTAGCGCTTGATGGTTTTTGCAACTGCACTTGGGGACACTTTCAAAGTTTGCCCAATTTTTCGAACTGACTGACCTTCATTTCTTAAAGTAATGATGGCCACTGTTTTTTCTTTACTTAGCTGCTTTTTTCTTGCCATAATACAAATTCTAACAGTCTATTCAGTAGGACTATCAGCTGTGTATCCACCAGACTTCTGCACAACACAACTGATGGTCCCAACCCCATTTATAAGGCAAGAAATCCCACTTATTAAACCTGACAGGGCACACCTGTGAAGTGAAGACCATTTCCGGTGACTACCTCTTGAAGCTCATCAAGAGAATGCCAACAGTGTGCAAAGCAGTCATCAAAGCAAAAGGTGGCTACTTTGAAGAACCTAGAATATAAGACATATTTTCTGTTGTTTCACACTTTTTTGTTAAGTATATAATTCCACATGTGTTAATTCATAGTTTTGATGCCTTCAGTGTGAATGTGCAATTTTCATAGTCATGAAAATACAGAAAAATCTTTAAAAGAGGAGGTGTGTCCAAACTTTTGGTTTGCACTGTATGTATAAGATAATACTGTACAGGACAGATAATGGAGCACAGACCGTTAGGTGTTCTTGCTGCATCATACTTATAAAAAGATCCTAGGAAACTGAGCCCACTCTGTCTGCTCTCTGATAATGACATCTAGAGGTGGAAAAAAGTTATAGTATATAAGAAATTGAGTCTTGCACAGTACTGAAGTTTAGCACGTAATGTATACAGATATGAAAAATAACAAAAATATTCTAAAAAAATTAATCTGAGACACAGAAGACTTAATGGACTGCTTAACAGTATGTGCACACATCGTCTTTTTCAGGAGGATGCCACTGAAATAGGTGAACATATTAATTTCTATGTAAAAGCGACTTGCTGTGCATATATTCAGGATTTTATGCCCCTTAACCACTTCAGTTTTTCAAAGTTGCCAAAGGTTAAAAGAAGTGAGCAGACCATTCTTCAGGCCATTTTCCACTCTGAAGACACTCTATGCTTATAATACAAGTCAATGCAAAGGTGCAAAACACGTCCTTAAGTTGCTCAGGCGTCTTATTGAGTATTTTGCCAGCATTTTTGCTTTAAAAAACACCAGCAGTTTCTTCATTGTTCAAGTTTCCCTGGAAATTGCCAGTAAAAAATGCATTACAAGTGGAAAAATTCTCTAAAAAATGCACTGTATATTACCAAAAAGGCTAAAGAAAAAAAAAAAAAACCTCTTAAGGCTATGTTCACACATTGTGTTTTTGCTGCGTTTTTTATGCAAAGTAAAAGCTGCATTGTACAGTGCTAGCAAAAGCTATGAGATTTCAGAAATCTCATGCACACACTTTTTTTTTTTTTTGCTAGTTTAATTGAAAAACTGCTGCATTTTTGAAAAATTAAGCATGTCACTTTTTTCAGAGTTTTTCATCCATAGAAAGCAATGAGTAAGTGCAAAAGAGCAGCAAAAATTCAGGTATCAGGTTTTGTTGCGTTTTTGGTGCAGAAAACTCAGGAACAAGTAGATACTAAACTGTATCGCAGGTTTTGCTTGCAGAAAAAAACGCAAGGGAAAAAAACTCCTGGACATTTGGCAGGTTTGCCTGTCTGAAGAAAATGTCATGTGCACAATACATTAACCCCTTCCCGACATGCGCTGTATATATACTGCTCTGCGGGAACGCAGTTCCCGCAAAGAGCAGTATATATGGCACAATGATCGCACGGACTTACTCTGAGCGCTGCCATGATCACATGTGGGTCTCAGCTCTGTGAGAGCTGACACCCTGCAACAACGCCCCCGATCGGGGGAATTTAACCCCTATGATGCCGCTGTCAATAGTGACTCTCTGTGGGGTATCGCAGAGAGAGTGAGCCCCTTCTGTGATCCTATCAGCACAGCACGATGCGATCGCGGTGTGCTGATGGTCTCCATGATCACCCCCGATCCCAAGATGGCCGTGGGGTCATTCAGGAAGGTGGCCTGTCAGCGCCTGCGTAGAAGCATTGCAGAGTATTAGATCAGCGATCAGGGCAGGGAAAGTTGATGTCCCATCCTGGGACAATGTAAAAAAGTAAAAAAAAAAAAGTTAATAAAAATTCTAAAAATATAAAAAAAAATAAATCACAAAATAAAGAACAAAAAAAAAGAAAAAATAGTAATCCAATAAATACATTTATTTATGTGTTACATGCACGCCGCTAAGTTCAGATAGGGGCGAGACAAGGCTACATGAATTCTTTGGAATCTTGGGGAAACCGTTACTCAGGGCGACCATAGACCATGTTCTGCAGCTTCTCTCAGGCACACAGTATTGACCCTCAGGCACAGACACGTAGGTTGTTTCACTTGCTGATCAGACACACTTGACAAGAGTCCTCAAAAACGGTAGTACAGTAGCATTTAATAAGAAGCCGCAGAGCCAGTGCCAGTTGATTAATGAACACAGTATTCTTTACAGCACAGTGAGATGGAGGAGGGGGGGGTTGCTGAGGGAGATGATCCCTGTGACACCATTTCTTACAGTCCTTATCTTTCTGCTTGACAGTACTCTGCACTGCTAGTTCAGGAACTCTAAAAAACGGAAATTCTGAACTGAAAAAGTAAATTAGTGTGCATGCAGTGTAAGTACATGTTCACACATGGCCATTGAACAGCAAAGACCAAAGACAAAAGCACAATACACAGTTACCCTAAAATAAATAAACTGCAAAAGTGCATGAAGGTAATGATAATTATGAAAATAATAAAGGGTATTTAGTTAACATAATTTTGATCAAAATAATGTAAAAGCCATCCCGCCTCGTCACGGCAACCCTTGTGGGACAGTCCTAACTCTGTATTAAAACCTTACCATTTGTCAAGTGACGTGCATATGAATAAGGATGAGAGACTGATCCACTTGTAATAGCATTCTGTTCAGAATTTCCGTTTTTTTTCAGTCCAATGTACATTAGTGCATATAAGGGAGTGGCTGCCCTTTCTCTGAACTGGAAAATCCATTCTGCTTCCCAGGTCTATGCTATTACAAGTGGTTCAGTATCTCATCCTTATTCATATGTACGTCATTTGACAAATGGTAAGGTTTTAATACAGAGTTAGAACTGTCCCACAAGGGTTGCTGTGACGAGGCACTTTTGCAGTTTGTTTATTTATTTTAGGGTAACTGTGTATTGTGCTTTTGTCTTTGGTTTTTTAGTTCAGGAACTCTACCTGACCTGTGCTTAGCTTCATTTCTGACTTGAATCCTGTCCACTTGCAGGGGTGCTTCTGTCAGATGCAGAACACACACACCACCTTTCTCTTCGGCTCCACCCAGACAGTAAACAGCTTCCCCACAATCCCCCGGGGCTCTGCTAAAACCCTCCCTGTCTCTTGTGACTGTGTTAACCCCTCTAGTTGCTGGATGCTTCTGGAGCACTTCCTGTCTCATGCGCTTGTGTTACTTCTAATAGTTGTTGAATGCTTTTAAAGCAACAGCACTACTTGTGACTGTCACACTCTGCAACAGCACTACTTCTGCATGTCACATATGTAAAAAAAAAAATTAAAAAAATGCACATATCGGTATTTGGTATCGCCGCTTCCGGAACGACCCGACCTATATAACTGTCCCACCAGTTAACCCCTTCAGTGATCACCGTTAAAAAAAAAAAAAAAAAAAAGGAGGCAAAAAACTATGCTTTATCATCATACTGCCGAACAAAAAGTGCAATAAAATGTGATCAAAAAGACGAATGTAAATAGAAATGGTACCGTTGAAAAGGTCATCTTCTCCCACAAAAAAAGCCACCATACTGCTCCGTCAGCTGATCAATAAAAAAGTTATAGCTCTCAGAATAAAGTGATGCAAAAATATTTTTTTCTATAAAATAGGTTTTAATGTGTAAAAGCGACAAAATATAAAAACAACTATATAAATGTGGTATCGCTGTAATCATACTGACCCGAAGAATGGAGGCACTTTATGAATTTTACCACCCGCGGATCGACATAAAAAAACTACCCAAAAAACAATTCCTGAATTGCTGGTCTTTGTTCCTTCTGCCTTCCCAAAAATTGGAATAGAAAGTGATCAAAAAATGTCATGTGCCCGAAAATGGTACCAATAAAAAAAAAAAGTAAACTCGTCCCGCAAAAAACAAGCCCTCATATGACTGTCGGCCAAAATATGGAAAAATTATACCTCTAAAAATATGGCTTTGCAAAAACTGTTTTTTGCAAAAAAAAAAAAAGAAAAAAAAGCGTGTGACAGTCGCCAAACATAAAAACTCAATATAAAATCTGGTATCGCTGTAATCGTACTGACCCGAAGAATAAAGTTGTCTAGTCAATTACACCGCATGAGGAACGGTGTAAAAAAACAAATCCAATTCTTCACCTGCTGTTGATTTGTTCATTCTGCCTCCTAAAAATCGCAGTAAGGCTCGGCTCACATTTATCCTGCTGAGCACTTACACTGGGGTTTCCATGTAAATCTCTGAAATATGTGATTCAGACGGAACCCCCAGTGGAGGATTCTCTATAATGAGGCAGATGGAGACTTTGTGAATGCTGTCTGACCTGTGATCTGGTGGTGTCCATCTTTTTAGGCATGCATAAAAGCGCCGTCGGTCACAATTTTGTGCACTTCTAAAAAGGACAGCGCTGAACAGAGGCCAGACGGAGACCAGAGCAACTCTCCTGCCTCATTATAGTGAATGGATTCTTTGGAGGTTTCATCTGAATCACGTCACTCGGAGATTTCGATGAAAACCCCAAAGTAAGTGCTCAGTGTAGAGCACAGGATAAATGTGATCCAAAATGTTAAGTAAAATGTTCCCAATAAAAGCTTCAACTCAATCCACAAAAAAAAGCCCCTACTCAGATTAATCTTATGTTATCGGAAATATAGGGGGCTTCCACGTTGCTAGTAGCACAAAGGCTCTGGAAAAGCACTGGCTTCTTGCCCCCCAAAAGAAATCCAGCAAATTCTGCGCTTCCAAATGCCGCCTTCCCTTCTGAGCCCCAGTGTGCCTAAATCGCAGTTAGCGTCCACATGTTTGGCATTTCTGTAGCGATGAGAGCCCGCCTAATTTACTGGTGCATGTCTCCAGAAGCATGAGTTAGGCACAATGTACTAGTCACTACAATGTACTAGTCACTACAACTTATTGGTTACTACGAAGTACTGGTCACTACAACGACAGTTTGCAATTTTCATTGAGCAGCATCCACTGCTGCTTCTTTCTGGAAAACACCCATGGAGTCAAAATCGTCATTACACCTGTCGATAAATTCCCAATAGGGTATAATTTCTAAAATGGGGTCATTTGAGGAGGGGGGATTCTGCTCTTCTAGCACTTAGGGCTCTATATATGGAGTCTGCAAAGTATTTGTAACATACCTGGCGGCGTCCTTGCATAGTAGTCCATCTCCCACTGTGCAAGAGCGCGCACTTGATCTCCAGTCCAGACTGCCACTCTGGCTTCTTTCCATGTTGTCTGCTTTGCTTTGCTCTTGCTGTTTAGGGCGACACCCGTCGAACTTCCTGATTCTTGTAGCTGCTGCAGACACACCCCTAATGCGTCCTCAGCCTATTGCTGTCTGTCACCTGGTATTTAAACCAGCTCCTTCTTGGAATCCATGCCTGAGCATCTTGTTCTGTCAGTTGGCTTCTGGTCGCTGACATGCCAGGTCCTGTCTATGTTTCCTGCCTTACGGTATCAGTTCCCGTGTCTGAACTGTGTCCTGTCTGTGCACTCTAGCCAGCTGTCTCTGCCTTCCTGAAGGCTGTATTTCCAGGCCTGTCTGAACACGCTCCTAGCCTGTTTGTCTTGCCCTCTGGGGGCTGCATACCCAGACTCGCTCCTGCATTTTGTTGCAGTAACTGTTCTTGTCTGAACTGTCTCCTAGCTTCTTACCTGTTTTGTCTTTATGTCCGTTTGTTCCCTTTTTCTGCAGTGTCTGAACCAGCGCTTGGCTTTACCTAGGCTCGTTCTCGTATTTTGTTGCAGTAACTGTTCTTGTCTGAACTGTCTCCTAGTTGCTTACCTGTTTTTGTCTTTATGTCCGTTTGCCCCCTTTTTCTGCAGTGTCTGAACCAGCACTTGGCTTTACCTAGGCTCGTTCTTGCATTTTGTTGCAGTAACTGTTCTTGTCTGAACTGTCTCCTAGCTTCTTACCTGTTTTGTCTTTATGTCCGTTTGCTCCCTTTTTCTGTAGAGTCTGAACCTGCACCTAACTTCTACTCGTTTTCATTGTACTTCCGTTTGTGAGTTGGAGTCCTTTCGCTATTTCTTTGCAAGTACCTTGTGTGTATCTGGTTCTGCTTTTCTTTTCCAGTCTGTTCCGTGTGAACAGAGCCCTATCCCTTTTGCTTTGTCTTTGTTTACCTCTTCGGCGATTTATCTCAGCCTTGTCCACCGCGTCTGCGGTTTGGCTCTGCTCAGCCTTGCCACCGCGTCTGCGGTTTGGCTCTGCTCAGCCTTGCCACCGCGTCTGCGGTTTGGCTCTGCTCAGCCTTGTCCACCGCGTCTGCGGTTTCGCTCTGCTCAGCCTTGTCCACCGCGTCTGTGGTTTCGCTCTGCTCAGCCTTGTCCACTGCGTCTGCGGTTTCGCTCTGCTCAGCCTTGTCCACCGCGTCTGCGGTTTCGCTCTGCTCAGCCTTGTCCACCGCGTCTGCGGTTTCGCTCTGCTCAGCCTTGTCCACCGCGTCTGCGGTTTCGCTCTGCTCAGCCTTGTCCACCGCGTCTGCGGTTTCGCTCTGCTCAGCCTTGTCCACCGCGTCTGCGGTTTCGCTCTGCTCAGCCTTGTCCACCGCGTCTGCGGTTTCGCTCTGCTCAGCCTTGTCCACTGCGTCTGCGGTTTCGCTTTACTCTGTTTGTTTACCGCATCTGTGGCTCTGAACTCGTCTCCCAGTCTGTACTGGACCCTACCCAGCCTGCGCTCTAGTCTGCCTGTTCCTGTATTCCCTGGTGTGGGTCAACAGCCGTGTCCGGAGTTTGACCTGGAGTAGACCCTGGTCCCTCTGCTCGGTTCCTCCCTGGTGCACTGGCGTCGTATGCCGTCGTGCGACCTTGGGCAGATACTTAGTTACGCCCCTCCAGGCACTCTCCGGTTCATGGCACAGTGGAACCACTAAACACGCACACGCCAGTCAGTCCGGGCGTGTGCATTACAGTATTCTAGGAAAATCTGTGCTCCAGGAGGCAAATAGCGCTCATTCCCTCCCTACTGAGTCTTGCCCTGTGGCTAAGCCGTACTATACAGCCACATATGGGATATTTCTACATTCAGCAGAAATTGGGGGACACATTTTGGTGCCATTTTTACCCATTTCCCAGCGTGAAAATGTAAAATCTGAGGCTAAAACAAAATTTTTGTGTTTAAAAATTTAATTATTTATAAAATGCTGTGACACACCTGTGGCATCAATATTATCATTGCATCTTTAGATGAATTCATATTCATTGAGAGGTGTAGTTTATAAAATGGGGTCACTTATGGTGGGTTCGGCTCTTCTGGCACCTCAGGGGCACTACCAATGTGACATTGCACCCTCAAACCAGTCCAGCAAAATCTGAACTCCAATATGATGCTTCTTTCCTTCTGAGCTTTGCACGGTGGGTGCCTCAAAAGTAGTTTTCGACCATATATGGGGTATCGGTGTAATCAGGAGAAATTGCAAGTTTCGGGGTCCATTTTCTTCTGCTATCCTTGTGAAAATGAAAAGATTTGGGGCTAAAACAACATTTTTGTGGAAAAAAATATTTCAAGGTGCTCACCACACATCTAGATAAATTCCTTGAGGGGTCTAGTTTCCAAAATGGGGTCACTTGTGGGTGTTTTCAATTGTTTAGGCACAGCAGGGGCTCTCCAAAAGCGACATGACACCCGCAGACCATTCAGTCAAAATCTGCATTCCAAAACGTCACTCCTTCCTTTCTGATCCCCGCCATGCCCCCAAACACTAGTTTTCCTCCACATATGGGGTATTTGCGTACTCAGGAGAAATCACACAACAAATTTTGCAGTCCATTTTCTCCTGTTACTTTTTACCTGTCGTGAAAAAGCTAAATTTTAAGGCTAAAATACATTTTTGTGGGAAAATTTAGATTTTGTTTTATTTTCACGGCTCAATGTTATAAACGTCTGTAAAGCACCTGGGAGGGTTCAAGGTGCTAACCACACAACTAGAAAAGTTCCCTGAGACGTCTGGTTTCCAAAATGGTGTCACTTGTGGGGGCTTTCCACTGTTTAGGCACATCAGGGGATCTCCAAACGTGATATAGCGTCCGCTAATTATTCAAGCAAATTTTACATTGAAAAAGTCAAATAGCGCTCTTTCCCTTCTGAGCCCTGCCGTTCACCCAAACAGTGGTTTTCCCCCACATATGGGGTATCTGTGTGCTCAGGAGAAATTGCACAACAAGTTTTGGGGTCCATTTTCTCCTGTTACCCCTGTGAAAGTAAAAAAAAATTGGGTCTAAAGGAAAATTTGTGTGAAAAAAAGTTAAATGTTTATTTTTTTCCTTCCACAGTCCATTAATTCCCGTGAAACACCCGAGGGGTTAATAAACTTCTTGAATGTGGTTTTGAGCACCTTGGGGGTGCAGTTTTTAGAATGGTGTCACTTTTGGGTATTTTCTGTCATATAGGCCCCTCAAAGTCACTTCAAAGGTGATGTGGTCCCTAAAAAATGGTTTTGTAAATTTTGTTGTAAAAATGAGAAATCACTGGTTAATTTTTAACTCATATAACTTCTTAACAAAAAAAAATGTTTCGAAAATTGTGCTGATGTAAAGTAAACATGTGGGAAATGTTACTTATTAACTATTTTGTGTGACATATCTCTCTGATTTAAGGGCATAAAAAATTAAAACTTTGAAAATTGCAAAATGTTCAAAATTTTCACCAAATTTCCGATTTTTTTCACAAATAAATGCAAGTCATATCAAAGAAATTTTACCACTATCATGAAGTACAATATGTCACCAAAAACAATCTCAGAATCAGTTGAAGCGTTCCAGAGGTATTACCTCATAAAGTGACTGTGGTCAGAATTCAAAAAATTGGCCTGGTCACAGGAAGGTGAAAACAGGCATCGGGGTGAAGGGCTTAAAAGCACAAGGTCACGGGCTTGAAGATTTTATACTAATTTTATATTTCTTAGGTGACTTCTGCTAATTTATTGTACAGGGAGATTACTTTTATTATGGACACTTCTACTACAAAATATAAAAAAAATCACCTTTTGAAGAAGTACAATCCTCATATTAATTGATTGTGTAACATGTATATTCTTTAACATTCTTCACAATGAAGGACCGCAGCATTTTAATTCTTAAAAAATTGGATTCCCATCCTGGAAAATCAGGGAAGTCTTTCCAAAAATGTGGTCAGGGTTGTGTGCATGTACTGTTCTCATTGGTGACTTGCATCATTGAAATAGTTTTACAGGACTACCATTGACCAGTTAGGTGTACCCGTGACTAGATATCCACTGAACACATTATGTTCCCACTTTCTGACTACCAGGTTTAGCAATGGTTGCATATTCATTTTGCTGATCATGAATTTTTGGGCTCAATAAGATAATTAGATGCAGTGCGGTGGAGCATTGACGCAAAATAGCTCAGAAGGTGTTAGGGAAGAAAATGTATCTTATTTAAAGAGGATCTGCCACCAGGTCAAAAGTCGGCAGTCGTTGCTCTTTGTTTTATTCCCGCTACTCCTCCAAGTATTTCATTTCCTGTCTTTTTTAATACGCCATATAGTAAAGACCATAAAAATAAGCACTAAATAAAAAAAGGCCCATATATCTGAGGCTGCATGGTGGAATTAAAAAAATGAGATACACAAGAAAGTAGTGGAAATAATATAGGTCCAAAAAGGCACTGGCCACCTTTGACCTGGTGACATGTTCTTTTTAATAAGGTGATCATTGAGTAGAATGACTGCTGCACAACACTGCTAATGAGCCAGAAAGCATCTTCCACCATTGCATTGCCCTATTTTGTGTGCTAGTTGTACTCAACATGCCATGTAATGGCTCTGGCAACAGTAGAATAATAAATTAAGTAGATTGGCAAACATTTTATTTTCAACGGATACATTTAGGAAGAGATTTCTTTATGTACCTTCATGTTTCCATAAAAGTTTTAATGCAAACATCATCCCATCTCAATTTTGTTTTCACTTTTTTATAGAATTGGAGTCACAATGGATACTGAGCTGTGATTTTAAAGGGAAAGATGGTCAGAACATGGCATATTGTTTGCTTAAATTTGTGTTAGTGTATTTTTTTTTTTTACATATTTTTTGCATTTTATTAATCTTTTTTCGTATCATGATCTGTATTAAAAGAAAAAAAAATTGAAATTTAACAATTTTCATACTGGCCACTGGGGCTATTTTAGACACATACTTCCTTTTCTTTCAGGAAGACTTTTCAGGAGTCTCATTGTCATCAAAGGCAGGATTACAATGACAGATAAACAGGATCCACCAATCACAATAGGCAATGTCTCAGCTTCTGCTGCTCCCCCTCCCTTCACAATATACACAGGAGCCACCAATGAAAATGGGCAATGTCTCCAACTCCTGCTGCTCCCCCTCCCTTCACTATATACACAGGATCCACCAATCACATTAGGCAATGTCTCAGCTCCTGCTGCTCCCCCTCCCTTCACTATATACCCAGGATCCACCAATCACAATAGGCAATGTCTCAGCTCCTGCTGCTCCCCCTCCCTTCACTATATACACAGGATCCACCAATCACAATAGGCAATGTCTCAGCTCCTGCTGCTCCCTCTCCCTTCACTATATACACAGGATCCACCAATCACAATAGGCAATGTCTCAGCTCCTGCTGCTCCCCCTCCCTTCACTATATACCCAGGATCCACCAATCACAATAGGCAATGTCTCAGCTCCTGCTGCTCCCCCTCCCTTCACTATATACACATGATCCACCAATCACATTAGGCAGTGTCTCAGCTCTTGCTGCTCTCCCTCTCTTCACTATATACAAAGGATCCACCAATCACAATAGGCAATGTCTCAGCTTCTGCTGCTCCCCCTCCCTTCACTATATACACAGGATCCACCAATCACATTAGGCAATGTCTCAGCTCCTGCTGCTCCCCCTCCCTTCACTATGTATACACAGGATCCACCAATCACATTAGGCAGTGTCTCAGCTCCTGCTGCTCCCCCTCCCTTCACTATATACACATGATCCACCAATCACAATAGGCACTGTCTCAGCTCCTGCTGCTCCCCCTCCCTTCACTATATACACAGGATCCACCAATCAGAAGAGGCAATGTCTCAGCTCCTGTTGCTCCCCCTCCTTTCACTATATACACATGATCCACCAATCACAAAAGGCAATGTCTCAGCTCCTGCTGCTCCCCCTCCATTCACTATATACACAGGATCCACCAATCACATTAGGCAATGTCTCAGCTCCTGCTGCTCCCTTTCCCTTCACTATATACACATGATCCACCAATCGCAATAGGCAATGTCTCAGCTCCTGCTGCTCCCCCTCCCTTCACTATATACACAGGATCCACCAATCGCAATAGGCAATGTCTCAGCTTCTGCTGCTCCCCCTCCCTTCACTATATACACAGGATCCACCAATCGCAATAGGCAATGTCTCAGCTTCTGCTGCTCCCCCTCCCTTCACTATATACACAGGATCCACTAATCGCAATAGGCAATGTCTCAGATCCTGCTGCTCCCCCTCCCTTCACTATATACACATGATCCACCAATCGCAATAGGCAATGTCTCAATGTCTCAGCTCCTGCTGCTCCCTCTCCCTTCACTATATACACAGGATCCACCAATCGCAATAGGCAATGTCTCAGCTTCTGCTCCCTCTCCCTTCACTATATACACAGGATCCACCAATCACAATAGGCAATGTCTCAGCTCCTGCTGCTCCCCCTCCCTTCACTATATACACATGATCCACCAATCACAATAGGCAATGTCTCAGCTCCTGCTGCTCCCCCTCCATTCACTATATACACAGGATCCACCAATCACATTAGGCAATGTCTCAGCTCCTGCTGCTCCCCCTCCCTTCGCTGTATACACAGGATCCACCAATCACAATAGGCAATGTCTCAGCTTCTGCTGCTCCCTCTCCCTTCACTACATACCCAGGATCCACCAATCACAATAGGCAATGTCTCAGCTTCTGCTGCTCCCCCTCCCTTCACTATATACACAGGATCCACCAATCACATTAGGCCGTGTCTCAGCTCCTGCTGCTCCCCCTCCCTTCACTATATACACTGGATCCACCAATCACATTAGTCAATGTCTCAGCTCCTGCTGCTCCCCCTCCCTTCACTATATACACAGGATCCACCAATCACAATAGGCAATGTCTCAGCTGCTGCTGCTCCCCCTCCCTTCACTATATACACAGGATCCACCAATAACAATAGGCAATGTCTCAGCTCCTGCTGCTCCCTCTCCCTTCACTATATACACAGGATCCACCAATCACAATAGGCAATGTCTCAGCTCCTGCTGCTCCCTCTCCCTTCACTATATACACAGGATCCACCAATAACAATAGGCAATGTCTCAGCTCCTGCTGCTCCCTCTCCCTTCTCTATATACACAGGATCCACCAATCACAATAGGCAATGTCTCAGCTCCTGCTGCTCCCCCTCCCTTCACTATATACACAGGATCCACCAATCGCATTAGGCAATGTCTCAGCTCCTGCTGCTCCCTCTCCCTTCACTATATACACATGATCCACCAATCGTAATAGGCAATGTCTCAGCTCCTGCTGCTCCCCCTCCCTTCACTATATACACAGGATCCACCAATCACAATAGGCAATGTCTTAACTCCTGCTGCTCCCCCTCTCTTTACAATATACACAGGATCCACCAATCACAATAGGCAATGTGTCAGCTCCTGCTGCTCCCTCTCCCTTCACTATATACACAGGATCCACCATTCAGAATAAGCAATGTCTCAGCTCCTGCTGCTCCCTCTCCCTTCACTATGTATGACGCGCCCCCTGGGCCGCGTGGGGAACCCGGAACTGGGCCTTTCGTGGGACGCTGGGGGTTGTAGTCACCGTGGCGGCGACCCGGTCCCGTGGCTCAGGGTGGTCAAACCAGTGGCAGTTTATTTGTAAGGTTTTAGGTTAATTGTCCGACTACGCCACCCGTGGATTGCGGTCAGGGTGTACCGCCGCTGCGAGGCAGACCGCTGAGGCTGGTGTTGTATGCGCAGCAGAGAACGGGATGACTCCCCACGAGAGGAGCAATGAGTGTGGATGATGGGAGTGATGGTGCACGAGCGCAACAGGAACGACTCAGAGTCTTTGCAGTGCAGTTCAGGGTCTTTACTGATGATAATAAGGCAGACCCTCCTGGGAGTACTGGCTAGCATAAGAGGCCTGGTCAGTCTGTGAGCAAGCGGGAGCTCCCGTGGCCAGGTGGAGTGGTAGGCCTCCCCGTCTGTCTGCACTCTTCCTGGCTACCTTGCTATAAGCGGGTGATAGTAGCCCACGTCCCTGAGTGTACCGTGTAGTGCTCACCCGTATGGCTGGTGACTTGGGGCCTTCTGTTAGCCTCCGCTCCTCGATGGCGGGGCTGGTCCCTTTCTTGTGACTGAGCCTCCGGGCTTCTATGGCCAGAGGACCTGGAATCCCCTGCCGGCTGGGTTCTGCTGTTGGACTTAGAGATCCTTACAGCCTCGGACTCCGGTGTCCTGTACTTAGATTCTTCTGCCAGGGCGAGCTCTGCGCAGCTCCAGCCCCTGGTCTTCAGCTCCTGCTCCTACAGAGCTCCTTGCTGTTACTTTCCCTGTGTCAGCTTGTTCTCCTTTAACCCCGCCCCAGACCCAGTTTATAAGGGCAGATTCCTCCCCTCCCAGGACTGGGCAGGAGGTGTTGCATGTTTAAGGGCTCCTGACCAGGAAACCTCCCACTTGCTCTCAGACGTAATATTTCTATCACTGTGGCAACCAGACCCCTGGGGTGCCACATTCTCCCCTAGTAAATTTTAGTACTCCGGGACTAAACACATTTTTTAAAACATAATATAACAGGGTATAAACAACAACAGGAAAAAGTACATTTTGTCTTTAAGGTCACGGCATTTCCGTAACCGGGTGTCCATATCACCCAAGGTGAAGGTTTTTTTAGAACCGAGTAGGGGACCTGTCCAAAGCAAACCCCAAACGTTGGCCCTGGGCGTGGCTGCAAGGTGAAGCTAACTACTTTGGGCCACAAGGAGGCCACGCCAGACAGGTTTTTCTTCCGTGGCCGTTTTCGCAAGAAGCACCAAGTGTAACTATCTACAATGTAGTTCCGGTTATTCAGCGTCCATAACCTGTCAGTCCAAATAAACCTGAAGGGTAACTAGAGAAACATAATTAATAAACAGGCAGCAAACATAAACCATTTTCAACATTTGCAGTTTACAGTTAAATTCACATTATAGTTTAGATTCTCCAGTGAGCGGGCATCTGTCCTCTAGTGTTCCTGGTGGACCTACGTAACCCACTATCTGGTTCTGCACTACAGGGTG
Organism: Phyllobates terribilis; assembly: GCF_046119375.1. Lineage (NCBI taxonomy): Eukaryota > Metazoa > Chordata > Amphibia > Anura > Dendrobatidae > Phyllobates > Phyllobates terribilis. Next base: position 882,231,637 of record NW_027362761.1, read on the forward strand.
TAGGACGTGTTACGGGCAGGCCTGGCAGCTTTCTGCGTACTCTTTGGCTTACTAGGGGCACGGCAGGCTCACTACTAGCAGAGGGTTGATTCTCCTGGGCTGCTGGTATGGATTCTTCTGCCTCCTGGGCCGGCTGCTCTTCTGACACTCCCTGTTCTTCTGTAGGCCCTTTAGGGGCTGGCTGGAGAAAGGTGAGGACGGGTACCACGATAGCGTTGTTTATTTGTGTCCAGGACTGGGGAAAGTCTCCGAGTACTGTACTGATCATTTCTTCCCTTTCCTCTGCGGGTTGAGGGTTCTCTTGATCTTCGTCAGGGCTTTGCAGCTGCTCGGGACACTTTTTCAGGTGGTCTCTGGAAACAATGGCTGTGGTTTCTCCTTCATCCTTACTGATTATGCAGACTTTTGGATTATCATGGCTTGAGGGCAGTACTGTGTACGGGTCCTTCTCCCACTGGTCGTCCAACTTGTGGAGCCGCCTTTTTCTCTTCAAGACCTGCTCTCCAGGTACCAGGGGAACAGCGGGAGCATGCTGGTTCTAAGTCTTCTATTGCCTTTCTCTTGCTTGAGACAGACTTCGCTCGATGCTCTTCTGTACTTTCCGATACTGCTGCTGCCGTTCTGTATCCCAGTCTGCCTCTGGCGAGGTGTCCTCAGGTGTCAGGACTCCCATATCCAGGTCAATAGGCAGCTTACCAGGTCTTGCTCTCATTAGGTAAGCCGGGGTACAGTTGGTGGAACCTACGGGGATGTGATTATACAAGTCCACCAGATCAGGCAGTTTTTCAGGCCACAGACTGCGTTCTTCCAGGGGCAACGTTTTTAGCAAGTCTATCACCACCTGGTTCATTTTCTCACATAGTCCGTTGGTCTGAGGGTGATAGGGCGTTGTTCTTATCTTCCTGCAGCCATACAGATTGCAGAACTCTTGGAAGACCTCCGCTTCGAAGGCTGATCCTTGGTCTGTCAGCACTTGCTCCGGATACCCGTGTGGACGGCAGAAGTGCTGCTGGAAGGCTCTAGCTGCTGTTTGAGCCATTAAGTCCTTGACAGGGACCACCACCAGGAACCGGGAGTAGTGATCTACGATTGTGAGGGCGTAGACGTACCCAGATTTGCTTGGAGCCAGTTTCACATGGTCCAGAGCTACCAGCTCCAGTGGCTGCCTGGTGACGATGGGCTGCAGAGGAGCCTTCTGGCTGGCACGGTCCTTCCTTCTTAGGTTGCACGGGCCACAGTCTCTGCACCACCTCTCGATGGCTCCTCTCATGCCTACCCAGTAGAACCGTCCCCGCAACAGGAACTCCAGCTTCTTCCATCCGAAGTGTCCTGCTCCGTCGTGGTATGCCTCCAGATCCATAGCCGCGTCTCGTCTTGGGACCACTACCTGCCAGGTCAGCTCATGTGTTCGAGAGTTGACCATTCTCCGGCACAGCTTCTCCTTGTAAAGAAACAGTTTACTTTTCTCCTTCCACAGTTGCTTGGTCTCCTCCGGAGCGTCTGGGTCAAGACGGGCATCAGCCTGTGTCAGCATTTCCTTCACCAGACGGACTGCGGGATCACTGTCTTGTGTCTCCGCCCAGCTGTAGTGGGGTAAGGGATTGAACGTAGCAGAGCGCCTGTCCCTTACACGGTGGGAATACAGGGTAATCCCATGACGGTGGAACGCAGAGAGTTCGACTTCTTCCAGTTCTTCTGGATCTTCCCCTACGTCCGGTAAGTTTGGCATTCTGGACAGGGCATCCGCGTTGGCATTTGAGCGTCCCGCCCGGTATTTGATGGTGAATTCATAGTTGGACAGGCGGGCCATCCATCTCTGCTCCAGGGCACCAAATCTTGCAGTGTCCAGGTGTGTCAACGGGTTGTTATCCGTGTACACGGTGAACTTGGAAGAGGCAAGGTAATGCTTGAAACGTTCGGTCACTGCCAACACCACTGCCAGGAACTCTAGCTTGAATGAGCTATAATTCTCAGGGTTTCTCTCTGTGGGCCGTAGTTTTTGGCTGGCGTAAGCGATTACCCATTCTTTCCCCTGCTGGATCTGGGACAGTACGGCTCCTAGCCCGATGTTGCTCGCGTCCGTGTGGAGGATAAAGGGCTGGCCGTAGTCAGGGTACGCCAGGATTTCATCCCCCGTGAGGGCCATCTTCAGCTGGCGGAAGGACTCCTCTTCCAGCTTTTCCCACCTGAAGGGCGGCTTCTGGTTTTTGGCCTTCCTGGATTGACCTATCAGGAGGTCCTGCATAGGAGCTGCCATTTTGGTGAAACCGGGAATGAATCTTCGGTAGTAGCCTACCATCCCGAGGAACTGCCGCACTTCCTTTATGCTGGAGGGTCTTGGCCAGTCTTTAATCACGGTGATCTTATCGGGGTCGGGAGCCACTCCGTCAGCACTCACCACGTGTCCCAGGTACTGCACCTTTGGTTTCAGCAGGTGACACTTGGAGGGTTTCACCTTTAGGCCGTAGCTTGCCAGAGCGTCAAACACTTCTGCCAGGTGTTTCAGATGGTCCTCGTAGGTTTTGGAATAAACGATGACATCGTCCAGGTATAACAGGACCGTCTCGAAATTCCGGTGTCCCAGACAGCATTCCATCAACCGCTGGAAGGTTCCTGGTGCGTTGCAGAGCCCGAACGGCATACAGTTGAATTCGCTGAGACCCATCGGGGTGGTGAATGCAGTCTTCTCCTTGTCTGCCTCTGCTACAGGAACCTGCCAGTACCCGCTAGTAAGATCCAAAGTGGAGAAGAAGTTAGCAGATTTTAATGCAGCTAAAGATTCTTCTATTCTAGGTAACGGTTACGCATCTTTGTGTGTGATACGGTTGACCTTTCTGTAGTCTACACACATTCTCATTGTGTTGTCCTTCTTTTTCACTAGAACTAGTGGAGCTGCCCAGGGGCTACAGCTGTCCCTGATTACCTCAGCCTCCTTCATGTCCCACAACATCCCCTTTGCATGCTGATAGTGTGCAGTGGGTACAGGTCGGTATCTTTCCTTTATGGGTGGATGGTCTCCTGTGGGGATGTGATGTTCTACCCCTTTTACTCGCCCGAAGTCTAGCGGGTGTTTACTAAAGACTCTTTCGTACTCCTGAACCACCCAGTAGACTCCCTGTTTTTGGTGTGAGGGAGTGGAGTCAGTACCCAAATGCAGTTGCTGACACCAGTCCTCCATTTGTTTCTTAGAGCCGTTACCTTCCTCTGGTTGAGAAGGAGGCAAGGGTTCTACGGCCTTTATAGAATTTTGGTTTATGGTGAACAATTTGGCTAGCGTGGCATACCGGGCAGGTGTACTTCTCTCTCCCCGATATTTACGATTCGGACAGGTACCCTCCCATGACGTACATCGACCACTCCCTGTGCTGTCAAAATGGTGGGCCTACTGTCTGAGTAGACAGGCTCTACCATTGCTTGGTAGTCTCTACCTCTTAGACCAATAGCTGCCCGGCACCATATCATCATCTCACTTTTCGGGGGCATGGCAATAGGGAACGGGTCACACATTCTCACGCTCCCAATCTCACCAGCAGAAAATTCCACCTGTTGCTGTTTCATCAATGCCGGAATCTCTTTCTGGAGGACTCGCTGCTGGCTGGAACTGGCGTTCATGGCAACATGCTGTAAAATGCTAATTATCTCTGCAAGACAATTTTCAATCACATTAGTACCCAAGGTCATTTTAGGGTGACTGTCACGACGGTCAATGTCCACAATAATCAGTCCTTGTGCCGCCAGTTCGACTTTACCGATTTTAATGGTTACCTCTTTGATTCCCACCTGCGGCACGGGCTGACCATTGCTGGCGATGATACTCAGGTCGTCATCTGGGTAGCGGGTTATGTCCGAGTCATTCCAGTACCGCTTAAAGAGCACATAAGGGATGGTAGTTACCTGTGACCCGGTGTCTAGTAGGGCACTCATTGGAATGCCACCCAGTACCACAGGCAAGACTGGACGTCCCCCTACATATTTATCACGCCAGTTTGATGGGCCTGATGATCTTATGCCTGGGGGTTGGCCCTCTGCCCCAGGTTGTGCCCTTTTAAATGACAGTACCTTGCCATATGTCCGGGTTGATTGCAGCGGCGGCAGATGGGTTGTCCGTCCTCTTTGTATCTGTTGTTGGGTCTTCCTCTGGACGATGGGATCCTCCTCTGTCGGTACCACGGGACGTCCTCCGGACTGGTGGCCAGCTTGATCCTTCCTGGAGGAGAGACCTGTAAAGACTGCACAGTTCGGGTTAGCGCGGCTACGCTTTTAGTTAGCTCTTGGACCTGATGGTGCAGGTCTGTAGCCAGGTTGTTGTCCAAAGCCTGCGCACCAGCTCCTATAGGCTCTGCAGACAAGGGCGCCGCCTCCTGGTGATAGGTAATAGCAGGGCGCCGGTGGGTTACAGCGCTACCCGGTGCCGGTTCTCTGAGCACCCGGATGGCTCTGTCTTTGAACTTTGCAAAGTCTAAACCAGGGTTCTGCAAGGCCATTGCACGTAACTGGGTTCGGTGGGCATTGGACAGCAGACCCTCAATGAATTGCTCAGTTAATAGTTCATCTGCATTCCGCACACTGTCAGGGTCTGCCTGTTTAATGCCTCCCAGGGCCTCTTGCAAACTCAAAGCATAGTCTCTTATACTGTCTTGGGCCCGCTGCTTGCACCCATAAAATCTCATTTTGATCTCGGCTGAGGTGCGGGTATCAAAAGTGTCCTTCAGCCGGGCTAAGATCTCCTTTACGGTCTCCTTGTCCCGGACTGACCAGGACTTTACTTCGCGTTGGGCTGCGCCGGTTAGCTGGCCTATCAATATTCTTACTTTCTGGCCCTCCGTCAGGGGGTATACCTTAAATAGGCTGTACAGTCTCTCTTTAAAGTCGCTTAGGATATGCGACTCCCCTGAGTATTGGGGCAGCCAGGCCGCTCCGAGGATGTAAGGCATTGTAAACGGCATTACTGCGGCAGCGGCCGCGCTGGTGGTAGAGGGTCCCTCCGTGTCCGTCATCTTGCTCCCCCCTAGTTAAGTGTGGCCTACATTCCGACGATCCTCGTCTGTAGGCTGCGGCTCCGCTAGTGCTGCTCCGGACGAGGACCTTGCGTCGCGTCCTGGTGACGTCAGCGTCGCTCTCTCTCCCTTCCAGGACCATGCGCAGCATCGGTGCGTAGGGCAGAGCTTCAGGTCTCACGCGCTTTCGGCGTCCACGCCCCTCTTCTTCCCGCGCGGCGTCCCGAAGATGGCGCCTGATGGTGGGAAAACGAGCGCGGATGGCGGGAAAACAGCTGCGGATGGCGGGAAAATGGCTGAAGAGGGCGGGAACCTTCACCACGGCAAGTATGACAGTCTTTTGAAGGCGCGCAGTACCCGGTGGTTGCGGGCACGAAATCCTGCCGACTACGCCAAAGTTGACGCGCCCCCGTGGCCGCGTGGGGAACCCGGAACTGGGCCTTTCGTGGGACGCTGGGGGTTGTAGTCACTGTGGCGGCGACCCGGTCCCGTGGCTCAGGGTGGTCAAACCAGTGGCAGTCTATTTGTAAGGTTTTAGGTTAATTGTCCGACTATGCCACCCGTGGATTGCGGTCAGGGTGTACCGCCGCTGCGAGGCAGACCGCTGAGGCTGGTGTTGTATGCGCAGCAGAGAATGGGATGACTCCCCACGGGAGGAGTATAGCCTCAGGGCAATGAGTGTGGATGATGGGAGTGATGGTGCACGAGCGCAACAGGAACGACTCAGTCTTTGCAGTGCAGTTCAGGGTCTTTACTGATGATAATAAGGCAGACCCTCCCGGGAGTACTGGCTAGCATAAGAGGCCTGGTCAGTCTGTGAGCAAGCGGGAGCTCTCTTGGCCAGGTGGAGTTGTAGGCCTCCCCGTCTGTCTGCACTCTTCCTAGCTACCTTGCTATAAGCGGGTGATAGTAGCCCACGTCCCTGAGTGTACCGTGTAGTGCTCACCCGTATGGCTGGTGACTTGGGGCCTTCTGTTAGCCTCCGCTCCTCGATGGCGGTGCTGGTCCCTTGCTTGTGACTGAGCCTCCGGGCTTCTATGGCCAGAGGACCTGGAATCCCCTGCCGGCTGGGTTCTGCTGTTGGGCTTAGAGATCCTTACAGCCTCGGACTCCGGTGTCCGGTACTTAGATTCTTCTGCCAGAGCGAGCTCTGCGCAGCTCCAGCCCCTGGTCTTCAGCTCCTGCTCCTACAGAGCTCCTTGCTGTTACTTTCCCTGTGTCAGCTTGTTCTCCTTTAACCCCGCCCCAGACCCAGTTTATAAGGGCAGATTCCTCCCCTCCCAGGACTGGGCAGGAGGTGTTGCATGTTTAAGGGCTCCTGACCAGGAAACCTCCCACTTGCTCTCAGACGTAATATTTCTATCACTGTGGCAACCAGACCCCTGGGGTGCCACATATACACAGGATCCACCAATCAGAATAGGCAATGTCTCAGCTCCTGTTACTCCCCCTCCCTTCACTATATACACAGGATCCACCAATCAGAATAGGCAATGTCTCAGCTCCTGCTGCTCCCCCTCCCTTCACTATATACACAGGATCCACCAATCACATTAGGCAATGTCTCCGCTCCTGCTGCTCCCCCTCTATTCACTATATACCCAGGATCCACCAATCACAATAGGCAATGTCTCAGCTCCTGCTGCTCCCCCTCTCTTTACAATATACAGAGGACCCACCAATCACAATAGGCAATGTCTCAGCTCCTGCTGCTCCCCCTCTCTTTACAATATACAGAGGACCCACCAATCACAATAGGCAATGTCTCAGCTCCTGCTGCTCCCCCTCTCTTTACAATATACAGAGGACCCACCAATCACAATAGGCAATGTCTCAGCTCCTGCTGCTCCCCCTCCCTTCACAATGACCCTTGCAAACAGTCATTTGATTCTTAAATACAAAATGTAGGGTATTGATTATATAGCTTATGTCTTCACATTGGCAGTGGCCCATGTGAAAACTGTAAGATTTCTGATTTCTTATACATTTTTTCTCATGACCTATCTTGATGTAAAAATTAGGCATATGATTTTAAATGTATATTTAACTGTTCATATTGTAGAAAACAGCTATGGTGCTCAATTGACGGGGGGACCCCCAATGCCTTATCCTGGTGCATTTCCTGGAAGCCATCAGCAAATGTCTGGCCCACCCCAAAAGAAACTTGACCCAGATTCTATACCAAGTCCAGTAAGTCATTTTGTTATTACTACTGTATAGATATTTGTAGTAATGGGTTTGCAGTGTGTATATTGTATGCAGGTATTTGTTCAGGACTCTTTGGAAGGCTGCGTTCACACATACATGTACATTTTGTGTCTGCAAAAAAAGCCTATTTTTTCATCCAAGTAATGGTCTGTTTTTTTTTATCCATTTGTGTTCTGTGTGTCTCATTTATTTCTCATTCTTCAACAAAATCAGATGTAGTCTCTAAACAAGGCTGATGTCAAGTAAATGATGGGGAGGATGTTGAGGGTCTGCAGCTGTAAGATCACAACACTGGAAATTTCAATTATCTCCACCACACTAATACCACAATATATTGTACATCTTGGTACACAAACAACCCAATACAGAGCAGGAGCACTCATGAGCAAATGTGCAGTTTGTCCATATTTCCACCAGAGTTAAATGGCCAATTGGCAAGGGTAGAAATAGAAATGGTTAGACTATTGTACAGAGTTTTTTTTTTTTTTTTAATTCTTGGATACAGCCATAATTGTGCATCTTATCACTGAAGCAGCTTTGCCTGTTTTCAAGAACTTGACTGCAACACTTGCATTGTAGGATGAAAAGCACTTTTTTGCATGGTAGTGATGCATGTAGCTTTCTATGTGATCATGAGTTTGCACCAATGATGTTCAATATGAAAGCAGTGCTCTCAGAATGATCACCACGGGACCGAGCCATTAAGACTGGCCCAATTTATTTGTAGGCTCTTAATGAATTTGGTGCATCTTCTCAGTTGTGTAGGCCTCCTGCACCTCGCCAGAAATGCTACTCCAGTTAGGGACTGGAGTTGTATTTCTGGTGTGAAAATGCTGTCACTTTTGCTGAATTTAAAGGGAACCTGTCACCGCAAAAGACGCTATTAACTTGCAAATGTGGGGTTAATGTGCGGTTAATAGCGTTGTTAATCTGCCCAGTGCCCGCACTTACACTTTATTCCCCACGGCAGCGTTCTGTTTTCAGTAATGGGGGCACAAGTTCAATCACCACTCTGAGTATATAGTATATACAGCGGCAGCTGTAACTGCGCCCCCGGCCCTGACTGACACTTGCCCTGCATTGGGTTGGCTGTCAGTCAGGGTCGGGAACGTGTTTACAGCCGCCACTCTCTATACGTAGAACAGTGGCTGAACCAGCGCCGGCGCTGCCCCCTGACTGAAACTAGAGCGCTGCTGGGCGGAAATAAAGGTAATTTTCTCCCCACAGCGTTGGGGTAAGTGCGGGCACCGGGCAGGTTGATAGCGCTATTAACCTGCAGATAAATCCGATATCAACTTTTTTTTAACAGATACAAGTGATTGACAACGATAAGATGAACAGAGCTGGCCAAGTGTATACCACTAATGTCAGAGGGCAAGTCCCTCCTCTGGTCACCACGGATTGTGCCATACAGGATCAAGGTAATCATGTGCAGGTAGTTAAATATCATCTCACATTGACGTCTGATTTGGAAATTGTTTTAATTTTGCTGGGAGGGCTATGAGAAATGTAACAGGCTGAGTTTATACAAGTGTGGTAACAACTCTGGAGCTGAGTTTCTCAGGTTTCCTTGTGGTTTTCCAGAACAGTCCCCTATTAAAGTATAGTATTTCCTAATAACAGAAGTAAATCTGCCATTTGGGCAATGAAATATTGCTTTGGACAGGTTCTGTGATCTCTATGAAGAGAACAACTCTGTTGTAAATCATATAGTAAGTATTGTGGCATGCTGACTGCTTTTGTTAGCAGTTCCTTGGCTTGTGGGATATGATTTTGATATGCATTGGTCATAATCGAATGTCTTCAATGTTGCAGGGAATGCCAGTCCACGTTACATTAGATGTACAACGTATTGTTTCCCTACCTCCTCCGACATGGCTAAACAGTCTCAAATTCCACTTGCCGCTGTCATCAAGCCTCTAGCTGTGGTTCCCCCAAATGAGGTAAGAGAAACTTTTGCCAGATATATGTTCAAATTATTAAATAAAGCTGGTGTGACCTCATCATCCAGTCACGCGAATGTTATCTGAGCGTCGAAGTAATAGAAAACATTTTTGCTTTAGGATGTGAAAGACTTAGCACATGCAGTTTAGTAAGTATACAAGAAAATCAACAATAATTAATATAATATATTTATCACTGATCTTTGTTGATCCCGAATGCATAAAAATCCTGGTTTCCTGTGTCGGCATGTCAGCATGTCATCAGTGGAGTATGTGAAGGGGGCTGACTGCTCATTTAAATGACTATGCCGACTCCAATCTTTGTCAATGCAAGGGCTCCTGTTGTCCTAATATTAAGTTGTATAACTTCCCTTTTAAGCTCTTTTAAAGGAAACCTGTCACCAGTTTTTTCATGTGTGAACCAGAACCAGCACCTTCCTCAGTGCCTGTGCTGCATTCTAGAAAATTGTATATCATGTCCTGACTGCCCTGTATATCCCCAAAAAAACCTTTTGAAGTGTTACAGCGAGGTATGAAAATTCGGATGTTCCGGTCCGATGGGTGTCATTGCAGTGGCGCCTGTCTCTCCTCTCCCCTGCTAAACTCTATCCTCCCACTGTGATTGAAGTTTATGACGTGTCCTGCGTCATCCACATAGCTGAACAGAATCTCGCGCCTCCACAGCGACATCCCCGCCTCGTGCAGGCACACTTTGCTATGCCCTACTGCGGGCAGAGCCTAAAACCTGACTGCGCATGCACCGGCGCACGTCTTTTCGGCTCCTGTTTTCTGGAATATTTTCCCCCATTTTGTTTTGTTTCCTGCCTCCGGAATTAAACTGTCACGCAAGGTGTGGGAAAGACTTAGTGCAACACAAAGGGAAGAGGGAAAGGAAGCCCAGACTCTAGGGAAAGGGAGGAAGTGGAGACCTCCTAGGTTGATCTAGCGTCACCCCGTCTCCCCTAATGTTCCTGTGTTGGCTCTTCACCAATTGCCGCACACGTGCCTCGCCCTGTCTTTCCCTGGCGTATGGCTAAGGCTAGGGCAGGGAGGAGATGAGCACTAGTCGATCTCCACTAAACACTATAGACAATAAGGGTAAACAAACAGGGGGAAATTCCTTAGCTTTAAACGAACTCCAGACAAATGCTTACACATCCTCAAGCTCCAGAGAGGACGAAGTACTGCTCTTGCTAAAGCTTTCACAAGTAGTAATGGATATCGCAGGCACCTCCCTCTGAAACACAGCAGGTATTTATACACCCAGGGAGGGTGTTAATTAGCCAGCGGGAGGTAGCCGCTGGGTCCTAGAGACAGCCTCTAAGAAGATGTCTGTAATGCCAAACGTAGAGATCTCTTGCAACCAACTGCAGGGCGACTGTCTGTCACCTCTGACACACCCGTGACATAAACTTCTCTTCTGCAATTTCTGGTGGCAGGGAAAAAAACAATATGGACGAAATGGTTCCGGTAGGCAGAAGCTGGGCCATGCGCATTTAAGTTTTAGGCTCTGCCCGCAGTAGGGCAGAGCAAAGTGCGCCTACACGAGCCAGCCATGTCCCTGCGCAGGCGCAAGATTTCATTCAGCTATGTGGATGACACAGGACTCTTCATCCACAGGGGAGAGGAGGAAGAGGAGGAACAGGAGCAACTGCAATGACTCCCATCAGACTAGACCATCCGAATTTGCATACCTCACTGTAGCACTTCACAAGGCTTTTTGGGGATATACAGGGGGGTCAGGACATAATATACAACTTTGTGGAATTCAGCACAGCCTCTGAGGAAGGTGATGGTATTGGTTAAAACATGAAAAAACTGGTGACAGGTTCCCTTTAAGTATCATTTTAAACTGGATAACCCCTTTAAGGGCGTAGACCATTTGCCACATGGATGTCACATACCATTATTTCTTAGAGTTTAGTGTTATTAGGTTTAGGATTGTTGCAATTTATAAAACCTTTGTCCATAATACATGGAGGTCCCCCATTGAAGGGTAACATAAAGCAGCTAAACCACTTGGAACATGATCTGCCATTTATTTTAATGTAAAAGTTTATATCCTAAGATGTCTGGATTCACCAGTAGAAAAAAGTGAGACAGAATTTACTGACTTCTCCCCACCAAAGTGCAACAAATGAGCATAATTCTTAAGGTGGTGTGTGCTGGGATCTGCAGTGCCTCAGCCATCCCCTTCAATCTGGTCACTTACAATGGAGCTGAAATTGAAAAACTAAACAGAAAACCAACACAACATGCACAAATGTACCAATGATACAAAATATGGGCGATTATTAATGTGTCCATTATTGTAACTGATAACTGTGTCTTCTGCCAAACTGTATCTCCGCAGCATGTTATACAAGTACACGGACATTCAGTAATATGACAGGTCTTCACTAATATATTTGCTGCTGTGTAAATGTCTTATTATCCTGGAGATCATATTCTGGCAAACACAGAGTCTTTAGTCTGCCTCTGCCAGACTGGGTTTTGTTAATCAAGCTTTCTGTCATTATTAGCTCCTGCGTGCCTCCAGCTATCTAACCTGATATGATTATGAGCCCACAAAGCCAATTACTGTTCATGCAGGTATAACTGAGCCCTGGACGGATTCCTTACATCAGTTCAGCCTCAAAAGTCTTATATGTCTGCAATTATTCGGGGCTTTAGACACATTCAGTGGTGTGGTTTAGAACTGTAGCATTGTATTTGTGTAGTATTGTTACCAAAGCAGTTCTATCAGTGTGTCACTTGTTCAAAAAAATATGATTAAACATCTTGTAAAAATCCCTGAGCTCCCCTGATTCTGCTGCTCTTTTCCGTTTTGCGCTGCATCATTCCATTACAGAGATATTCACATTTTTTATTTTTGGAGCTCAGCATGAGAAACCTCTGCTTGCAGTCCAACTGGGCTTTTCTTCAGTCTTCTCTGGGAACGTGAGCTTTATCCCCTCCCTCCCAGATGCTGCCAATCACAGCTTGGCATTGTCTGAGATTGCTAGTTCAGCTGCTGAACTGTGATTGGCAGCATCTGTAAGGGAGGGGTGAAAGTGCACGTCCCCAAAGAAGGCTTTGAAGAAATGCCCAGTTGGTCTGCAAGCAGATATTTCACATATTGTGCTTCAAAAGCAGGTCCCCTTTTGAGTTGTTTTTTTGTTGTCATATTTTTTATTTTTAGTAACAGATCTACAGTAGTTGTCAACTTTTGGACATTGAAACAAGGGCAGGTATACAATGTGGCCTTTTTTGGTGCCCCTTATATTGATTACAGGAACAATACAACCACCAACCACATGGTCCCTTAATAGTGACCCGCGCTTCTCAGTGACATCACTGCAGTCCTGACTAGCTGGCTCACTCTGAGTATGCCGGAAGCCTATTTTACGATGTAAGCTTATGGATCCTCGTTCTGACACCCCATAGCTTACATTGTAAAAGCCACTTCTGGGTCACGTCCTGGAGAGTCTGCAGAGTGGTTACGTCATAGACAAGAGGAGCAGAACAGAGACACCAGAGAGAGCAGTGGTAGTGTGAGTGTATTAACATACTCACATGTATTACAAAAAAAATAGATGGAAGGGCTTCTTTAACAGTCACTCACAGAAAACACTCTCTGGGGGGAATGAATTGTCACAAATCAGCTTCTTTTTTGTCTTATTAATGTCTCTAGAAGACCACTTCAGAGGACATGGATATCCTATTGTATGTCCTGTTCTAGCAGACTCCAACTATCTTAATATTGCATGGACCACTGGTCATCTGAATGGCCACCATGTAATGCTACATTTTTTGTGCTTGGTTAGCTAAGGCTTTCTCCAGAAAAATCAGCTGTTTACCAAGGCTGGCTGCGGCAGCCACATTCTGAAAATGGTGGTCTCTGATCATACAACCCCTTTAAGAACAATAGCAATTGATATCAGACTGTTGCATTTAAAGTGATTGCACATTGGCTAATGCAATATATGTAAAATGATGCATTTTGATGACCTGGAGTTGAAGTCTTAGAGAAAAGGAAAGGATCTGATGACCGATTTCTTTCTGTGTTTTCCATGTTTTCAATATACATAACAGACATGTATGGAAAAGCAAGCTTTTATTTGTACTGTAGGTCACCTTTGCAAGTAACTAAATATACAGTTACCATTAGTGAAATATGGAATCAGAGGGGATAAAGGACTCAGTTTACTTGCCATTGGGTATCTGGTATCACACACTGGAGACAGTATATTGTCAGACTACCTCCCACTTCTGAATGAGATGTATGTGATGACAAGTCAGAAAATCTATCCGAAATGTCGAGCAGGTAAAGAGGTCATTTCTCTGCCTTTGTTAAAGCAGATAAAGGAGCAAATAAATACAACATTTGCTTAGCAACTATCTCTGACTGCAGATCCTCTATGAAGTGTGGCATGTTTCTTATAATTAGACTAGTGATGGAGGATCCATTCTTCTTACTGAGAGGGCAGCCCTTGTGTTATCTGGCTGCAGCCACAGCCGGATGAACAGTGACTGGTGACAAAGATGCACATGAGTGAGAGCTTCTCCTTCAACCCTTCATGTGATGCGCCAGCATGGAAACCAGATAAGGTTTCAGAGGTTTTCAGTGATTTCATTTGAACACCTCTTAGTAATGTTATTTCACTGACTCTTTTTGTGATTTTACTGCAGTTTTAAATTGTGCACCTGTAGCCTGTGTTTGAGCGCTGGGGAGGCTCATATGATATATCACCTAAAGGTTGCTCTCAGTGGGAAAACATTATAATTTTACATTTATATTTATATTTAATTCATACATTTTAATGGCTGACAAAAATAAAATGAATGATGGTACAAGGCTAGCTTTTGGGACAACTTAGGTCCCTTCCTCAGGCATGGTACTATGTCCGTAAAAGTGGCGTAATACTCTGACAACATTGTTAACAGATATGCTATTTGTCAGCGGCCAGCTGAGAATAGGTTTGAACCCACAACTGCAATACTTTAAATGGAGTGTAATATTTCACACGCTCACAATGATTGCTGGATTATTAGGGCAGTCATATGGGATAACGTCTGATGGCTATGGTTTCAGGCTGCCGAATAATAGCATGGTATTTGTCAGCGACCAAGTGTCAATTGGTTCAACAAAACACGGGTGGCTGACTTTAAATGTAGTGGAATATTTGGCACACTCCACAAAATTTCTGTATTATGGCAGTCATATGGATCACATGCAACTGATCATTGAAAAAAGTTCCTCTGCTTCCACAATACAGTAATATGAATAAAACTAAAAAAATCTGTCTGTATTCTGCGAACAAGCAAATGGAGCTGTAAAATGGTGTTCACTGGCACACAGCTACAATCTATAAATAGAGGACAATATTTTCCACGTTCACTACAAATGGCTGGATTTGAATCGCAGTTATATGTGATACGTCTGACAGAGAACCACTGTTTTAAATAGCAGGCCTGTAGTTTACGAATACTATTCTTCACAGAGACCTAGCGTGAATAGCTTGACTGACACACTGCAACGAAATGGAAATGGAAGGCAGAAATGGCTGATTTTGGAACGCTGTTATATGTGATACATCTGACAGAACCTTGGTTTTAAATAGTAGGCCTGTAGTTTACTAATGCTATTCTTCACAGAGACCTAGTGTGAATAGCTTCACCGACACACTGCAACAAAATGGAAAATGAAGCCAATATTTTCCACGTTCAGTTCAAATTTCTGGATTTTTATCGCTGTAATATGGAAAAAATCTGTCTGTATTCTGAAGTGCTAACAAGCAAATGGAGCTGAAAAATGGTGTACTCTGGATTGCTTTCACTCAGAAGTTGAACATGCAATGGACCCACTTGTGCTGTATCATGCACTGCAGTCTGTCACATACCCTGCCTGTCTTGGTTTTTAAACAAATAACCAGGATTAAGATAAAAAAAATTGCCCTGGCCCCTGATATCTGGGGCTATGTCTACAAATATCTGTAAGAACAGCAGCAGGAACGTGCTATGGACCCTCTTGCACTATATGCATTGCAGTCTGCCACATACACTGCCTGCCTGCCTGCCTAACTCCTGCTATCACCACTGAATATATGCAGCTGGATTAGTCCTCAGAAGGACTGTTAGTTCAGATGGATATTAAAGATATATGTTGCGGAATACCTATACTAACTATAAACAAGCAAATATCTCCCTAGCTCAGCAGCACCTCTCCCTACTCTGCTTTTTTCCGGGGTAGACTGTGACAAGCACAGCGGCGCCATATCTTATATAGACCTGATGACACTGTGCAGCCAGCCAATCACTGTAATGCCCACAACCACCATGGCTGCGGCATTACAGTGCGTGGCAAGCAATCCCTGCATGTTCGTTGGCTCTCTAAAGAGCGCCAAACATGCAGGAAGGGGACCCGAGTTCCTGCCCGAGCAACCTGGAAATACTCGCTGAGCTTGTCGAGCACCGAGCAGTGGCGATCACGTTCGCTCATCACTAGTCCTCTGTTCTACACCCAGTAATCAGTAGTGAGCACTGCTGCATGTAACCAGTGTCCCCGTCTCACTGTGCAATGTACACGACACCCGTACATTTCATGTGTCAGTATGTGACCTGCCCACAGTGGGGACACCCTTTGTGGGCCTTGTACGTTGATCTGGGGGCATATATGGATCTATTACTGCTGCAGTGTTTACATGTGACGACACTCAGATCAGTGGGCATCGGAGGGAGGGTATCCTTTATAATGGGTAACGGGAAAGCCCTTTTTATGGATAATAAGGCTTGATAAAATAAAACAAGGTAGCAATGGAAAGGCTAATTCATAATTTAGTGTAAGTTGGAGATGGAACAGATTTTCATTGGTTACAAACAATCATTTTGTCATTGATTTATTATTAGTTGTTTCATCCAAAGTATGTGCGTCTATCGCAAAATATTACAAATTGAGCAGCAAGTCTCAGCAAAGCACATGAAATGAGTTGTCTGCATCCTTTGTCACATTCTGTTAATGTTCTTTTTATTGTATCAATTATTGGGCATTTTAGTAGTTTTCCTTCAAACTACACCTTGTACAGATATCCATGTATACAGAAGTGTGGTCTTTTTTCAGGCATTCCTGTCTCTCTATGCTATGACTGGGACAATGCAGCGTTGGTTCTCTAATTACTGGTTATATGGTGACTCCTAGAGAGAACTGTTGGAATAGCAGTGCATTGAGCTGTAACATATTGTAGCCGTGATTGTTAAAACATTACAGATTAATGGTGTAGAAATGGAATTTCTAGCTTGCACTCTTATCAGAAAGTTGTAGACAAAATCTTTTGCCATTCCAAAGGCTTTAGCCGAGCCAAATTCTCCATCAATGAGAACCAAGTTCAGTTTCATTTCAATAAAACCCATAAAGCATTTCTAAATGGACGATTTGCCATGTGAATTACCATTTTTGGTTTACATTGCATTGATGCTCAGCACATGTAAATGTTTGTACAGAGACATATTTACTTGATGTAGTAAAATGTTTGCATTGATGTAACTAGACTGTTCCTTTATTTTTTAGACTCCTCTCTATCTTGTAAACCATGGGGAAGCTGGACCAATCCGCTGTAACCGGTGTAAAGCTTATATGTGCCCATTCATGCTGTTTATTGAAGGCGGAAGACGATTCCAGTGTGGATTTTGCAATTGCGTCAATGAAGGTAAATCTCCTCATATTTGCAATCATGTTTCACTCTGCGGAGGACCAACTACATCCATTCTCTGTATAGTTGTATGGATGACATCAAATGCTACCTATACCAGAGCTGACAAATACACGAAAATAACGGGATGGTTCTTACTTGATGGTGACCTCCATTTAAATGGTTTTATGTTATTTCTGAGGGTGAAGCATCTTTTATCTCCTTTACTTTCCTGCTGTCACTGTTTCAGCACTCTTTAAAGAGTCTCTCCTCTAATGAAAATCAATAGGCGCGAAACCGCCGCGGAACCCGGGTCGGAAGAGGAGGCTGCTACTCCTTTCATCCGACTGCTGCTCTGGCTGATAACAGCTAGAGCAGCGTGATGGGAGGAGCAGCAGTCTGCTCTTCCCAGCCCGCGTGCCCACGGTAGTTAAAAAAGAATAAAAAAGAAAATAAAAAAAATAAACCTGTATATTCACCTGTCCGACGGCCCCCGGTGTCCTCCTGGTCTCCGGCAGCGATACACTGCAGGGCGCGGGCTACGCCCCACAGTGTACTGCCAGGACCTGCAGTGACGTCACTTATCAGTTGATGGTCATGTGACCACCAGCTGATAAGTTCCGGCAGCGATCAGCGATCACGCGACCATCAGGTGATCGGTGACGTCAGTGATCACCTGATGGTCACGTGACCATCAGCTGATGCTCACCGTGAACCCCAGTGACCTCCTGCAGCCTGTATACTGACGGGGTGATTTTACACCCCTGTCAGTATACAGTGCTGTTTTCTACAGCTATGACATCAGTGATTTCTGATGTCACAGCTGTAGAAGTGACCCAGATCGCCGCGGGACACTCGGCGGTACGTGGACTGCATCGTTGACGGCGAACAGGTGAGGGATACGGTTGTTTGTTGTTTTTTCCAGGAGATCGAGGGCTCCGCGGAGGCGTGTAATAAAAAAAATTGTAGAACCGTGTGTGTTTTATTTAAATTAAAATACTTTATTCTGGCCATGTCTTTTATTGAAAAAGCACCGACCATTTTACTACGCAGTTAGTAATGGGGGCGTCTTATAGACGCCCTCCATTACTAACCTGGGCTTCACGTCAGCCGCCAAAACCCCAACCCCATTACCCCACTGGCACCGCTTCAGGGCAGTGGGAAGAGCGAGGCTAAGCTCCAGATTTTGCGCATCTTATGGATATGCCATTTCTGGGACTGCTGATGGGTGATATTAATAGCTGCGGAGGGGGCTAGTATCCATGGCCCCTTCCATGGCTATTAATATCAGCCCGCAGCTGTCTAGTTTAGCGTTTGCTGGTTAGATTTTATAGGGGGACCCCACGTCAATTTTTTTTCTGAGGTCCCCCCTGTAATCTAGCCAGTAAAGGCTAAACAAACAGCTGTGGACTGATATTAATAGCCAGGGAACAGTGTAGTGTTGGCTAATGGCCCCTTCTGCGGCTACTAATATTAGCCCCCAGCGGTTGGCTTTCCCTCTGCTGGTTATAAAAATGACGCAGGAGCCCATGCCATTTTTTTTTTTTATTTTAGGCTCTGTGCCCATAATTCAGACGTAGCAGCGCTTTAGACGCAAATTTTTGCTGCGTCCAAAACATTGCATTCTGTTGAACGCAGGTAAATCCACATGTGTTCACTGAACCATGCGGATTTACCGCATTCAATACGTTCTAGTGGTCAAATTTTTGTTGCGGAGACTAGCGACTCCACAAGAGAATTTGACATGCTGCGGTCCTGAAAGACGCGCCACATGTCAGTATCCACAGGTGATCCACAGCCTCAGATGCACGCATAGTAGACGTGGGATTTCTAGAGATCCCATCCACTATGCTGTAACATCTGGGCAGTGCGGGTTTGACGCTGTATAAACACACAGCGTCAAACCTGCAGCTGCTCCTTTTTGTGGCCACGTACCCAAACTCACCCGCAGCGTGTCAATTTCTGTTGCGGACATGCTAGTCTCCGCTGCACATTTTGACTGATTGAAGTGTCATTATATGCTTTGGATTCACATGTACTGACCACAAAAGTGCGGCATTAGAATACTGCGTTTTGGACGCAACATAAATACGTTGTGTCCAAAGCGCTGCAAAGTGCTGATTGTGGGGGGGGGGGACATAGCGGCTAACGAACCAGCTGTGAGATGTTATTTAATGGTGAAGGACCATGTTTGCCCAATGGCACATTCCTAGGCTAAATTTAACGGCTCACAGCAGTCGCATAAATTACATGAATAGAAATGCTAATGAAGATTTGGGTAAATAGGACTAGCTGACACCCAGCTCTTTTGTTTGGTGATGTCAAGGTGGCAATCAGACCTTTTCATGACCAAACTTTAATTAAAGTAAAGAAACACACAGACACAGTGTAAACAGTTTATTTGAAATACAACAGGCCCATTCTTTAATCATTTAAATGAACCAATATACTCACCCCAGTTCTTATGGTAATGCAAGGGCTTAAGCAATGTCCCACCAACTTTATTGAGCTCCAAAAAGCATTCATTGATGTACAAAAACGCTTAAAAAAATGCATGTAAAAACGTGTCAAAAATGCATGAAAATCCGCATGCTTTTTTTTCTGCCAGGGAGAGGCAAAAAATGCTCAGGAAATTTCTGCTTCAAATCCTGAACGTGTGCACATACCCTCAAGGCTATAAAGTGACCCCAACACATTCAGCACACCCCGATTTCTTAACGCCCTGCATCACTCATTAAACACACGGGGTTATGAGTCCCCAAAATATGTTACTGTCTGACGATTAAAAGGTCACACACTCTCTGAAAGGCTATGGATTCTTGAGAGCACACAAGGATCAAACTTATTAAAGATTTTAAGTTTGAATATAAAAATATACATTGCTTACAATAAAAGATAAAAATAAAACAACACACAAATATGCAAAACAGTTATGAAATAAAAAGGGAGAAACAACAGAAATACCTAAACGTTTCCATCTATAGGTATCGTCTGTTTCCTTGAGGGATGGAGAAATTAATTATGGATCACATCAGCACCCTATCCTGCCCCCACATGTGAACAACTTCTTTTGTGATACCCAACTTTTTATAGTCCTGACCATAGGCTCATATTTCCAGGATCACCTGATTGGACTATTTAAAAATTGCTGTTTGGTGATTGGACCGTGAGCTTAAGGGCCTTGCATTTCAAATAGCCTGTGTCTCCTCCACTCCTCTCTAATCAGACAATAGGAAATATTCTGCCTAGTACAGACCATTTGCTAACCTCTTTGAAGCTCAGGGTCCAGGAGCTAAGGTGCCATGTTTGTCACCTCCAGCAAAAGCCCCTTTGTGTTTGCAATACTGTTATATCCAGTTTCACCCTTTTGTCAACTAAATGTAACTCTACTGCTGTTATGCTTTCCCTTATTGATTATATATTTCCTTCACACTATTATTCACTGACCACAAGCAAAGATCCCCAATGTGGTGTGGAATATGCACACAAAATATATTAAAATATATTAGAACTTTTCACTTTATTAACATCTAAACAGGCTGTTAATTCTCCTCTGCCCCCTCACACTTTTTTCATTAACTTTGGGATAATAAATAGGCTTGTAGGAATTTTTGTACATATTCATTAATCGATGCCTTTAGCGAGTACAATGTCTTTAATTTCTTTTAGAAAGACAGTCAATGTAAAACATTCTTCTAATAATGATACAAGCCCAGGGCTATTTTGTGCCCGTTCTTACAAAGCGCATTGTTTTGCTATATTCGCTTCATGGATTTGGCCCCACTATTATTCAGAAAATGGAACATTGAATAGTAGTAATGTAACTGTACAATATAGTATGGAAACACTGCATCTGGGAATATGCTGAAATGGTGTGTAAAACGTGATGGTTAGATTTACCTTCTCACTTGGTAATACGTTATGAAATGACAAGCATCACGTCAAAAATAGAGCAAGAAGTGGGAAAGTTATAAGCAGCCTTGTATGACTACTCCATTTCACAGTAGGTCATTAGACGGGACCCGTCTGATTAAAACAACCCCCTTCTCAATCTATTCTCCCTACTTCCAAAATTTGGTCAATGGGGTCTTGCTATTGGTAGATACCCGACATAAGTTCACACCTTTTTTTTATTTTTCTTCTCCACATTTTTTTTGTCTTGCTACAGTTTTTTTTAATCCAGCCATGCACTGACTGGAACTGCTTCTCTTTGGTGTGGCTGTGACGTTAGGTGGTATTGATGATGTTGCTGCACGCAACTGCTTTTCCAGGTTTGAGGCGGTCAAGAACGCAGTCAACTCTTTGCGATGAATTTTGAAAAGAACTTGCAGTATATTACCGAAGGTCTCCTCACAGTAGGAAATTCATCACTGCTTATGTTACATTTATAGAACTCAAAAAGCGTGGGGGGGGGGGGGGGTCTGCAGTATATATCATATAGGATATACTGAGACTGCTCTATATACATCACATAGAAGACATTGGGGCTGCAGCATGTGCATCACATAGGATACACAGGAGACGCTGGGGGCACATACATCACAGGAGGGGATGGGGCACATACATCACCGGAGACGCTGGGGGCACATGCACCACCGGAGACGCTGGGGGCACATGCATCACAGGAGACGCTGGGGGCACATGCATCACAGGAGACGCTGGGGGCACATGCATCACAGGAGGGGCCTAGGGCCTATATACAGTGCTGGCCAAAAGTATTGGCACCCCTGCAATTCTGTCAGATAATACTCAGTTTCTTCCTGAAAATGATTGCAATCACAAATTCTTTGGTATTATTCTCTTCATTTAATTTGCTTGCAAGGAAAAAACACAAAAGAGAATGAAGCAAAAATCAAATCATTGATCATTTCACACAAAACTCTAAAAAAGGGCCGGACAAAAGTATTGACACCCTCTGCCTAATACATGGTTGCACAACCTTTAGCCAAAATAACTGCGAACAACCGCTTCCGGTAACCATCAATGAGTTTCTTACAATGCTCTGCTGGAATTGTAGACCATTCTTCTTTGGCAAACTGCTCCAGGTCCCTGATATTTGAAGGGTGCCTTCTCCAAACTGCCATTTTGAGATCTCTCCACAGGTGTTCTATGGGTTTCAGGTCTGGGCTCATTGCTGGCCACCTTAGAAGTCTCCATTGCTTTCTCTCAAACCATTTTATAGTGCTTTTGGAAGTGTGTTTTGGGTCATTGTCCTGCTGGAAGACCCATGACCTCTGAGGGAGACCCAGCTTTCTCACACTGGGCCCTACATTATGCTGCAAAATTTGTTGGTAGTCTTCAGACTTCATAATGCCATGCACACAGTCAAGCAGTCCAGTGCCAGAGGCAGCACAGCAACCCCAAAACATCAGGGAACCTCCGCCATGTTTGACTGTAGGGACCATGTTCTTTTCTTTGAATGCCTCTTTTTTTTCCTGTACACTCTATGTTGATGCTTTTTCCCAAAAAGCTCTACTTTTGTCTCATCTGACCAGAGAACATTCTTCCAAAACGTTTTAGGCTTTCTCAGGTAAGTTTTGGCAAACTTCAGCCTGGCTTTTTTATGTCTCGGGGTAAGAAGTGGGGTCTTCCTGGGTATCCTACAATACAGTCCATTTTCATTCAGATGCCGACGGATAGTACGGGTTGACACTGTTGTACCCTCGGACTGCAGGGCAGCTTGAACTTGTTTGGATGTTAGTCGAGGTTCTTTATCCACCATCCGCACAATCTTGCGTTGAAATCTCTCGTCAATTTTTCTTTTCCGTCCACATCTAGGGAGGTTAGCCACAGTGCCAAGGGCTTTAAACTTCTTGATGACACTGCGCACGGAAGACACAGGAACATTCAGGTCTTTGGAGATGGACTTGTAGCCTTGAGATTGCTCATGCTTCCTCACAATTTGGTTTCTCAAGTCCTCAGACAGTTCTTTGGTCTTCTTTATTTTCTCCATGCTCAATGTGGTACACACAAGGACACAGGACGGAGGTTGAGTCAACTTTAATCCATGTTAACTGGCTGCAAGTGTGATTTAGTTATTGCCAACACCTGTTAGGTGCCACAGGTAAGTTACAGGTGCTGTTAATTACACAAATTAGAGAAGCATCACATGATTTTTCAAAGGGTGCCAATACTTTTGTCCACCCCCTTTTTTAGGTTTGGTGTGGAATTATATCCAATTTGGCTTTAGGACAATTCTTTTTGTGTTTTTTTCATTGAAGACAAATTAAATGAAGAGAATAATACCAAAGAATTTGTGATTGCAATCATTTTCAGAAAGAAACTGAGTATTATCTGACAGAATTGCAGGGGTGCCAATACTTTTGGCCAGCACTGTACATCACAGGAGGGGCTGGGATCCTATATACATCACAGGAGGGGCTGGGATCCTATATACATCACAGGAGGGGCTGGGATCCTATATACATCACAGGAGGGGCTGGGATCCTATATACATCACAGGAGGGGCTGGGATCCTATATACATCACAGGAGGGGCTGGGATCCTATATACATTACAGGAGGGGCTGGGGGCCCATATACATTACAGGAGGGGCTGGGGGCCCGTATACATTACAGGAGGGGCTGGGGGCCCGTATACATTATAGGAGGGGCTGGGGGCCCGTAAACATTACAGGAGGGGCAGTGGCTTCCACTGCTGTTGTCTGTGGGACTGGAGCACGTTGACTTCACCCCAAAAATTATCCTGACACAGGACGCAATCCTTTATTCCATGTGCCGCAGAGTTCAGTAGTGAATTCTGCATGTGCATGCACGCAATGTCTGTGGCAATTAAAGGGTCAGCTACTGGCGTTTTGCCGGCAGCCGACCCAAGAATCAGTCCAGGTGCCAGAGAAAACGATGCTTATAGCCCACAGGCCGGAGGTTCCCCACCCATGCATGTGGCGGACCTTCTGAGAGGAAATCAAAATAACACTAGTATGTAACAACAATATTTAGGCACAGGAGTCCAGTTTCACATTGCTCGGTTTGTGTGATCTAACTGAGAAAAGTAATATTGAGTTGTATGACAAACCCATCAGGATGCCATTAATAACCATCAGTATGTCCACGTTGCCAGTGAGATTTCATGGAGCCGCCCCATAACTGTGATGGGACCCTGCATGTGAACAAGACCTATCAAAAATGTAAACCAAACATTTGGGGCATGAAATATGACTATTACTGAAAGTGTGAAGCACAGTCAACTTTGGCTAACTTCTCCACAGAGGGACAGGTTCTCCAATATTACTCTAAAGATAAGGATTAAAAACTTTTCCAATGAAAGTAAAAATCGAGAATTGTGTCCCAATATGACTATTCTATTAATATTCTGATTATTATAATTGATTTTCTGGAGCCGCAAGAGTACAAGAATGTAGAATTTCTGAGGGTCTGCAAGTGGAAAGTGAACGGGTGTGCAGATAAATGCACACTTACATCAGGAGGAGATTACCAGTACTCTTATAAAAGAAAACCTTTATGGAGCAGATCAGTCTAAAGCTGTGGGATGGCTGCTCTGTAAAGCGTTTCTCACCACTTACGTCCAGATAACACTTTTACAGTCACAAGGAGGGGGGGGGCTGGAAACGTGGAATCAAATAGTTGTTTTAATAAGCTCCATGTGCCTATGGATTTCATGGCTTCAACATCTATTAATCTTCCAGTGACAGGCTCATTTTCACTGAAGATACCATGCCATATTTGTCCAAGAATGACTCTATGTGACTCATAAGCAAGTGTTTCTGTGATTTTGGATGAGTCCCAAGTTTTCTTTTTGTCAGAACAAGTCCTGCTAGACATTAAAATTAACTTGGATATCCTCATCTGCATCGTCCTGGTGCAGTCCTTTCCCTAAAACAGTCATCTTCTCCACTTTGAAACTTGAGCCCTGAGACCCTGATGCTGAAAGTTTCCTTGTTCCCCTTGGCAGGACGTGGGCTTTTTAAATTAAGAAAACTAGATCAGCCATCTCTGCTTATTATTACAAGCACACGAACAGTATTCTTGGCAGAACAATGATCAACAGGTGACATGCTGGGGTCTGGTATATCTGTACGTTACTGTGTTTCACGTTGATAAATGCAAAATCTCCTTCTTCATGTTGATTTTCCTCATATTCCTAGTTTCAGTGAGTTGTCTGCTGTCAGCAATTTAGGATCGGTATAGTGGACAACTTGAAATACGGAATTTAATGCGATTTTCAATGTCACATAATTGTCCTGCAGATCCATAGCTGCTGCGCATTGTATCATGTTGTGCAAGTTTAGTGATTTGGGGCCCCTTGGGCACCTGCTTATGATAGACACATGGAGCCGGAATAGCAATACATGGGGGCTGTAAAGCTGCTTTGAATAGTACAGCCCAGGACAACCCTATAAGCTATTTCTAGGGGAAATTAACCCCGATCATACATAGGCAGATGGAGCATGTTGATTCACAAAAGGGAGCTGTAATATGGCATGAACCCTGAGATGCACTGGACAATGGCACTCTAATAGAAGGGAATAGAACTGCATTTTCCATTCTCTTCTACTTAAGAGAGACTGAAGAAATGTGAATGCTTCTCTTAGTTATTATATAGGCAGCAACTCCTGGTCAGTAGTAAAAAACAATGTAATGCTCTTACATATATCTACCCAGACTTGTTATGCGCCATGTTGTAGATGCACATCATTATGTGGATAGAGAGGTGCATGTATATACAGTACAGACCAAAAGTTTGGACACACCTTCTCATTTAAAGATTTTTCTGTATTTTCATGACTATGAACATTGTACATTCACACTGAAGGCCTCAAAACTATGAATTAACACATGTGGAATTATATACTTAACAAAAAAGTGTGAAACAACTGAAAATATGTCTTATATGCTAGGTTTTTCAAAGTAGCCACCTTTTGCTTTGATGACTGCTTTGCACACTCTTGGCATTCTCTTGATGAGCTTCAAGAGGTAGTCACCGGAAATGGTTTTCACTTCACAGGTGTGCCCTGTCAGGTTTAATAAGTGGGATTTCTTGCCTTATAAATGGGGTTGGGACCATCAGTTGTGTTGTGCAGAAGTCAGGTGGATACACAGCTGATAGTCCTACTGAATAGACTGTTAGAATTTGTATTATGGCAAGAAAAAAGCAGCTAAGTAAAGAAAAACGAGTGGCCATCATTACCTTAAGAAATGAAGGTCAGTCAGTGCGAAAAATTGGGAAAAGTTTGAAAGTGTCCCCAAGCGCAGTTGCAAAAACCATCAAGCGCTACAAAGAAACTGGCTCACATGAGGACCGCCCCAGGAAAGGAAGACCAAGAGTCAACCTCTGCTTCTGAGGATAAGTTTATCCGAGTCACCAGCCTCAGAAATCGCAGGTTAACAGCAGCTCAAATTAGAGACCAGGTCAATGCCACACAGAGTTCTAGCAGCAGACACATCTCTTCAACAACTGTTAAGAGGAGACTTTGTGCAGCAGGCCATCATGGTAAATTAGCTGCTAGGAAACCACTGCTAAGGACAGGCAACAAGCAGAAGGGACTTGTTTGGGCTAAAGAACATAAGGGCAATTTGACCAAGAATGAGAGTGATGGGGTGCTACGCCATCACTCTCATTCGCCATGACCTGGCTTCCACGGTCACCAGACCTGAACCCAATCGAGATGGTTTGGGGTGAGCTGGACCGTAGAGTGAAGGCAAAAGGGCCAACAAGAGCTAAGCATCTCTGGGAACTCCTTCAAGATTGTTGGAAGACCATTTCCGGTGACTACCTCTTGAAGCTCATCAAGAGAATGCCAAGAGTGTGCAAAGCAGTCATCAAAGGAAAAGGTGGCTACTTTGAAGAACCTAGAATATAAGACATATTTTCAGTTGTTTCCCACTTTTTTGTTAAGTATATAATTCCACATGTGTTAATTCATAGTTTTGATGCCTTCAGGGTGAATGTACAATTTTCATAGTCATGAAAATACAGAGAAATCTTTAAATGAGAAGGTGTGTCCAAACTTTTGGTCTGTACTGTACATTGCAAAACGCCATATATGCTCTGGTTTTCTGGCATTATATTTGGATTAAGTCATTAAGGGCTTATTTTCAAATTGGTACCCTGTCAGGCAACTGGAGTGGGGCACAGAGAAGCTGCCCGTGAACTTCCCTCCAATAATCATCCAAGACACAAAGGTCGTGATTCATCAAGACATGTGTTGTTCATTCAGGTCTTGATGAGGGGCATGCTGGAATCAGACGCCCCTCATTCATGAAGAGGTACCTGCCTCTTTATGTATTTGGAGCAGTGGAGTGCGCCTCTGTACGCTACACCAGAAGTCTCTCTCCAGTCAGGTACCAGTCACAGATCATCATGAATTAGATGAGCTGTGGTGTTACGCTCCTGCTGCACCCCCGTTTTGCTGGCGGTGTCAGTGGAAAAAAAAAATTGCACCTCTTGTAACAAGGGTAGGGAAAAATGAAAATGCAAAAAATCGCTTAGTCCTTAAAGAGGTTGTCTGGTCCAAATCGATAAGTCTGCAGACACTCTGTGTGACTGCAGACTTATGAATCCCCCCAGAACACGCACTGTGCACTGCAGGGATTCGCTGGTTTCAGACCTGGGACCAGAGGGTATGTATGAGTTATACATACTCCTGGCCAGTGAGCATGGCCTCACTCCATACACTTGTATAGCGTAAGGCCTAGCCCCGTCTAGTGACACAGCTGGCCAGTGGGCACGTCTGACTAGAGGGCGCTCCATACATACCCTCCGGTCCCAGGTCTGAAACCGGCGAATCTCTGCAGCGTACCCATTAAGAGGTTGATTCAACAGTTTCTTCCATATAAACGCTCCTTTAAGTATTGTATATGTTTCCTCAAACACTTCCAGGGATAAATAACGGCTGCAATTCTAGTGGCCTCTATTAGCCCAAATAGGCATACAAAAGGGATGTTTAAAAAGATCTGATCAGAAAAGAAGCTGTGTGAGTTTGGTGCAAACACACTGGAGCCATGAGGAAAGCAGTTTAGGAACAAATGTCCAGGATTGCCGGTTATTCTTCTATGGGAACCATTAGGTGATGATAGCTGGAATAATAGCTCATGTCATCATAATATATGTAATGATGTATGCATCCTTCATCCATATGGATGGATACATGCAGTCTGTGTATATATGGTGTCATTGTG
Source organism: Phyllobates terribilis (assembly GCF_046119375.1). Lineage (NCBI taxonomy): Eukaryota > Metazoa > Chordata > Amphibia > Anura > Dendrobatidae > Phyllobates > Phyllobates terribilis. The sequence continues at coordinate 882,259,611 of NW_027362761.1, forward strand.
TTTATCATGCTTTTCTCTTCATGTCTTTTTGGTTTCATGACTAGCTTTTATGTGTCAGTCACTAAAGATTTCTTCCAGTGCAGCTTTTCCCTGCTGGCTTAGTGTTGTACGTCCAGTGTCTTTAGTCTGATATACAATGAAACATTGTCACCGCCCATCATGTCATAAACTTTTGTGCCTTCCTGTTTATGTTTTGTTAGTCCGTCCGTTCTACTTTCAACATCTGGACCATATTGGCAGAAGAGTGGACCATTATGAAAGAGCAGAATTATCTCTGGGATCTTATGAATATGTTGCTACGCTGGATTACTGCAGAGTGAGTGCATTGTGGGCTGCATTTCCTTTCTGCCTTTCAGTTTCTATCTCTGTGTACAAAAACTTTTCTAATCTTTTTCTCATTTGGCGCAGTAACTTATAACAAGGAGAAGGAATTAATTTAACCCATGCCTGGATAGTGTTGGAGCTACAGTGTAGGCTCTGCCTCCCGTTCACACAAATGTATACATATTCAGATCCTTTTTTTGTAATATTCACCCGTAAATATAAGTCCTTGAATCTTGTGCTTAATACAGCTGGCTGCACTGTGAGAGCCGCGTGCCAGCATCCCTTCCTTGGCAGCATGTGCCAGATTCAAGTACCAAACTGGAAATGTTGGCAAATATAGGAGCATCAGAAATCTAGTGGGAATATAGAACACCAATGGAAAAACATTGCTAGTTCTGTTCTATTGTCAAATGTTAATTTCCTAGAAATTTCACTCCGCTTCTTCTCAGATGTGTGTTTTTATAGAGGCAGCCATTGTATCTTAATCTTTTCCATCAATGTTTAAAGAATATTCAGCCTCCAACATGTCACAAGGAACTGCTTATATGGGAAGATGATTATGCCTCGTTCTTTGCCCGTACATGTCCTTGTTCTTCAGGCGTACAGTTAACATTGACTACTGCACAAGAAACATGGGGTATTAATAAGCCCAGGGAGGTGGAGAAAAAAATCACCCGAAAATGTGAATGCTGCAGCCTATCAACAGCAGGTGCTAATGGCCTGCATGGCTTTATTATTTTTATACCTTCTTGGGCCCATAAATAAGGGGATGTTTAGGAGTGGAGAACCCCTTTAAGAAAAACTATCACCAGGTCAAAAGTGGCTCTTATTTAACTCCCACTGCTCCCCTGAGCTGTTTTTTTTTTAATCGACCTTACAGTTCTTACTTTTTATGTAGTACTAATTTTTCTAGTCTTTATCAAGTGGGCGTAGCTCACAGGACTCTGTGGGTGTATCTTTGTGAAGTGGGATGGCTCATATGACTCTGGAGGCGTGTCTTTGAGAAGTGGGCATGGCTTGCATGACTCTCTGCAGGCGTGTCTTTGTGAAGTGGGCATGGCTCGCATGACTCTCTGCAGGCGTGTCTTTGTGAAGTGGGCATTGTTCGCATGACTCTCTGCAGGCGTGTCTTTGTGAAGTGGGCATGGCTCGCATGACTCTCTGCAGGCGTGTCTTTGTGAAGTGGGCATGGCTCGCATGACTCTCTGCAGGCGTGTCTTTGTGAAGTGGGCATTGTTCGCATGACTCTCTGCAGGCGTGTCTTTGTGAAGTGGGCATGGCTCACATGACTCTCTGCAGGCGTGTCTTTGTGAAGTGGGCATGGCTCGCATGACTCTGCAGGCGTGTCTTTGTGAAGTGGGCATGGCTCGCATGACTCTCTGCAGGCGTGTCTTTGTGAAGTGGGCATGGCTCGCATGACTCTCTGCAGGCATGTCTTTGTGAAGTGGGCATCGCTTGCATGACTCTCTAGAGGCGTGTCTTTGTGAAGTGGGCGTGGCTCACATGTCTGGAGGTGTGTCTTTGTGAAGTAGGCGTCGCTCGCATGACTCTCTAGAGGCGTGTCTTTGTGAAGTGGGCGTGGCTCACATGACTCTGGAGATGTGTCTTTGAAGTGGGCGTGGCTTGCATGACTCTCTGGAGGCGTGTCTTTGTGAAGTGGGCATGGCTCGCATGACTCTCTGCAGGCGTGTCTTTGTGAAGTGGGCATGGCTCGCATGACTCTCTGCAGGCGTGTCTTTGTGAAGTGGGCATTGTTCGCATGACTCTCTGCAGGCGTGTCTTTGTGAAGTGGGCATGGCTCACATGACTCTCTGCAGGCGTGTCTTTGTGAAGTGGGCATGGCTCGCATGACTCTCTGCAGGCGTGTCTTTGTGAAGTGGGCATGGCTCGCATGACTCTCTGCAGGCGTGTCTTTGTGAAGTGGGCATGGCTCGCATGACTCTCTGCAGGCGTGTCTTTGTGAAGTGGGCATCGCTTGCATGACTCTCTAGAGGCGTGTCTTTGTGAAGTGGGCGTGGCTCACATGACTCTGGAGGTGTGTCTTTGTGAAGTGGGCGTCGCTCGCATGACTCTAGAGGCGTGTCTTTGTGAAGTGGGCGTGGCTCACATGACTCTGGAGGTGTGTCTTTGTGAAGTGGGCGTCGCTCGCATGACTCTAGAGGCGTGTCTTTGTGAAGTGGACGTGGCTCACATGACTCTGGAGGTGTGTCTTTGTGAAGTGGGCGTCGCTCGCATGACTCTGGAGGCGTGTCTTTGTGAAGTGGGCGTGGCTCGCATGACTCTGGAGGTGTGTCTTTGTGAAGTGGGCGTCACTCGCATGACTCTAGAGGCGTGTCTTTGTGAAGTGGGCGTGGCTCACATGACTCTGGAGATGTGTCTTTGAAGTGGGCGTGGCTTGCATGACTCTCTGGAGGCGTGTTTTTATGCTGCTCTGCATCCCCTTGGTGAAGAGGATAAGAATTTCAATGAAATAGAAAGGCCCATGTCTGTAGAACTGTATGGCGGTTTAAAAAAACAAAAACATAATACTTTGCAGAAAAAACTGCTCACTTTTGACTTGATGACAGGTCTTCTTTGGGTATGTGCACACGACGTCTCTTAGACGCCAGTGTACACATGTAGTTTTTGAAGCAAAAGAGGCTTCAGGAAAATGCTGGCGGTGTTTTCCCTGAAGTTTCATTTTTGCGACAGCTGTGCTGCCTGCAGTTTTGTTAATTCCATATATAACATAGTGGCGCCACCAGTAAAATAGACCGATCACAAAAGACAGGAAATATGCACAGCAAGTAGTTTTGACATTGCTGTGCATATGTTCATTCCTTTTTTTGTGTGGTTTTTTTTGTGTTCTTTCAGGCGGAATCCACCAGAAAAAAATGTCATGTACACATACCCTTTAAGTCTAGAATTTTTATCTATTAGCTGCATTCATGAGATATACTTTTTTAGTTTGGTTATGTCTAGTGTTGAGCGAGTATGTTCTATTAACCCTTTCGCCTAGTATGCTCGGTTCGAGCTCTGAGTATTTATAGCTGCTCGGTGATATGGTTGAATTGCTCCCATGTGCATGATTTGTAACTGTTTGACAGTTTTATTACATGGGAGGAATGTCTATTTCTTACACATTCCTCACATGTAATAATGCTGTCAAACAGTTGCAAATCATGCACACGGGAGCGATTCAACCATATCACCGAGCAGCTATAAATACTCGGAGCTCGGCCCGAGCATACTCGGACAGAACATACTCGCTCAACACTAGGTATCTCCCTTTCTTCCTAGGGAGAACTTGCTTTAGAGGGTATGTACCTAAATCAGAAGTTACCCCTATGTATAGGATATGTCCAGAGGACCCATTGAGAGTGAATTGAGATTGGTGGGGGTCTCAGTGGTTGCATCCCCAGCGACTGAGAAGTTATTTGTTTATCATATGAATAAGGGATAATGTCTTACCTTAGTGTATACCTTTTAGAGTATTATTATTGTAAACATTGGGCCCGATTCATTATTGCATTTGCACCTTTTTTAAATCTAGTTTTTGGTGTTTTCGCCAGTTTTTTATTTACGCCTAATTTTTCTTTTAATTTATGCCTTTTTTAAAGTCTGTTCTATGTACAGTACAGAACAAAAGTTTGGACACACCTCATTTAAAGATTTTTCTGTATTTTCATGACTTTGAAAATTGTACATTCACACTGAAGGCAACAAAACTATGAATTAACACATGTGGAATTATATACTTAACAAAAAAGTGTGAAACAACTGAAAATATGTCTTATATTCTAGGTTCTTCAAAGTAGCCACCTTTTGCTTTGATGACTGCTTTGCACACTCTTGGCATTCTCTTGATGAGCTTCAAGAGGTAGTCACCGGAAATGGTTTTCACTTCACAGGTGTGCCCTGTCAGGTTTAATAAGTGGGATTTCTTGCCTTATAAATGGGGTTGGGACCATCAGTTGTGTTGTGCAGAAGTCAGGTGGATACACAGCTGATAGTCCTACTGAATAGACTGTTAGCTGCTTTTTTCTTGCCATAATACAAATTCTAAGTAAAGAAAAACGAGTGGCCATCATTACTTTAAGAAATGAAGGTCAGTCAGTCCGAAAAATTGGGCAAACTTTGAAAGTGTCCCCAAGTGCAGTTGCAAAAACCATCAAGCGCTACAAAGAAACTGTCTCACGTGAGGACCGCCCCAGGAAAGGAAGACCAAGAGTCACCTCTGCTTCTGAGGATAAGTTTATCCAAGTCACCAGCCTCAGAAATCGCAGGTTAACAACAGCTCAGGTTAGAGACCAGGTCAATGCCACACAGAGTTCTAGCAGCAGACACATCTCTACAACAACTGTTAAGAGGAGACTTTGTGCAGCAGGCCTTCATGGTAAAATACCTGCTAGGAAACCACTGCTAAGGACAGACAACAAGCAGAAGAGACTTGTTTGGGCTAAAGAACACAAGGAATGGACATTAGACCAGTGGAAATCTGTGCTTTGGTCTGATGAGTCCAAATTTGAGATCTTTGGTTCCAACCACCGTGTCTTTGTGCGACGCAGAAAAGGTGAACGGATGGACTCTACATGCCTGGTTCCCACCGTGAAGCATGGAGGAGGAGGTGTGATGGTGTGGGTGTGCTTTGCTGGTGACACTGTTGGGGATTTATTCAAAATTAAGGCATACTGAACTAGCATGGCTACCACAGCATCTTGCAGCGGCATGCTATTCCATCCGGTTTGCGTTTAGTTGGACCATCATTTATTTTTCAACAGGACAAGGACCCCAAACACACCTCCAGGCTGTGTAAGGGCTATTTGACCAAGAAGGAGGGTGATGGGGTGCTACGCCAGATGACCTTGCCTCCACTGTCACCAGACCTGAACCCAATCGAGATGGTTTTGGGTGAGCTGGACCGCAGAGTGAAGGCAAAAGGGCCAACAAGTGCTAAGCATCTCTGGGAACTCCTTCAAGATTGTTGGAAGACCATTTCCGGTGACTACCTCTTGAAGCTCATCAAGAGAATGCCAAGAGTGTGCAAAGCAGTCATCAAAGCAAAAGGTGGCTACTTTGAAGAACCTAGAATATAAGACATATTTTCAGTTGTTTCACACTTTTTTGTTAAGTATATAATTCCACATGTGTTAATTCATAGTTTTGATGCCTTCAGTGTGAATGTACAATTTTCATAGTCATGAAAATACAGAAAAATCTTTAAATGAGAAGGTGTGTCCAAACGTTTGGTCTGTACTGTATATTTTCCTCATTTTCTTATATTCGCCATTGAGGGTGGGCTTTTTGTTTACCATTTGTTTCCTGTTGATTTATCAATTGTAACTTTTTAAAAAGTCTCACTTTTTGGCGAAAACATACTCCAATTCCAGTCCCACCACCACAAAGTTATTTCTTATACGTCCTATATTTTGGCACAAACTTTGAGAAATGTGCTACTTTCGGCACTAAACAGAGACGTAAAACAGGTAAAAGACAAAAATAAAGAGCAGGTTTGATTTTGTGCAAAATTCATGAGCCACTTGTGCCATTTTGAAGACAAAGAAGTATAATGACTTAAATAAAAAAAAACACAATTGATGAATTGCACTCGTTTAATATTATTATTACTATTTTCAACTAATATTTATTTTCCAGAAAAACAAACCTCCCAATCCACCAGCCTATATATTCATGATAGATGTGTCCTATAGCAACATTAAAAATGGTGTTGTCCGCTTGGTATGTGAGGAGCTGAAGACTCTGTTGGAGAGACTGCCAAGGTAAAAGTGCTGTCCATTACAGTTGTTCACATGGGATATGAGATGATTTTTTATGGAAAGTTTTCTCAGTAGGTGACTGATTAACAGTCTCTAAGGGTGTGTTCACACATGCTGTATTAATGCACATTTTGAGGCCAGAACTAGAAGGTAATTTAAAATAAAAGAAGGAAAGTAGAATATTTCTCATATACTTCTCCTCCCCATGTGATCCATAGTTCATCTGACAGTGATCAGCCCCAATTCTCCATAATTATAATTTTCATATGAGTATATTCCAATTTAAGTGTGAATAATACCATGGAGGCTTTGGCTTAAATTACAGGACAAAGTTTTTTTTTCTGTAACCGGCAGTACAAAGGCACCACATGGCGGCACACAGAGTAAATATGGGTAATTAGTAGGGAGTTCTGTGCTGCCATATTGTTTTGCATTTAAGGATGAAACCTTTGTATGTGTATCTTCCCAACTTATCATTCTGACCATCTTATTACTCTTAATAAATGTACAAGGGCACTAGGTGATATGAACCATCTTACTGTAAGGTTGATTTAAAAATTTCAGTTAAGACACCTAAATATGCAAATTGTCTCTCCAGAGAGGAAGAGGACTAGAACTCTAGCGCCACTTATTGGAAGCAGCGATCCTAAAAGTCAATATGTCTTAGGATAAAAGCCAAACCAGAATCTCAATTACAGATAGTGTTTTGGGGTGCTGCCCCTCATCAGTGCAAAGTGTGAGAGCTGATTTGGCTAGGTGAGAGGCACTGGACTGGGATCTAATTTGTAACGTTTCTCCTTGTGGAAAGTGACATGCCAAGCATGGCATGTCAGAGTGAGGAGACTTATAAGCCATGTAAAGCTCCTCTGGGAAATTAAATATGCAAGTTATCTCTTCAGAGAGGAAGAGGACTAGTACTCTAGTGCCACCTTTTGTAAGCAGCAATCCTAAAAGTCAATTTGGACTCTTTAGTGAGCCTTGCAATGTGACTTAGGATAAAAGCCAAACCAGAATCTCAATTTGCAGACAGTGTTTCGGGGTAATGCCCCTCATCAGTGCAAAGTATGAGAACTGATTTGGCTACGTGAGCGGCTCTGGACTAGGATCCTTGTGGAGAGTGACAAGACAATTTTCCAGGCGCCGATCTCTGTCAGCTCAGAGCTGTCACAAAAAGCTCCTGCTGGCAATTCTGTGGCTTCTGCTGATGTCACGTCAACAGAGCAGCCGCTTCTCTTCCACTGTGCTCTGTTGACAAGGTGTGACTGATGACGCGAAGCAGCAGAATCGCCGGCAGGAACTGTCTGTGATCGCTCTGAGCCGGCACCGGACTGAACAGGTAAGTAGTTACCTGCCTTTCAGTTCTTAACCCCATGACAAATAATATAGTCCCGGAAAACCCCTTTAACTCATTATGGGCCAATACTTTGATTGCTAATATCTCTGCAATGGAGAGATGAAAATAATATTTAAAAAAAAAACCACAACATGTTTTATTTTGCTCTGCAGCCAGTATTACATCTTGTGACAAGTTCAACATGAAAATTTGGTGAAAGATCCTCTTTAACCAGTGTTTATGTGGAACTGTTGTATGAAAAACTCAGTAATATAGCAAAAAAAGTGCCCTAAAAAATATTGTCCAATAAACCAACATTTATGTATCTTTACAGTATTCGGTAATGCTGTAGTCACTGTTTTACATTAGTCCTTTTCTCCCACACATGAAATTGTTGAGCGCAGCAAGGTACCATCTCCAGCGACAGCTACATTAATATGTTTAACAGCTATTCCTACATAACAAGACGTTTATTACTTTTCACAAATTGTATGTAGGTAACTAAGGAAATGTTTTCTATAATAACAAAGAGACCAGTGGGTCGCACCAAATAATTCACAGCCTCTGCAGAGTCTCAGAAAGTACTGTATGTCTAGCACAAATACAAGTGGCCCATGATTTGTTGAGATTTAGTGCCATCTTCTGGCCAAATGCTAGTACTGTTAGTCATGTTACTTTATTGAAAATTAAAGAAGCACTTACATTAAGTGTTTTATTCATTAAATGTGTGTAGTGTGAGTGTATCAATATACTCACCTACCGCTGCTCTCTCCGGTGTCCTGCGCTGTTATTCTCCACTTCTCAGTGACGTCACCGCAATTAAGACTAGCCGTCTCACTCCGTGCTGTATGCGTGAGCCAGACGTCTCTTTTACAATGTCTCTTTTAAGTCTATGGAGCCTGGTTCTGACACTGCATAAGCTTCCATTGTAAAAGTCACTTCTGGGTCACATAGAGCGCAGCGTGACCTGGAGAGTCTGCAGAGCGATGACGTCACTGAGAAGAGGAGAAGAGGAGGTGCTCGATCCCGGAGAAAGCAGCAGTAGGGGAGTATATTAATACACTACATTACATGTGCATATACACACATTTACTAAATAAAAAACTTAATGGAAGTGCTTCTTTAAGAAATGTGAAAAAAAAATCTGCTTGTCTAATCTAATTGATCAATCAGTCTAATCTATTGACTTAAAAAAGTACAAATGGAGAGTAGTATTAAAAAAAAATATAAAGGGAAAGTTGCTGAACTATATAGGTCCATTTGGCCACATTTCAGTTCATATTGTGAACCCTTCTCATGGCTTGAGAAAGGTTCACACTACAGACCGAAATGGGCCAATAAGGTTCAGTAATTAACATTGTATTTTTTATTTATTTATTTTAAGTGTTACCCCCATTTGTATATTTTTATATTCAGATCTGGCACCCGGACTTATTCTTCACAACAAGCTGGTGCTGGTTTATTATCTTTTCTGTCTATCAATGGATCATCTATCTATCTCTCTTCCATCCCTTCCATCAGTATACAGTATATGACTATATTGTATATATCACTGTAATTATATTTATGTGTTATCTTTGTAAAGAGTAATTCTAGCTGACGCTCTCTGTGTACAGTATCTAGAAGATCTGTTATTGGTACAAGCCTAGACACACAAACGTGTAATCATTAAGTCATTTATGCAAGACAGGTCCTCCGTTCTGGAGTGATGTGGAGCCATGTATGATCTCACCACAGAAAGTCCTCTGATTTTCCCCAGTGGAAAAGTGCAATTACTGAACTGGAGTGAAACAACATCAGATAATAGTTCTTTTTTGTTAAACATGATTCATCTTTTGGGCATATTTCAACTTGTTTTTACTGGAAGGTTTCCAACAGTATACATCATGTAACCTGCCCTCGGAATTATTCAGATTAAAAGAACACTTCAGTGCTAAAAAAACTATACATATCATGTATATCTCACTTCTCAAGTTTTCTCTTGTGGGCAAAAACCTGGGGCATAGAGGGTGTTAATGGATAGATACTCTTGGCATGTCATCGGCATGTGCCACCAGCATTGGACAACCCCAATACAGGAGTATAGAAATTAGGGAAGATTTATTAAACGGAGTCTGTCGGCACAAAATGAGTAACCAAAATGTCCCCTCCCACCACTTTGCCTTTATTGGAACCAGAGAAGGGTACAGATAGCGGGCTTGGGAAGATACACTGAACTCTTTGACCACACCAAGGTGGACTGACAAGCTGTTCTTCATTTGAATTTTTATTTTTTGCTGCCTCCCTTTAAGGAAATCTGACATAGGCTAGTGACACACTGCAGCATCCTGTCTGTTATGTGTCTGTGGCCCATAGTTTTGGAGAACTTTACAGTTTATCAGATGCAGGGCTGCCTCGGTATTCATTAGCTGCCAGCTAGCCCCACACTCCTGCCACTGATGGACAGCTTTCTCCCTATCATTGTGCATAGGTCAATCTGCCGGGGTGGGCCGAGTGAAATACCAAGGATGCCACAGCTCGAGTACTGCAGTGAGAAAGTCTCCATCTTCACTAGTGCTGCCTCCGTAATCCTCTTCATTTATATAGCATCAACAATTCAGAGGCAACATGTACAGAAAACTCCTGCATTACAGCACAAATTAACAATTCATGCACAAGGATTGGGCCCCCTGCGTTCAGGAGGAAAGAGGGGGACACAAGCAGATACTCTACTTTAGTCATTATCTGTAGGCAGCTACCATTTTACACACAAGTCCAATTTTGCCAGTCTTCCTGTAAGACATTTATTGAAATTCCAGAAAAAAAGTTTAAAACATGCCATGTACACTTTGAATATGTATTTAAACAACTTCTTTTACATTAAAGGGATTGTACACTACTGGACAGTCCCTGCTTAGTCACTTTAGAGCTTCTTGAAAAATCAAAATCTTTAATACTCACCTCCTACAGTTGTGCTGTCCCTGCGATGTCGGTGCTACTATTCTCAACTAGACACTTTTGACAGCTGTGTGGTTAAAGCCATTGCGGAAGGAAGGTCTCACTGGACAGGGAATAGAGCTGAGGAGGCAAAGGATTGGGAAGTGCTTTGACACTCCCAGAGCACTTAAGCCTTATTTGCATATGAATTAAACCAGCAATTTTTCCATGAGGGGGCAATAGCTTGCATAAGCAAAGGTATGGATGACATTATCTTTCAGAGAGCAACATGAACATATAAAAAGCTTAGGAGGATGGATCATTCTGACAAATTCCCTTTAAGGAAGGGTAGTCCAATAGAGGAGAACCCTTTTACATTTCAATAGATGAACCCTGTTGATTTCTCTTGTACATATCGATCAGTTGGCCTTTTACTATATTTATATATAGTTTATATATAGTTAGACTTTAACCCCTATAGTTACTAGTTACTATAGGGGTTAAAATCCTGGGGAAACGTGCAGAAATTTCTCCCAAATTAGACTTCTTTTTTACAGAGTGGGGAGAGGGCTTGGAGTGTGGGATGGGGTAATATACTAGACATAACTACTATTGACTTCTAAATGTGGTTTGCGAGGTCATGTTGGCAACAGTTCACACAGAACATGAGGTGTAACTCATCGGCATACTCCGTTTGCTTCAAGAGTTCACATTGTCATAGTATCTAAAAAATGGAATTTCCTGTTGAGAAAGTTATTTTTTTAGTTTTAACCTACACACTAAATATATATTTAACCTTTGTGAGACTATAACAAACTTACTGCTTTGTCTGTATGTGAACTATAAGCTTGTAGCCTGATTGATGGAATCTTAGTGAAAGTGATGAATTTGTACGAATCCTGGATTTGTGTTTTTTGTTTTTTCTGTAATTAGTGGCAAAAATTATTACAAGGCAGGGCATGCACTGAGGCTTTTCTATCGCTGTTATATGACCACTATGTAATATTGTATTCCATCATAGTCTTATTACAAAAATGTGTCATTTCAATGCTCCATGTCACTGAGATACCAAGTGTAATGCTTTTCAAGTATTGGGTTCCCTTGACTTTCTGGTTATGGAACACACCAAGCAAGCTGTAAAATACCTCATTATAAAGTTACAATGATTGTATGTAAAATGTCTTGGCCATAGAACTCTTTAAATAAATTGTCCAGTTTAGTTAACCCTTTTTATTTGCCTACAAATTAGGGATTTTAGGTTAATGGAAGAGGACCACTGTTCAACACCTTTATCCATTGGCTGGAGTAAAGAGTGGTTATCAACAGTCTTTCACTACAGTGGATCTGTCCTGCATTACACTGATACCCTATTAAATTTCCTGAAAACTATGTAATACTTAAAGGGGTTGTCCGGTCTTAGGGCAGAAGTCTGCAGTTACGCTATGCGACGGCAGAAGTCTGCAGTTACGCTATGCGACTGCAGACTTGTGAATCCTCACTGTGTGCACACTGCATGCTTTGAGGATTCTCCGATGCCAGGAGCAGGCGGCCATGTGACTGCAAGTAAGTGATTTGCATACTTCCAGCCACATTCTGACTAGACGTGTCCGGTGTCGCTCAATACACTTGCATTGAGCGAGGATGCGCATGTCTTGTCAGCATGTGATTGCATGTATGCAAATGACATACTTGTGGGCATGCACCCTCCGCTTTTGGCGTCAGTACCGCGCTGTGAGGATTTACAAGTCTACAGTCATATGAAGTGACTGCAGACATGTAACCTAAGGCCAGGCAACTTTTTTTTAATTGTTTCTGTTGTGGCACTATAGGAAAATGTAACATTCACTGCCATATTTCCCCACAAATTACAGCTGGTTGATGAGTCTCCACCCTGGGAACACTTTGTAATCGGCTTAATGTATATGGACGTCTGTATTTTGTTTTATTACATGGTCTTCTGTCTGCCTGCAGAGAAGAGAATGCTGAGTCGTCAGCGATCCGTGTAGGATTTGTCACCTACAATAAGGTTCTACACTTCTACAATGTGCACAGCAAACTGGCCCAGCCGCAGATGATGGTGGTGACGGACGTGGCTGAAGTCTTTCTGCCTCTGCTGGATGGTTTTCTTGTCAACTTTAATGAATCCAGAACAGTCATTAACAAGTAATTTACTCTGCTTATTCTGCAGTAAAATGCTTTTTTAGGATATAAAGTTCCAGTGAACTATGTAGTGCTGTGATGGATTTCTCCAGCGTTGTATATTAGGTTGCCTAGACATTCAGTGATGAGATTTCTCTTTCTTTTGCAGCCTGCTTAGTCAGATACCAGATATGTTTGCAGATACTAATGAAAGTGAAACTGTGTTTGCTCCCGTTATCCAGGCGGGCATGGAGGCGCTGAAGGTTAGAACGACTTTTCTATTACTAAAACAATAGGACTTAGTTTTAGTTTTTAAAGACCGTAGGATAACTTGCTGAACATATAATTCTAGGTATGTTGTCTTGTAAAGCTTTGTATTAACCTGTGCATTGCCAGTGCCTGAATTATATAATAAAATAAATTCTCACATTTGCTGAAAAAAGACGCTTGGCAGTGAAAATGTTACTGTCCACTTTACAATTCTGGGTACTTCATGCAATTTTACATTAGATCTTCTGCAAAAGAAATGCAGTAGTTATGAAATACAAATATAAATGCAATATGCCCAAAGTTCATATGCATTGTTATGCCTATGTCTTCATGCAGTTCATTCACTCTCACCCATACAAGTCTATGGGTGCGTGTGAAGCATCGGATTGCACTCGGATGTCATCGCAGTGCAGTCCGATATACGCCGAGTCAGGCCATGGAGGAGATGGAGAAATTACTTTCTCCGTCTCCTCCACAGCTGTGCTGCGATTCTCTAATGCAAGAGGATCGGAGCACTGACACTCGGCTCCCAATCGCAGCAGAGCAGGAACCGGGGGTCATTAGCATATCGCATCTGATGCCCTCGCCTCGGATGCCATACGCTGGTGTAATTCCAGCCTTTGTATCAGACAACATGTCCTGATTAGGTCCAGGGGGTGATTACATGTGAAGCTGGTCGTCTTCCCTCTCCTACAGAGTAAAAAAGGCCCCCTTATTTATCACAGTAACAGAGCTAATCCTTTGTCTCCTCTGTGATTAATATGTGAGGCTGATAACCTGAAGAAAAGTTCCTGTATTCCCCCTGGGGTTAATATTTCCTCATAATGTCACATCCCCTTCCCTTATACACAGAATCACACAGAGAACCAGGGAAGTAAGATTTTACATGCTGTTGCACCACGAGTGCAGAGTTCTGTGCCAAAATATCACACCTAGCTTTTAAATGATACTAAATCTTAATATTGTAAGATTTAGGATCTAAGCCCTTGTATTCTAGCCGTGTCATTTATTCAGAGGCAAAGCATATAATTTAACATATATCCTTGGCAGAGATAATTCTAGCAGTGTCTACAGCATGGTGTAATCTTGGCCATGTGTTTTCCAATTTTCAGTCCGGTGGAGTCAATCATGTTGATCAGCAGTCCTGTGTGTTATGCTTTGTTGCCTCATCCATCTCTAAGACCTGTAGTTGGGGTCAGCAGCCTGATGAGGCATTAGGTTCCTCAAATTTTAGTATTGATTAGCCTCTAAAGGATACTGTGCATTACAAAATGGTGTAGTTAGTTTCTTACTCTACTGTACCATTTCCTCTCATTGTCATGGGATATAAAATTCAGGGAATAATGCATTAGTTAAGTCAGGAGGGCAAATTTCTAGATGTTGGTCTTTATTATAAAATAGTTTCCAAGAAAGTGCCTGCCATTGGTAATTTCTTCTAAACTATTCTAAATTCAATACTTGGTTCTAGTGCTGCGTATCTTAAACAAGCAAATTTTAATGCCCAGCCTGAGCACAATACAAATAAATATTAGTACATTGTGATTTCTAGCGACAAGGTTGAAATTCCCTAAATCCTAAACCCAGATAGGACTAATACAGAGAAGACTATTATCTCTATAATATAACACCAATGGAAAATGTATCATCTCCTTAATACAAACCTTTTTACATGACTTGTAAACTTTTATTTTTACGTGTTTATTATGTAATAATATTCTAGTTATTTGTTCAGCCGCTTTTACAGCTTATTGGAAGACTTTTAAAATCCCAGTTGTGTAAATTGCATACTAACGTGCACATGCTCCTTATTAGAAACCCAAATTTGCTGGAGACAGGAAAAACTGCCTGAGAATACAGTACTAGTGCAAATGTCTGAATGCAAGCACATTAAATGGAATCTGTCAGCAGGTTTTTGTTACCTCATCTGAGAGCAGCCTGATGTAGGCAAAGAGACCCTGAATCCAATGATGTATCACTTAGTTTTCGGGGTGCAGCCGCTCTGATATAATCAGAGCTTTTAGATTTAGCAATACAGCAGAGCTGAGAAAGCTAATCCCGCCCACACCAGGCTCTGAATGTACATAGCTATAGACAGTGAGGTGCTTATCACAGAAGCGGGCGGAGTCAGACTTGGAAGCTCATGCCAGCTAGTCACCACAATGATAATCACCAGGTGATTAAACCTTCAGTCTAAGTGAACAACAGCACACAGCTGAACATGTGACACATCGTTGAATTCTGTGTGTTAACCCCTACCTCATGCTGTCCTCAGATTACATAGCAAAAACCTACTGACAGATTCCCTTTAAGGTGCACTAAACCTAAAATACTAATATGCTTACACTAAAAAGCTGTTAATGACCAATGTAAAATGTAATAGTTTCCATACTATAGCAGAAGCTAAGATATTTTGCCTCATTACTGCACCAGAATCTGCTCTGTATAGTAAAATAGTTTCCCCATACTTAAAACTATAAATGTGTTGGAATATAAATACATGATGTATTTTACATGTCTTTTAGTTTTTCCAAACTCCTGAAAATGTCACATACTTATTGTGAAGGATGGTCATTATAGAAGAAAATGTATTTGTTATAATGAGGACCTTTCACTGGAATATTTTATATTAAACGGAGTCCCTCTTCTAGTTTTTGCTTCTCCTTTGATTTTGGAACAGTTTCTCTTTTGTGCCCTCCATTATGAAGTCACACTTCCTGGTAATAAAGGTGCACATCTTCCCGTCAACCAGCTGGGCTGGTACCACAGAACTTCTCTGTGGGCTCGGCTGTGACTTACTTGGACAAGGATCAGAGGAGAAAAAGTGATCAAAACATGGCCATGTCCACATTCCATGTAAAATGGAGCTTTGGCCACTGGGATGTGCAGGGGGTGCAGTAGCCCTTATTTACTTGAACACAGATGGCAGATTGTTTTATGCATTTTTTCCATTATTCCCTGACATGAATGATTTTTACTACAATCAATGAGATTGTCAAACTTTTCATTTATCAAAAGGATAAGTGATTGCTAGAGTTGAGCAACAAGATTCAGAGGACCCTGACAATGTTGGTAGTCCATGACCGCCAGATAAGAGCCCTGGGAACCTCATCATTCCTGCCGGCATCCCTGGCACCTTTCCTGATTAGGATCTCGTGACTCTTTTTGCTCAAATATAGTGATAAGTTTCTGATTTCTGGGAACAGTGGGGGTCCTGTGTCCACTGTGTGAATACTGGCTGCCGTGCATCGCGCTGACACTGATGAGCGCTGTACTCGGCCATTACCATCAGTCCCATAAACAATGAATTGGCCACTGCTCCATTCAGAGATAGGACATTCCCTTTAATATTTGCATTGATTTCACAATCAGTCTAATTTTATGTGTCTTACATAATTGGATCACCACTTACAGTATACAGTGGAGAGGCCACATGACCAGGAAAAATTGTTACGTGATGAGCACATTTCATTTAAGACAAACGTTTTCAGCTCCGATCATAACACAGCATCACCCAGAGGCGGAAGGGGGCGAAAAAATCAGGTTCCCGTTCCAGTTTTTTTCCATTGCGTGACAGGGGTGCCTGTTTCCATGTTCCCTACCTGGCTTTCTGACCGGCTTCTTCATCTTCAGGTGTTTATCTGGGTGGTAGACCTACCACTAGTATGCTATTACGGTAGGAATGCCATCTTTACATTTTTCATTCATTCTACATTGGGGTATGTTACATGAAGCCCACATGCTGTCATTCGTAATAAAGACGCCCGGATCACAAACACTCAGTATGGGACCTGATGATACCTGTATATATTCTCAAAAAATGCTTTTAAAAGGTTTGTCCAGCTTTATTGAGACGGAATTGGTCAGGACAAGTTTTCAGCCTCAGAACGTCAACAAGAATAGTTTGAATATCAGACAAATGAGATCCTGAAAATGGTAAAGACTTACAAGAACACAAAGTTTTTTAGAAAGTTACTCAACCAAGCTTGGACAGCCAGTACCAATGGGATTAAATGTTCTTACATAGTAAGACGTTACAAAGTTCAA
The DNA here is from genome assembly GCF_046119375.1 of Phyllobates terribilis. Classification (NCBI taxonomy): domain Eukaryota; kingdom Metazoa; phylum Chordata; class Amphibia; order Anura; family Dendrobatidae; genus Phyllobates; species Phyllobates terribilis. The sequence goes on from NW_027362761.1 coordinate 882,276,393, forward strand.
TAGGACTGTGTTTATGAATGCTATAAGGAATGTGAAGCTGCACAGTAGTATAGTAGGTAAGATGGATAGAAGGAGGACCGATCCTGTTCTGTTAGATTCCTTATACACTGTGTTTTACTGTGTGCGACTGATGAAAACCTTGGGCTTTTGCATTTATCAAATACCCATTGGTTTCCAAGTAGTGTCTTCCATGCCACTACTGAGATTTGATCACTTCTCACCTCCCCTAGCAAACATATATAGGAGAGTTGACCACACATGAGGATGACCCTCTTAACTGAAGTCTATGGGAGTTATAGAGACAGCCAAACCAGTAACTCACCGAGACTTAAAAAGAGAGATCTAAATGCAAGTAGGGGTTCCAAAGGTGAGCAGTGTATGTACTATCCATACAAATAGTTACCACCAGATGCATTACTAAAAAAATTTTGGAATGGAAGCCGCCTAGTTAGGTAGGATGAGTGGTGAAGGCCCCCCCCCAGGGCATATGTTCCACATGGTCTTATAGTCGATTCTGTCTACATATTAATGTTTCATTATGGATCCATTTCTTATAGCAGATGATTCAAGGTAATGGTCACTCTCACAGGCTTCTTCATCTAGTGACAATACATTTTATAATATTCCGTTTGATGTTACCAACATAAAGAAGTCACAATGTGCCACAGCAAAATACATAGTACAGCTGTTCTAAAGGTCTCCATCTGAAAGGTGTATTCCTTTACTCTGACAACTCCCTCCCAATCACCATATTCCCCCATGTAAAATAACGGCCTCTACTCTCTTCTGGTGCCAGCACCATTCCAGCAACGCTGGGCTTCCCTGGGTTCGCGTGATGTTATGTCATGTGAGCCCTGCAGCCAATCAGTAGCCGCTAATGAGCTTCTTCACTCTCAATTCCTTCAGACGCAACTGACATCCGGAAACGGGAGCTGCTGCTACTTCCTGGCTTCCTCCAAATGTCAGTTATATCTGAAGCAAGTGAGAATGAAGTGGTCGCTGATGGCCTGCAGGGCTCATGTGACATAACAATGTCACAGGAGACCCAGCACTGACGTCACTGGAATGGCGTCGGCACCAGAGGTGAGTATAGACTGTTATTATTTTACATGGGGGAATATGGTGATTGAGAAGGGGTTGTCCGGCTAGTGGACAAGCCAACAAGTCTTACATGAGAGCTGTCATACGTGAGAAGTAAAAACAACAGTTACTGGATGGTAGCACAGATAAGCTTATAGTATCATACAGTTTATCATTGCTTTGCATGGATGAGTATCCATCTATATTCAGTCCTCCTTAGTATATACCGTTATAAATGCTCCCATTTTCTTCACTCCAAGGCTGCAGAATGTGCTGGGAAACTCTTCATCTTCCATTCATCTCTTCCAACTGCAGAAGCCCCAGGAAAACTGAAGAACAGAGATGACAGAAGAGTAATTAACACGGACAAAGAAAAGGTACAAAAAGTCAAGTATTCTGAATCTGGAGATGACCTGAAAGCTAAGATGGATTCAGTTCTGTAACTATTTACTGTGTTACTTTCTATACCTTCAGCACATATGTTCATCCATACTGGGAGTTCATCGTGGCATTGGACATAAAAACATAAGCCCCCATTCATCATTGCCTTTGCGCCTTTTGTTTGCACCCAATTGATTATTCTTTTTGCGCCCTTTTTTAAGTCTATTTTATATGTGCTTGCCTGTTTTTTTCCCGCAATTCTTGCAATTCCACATGATTTTGCCTGATTCATCTATTGTGACTTATTAAAAAGTCGCAGAATTTGCGTGATTAAATGTATTTGCTCTTTTTACACTTTTCCTATCTAATGAATTATGTTTCTTCATATACAAATTAATTCTATATCAATGACTTATTATATATAATGTACCTTTAGAATTTAGTCTCTATAGAAAGCCTTGGAAACAAATAATTACGCTTTCTGCTACAGTAAATGCTAATGATTTTTCTTACTCAACTGTTTCCTATTGTGCATTGATTACATGCTAATTCTTCTACATAAAGAATTGATGTTGTTTAAATACCAAGCTAATTAGCCATTTAATACGGATTTCATTGCAGTTACAGTCTAATTACTCTTCCAAAACAGTTTAATATGTCATGTTCTAGAGGAATTGGTAGGCATAATGCGTTTTATTTGTCTTTCTTCAATATTATTCATATCACCTAAATCACGTTGTCATTAATTACTAGTCTTTTATTAGGCTTTCCGGCAGCTTTTTTTTCATTTGTAAAAGACGGCATGATTTTCATGCAGTTTAAATATAATATCCCCGATTCATCAAGACCAGCGATCTTCACTCCGGTCTTGATAAGGAATGAATGAATCAGGAGAGGTGTAAAGTGGCGTGTGCACTGGAGTAAGATTTGTAGCCTAGTGAACACCATCGCTGGTCATTAATTTGATGGACAGTGGTCTCCACGCCCCCATCCCGCGACAGCTCCACCCACTTTGTCATAGCTGGGGGTGAAAAAGGCGTCAGAGCGCCAAAAGTCGCAACATTTTACTGCAGTCTCGAGTTTTCAAAGCTTTTTCCATTAGAATTTTGGATTTTTACGCTAGAATTTCTGCAGCTATTAGGGTACTTGCATTTTTTTTTGTGTGCATTTTTAATCTGTGTTTTTTTCCTCTTATTGGTAGGTCATGTATTAAATAAAGCTGCTTTGTTTGTGATACTTCACGGTATTTGCCTTTGATAAAACTTTTTTGATACAGTCATGTGTGATATACCTTCATTTTTTAGTGCTTTTTCACAGCAGAAAGCTAAAAAAATATATATCATTTTTTTACCTGCAATCTTTCTGCATCTAGCGCAATTCTAATTGGATAATTAGCTCATAAAACCCAGCGTACTCACAGGAGTAACTGACATGTTGCGGATTGGCTGGCTCACAGCTAAAACACCCACCTCCAGTGGCCAGTGGCTTCGTCATTTTGAAACAAACCATGAGGCCATTGGTTGCTGCAGATGGGCAGTGTTTCGGCTGCACGGCCAGCTCAGCTGTCTGATCTCATCCCTTTTAACCACATACATAGCAGCAAATATGAACACTTTTTTTCTCCAATCTAGACCCTCTTCCTGCCGCAGTCTAATGCATATGAAAGCCTGGCCAAGGATTGTGTGGCAAATGGATGCTGTGTTGACCTCTTCCTCTTCCCTAACCAGTATATTGATGTGGCATCAATGGGTCTGGTAACAATGCTGACTGGAGGAACACTTTACAAGTATAACCATTTCCAGGTAAAAACATTGCTCATTGTCAAGGATATTATGGAGGAATTATCCCTCTTAAATTAAAAATGAAAGAAGTCATCCAGTTGTCGTCATCTGTCAGGTTGTTAGATAAGCTGTTCAAGGGAATCTGTCAGCAGGTTTTTGCTACCTCATCTAAGAGTAGCATAATGTAGGGACAGAGACCCTGATTCCAGCAATGTACCCGGCACATCAGTTGTGATACAACAAGAATGTTCTCTGCTGTACCTGTAGCAGAGCTCAAAAAGCTAACCACACCACAGCTTTCTATGTACATTGTATATTGACAGTAAGCTGCTAATTAGTGCTGAGGACTTGGTTGGACCAGGAGGCACATGGACAGCTAGTACGGCAATGATAATCTCGTGCTGATAAAACACTGATTGTATTGAAAAAACAGCACACAGCCTAATAAGAGACATCACTTAAATCAGTGTTTTAGCCCCTACCTCATGCTGCCCTCAGATTACATAGCAAAAGCCTGCTGACAGATTCACTTTAACAGTTTTACGGCTATATCTGTTTGTGGGAAAACTGAGTTAGGCTGTGTTCCCAGGATGCGTTTTTTAAGCGTTTCCGCAGCGGCAAAAACGCTGCAGAAACGCTTAAAAAACGCTTGGTAGAAGGTCTGCCATGTTCCCCAATGATAATCCGCACATGCTGTGCACATGCTGCGGAAATTTCCGCTGCGGATTATCATTGCGGAAAAATACGCAGCACTACCAATTATTTTGCGGAAGCGCTGTGTTTTCACTGCCATTGACTTGCATTGGAACGCATGTATTCCGCTTCACTAGATAAGCACATGCGGAATACATGCGTTCAGTGTTTGGATGGTACCCGGGTCTGGAGAAGAGGAGACTCTCCTCTGGACCCGGGTACCATAGAAACTGTGAAAAAAAGAATAAAATAAAAAATACAGATTATATTTACCTTCTGATGGCACCCGCTGCACTCGTCCTTTCATGCCGACAGCTAGTGATGGACTGAAGGACCTGCGCTGACGTCATAGTCATGTGACGGGTCACGCGACGCTGACGTCGGCAGGTCCTTCAGTGTACTGCTGCCGGCAGGCAGGATGGAGGGAAACAAGACTCCGGGGGCCATCAGAGGGTAAGTATATATTTATTTTTTTATTTTTTACCATTCTTTCGGTCACAGTATATAAATCCATGCCGGTTGCATGGATTTATATAGTGTGAACAAGTTGTCAAGCACTTTCCAAGTGATGCTAAAATTGCTTGGAAAGCGCTTGTCAACCCGCATGCGGAAATGCATGTGAAGAACGCTTCACTTCCGCTTGTCCCTGGCAGGAAAATGCATGTACAATCCACATGTACAATCCGCATGTACAATCCGCATGTACAATCCGCATGCTTTTTTTCTGCCAGGGAGATGCAGAAACGCTCAGGAAAAATTCCTGAGCATTTCTGCATCGTGGGCACATAGCCTTACAGCTCTACTAGATTTGAGTGTTTATACTGCCTAGTTATGCTGTTTTACTAGGCTTTGATCACATGTTGGTGCCGGGTTGTATTTATTTTGGGAAAATTTGACACGAAACTTCAACACGGTCGGAACATGTGAAATTGGACTGGGAAACTTGACATTGATGAGAATAGTAAGATGAGCATGTGGGAGCTGCTATAGTTTATACATAAAATAAAAATATATGTGCCCTGCATTAAGGGAAAGTTCACTCCTTATAAACCTATACATTTACAGAGTTAGCCTTATGTACATAATGCCAAGTGCATTAATTTATACAATGTGAGCGTGCTATCACCTGAAACATGGAGCTCCCAGTATGCTAAAACCACCAGACGATAACTCTCATTCTGGCCTCCTAACCCATTAGATGCTATGCTTGATAGTGACTGCAGCGCCAAAACAGTTGGATAGATAGAGGACACCGTAGTAACGCACTTTAGTGTAGTACTGATCAAATGATTGATTGTCTCAGTCCCCTATTGCAACCACACATTATATCGCCGCAACTATAATGATCCATACTGAAAATTAATATTTTTTTCAGCTCACTGTCAAAAAAATGGCATACAAAAAAATAAACACATTTATCCCCCTCCAAAAAGGGAATACAACTCTATTTATGTTATGTACTTCAAATTAAAAAAAACACTACTTGTCATTCAAAAACACAAGTTCTCTTACATAAACGTCAAAGGATATAGGACAAATGTGGCTTTAAAAGTGTGAAAAACACACAAAAAAATCTGTGTACTTATAGCTTAAGCAGTTACTACTGGCTGCAGTTTTTTTTGAGGTAAAAATATTTTTTTCTGAAAGACAAACAAAAAATACTGGGGCTGATTAAGTAAGCTATAAGCACCAGAAATCTGACTTATAATATGCCAAAAAAACAACGAAAGTCATATTTTTGTCATTTATTTTAGACTTGTTTGATAAAGGGTATCATAATTTGGGTGACAAATGTATGGCCTAAATTGAGATCTCCTGTGCCAAAATTGTGTCCCAATTTGGTGTTTCTTAGTTGACCAAAGTAAGCCAACTAATACAGTGGTGTGAAGAAATGTGTTTACCCCCTTCCTGATTTTTTATTCTTTTGCATGTTTGTCACACTTAAATGTTTCAGATCACAAAACAAATTTAAATATTAGACAAAGATAACACAAGTAAACACAAAATGCAGTTTTTAATGAAGGCCTTTATTAAGGGAAAAAGAAATCCAAACCCACAGGGCCCTGTGTGAAAAAGTGATTGCCCCCTAAACCTAATAACTGGTTGGGCCACCCTTAGCAGCAACAACTGCAATCAAGCATTTGTGATAACTGGCAATGAGTCTTTTACAACACTCTGGAGGAATTTTGGCCCACTCATATTTGCAAAATTGTTGTAATTCAGCCACATTGGAGGGTTTCCGAGCATGAACCGCCTTTTTAAGGTCATGCCACAGCATCTCAATCGGATTAAGGTCAGGACTTTGACTAGGCCACTCCTAAGTCATAATTTTGTTTTTCTTAAGCCATTGAGAGGTGGACTTGCTGGCGTGTTTTGGATCATTGTCTTGCTGCATAACCCAAGTGCATTTCAGCTTGAGGTCACGAGCAGATGGCCGGACATTTTCCTTCAAGATTTTTTGGTAGACAGCAGAATTCATGGTTCCATTTACCACAACAAGTCTTCCGGGCCCTGAAGCAGCAAAACAACTGCTGACCATCACACTACCACCACCATATTTTACTGTTGGTACGATGTTCCTTTTCTGAAATGCTGTGTTACTTCCACGCAAGATGTAATTAGACATACAGTACAGACCAAAAGTTTGGACACACCTTCTCATTTAAAGATTTTTCTGTATTTTCATGACTATGAAAATTATACATTCACACTGAAGGCATCAAAACTATGAATTAACACATGTGGAATTATATACTTAACAAAAAAGTGTGAAACAACTAAAAATATGTCTTATATTCTAGGTTCTTCAAAGTAGCCACCTTTTGCTTTGATGACTGCTTTGCACACTCTTGGCATTCTCTTGATGAGCTTCAAGAGGTAGTCACCGGAAATGGTTTTCACTTCACAGGTGTGCCCTGTCAGGTTTAATAAGTGGGATTTCTTGCCTTATAAATGGGGTTGGGACCATCAGTTGTGTTGTGCAGAAGTCTGGTGGATACACAGCTGATAGTCCTACTGAATAGACTGTTAGAATTTGTATTATGGCAAGAAAAAAGCAGCTAAGTAAAGAAAAACGAGTGGCCATCATTACTTTAAGATATGAAGGTCAGTCAGTGCGAAAAATTGGGCAAACTTTGAATGTGTCCCCAAGTGCAGTTGCAAAAACCATCAAGCGCTACAAAGAAACTGGCTCACATGAGGACCGCCCCAGGAAAGGAAGACCAAGAGTCACCTCTGCTTCTGAGGATAAGTTTATCCGAGTCACCAGCCTCAGAAATCACAGGTTAACAGCAGCTCAGATTAGAGACCAGGTCAATGCCACACAGAGTTCTAGCAGTAGACACATCTCTTCAACAACTGATAAGAGGAGACTTTGTGCAGCTGGCCTTCAAGGTAAAATAGCTGCTAGGAAACCACTGCTAAGGACAGGCAATAAGCAGAAGAGACTTGTTTGGGCTAAAGAACACAATGAATGGACATTAGACCAATGGAAATCTGTGCTTTGTTCTGATGAGTCCAAATTTGAGATCTTTGGTTCCAACCACCGTGTCTTTGTGCGATGCAGAAAAGGTGAACGGATGGACTCTACATGCCTGGTTCCCACCGTGAAGCATGGAGGAGGAGGTGTGATGGTGTGGGGGTGCTTTGCTGGTGACACTGTTGGAGATTTATTCAAAATTGAAGGCATACTGAACCAGCATGGCTACCACAGCATCTTGCAGCGGCATGCTATTCCATCCTGTTTGCGTTTAGTTGGACCATCCTTTATTTTTCAACAGGACAATGACCCCAAATACACCTCCAGGCTGTGTAAGGGCTATTTGACCAAGAAGGAGAGTGATGGGGTGCTACGCCAGATGACCTGGCCTCCACAGTCACCAGACCTGAACCCAATCGAGATGGTTTGGGGTGAGCTGGACCGCAGAGTGAAGGCAAAAGGGCGAACAAGTGCTAAGCATCTCTGGGAACTCCTTCAAGATTGTTGGAGGACCATTTCCGGTGACTACCTCTTGAAGCTCATCAAGAGAATGCCAAGAGTGTGCAAAGCAGTCATCAAAGCAAAAGGTGGCTACTTTGAAGAACCTAGAATATAAGACATATTTTCAGTTGTTTCACACTTTTTTGTTAACTATATAATTCCACATGTGTTAATTCATAGTTTTGATGCCTTCAGTGTGAATGTACAATTTTCATAGTCATGAAAATACAGAAAAATCTTTAAATGAGAAGGTGTGTCCAAACTTTTGGTCTGTACTGTACACTTTCCAAAAAGTTCAACTTTTGTCTCGTCAGTCCATAGAGTATTCTCCCAAAAGTCTTGGCGATCATCAAGATGTTTTCTGGCAAATCTGAGACAAGCCTTTATGTTTTTTTTTGCTCAGGAGTGGTTTTTGTCTTGGAACTCTGCCATGCATGCCATTTTTGCCCAGTCTCTTTCTTATGGTGAAGTTATGAACACTAACCTTAGCTGAAGCAAGTGAGGCCTGCAGTTCTTTGGATGTTGTTGTGGGGTCTTTTATGACCTCTTGGATGAGTTATCGCTGCACTCTTGGGGTAGTTTTGGTCAGCTGGCCACTCCTGGGAAGGTTCACCACTGTTCCATGTTTTCGCCATTTGTGGATAATGGCTCTCACTGTGATTCACTGGAGTCCCAAAGCTTTAGAAATGGCTTTATAACTTTCTCCAGACTGATAGATCTCAAATACTTTGTTTCTCATTTGTTTCTGAATTTCTTTGGATCGCAGCATGATGTCTAGCTTTTGAGGATGTTTTGGTCTACGTCACTTTGTCAGGTAGGTCCTATTTAAGTGATTTCTTGACTGAGAATCAGGTGTTGCCGTAATCAGGCCTGTGTATGACTAGGGAAATTGAACTCAGCTTCCCAAAGATGTGATAAACCACAGTTAATTTATGTTTTAAAGGGGGGTGGGGCAATCACTTTTTCACACAGGACCCTGTAGGTTTGGATTTCTTTTTCCCTTAATAATAAAGACCTTCATTTAAAAACTGCATTTTGTGCTTACTTGTGTTATCTTTGTCTAATAAACGTTTCTGATCACAAAACAAATAAGTGTGACAAACATTCAAAATAATAAGAAATCAGGAAGGGGGCAAACAGTTTTTCACACCACTGTAGATGCTGTAAACATAGGGTTAGTTTACACTGGCCAACCCACTGCCATAAATGATCATCAATCAGCTGCACAGAAGCCATTCGGCAGTGGTTTAAAAGCCTGTTTAAGGAGGCCAGACTCCGGACGGTGTGCTGCGAGAATGATGATTTTTAAGTGAACTTAGAAATAGTTTCATCTAATGAAGGAGAGTTTTTCTCATTCGTCTGGTGATTGACAGCCTATTTACACTACCCGATAATCGAGAAAAAGCGTTCTTAGAAATGCTTATTCCCGGTAATTGTGCTGTGTAAATGCATTCACAGTCCATGTAATGTAAAGATGCATGAAACTTCTCATCCAGTATGAGGCATTTTGATAAAACTTGGTTAATGGGTGTCTTAGGAAATCAGTCTGACTGTATGTGAAACTACCCTAAGGGGTTAATCCTAGACATGGAGGCTTAGTTACATTCCTGCAAATAAGTTGTGTTTTGCTGCCATCTACTGGATAAGTGTACACTGCACATGTCTAATGTGAGGCTTTCTCTTTGCTGCTATAGGTACATAGTGATGGACAGCAGTTTATTAATGATCTCAGGAAGGATATTGAAAAGCGAATAGGATTCGATGCCATCATGAGAGTCCGTACAAGTACAGGTAACACTTTATTCTGTGTGGACAGGCTTTCATTTACTTTTTATGTGTGTGTGTTTTTTTTCTTACACATTTTGTAAATGCTGGAGCGCTGATGTATATTGTGTTATTAATAATGACTGTTGCTATAGCAATGGATACAAAATTTGTCAGTCCAGTAAGGGTCAGGTTGTTTTTTTTTCATTAAATAACCTAAAACCATTGTGTGCCTTTCATTCTTTAAAAAAAATGACCTGTTACAATCCAATTTATTGCACTCAGCACAGAGGTCAAGGGCTGGCAAATTTGACAAAATTACATGAATTTGCATCCGTTTTTAAATCCATTTTTCAGTTGCCATCGACTTTGATATATAAAATAAGCATACATAAAGTTATTAATGTCAGGCTGCACCGCAGACTTTGTAGCGGAAGCACAATGACCCACATTTATCAAAAGTGGCATCATTTTAACCAGTTAGTTTTCTCTTGGCTAATGTATTGATAAATGTTCCGAGAAATTTATAATCGCACGCGTTGTCTTTGATAAATCTGTCCCAACATATATTCCTGCCATTAACATTTTCCCTGGCTAAAATGCCGGCATATTTTCTACACCAGCATCTGTGAGTATAGAGACTTTTCTCTTTAAAAGTTGTGTGTTTGTTAATGTGAATAAATCCTGGCTAAGTAACAAGCTTCACTTACACAAACGTGTGTCTACAGGGGGTTGTGCATTTATGGTATAGCCACAGAATAAGCCATAAATGTACAGTTATATGAAAAAGTTTGGGCACCCCTAGTAATCTTAAGCTTAATGTTTTATAAAAATTGGTGTTTTTGCAACAGCTATTTCAGTTTGATATATGTAATAACTGTTGGACACAGTAATGTTTCTGCCTTGAAATGAGGTTTATTGTACTAACAGAAAATGTGCAATCTGCATTCAAACAAAATTTGACAGGTGCATAAGTATGGGTACCATTATCATTTTCTTGTTTTAAATACTCCTACCTACTTTTTACTGACTTACTAAAGCACTTTTTTTGGTTTTGTAGCCTCATTGAGCTTTGAACTTCATAGCCAGGTGTATGCAATCATGAGAAAAGCTACTTAAAGTGGCCACTTGCAAGTTGTTCTCCTGTTTGAATCTCCTCTGAAGAGTGGCATCATGGGCTCCTCAAAACAATTGTCAAATGATCTGAAAACAAAGATTATTCAACATAGTTGTTCAGGGGAAGGATACAAAAAGCTGTCTCAGAGATTTAACCTGTCAGTTTCCACTGTGAGGAACATAGTAAGGAAATGGAAGAACACAGGGACAGTTCTTGTTAAGGCCAGAAGTGGCAGGCCAAGAAAAATATCAGAAAGGCAGAGAAGAAGAATGGTGAGATCAGTCAAGGACAATCCTCAGACCACCTCCAGAGAGCTGCAGCATCAACTTGCTGCAGATGGTGTCACTGTGCATCGGTCAACTATACAACGCACTTTGCACAAGGAGAAGCTGTATGGGAGAGTGATGCGAAAGAAGCCGGTTCTTGCAAGCACGCCACAAACAGAGTCGGCTGAGGTATGCAAAAGCACATTTGGAGAAGCCAATTTCTTTTTGGAAGAAGGTCCTGTGGACTGATGAAACCAAGATTGAGTTGTTTGGTCATACAAAAAGGCGTTATGCATGGCGGGAAAAAAACACAGCATTCCAAGAAAAACACTTGCTACCCACAGTAAAATTTGGTGGAGGTTCCATCATGCTTTGGGGCTGTGTGGCCAAAGCCGGCACCGGGAATCTTGTTAAAGTTGAGGGACGCATGGATTCCACTCAGTATCAGCAGATTCTTGACAATAATGTTCAAGAATCAGTGATAAAGTTGAAGTTACGCAGGGGATGGATCTTTCAGCAAGACAATGATCCAAAACACCGCTCCAAATCTACTCAGGCATTCATGCAGAGGAACAATTACAATGTTCTGGAATGGCCATCCCAGTCCCCAGACCTGAATATCATTGAACATCTGTGGGATCATTTGAAGAGGGCTGTCCATGCTCGGCGACCATCAAGCTTAACTGAACTGGAATTGTTTTGTAAAGAGGAATGGTCAAAAATACCTTCATCCAGGATACAGGAACTCATTAAAAGCTACAGGAAGCGACTAGAGGCTGTTATTTTTGCAAAAGGAGGATCTACTAAATATTAATGTCACTTTTCTGGTGAGGTGCCCATACTTATGCACCTGTCAAATTTTGTTTGAATGCAGATTGCACATTTTCTGTTAGTACAATAAACCTCATTTCAAGGCAGAAACATTACTGTGTCCAACAGTTATTACATATATCAAACTGAAATAGCTGTTGCAAAAATACCAATTTTTATAAAACATTAAGCTTGAGATTAATAGGGGTGCCCAAACTTTTTCATATAACTGTATAGTAGATGTGAGTCCCACCAGTGGACCTGCTTGGGTCTGTCAGTGAAGAGGTGGCTGGAACTCCTTTACAAATGAATGGGAATTCTGACTACCTCTCCACTGAAAGCAGTGCACGTTAGGACTCTTTCCTTTAGGCTGCTGCAGGTCCCATTCATGGGATTTGCATCTGCCCTACATTTATGATACATGGATTTATGTGGATGTATGAGGTGGAAATATCATATGCATGGTAAGATTGCCAATGTTGATATAAAAATGAAGTACTATTATGGCGCCACCTGGTGTTTAAAGTGTATAGTAAAGTCCACGTTCACCTAATGAGCTGTGTGCTGTGCACTTACCCTACTGACAGTTTTCTGCACAGTGGTGCCCTATTCACTGAAGAGTAGCCTTGATTGTTGTGACAGTAGCAGAACCTCTGCAGTATCATGGCAGCCTGGCTGGGAATTGTCCTCCTGCTGGGGGGAGTAAGAAGGAGGTATTCACAGCTGCCAGCGGGGAAAGGAGAGTTCCTACAGCAGCGCAGATGCAGACACATAGATGTAACACAATGATGTCAGAAGTATTTTGTAAGGTTGAAACATTGTAAATTGCTTTCAAATGCCCGTTCTCATTGAACTTCTACAATGGTTTATTTAATATCATTGGGGAATAATGGGGTTTCGGCATACATTCTGACATGGATTATTAGTAAGTACAGCAGTGTCATCAGGTCTTAAACATTTACAAGTGTATTGTGAAATCTGGTGACTGACCATCTATAATTACAAAATATCACGCAAATAGCTGCTGTTCAAAATGGGATTTTTGCCAAATGTTAGCATCTTACATATACAAAAACAAGTTCCCATGAAAAAATAAAACTCCTCTCCCCCTGCAACAGAAATACAATATTTCACATAATGGCAAGTTCTTCTATTAGTACTATTAGTAATAGATGTTTTATTGTATATTTGTCATCCTGTACATTAAGAATACCTACTAGCAGTGTCGGACTGGGGTGAGAAGGGCCCACCAGTAGGTAACTCCAGGACCCCACTTTTCAGCTACATGCAAATGTGACATTATCCTCAATCACAGATTTCTATAACAGTGATCTGTGTAGATTGTTAGATGAATAAGATGCTGCCTCTGTCTGTACATAGTGATTCAGTACTGATTATATAAGAGGGGGGTGGCCCACTGGAGGATTCCCCTGTTCTCCTGTGGGCCAGTCCAAGCCTGCCTACTAGAAGTATACATATAACATTAGTATACTGTTGCAGAAAATGAACATTTAATACATTTGAGTATTTCTTAATGAAAAGCCTATAATCGGCCAGCACACTCTACCCTAGTTGTGGCCGGGCTGTTCTGCTAACTCTTTATTCCTGATCCTCAGGCTTCAGAGCCACAGACTTTTTTGGTGCTGTGTGTATGAACAACACGACAGACATAGAGATGGCCGCTGTGGACGCCGACAAAGCGGTGACTGTAGAATTTAAGCACGATGACAAACTCAGCGAAGATGTTGGCGCATTGATTCAGGTATCCTTAATCAAATGCTATCATTTCTGAAAGGTACTTGTTCTCGTTTACCAGTATAATGAGTTCTATCCAGAAAGACGTCACAGGGTTAAACATGACAAGGTAAAAAAATGTTTCCTAACAATGGTGGAAAGTGTTCACATCTCTGCCTGTTATGGAATCATGTAGTGTGGGAAGCGTATGAACGTAGACTGAGCTACTCCCAATCACAATACTAAACTAGTGCAGTAGACAGAATTCACCACTTACTTGCCACCTTGGCACCTTTCATTAAGAGGCTTAACTCTACAACATTGTTTCACAGCGCCGCTTTAGAATTAGATTGCACTGAACTCTCCATGTCCCCACTGTTATCATACAGCTGGGAACACTGGGAGAAGCTGTGATAGGCGTTGTAATAAACCAGCCACAGCACGGTCAATACCACATATACGTCTGTGCTCTCCTGCAACTCACTCCCTCTCCTCTCACTTGTGATTTGGAGAGAAACAAGACCGAGACCTGCAAAGAGCTGTCCATACTGAAAAAATTGTCACCTGCAGGAAAAACAACAACATAAAACTGTGTCAAAAATGGCTGTGTCAAAAATGCAGCACCTTACAGTTCAAGCAATGTGGATGGGATTAAGGGCTAGTTCACACTAGCGTATATTCTCTCATGTGATAGAATCAGGCCAATTATGCTAATGACACTCGGTTCAAACTTGGTTAGGGTTTGAGTCTAGTGTCATCTGAGTGTGATCCGACTCTCACATGAGAGAATCGCAGCACATTATGTCTATGGAGCGAGGCTGCGCCGACTGACCAGGGGTATGTGTAATTCATACACACCCTCCGGTCCCAGGTCAGAAACCGGCGAATCCCCGCAGCGCACACTGCGTGCGCTGGGGGGATTCATAAGTCTGCAATCACACAGAGTGACTGCAGACTTATCACTTTCACCGGACAACCGCTTTAAGCTTATTAACCATGGAGGGCCAGATCAGTAATGTGTCATTAGCCCCATTGATATTGTGATCATGTCACTTAAATGATTTCTAATAAAAATATACAGTTTGATAAATCCTATGGTTATGATATATATACAGTGAAGGAAATAATTATTTGATCCCTTGCTGTTTTTGTAAATTTGTCCACTGACAAAGACATGAACAGTCTATAATTTTAAGGGTAGGTTAATTTTAACATTGAGAGATAGAATGTCCAAAAAAAATCAAGAAAATCACATTGTATAAATTAGATAAATTTATTTGCATTTGCAGTGAGAAATAAGTATTTGATCCCCTACAAACCATTATGAGTTCTGGCTCTACAGACCAGTTAGACGCTCCTAATCAACTCGTTACCTGCATTAAAGACAGCTGTCTTACATAGTCACCTGTATAAAAGACTCCTGTCCACAGACTCAATTACTCAGTCAGACTCTAACCTCTACAACATGGGCAAAACCAAAGAGCTTTCTAAGGATGTCAGGGACAAGATCATAGACCTGCACAAAGCTGGAATGGGCTACAAAACCATAAGTAAGATGCTTCGTGAGAAGGAGACAACTGTTGGTGCAATAGTAAGAAAATGGAAGAAATACAAAATGACTGTCAATCGACATCGATGTGGGGCACCATGCAAAATCTCACCTCGTGGGGTATCCTTAATCATGAGGAAGGTGAGAGATCAGCTTAAAACTACATGGGGGGAACTTGTTAATGATCTCAAGGCAGCTGGGACCACAGTCACCAAGAAAACCATTGGTAACACATTACGCCTTAAATGTTTAAAATCCTGCTGTACCTGCAAGGTCCCCCTGCTCAAGAAGGCACATGTGCAAGCCCATCTGAAGTTTGTCAATGAACATCTGGATGATTCTGTGAGTTATTGGGAGAAGGTGCTGTGGTCAGATGAGACAAAAATGTAGCTCTTTGGCATTAACTCAACTCGCCGTGTTTGGAGGAAGAGAAATTCTGCCTATGACCCAAAGAACACTGTCCCCACTGTCAAGCATGGAGGTGGAAACATTATGTTTTGGGGGTGTTCTTCTGCTAAGGGCACAGGATTACTTCACCGCTTCAATGAGAGAATGGATGGAGCCATGTACAATAAAAATGGGTCGTGGCTGGGTCTTCCAGCAAAACAATGACCCAAAACATAGAGCCAAGGCAACAAATGAGTGGCTCAAAAAGAAGCACAGTAAGGTCATGGAGTGGCCTAGCCAGTCTCCAGATCTTAATCCCATAGAAAACTTATGGAGGGAGTTGAAGCTCCGAGTTGCCAAGCGACAGCTTCAAAATCGTAATGATTTAGAGATGATCTGCAAAGAGAAGTGGACCAAAATTCCTCCTGACATGTGCGCAAACCTCATCATCAACTACAAAAAAACATCTGACTGCTGTGCTTGCCAACAAGGGTTTTGCCACAAAGTATTAAGTGTTGTTTACAAGAGGGATCAAATACTTATTTCTAACTGCAAAATGTAAATAAACTTATGCAATTTATACAATGTGATTTTCTTCTTTGTTTTTTTTTGGATACTCTATCTCTCAATGTTAAAATTAACCTACCCTTAAAATTATAGACTGTTCATGTCTTTGTCAGTGGGCAAACTTACAAAAACAGCAAAGGATCAAATAATTATTTCCTTCACTGTATGTATGTTATACAGCTGGTGAAATAAGTATTGAACACGTCACAAATTTTTTAAGTAAATATATTTTATTTCTAAAGGTTTTATTGACATGAAATTCTCACCAGATGTTGGTAACAGCCCATCCAATCCACCCAAAGAAATCACACCATAGATGTCCATAAATTAAGTTACGTGTAATAATGAGAAATGACACAGGGAAAAGGTATTGAACATGCTTACGGAAATTTGTTTAATACTTTGTACAAAAGCCTTTGTTGGTGATGACCGCTTCAAGATGTCTCCTGTATGGAGAAACTAATTGCATGCATTGCTTGGGTGTAATTTTTGCCCATTCTTCTACACAACCACTCTTCAAATCCTGAAGGTTCTGTGATCTCCTTCTATGAACTCTGAGCTTTAGTTCCTTCCATAAATTTTCTATTGGATTTAGGTCAGGTTATTGGCTGGGCCATTCTAGCAGCTTTTATTTTCTTTCTCTGAAACTAATTGAGAGTATACTTGTCTGTGTGTTTGGGATCATTGTCTTGCTGAAATATCCACCCTTATTTCATTTTCATCATCCTGGCAGATGGCAGCAGATTTTTATCAAGAATGTCACGGTACATTTGTCCATCTTTCCTTCAAGTATATTAAGTTTGCCAGTGCCGTATGCTGAAAAATGACCCCAAACCATGATGTTCCCTCCTTCAAACTAGAGTTGGTATGGTGTTTTTGGGCTTATATACAGTGCATTTTGGCCTCCAAAATGGTGTGTATTATGGCATCCAAAGAGTTCAATTTTGGTGTCATCTGACCAGACTATATTTTCCCAGTATATCACAGGTTTGGCTAAATGCTGTTGATCAAAATTTAAACGCATTTGAACATGTTTTTTGTTCAGCAATGGAGTCTTGCGTGGTGAGCATTTTCTTTGAAACAATTGTACCTACTGATTCCTGGTCTTTCTTTAGCTCTCCACAGGTGGTCCTTGTGTCTTGGGCAGATCTTCTAATAATGCTTTTCACTCCTTTGCCTGAAATCCTGCTTGGAGCACCCGGCCATGGCCGGTTTATGGTGAAATGATGTTCTTTCCACTTCCGGATTATGGTCCCAACAGTGCTCACTGGAGGTTTCAGTACTTTAGAAATTCTTCTGTAACCAATGCCATCACTATGTTTTGCAACAATAAGGTTGTGAAGGTCTTGAGACTGCTCACTGGTTTTACCCATCATGAGATGTTTCTTGTGTGGCACCTTGGTAATGAGACACCTTTGTATAGGCAATCAATTGAACCAGCTGATATTATTTTTCACTAAGTGGCAGGATTGCTTTCTGATTACTGATAGATTTCAGCAGGTGTCATTGCTTTCCATGGCTTTTTGCACCTCTTTCTTCGTGTGTTCAACACTTTTTTTCCTTGTGTCATTTCTCATTATTACACATAACTTAATTTATGGACGTCTATGGTTTGATTTTGTTACGGATATCTGGTGAGAATTTCATGTCAATGGCAGCTTTAGAACTATATTTACTTAGAAAATTGATGACATGTTCAATACTTATTTCACCCGCTGTATGTCATAACCATAGGATTTCTCAAAATGTATAAAGCGATTGAAAGAGTTAGGGAAAATCTAGGAGTACATGTAGATCTGTAAAGTCAAACATTGGGTGTACATTTAATTTTCTTGTTCACTTAATGTTCAATATTCCTTGCATATGCTGTGTATATAGAAAGTATGGGTGCATGCAACCACTAATGTATATATTTGGTGCCTCATTTTCTCCCTGTAGTGCGCCGTGCTTTACACAACCATTGGTGGCCAGAGACGTCTGCTGGTACATAACATCAGTTTGAGCTGTAGCTCACAACATGCCGATATATACAAGAGCTGTGAAACCGATGCCCTCATTAACTTCTTTGCGAAATCAGGTAAATTGTGAAAGCTGCATCCTTGACTGAGGTGATGGCACGGTTCAGGCGCGTTCTACAGTAAGTAACACCATTGTTACCTTATAGCTTACAAAGCAATCCTGAATCATCCTTTGAAGACAGTCCGAGATGTTTTGGTAAATCAGACAGCCCACATGCTAGCCTGCTACAGGAAGAACTGCGCTAGCCCTTCAGCTGTTAGTCAGGTATGTAACAAGAATCTCACTTTCCTTGGTATCACTTTATCAGGTGGGGGGAAGATATGCTTAACATGTATTCCAGAAGCTTTCCTGGATGGTATGGGACAATGAGGGCTCCAATGCTATGTGAACTCCTGACTTCTCATCCTCTTTGCCATTGTTTGTTGATGAGATGTAGATTTCAGATCTGTTTTCATTTTGTGTAGCTAATACTAAAAGTAGGGAGTGTTGTATATCTCTTATTGCAGACCCTTGTATTTAGTCTGCTCCTCACTGAAATGTCATAAATGTGTTGCAACCCCTAAACATACCATCCAGGTTTAGGATATATGTGCACATACTCCTCTGGTCTGAGAGCTACAGACAGACAATAACAGACTGTAAGGTATAACCCAGACATTATTTTTTGCGTACAAGGAAAAAAAAAAAAAACACAATCAGTGTGCCGGATCCGATTTTCATCTACTTTTAGTCCATGTGTCACTTTTTACCAGCAGTGTGAAATTCATTATTCTCATATGCAAAAAAAAATCCCATGCTTCTACCTGTTAAAAAGTAAAAAAAAAAAATGCGAACATGCCCACTGACTACAATGGATGCATGTTCTATTTATGAAAAACCCGGATGGAACACATACATAAAACACGAACATATAAATGAGGCATTACTCAGAATCTTCTAACTTCTACTCTTGACTCAGATGCAACTCAATTGCTCAGGCAGTGTGCACCCACCTGCTGAATGTGAGGGTCTCTGGCTCTCATCTGCCTTGTCTGCCATATTTAAGTATTGGAAAAAATCCCACACTTGACCTAATCCTGATGTTTCTAGGACTGGCCCGGCCTTTCAAACCAAGAGTATCCAATCCAAATAATATTATTATGCAAAATTACTGACAATTTCTATTGCTGAACTGAAACCTATATTTTTTTTTACTGCCAATGGTTTTTCTATGTAAAAACCGAAAACCCTCTGGACCTGTGTTTCACAGGTCTGGTGTTATTCCTATATAAGACTCCACATAGGGGTCTTACATAGGAATGACACCAGATTTTCTTAAAAATCAACATGATTTTTAGGAAAATTGTGTGTAGTCAATGTTACATCTAGTGCACATGTTCTATCTTGTTAGGTCATTCCTCTGCTTAATAAAATAATGAGAAGTATATAATACACAGACTTAACAAGCAGTGTCAGACTGGGGTGCCTAGGGCCCACAAGTTGAATTGACTTTTAAGGCCAACAGTAAAGCTTTATGCAAATATCTGTTACATTTTACAGGAGCTCTGTAGAAGGTATATAGTGTTTACCGTAAGTGTACAGGTAATACAGTGATCACTGTTGACTTTATACAGAGGAACTCTGTAGATTGTATTACCTGTACACTATACATTATGCACACTGATCACCAGTGGCATTGTACATAGGAACTCTGTAGATTGTATTACCTGTACACTATATATTATGCACACTGATCACCAGTGGCATTGTACATAGGAGCTCTGTAGATAGTATATAGTGTAAGTGTACAGGTAAATCCAATGACTCACCAGCAACTTCTCAAATTGAAGTCATTCTTCTTTTCTTGTCTCTGTCTGGTGCCGAACACTATGGCTTCTTCCAGCCATGTCTCACAAAGAAATACACAGACATGTCTTGCTGATTGTTTCTAGAGCATCTTTTCTGCTTTTCTCCCTACTTCTTTTATGCCTTCATACATTTGGAACATCAAAAGTTGTGGGCCCATAAATAATTTATTAGTAATGCATGAGGCCATCAGGGGGGGTATTGTTAATGCATGGGCCACAGTGGAGGCATTGTACCCCATTGTGGCCCCATACATTAATAAATTCTCTACTTTTGGCCCCATATAGTATAATAATCCCCATTCTGGCTCCCAAATTAGTAAACACGTCCCTCTCCTCCATTCTGTATAATGTCACAATTCTGGTCTCCATACAGTATAATGTCCTCTTTGCTGGCCCCATATAATATATTGTTTTCATTCTGGCCCTCATATTGTATAATGCCCCTCATTCTAGCCCCCTTACTGTATAATGACCCCATTTTGGTCCCATATAGTATAGTGTCACCTTTCTTGCTCCCATATACTATATTGTCTCATTCTGACCCCAAATAGTATAATGTTTCCCATAATGGTCCCATGTAGCATATTCTCTGCATTTTGACAACCATATAGTATAATGTCCCCCATGCTGTAAACTATATAGAGGCCAGGGAGGGAGACATTAGTATGTCTCTGGCCCCTGTAAAGTATAATGTTCTCCAAACTGTGCACTGTCCCCTCCCTGGCCTGTACATAATATAATGTTCTCCTTGCATGCTAGTTAAAATAAAAACACGATTTTACTCATCTGTTTCCGCTTCCGGCTGCTTCTTCCTCCTTCATCGTACGTCGCAGGTGGTGCAATGGAGTGATAACATTGCGCTATCTGCAACATCACTTGCTGCCGCTGGCCCCTTTTCAGCTGGAAGTGTGCTCGAGGATGTACATTCAGTTTAAACTAGAGCTGATACAGGCAGACCCCCTTCGCATCAGGGGGCGTTTACGATTGGTATTCCATGGCTATGGGGCTGGTTGTATAGTGGGCCAGTCCGAGCCTGTCAGCAAGTGTACTAATATTCTATCACATTGTAACCAGTAGTGCAAGATTAATTCGTATTTATACCCTGAGTGTAGATCTCAAGGACCCCTGATACAGGTTAATGCTATATATGTACTGTATATATGTAGTACTGTTCAAAATGTTTAGTCAGGTGTATAAAAAATGCTGCAAAGTAAGGCCTCATTCAGATGTCCAATTTTTTTTGCTTATGAGAAATTCTGATCAATTATTCTAATCAGACTCTGATCAGAGTTAGATCAGAGCTTCATCAGAGTATGGTACAAGTGTCATCTGATTTTCTTATATGTTACTTAAAATAAAAAAAACAATTTCTCCACCTTCTCCATTCTGGCAGTTTGGAGTGTGACTGTTTGAGGTTGTGGACAGTTGTCTTTTATACTGATAACACGTTCAAACAGGTGCCAGTACTACAGGTAATGAGTGGAGGACAGAGGAGCCTCTTACAGAAGAAGTTACAGGTCTGTGGGAGCCAGAAATCTTGCTTGTTTGTAATTGACCAAATACTTATTTTCCATCAAAATTTAAGAAAAATGTCTTTCCAAATCAGACAATGTGATTTTCAGGATTTGTTTTCTCATTTTGTCTCTCATAGTTGAGGTCTACCTATGATGTCAATTATTATTATTATTATTATTATTTATTATTATAGCGCCATTTATTCCATGGCTCTTTACATGTGAAAAACGGGTATAATACAAGAACAATTACAATAATCTTGAACACAATGTGACAGCGACTGGTACAGGAGGAGCGAGGACCCTGCCCACGAGGGCTCACAATCTACGAGGGATGGGTGAGGATACAGTAGGTGAGGGTAGAGCTGGTCGTGGAGCGGTGGTTATTGCAGGTTGTAGGCTTGTCAGAAGAGGTGGGTCTTCAGGTTCCTTTTGAAGGTTTCCACGGTAGGCGAGAGTCTGATACGTTGGGGTAGAGACTTCCAGAGTAGGGGGGAAGCACGGGAGAAATCTTGTATACGGTTGTGGGAGGAGGAGATAAGAGGGGAGTAGAGAAGGAGATCTTGTGAGGATCGGAGGTTGCGTGCAGGTATGTAACGGGAGACTAGGTCGGAGATATATGGAGGAGACAGGTTGTGAATGGCTTTGTATGCCATGGTTAGGGTTTTGAACTGGAGTCTCTGAGCAATGGGGAGCCAGTGAAGAGATTGACAGAGAGGAGAGGCCGGGGAATAGTGGGGGGACAGGTTGATTAGTCGAGCAGCAGAGTTTAGGATAGATTGGAGGGGTGCGAGAGTGTTGGAGGGGAGGCCACAGAGCAGGAGGTTGCAGTAGTCAAGGCGGGAGATGATGAGGGCGTGCACTAGTGTTTTTGCAGATTCACTAGGTCTCTCTTATCTTTAGAAGTGGAAGAACTTGCATAATTGGTGGCTGACTAAATACTTTTTTTCCCCACTGTACCTTCTATAGTTGTGCTGTCTGGAAGTTTGTTACAGTTAATGTCAATTACTTAGAATGTTATTTCCTTATCAGGCTAATCATTTACTATTCCGCTTTTGCTGTACAGATGTTTTGCATGTCTTTTTGCTACATGTACAGTTGCGCAGGCTGCAAATGGTGCGTGACAGAATCTGTTTGAGGTATCTAAATCTCTGTAAAAGTCAGAGATGAATCATTAAACACAGGGCAGCTGATTAGGATTTTGCCATCTCTATTCCCCAGCTCATCCTTCCTGACTCCATGAAAGTGCTGCCAGTCTACATGAATTGCTTGTTAAAGAATGAGGTTTTGGTCGGCAGCCCAGAGATTGCTACTGATGAGAGGACATTTCAGAGACAGCTGCTCATGTCCATGGATGTGGCCAGCTCACAGCTCTTTTACTATCCACTTCTTTTACCTTTAGTAAGTGAATATTTATTCATAGCAGCACACAGGCTGGACTGCTAAAAAGGTCACATATATGGCAAAGACTTTATATATAACTGTACTGTTGTGATCTTTATCCAGCACACAATGGACACCAACAGTAATGTCATTCCTGCGGCTGTTCGCTGCTCAGAAGAACGTTTGTCTGATGGAGGAATATTCCTCTTGGCTAATGGAATAAGCATGTTCCTGTGGATGGGAGTCAGTTGTCCACCAGATTTCATCCAAGGGGTTTTCAATGTCCCATCTTTTGCCCACATCACCCCAGAAGCTGTAAGTTATGCACATGATGGAACTGATTGTGTATAGTACTAATGGGCCAAACATGGTGGTGAAGAACAAATTTGTACATTCTATATATATGATATTCTATGACATTGTATTCATATAACATCACATTCACACATCAGTTTCCGTTTTTTTTTTTTATGTGCAAAAAAATGACCATTTTCTCCTATCTGGCATTCGTTTTGCTTCTGCTCTTAAAGCGAATCAGGAATCAAATTCCACAATACAAACTGCATACATTATTGTATAGATGTATTAGACCTGGTGAGGCTTGTATACTTAAAGGGTTATTCCCAAAATCACAATATAGTCTGCTATCTGGATAGATAGATATATCTATATATATAGTTATTAATTTATGCCAATATAACTCATTTTTAAATCTGCTCAGTTTGCATATATTACCCCTTTTAACCCTAATGATGCCAATCCAGGCTCTTTTTAACCTCCACTTGCTATTAGATGCATCCTGCTGTAGTTAAACTATATCTTGTCGAGCCTTTCAACTGGATTCCAGCACAGCTCTGATATGCCTCCAGCACTGACATAGAAATTATTCTATGTTTAGAACATACTCCATTTTTCTGTACACAGTATCGTCCTGTACACAATTCTGAAAGACCAATTTTATCTTCTGCCATTTACATCAATATAATAGCATGTGTTTTACATCATTGATCTGTTAGCTGGTTTCCAGCACAAAACATCAGTCCTGCACTGTGCTCTGCTGAGTCTCAGCTGGATATAACCATTGTGGAAGCACAGCAGGGCTGAGCTGTGAGTTCTGCTGCGGACAGATCAGTCATGTAAAACAGCACATGCCCCTCTGTTGATGTGTACAAAGCAGAAGGTAATCCTCTGCCTTATGTATCAAGAGAGTGGCATTACAGTTTTGCATCATTGATTTGTCTGCATCAGTCATCAATCTCCACTCTGCTGTTCTTCACAATGGTTATTTCAAGCTCCATTGTGGGAACACAGCAAAGCTGAGTGCAGGACATTTGAGCTTTGCTGGAAAGCAGCTATCAGATCAATAATAAAAACGCACATGTAGCTATAGTGACATATATATGGCCGAAGATGAGCTCAGTTGTGTACAGAAGAATAGAGTCTATGCTGAACAAATTAGGTTGATGATATGCAAATATCTGTGGTGGCAGCATAGCAGAGCTGTGCTGGAAGTCAGTGCTGTTTTACACATTGATCAGTCAGCCGACTTCCAATGAAGCTCATGAATTTAGAGAGGTGGGGCTAGTCAGGGACACACAGGAGAGGAAGGGAAGGGTCTTCAGCACTTAAGAGAAGAAAAGGTGGTGCGCAGAAATCTAGTTCTAGCAGTGTAAGAATAGAACCCTGCCCATTCAGCTATAAGTCGACAGAAAAATAAAAATGTTATGGCTCTTTGAGAAGGAAGGGGAAAAAAATGAAAGCGCAAAAACCACAAAAGGTTTGCATCTTTAGAGGGTTTACAGAATGAACACACAAGATTTGTGAATAGTTCCATTAAACCCTACGGGTCACTGGTGCTATCCGTTTTAAAATGGACAACACATGGAGGAGATAAGCAGACGTGTGAATGTGCCCTAAAAACAATAGATGACTGCTGTAATATCCATCATAGAAGACTAACAACCATAGTAGTCATCATAGTAGTGATGTATTAGATTTTATAGGTTTCCTAGAAGCTATCGTGTTATAAATGTCACTATGTTTTATTTCTTTTAAATGTTCAATTTCCTGACAGACATCTGTTCCTGAACTGGACAGCCCTTATTCCAAGAAGCTAAGGACAATTATGGAAGCCATTCAGAGCAAAAGCTCCTACTCTATGAAGGTATAAGTTTCTTCTGAGTTAAAGGAAAAGTCCCCAATAATTATGTATCAGGACCCTCCTAGGAAATAGTGAAAAGATTGGCCATTTCATTGAACACTAGTATAATTTACCTTTTTGGCAAGCCATATGTGTCTCCTCTGTAGTTTTCAATCTACAGTAGTTTGGATAAGGCTAACAGCTACTACAGCTGAAACCAGAAGTTTATATACACTATATAAAAAGACACATTTGCATGTTTTCCTCAATATCTAACATGAAATCAGAGTAAACCTTTCCCGTTTTAGGTCAATTAGGATTACCATAATGTTTAATATTTGCCAAATGCCAGAATAATGAGAGAGTGAAACGGGCCAAAATTCCAACCAACTATTGTGAGAAGCTTATGGAAGGATATCCCAAACGTTTGACCCAAGTCATTCAGTTTAAGAGCAATGGTACCAAATACTAATGAAATGTATGTAAACTTTTGACTTTGCAGTAAGTAATAAAAATGCCTTAAAACATTCTCTCTCTCATTATTCTGGCATTTGGCAAATATTAAAAATTATGGTAATCATAATTGACCTAAAACGGTAAAGGTTTATTCTGATTTCATGTCAGATATTGAGAAAAACATGCATATGTGTCTTTTTATATAGTGTATGTAAACTTCTGGTTTCAACTGTATGTGTCAACCACAGATTTTGAAAATGATCTACCAGCCAAGCTGCACTACCTGGGATCCTAGTCTTTACTTTAACAAGCTGGAAGATGATAGCTGGAAGATGATAGGAGGTTGATTTGGTTAAACAAAATCATACTGACAATGGTGGCCTAATCGTAGATTATATCTCAGTGGCGGGCACTAATCTGTTGTCCTGCTAGACTGTACACAAGAGCAGAAAACAGTCTCCTTGTAAGTTTGTGTTCCCAGTACCAATTTTTTCTTGTGAAATACTCATACTTAACCATATAGAGACGTTCTTTGACTTTACACTCGATGGCTAATACAGACTAAGCATAGCAGAGGACCAGCACAGTCATACAGTGGCATGTAAAAGCTTGGGCACCACTGGTCAAAATTACTGTTATTGCGAACAGGTAAGCAAGTTTGAGTCTATGATCTCTAAAAGGCCTAAAGTTAAAGATGACACATTTCTTTTTGTATTTTAGGCATAAATAAATATAATATATATATATACAGTACAGACCAAAAGTTTGGACACACCTTCTCATTTAAAGATTTTTCTGTATTTTCATCACTTTGAAAATTGTACATTCACACTGAAGGCGTCAAAACTATGAATTAACACAAAAGTGTGAAACAACTGAAAATATGTCTTATATTCTAGGTTCTTCAAAGTAGCCACCTTTTGCTTTGATGACTGCTTTGCACACTCTTGGCATTCTCTTGATGAGCTTCAAGAGGTAGTCACCAGAAATGGTCTTCCAACAATCTTGAAGGAGTTCCCAGAGATGCTTAGCACTTGTTGGCCCTTTTGCCTTCACTCTGTGGTCCAGCTCACCTCAAACCATCTCGATTGGGTTCAGGTCTGGTGGAGGCCAGGTCATCTGGCGTAGCACCCCATCACTCTGCTTCTTGGTCAAATAGCCCTGACACAGCTTGGAGATGTGTTTGGGGTCATTGTCCTGTTGAAAAATAAATGATGGTCCAACTAAACGCCAACCGAATGGAATAGCATGCCGCTGCAAGATGCTGTGGTAGCCATGCTGGTTCAGTATGCCTTCAATTTTGAATAAATCCCCAATAGTGTCACCAGCAAAGCACCCCCACACCATCACACCTCCTCCTCCATGCTTCATGGTGGGAACCAGGCATGTAGAGTCCATCCGTTCACCTTTTCTGCGTCGCACAAAGACATGGTGGTTGGAACCAAAGATCTCAAATTTGGACTCATCAGACCAAAGCACAGATTTCCACTGGTCTAATGTCCATTCCTTGTGTTCTTTAGCCCAGACTTGTCTCTTCTGCTTGTTGCCTGTCCTTAGCAGTGGTTTCCTAGCAGCTATTTTACCATGAAGGCCTGCTGCACAAAGTCTCCTCTTAACAGTTGTTGTAGAGATGTGTCTGCTGCTAGAACTCTGTGTGGCATTGACCTGGTCTCTAATCTGAGCTGCTGTTAACCTGCGATTTCTGAGGCTGGTGACTCGGATAAACTTATCCTCAGAAGCAGAGGTGACTCTTGGTCTTCCTTTCCTGGTGCGGTCCTCATGTGAGCCAGTTTCTTTGTAGCGCTTGATGGTTTTTGCAACTGCACTTGGGGACACTTTCAAAGTTTGCCCAATTTTTCGGACTGACTGACCTTCATTTCTTAATGTAATGATGGCCACTCATTTTTCTTTACTTAGCTGCTTTTTTCTTGCCATAATACAAATTCTAACAGTCTATTCAGTAGGACTCTCAGCTGTGTATCCACCTGACTTCTGCACAACACAACTGATGGTCCCAACCCCATTCATAAGGCAAGAAATCCCACTTATTAAACCTGACAGGGCACACCTGGAAAGTGAAAACCATTTCCGGTGACTACCTCTTGAAGCTCATCAAGAGAATGCCAAGAGTGTGCAAAGCAGTCATCAAAGCAAAAGGTGGCTACTTTGAAGAACCTAGAATATAAGACATATTTTCAGTTGTTTCACACTTTTTTGTTAAGTATATAATTCCACATGTGTTAATTCATAGTTTTGATGCCTTCAGTGTGAATGTTCAATTTTCATAGTCATGAAAATACAGAAAAATCTTTAAAATGAGAAGGTGTGTCCAAACATTTGGTCTTTACTGTATATATAGATACAGGTGTATCTCACTAAATTAGAATATCATCAGAAAGTTAATTTATTTCAGTTCTTCAATACAAAAAGTGAAACTCATATATTATATAGTCATTACAAACAGAGTGGTCTATTTCAAGTGTTTATTTCTGGTAATGCTGATGATTATGGCTTACAGCCAATGAAAACACAAAAGTCATCATCTCAGTAAATTAGAATACTTTTTAACAGCAGCTTGAAAAATGATTTTAAAATCCAAAATGTTGGCCTACTGAAATGTATGTTCAGTAGATGCACTCAATACTTGGTTGGGCTCCTTTTGCATCAATTACGGCATCAATGCGGTGTGGCATGGAGGTGATCAGCCTGTGGCACTGCTGAGGTGTTATGGAAGCCCAGGTTGCTTTGATAGCAGCCTTCAGCTCATCTTCCTCTTGCCAATACCGCATAGATTCTCTATGGGGTTAAGGTCAGGCGAGTTTGCTGGCCAATCAAGCACAGTGATACTGTTGTTTGTAAACCAGGTATTGGTACTTTTGGCAGTGTGGACAGGTGCTATGTCCTGCTGAAGAATGAAATTTCCATCTCCAAAAAGCTTGTCGGCAGAGGGAAGCATGAAGTGCTCTAAAATTTCCTGGTAGACGGCTGCGCTGACTTTGGTCTTGATAAAACACAGTGGACCTACACCAGCAGATGACATGGCTCCCCAAACCATCACTGATTGTGGAAACTTCACACTAGACCTCAAGCAGCTTGGATTGTGGCCTCTCCACTCTTCCTCCAGACTTACTAACTGCAGTACTATTATTGTAATGAGGGTAATGCTACATGTAGAGGACACTACTGCAAATTTAGTGCATAATAATAATAATTTTATTCATATAGCGCTAACATATACCGCAGCACTTTACTATTAAGCAGGGACATATACAGACAATAAATTCAATACAAAGTAAGACAGTTTAAACAGTTACATTAGGAGCGAGGGCTCTGCTCGCAAGCTTACAATCTACAAGCTTGCGTGATTTTTATATATATTTTCCTGTTCGTAGATCATCTAACTATGGCTTCATAAAAAGTAGATCTCATTATGGAAACATTTAGGGACTCCTGCTTTTTATCTGCCAAGTATTACTATAGAAGTATTAGTAAAGGCCTAGCATATATACATTTTCCATATGGTTTAACTATGAGTATTTCACAAGAATAAAATTGTACCAGGCACACAAACACAAAACGTACAAGGGTCAGTTTCCCACGTTTGTAAATAGTCCAGCAGGACAACAGACTGTGGCCCACCACTGAGATATAATCTACAATATATGATTTATATACACGGCTCAAAAAAATAAAGGGAACACTCAAATAACACATCCTAGATCTGAATGAATGAAATATTCTCATTGAATACTTTGTTCTGTACAAAGGTGAATGTGCTGACAACAAAATCACACAAAAATCATCAATGGAAATGAAATTTATTAACCAATGGAGGCCTGGATTTGGAGTCGCCCCCAAAATTAAAGTGGAAAAACACACTACAGGCTGATCTAACTTTGATGTAATGTCCTTAAAACAAGTCAAAATGAGTCTCAGTATTGTGTGTGGCCTCCACGTGCCTGTATGACCTCCCTACAACGCCTGGGCATGCTCCTGATGAGGTTGCAGATGGTCTCCAGTGGGATCTCCTCCCAGACCTGGACTAAAGCATCCGTCAACTCCTGGACAGTCTGTGGTGCAACGTGACGTTGGTGGATGGAGCGAGACATGATGTCCCAGATGTGCTCAATCCTATTCAGGTCTGGGGAACTTATAGGCCAGTCCATAGCTTCAATGCCTTCATCTTGCAGGAATTGCTGACACACTCCAGCCACATGAGGTCTGGCATTGTCCTGTATTAGGAGGAACCCAGGGCCAACCGCACCAGCATATGGTCTCACAAGGGGTCTGAGGATCTCATCTCGGTACCTAATGGCAGTCAGGCTACCTCTGGCGAGCACATGGAGCGCTGTGCGGCCCTCCAAAGAAATGCCACCCTACACCATTACTGACCCACTGCCAAACTTGTCATGCTGAAGGATGTTGCAGGCAGCAGATCGCTCTCCACAGCGTCTCCAGACTCTGTCACATGTGCTCAGTGCGAACCTGCTTTCATCTGTGAAGAGCACAGGGCGCCAGTGGTGACTTTGCCAATCTTGGTGTTCTGTGGCAAATGCAAAGCGTCCTGCACGGTGTTGGGCTGTGAGCAAAACCCTCATCTGTGGACGTCGGGCCCTCATACCACCCTCATGGAGTCGGTTTCTAACCGTTTGTGCAGACACATGCACATTTGTGGCCTGCTGGAGGTCATTTTGCAGGGCTCTGGCCGTGCTCCTCCTGTTCCTCCTTGCACAAAGGCGGAGGTAGCGGTCCTGCTGCTGGGTTGTTGCCCTCCTACGGCCCCCTCCATGTCTCCTGGTGTACTGGCCTCTCTCCTGGTAGCGCCTCCAGCCTCTGGACACTACACTGACAGACACAGCAAACCTTCTTGCCACAGCCCGCATTGATGTGCCATCCTAGATGAGCTGCGCTACCTGAGCAACTTCTGTGGGTTGTAGAGTCCGTCTCATGCTACCACGAGTGTGAAAGCACAACCAACATTCAAAAGTGACCAAAACATCAGCCAGAAAGCATTGGTACTGAGATGTGGTCTGTGGTCCCCACCTGCAGAACCACTCCTTTATTGAGGGTGTCTTGATAGTGTCTTGATAGTTTCCATCTATTGTCTATTCCATTTGCACAACAGCATGTGAAATTGATTGTCAATCAGTGTTGCTTCCTAAGTGGACAGTTTGATTTCACAGAAGTTTGATTTACTTGGAGTTATATTCTGCTGTTTAAGTGTTCCCTTTATTTTTTTGAGCAGGGTATATTAAAAGCTAGAGAGCAGAAGTGGCCTTTTTATATTATCATGTATGTGAATTTAACAATCCTTTGATTTAATTGAAAAAAGTAATAGTCTTCGGTTTTATGTTTTTTTTTGCTAATCTTACAGCTTGTGTTGGTGAAGCAGAAGGACAAGGCAGAGATGGCTTTCAGACAGTTACTGGTTGAAGACAAAGGCCTACTAGGAGGAAGCTCGTACATGGATTTTCTCTGCTGTGTTCACAAGGAGATCCGCCAGCTTCTTACATAAGCCACATGAAAAAGATGAAACGTCTGCATACTTATCAACCAACACACGGCGCCGCTCTATCATTAGCAGCTGGGTAGTGTGTACTGCAAGACCTCATGTGAGCAGGTTCACAACGTCCATCATTTCATAGAATAAGGGCTCACATTTAGAGACAAATTATTTCTCTTTTTAAAACAAAAGATTTCTTGCTTGATTAGCAACTTAAAGGGATATACATGTATGTTTGTAAAGGAGGTCATATGTACAGTATGCAGGTGTGTTCAAAGAAGGAAGCAATTCGTACTTATTTATGTCTGAAAATTGGTTTAGAATATTCTGTCTCTAATCACATTGCAATGGCTTCACTATTAGATAAATTTTTCTTAATTTCTCTCTAAATAAATTGTCCAATATAAGGTGCATGTTGTAAGATCCAGAAACTTTTTGATACATTTGTGAATCCGCATGCCCATCTATTATAAAATCAAAAAGGGTGTTTTGGTTTGAAGCTACTTTTTATAGTACTTAAGAAAGCAACCTGTGCACATTACATTTGACGTATACATCAGAAAAAGCTCTCGACTTATACAAAGGCTGATGACAAATGCCTGGTATCCATCACTAATAGCTGATAATAGTATTGGTTTTATTGCTAGGTTGAGAGCTTTTCAATAACTTTTCATGACTTATGCTTTAAACAGATGTCATTATTAAACAAGAATGGATGGATACGTCGTGAAAAACTCATGACATATCAGAGAAATTGTGTATGCCACTATAAAGCACCTATTTAACGATCAGGCTACTAAGATAGCCACTTAATGGACACATTTTTTAAAGGATATGGTGTACGAAATAGCGTACTTTACTAAGCAATAAAAAACTTTATTTTCTGTCCAATAAAGGCCTGATGAGACAAAAATTTCTTTTTTTCCTGTCAGGCTAATAAAACCAGTTTTGGCATGTACACCGAAAGCTTTTTATATATACAGTCATGGACCAAAGTGTTGGCACCCTTCAAATTGTTCCATTGCTCCAGATAATTAAGTATTTCTCCCAGAAAATTATTGCAATTACATATGTTTTGTTATACATGTTTATTTCCTTTTGTGTGTATTGGAACAACACAAAAAAAAACAGAGAAAAAAAGGGCAAATTGGACATAATTTCACACACAACCCTAAAAATGGGCTGGACAAAATTGTTGGTACGTTTCAAAAATTGTGGGTAAACTACTTTCATGCATGTGATACTTGTTCAATCTCACCTGTGGCAAGTAACAGGTGAGGGCAATATGAAAATTGCACTGGAAACCAGATAAAAAGGGGAGAAGTTGACTCAGTCTTTGCATTGTGTGCTTGGGTGTGCCACACTAAGCATGGAAAACAGAAGGAGGAGAAGAGAACTGTGTGAGGACTTGTTGAAAAATATCACCAATCTCAAGGTTACAAGTCCATCTCCAGAGATCTTGATGTTCCTTTGTCCACGGTGCGTAATGTAATCAAGAAGTTTACAACCCATGGCACTATAGCTAATCTCTCTGTATGGCAGAGAAAAATTGATGATAGGTTACAACGCAGGATAGTCTGGATGGTGGATAAGCAGCCCCAATCAAGTTCCAAAGAAATTAAAGCTGTTCTGCAGGCTCAGGGTGCATCAGTGTCAGTGTGAACTATCCGTTGATATTTGAATGAAATGAAACGCTATTGCAGGAGACCCAGGAGAACCTCACTGATGATACAGATATAAAAAAGCTAAACTGCAGTTTTCCAAAATGTACGTGAGTAAGCCAAAATCCTTCTGGGAAAGCGTCTTGTCGACAAATGAGACAAGATAGAGCTTTTTGGTAAAGCACATCATCATGCTTACCGAAAACGGAATGAGGCCCACAAAGAATAGAACACAGTACCTACAGTCAAATATGGTGGAGCTTCAAAGATGTTTTGGGATTCTTTTGCTGCCTCAGGCACTGGGTGCCTTGACTGTGTGCAAGGCATCATGAAGTCTGAAGATTATCAATGGATTTTGGGTCACAATATAGTGCCCAGTGTAAGAAAGCTGGGTTTGCATCCTAGGTCATGTGTCTTCCAGCAGGACAATGACCCCAAACATACTTCAAGAAGCACTCAGATATGGATGGAAACAAAGTGCCGGAGAGTTCTGAAGTGGCCGGCAGTGAGTTCGGCTCTAAATCCCATTGAACATTTGTGGCGAGATCCTAAAATTGTTGTTTGGAGAAGGCGCCTTCAAATATGAGAGACCTAGAGCAGTTTGCAAAAGAAGAGAAGCAAAAATTCCAATTGAGAGATGTAAGAATCTTGTTGATGGTTATAGGAAGCGACTAATTGCAGTTATTTATTCCAAAGGGTGTGCAACCAAATATTAACCCCTTAAGCCCCGCGGGTGGTTTGCACGTTAATGACCGGGCCAATTTTTACAATTCTGACCACTGTCACTTTATGAGGTAATTACTCTCGAACGCTTCAACGGATCCCCCTGATTCTGAGATTGTTTTTTCGTGACATATTGTACTTCATGATTGTGGAAAAATTTCTTCGATATCACTTGCGTTTATTTGTGAAAAAAACGGAAATTTGGCGAAAATTTTGAAAATTTTGCAATTTTCAAAATTTGAATTTTTAAGCCCTGAAATCAGAGCGATATGTCACACAAAAGAGTTAATAAATAACATTTCCCACATGTCTACTTTACATCAGCACAATTTTGGAACCAAAATTTTTTTTTGTTAGGGAGCTATAAGGGTTAAAAGTTGACCAGCGATTTCTCATTTTTCCAACAAAATTTACAAAACCATTTTTTTAGGGACCACATCACATTTGAAGTCACTTTGAGAGGTCTTTATGACAGAAAATACCCAAAAGTGACACCATTCTAAAAACTGCACCCCTCAAGGTGCTCAAAACCACATTCAAGAACTTTATTAACCCTTAAGGTGCTTCACAGGAATTTTTTGAATGTGGAAGAAAAAAATTAACATTTAACTTTTTTCACAAAAATGTTAATTTAGACCCAATTTTTTTTATTTTCACAGGGGTAACAAGAAAAAATGGACCCCAAAATTTGTTGTGCAATTTCCCCTGGGCACGCAGATACCCAATATTTGGGGAAAAAATACTGTTTGGGCGCACGGCAGGGCTCGGAAGGGAAGGAGCGCTATTTGACTTTTTGATTGTAAAATTTGCTTGAATAATTAGCGGACGCCATGTTGTGTTTGGAGAGCCCATGTGTGCCCAAACTTTGGAGCTCCCCCACAAGTGACCCCATTTTGGAAACTAGACCCCCCAAGGCACCTTTCTAGATGCATAGTGAGCACTTGGAACCCCCAGGTGCTTCACAAATTGATTCGTAATAATGAAAAAGTGAAAAAAAAAACACTTTTTCATTTTTACGAATTAATTTGTGAAGCACCTAGGGGTTCCAAGTGCTCACTATGCATCTAGATAGGTGCCTTGGGGGGTCTAGTTTCCAAAATGGGGTCACTTGTGGAGGAGCTCCAATGTTTGGGCACACAAGGACTCTCCAAATGCAACATGATATCCGCTAACAATTTGAGCCGACAATTTGTTAGCGGATATCATGTTGCATTTGGAGAGTCCCTGTGTGCTCAAACATTGGAGCTCCCCCACAAGTGACCCCATTTTGGAAACTAGACCCCCCAAGGCACCTATCTAGATTCATAGTGAGCACTTGGAACCCCAGGTGCTTCACAAATTGATTCATAAAAATGAAAAAGTGTTTTTTTTTTCACTTTTTCATTTTTACGAATCAATTTGTGAAGCACCTGGGGGTTCCAAGTGCTCACTATGCATCTAGAAAGGTGCCTTGGGGGGTCTAGTTTCCA
The DNA here is from genome assembly GCF_046119375.1 of Phyllobates terribilis. Taxonomy (NCBI): domain Eukaryota; kingdom Metazoa; phylum Chordata; class Amphibia; order Anura; family Dendrobatidae; genus Phyllobates; species Phyllobates terribilis. The sequence continues at coordinate 882,311,216 of NW_027362761.1, forward strand.
AAATGGGGTCACTTGTGGGGGAGCTCCAAAGTTTGGGCACAGAGGGGCTCTCCAAACGCAATGTGGTGTCCGCTAACAATTTGAGCCGATTTTCCATTCAATTTGTTAGCGGATACCATGTTGCATTTAGAGAGTCCCTGTGTGCCCAAACATTGGAGCTCCCCCACAAGTGACCCCATTTTGGAAACTAGACCCCCCAAGGCACCTATCTAGATTCATAGTGAGCACTTGGAACCCCAGGTGCTTCACAAATTGATTCATAAAAATGAAAAAGTGTTTTATTTTCACTTTTTCATTTTTACGAATCAATTTGTGAAGCACCTGGGGGTTCTAAGTGCTCACTATGCATCTAGATAGGTGCCTTGGGGGGTCTAGTTTCCAAAATGGGGTCACTTGTGGGGGAGCTCCAATGTTTGGACACACAGGGGCTCTCCAAACGCAACATGGCGTCCGCTAACAATTTGAGCCGATTTTCCATTCAATTTGTTAGCGGACACCATGTCGCGTTTGGAGAGCCCGTGATGTGCCTAAACAGTGGAGCTCCCCCACAAGTGTCCCCATTTTGGAAACTATACCCCTCAAAGATTTTATTAAGGTGTATAGTGAACATTTTGAACCCAGAGGTACGGCACATTATTTGTTTACATTAGGTCATCATATTGAATAAGTTTTCATTATTCTTGAGCGCAAGTGCTCGCTACTTGAGTTTGCATCGGGTACTCAGGTATGCACCATGTACAGCGTGTGCTCGAGTGACATGCTCGAGTCCCTGCTCCGCATGTTTCACGGTTATTAGACATCCAAAAAAAAACATGCGGGGATCGCTCGTGCATGGCAGGCAATCCCCGTAAAGTTTTTTGGCCGCGAAGCATATGGGGCAGAGACTCGAGCATGTCACTCAAATACCCACGATACTAAATGCATACCAGAGCACCCGATGCAAACTCAAGTAGCGAGCACTTGCTCTCAACACTAGTCGCCATATCGTCATCTTTTTTTCTTACTTTTGAAAAAAATCCCAACCCCAGCCCTAACCCTAGCACAACCCTAGCCCCAGCACAACCCTAGCCCCAGCACAACCCTAGCCCCAGCACAACCCTAGCCCCAAACCCAGCCCTAACCCTAGCCCAATCCTAACTCAAGAGTTTATTTTTGACGCCGTTCCTTGTGCGGTATAAGTGATTAGACGACTTTATTCTTCGGGTCGGTGTGATTACAGCAATGCCAGAATCATATGGGGTTTTTATGACTGACAGCTGTCACACACTAAAAGACGCATTTTTTGTAAAATCTAGTTTTTGCATCGCCATATTTTGAGAGCTATAATTTTTCCAAATTTTGGCAGACAGTCATGTGACGGCTCGTTTTTTGCGGGATGACTTGACGTTGTTATTGGTGCCATTTTCAGGCACGTGACATTTTTTGATCGCTTTCTATTCCGATTTTTGGGAGGCAGAATAAACAAAAACCAACAATTCAGGAATTGTTTTTTTTTTTTTTTTTTATTCTGTTCCGCGTGTGGTAAAATTGATGAGGCAGCTTTACTCTTCGGGTCAGTACGTTTACAGCGGTACCACATTTGTATAATTTTTCTATGTTTTGGCGCTTATACACAATAAAAGCTATTTTATAGAAAAAAATATTTTTTAGTATCGCTTTATTCTGAGAGCTATAACTTTTTTATTTTTCGGCTGATGGAGCTATATGGCGGCTTGTTTTTTGCGGGACGAGATGACGTTTTCAGCGGTATCATTTTTATTTATATGCGTCTTTTTGATCGCGTGTTATTCCACTTTTTGTTTGGCGGTATGGTGATAAAGCATTGTTTTTTGCTTGGTTTTTTTTTTTTTTTTTTTACCGTGTTCACTGAAGGGGTTAACTAGTGGGACAGTTTTATAGGTCAGGTTGTTCCGGACGCGGCGATACCAAATATGTGTACTTTTATTGTTTTTTTTTTATTTTTTTTATAATAATATTTATTGATGGGTACATTATATTTTTATTTTTGGTGTATTATTTTTTTTATTTTTTTATAATATTTTTGCACATTTTTTTTTTTTTTTTTTTTTCCACTTTCACACAGTTTATACACTTTATTACTTTGTCCCACTCTGGGACTTTCACTTTTTTTTTTCTGATCGCCTGCATGGCACAGGAATGGAGCACCATCCCTATGCCATGAAGGCTGTCAGAAGTGCACAGTGTGAAGATTGCTTGGAGATGCACTGCGCATGTCCAAGCAATCTTCCTGCTCTCTGGTGACCCGGATGTTGTCATGACGACATCGGGTCGTCATGGCAACACCCGGGAAGCCTTTGCAGACTGCGCTGGAAGCCGGAAGAGGAGGTGAGTATCGGCGATCACCTCCCCTTGCCCCCGCAATGCCGCGATCGACTTCGATCGACTTCGATCGCAGCATCGCGGGGGTTAATGTGCTGGGAGCGGTGCGTGACCGCTCCCTGCACATAGTACCGGGTGTCAGCTGTGACAATCAGCTGACACCCGGCGGCGATCGCGCCCGCACAGCCTGTGTGCGCGCGCGATCGCCATGACGTACTAATACGGGTCTGGCTCTTAAGTCCCAGGGCACAGACGCGTATTAGTACGTCAGATGTTATTAAGGGGTTAAAGTTGAGGGTGCCAACAATTTTGTCCAGACCATTTTTGGGGTTTTGTGTGAAATTTTTGTGGTGTTCCAATACACACAAAGGAAATAAACATGTGTAACTGCAATAATTTTCTGGGTGCCAACACGTGTGTACGTGTGTGTGTACGTGTGTGTGTACGTGTGTGTGTGTGTGTGTGTGATATATATATATATATATATATATATATATAAATAATGCACACATACACACACATACATCCATCAACAGCCATGCTGTATTTTTGATATAGCTAATTACATTGGGCTGTACAGAAAAGTAGCTCCAGTTCTCAATCATCTTATGTGCCTTTCCTTTGACCTCACTGATGTGGATCATTCAGGAATATATTTTCATACAACTGTAACATTGTGTAAAATATATCATCAGTACGACCTTTGTAAAGGAAACCAATATGCAATGGTTCAGAGTACAACATTGCAATATAGGGATAATAAAATGCAAAGATTTTAAAAAAATTAATTGGGAGTTTTAGTCATGCTTTCATTCTACGGTCACAATACAAACAGACATCAGTCTATTCAGGTCACAGGTTTTGTATCAGTCAGACATGAAAGGTTTAGCCCATCAGATTTCATATATTCTATCCAGTGTTTCGCCTTCCTTGGTGTCCAGTACTAGGCCCTACATAAGACTAAATAGTCTTCAGTGGAATCAGAATGAGCTTATTAACAAAGCCGGTTTTCAGCACAATCTTCCCTTGTCACTCAAGTGTGTAAGTTATGGTATTAAATGCAAGCAGTGGTGACCTGACACTTCAACAGAGATCGATATAATCTCACATAGTGTGGAATCTACAATTATTACTTCAGTGGGATAACTGGCTTTACCACATCACAGGGTTATATACAGAAGGGAAATTGCTCAGTAAAAAAAACATATACTATCATGTGAAAAAGAATGAATGACTTTACTGCCTAGAGTGTTAAAGAAACATTGTTATTGACGATCAATGTCAGCTGACCAATATGACTACACCCGCTGACTCTATCGAAACTGTCTGCTTCCTATCAGGGGCAGAATTCCGACCTAAGTAATGATTATCAACCTGACTTATCATAGGGGCCTAAAATATGGCCCCATCTAAGGTCCCCTTCACACATCCGTGTTTCGGGTACGTGTGGCATTCGTGCCCATTATTACCTATGCTGCTGTGCACATGTGCGTGTTTTTGCACAAACCGTGTGTTCATGTAGACCACACAGAGATATGTCCGTTTTCCTTTCTGGCTGCACAGATGACAAGGACCAATACAAGTCTATGGGCTACACATCACATTAACCTTGGGTTAATGCAAGGGTTGGGCCCTACACACATAAGGGTAATTGCACACCAAGTTTTTAGGACACTGGCAGAGCCGCCAGCTTTTTACCTGAAGTGGCTAGCAGATTTGCCGACAATTTTACGGCTGTTCCAATGTGGCATCTTTTTTTTTTAATTCACTCTATGACTAGCAGAAGCCACCCAAATAATGACCATGCTGCTTCTTTTAACCACTTCACAGTTTCCAAACCATGAAGCTGTTAAAACAAAGGTAACAAAGGACTGAACATGTGCACAGCCATGTCGTTTTTACATTGCTGTGCATCATGTTCATTTTTTTGCAGTAGTTTTGCAGCACTTTTTCAGGCAGAATCCATCTGAAAAAGATGTCGTGTGCACATACCCTAAGGGTTAGTTCAGTCAATGGTATAGCAATCATATTTTCTTGATCGTAATATGGCGGCTGCATGTACCAGCTCAAATATGGATCACATGACTCAAATGATTCTCAGTATAGAATCACATGATGATGGATGATAAACTAAGTGTTCATGGCATCATTGGATTGTTCAGATGTAAGATAATTTTTTTTACATCTGTGGACTGGCAGGCAACTATGTTGTTAGACTTTTGTAATAACCCACCATTCTCATATGGTTTTCCATAAAGTAAGGCATAAGCTAATGGGACACGGCGAGATGACTTTAGTTGTCTGTACAGTGGAGGTTTAATAACAGAAAAATAGCATTTTTCCTGATTAGCATTTTCCTTTAAAACATTACTCACCTACTTGTGTTCCCCCCATCTCCACCCACCCCCCTTCTTTGATGGCCATCTCTAGCTTTATAGAGCCTGAGAAGGGCAGAGATGGATGGAAAACAAGCAGATGGGAAGGTGCATGCATTTAAATGTTTGGCCACACCATGATGCACTGAGCGCCTGCACTTGGTGTGAACAGTAGGGTTGAGAGAGTATTTTCTGTCCGAGTATGCTCGGGCCGAGCTCCGAGTATTTATAGCTGTTCGGTGATATGGTTGAATCGCTGTTTGACAGCTTTATTACATGTGAGGAATGTGTAAGAAATAGACATTCCTCACATGTAATAAAGCTTTCAAACAGTTGCAAATCATGCGCAAGGAAGCGATTCAACCATATCACCGAGCAGCTATAAATACTCGGAGCTCGGCCCGTGCATACTCGCCGAAAGGGTTAATAGAACATACTCGCTCAACACTAGTGAACAGTCAATCCGTGCTGTCCCTTTAAAATATACCTATATAAAAAATATACTCCGAAATGTCAAGTATACACAGAGCGGTGTAAAGGCTGATGACAGAATTTCTACTGAGCCTCTACGCCACTTTTTTTTTGTAGTGATCAGTGGAGGTCTTTGAACCCGGCTTCTAGTGATTAGCTGCATGTATAAAGGAGATTAATAAATATAAACAGATTATATATATATTCATATACAGCCGGTGAAATAAATATTGAACACGTCACCAATTTTCTAAGTAAATATATTTCTAAAGCTGCTATGTACATGAAATTCTCAGCAGGAAAAGAAATCAAACCATAGATGTCCATAAATTATGTGTAATAATTAGTGATGATTGAGCATTAAAATGCAGGTCGGACACTCGGACGTGCTCAACTTGAGTAACGAGTATAATGGAAGTCAATGCGAAATTTGAGCATTTTTTCGGAAGACACTAACAGGAGGACTGGGGGGCAGGAAAATCACTGAAATGGATAAAAACAGTGCTTAAGTGGAATGGAACAGCATGGGGAAGACGCCTGGATACATCTCTGACTCCCAGGTCACTACTGGGAACTAAAATAATTTTTAAAAAATGACGTGGGTACCCCACTATTTTGATAACCAGCTAAGGTAAAGCCAACAGCTGGGGGCTGATATCAGGCTGGGAAGGTCATATTAGCATTAGATACGCCAATTCTGGTACGTTGCACTGTTCTTCACGATTGCACTGGTGCAGTGGCAATTCAGGTAATATTTTTGGGATTGATGTCAGCTGTGTAATGTCAGATGGTATCAAGTCCAGGGGTTAGTAATGGAGAGGTGTCTATCAGACACCCCCATTACTAACCCGGTAATAAAGTGTTTTTTCTGTGTGTGTGTTTTTTATTTGAATAAAGACTCCCCCACACTATGCCTCATTCACCAATTTATTATCAAAAATATTCCCATGAAGCTCCTCCGATTGTAGTCAACGTTCCCCGATGTCTCAGTCAGTGACGCCAACTCTCATCAGAGCCGCTGACTGTAGCTGAGCGCAGCGAGACCCGGTGGGTCTGATGAGAGTTGTCATCACTACCTACCCAGCGTCTGTGAATAGCAGGAACTTTACTGCTATTCACAGATGCTGGAGACATTGGTAAACATGGACTACATCGGAGGAGCGTAGTGGGAACAGTTTTGATAATAAATTGGTGGAAATAGCGTGGGGGAGTCTTTATTCAAATAAACTAATTTTTCCTGTGTTTTTGTTTTTTTTTTATTACTGGGTTTGATTACTGATCACCTCTCCATTACCTAAACCCTGGGCTTGATGCCAGCTGACACTGTAAAAAATTCACAGGCGCCAGGTGCTGACGGCAACTCTCATCAGAGCCACTGGGTCTCACTGAGCGCAGCGTTGAGCCGGTGTCTCTGATGAGAGTTGTTGTCACTACCCGGTGCCTGTGAATAGCTGTACTTTACTGCTATTCACAGACGCCGGAGACATCTGGGAACATGGACTACATCGGAGAAGCTTCGTGAAAACTTTTTTTTTTTAATAAATTGGTGAACAAAGGATAGTGAGGAGGAGTCTTTATTCAAATAAAAAAAAAAAACACTGAAATAAATACTTTATTACCAGGTTAGTAATGGGGGTGTCTGATAGCCACATCTCCCTTACTAACCCCTTGGCTTGATGCCAGATGAAATTACATAGCTGACATCAGCTTCAAAAAATATTACCTCAATTTCCAACGCTCCAGGGGAGCTGAGCAAAGTGCCAGAATTAACGCATCTAATGTGATTTGCCAATTCTGGAGCAGCTGCGGGCTTGTATTTTTAGGCTAAGAAAGGCCCAATAACCAGAGACCTTCCCAGCCTGATAATATAAGCCTGCAGCTGTCTGCTTTACCCTGGCTGGTTATCAAAAATAGGGGGAACCCCATGTTGTTTTTTTTATTATTATTTATTAGGTTAAACATAAGCTCTCCCTCCTATAACAACTCTCCCTCAACTGCTTCCAGAGGACAGTATCGAGCATCGCGTCACTTGATCTCATATAAAACCCCATGATGCGATGCGGCCGGCCAATCACTGTAATGCCAGTAGCCAATATGGCTTCGGCATTACTGTGTATGGCGGGCAATCACCACATCATCATTGGCTAACAGCCGCGAAACATGCTGTTTGGGGATTCGAGCATGGTGTTTGAACACCCCCGATGCTCGATTCAGTATCAAGCAGTGGCGAGCAAGCTCACTCATCACTAGAGATAATGAGAAATAACACAGGCAAAAAGTATTGAACACATGGAGAAAGAGAGTTGCAAAAACCTAAGGAAAGTCATGACACCAGCAGAAATCTATCAATAATTAGAAAGCAATCCTGCCACTTAGTGAAAATATCAGCTGGTTCAACTCACGGGTCCCTTAGCTCGCTGGGGCGCCTGACGGCGAGTGGGCCCCCCGCCTGCTCAGGGCCCTGGCGCTCACGTTGGGCCTGACTGCATTGTACAGCAAAATCCCTACAAGGCAAATATTTCAAAGGAGACATTGGAATTTTAAGATGCGTCACATACCGCTCCATAGGACCATTCTGCAGCTTCCGGTGACATTATGTTGACAAAACAGCTTCTTCTGTTCCTCTCTACTCGGTTGACTGGGTGTCACTTCCAATGTTATGCTGATTGGTAGCCGGCTCTTCGCTGCCTACGTGCGCGGATCAAACATGACATCGGCAGTCATGCCCCATTGATAGAGCAGACCAGAAGAGTTTCTCTGTTGACGCGAGGTCAAATTAAGCAGCAGGACCGATAAGTGACTGCTGTGAGCCAGCAGAAATTGGCAGAACAGACAGGTAGTTCTCAACTGCCTGCCTGTATGTTCTTAGCCCCACAGGGAAAAATAAGCACATAGATAACCCCTTTAATGGTGTCATCAATGCTTAGAAATACATGGAGGTACTTATCCATCATGCAATGCTATCAGGGAAGCATTTGATTGGCTCCAAATTTATTCTGCAACAGGACAACGACCAATCAATGTAAATAACAAAGAGTCTTAGAAGTGGTGATATGCCCCCCACAGAGCCCTGATCTCAAGATTGAGTTTGTGTGTGATTTATATGGAATGACAGAAGGATTTTCATAAACCTACATCCAAACAAGATCTGTGGTTCGTTCTCCAATATGTTTGGAACCATCCTCCCTGCTGAGTTAACAACTATGTACCTAAGAGCATTGATGTGAAGTAACTATGTACCTAAGAGCATTGATGTAAAGTGTGATCAAACCAATATTTAACTGATTTAGATTTCTCCTTTGTTTACTTTGTATTTTGTTAATTGATAAAAAAAAATTGTACACAATGTGTGTGTAAATATATTAGTAACCAATTGTATTCCCTATGAAGTAACACAGCTGAGGCTTTTTTCTTAGAGCTCTGCATTGTGCTGTTTATCTTTTATTCCTCCTTGAAATGACCGAATTGATAACCTTATGTTTTTGAATCCTCCGGAGACATCAGTAGGTCCTACTTGATTTTATTTTTATGATCCAATTTCATTCTTTTACCAAATCTGTGGTACCCAATAGATTTAAAATGAAGTACTCCTGATTTTCCTCTACTACCACACATGGACACAATGCAGAGAAGATGGAGTTTCCTCAGAATATTTTAAAAGTACATCCATACCTGTATCAATATAGAACAGGTATGCAGCCCAGGGACCACAACCATCTGGTTTCCGACATGCTTGCCTGTGTGTGGCTGCTTCAATGTAGTTTCCATAGATTTAAAAAAAAAAAAAAAAAAGGAAGAAGAAGGATTGGTACAGCCATCTGTGTCCCACATAATATGAGGATACTGGTTTCTGTTGACCCCTGTTTGGCACTCCAGAAAACTGTATATGAGTTACAAGTGGCTATCAAAGCATATGTGGATGCTTCTAGTGTAGATTATAATGCAGAGCCTCGTGCACCTATGGCCTTCTCTCTGGAGTGCTAACCACTTACTGGACCCCTGTCTATCAGGCATTTATGGCATATACTTTTGCTATGCCACAAATGTCTCAGGTGGCAATACCCCTTTTAATTTTATTGCGACGGTTGGGAATGGGTCAATATAACAATACGGCCCTTTGACCAGAAAAGGTTGGGCATCCCTAATATACACGGCCTTTTTACCACTGCTATAGTATGTATGTATGTATGGGTAAAGTACAATGACAGACCAGCATATGTCCAACATTACCACCCAAAGATGTTCTTGGTGAAAAATCCTTTTCCGGGATATGTAGCATCATCTTAGGACAATTTTCATCCTGACCTTCAGGAATTACTTTAACAATATTATAAACATCCAATCCAAAATTGTGAACAGCCATTTCATATTTTTATTAAAAAAATAACAAAGAGTTGGCAACATCCTATTAAATGAAATTTAAAACTGGCATTACATGAGAAAAAAAATATTTTTTCTTACTTTACCATTATTTCATTTGTTACTTGAGAATAAAAAGAACTAAAAGCCTCTCCTAGAAATGAATTAACGAGGTGCAAATCCACCTCTGTGCGGACCTCCCCGACCTCGGAAGTTTCCTCTATCTCCTCTGAAACTTCCTCTGTTCCTCTCTCGACCTCGCTCTCCTCTACCGACAGAGGGTCCCCCACGACCACCGCCTCGAGCTGTTCCAAAGCCACGGTCTGATTTTGGGGGTGGTGTTTTGGGTCGAAGCCTCTCAATTTCTTCAGTGCAGCCAGTTAGAGTAGAATTAGGAGCATTAAAATAGGATCCGTATGTCTCAGAGTTAAAGTTGCTGTTTGTCAGTGTAGGCCCCACAGTAAGCCACCCTAGGAAATAAGATTTAAAAAAATATATATTTTTTGATTAGATTCACAAAATCGAAGAACTCAAACTCCGGCACATGATTAAGAGGAAACATATAGATCTACCATTATTCAAGAATACTGATAATTAAAGAATGAAAGCGATGAACCTACTTACAATTACCTCCAACTATACAATATAACTAATGAGCTCTCAGAATAAGAAGAATTATCAGAAAATCTACATTAGAGCGGACCACGCACCATTTTTTACATGCTAAACTCATGATCAAGTGAATGAATGAATAAAATGCTTTTTCATTATTCGCCTCTGTTGCAGCAATATTAGCTTGTAAAATTTATATGCTAAATAATCCCTGCAAGAGGGCATTAAAAGATTCTTTTCTGGGGGCGGTAACCTCTTTCCCTGTATGATGTTGCAATCATAAGCATGAGGCATCATGGAAGGGATAAAAAAGGTCCCCAGTGAAGCTTAGAAAATCACAGATCTTACTGCAGAGCTGTGTCATTACATACACCACTCTGAAGAAATATTGCACATTGCCCTGGTACAGATGCAAAGCAGTGTATGCGACGTGCTGCAGCTCTCATCTCACAGCACTGTCAGCTCTGCTCTCCCTTACCACTTGTAATCTATTATGACAGATGCTTGCAATGAGATCTGTGTGATCTAGGCAGGAGAGCATAGCTGTGTGTCATTACATACACAGTCCTGCAATTTCTGTGATTACCATTGCAGGGGGAGGAGAGCTGTAGCGTGTCAAGCTGTTCTGCATCTATTCCAGTTATTGGGGCATTTATTCCTTGATACAGAGCTATGTATGTAATAACACACAGCTCTGATCTCCTAGCACTTGTAACCACAGTAGGTACAGAGGAAGATCCAAGTGGGACTTGCTTAGACACATCGGTCCCCTTCTCTGGGGGACTTTAATTTTCCTGCATGAGGCTACCCTGCTTACGATTGGGTAATGTTATCCAGAGAGAAAAATAAACTAAAATTTCCCCCAGAGAAGAATCTTTACCAATAACCCCTAAAAAAAAAAAAAAAAAAAAGACATTAGAAGTAAAATACAGTTACAGGGAAGATTTCAGCAGATGGTTGGGGTGGGGGTTAATTCCACCTCCAGTCCCTTATATACTCTGCTATACAGATGTGTACCAATAAGATTGTGAGTACCATGTCAGGATATCCTCCTTCCTTCACAGGAATCTTACATAAGTGAACTGCCTCCAATCCTCACATGTAGAGGAGGATGGGAGCTTACTCAGTGTGATCACAAAAACCAGGGCGACAGAACTCTAATGATGTGCATTTCACCAGACTAGTGATTGCCATCTTGGATATGGGCAACTGACCGTATATGTTAAACTAATGCAGCCTAAAGCATGAAGCGTGCCTTGTGTGATCACATGGGTGGGCAGGACTGAAGGCACAGCTAGCCATTCAGACAAAGCACATGTACCTGATCTGCATGATAATCACCATATTATGCACAGGACGTAGCCCATATATTCATAACCCCTGGGCACGTATGGATAAAGCCATCCCTTTATACTGAACCTAACATTGCTGTATCATGGTTAAGTTATGCAGAGTAGGAGAATAGCAGGCAAAATTGAAGGTCTTCACTAGAGGTTTTCAGAAGGAAGTTTCTACCTTAGTTGGAGCATAAATTGGCATAGGGACTCTCACCAGCCCCGCAACGCTCCCAGGGAAAATATACAATAACCTCTTCACAAAAGTAAGATAATTCTGTCGTTTACAAGACTGACATAAGTCATACCCATAGCAATCAGTTGTGGAGGAGGCTGTTTGTAATGAAACAATAGCATTACTGTGTAGCTATTTGGCACTGCTGGACTGTAGGACGGGTGCTCGAGTAGGGCTCCACACTGTATAGATCTTAAGAAAAACTCGGCACTGCTGTGATAGATGTGAAAATTTAACACAATTCAAATCACCATAGGACGTTTCGGTCCATACAGCTGGACCTTCATCAGACGAATTGCCAATGGATGCGAAGTAAGAAGCAGCATGTGAAAAAACGCTGTTGAGACTGAGGTCGCTAATGGCACGCACTACTGTCAGTACAGTACAGGCAGAAGTGCAAGCCCTCACTGCAGTCTCGACAGCGCTTCTTCACACATTACTTCTCACTCCCTATACATTGGCAATCTGTCTGATGAAGGTCCAACTGTATGAACCGAAACGTTCTATCTTGAGTTGAATTGCATTAGATCTTCATATCTATCACTGGAGTGCCGAGTCATTCTTCTCGAAACTAACACTTTAGTAACCACCATGGACAGGTAATGATTAGTGATGAGCGAGCATACTCGCAAATACTCGCCCGAGCATCTCAGTACTCGAGATGCTCGGAGCTCGCCGAGTACTTGCGAGATGCTCGGGTCCCCTCCCTGCATGTTTGGCACTCTTTAGAGCGCCAATCAACATGCAGGGATTGCCTCCCACTCACTGTAATGCCGCAGCCATGGTGGTTGGGGAATTACAGTGATTGGCTGGCCGCACAGCGTCATAAGGTCTATATCAGATCTGTCGCCGCTGTGCTAGTCAGTCTACTCCGCAATCAGGCAGTGTAGGGAAAGGTGCTGCTGAGCTAGGGAGAGATTTGGTTGTGTATTAGGTAGTGTACGGAGAAAACAAGTACATTACACATATCCATCTTAACAAACAGTCCTTCTGAGGACTAATACATCTGCAGAGATATCAGGCAGGCAGTGTATCTAGCAGACTGCAGTGCACATAGCACAAGAGGCTCCATTCCCGTTCTGCCTTCTGCTGCTGTTAGATATTTCTATACAAAGGCCCAGGTCTCAGGGGCCAGGAATAATTTTTTTTGGATCTTAATAGTGTTGAGAGAGTATGTTCTGTTCCGAGTATGTTCGGGCCGAGCTCCAAGTATTTACAGCTGCTCGGTGATTAGGTTAAATCGCTTCCATGTGCATGATTTGCAACTGTTTGACAGCTTTATTACATGTGAGGAATGTGTAAGAAATAGACACTCCTCACATGTAATAAAGCTTTCAAACAGTTGCAAATCATGCACACGGGAGCGATTCAAGCATATCACCGAGCAGCTATAAATACTCGGTGCTCGGCCCGAGCGTACTCGGCGAAAGGGTTAATAGAACATACTCGCTCAACACTAGATCTTAATCCTCATTATTTGCTTAAAAAGCAATCCAGAGAACACCGTTGTTCTGCGCCATTTGCTTGTTGGCACTGCAGAATACAGCCAGGTCCTTTCCATATTACAGCGCTAAAATTCCAGCTATTTAAAACTGTGGTTTGTCCGTCACATGAATCACATATAATTGCGCTGAAAATACTGCCATTTTTGGCCTCAATTCAAATTTTTTTTCAGTGTGTCAGCAAAGTTTTTGACACCGGTTTGCTGTTCAAAATAGTTACCTACAGGCCAGGTATTTAAAACGGTGGTGTCTACATCACACGGATTGCATATAACTTTGCTCCAAATTCAGCCACTTGTAGTGAGTGTGGAAGATATTGTCCTCCATTTAAAATGGGCAAGGCACATGGCATGGGACGGGGAACTGGACGTGATGGTGCATGCAGAGGCCGAGGACAAGGCCGTGGGCAAGCTGAATTGTGCCACAACAAACACCCACATCTTCTCGCCCAATCTTCCTGTCCCAATTCCTAGGGGACGGCAGCACACCACTATTGAACGCAGAGCAGTGTCAAAATGTTTTTGGTTGGATAGCGGATAATGCTTCCAGTCACTTAGCCACCACCACCACCCTGTCTTCCACACGGTCAAGTATCAGTAGCCGTGAGTCTGTACCGCATATTCCTCACCCTGATCCTCCTTCCTCCCACCATGCAGAGTGCCCGGAGGCAACTGATCCCACACTTGGACACTCCGAAGAGCTGTTCACTTTTCCATTTATAGAGTCGGGCCTCTCGCCCGGTCTACTTGAAGCGGGGCAAGAGGAGATCGCATGTAGCGATGCCCAAACATTTGAGCAGCCACGAAGGGAAAGTGTCACAAGAGGTGGACGATGATGAGACAATTGCCAGAAAGTCAAGAGGAGGACCAGGGAGCGGAAGTGGAAGAGGAGGTGATGGATGATATAGTAACTGACCCAACCTGGCAGGAAGACATGCAGAGCGAGGATAGCAGCACACGGTGAGGGAGGCAGAGAACCCCAACAGGGAGGAAGAAGCAGTGTGGTGGCCGCAGACAAAAGGCAGGAAACCGTTCCCCGTAACACCAACACGAAGGAAGTTGCTAGTACAACTGTTAGGTCTTCCTGAGTCTGGTTGTTTTTTAAAGACTCTGTCGATAACCCCAAAAAAGCCATTTGCACCACCTGCCAGGCCAGCATCAGCAGGGGTGGCAAAACTAGCAGCCTGACCACCAGCAGCATGATCAGGCACATGGCAGCAAAGCACCCGACCTTGTGGGCCAAACCCCAGGGTCCAGGAACAGTGTCTGCGGGTGGCACCATTGCTTCCTCCGCTGTTGTGCATGCATTACACAAGCACGTGTCCCAAAACATTAACCGTACCCTCAACAACGCAGTTACCGGGAAAGTCCACCTAACCACGGACACGTGGACAAGTGCTTGTGGGCAGGGACGGTACATCTCGCTGACGGCACACTGGATTAACATAATGGAAGCCGGGACCCAGTCGGACCTTGGGACAGAACACGTCCTCCCGATGCCAAGGATTGCGGGCCATAGGTCCATCAGGGTTGCCCCCACAGTCTACAGCTCCAGCACCTCATTCTCCTCAGCCTCCTCCTCCTCTTCAGCCTCCTCCTCCTCCTCTTCAGCCTCCGCCTCCTCCTCCTCTTCAGCCTCCTCCTCCTCTTCAGCCTCCTCCTCCTCCTCTTCAGCCTCCTCCTCCTCCTCTTCAGCCTCCTCCTCCTCCTCCTCTTCAGCCTCCTCCTCCTCCTCCTCTTCAGCCTCCATCTCCGAAATGACCCCATCAGTCACAAGCTGGAAGCACTGCCTCGGCCAAGCGGCAACAGGCTGTGCTGAAGCTAATATGCTTAGGTGACAAACCGCACAATGCTGAAGAGTTGTGGACAGCTCTGAAAGAGCAGGCAGATCTGTGGCTCACACCGCTGAACCTACAGCCAGGCATGGTCGTGTGTGACAATGGCCAGAACCTGGTGGCGGCTCTGAGGCGAGGCGAGCTCACACACGTACCATGCCTGGCCCATGTGCTTAACCTCGTGGTTCAGCGGTTTCTCAAATCCTACCCAGAGGTGCTGGATCTGCTTGTTAAAGTACACCGCCTGTGTGCCCATTTTAGAAAGTCACCTACAGCTTCTGCCGCCCTTGCCGTGTTTCAGCAGCATTTGCAGCTTCCGGCTCACAGATTGGTGTGTGATGTCCCCACGTGTTGGAACTCTACACTGCAGATGTTCGGAAGGATTTGTGAGCAGAAGAGGGCAGTTGTTGAGTACCAGCATCAACAAGGCCGTCGGTATTCAATTCAGACTCCACACATAAGACCTCAGGAGTGGACATGGATGTCAGACATATGTACCATCCTCCAAAATTTTAAGGACTCCACCAAGATGGTGAGCGGCGGTGACGCCATAATTAGAGTCACCATCCCGCTTCTCTGTCTTCTGAAATGCTCTCTGCTCACAATCAAAGAGGATGCATTGCAGGGGGAGCACGATGAGACGGAGCAAGGAACCATACAGGGTGATTAGACACACAGCCCAGCCTCATCTCATCCGAACGTGGATTGGGTGGCAATGAGGAAGAGGAGGAAGACCAGGAGCTAGTTTCATGCGCTATTGACGGTACTACCTGCACAGCTGTCATACCGTCTGTTCAGCGTGGATGGCCGGAGGAGGAGGAGAGCATGGTCAGTCATCTTCTTGGTGAGTACAGGGAAGTCTTGCCTGTTAGTAGTCTGGCACGCATGGCTGACTTTATGTTACGCTGCCTTTCCCATGACACTTGCGTTCTCAAAATTTTGGGTGACAGTCATTACTGGTTGGTGACACTTCTAGACCCACGCTACAAGAAGAACTTTATAATCTCTTATTCCTGAGGCGAACAGGTCTACAAAAATGGGGCTGTACCAGAAGGCCCTTGTTGCGGAACTATTAAAAAATTTCCCATCTGAAAACGCTGGCGGCAGAGGTCACACTTCGTTGGACAACCAAGGAGTACAGGCGAGAGAGACACAACTTCAATCCAGCAGACGCAGGGGAACACTGTCAAAGTTCTGGGACAATTTTCTCAGTCCCTCCTATTGCACAAGCCCTGAGGCGCGGGGTACTATCACAAGGAGTGCAAAGTTTGGGAAGATGCTGAGGGAGTACCTTGCCGACTGTACCAACGTCCTCCGTGATTCCTCTGTGCCTTATAATTATTGGGTATCCAAGCAGGATACGTGGAATGAACTGGCTCTCTATGCCTTGGAGGTCCTGGCCTGCCCTGCCACCAGCGTTTTATCAGAGCGGGTTTTTAGTGTCGCTGGTGGAATTATTAACTGATAAGCGCATCCAACTGTCAACTGAAAATGCTGACAGGCTGACTCTTATAAAAATGAACAAGGGCTGGATTGGGCCAGACTTCTCAACACCACCGGATGATAGCAGCGTAACAAACTCAAATCCAGTGTCTTTTTTTGGGAGGTGTATTCCCATGCACCTCTTCACACCCACACATGGGCATACACTTCCTGATTTTTTTCTATTTGCTCTTGTCCTCCTCCTTCACCACATCACCAGGGTGACCGTGGTCCATGATGCAACACGCACACAATTTTTTTAAAGAGTGTTTATGATTCCCGTAAAAAAAATTTTTTATACAGTATGTTCATGTATACCCCCCAGGGGTAAATGTTTATCAGCCCATACACTTAGTGCATGGGCATTACAAGTATAGGAGACCCGCTCCTTTCTAATGGGAACATTTTTTTATGAGGCCCTCCTCCACGTCTCTTCCAAGGGGCATTGGAGTGCCTTCCAATTTTTGGCAGCCCTTGCATTCACTGCATAGGCAAACACTATGGCAGACCCACTTCCTAATAATGGGAACATTGTTTTAAGGAGGTCCTCCTCTAAGTCTTTTCAAAGGGGTATTGGGGTGCATCCAAGTTTTCAAAGTGGTATTGGGGTGCGTCCAAATTTTGGGCAGCCCTGCCACTCACTGCATAAGCAATAACAGTACAGGAGACCCACTTTTTAGTAATGGGAACAATAAAACATAGCCGGCTGATAGCTCTCTAAGAATAGTGAGGGCCGACTGCTGGCCCTTTAAGAATAGTAAAGGTTGCCTGATGGCCCTATAAAAATAAGCTTTGTGACTTTCAGAGTCCCTCCTTCATAAATGAAACAGGTTGTGTCTGATGATATCTCACACACCACATGGCCAGATAAGGTTGTAAAATGTTAAAATTACATTTCCTGGTGAATGCATTTGTCACGAAAGCAATGCAAAAGTGAAAAAACGGATCAAAAACGCTACGTGTGAACATAGCCCAAGATGTGGAGGAGCATTTTCGTTTTTGGTTATTTATTTTGCTTTATATACAAGTCATTACCCTGGAAAGGATGTTCCTTAGCATATTTCCCAGGAAAATCCATTTTGGTTTCGTTTTCGTATGTTTTATTGTGAGTCCGTAAAAGTGGCATAATACCTCTGACAATGTTGTTGACAGAAGTGACCTGGGAATCAGAAATGCTTCCATGGGTCTCCCCCATGCTGTTTCCATGTCATTTGAGCACTGTTCCCGTTGATTTGGGCAATTTTTAGGCCCTCTGCAGACCGCCGGGGGGAGCCGCCTGAAAAATGCTCGAGTTTCCCATAGACTTACATTGGGCTCGTTGCTCGGGTCGAGCACCCGAGTATTCCAATGTGCTCGACCCGAGCAACAAGCACCCGAGCATTTTAGTGCTCACCCATCACTAGTAATGATGTGAATGCATTATTGTACACTGCTGTATATTATACGTCAAAGAACAAAAAACGGGTGCAAAGATCTGTATTTCAGCCTTTTACTTTTCAGACATATACCCACAAAAGATCAGTTTTACTCTTACCGGGTCTAATGGTGCTATCTCTGCCAAAGAGGTGCAGCCGCCGGCGTCCTAAACAGAAGTGTTCGATAATGTGAAAGATCTCCACAGGCTTTTCAATGTTTCCTATTTCTGGCTCCTCTGTAATGATGAGATCAATGTCCACGTTGGCATGGATGAAGTCGCCATCCGTGCTGCGGTGCACAGTTCCCCGAATGCCCATAAGGCAGTGCTCCTATGGGAAGAAGTGCACATTAGCCATTATGCAGGAAGGATGCGGTGAAGGTGGACGTACGACAAGCGCTATTCATGGAGGCTTGTATAGTGAGGGTTGCCTCAGATGTGCTTTCTCCTGAAGATAAGTTTGGAACATTATCGCTTGTATAAAAATTGCTTTTCTTACAGCTTTCTTTCAAGATTTATGAAATGGTCACCTGCTATAATGTGCAGACAGATATGTGTCAGGATGATGCACCGCTTCTATAATTTTTTCATCATCACATTAAAAAATGAAGACATCCATCACCTCCAGGAGCAAGCTTGGAGATCTTCCTCGGTGGTACTACATTTTAATACTGCCGCACTTTTCCATCCTATATATTGTTGGTTTCACAGCACACATCCCATAGCAGGCGTGATGATTTAAAGGATACGGCTCCGATTTGTGCTGCTCAGATTTAGACACAATCTTGTTTATCCTACAAATGTCTCATTCTAGTGACAGATGGGAACACTGTACCTTTGTCCTCTGGAAGATTGCCTTAGGGTCTAAGGTCTTGGTCTTTCCAGGATTGTCTTTATTAGTTTTTATCCAACAAATGTCTTCAGATCGTCTAAAGCCCCACTTCCGTAAGCACTGTCAGGATCAACCACAAAAAGTACGGTGAAATAAAACACTAAATATCAGACAGAATCAAGCTACGAGATTACTGCACCCTCCTCAGAGACCTGACTGCAGAACAGATGGAAGAGACCTCACTTCACTACTTGGCTACAAGAGAAAATTTATATAAGTTAAAAAGGGGTTGGCCACTTACCGTATTTTTCGGACTATAAGACGCACCTAGGTTTTAGAGGAGGAAAATAATAAAAAATGTAAGCAAAAAATGTGTTCATGATGCACTTTTAAGAGGGAGGGGGTCTTCTGCTGACACTGGTATAGGGGTAATATCCCCCAATTCTGACAATATGCCCCCCCCCCCCTTCCTTTTATACGTGGTCCCCATCCCCATCCTGGTATGCCTGGCATCCCTCCATCCTGGTATGCATGGCACCCCTCATCCCTATCCTCTTATGCATGGCACCCCTCATCCCTGTCCTGGTATGCATGGCACCCCTAATCCCTATCCTGGTATGCATGGCACCCCTAATCCCTATCCTGGTATGCATGGCACAGCAATCCCCATCCTGGTATGCATGGAACCCCTCATCCCCATCCTGGTATGCATGGCACCCCTCATCCCCATCCTGGTATGCATGGCACCCTTAATCCCTATCCTGGTATGCATGGCACGCCTAATTCCTATCCTGGTATGCATGGCACCCCCAATCCAAATCCTGGTATGCATGGCACCCCCAATCCTTATCCTGGTATGCATGGCACCCCCAATCCTTATCCTGGTATGCATGGCACCCCTCATCTTTATCCTGTTATGTATGGCCCCCTCATCTTTATCCTGTTATGTTTGGCCCCCTCATCTTTATCCTGTTATGTATGGCCCCCTCATCTTTATCCTGTTATGTATGGCCCCCTCATCTTTATCCTGTTATGTATGGCCCCCTCATCTTTATCCTGTTATGTATGGCCCCCTCAGCTTTATCCTGTTATGTATGGCCCCCTCATCTTTATCCTGTTATGTATGGCCCCCTCAGCGTTACCCTGGTATGTATGGTCCCCTCATCCTTAACCTGGTATGTATGGCCCCCTCATCCTTCCTTACAGGCTTGGCAGGTCATTCTCTACAAGGAGAAACATTACCACTTGGATCCCAGTACTAGAACATAAATGTATAAGCTCTCACACTGCTTTGTATTTTTGTGTATATCTACGACAAAGTGAAGGGGTTATCCAGGATATAACATGAAACTTTTAGGAAATGCCATCAGTGTGTGATCGTTTAGATCTGTATAGCAGCAGAATCAGCAGAAAAATGGGGCAGCTGTCCTGTGCTGGATTGCCATGGCCCTTCATTGCAGAGCCCAATTTAGCACCATCTTACAGCAGGGTCTGGTACTGCAGCTCATCCTGATTCAGGTGGATGAGACTGACATGCACCAGACACAGTAATAGTCATAGTGCATAGGACATAGGGGACACTGAAAGGGCCTATTCACCCAAGACCAATGTGCCGAAAAAGCTAGAACACTCAAAAGGAAAGATTTAAGTGAAGGTGTAAGAGCAAAAAAAATGTTTTGCAACCAGTCACACGTTCAAGATTTTCTTGCAATTGACAGTACAAGTGAATGGGGTTTTCAAAACGTAATTCACACGTGAAGGAAAAAAGCTGCACAAAAAGGAGTACATGGTGAGGATCTTCATAGCTGCAGCATGCTCACACTTGTGTGGACTTTCCCTCTATACAAAAAGCATTGTACTGGAGTAAGGGGATAATCACACATAATGCAGATTCATGCGACAATCATTAGCGGCAATTTCCTGCAACGTGTGAACATGGCAGTTCTGGGATTATACTGCAACCATTGTTCACTACAAGAGGTAACCTGTGTTCTGCGAATTGTTTGACCCCACGTTCAGTAAAGTGCGATGCAAGAAACTACCCTGGTTGTCTCATTTCACCCTATTACAATTAGAAAAGGTCAAACAGGTAAATGAAAAATGTAGCCGATACACATGTGAATACGGGATGTCTCGTTTATGTAGTCCACAAATGTGTGTGCGCTAAAAGTGCTCCTATAAACTTGTCTACATATCATCTACATTAGCAAACACAAATCCCCCACTGCAAATAAAGATTTTCAGAAAATGTATATCTTTCTGCCATTAGCAATACACAAAGGAATCAAGAACAATGTAACTAGCGCAACATAACTAATATAATAAGTGGTTTCTCCAAATTTAAAGACAAAATCCCACTTTTAACGACTACTGCAGTCTCGGAATTCTTCAACCCCGCTGTGACAAGCGTCTTTAGTACTTAGCATTTCCTTTGGCTGTTATAATCTGCTGTAAACGTGATGTACAGCCAAACACCAGATTGTGGCATTCCTGAGGAATCTTAGCCCGTTCCTCATGGGAAATGGCCAAAAGTTTGCCAATTTTAAAAAAATATACCTAATTTGAAAAAGGGGGGAATTGAATAATATTGATTGCAACTGTATGTCCTGAGCGCAACCATTAAAAACAAGACTGCAACAAAGAATAGGACTACAAAGCCAGCAGTAATGTAGAGCTGAGTTTTATTCTGTGTTCATCTACCTAAAACTAGTTTAAAGGGACCTGTCAACTTGTCAATGCTGTGAAATTTAAAAGGGGCTGTCCAGCGATAAACGTACATTTTGATCAAAAGATCTTAGATTAAAAATAAGTTCCAAAATTGGATGTGTTTAAAACAAATGTTCGTGTGCAGAGACAATCTAAGGCTAAGTTCACACGATACGTTTTTTGCTGCGGTTTTCAAGCTGCGAAAACACATGTTAGGTCTGCCATTAATAGCAATGCTAATCCGGATGTGCTGTGCACATGATGCGGAAATTTCTGCTCCGGATTCACATTGCGTTAAAAAACGCAGCAGAACCATTTCTACCGCGATCCCGCAGCAAATTAATGCCCATTGAGGTCCATTAAAAACGGAGAAACGCGGTGCGGGTGGTACCCGGGTTGGAGAGGACTACAACTCCTCTCATCCCGACCGCCACTCCCACTTATAACAGCAGGAGCGGCGTGGATGGGAGGAGCAGTAGTCTTCCCAGCCAAGCTGGCTACCACGCGCTGTAAAAAAAAGAAAAAAAAAAAAGAAGTATAAATTAAAAAATAAATCTCTATACTAACCTGTACGGCGGCAATCTTCTCCTCCCGGCTCGCTCCCGACAGCATACTGTTCTTCCAGGACCTGCACTGACGTCACAGATCAGTTGAGCAGTCTCGTGACCATCAGCTGATCTGTGACGTCAACAATCAGCTGATGGTCACGCGACCATCAGCTGATCGTAAGCTCACCGGGGCTGATCAGCTGATCAACCCCAGTGACCTACTGCAGCATGTATATTGCTAGGCGTGATTTTACACCCCTGTCAGTATACAGTGCTGTCTTCTACAGCAGTGACATCAGTGATGGCTAATGTCACTGCTGTAGAAGTGACCCGGATCGTCGTGGGACACTCGGCGGTACGTGGACTACGTAGTTGATGACGGATAGGTGAGGGTTATGGTTGTTTGTTATTTTAGTTTTTTTTCAGACCATCGATGGCTTCGCGGACGGAGTGTAATAAAAAAAAAAAAAATGTAGAACCGTGTTTTTTATTGCATTAAAATACTTTATTCTGGCCGTGTCTTTTATTGAAAAGGCGGCAATAACATTACTACGTAGTTAGTAATCGGGGCGTCTTATAGACTCCCTCCATTACTAACCTGGGCTTCACGTCAGCCGCCGATACAACGTTGACGTGAACCCTAACCCCATTACCCCACTGCCACCGCTACAGGGCAGTGGGAAGAGCGGAGGCTAAGCGCCAGATTTGGGGTATCTTATGGATGCGCCATTTCTGTGACTGCTGAGGGGTGATATTAATAGCCGCAGAGGGGGCTAGTATTCATGGCCCCTTCCCTGGCTATTAATATCAGCTGGCAGCTGTCTAGTTTAGCCTTTGCTGGTTACATTTTATAGGGGGACCCCATGTCAATTTTTTTCTGGGGTCCGCCAGTAATCTAACCAGTAAAGGCTAAACAAACAGGTGTGGGCTGATATTAATAGCCAGAGAACATTGTTGGCTAATGGCCTCTTCCCCGGCTACTAATATCAGCCCCCAGCGGTCGGCTTTCCCTCTGCTGGTTATAAAAATGACGAGGGAGGCCACACCATTTTTTTTTTTTTTTTTTTTTTTTTTTAATTTTAGGCTCTATGCCCACGATCCGGACGTAGGCATTCTATTCAACGCAGGTAAATCCACGTGTTCACTGAACCATGCGTACTTATCACATTCTATACATTCTAGTGGTCAAATTTCTGTTGCGGAGACTAGCGACTCCGCAAGAGAATTTGACATGCTCTGATCCTGAAAGAAGCACCTCATATCAGTGTCCGCGGGTGATTCGCAGCCTCCTCATAGTGGACATGGGATTTCTAGAGATCCCACCACTATGCTGTACCATCTGCACGCGAGTTTGACGCTGTATAAATACACGGCTTCAAACCTGCAGCGGCTCCTCACCATTGCCACGTACCCAAACTCACCCGCAGCATGTCAATTTCTGTAGAGGACATGCCAGTCTCCGCTGCAGATTTTGACCGACTGAAGTGTCATTATATGCGGTGGATTCACATGTGCTGACAACAAAAGTGCGGCATTAGAACACCGCGTTTTGGACGCAAAAAAAATGCGCTGGGTCCAAACCGCTGCTGAGTTCTGATCGGGGGGACGTAGTGGCTAACGAACCAGCTGTGAGATGTTAATTATGGCCAGGGATCGTGTTTGCAAATGGCATCTTCCCAGGCTAAAAATAGCAGCTCACAGCAGCCGCATAAATTACATGAATAGAAATGCTAATGAAGAAGACTGGGCGAATGGGACTAGCTGACACCCAGCTCTTTTGTTTGGTGATGACAAGGTGTCAATCAGACCTTTTCATGACCAAAACTAATTAAAGTAAAGTAAAGAGTTAAATAAACACACAGACATAGAGTAATCACTTTATTTGAAATACAAGACACATTCTTTAATAATACAAATGAACCAAAATACTCACCCCAGTTCTGACGGTAATCCAAAGGTTTAAGTAATGTCCCACCAAATAACTATCTCCAAAAAGCATTCATTGATGTACAAAAACGCTTAAAAAAATGCTTCAAAAACGCCCAGTGTTCTTTCCTGCCAAGGAGATGCAGAAACGCTCAAGAAATTTCTGCTTCAAATCCTGATCGTGCGCACATTGCCTTATAAATGTGCCCCTGCTATGTACTATGGTCTTATTTGCTGTATTTGACCATCCAGTTCATGTTCGGCCATTCTACAGCTCCTGGCGAGGGGAGAAGGCATACGTGACTATAAAAACGACACAGCAGGGCTTGCAGCTGCTTCTTTCTGTGAGGTAATGGATCCAGTTGGATAAACATGTAGGTGGGCTGCACTGCTGAAGTGAATCAATTCTTCAGAGATGATGATGATGATGATGAAAAAGGCTTTTTATTAACAACGAATTTCAACGCCGCACCGGCGTCTTTTTCAAGTTAAAAAAAACAAATGTGTACAGCATGAGAATGGATGGGTTTTTAAAGGCCCAAAATGGATGGCAGTTACATAGGGAACACCCACAGGAACACTTAAACCAATAGGAAAATTATGAAGGGGAGGGACGTTCAACTTGCAATTTCAGAAAAATTAAAGTTGGGCAGAGAAAAAAAAAAAAAAAAAAAGGACCATCCTTAATACTGATAAAATGTAAACAGTGGAATGATTGCAATGTGGGAGAAGTGGGATAAGAACCCAGGATGGGCCAGTGAATAGAAGCCAGTGAGTGACTTTTTTCAGTCAGAAATCTGCAGCAAAACTGATCTCTGGCAGAATTATTTTAATTCTTTATTGAATTAAAATAAATGAGTAATATATTCTAGCGGTACTCTTAGTGGATAATCTTGCTATTATGATCTAGGACTGTTATATAAGAATAGGCTTTTGTGAGAGACTCTGAATGGTTGCGTCTCTCTGGACTACATGTCGTCTTGCTAGATGTTATAGCCTATATAGCTTGATGTCTTTCTATATATCCATCTGAGCTAACAGCATTTGATCATCTTTTCACAAATTTTATGTCTATTTCTATGTTATACAGTATTTGTTTGTGTGCCTTAAGGCAATATTTTAATGATATCTAGTAAAGGTTATTTTTTATGGGTTTTTTGATGCGAGACATAATTATTAGTGCTGAGCGAGCAAGCTCGACTGCTCGTTACTCGCCCGACTACTCGGGATGTTCGGCGAGCACCGAGCATTTCCGGGTTACTCAGGCGGGAGCTCGGGTCTCCGCCCTGCAAGTTTGCCGCTCTTTACAGAGCCAATGAACATGCAGGGATTGCCAGCCAGTCACTGTAATGCTGCAGCAATGTTGTTTGTGGGCATTACAGTGATTGGCTGGCCGCACAGCGTCACCTCGAGTATTTAAAATCGGGCGCCGCCATCTTGGACACAGTCGCTCTGGATCAGAGAGTGTAGGGTCAGTGCTGCTGAGCTAGGGAGAGATTTATACTCAGAAATAGTTAGTGTAGGGTCTCTAAAGCCTGCCAAATCAAACAAACAGTTCTTCTCAGGACTAATATCCATCCCAGATATCAGGCAGGCAGGCAGGCAGGCTGTATAGGAGACGCAGTGGTTATACCAACAAACGCTGCATTACAGTCCTGTGTGCTCCTGTTGATGAAATTGCTGGACTTATCCCCCGGTCTCAGGGGCCAAGAAAAATCCTTTTTTTTTTTTCATCTAAATCAGTATTTTTTTTTTTCCCTCAGTCAGACTGTCCAAATACCCATCTTATTAAACTTTTGGTATGCCCCCCCCCCCCTCAAAAAAAAAAAAATTGAGTGTGTCTGTGACTTGTTCAGACACCAAGATATCTGTTTAAAAGATTCTGGTGTACGCCACATAATTATAACTGTAGTTTTGCAGTTCCACGGGTCAAATCTCTGTATTATCCTGCTTTTGGCATTTTTTGCCGTAAAAAGAAAAACTGTAATAGGGTCTCCCTGTCTGTTCAGTCACAAATATATCTGTTTAAAAGACTCTGGTGTAGGCCAGAGAAATAGAACTGTGGTTTTCCTCTTCCACGGTTCTAATATCCTTTTTATTACCCTTTTTCCATTGATAGTGCGAGTGTAAGCTATTTTACTTCATTTACAATGGGCACGGCGCGTGGCAAGGGACGTGGAACTGGACGTTCTGGTGATGGTGCGTGTAGAGGACGGGGCCGTGGCCAAGGTGAAAATGTGCCACAACCAACAGCCACATCTTCTCGCTCCCAGTTCTTGACCGAATGACTATGGAAGCACACTACAGCACCACTATTGCGAACTGATCATTGTGAACAGGTTATTAATTGGATAGCAGATAATACTTCCAGTTACCTGGGCACCACCACCTCCGGTCTGTCTTCCACACGGTCGACTCTTAGTAGCCGTGAGTCTCGACCGCATACTCCTCCTCACCCTGATGCTCCTTCCTCCCACCATGCCGAGTGTCGTCATACAGCAACTGATCCCACACTTGGACACACTGAAGAGCTGTTCACTGGTCCATTTACATATTTGTGCCCCTCGCCTGCTCCGCTTGAAGAGGTGGAAGAGGAGATCCCATGTAGCGATGCCCAAATATTTGAACAGCCACGGTCACAGGAAGTCGATGCTGGCAATTTGTCACAAGAGGTGGACGATGACGAGACACAATTGCCAGGAAGTGAGGAGGAGGATCGTGGTGCGCAAGTGGAAGAGGAGGAGGTGGTGGATGATCTAGTAACTGACCCAATGTGGCCGGAGGACACGCAGAGCGAGGCCAGCAGCACACGGGGAGGGAGGCAGAGTACCCCAACAGGCAGGAAGAAGCAGTGTGGTGGCCGCACACAGAAGGCAGGCAACAGTTCCCCGTAACACCAAAACGAGGGATGTTGCCAGTACAACCGGTAGGTCTTCCAGAGTCTGGAATTTTTTTAAAGACTCGGCTAATAACACCAAAAAGGCCATTTGTACCACCTGCCATGCCAGCATCAGCAGGGGTGACAAAACTACCAGCCTGACCACAACCAGCATGATCAGGCACATGTCAGCAAAGCACCCCACTTTGTGGGGCGAACCCCAGGGTCCACGACCAGTGTCAGCGGGTGTCACCACTGCTTCTTCCGCTGTTGTGCGTGTAAGAGAACCCCCTGTTGTGCGTGCAAGGCAATCCCCTGTCCATACTGCATGTAAAGATGCCCCCTCCTCTCAGTCTTCACTTGTTATGGCAGTTTCTCAAGAAACAGCATCAACGTCCACGTCCCACCGCAGCGTTCAATTGTCCATATCCCAGAGCTTTGAACGAAAGCGCAAATTCGCAGCCAACGCCCCACAATCCTAAAGTCGCACATTTCACGACTGCTTGCGTTGGAAATGCTGCCTTTTAGGCTGGTGGAGACGGAATCTTTC
This sequence comes from Phyllobates terribilis, assembly GCF_046119375.1. Classification (NCBI taxonomy): domain Eukaryota; kingdom Metazoa; phylum Chordata; class Amphibia; order Anura; family Dendrobatidae; genus Phyllobates; species Phyllobates terribilis. Next base: position 882,338,614 of record NW_027362761.1, read on the forward strand.
CGCAACCTTATGGCGGTGGCTGTCCCTCGGTACTCGGCCCCCAGCCGACACTATTTTGCCCGGTGTGCCATTCCCGCACTACACAAGCACGTGTCCCAAAACATCTACCGTGCCCTCAACAATGCAGTTACTGGGAGAGTCCACCTGACAACGGACACGTGGACAAGTGCTTGTGGCCAGGGACGGTACATCTCCCTGACGGCACACTGGGTAAACACAGTGGAAGCCGGGACCCAGTCCGACCTTGGGACGGAACACATGCTTCCCACACCGAGGATTGCAGGCCCTATGTCAGTCAGAGTTGCCCCCACAGTGTACAGCTCCAGCGCATCATCCTCCTCCTCCTCCTCCTCCTCCTACTCCTCCTCCTCATGTTCAGCCTCAATCTCTGATATCACCACATCAGTTACAAGCTGGAAGCACTGCAGTACTGCCTCCGCCAAGCGGCAACAGGCTGTGCTGAAACTCATAGGATCACTTCTGATGGGCACACTCTTAGGCAGTGACCTGGGTGTCAGAGATGCTTGCAGGGGTCTTCCCCATGCCGTTCCCATGTCTTTTCAGCACTGTATACATGTGTCACACAGCACATGGCCAGATAAGGTTGTAAAATGTTAAAATGACATTTCCCGGTGAATGCATTGGTCACGGTTGAAAGCAATACAAAAGTGCAAAAACGCATAAAAAATGCTACTTGTGAACATAGCCCAAGGTGTGGAGAAGTATTTTTGTTTTTGGTTATTTATTTTACCTTATACACAAGTCTTTACCCTGGAAAGGAACTTCCTTAACATATTTCACAGGAAAACCGTTTCAGTTTCGTTTTTGAACGTTTTATTGTGAGCCCGTAAAAGTGGCTTAATACCTCTGACCACGTTGGTGACAGCAGTGACCTGGGGGTCAGAAATGCTTCCTGGGGCGATGCCCATGCTGTCCCCATGTCATTTGAGCACTGTCACTATCGTTTTGGGCACTTTTTAGATTTTCTACACACTGCCGGGGGTGCCGCCGCAAAAATGCTCGGGTCTCCCATAGACCAACATTGGGCTCGTCGCTCGGGTCGAGCACCCGAGTATCACAGTGAGCTCGGCCCGAGCTTCGAGCACCCAAGCATTTTAGTGCTCGCTCAACAGTAATAATTATATACCCATGAGGTTATCCTATTTCTGTAATCTGATTCCTTATAACTTCCTAACAAAAAAAAAATTACATTTCAAAGAATTCAAAGTTTGAAAATTGCAAAATTTTTCACAAATAAACGCAAGTCATATAGAAGAAATGTTACTACTATCATGAAGTACAATATGTAACGAAAAAACAGTCTCAGAATCAGGGGGATCCATTGAAGCGTTCCAGAGTAATTACCTCATAAAGTGACAGTGGTCAGAATTGTAAAAATTGGCTTGGTCATGAAGGTGAAAACAGGCAGGGGGGTAAAGGGGTTAATCTCCATTTGAAGTTTTCTGCCAATTAGATTTCGGTGCACGGGGGCCAGACTGTACACGGGGTCTTCTCCTCCCTGTCTGTGATTCCCCAGCCCCCCTGCCTGCCTCATTTGTTTGAAGAGGAGATTTCAAAACACTGAAAAAGCAGTGACCTGTTATTCACAAAGACAGTGAGGAGACGACCAGTGCACAGTCCGGCCCCTGTGCACCCAAATCTAATCAGTAGAAATCTTCAAGGTATCAATGTAATCAGTGTTACAGCCATGTCTTTACATTGCAAAAATGTGCTGACAGGACTCTTTAAACACAAACAATTGTGGAATCTATTAATAATCTAAGATCTATTGATTAAAATGTACTTTGTTAGTGGGACAACCAGTTTAAGTGCACCAGAATAAGGCTATGTGCCCACGATGCAGAAATGCTCTGGATTTTTCCTGAGCGTTTCTGCATCTCCCTGGCAGAAAAAAACGCATGCGGATTGTACATGCGGATTGTACATGCGTTTTTCCTGCCAGGGACATGCGGAAGTGAAGCGTTCTTCACTTGCATTTCCGCATGCGGGTTGTCAAGCGCTTTCCAAGCAATTTTAGCATCACTTGGAAAGTGCTTGACAACTTGGTTACACTATATAAATCCATGCAACCGGCATGGATTTATATAGTGTGACCCCAAAGAATGTCAAAAAATAAATATACTTACCTTCTGATGGCCCCCGCAGTCTTGCTTCGCTTCGTCCTTGCTTGCCGGCAGCTTGCGGTACACTACACTGAAGGACCTGCCGTCACATGACGTCAGCGCAGGTCCTTCAGTCCACCGCGATCTGCCAGCAAGCGAAGACAAGGACTCTGGGGGCCATCAGAAGGTAAATATCATATTTATTTTTTATTTTATTATTTTTTTTTTTTACAGGTTCTATGGTACCCGGGTCCAGAGGAGAGTCTCCTGTCCTCCACACCCGGGTACCATCCGCACATTGAACGCATGGATTCTGCATGTGCTTATCTAGTGAAGCGGAATACATGCGTTCCAATGCAAGTCAATGGCGGCGAAAACGCAGCACTTCCGCAAAATAATTGGTAGTGCTGCGGATTTTTCCACAATGATAACCCGCAGTGGAAATTTCCGCAGCATGTGCACAGCACATACGGATTATCATTGGGAAACATGGCAGGCCTTCTACCATGCGTTTTTGCCGCTGCGGAAAGGCTTAAAAAACGCATCGTGGGCACACAGCCTAAGCCGATTGGTCTTATAAGTCTGTGCAAAAACATTCAGTATAACTCAATACCTAGTAGTCACGTACGTGGTCCCAATCAGTGATGCCTGTAACGGGATACTCTATGGTCTTATTAACAATCGTACTGTGTGCAGTGCTCATATGCTGTTTTATGTAGCCCTTTAACATCCTGGATCGCTCCGTCTATGGGGCCAATAAATTACACAGCAAGGCAAAACTGACAGAGTACCTTTAATCCATGGCTGATCATAAGAGTTGTACGCTTTGATCATTTTAGAATACAATGACAGATTCACTTTATGTCACCTCAAGAGTGAAATTCTAAATTCTGCCAGGATGAAAATCCTATTACTTGGAAACTAGTCCGTGTGATGCGGTCATGGTGGACTGTATAATGAAACACTTGACTCCACCAGTAAATACAGCACACATGGCCACGTCTAATACCAGGAATCTCTGGCATCTTCTCACATATCACACCTGCATTATACAATATGTCCAGTGTATGAGACAGGCAGGAAGCAGCCGTCAGCAGCAGCTATATAACAAGGATTATCCCACTTACCATCCTACCAAAATCCAGACCTTCTCCGGAGCCGCACCAAAGGAACACAAAGGCCCTGGAACCGGCAATGCCTTCAATGTCTAATTTCATTATCTAAAACAGAACAGAGACGATAGGATTAATGATTTCATGTCTATGGTGCAGACATTTGTGACCGGTCATCACGTCCCAGTGCTGTCATTATAATAGCACCAAGTCTGACATCACAACTAAGCTGTAATGTGCAGCAGATGTGACCATACTTGAGAGAGACATGGGGAACGGAAACTAGAAAGGGTAAGATTACACCGTAGTCTGGAAGAGTAATCGCTGCTGATTAAAGAGCCGTAGACAAATTGGAGAAGAAAATGTTTCCATGGCAAGATGGAGCCGCTGAAATGTATTTCCCATCAGCAAATTCTTAGATTAGATTGTCCCGTCGACAGGTTATTAAAGGAATCGTCTGGTTTAATGGAGAATCCACCTTCTGAAACCTTATCTGTAAACCACAGAGCAGAGCATCTCTCAGGAGGACCCAGCAACATCGTAACAGTTAAAGGGGTTTTCCGGAAAACCCCTATCCCCTAACAGCAAAAAGACTCCACCACTGCTCTCAGTGTCCGTTGTTGTCTGCAGTGCTTACAACATCTCAACAGCATTGCAGCCAATCATTGGCTCTGCTTGAGATGATGTCACGTTGACAGAACAGCAGCCAATGAGTGAGTGAAGCAGATCGTGACATCATCTCAAGCAGAGCCGCTGAGCTAAATGATTGGCTGCAATGCTGTTGACATGTCGTAAGCGCTGCAGACAATAACGGACACAGTTAGCTGCAGCTAATATTAGACGCCAGAAGGAGCAGCAGAGACTCCGGCTTGGACCTGGGGAGGGTAAGTAAAAAACAATTTGGTTTCATCACCCAAACTTCAAGGGGTTTTTTAATAACCAAAAAAAACTCTTTAAATTGAGTCTGTCAGTACAAAGTGACTGTTCAAACCAAGCACTGGTACTCGCTATACCATTGACGTTACCGAGCATTTCATTGCACCTTCCCACTAATATATTTTCCATCTTTCTCCGCTCTTCTCTGCCGCTTATAAGCCAGAGCTGTCAATCAAGGAAGAGGACGGCAGACACAGATAGAACAGGTGGGAAGGTGGACTGTTAGGCCATGCCAAGGGGGCACCAAGTACCTCTGCTTGGTTTGAGCAGTCATTTTGTGCCAACAGAGTCCCTTAAATAAAATCTTACCCAATTACAGCTGAAAACATTCAAATACAAGCATCTATATATCTGGGGAGCAACTAATGTCGGTGATTATTTCCTAACTTGAGAATCAAGGATTTCATAATGCATTGTTAGAGGCAAAAAAAAGGGTTCAGGTGAGTGTGAGCCCATATTACCGGCTGGTACAAATCCTATAGTCTGAATACGACACAAAATACAAGCTGTAATGTAATGGCTTGTAGTCTGCCGACAGTGCAATGACAGCTTCTACTAAGTGCTGGCACCCGGCTATCCCGGACCACTGGACTGCTATACTAACTATGTATGGGGGCCATCAGGGCCTGCTAGGACAATGGTGTAAGTTGGGCCCTGTGCAGCTATGACAAGGGAAAAGGAGAAAACAATATCATTTTCTATTCAAATATTAAGCAGCTGAATACAAGACAGAAAAACAAAGTAAACTAGTCCAAATACATTGTATATCAGAATTCGGAGATCTGTGACCTCCATTATCTGAATAAAATGGAACAAGACGTCCAATTAGAACATGGCACATTCAGGCAGAATGCAATTCTTTTCCCGATATGGATTCCCTACAAATAGAGAAAGGAGATTGATCTCGCCCTGTGCTAACAGGTTGGTGACAGAATTAACCTTTGGTCAAAGCTGAAATCTCACGGGAAAATAAGACAATCTGCTCTTACATTTCTCGTGGCTTAAAGTGCGAAAAAGAAAAGGAGACTGCAAAAAAGCACTGGGTGGCAGGAAGATCTGGATGAGCATTCGGCACATTCACTGTTATCCAATAGTAGCCCAAAACTTCTGGGATCATGTACAGCGTCTATCTCAGAGATTAACTTGTTTCTTATGTTTTTTTTTTGCCTATAACTGGATCAATAGGGGAAATTGTAAACTAGAAACTTTAGAGTGTAAAGGGCTGATTCATTATTGCACATTTCCCAAAACTTTACAATATCTTAATAAACGGGTCTTTAAAAAACCCCCAAAAATGCAAATAAAGATTCAGGTTCTAATAGTTTCTATCTGAATAGATTACTTACATCTTCCCAGGTCCACCAGTTCTCATTGGCGGCAATGCCGGTTTCTCTGTAATATTCCTCTAGTGGCGGTTCAAGGAGGATGACATCAAACTCGCTCTTTAACTCTCTCAGATCAAATGTCTCCAGGTCTGCCTGTAAGTACCTGCATCAGCAAAACGGGAAATAAAAGGGTGAAATTCCTTCTGACCACAAAGACTTATAATCCCGCAGTTATATTATCTGTAATATAATGAGACATTTTTATGACTGCCCCATGATGCAATACGCGCCCCCCTACCCCGAGAGGCAGGGAGCGGGCCGCCCCCCTACCCCGAGAGGCAGGGAGCGGGCCGCCCCCCTACCCCGAGAGGCAGGACGCGCTGCTAACAACGCAAGGTAGATGATGCAAGGACCAGTTAAACATATCAGATCATACTGGTAACATATGCCATATACTAATTAGTATAGGAGATATGTTACACTGCTTCCTATGACATAAGCCCCAGTCCGTCCACAGAGTGGAATTAGGCTGTGTGCCCAAAATGCAGTTTTTATGCGCTTTCGCAGCTGTATTTCGGCCGCGGAAACGCATTAAAAACGCTTGGTACGAGGTCTGGCATGTTCCCCAATGATAATCCGCATGTGTGCACATGCTGCGGAAATTTCCGCTGCAGATTATCATTGCGGAAAAATCCGCAGCACAGCCAATATAGGCGCGATTTCACGGCGAAATCGCGCCCATTGACTAGCACTGAACAGCAGCAAACCCGCATGTATAATATCTATACATGCGGATTTGCTGGGGTTCAATGAGCGGATGGTACCCGGGTTGGGAGAGGAGACTGCTACTCCTCTCATCCGACCGCTGCATCCAGCCCGTGTGCCAGCACTAGTTAAAAAAAGAATTAAAAAGTATAAAATATAAAATCTTCATAATCACCTCTTCGGTGGCTCCCGGGGTCCTCCCGGTAACCATCAAGTGATCAGTGCCGCAGCAATCAGTTGATGGTCACTGCTGAGTGCTGATCGGGGAGGGGGGGGACGTAGGGGCTAACAAACCAGCTGTGAGATGTTAATTATGCCCAGGGAAAATGTTTGTCTAGTGGCACATTCCCAGGCTAAAAAAAAAAAAACTTTTCACAGCAGTCGCATAAATTACGTGAATAGAAATGCTAATGAAGATTGGGTGAATGGGACTAGCTGACACCCAGCTCTTTTGTTTGGTGATGACCAAACAAAAGTAAAGAAACACACATACACACTGTAAACACTTTATTTGAAATACAACAGCCCCATTCTTTAATCATTTAAATGAACCAATATACTCACCCCAGTGCTTATGGTAATCCAAGGGCTTAAGCAATGTCCCACCAACTCACTACCTTTATTTAGCTCCAAAAATCATTCATTGATGCTCAAAAAAGCTTAAAAAAAACACATGTAAAAACACGTCAAAAACGCATGTAAAAACCGCATGCGTTTTTTCTGGCAAGGAGAGACAAAAAAGCTCACGAAATTTCAGCTTCAAATCTGCATCGTGGGCACATAGCCTTAGATTGTGAACCTCAATATTATGGATAGGACGGACGTGAGTGACTGCAATCGCTGAGCAGGTCGGGGATTCTGCGCAGTATGGTGGAATAGCTCTTCTGCTCTGACACAAATAAGAAGACTACGTTTTATCCTTCCCCGCGTGCTCCCACAAAAAGAAAAAAGAAAACTGAAAAATCTGTTATAATCTACAAAACTGATCATAGATTCAAGGATCATTTCAAACCTGTAACCGTGATGCCAATGTAGCCAGAAGCTTGAATGGCGCCAACACATTCACTTTCTGACTCCGGAGGGTGTGGACATGCCTGTCTGCCTCTCTGCTAGATTGTGGAGACAATACGGCGCCGGACTACTGGCAGCCCATTGCAGCAGCAGAAGCTTCTACTTTATTTCAGTTACAGTTTTGTTACAGTTATTTTATTTTATTACCTTGTGGATGGAAGATACAACACTTCCCACACTATCAACTGCTGCTGGGCACACAGCACGAGATCTGCACCTGGATCTTCTTCCACCACTTACAAGTCTCCTGCAGGTACAGACACTCTGGGGCACGCAATACGGACCATCTCAGCTAATGCTACTGAAGGATGCATGCTGCTACCCACAGCCTGTGACAGGGATACAGCCATATGTGAACGGTGGAGGTCACTGCATACGATCTGCCATGGAGAGGACTGGTGTGATGGGTGGAAACAATGACGGGATGGTGGACCCTAGGTCTGTTGCTAAACGAGCAGTGTATTCTAGGGATCGTCTTCTGGAACTGCGCAGGATAAAGTCTTCTCCAGCAGTGGCAATACTGAATGTTCCACGGGAAATAAGGAGACCTTTCAGAGGCTGCAGAGCAGGCAAGAAGATCAAGTCCTGGAGGAGAAGGTTTAAACCAGTGATCCCATCCATTATCATGGGTAACGTACGATCGCTGGGAAATAAGTCGGATGAACTGCTGGCTCTGAGTAAGACCCAGAAGGAGTTTAGGGAATGCAGTCTCATGTGCTTTACAGAAACCTGGCTGCATGAGGAGGTCCCAGATTCATGTGTCTCGGTACCAGGGTTTCAAATGGTTCGGGCTGATAGAGAGAGAGTTAGATGCGGCAAGAAAAAAGGTGGAGGAGTGATACTCTACATTAACAACAGATGGTGCAATCAGGGGCATGTAACTGTTAAGGAGAAACATTGCTGTCCAAATATTGAACTGTTAGCAGTGGGCCTCAGGCCTTACTATCTGCCTAGAGAATTCACTCTTGTTATTGTAGTTGTGATGTATATACCACCATCTGCGAACCCAGAGGCTGCTGGGGATGTGTTGTCAGGGGTGATGGCCCGGCTTCAGACTAAACACCCAAACTCTCTAACTGTAATTTCTGGGGATTTCAATCGAGTAAAGATCTCATCTGCAATACCAAAGTTCTATCAATATGTCAAATGTCCTACACGGGACAACAACACACTGGATCTCCTCTTTGCTAATGTTAAGAATGCTTATTCATCGGCTGCATTACCCCCCCTGGGGAAATCTGACCACAACCTCATACTATTGTCTCCTGCTTACCAACCAGACGTCCGCAAACAACCAGTGACAATTAAAAAGATAAGGAAGTGGTGTCCAGCTGCAGAGGAGGCGTTACAAGACTGCTTTGATTGTACAGACTGGGAGGTGTTGTGTACCATGAAAGAGAATTGTGATGTTAATGAGATTACTGGCAGAGTTACTGATTACATCAACTTCTGTATGGACATAGTAGTACCTGTTCAAGAGATTCGGTGTTATGCAAACAATAAGCCATGGATTACAAAAGAGTTGAAACATTTACTAAACATGAAAAAACTGGCTTTTAAAAGGAAGGACAAGGAGGCATTGAAAATTATACAGCGAGACCTAAAGGGGAAAATTAAGATTGCCCGTGAGGCATTCAGAGTTAAATTAGAAAATCAATTTGCACAAAAAAGCTCCAGAGAGGTGTGGGCTGGAATGAAGCTAGTGACTGGGTTTAAGGCAAGGTCGGAGCAGGGGGGTGGTGGACTTAGAATGGCTAATGAAATGAATGAGTTCTTCAATAGATTCAGCAATAAAGGTGCGGTAGCAGCAGGGAAGGGGGAGGAGGCCGGGGAACAACTAGCTAAATTAACAGGGGGTGAAATAGATCATTTCTCGGTCTCCAAAAATGACGTGAGGGACCAGTTTAGTAAGCTGGCCATTGGCAAAGCAACAGGGCCTGACGGTCTCAGTCCACGTGTCCTCAGAGTGTGTGCAAATCAGTTGTGTACTGTCTTCCAGCATCTCTTTAACCAGAGCTTACAATCAAAGAGAGTACCAGTGCTATGGAAGACTTCCTGCCTGGTGTCGGTTCCCAAGACTACCTTCCCGGCTTCCCCGGGGGACTATAGACCGGTGGCCTTAACATCGCATGCGATGAAGTCCTTGGAGAGAATAGTACTTGCTCACTTGTGTCCGAGGGTGATGGCGCATACTGATGCTCTTCAGTTTGCGTACCGGCAGGGACTGGGGGTGGACGATGCTGTAGCGTCTCTGCTACAAACAGTACATTCCTTTTTGGACAATGATGGAACCACTGTGCGTGCTTTGTTCTTTGATTTCTCTAGTGCGTTCAACACATTACAGCCACTCTTACTGCGTGGAAAGTTGATTAAAATGGCGGTGGATGAGGGACTTGTGAATTGGATAATTGACTACCTGTCGGATAGGCCACAGTTTGTTAGGTGGGGGACGGCTACATCAGATAGTGTACTGAGCAGTGTCGGAGCCCCGCAGGGAACAGTGCTGTCGCCATTCCTCTTTACATTGTACACAGCTGACTTTCAGTATAAATCAGACCGTTGTCACCTCCAGAAGTACTCGGATGACTCTGTGATAGCTGGCGGTATTGGGAAGGACCGGGATGAAGAGGAATATAGAAGGGTGGTTGCGGACTTTGTAGTATGGTGCCAGGCTAACCATCTAGAACTAAATGTTAAGAAAACCAGGGAGTTGGTGATGAGCTATGGAAGGTGCAAGAAGGTATGCCTACCTGTTACCATTGACGGTCAGGATGTGGAGATGGTGGACAGTTTCAAATATTTGGGGGTTTACCTGGATAGCAAGCTAGACTGGAAGTGCCACATGGAGAAGGTCTACAAGAAGGGGATGAGTAGATTGTACTTCCTAAGGAAGTTAAGGTCTTTTAATGTGTGTGGCAAAATGCTTGAGGTGTTCTACCAATCCATTGTGGCTAGTGCCACCTTTGCGGCAATAATTTGCTGGGGTAACAGTGTGCGTGTTGCTGACGCCAACAAGCTCAACAAACTTATAAAGAAGGCTAGCGCGACGGTGGGCCTACAGCTTGGGACTTTTGAAGAGGTGGTAGAGGATAGGATTAAGAAGAAGTGCAGAGCTATAATGGGCAACAACACACACCCGCTTTATGAACTGTTTGCGAAACAGAAGAGCACATTCAGCAATCGCCTAATACAACTAAGGTGTAAAAAGGAAAAATACAGAAGATCGTTTGTTCCAACAGCTATGGGGGTGTTTAACAAATGTCTGAAAAGCAATGTCTAAAGCATTCCAAATGTTATGTTATCATATGTGTCATGTTCGAGATCTGTGTTCTGCTGCTGTGATACCGCAATTTCCTACGGGATAAATAAAGTATATCTTATCTTATAAGAATAAATTATGATCTTCTGCAACAACATAGTGCTGCCACCAGGGAGCGGTCAGGAGCTGCCAGCAGCTTAAAAGCTGAATAATGAGAGCAGCAGTATAGAGCCATAATGACAACTTACTACAAGACCCTCCAGCTCACAGCCGTAACTGAAGAGGAGACATCAAACATTAACCCCTTATGGACCAGGGGATTTTTCATTTTTTCCCATGCCTTCTTCCAAGAGCCATAACCTTTTTATTTTTCAGTAGACATTGTGATTCGAGGGCTCGTTTTTGTGGGACGAGTTGTTAGCTTTGATGATATTCATTGTGTGGCAAAAATGACATTACCAGTACAAATACGGCAATACCAAACTTGATTGATAGCAGCGATGGGAGCTCAGCTCCGACCGCTCGTGAGGGTATGTGCACAAGGTCAGGAGCTGCTGCAGGTTTGACGCTGTGGACTTATGCAGCGTCAAACCCAGAGCGTCCAGATGTTACAGCACAGTGGATGGGATTTCTAGAAATCCCATGTCCACTATGTGTCTGTGGCTCACCCGCAAAAACCGACGTGCGGCGCGTCTTTCCAGAAAAGCAGCATGTCTATTTCTCTTGCGGGTCCACACGTGGGCTTTCCCCATAGACTAACATCAATCATCAATGAGGAAAGTCCGCATGCGAAAAAAAAAAAAATTGTGGCCACTCATTTGCATAATGAGGGCAGAAGCCGTGCGGATGTTCTGCAGCGTCCGGGCTGCAGCGGCTTCTCATCGTGGGCACATACCCTAAGGAGTTAAAGTAGAGCATCCAAAAATATTTTTCTTCCCTAATTATTTATAAATATCTAAGTCATGTAGTTTAAGTGTATTAACTAGTTAAGAATCGCTGCTGGCCCACGTGACCGCCCGGGAGCTTTGCTGGCCCACTATGGTCTACTATCTGGTGCGGTGGCGGCTTTCCTTGTGTAAGTTGAAGGCTCAGAACTAGGCTCAATAGACTTACATTGAGAAAGTGACTTCTGGTCCCCACATCATCCCCTGTATGAGCCAGATATTCTGGTTTCAGGTCACGTGGCCAGAAGAGGATAAGAGAAATGCTGGAAACGATCGGTAAGTATTTTAATACACTTGTACTACTTTTTATACATGCTGTATTTAGAGGAAGTTAAAAGGGAAAATAAATTGCAGGGAGCACTTCTTTAAACTAAACCATACAGAAGGATATACATTTAATGCCACACTTACATTGGAGGAGTATTGGACTTTGATATTAAGTCATCCTTCAGTCTGATCAGCTCTCGGAGTTTTGGATATTCCTCAAACCGGTCGGCTAATCCTAAACAGGAGATGGAAAAGGTGTTAGCAGGTTCTGGTATCCATGTGCAGACAAGCAAGCGTTACATCCCGGGCAGTACAAGATCAGAAAGCAATCCCATATGTGTCTGGCCGCCTCTAGACAGGAACTTATTAGAGGGCCAAGCCCTGAACTCCTTGCTGATACATATACATTATGTACGTCCCAGGGGCACGTGACGGACCTCAGAAGAAAGCATATTAATATTACAAGCCCTACAGAATCCCTCAGAAAAATACAGCAATGACGCTGAGGGATAGAAAAGCTTTTAGGAATAGCCCATAAAAGTAATATATAAGAAGCGGAAAGTCAGAAATATACAGCAGTCTAATCTGACAGCAAACATCATACCAACGTCTCGGATAAAGTTCTGAGGTCTGTGGCCCGTATCAACAAAATGTTGGCAATAGTCATTGTGGGGATTCAAGCTCTGGGTTCCCTGCAAAGAGAAAAAGTTAAAGGGCAATGAAGGTAGCTTCATGGAGAAGAGACTTGTAGCTCGGTTAGAGGAGTAAATCTAATAATTCTGTAATATAAGTAGCAATTACAGACATATCAATGCCCATGGAAGAGTCATCAACCGCAGCGTGGACATACAGAGCGCTGGGACACCTTCATCAGCCATACTGGGGACACACGGATTCTATCACCAGGAGATTTCAGAAGATGGTCCAACCACAGGTGCACAACCTTTTTTCGGTTAAGTGCCAGATTTTGTGATTGTACCAGTCCTAATTGCCACATAAAGTTTGTAGGGGAATCTTGATTGGAGATATATAATCGACAGTACTATATATGCCATAATCTAATAAGTGGGTGTCCACGGCTGGAATACACTATTGTACACAAGAAGGGTTCCTTGCTCCCCTATTTAAAACTCCAGAAAAAGGAGTCAAGATGACCTTACAATCCATGAGCACAGCTGTCCCCATAATTTACTGAACACAGAGGACTCCGACACAGAATGGCACTGGGGGCCACAGGTTGTGCACCCTTGGTCTAAACCCCATAGTCGCTTACGTACTTCAGTGTTCACGTGGTGGATTTCAGTGCAAGGGGATGGGATTTTATAAAATCAAATCCATGTGAAGCAGACATTTTTTCCATGTCATTTTAGATCAGCAGCTCGTCAATTACATTGCACATTTTCACCCTTTCAATGTATAGGTGTAATAACCGCAGTGATTCCGCAGTAAAATCATTGGTGTGAACAGTGTGATTGGTAAATGCTCCACAATATCAATGATTAGTATCCAAGGAACGTAAAGATATATCCAGACTCAACAGAAAATGTTACCACGTGTGGATGTATCATTAGGTTTCTAGGATCCTAATCATTGACACCAATACATACTCTAAATTACAAAATCCCGTTTAAAGGGGTATTCTCAAGCTTAAAAGTTATACTTCATCCATGAAGGAGGGGATAACATCTTGATCGCTTGGGGTTAGACTACTGGAACTCCACTGATTCTGAGAACCAGGGCTCTGGAGATCCTCCTGGAAGTGGAGTAGTGGTTGATCATGGACCCCTCCGCACCATTAATTTTAATAGGAGTGCTGGAGACCAGCTGAGCACAGGTTTTGACTATTCCGGCGGTCCGACTAAGAATGGAGTGGGAGTGGGCATGATTGGAGCGGTGGTCAATTTCATGAGGCTCTTAAAAGCCTTGGTTCTTGAGATCAGTCAGGCCCCCAGCGATCGGGAAGGAATTCACTAATCCAAACTTGAGAATATATTTCATTAAAAAACGTACACACTAAACAGAAAAACAGCAATTTGTATGCGTCCAATCATGTGGATGGAAACTTCAAAATTGAATTTCCGGAGGAAATTTCCAATACCCCAGTTACCCTGTACATCACACATGTCAAACTCTGGCCCGCAGGAGTATATTTGGCCCACAATGCCAGTTGAGGCCACCATTCTGTATGGCGGCCTATGTGGGCCCCACCATTCTCTATGGCGGCCTATGTGGGCCCCACCATTCTCTATGGAGGACAATGTGGGGCCATTATACTGTATGGAGCACTATATAGGGCCATTATATTATATGGAGCACTATGTGGGGCCATTATACTGTATGGAAGTCGGCCCGCGACTTCGTCTTAGCTTTTAATTTTGTCCTTTTGTGTATTTTGAGCTTGACATCTCTGCTGTACATGCGGAACAGAATATTGGCCTTCATGGCTTGTACAGATTTTAGTTCTTTTAGGTCTTCTTTGTATAATATTATTAGTAGTACAGACCAAAAGTTTGGACACACCTTTAAAGATTTTTCTGTATTTTCTTGACTATGAAAATTGTACATTCACACTGAAGGCATCAAAACTATGAATTAACACATGTGGAATTATATACTTAACAAAAAAGTGTGAAACAACTGAAAATATGTCTTATATTCTAGGTTTTTCAAAGTAGCCACCTTTTGCTTTGATGACTGCTTTGCACACTCTTGGCATTCTCTTGATGAGCTTCAAGAGGTAGTCACCGGAAATGGTTTTCACTTCCCAGGTGTGCCCTGCCCTGGGATTTCTTGCCTTATAAATGGGGTTGGGACCATCAGTTGTGTTTTGCAGAAGTCAGGTGGATACACAGCTGAGAGTCCTGCTGAATAGACTGTCAGAATTTGTATTATGGCAAGAAAAAAGCAGCTAAGTAAAGAAAAATGAGTGGCCATCATTACTTTAAGAAACGAAGGTCAGTCAGTCCGAAAAATTGGGCAAACTTTGAAAGTGTCCCCAAGTGCAGTTGCAAAAACCATCAAGCGCTACAAAGAAACTGGCTCACATGAGGACCGACCCAGGAAAGGAAGACCAAGAGTCACCTCTGCTTCTGAGGATAAGTTTATCCGAGTCACCAGCCTCAGAAATCGCAGGTTAACAGCAGCTCAGATTAGAGACCAGGTCAATGCCACACAGAGTTCTAGCAGCAGACACATCTCTACAACAACTGTTAACAACTTTGTGCAAAGTAGCCACATTTTGCTTTGATGACTGCTTTGCATACTCTTGATGAGCTTCAAGAGGTAGTCACCGGAAATGGTCTTCCAACAATCTTGAAGGAGTTTCCAGAGATGCTTAGCACTTGTTGGCCCTTTTGCCTTCACTCTGCGGTCCAGCTCACCCCAAACCATCTCGATTGGGTTCAGGTCTGGTGACTGTGGAGGCCAGGTCATCTGGCGTAGCACCCCATCACTCTCCTTCTTGGTCAAATAGCCCTTACACAGCCTGGAGGTGTGTTTGGGGTCCTTGTCCTGTTGAAAAATAAATGATGGTCCAACTAAACGCAAACCGGATGGAATAGCATGCCGCTGCAAGATGCTGTGGTAGCCATGCTGGTTCAGTATGACTTCAATTTTGAATAAATCCCCAACAGTGTCACCATCCATCCGTTCACCTTTTCTGCGTCGCACAAAGACACGGTGGTTGGAACCAAAGATCTCAAATTTGGACTCATCAGACCAAAGCACAGATTTCCACTGGTCTAATGTCCATTCCTTGTGTTCTTTAGCCCAAACAAGTCTCTTCTGCTTGTTGCCTATCCTTAGCAGTGGTTTCCTAGCAGCTATTTTACCATGAAGGCCTGCTGCACAAAGTCTCCTCTTAACAGTTGTTGTAGAGATGTGTCTGCTGCTAGAACTCTGTGTGGCATTGACCTGGTCTCTAATCTGAGCTGCTGTTAACCTGCGATTTCTGAGGCTGGTGACTCGGATAAACTTATCCTCAGAAGCAGAGGTGACTCTTGGTCTTCCTTTCCTGGGGCGGTCCTCATGTGAGCCAGTTTCTTTGTTGCACTTGATGGTTTTTGCAACTGCACTTGGGGACACTTTCAAAGTTTGCCAAAATTTTTCAGACTGACTGACCTTCATTTCTTAAAGTAATGATGGCCACTCGTTTTTCTTTACTTAGAATTTGTATTATGGCAAGAAAAAAGCAGCTAACAGTCTATTCAGTAGGACTATCAGCTGTGTATCCACCAGACTTCTGCACAACACAACTGATGGTCCCAAGCCCATTTATAAGGCAAGAAATCCCACTTATTAAACCTGACAGGGCACACCTGGGAAGTGAAAACCATTTCCGGTGACTACCTCTTGAAGCTCATCAAGAGAATGCCAAGAGTGTGCAAAGCAGTCATCAAAGCAAAAGGTGGCTACTTTGAAGAACCTAGAATATAAGACATATTTTCAGTTGTTTCACACTTTTTTGTTAAGTATATAATTCCACATGTGTTAATTCATAGTTTTGATGCCTTCAGTGTGAATGTACAATTTTCAAAGTCATGAAAATACCGAAAAATCTTTAAATGAGAAGGTGTGTCCAAACTTTTGGTCTGTACTGTGTATATTATATAGACACACACACACACACACACACACACACACACACACACACACACACACTGCTCAAAAAAAATAAAGGGAACACTCAAATAACACATCCTAGATCTGAATGAATGAAATATTCTCATTGAATACTTTGTTCTGTACAAAGTTGAATGGGCTGACCACAAAATCACACAAAAATCATCAATGGAAATCAAATTTATTAACCAATGGAGGCCTGGATTTGGAGTCACCCCCAAAATTAAAGTGGAAAAACACACTACAGGCTGATCCAACTTTGATGTAATGTCCTTAAAACAAGTCAAAATGAGGCTCAGTATTGTGTGTGGCCTCCACGTGCCTGTATGGCCTCCCTACAATGCCTGGGCATGCTCCTGATGAGGTTGCGGATGGTCTCCTGTGGGATCTCCTCCCAGACTTGGACTAAAGCATCCGCCAACTCCTGGACAGTCTGTGGTTGGTGGATGGAGCGAGACATGATGTACCAGATGTGCTCAATCGGATTCAGGTCTGGGGAACGGGCGGGCCAGTCCATAGCTTCAATGCCTTCATCTTGCAGGAACTGCTGACACACTCCAGCCACACGAGGTCCGGCATTGTCCTGCATTAGGAGGAACCCAGGGCCAACCGCACCAGCATATGGTCTCACAAGGGGTCTGAGGATCTCATCTTGGTACCTAATGGCAGTCAGGCTACCTCTGGTGAGCACATGCAGGACTGTGCGACTCTCCAAAGAAATGCCACCCCACACCATCACTGACCCACTGCCAAACCGGTCATGCTGAAGGATGTTTCAGGCAGCAGATCACTCTCCACAGCGTCTCCAGACTCTGTCATGTCTGTCACATGTGCTCAGTGTGAACCTGCTTTCATCTGTGAAGAGCACAGGGCGTCAGTGGCGACTTTGCCAATCCTGGTGTTCTGTGGCAAATGCCAAGCGTCCTGCACGGTGATGGGCTGTGAGCACAACCCCCATCTGTGCACGTCGGGCCCTCATACCACCCTCATGGAGTCGGTTTCTAACCGTTTGTGCAGACACATGCACATTTGTGGCCTGCTGGAGGTCATTTTGCAGGGCTCTGGCAGTGCTCCTTCTGTTCCTCCTTGCACAAAGGCAGAGGTAGCGGTCCTGCTGCTGGGTTGTTGCCCTCCTACGGCCCCCTCCACATCTCCTGGTGTACTGGCCTGTCTCCTGGTAGCGCCTCCAGCCTCTGGACACTACACTGACAGACACAGCAAACCTTCTTGACACAGCTCGCATGGATGTGCCATCCTGGATGAGCCAACATTCAAAAGTGACCAAAACATCAGCCAGAAAGCATTGGTACTGAGATGTGGTCTGTGGTCCCCACCTGCAGAACCACTCCTTTATTGAGGGTGTCTTGAAAATTGCCAATAATTTCCATCTATTGTCTATTCCATTTGCACAACAGCATGTGAAATTGATTGTCAATCAGTGTTGCTTCCTAAGTGGACAGTTTGATTTCACAGAAGTTTGATTTACTTGGAGTTATATTCTGTTGTTTAAGTGTTCCCTTTATTTTTTTGAGCAGTGTATATACCGTATTTTTCGGACCATAAGACGCACTTTTTTCCTCCAAAATTTTGGAGGAAAATGGGGGGGTGCATCTTATGGTCGGAATGTTGGGGGGGTGTATATTTATCTGTGGTGTGGGGGGGAGCAGTATCGGGGGAGGAGCGGGGCACAGGAGGCAGCAGCCGCCCGCTGCTGCCTACACTATCCCCGCTGCTAAAGAAAATGAATATTCACTGCTCCCCACGCCCCATGGGCGTGGGGAGCACTGAATATTCATGCTCCTTAATAGCGGTATGCAGTGTAGCCGCGCTGCGGCTGCTGCTGCCGGCTATCTCCTGTGCCCACTGTTAAAGGCATGAATATTCAACCTCTCTCCACGCCCATGGGCATGGGGAGGGGGTGAATATTCATGCCCTTTAATGAGCGGGCACAGGAGACAGCCGGCAGCAGCAGCAGCCGCAGCGCGGCTCTGCTGTGTGTCGGCTATGAAGGAGAGTGAAGTCACTGCTCCCTGCGCACACAGACCCGGCGTGGGGAGCAGTGACTTCTGGCAGCTGATCTCTCCTTGTGAGCCGCGCATGGCAGTGACGTCATGCGCGGCTCACATGGAGAGATTAGTGTAGGCCGACAGGATACAGCGCTGGGGGAGAGAAGAAAGGCGAGTATGAGTGTTTATTTTTTTTCTAATGTGCAGCCTGATAGGGATGAGGGGAGCCATGCATATCAGGACAGGGATGAGGGGTGCCAAGCATACCAGGACAGGGATGAGGGGTGCCAAGCATACCAGGACAGGGATGAGGGGTGCCATGCATACCAGGACAGGGATGAGGGGTGCCATGCATACCAGGACAGGGATGAGGGGTGCCATGCATACCAGGATGGGGATGGGGACCACATATAAAAGGAAGGGGGGCGGCATATATACCAGGATGGGGGATACTATCAGAATTGGGGGACATTACCCTATACCAGTGTCAGCAGAAGACCCCCTCCTTCTTAAAAGTGCATCATGAACACATTTTTTGCTTAAATTTTTATTTTTTTATTTTCCTCCTCTAAAACCTAGGTGCGTCTTATAGTCCGAAAAATACGGTACACACACACACACACGATATGAAGAAAACTACACAGGAAACGATAAAGCAAAGTATTTACACAGTTGCTCAAATGTTTACATAGGTATAAACTGTAAAAAGATGTTGAAAATGGAATTAAAGTTCCCTTTAATATTAAGTAAAACATCAGATCTGTTCACACCACAGTCACGCTTTTAATTTTACTAGATCAAAACAAATACAACGAAGACTCCTAATGAAAGTCAATGGATATCCTCAACTGCACCACTGACTTCACTGGCAAAAATAACTGCTGCCTATATAAAGTGCAGAGCTGGTGGAAAATCAGTGAGGACCATGCACCTGAAAATATAGGGTTACTGATTCATGACCAGCTTTTCCCAGGTGATTGACAGGTTTCTTCCATAACGGGAAACCTGTCAATCACCGCGAGCAGCACCAAGAGAAATTAGCAGGTTCTTCTAACTAGATTGTCTCTGAAACACCGGAGCATTTCAGAGAAAAACATACATAGCTAAAACTAGCTATAGGGAACTATAGGCCGGTGAGTCTGACTTCTATACCAGGAAAGATCTTTGAACAAATTATTAACCAACATGTATGTAAGTACATGGATAAGAATGAAGTGATTAACCAGAGTCAGCATGGGTTTGTAACTAACAAGTCATGTCAGACTAACTTAATTTCCTTCTATGACAGAATCACTGACTGGGTGGATCAGGGAAATGCTGTAGATATAGTATATCTTGACTTCAGCAAAGCATTTGACAAAGTATCTCACACCATCCTTATTGAAAAAATGACCAAGTATGCAATGGACCAGGCAACTGTTAGGTGGATTCATAACTGGCTTAGTGATCGGACTCAAAGGGTGGTTGTAAATGGCTTCACATCCAGCTGGATGAATGTCTCAAGTGGGGTACCACAGGGCTCCGTCCTGGGACCTGTATTGTTCAACATCTTTATCAATGATTTAGATGAAGGAATTGAGGGTAAACTGATTAAATTTGCTGATGACACAAAGCTAGGAGGGATAGCTAATACTAGAGAAGAGAGAGAGAGGATTCAAAAAGACCTAAATAAACTGGAGCAGTGGGCAGCAACCAACAGAATGGTTTTTAACAGGGAAAAATGCAAAGTACTACATCTGGGCAATAAAAATGAAAAAAGCATATACAGAATGGGAGGAATAGAGCTAAGCAACAGTACATGTGAAAAAGACTTAGGTATACTAATAGATCATAGACTGAACATGAGTCAACAGTGTGATGCAGCAGCAAAAAAGGCAAATACAATTCTGGGATGTATTAACAGAAGCATACAGTCTAGATCACGTGAAGTCATTATCGGTCTTTACTCCTCTTTGGTCAGACCTCATCTGGAATACTGTGTACAGTTTTGGGCACCACATTTTAAAAAAGACAGACAAACTGGAGCAAGTTCAGAGAAGAGCGACCAGAATGGTGACTGGTCTGCAAACCATGTCCTATGAGAAACGGTTGCAGGATTTGGGAATGTTTAGCTTGCAAAAAAGAAGACTGAGAGGAGACTTAATAGCTGTCTACAAATATGTCAAGGGCTGTCACATTGTAGAAGGATCATCTTTATTCTCATTTGCACAAGGAAAGACTAGAAGCAATGGGATGAAACTAAATGGGAGGAGACACAGATTGGTTATTAGAAAAAACTTTTTGACAGTTAGGGTGATTAATGAGTGGAACAGGCTGCCACGAGAGGTGGTGAGTTCCCCTTCAATGGACGTCTTCAAACAGAGGCTGGACAGACATCTGTCTGAGATGATCTAGTGAATCCTGCTTTGAGCAGGGGGTTGGACCAGATGACCCAGGAGGTCCCTTCCAACTCTACCATTCTATGATTCTATGATTCTATGAAAATCAAATGCATATTCCCATTAAAGGGGTTAAATGTTTATGCAAAATTTTACCAAACATTAATAAAAACAAGGTAGTAAAACTTATTATAACAATTTTCCCTCAACTGCGAACTGCTTTCCTTCACTCAGACTAAGGCCACAGATGGAGAAGCACGTGGTGGGACATGTCCACCAGCAAGACATGCAATGTTCCAGGCCATCCACAACCTGTGAAAGTGCAGATGCTGGCCCAGTACTGACACGGCGGCCCAGTACTGACACGGCGGCCCAGTACTGACATGGCCGAACACTTATCTGCTCTCGCACGGTCCAGGTACTCACTTCTGCCATAACATTGGGATTAGCCAGCGCTCCATCCCATCTTCCCCTCATTAATCTAATAAAAGCTATACTTTATTAATATTCATTGTTTTCCTTTACTCCCATTATGTTCTGGCCCTTTCCTTCTTTAGTGGCATTAACCCTTAATTGATATGATTTTTTTGTTTGTCAAAAACCTGGATGCATCCTATAATAAAGTGCATAAAAGGGTATGAGCACATGTTCAGTATTTGCAGCAGAAAATGGAAAAACACAGAATAAAATCCAGGCGTTTGACACTTTTTTTTACATGTCTTTTGGATGAGTTTTCCTTCTGATTAGTATGGGTGAAATTTGCAGCAGAAACGCTGAAAGAATTGCCATGCACTCCTTGGTATTCTTCATCTGAGGATGTCAGGTATCTGCCACAGTCCAGGACCCTTCTACATCGGATTTCGCCATTTTCAGCACACCCTCACTTTCCTCCTGATTTTAGAAGCAATGAAACACGGTGCTTTGCCGGCACGCTCGCTAATACAGTAGTAACAGCATCTTTAAAATGTGCTGGGAAAGCCGAACGTCACAAGATGGATTACCAGGAAGGATTCAGAGTCTGAAGAAATATCTGGCTAGGTTGTGTTGCTGATTACATGTCCACAGTAAAGTAATGGCTTGAGACAAGTCAGGAGGCTAATTGACTTTTCCATTTGTGAAATGTGAAACCATTCAACGGAATATATTAGTAACCTTTCCACATTAGCTGGTACCTTTGATTTTATGCCGTTCGTTCGCCTGCCCCTTTGTCATTTTATGTGACAGCTATTTCCCCGGGCGCTCGGAGAAAGCTCTGCTAAGCAGATTTTCCCAAGGAGCCCTTACACAATATGCCGTGCACTTCAGGCACTGAATTAGGTAAAGTACTATGTAAGATCTTTCTCCAGAAAGCCTCAAACAGCAGCAGCTGGCTCACTGAACCCTCCTTCCAATACTCTAGAAAGTCTTCTAATCCGACGCCTCCTACTAGTGCAGAGACGCAACATAATCAGAAATAGCACATGACCAGAGTCAGAATATTGGGCAGGAGAACCAGTTAGGAACTTCACCCATACTTGGGGGATGGCTGCGGAACCCACCAGGGAGTTAGAGTGCAGGACATAACTGATCAGACAGACAGCCACACCTTAAAATGGTAGCCCTCAAGGGACATGCAAGGCCAAACTTAGAAACCTCCAGTTGCAGTACGCAGTCGGACACAACCCTACAGGGCTTCCCATAAAATATTAATTATACAAAGGATTGTTGATGTACATAGTAGAGAACATAGTAATCCTATAACAAACTAATTATCACTGCCTATTGCTGCGTCAGCATTCTACCACCACTACAGGTGCTAGAACCCCCCCCCCAAACCCCGCCTTCCCAGCATACACTGCTCTAGCACTGTTCAATGGCTTGCCTGCCCTGAGTTGAAAGCCGACCTCTCTATTATGCCTGTATGCAGTTTGACAGACAGAAGAGCAGGGACAACAAGATAAAAATCCAATTTCTGTAATTCATCTTGGCACCTCGGCTGCTAGAAAACAGGCAGAGGACAGCAAGGGAGACAGAAGGGAGACACCTAGTGGACAGCACTTTGGAGCGATTATTCAGAGGTAGGACAACATCAATTTTAAGAAAGGTGATTTGCAGATTTCATATTTAGTACATTATATATGTTGTTATAGGTTTGTTCATCTTTATAGATAAATGTCCTTTATTATGTGACTTTCGGATCTGAAAGGAGCCCTGATTTTCAGCTTCGGGCTCCAGTCCTGGGTGGTCTTCTCCGGGTTTGTGTCTGACATAGAATAGCACTTCATGTGACACAACATGACCAGAGCAGCGTGTGAAGGGGGCAGCACTTTTCATGGTGTTTATACAATGTGGCGGTGCACAGCAGTATTACCCAAAATCTATACTAAAGATTCACAGCATTCTAAAACAGATTTAAAAAAATACACTTCTTTATTCACTCAGGTACATGCAAAGCTTCAACCAACGACAAAGACCAGCAATGAGTGAAATGTTGTATGTTACTTCTTGATTAAACAGTTTATTTTTTGGATCCTCTTTGTTCATATGATCACTTCCATAGCTAAGCCAGCTGACTTGCCTGTCTATAAATTGACTGACAAAGGGGCTGACTTTGCCATTTAAATGGCCCACTCAGTCTCCTTCACGCACAGCTCTGGGCATGTGCTGACATGAGGAATGTTGTCCAGATGTGAAGTGGAAGAAGACCTGAAGGGACTTGGGGTGCTGCAGTTTTCAGCCGAAAATCACAGCATCTTCCACACCAAAAATATATTAGCGCATGGACATAGTTTACTGAGTTAAGGACATTGAACTACATTTCTTTAGCTGGACATCACCCTGAAAATAAGATCAAGGTGTCTGAACATCCAGTGACCATTTAATCTTTTTATGATCCAGTGCATTGAATGAAGAATAAAAACGGTCAAAAGGACAAATACATTTTGCAGGGATCGTATCGCACAGATGAGCTTAGTAAATACCTTTAGGAAAGTGCTAGAATCTTTGTAAATTTCTTCTTTATAAGGAAGGTTCTCTTCCTCCTTTTGTGGTTCAACTGTATCCTGGAAAACAAGATTATACATTACTTAATCTAGAAACGGTATGTCCGAAAAATCATTGAAAAACAGGAAAACCCTACACTGACCCATCAGAGTACCTGTAAATTGTATACAACATCCAGAAATCGAGCATGCTCTCTGATCACAAGTTATCGGTCATCATTGGACATACTCTAAGGAGGACACATGGGCACAGCTCCACACTGTGGCCATCACTGATAAGCAGGTTAAAGGGGTTGTCTGGCCTTAGGGTACATATCTTCAGCCACTCTGTTTTGAAGACTTGTGGATCCTCATAGCAAGGATTCTCCTATGTCGGGAGCCTGACGGCAAGTATGTGATTTACAAGTGTATTGTGCGAGGTCAGACACGTCTAGTTGGAATGTGGCCGGGAGTATGCTTATCACATACTCTGCAGTCCCATGACGGCACACTCCCGGCTTACAGTGTGCGGTGCGAGGGTTCACAAGTCTGCAATCACAGACTGATTGAAGACGTGTACCCTAACTCAGGTATTAAGTGACCGACTTCCATCTTCAATTCACTTTGGACCGGTCAGAGTTCAGTTTTTATTTGTTAACTGAAGAAAATATTCCTATGCAGAATAGTTTTGGGGGAAAGAAATCAAACAAGGGTCTCTCTTTATAAAGGCTACATTCACTTGCCCGATTTTGATATTCTGTGTATGGACCACGATTATTGGACCGGCTACAGGTCTCCTGACCCAAACTTAAGGACTTTAGAGCTCAGGTCAGGAGTCCTGCAGTCGGTCCAGAAATCAGAGACCGTACACAGACAAGGGCATGCAGCCTTAGGCCTCATTCAGACATCCGTGGTCTTTATGCATACAGCACATTCCCATTATAGTCTTTGTGGCTCTTCACATCTGTGTTTTTTCGCAGACCGTGTGTCCAGGCAAAAATCACAGACAAGTCTGTTTTTTTTTTTACTGGTAGCACAGATGACAAAGGCCAATACAAGTCTATACACTGTGTTCCAAATTATTATGCAAATAATATTTTCTCAGATTTTCCCAAATTACCTATTTGAATTGCAGTCATTGTAATTTTCCAGTCAAATAACTATTAGAGTACAATTGAAAGGTTTTTGTACAAGCTGCCTATGATAACAGTATATTTTTAAAAAAACAAAAAACTCAACCTGCACTCAAAATGCATGTTCCAAATTATTATGCACAGCAGAGTTTTCAACCTTTTCATTTTAATAAAGAACAAAAAAATGGTCATTTTTGAAATTATAAGCATTAGCAGGTTATTATAAACTGAAATCAAACAGTTTTCAACTCAAAACTTTATTCTAGGTGATGTTACATTTGCACATAGGACCGCTTGTTCGAAAGGAGCTTCTGAACTCTCTCGTCCATTGAATTTGTCAGGTTTTGGATGGTTTCTGCTTCAATTGTTTTGCATGAGGACAGTATACCCTCCCAGAGCTGTTGCTTAGATGTGAACTGCCTCCTGCCATCATAAACACTCCTTTTGATGATGCACCAGAGGTTCTCAATGGGGTTGAGGCCAGGGGAGCATGGGGGTCACACCATAAGTTTGTCCCCTTTTATGCCCACAGCAGCCAAAGATGCAGATGTGTTATGTGCAGCATGAGACGGGGCATTATCATGCATGAAAATGATCTTGCTGTGGAATGCACGGTTCTTCTTCTTGAACCATGGAAGGAAGTGCTGTTTGAGAAACTCCACATACATTATGGAGTTCATCTTTACCCCTTCAGGGATCCTAAAAGGGCCGACAATCTCTCTCCCCATGATTCCAGCCCAAAACATTACTCCACCTCCTCCTTGTTAGCGCCATAGCTGTGTTTGCATGGGGTGTCCATCAACCAGTCATCCTCCACTCCATCCATCTGGACCATCGAGATCATTTCATGCATGATAATGTGTTATGTGCAGCATGAGACGGGGCATTATCATGCATGAAAATGATCTTGCTGTGGAATGCACGGTTCTTCTTCTTGAACCATGGAAGGAAGTGCTGTTTGAGAAACTCCACATACATTATGGAGTTCATCTTTACCCCTTCAGGGATCCTAAAAGGGCCGACAATCTCTCTCCCCATGATTCCAGCCCAAAACATTACTCCACCTCCTCCTTGTTAGCGCCATAGCTGTGTTTGCGTGGGGTGTCCATCAACCAGTCATCCTCCACTCCATCCATCTGGACCATCGAGATCATTTCATGCATGATAATGCCCCGTCTCATGCTGCACATAACACATCTGCATCTCTGGCTGCTATCGGCATAAAAGGGGACAAACTTATGGTGTGGCACCCATGCTCCCCTGACCTCAACCCCATTGAGAACCTCTGGAGCATCATCAAAAGGAGTGTCTATGATGGCGGGAGGCAGTTCACATCTAAGCAACAGCTCTGGGAGGGTATTCTGTCCTCATGCAAAACAATTGAAGCAGAAACCATCCAAAGCCTGACAAATTCAATGGACGAGAGAGTTCAGAAGCTCCTTTCGAGCAAGGGGTCCTATGTGCAAATGTAACATCACCTAGAATAAAGTTTTGAGTTGAAAACTGTTTGATTTCAGTTTGTAATAACCTGCTAATGCTTATCATTTCAAAAATGACCATTTTTTTGTTCTTTATTAAAATGAAAAGGTTGAAAACTCTGCTGTGCATAATAATTTGGAACATGCATTTTGAGTGCAGTTTGAGTTTTTTATTTTTTTAAAAATATACTGTTATCATAGGCAGTTTGTACAAAAACCTTTCAATTGTACTCTAATAGTTATTTGACTGGAAAATTACAATGACTGCAATTCATATAGGTAATTTGGGAAAATCTGAGAAAATATTATTTGCATAATAATTTGGAACACAGTGTAGGTCTGTGAAAAACAGCACAAGGATGGCGTCTGTGTACAATCCATGTGTTGTCCATGGTTAGCATTACAGTGATTGATTTATCCATACGTGAAAATCACTGATGAGACATTGATGAACATGTGACCAAAACACTGATGACGCTTGGACCATTTTTTTGGGGGGGTACATGAAATGAGGCCTAAGACTAAGTCCAGACCAGTGATTATTCAGGGATTTAGCAGAGCAGTCATGATGTGCACACAGATGGAAAACACATTCATGTGAATTATACCCTTAAAGCAGAGATCAGCTGCGATCGACTCACGGCCACGTTCACATGTACAGTATTTTACCTCAGTATTTGGTCAGTATTTTACATTAGTATCTGGAAGCCAGAACCAGGAGTGGGTGAGAAATACAGAAGTGGTGACGTGTTTCTATTATACTTTCCTCTAATTGTTCCAATCCTGGTTTTGCCTTACAAATACTGAGGTAAAAAAACTCACTAAAAACTGAACTTGTGCACATGGCCTTATTGTACATATGTATCCCACTCAAAACAGCGGAGTAATGTGTAACCGTTTGCAGCTGACATCACAGGATTTTGGCTTCCATATCCACAGTGATTAGTTTTTCCATCGGCCATTTTGTTCTTTAAAGAAGTTGTCCACTACTTTTACATTGATGCCCTATCCATTGGATAGGGCATCAATGTATGATCGGCCAGGGTCCCACACATGGCACCCCCACCGATCAGCTGTTATCAGTGCCAGCGGCCGCCGGTCGGAAGAGCTCACCTGCAGGGCTCCGCCATCAAGTGGTAGTGGCCGCCGCGGTGTACTGCACATCTGCCTCCTATTCAATTGAATACGGATAGGGCATCAATGTAAAAGTAGTGGACAACCCCTTTAATATTCCCTTATAGCTCATCCTGAGGCTAAGGAGCAACGGGCTAATAGTGTGTGTGAAGGTAGTCACTAACAGAAGAGACTTTCTTCTGCTGCAATGCTTGGAATAGAAGGAAACACCATCCTGGGAATTTAACCGCTCAGATGTCGCAGTCAGTGCTGAAGGGCTAGAAGCCTATCGGCAAGCATATGGTGCTGACGGTTTGCCGCGGCAAACAAGGGTGGAGCATTGGCCTCAGGCTTGCCGTGCACCGGGGCGTATCAGGCCCGGCTGGACTCAGGACACAATTGCCTGTGTGTCAGTATAACAGGTGTAATACACTGCTATACTGATGCTTTGTGTCAAGATCCAGACAGGGAACACAGAATGTAACAAAAGGAAGGAAAAAACCCTGGAGGTGAAGGTTACCTACAGTACCGTACACATCATTTCATTATAGAGCTGCGTGTCAATGCACAAAATAAATATTGTTTAGAAATGAAGCAACACAAAAACAAATTCTTTTGTAAGAAGAAAAAAAAAATTCTGAAGATTTTTCTCAATTCTAATGTGACTGTACGGTGGTCAATAAAAGGGTAGTCCGCTCAGAGGAGGTTTCCTTCATGTGCACTGCCATTACCTTGCATTCTTCCACCACTTCTTCACTAGCCTCCCCTTCCTCTGGAGGTTTCCTCTTCAGATTAGGAGCCGACATGTCATATGAAGATCTTTTACAGAATAAAAAACACATGGTTACATTTTGCTTTATAGTGTAAAATAAAATCCTAGGTAAAAAAATGTTGTATGGCTTGTATACAATGACTAACACAAAGGAAAAGTTGAAGGGCTCATCCAATGCTGCATTTGCGCCTGTTTCTGTTAGAATTGTTGTTGTTTTGAGCGGAACCAAATTCATCATTTCATTTGTGCCTGTTTTGAAGATCTACACATACAGTAGGCGAAACAAGTACTGGACACATCACCAATTTTCTAAGTAAATATATTTCTAAAGGTGCTATGACTAAGGGCATAACATGTCAGAAAAGCGGCAGTGTTCACTTTCCCACCTTTCCTCGGTTTTAAATGGATTACAAATAAAGGATTATCAGGTTTTTTTCATTACCGGGTGGAAGTGCCGAATGCCTTCACCTGTTCCTATAAGTAATGGCCTGTATGCACGCTCACCACCAAGACTCCATTGCTGACAATAACACATGTTCAAGCACATTTACAGTTTGCTCAACAACATTTAGACAAGCCTGAGAAATACTGGGAGAATATAGTCTGCTCAGATGAGACCAAAACTGAACTCTCTGGATGCCATAATACACACCATGTTTGGAGGCCAAAGGACACTGCATAAAACCCATCATCTACCAGGATGATGAAGATGAAATGAGGGTGGACATTTCAGCAAGACTATGATCACAAACACTCAGCCTAGGAAATTCCAAATTGGTTTCAGAGAAAGAAAATAAAGCTGCTAGAATGGCCCAGCCAATCACCTGACCTAAATCCAATAGAAAATTTACGGAAGGAACTAAAGCTCAACGATCATAGAAGGAGATCACAGAACCTTCAGGATTTGAAGAGTGTTTGTGTGGAAGAATGGGCAAAAATTACACCCGAGCAATGCATGCAACTAGTTTCTCCATACAGGAGGCATCTTGAAGCGGTCATCACCAACAAAGGCTTTTGTACAAAGTATTAAATAAATTTCAGTAAGTGCGTACAATACTTTTTCCCTGTGTCATTACACATAAATTCATTTATGGACATCTATGGTGTGATTTCTTTGCCTGTGTGGATTGGATGGGCTGTTACCGACATCTGGTGAGAATTTCATGTCAATAGCAACTTTAGAAACGTATTTACTTAGAAAATTGGTGAGGTGTCCAATACTTATTTCACCTGCTGTATATAGATCTATCTATACACACACATTTATCTCTAATGTGCCTACAGTTTCCAATGACTTACCGACACATTTCTCTGGCTTCGGCGATCTCTCTTTGCTCATCTTTGCTGTTTAGCACGGCTCCAATGTTGTCAGCGCTTTCTGCACCCAGCTAGAGAAAATACAACAGCGTACTTTTGTCTATTAGATAGCTACATATGTTGAATAAAGACCTAGCTCCATCAAGTTCAACCTTTCTCCCCCAATTGTACATTTTGTCACTAATTTAACTATAACCCACTATGTTATGTGTTTCTATTGATGCCTTATTACTAAGCTTTGCCATATAACTAACTCAGCAGCCCTTCATTCTGATATCAGGGAGGGTCGTGGCCTTAAGATATAGCCGATCAAAAAGTCTTCGTGATACACCTTCACTCGTAATATTGGGAAGACCCCATTAGACAGCAATTTTCTATAAATCTGGTATCAAAAGACATTATTACAACCATAATGTGCTCCTATCACCAAGTCATTGCAATAGCTGTTCTGACAGTTTTTCATTGACATGAATAAGACAAGCCACTGCAAATCGTCCACAAGTAGTAACGGACAGGGACATAAGTGACAGAATTGGATAGCCTCTTTACATTATTCCCATTATACCATGCGGGGGCATGGAAACCGGCCTACAGTATTCCATCATATTGTCAGTCACACTGCATCAAACCCAGCCTCAATGAGTACAGCTAAGAGGCAGGAATGGAGGGAGTCTATAGGCTTACAGTGGGAGTTGCCCACCTTTTATTATTTTTTTCACTTAAATTTAAGCAATTGGGGCTAAAAATAAAATTTGAAATTAAAATTCATTAGAAATGTGGCACCATTTGCCTTATACAGCCACTGTGTTACTATTGTAGGCTGAAAAATGAGTTTACTGAGAATCCGTCAGTGAGCTCATTCAGATTGAATGGGGAAGTCTGTAACTCCTTTACCTTTGTTTCTGAGCTCCTCTCAGCTGATTTATAACCACAGACCACATCAAAGTTAAATATGCAGAGAAACAAAGAGCCTGTCAATGCAAAATGGTGCACAATCTGTAATAAAATTCTATTTTAAAAATGTTGTTTTGTGTCCCAAACACATGCACTTAGGTAAAAAAAATAATAATAATAGTCCCCAAAAGTGCATAATCCCTTCAATAGTGGCCCGAATTGTGGGATTGCTCCAGCACTATTTTGGAGCCCAAGGCTCTGCTCACACTGGCCGCAAGGGTTTCTATTCTTAAAGGATGGATAATGTGGAGTTTGACAATGAGGAGATCCATTATGAGGCGTAAAGATCAAAGGTTTTAGCTGATTAAGGCTCCATACCCATCTGCATTGTGACATCCCATCAAATGTGACCAAAGATGCAACAAATCCTCCAATAAAAATGTTAACACGGGTCTTATATCACACACACGATCCGGCCATATCTGTTACTGATGCCCTCGCCAATGCCACTCAGTGGTAGCTCTGACCCATAGGTTGCCAATGTTGATATCCACTTACTATTAATAACATACCGCTGTATAGAAAAGTGTAGTCTAGTCCATACAAGGAGCTAATGCAGTCTTATTGTGGTCTTATAATCAGGTGTAGACACTAGAGGTTAATAATGGGGCAATCAGACATCAGGCTGTACCACCTGGACAGGACACAGCAGTATTATAGATGACTCCAACCCCTCATAAAGGTATGGAAGCCCACCGGAAAATAATTAATGCAATTGTGAGGGCCACCTAACTGACCCAGGCGGTCAAAGGTCAGAAAATTATCAGAAAAAGGGGAACTTTAGGCTTGGGGTACATGGCAACACAGGTGGCATTGCCAAAAAAAAAAAAAAAAAAAAAAAAAAAAAAAAATCGCTGTATGTCGCTGCTTCATGGCAGATAATGCAAGTGAGTGGGGTCGGATTGCAGCCGAAATACAGCGACAAATTCAATCGGTTCTGACTTGAAGCCGTTACAGTGCAGGTGGCGGTACCATGTTTGGTGGCGGTACCGTGTTTGGTGGCGGCACCACGATCCTATCCACCTGCATTACGCTGCAATGTAGCAGCAGCACACAGTGATCTTTGGGGGCACGACCAATTTATTGTAGGGTCCTGTTAGGTGTCAGATTTTAGAATGGAAAGAATTGTTCTGCGTGCTGCGCATTCACTTCAGATCTGAAAGTGGAACCAGGCGGCCGCCATAATAATAACCGGGCTCTCTGCTTCCACGTACACAACAAATCGTCTGTACACCGAACAGACGTGTGAACACAGCCTGAAGCTCAGCAGGGATTGGGTAAGGGTCCTATAATAATGGGGTCTGGTCATGCTGAGCACTGGCATCTGATGTCAGCATGGCATGCCCGGTCAATACAGAGAATATTACGGGTCTACCAGTATGTCTGCCCCAGCTACATCAGTCCTGCATGGGGCTGAACGGGAATATATGAGGAGGTTGCAACAGTAAACTGGGCATCGTCTATTCCGGAGGAGGGTGGAGGTGGCATAGCAGAGACATGCAACCTGTGGCCGTGCGTACTACAACCCCCAGCATGCACTGCGCACACCAGTCCCTATGACCACACGATCATTACTTGCTTGGCCAGCAGTTCCCTGCGCATCTTGGACCGGGCTCGGATGTCCTGCAGGCGGCTGTCCATTGCCACTCAGCTCTCGGATTCCCGGTTCCCCGTGCTCCAATAAGGTTTCTTGTGTCGCAGCCTGATGACATCTTCACACCATTTCCCTGCATTGAAGGGTTCCGGGCGGCCATCTTTGATTCGGGCACTTGACCTGTTGCTGTTCTACTTCCCGTACTTATCGCTGCAATAACAGATACAGAGGGAAAATAATCCCTCACGAATATCTCTAGAGCTGGACACTGAAAGGGCGATACAAGGGGGGAAGACGTGACAATCACATTGATAGTGTCATCAGTTAAAGGGCTTGTCCTGAATTTAGAAAGAAATAACTATCCCTCACTTATTCCATTTTGGGTGCATACAGCTGTGTGATAGGTTTTTATTATTTTTTTTTGTGGCTCAGCAAAAGCGGTTTTCTACACATAGTACAATGTGCGGTCTGAATATATTGCTCCCGGCTGGCTGTCGGTTACATATGTGTCAGTTACATATGAATTAAAGAGGGTCTGAGAGCAAGAAGTGGTTTAAAACAAGCAATAAGCAACTTTTCAATCACCCACCATTCCTGCAGAAATGGCATCATATCCATCAATCATATGACCGCTGCAGCCAATCACTGGCATCAGCAGTTGTGGTTGTAAATGCAGACATCACTCCTAAGACCAGTAATTCGTTGTAGCAGTCATGACATCAGGACTAGTGTTGAGCAAATTTGTTCGGCATTTCAAAATTGGGTTCGTGTTCGGGGTTCCGGCTTGTTCGCGCCAAAAAAATCGGCTCTGCCCACGAACATCCCTGATTTGCCACGCTGTCACGCAAATAACAGGGATGTTCATGGGTGGAGCCGATTTTTTGGCGCGAACAAGCTGGAAACACGAACCCAAATTTGAAATGCCAAACAAATTCACTCAACACTAATCAGGACCAGCAAGGACCACTGGAACAGCAGCCTTGGACAGACAGTAGAGCGAATAGATACTTCCAGGTGATCTTCCTGTTTTCAGCCTCATTCATCCAGTCACTCTGTGAGTTATAGCTATTAGTCGCGGTAGGGGGGCAGGACCCACCGAGAATAACAATAATAAAGGTCCGTGTGAGGAGGAACCTTCATAGCCACAGAACTTTGCAATTTGCTGGACAGCAGGGCAGGTAGAGACCCCACACTACACATGGAGGGCAGGTAGATAGTGAGAAACCCCACACTGCATATAGAGAGCAGGTAGAGAGTGAAAGACCCCCTAATACCCATGAAGAGCAGATAGAGTGAGAGACCCCACACTGCACATGGAAAGCAGGTAGATAGTGGAGAGACCCCCGAAAACACACGAAGAGCGTGGGTACCTGTGTTGCAACCGTGTGCCACATCAGGATCACACGTACCGGCGTGTGGGAATCAGTGGTACAGTTTGTGCTGTTCCCAAGCGCCAAGTGCTGGAGGCAAGTATCATCATTGTCCACTGCTTGCACTGCGATCAGCGTCAGCAGGGGACAATGTTGAGAGTAGTATTGTACCCTGTTGTGTCCAGCTAATGTAAAAATAAGAATAAAATAAAAAACAAACATAATACTCACCTGTCCGACATATTGTCCCACGCCGTAATCCATCTGACCGAAAATTCTGCATCAGTTTCCGTGGTGGCTTGAGGCGACCGCACACGCTCAGGAGCAGAGCAGAATTACTCGCTGCAGCGATCGGGTCTGTGAACTGCGCTGAGGAGGGGTGGTGTGATAAGGAAGCACAGTATAGAGACTGAGAAGTATAGGGGGAACACTGTGTGAGAGGACAGTGTGAAGAGGGGGCCCAGTATGGAAAGAAGAGGGCAGTGTGGAGAGCATGTACCATAAGAGGGGTAGTGTGGGGGTCATATTTTTTGAAGGGAATATAGTGAGGGGCAATTATATATTCAGGGGCTCGGAGTAGGGCAGATATTTTTATTCAGGAGCATTATAATAACACTGCTCTCTTTAAGGGCATCGTGTCGGGATGTGCTGCAGAAGGCCAGAGAAGATGGAAGTCTGCAGAGACGAGCTGTGGATGAGAAAAGTCATCATGGCGTCTGGACAAGATGGAGACAAATAGAAAGAGAACAACTCTAATAAGAGACAATACCATCTATCAGGTACCTGGTTGTAAGTCTATGTGCCCACGATGCAGAAATGCTCCGGATTTTTCCTGAGCATTTCTGCATCTCCCTGGCAGAAAAAAACGCATGCGGATTGTACATGCGGATTGTACATGCGGATTGTACAGGCGTTTTTCCGGCCAGGGACATGCGGATGTGAAGCATTCTTCACTTGCATTTCCACATGCGGGTTGACAAGCGCTTTCCAAGAGATTTTAGCATCACTTGGAAAGTGCTTGACAACTTGGTCACACTATATAAATCCATGCCGGCATGGATTTATATAGTGTGACCCCAAAGAATGGTAAAAAATAAAAAAAATAAATCTATACTTACCTTCTGATGGCCCCCGGTGTCTTGCTTCCCTCCGTCCTGGCTGCCGGCAGCTCGCGGTACGCTGTACTGAAGGACCTGCCGACGTCAGCGTTGCGTGACCCGTCACATGACTATGACGTCAGCGCAGGTCCTTCAGTCCATCGCTAGCTGCCGGCATGAAAGGACGAGTGCAGCGGGTGCCATCAGAAGGTAAATATAATCTGTATTTTTTATTTTATTATTTTTTTCACAGTTTCTATGGTACTCGGGTCCAGAGGAGAGTCTCCTGTCCTCTAGACCTGGGTACCATCCGCACATTGAACGCAGGTATTCTGCATGTCAAATGCACGCGTAATGCACGCGTTCTAATGCAAGTCAATGGCGGCGAAAACGCAGCACTTCCGCAAAATAATTGGTAGTGCTGCGTTTTTTTCCGCAATGATAATCCACAGCGGAAATTTCCGCAGCGTGTGCACAGCACATGCAGATTATCATTGGGGAAATGGCAGACCTTCTACCATGCGTTTTTTAAGCTTTTCTGCAGCGTTTTTGCCGCTGCGGAAACGCTTAAAAAATGCATCGTGGGCACACAGCCTTAATGTTTATTTGTGATACTGTCTGTGTCTCATCAGTACTGTGGTTCCTGTATGGTTCACAGTCTAATGATGACTGATTACAACAACTCTCAGTTTCTCCATTGTTAAGAACATACTGGGAGTTGTAGGTTCCTACTATACAAAGGCATATGGGGTTGACCTGACATTACAATTGATATACCAATTGATGGTGGTTCAGGTGATGTATTCATGTACAGATGTCTTTGTGTGCGTCTGCGTGTTTGTGAGTGTCTGCATATGTGTCTGTGTTTCTGGAATTGTATGTATTTTTGTGAGATGCGTGTATGTAATGGTGCATTGTGGTGTGTAATAACATTCATATGCTTGGGGCACATTTACTAAATCTACTGTATTAGGACTTACTCACATGTGTTAGGGATTTCCATTTGTCTTTCCACATTTAGGAACAGACAAGTGAAATTTGCTAACCTTGAGATAACTGTCACCATAGGAATGTGCTTGTATGGAGCGGGTTCAGGAGCTGAGCCTTCTCCATACCGGGCTGATGTCGGCTGTGATACATAGCCAGCATCTGCCTGTAACAGCAGTGATCAGAGCTCACCTTAATTGCTGGTTTAACTCCTTTCTGACATATGACCTAATAGTACGTCATGGTGACCTGGGCCGATTGGACCAATGACGTATTATTAGGTCATATGGCGATCGCGCCCGCACACAAGCGGTGCGGGGCGATCGCCGCCGGGTGTCAGCTGATAGTCACAGCTGACACCCGGTACTATGTGCAGGGAGCGGTCCCGCACCGCTCCCTGCTCATTAACCCCCTCAATGCTGCGATCGAAGTCGATCGCAGCATTGCGGGGGCAAGGGGAGGTGATCGCAATACTCACCTCCTCTCCTGGCCTCCAGCTCTGTCTGCCGCGGCTTCCCGGATGCTGCTGACACGCCCCCTTGGCCGTGGGGCACTCGGCAGCCGGGCCTCTGGTTGCCAGGGGAGGATATCACGGTAGCTGGCCCGGTCCGTGACCCAGGGCGGTCAGTAAAAAGGGGGGAATTACTATTTATATGGGGTTTTTGGAATAGTGTTCGTGACGCCACCTGTGGAATGCGGCAAAAGGGTGCCGCCGCTGCGGAGCAGTCCTCTGGAGCTGGTGTTACGGCAGCAGGGGTGGTGTGGCTCTCCAGAGGTAGAGCTAGCTCCAGGGCAGTGGAAGGCGGTGTAGGTTGCGCTGGGCGTTGTAGTGCTGGGAGGGAGAGATGGCGCAGATGAAAGAAGGGACGGAGGCAGTGCGGTGCAGTCATCCGAGTTTTTACTCACAGTTCTTATGACAGTTCCACTGGTGCACTGTACAGTTGTCGGCCTCCCACGTCGCGCTGCGTACACCAGGCAGGGGTTCAGCACTTCCTCAGGCAGATCAGGAGTACCTGGCAGAACCCCACTTTCTTGTGTTCCTAGCTAGACCGTCTTCACGCTGGGTCTTTCTCCCTCCTGCCCTGCGCTTTCCACTCTCAATCCCGCTCGGGTGCTCTGAAGTCCTTCCTGTCTCGTCGGAGTTCCCGGACATGCTTGACCCTCACGGGGATTAGAATGAGGCTTCAGCAACTGGCTATATAAGCCAGAAGCCTCCGGTTTTCCAAGCCGAGACGTAGAGTAGCACGGCTGGACCAGGGGCCGGTCCCCTTCTTGTGGCCTACAATCCCTCTGTCTTCTGACAGATGCGGGGCGTACGGGTGCCGTCCTGCACTCGCCGTACCCCCTAGGATCCCTTCTTAGAATGGAGCCTACTCCTCTGCTCCCCACCTGGGCCTCTAGGACTGGGCCCTACTTGTGGAGCAGAGCTCCTAAAGAGACTCTGCTCCCTAACTGTCCCCTCTCACTCACTGCGCTCCTCAACTGTTCTGCCACCCTAAGATGGCTTCCCTTTTTATATCTCCTTCTATTGTGCTCCCTCAAACTGCTTCCTCCACCCACACCCACTACTGGTTCCCCCCTACCTCTGGGTTCCCCCCACTCCAGCCAGAGTCAGGGCTCAGCAGCTGCACTCATGCATGTTGCCCCTCCAGCCGGCCTGGAGCAGTGTAGTGTTGGATGCAGGTGTTGGGGTTCCGGGCAGCACTCCCTCCTTACCTGAGAGAAGGAGATACTACACCTCTGGTTGAGATGCAGTACCTCTGTGGCGACTGAACCCTCAGGGGCGCCACATTGCCATGATGACCCGATGTCATCATGACAACATCCGGGTCACCAGACAGCAGGAAGATATTTTGGTCATGAGTCATGACCAAAATATCTTCTGCATCTGCAGCACTGACGGCCTGTATAGCACAGGGATGGTGCTGCATTCCTATGCTATACAGGCGATCAGAATAAAAAAAGTGAAAGTCCCAGAGTGGGACACAGAATAAAAGTCCAAAAAGTGTTAAAAAATGAAAAAAATAAATAAATAGTAAAAATCGAAAAAAAAAATAGAAAAAAATAATCCACCAAAAATAAAAATATAATGTACCCATCAATAAATATTATTATGAAAAAAAACAAAAAAACAATAAAAGTACACATATTTGGTATTGCCGCGTCCGGAACGACCTGACCTATAAAACTGTCCCACTAGTTAACCCCTTTAGTGAACACGGTAAAAAAAAAAAAAAAAAAAAAAAACGAAGCAAAAAACAATGCTTTATCATCATACCGCCAAACAAAAAATGGAATAACACGCGATCAAAAAGACGAATATAAATAAAAATGGTATCGCTGAAAATTTCATCTTGTACCACAAAAAACAAGCTGCCATACAGCTCCGTCAGCAGAAAAATAAAAAAGTTATAGCTGTCAGAATAAAGAGATGCAAAAAAATATTTTTCTATAAAATAGCTCTTAATGTGTAAAAGCACCAAAACATAGAAAAACGATATAAATGTGGTACCGCTGTAAACGTACTGACCCGAAGAATAACGCTGCCTTATCAATTTTACCACACGCAGAACAGCATAAAAAAAAAAACATAAAAACAATTCTGGAATTGCTGGTTTTTGTTTATTCTGCCTCCCAAAAATCGGAATAGAAAGCGATCAAAAAATGTCAAGGGCCTGAAAATGGTACCAATAAAAATGTCAACTCATCCCGCAAAAAACAAGCCATCACATGACTCTGTCGGCCAAAATATGGAAAAATTATAGCTCTCAAAATATGGCGATGCAAAAACTAGATTTTGCAAAAAAATGCATCTTTTAGTGTGTGACAGCTGTCACTCATAAAAACCCAATATGAATCTGGTATCGCTGTAATCGCACCGACCCGAAGAATAAAGTCGTCTAATCACTTATACCGCACGAGGAAAGGCGTAAAAAATAAACTCTAGGGTTAGGGTTAGGGTTGTGTTAGGGTTAGGGTTGGGCTAGGGATTTTTTTCAAAAGTTTAAAAAAAAAAAAGATGATGATATGGTGACTACTGTTGAGCGCAAGTGCTCGCTACTTGAGTTTGCATCGGGTGCTGCGGTATGCACTGAGTATCGTGGGTGCTGAAGTGACATGCTCGAGTCTCCGGCCCATGTGCTTCGTGGCCAAAAA
The DNA here is from genome assembly GCF_046119375.1 of Phyllobates terribilis. Classification (NCBI taxonomy): domain Eukaryota; kingdom Metazoa; phylum Chordata; class Amphibia; order Anura; family Dendrobatidae; genus Phyllobates; species Phyllobates terribilis. Next base: position 882,377,351 of record NW_027362761.1, read on the forward strand.
ACCTCGCAGGGATTGCCTGCCATGCACGAGCGATCCCCGCAAGTTTTTTTGGGTGTCTAATAACCATGAAACATGCGAGCGGGGACTTGAGCATGTCACTCGAGCACACGCGATACATGGTGCACACCCGTGTACCTGATGCAAACTCAAGTAGCGAGCACTTGCGCTCAAGACTAATGACAACTTATTCAATATGATGACCTAATGTTATCAAATTCTGTGTCGTACCTCTTGGTTCAAAATGTTCACTATACCCCTTGATAAAATCCTTGAGGGGTGTAGTTTCCAAAATTGGGTCACTTGTGGGGGGTTTCCACTATTTAGGCACATCAGGGGCTCTCCAAATGAGACATGGCGTCCGCTCTCAATTCCAGCCAATTTTGCGTTCAAAAAGTCACACAATGCTCCTTCCCTTCTGAACTCTGCCGTACACTTTATTTTCCCCACATATGGGGTATTTGCGTACTCAGGAGAAATTGCACAACAGTTTTTGGGGTCCATTTTCTCCTCTTACCCTTGTGAAAATAAAAAAATTGGGGCTAAAACATCATTTTTGTGGAAAAAGTTTTATTTTTTTATTTTCACCGCTCCATATTATAAACTTCTGCAAAGCACTTGGGGGTTCAGGGTGCTCACCACACATCTAGATAAGTTCCCTGAGGGATCTAGTTTCCAAAATGGTGTCACTTGTGGGCTTTTTCCACTGTTTAGGCACATCAGGGGCACATCCGCTAAGTATTCAAGTAAATTTTACATTCAAAAAGTCAAATGGCGCTCCATCCCTTCCGAACCCTGCCGTGCGCCCAAACAGTGGTTTTCCCCCACATATGGGGTATCTGCTTACTCAGGAGAAATTGCACAACAAACTGCATGGTGCAATTTTTTCTGTTACCCTTATGAAAATGCAATATTGGGGTCTGAAAAACATTTTTGTGGGAAAAATGTGAAAATTTTATTTTTACGGCTCAATGTTCTAAACTTCTGTGAAGCACCTGGGGGTTCAAGGTGCTCAGCACACATCTAGATAAGTTCCCTGAGGGGTCTAGTTTACAAAATGTTGTCACTTGTGGGGGGTTTCCACTGTTTAGGCACATCAGGGGCTTTCCTAAATGCAACATGGCGTCCGCTAATAATTCAAGCAAATTTTACAATCAAAAAGTCAAATGGTGCTCCTTCCCTTCCGAACCTTGCCGTGCGCCCAAACAGTGGTTTTTCCCCACGTATGGGGTATCTGCGTGCTCAGGGGAAATCGCACAACAAATTTTGGGGTCCATTTTTTCCTGTTACCCCTGCGAAAATAAAAAAAAAATGGGTCTAAAGTAACATTTTTGTGAAAAAAGTTAAATGTTAATTTTTTTCTTCCACATTCGAAAAATTCCTGTGAAGCACCTGAAGGGTTAATAAAGTTCTTGAATGTGGTTTTGAGCACCTTGAGGGGTGCAGTTTTTAGAATGGTGTCACTTTTGGGTATATTCTGTCATAAAGACCCCTCAAAGTGACTTCAAATGTGATGTGGTCCCTAAAAAAATGGTTTTGTAAATTTTGTTGGAAAAATGAGAAATGGCTGGTCATCTTTTAACCCTTATAACCCTAATAAAAAAAATGTTGGTTCCAAAATTGTGCTGATGTAAAGTAGACATGTGGGAAATGTTATTTATTAACTATTTTGTGTGACATACAGTACAGACCAAAAGTTTGGACACACCTTTTCATTTAAAGATTTTTCTGTATTTTCATGACTATGAAAATTGCACATTCACACTGAAGGCATCAAAACTATGAATTAACACGTGTAATTATAAACTTAACAAAAATGTGTGAAACAACTGAAAATATGTCTTATATTCTAGGTTTTTCAAAGTAGCCACCTTTTGCTTTGATGACTGCTTTGCACACTCTTGGCATTCTCTTGATGAGCTTCAAGAGGTAGTCACCGGAAATGGTTTTCACTTCACAGGTGTGCCCTGTCAGGTTTAATAAGTGGGATTTCTTGCCTTATAAATGGGGTTGGGACCATCAGTTGTGTTGTGCAGAAGTCAGGTGGATACACAGCTGATAGTCCTACTGAATAGACTGTTAGAATTTGTATTGTGGCAAGAAAAAAGCAGCTAAGTAAAAAAAAAATGAGTGGCCATCATTACTTTAAGAAATGAAGGTCAGTCAGTCCGAAAAATTGGGAAAACTTTGAAAGTGTCCCCAAGTGCAGTTGCAAAAACCATCAAGCGCTACAAAGAAACTGGCTCACATGAGGACCGCTCCAGGAAAGGAAGACCAAGAGTCACCTCTGCTTCTGAGGATAAGTTTATCCGAGTCACCAGCCTCAGAAATCGAAGGTTAACAGCAGCTCAGATTAGAGACCAGATCAATGCCACACAGAGTTCTAGCAGCAGACACATCTCTTCAACAACTGTTAAGAGGAGACTTTGTGCAGCAGGCCTTCATGGTAAAATAGCTGCTAGGAAACCACTGCTAAGGACAGGCAACAAGCAGAAGAGATTTGTTTGGGCTAAAGAACACAAGGAATGGACATTAGACCAGTGGAAATCTGTGCTTTGGTCTGATGAGTCCAAATTTGAGATCTTTGGTTCCAACCACCGTGTTTTTGTGCGACGCAGAAAAGGTGAACGGATGGACTCTACATGCCTGGTTCCCACCGTGAAGCATGGAGGAGGAGGTGTGATGGTGTGAGGGTGCTTTGCTGGTGACACTGTTGGGGATTTATTCAAAATTGAAGGCATACTGAACCAGCATGGCTGCCACAGCATCCGGTTTGCATTTAGTTGGACCATCATTTATTTTTCAACAGGCAATGACTCCAAACACACCTCCTGGCTGTGTAAGGGCTATTTGACCAAGAAGGAGAGTGATGGGGTGCTACGCCAGATGACCTGGCCTCCACAGTCACCAGACCGGAACCCAATCGAGATGGTTTGGGGTGAGCTGGACCGCAGAGTGAAGGCAAAAGGGCCAACAAGTGCTAAGCATCTCTGGGAACTCCTTCAAGATTGTTGGAAGACCATTTCCGGTGACTACCTCTTGAAGCTCATCAAGAGAATGCCAAGAGTGTGCAAAGCAGTCATCAAAGCAAAAGGTGGCTACTTTGAAGAACCTAGAATATAAGACATATTTTCAGTTGTTTCACACTTTTTTGCTAAGTATATAATTCAACATGTGTTAATTCATAGTTTTGATGCCTTCAGTGTGAATGTACAATTTTCAAAGTCATGAAAATACAGAAAAATCTTTAAATGAGAAGGTGTGTCCAAACTTTTTGGTCTGTACTGTATCTCTCTGATTTAAGAGCATAAAAATTAAAATTTTTAAAATTGCAAAATTTTCGCCAAATTTCAGTTTTTTTCACAAATAAACGCAAGTGATATCGAAGAACTTTTACCACAATCATGAAGTACAATATGTCACGAAAAAACACTCTCAGAATCATAGGGATCCATTGAAGCGTTTCAGAGTAATTACCTCATAAAGTGACATTGGTCAGAATGGTAAAAATTGGCCCGGTCATTAACGTGCAAACCACCCTCGGGGGTAAAGGGGTTGATTAAAGTATTTAAATGCCATTGTCAATCACTGACAGCGGCACTATATAGCACAATGGCCGGTGCGTGCACTAAGCTGCTCCCATCAGCCCCCTGTGACGTAGTTGTGGGTTGCTGCCATGTTAGTCGTTCATTGAAGCCTGAGGTTGGGCTCCTTGGACGATGTCACAATCAAGGGACGTTATTGCAGCACGCTCATTTTTGTAGTTAGCAGTGACTGTAATGTCTCCCTCTTTGCACCGTCCCTATGACAGGAAACGAGTGGCGGCAGGGAGAATAAAACTTAATTTTCTCCCTGTAGCCAGTGCTTTTCCATTAACCAGGCTTTAAAAACTATTTGCCTGCAGATTAACCCTTTATTTGCAGATAAATACACTGTGTGCAGAATTATTAGGCAAGTTGTATTTTAGAGGATTATTTTTATTATTGATCAACAACTATGTTCTCAATCAACTCAAAAGACTCATAACTATCCAAGCTTAATATTTTTGGAAGTTGGAGTGTTTTTTTTTAGATTTGGCTATCTTAGGAGGATATCTGTTTGTGCAGGTAACTATTACTGTGCAGAATTATTAGGCAACTTAATAAAAAACAAATATAATCCCATCTCACTTGTTTATTTTCACCAGGTAAACCAATATCAGTACACAAAATGTAGAAATAAACATTTCTGACATGCAAAAACAAAAACCAAAATAATTAGTGATCAATATAGCCACCTTTCTTTATGATGACACTCAACAGCCTTCCATCCATAGATTCTGTCAGTTACTTGATCTGTTTTCGATCAACATTGCGTGCAGCAGCCACCACAGCCTCCCAGACACTGTTCCGAGAGGTGTACTGTTTTCCCTCCCTGTAGATCTCACATTTTATGATGGACCATAGGTTCTCTATGGGGTTCAGATCAGGTGAACAAGGGACCCATGTCATTATTTTTTCTTCTTTTAGACCTTTACTGGCCAGCCATGCTGTGGAGTAGTTGGATGCATGTGATGGCGCATTGTCCTGCAAGAAAATCATGTTTTTCTTGAACGATACCGACTTCTTCCTGTACCACTGCTTGAAGAAGTTGTCTTCCAGAAACTGGCAGTAGGTCTGGGAGTTGAGCTTCACTCCATCCTCAACCCGAAAAGGTCCCATAAGTTCATCTTTGATGATACCAGCTCATACCAGTACCCCACCTCCACCTTGCTGGCTTCTGAGTCGGAGTGGAGCTCTCTGCCCTTTACTGATCCAGCCTCTGGCCCATCACGAGTCACTCTCATTTCATCAGTCCATAAAACCTTTGAAAAATCAGTCTTAAGATATTTCTTGAACCATTCTTGAAGTTTTATCTAATGTTTCTTGTTCAAAGGTGGTCGTTTTTCAGCCTTCCTTACCTTGGCCATGTCCCTGAGTATTGCACACCTTGTGCTTTTTGATACTCCAGTAACGTTGCAGCTCTGAAATATGGCAAAACTGGTGGCGAATTGCATCTTGGCAGCTTCACGCTTGATTTTCCTCAATTCATGGGCAGTTATTTTGTGCCTTTTTTGGCCAACACGCTTCTTGCGACCTTGTTGGCTATTTTCCATGAAACGCTTGATTGTTTGGTGATCACGCTTCAAAAGTTTGGAAATTTCAAGACTGCTGCATCCCTCTGCAAGACATCTCACAATTTTGGACTTTTCAGAGCCCGTCAAAACTCTCTTCTGACCCATTTTGCCAAAGGAAAGGAAGTTGCCTAATAATTAAGCACACCTTATATAGGGTGTTGATGTCATTAGTCAACACCCCTCCTCATTACAGAGATGCACATCACCAGATTTACTTAATTGGTAGTTGGCTCTCAAGCCTATGCAGCTTGGAGTAGGACAACATGTATAAAAAGTATCATGTGATCAAAATACTCATTTGCCTAATAATTCAGAACACAGTGTAGTGTTGATCAAGGTGACACTTTACCCTTAAAGAGACAGTTCATAATGACTGTTCAAACGAAGTCCCGGCGCTTGGTGCTTGATGGTGCAGCCAATGATTTATATACACCTTCCCACCTGCTTGCTTTCCGTCAATCTCCACCCCCCTCTAATTTGGTTGACAGCGCTGGCTTCATAGAGCCACAGAAGGACGGAGATAGATGGAAAACAGCAGGTGGGAAGGTGTATATAAATGATTGGCCGCCATGATTCACCATGCGCCTGTATTTGGTTTGAACAGTCATTCTGTGCTGACAGAATCCCTTTAAGGCTACAGTCCCACTATCAATATTTGGTCAGTTTTCCTCAGCATTTTTAAGCCAAAACCATTTGTTTCTATTATACCTTTTCTCTGATTGTTCCTCACCTGGTTTTGGCTCCCACTCCTTAAAAAAAAATACTGACCGAATACTGACTAAATACTGATAGTGGGACCGTAGCCCAGAAGTCCAGTACACTTGAAAGATTTCACTCTGACTCATAACATTGTATATAATGCACCCAGCCTTATACAGTGGGGAAAATAAGTATTTGATACACTGCCGATTTTGCAAGTTTTCCTACCTAAAAAGAATGGAGAGGTCGGTAATTTTTATCATAGGTACACTTCAAACTGCGAGAATCTAAAAATAAATTCAGAAAATCCAATTGCATGATTTTTACATAATTAATTAGCATTTTATTGCATGACATAAGTATTTGATACAATAGAAAAACAGAACTTAATATTTGATACAGAAACCTTTGTTTGTAATTACAGAGGTCAGACGTTTCCTGTAGTTCTTGACCAGGTTTGCACACACTGCAGCAGGGATTTTGGCCCACTCCTCCATACAGATCTTATCCAGATCTTTCAGGTTTCGGTGTTGTCGCTGGGCGACATTGAGTTTCAGCTCCCTCCAAAGATTTTCTACTGGATTCAGGTCTGGAGACTGGCTAGGCCACTCCAGGACCTTAAAATGCTTCTTACAGAGTGTAAGGTGGCTGTGTTCATACCGTGCAGTAACTGAGGAAGTGACCCAAGCAAGTCCAACATAAGCAGCTTTTATTCAGCAATCACGGATAAAACAGAAAGTCCTCCGGTTCGCAGCCGGGTTAACATCAGTCCATAATAACTGTTGCCGTGGGCAACGGCCGCGCCGGGCCGCTCAAAGCCTGACGGGTGCAGAGCCTTCCCAGGCATAGTTTCAGCTACACACAGGCCCGCCAAGCTTTCCTGCTATGTTCCTAGCTGGTCCCAACACTGAACAACACTAATCCTTAATGCAGGGTTTTTAAAGGACCTGTGGCAAGAGCCACTGGAAAACCCGGGTTGGAGGGAGGAGGCCGCCCCACTGCCTTCCTGTAGCCTCCTCCAAGAAATGAAGGCCCTGCCGGATTTTACTAATCTGCCTTAGCCAGATTGCCTGACCAGGTCAATGCTCACCTTCATTCCTGCATTGCAGCCGCAGGTGAGTTTGTGACTGCAATGCACTCCAATGGATTTAATAGGTCTCTGTACATATTCTGGGAGATATATAACGTCCCTCGTATACGATCCCGGTCACTGCCTCACAAGAGTCATTCCTTAGTTGCCCCGGTTGTGTGTTTCGGATTATTGTCATGCTGGAAGACCCAGCCACGATCCATCTTCAATAATCTTATTGAGGGAAGGAGGTTGTTGGCCAAAATCTCGCGATACATGACCTCATCCATCCTCCCTTCAATACGGTGGAGTCGTCCTGTCCCCTTTGCAGAAATCCACCCCCAAAGTATGATGTTTCCCCCACCACGTTTCACGGTTGGGTCTGTGTTCTTGGGGTTTTACTCATCCTTCTTCTTCCTCCAAACACGGCGAGTGGAGTTGATACCAAAAAGTTCTATTTTGGTCTCATCTGGCTACACGACCTTCCCCCATGCCTCCTCTGGATCATCCAGATGTTCCTTGGCGAACTTCAAACGGGGCTGGACATATGCTGGTGTGAGCAGGGGGACCTCGCGTGCCCTGCAGGATTTTAATCCATGACATCGTAGTGTGTCACTAACGGTAACGTGTGAGACTGTGGTCTCAGCTGTCTTCAGGTCATTGACCAGGTCCTCCCGTGTAGTTCTGGGCTGATTCCTGACCTTTCTCAGAATCATCCTTACCCCACGAGGTGAGATCTTGCATGGTGCCCCAGATCGAGGAAGATTGACAATCATCTTGTGTTTCTTCCATTTTAACAAAAAACACTTTGATATAGTACAGTGCATATTACAGTTATTTTGCACAGTGTATAGTTTGCTAAAAGGCACTCATTTTAGTGAGAGAGGCCAAAAACGTAACAAGTAATATAACCAGTTATGGTAGCTCTAGCGTGGACCCCTAGAGTCAATTCCCCTGGTGGACCCTAGGCACCCCAGTCCGACCCTGGGTTTATGACATCATGAGATTAAAATAGCTGACTCCTTCTAAGCTCTATGTAGAAACAGGAAGTCTATTTTCCCTGCATTAGTCATCACTGTGGAAGGTCTCATGCAGGGAAAAGAGAGGTACTGTTTCAACATAGAGCAGAGAAAAGCGAAGAAATAACTGGGTAGAAGGGCAAAATTAGCAATTGTAAGTATACAGTGCTATATAAAATGATAACTCCAATATATTAAGAACATATAAACTTTGATGGGCGTGCTTCTTTAAAAAGGGTGAGAAACCCTGAAAAGGGTGAGAAACCTTTGCAAATGTGATGCAAATTGAAAGAGTTAACTTTGACTGAACAATCAGTCTGCTGTACATAAGAAAAATACTGAATACTTACCTCCACTTTCCTTTGTAACAGTTTTGATCTTCGCCATCAACTGGTTCAGTTTTTGAGGGACTTTTACCTTTGTGCGTCTTTCTTCTAGTTTTTCAGATCTTGTATGGTGGTTTCTCTTGGAATTATCCACCATGAGGCGTGCACCCTAATTACTTCTTCACAAGCCAGAACTTGGAGTGTTGTTGGTAATGCTAATTTTATTGTCCTTTGTGTTGGCCAAGACTGCAGGGACCCCAAACAAACCCCGGCGCGTGTTTACACTCCCCACCATTCCTTTACCTCACCAATAATACACCAGGTACAACTTGATGGGTGAAGGACGGTCACACCTTTATTAAATTATCCATTTATTTTTCCATTAGAAAGTCATTTAACTTGTCAACATGCTCGTTGTCAAATGCCCTGTGTCTCGTCACAGGCAAGTCGGCCACAAGCAGAAGTTTACAACATGTCCTTTCTTTATTTCCAGGCCGCTGTGACTTGTAAAGTCTCGATATTAGCCATTTTTACCGTGTTCTCAAAGGGTGAGGGAGGGTGGAACAAGCGATTCCAGGACTCACAGGGGCAAGGAAGGAGGTTGGGGCGTCTCTAGGTTTTACACTTATGGGACGGCCTGTGCCAACCTTCCCTTTCATTTTATTGGTCCCTTCTGGGACTTCCCATTACTCTCTGGCCAGTAAGGAGTGGCGGAGGGGGACACCAATTGTCACAGCCTGGGGAGGGGCACTGCAGTCAGAGGCACTTTCCTTATTTAGTACAGTGCCTGCCAGACTGTGGGGACCCCAACCAAACCCCGACGTGTGTTTACACCCCCCACCATCCCTTTACCTCGCCAATAATACATTAAGTCACAGCTTTATTAAATTATCCGTTTATTTTTCCATTAGAAAGGCATTTAATTTGTCAACATACTTGTTGCCAAATGCCCTGTGTCTCATCACAGGCAAGTGAACCAACAAGCGGAACTTTACAACATGTTCTTTCTTTATTTCCAGGCCACGGAAGATCCTGCTTACTCTTATGCAGGACTCCGACTCCCTCCCATCTCTTGTAGTGCTTGTTCTACTTGGTCTTGGAGTCCCGACAAGAATATGTCGAGTCCAATGTCCGTGAGGTGCAGTCCGTCGGGTCTTAGAAGGTTTGCGTTATCCTCTTCTAGTTGGTGGTGCCATATCACCACTCCACCTCTGTCCCTTACGAATTTGGCCATCCGTGCATTAATTGTCTGCCTCGTGCTGTTGTGGTGCCCCTGCGGGTTCAGTTGCCACAGAGGTACGGCATCTCACCCAGAGGTGTGGTACCCCACTCTCAGGTAAGGATGGGGTACTACCCGGGACCCACCCACCTGCACACTACACCATTCCAGACCAGCAGGCGGGGCAAGATGCATGCGTACAGTGCTGAGCCCTGTCCCTGGTTGGAAGGGGGGAAACCGAGAGAGGGGAACCATGTAGTGGGTGTGGGTGGAGGAAGTAGCTCAGGGGAGCACAGGCAGAAGGAGTATAAGAAAAGAGGGAACCATCTAGAAGCAGTCAGTCAGTCTGAGGAGAGAGAGTTGGGAGCAGGAGCTCTAGAGGAGCTCTGCTCAGGAGGAGTGGAGAAAGGAGCAGGGCCTAGTCTTAGAGGCCCAGGAGGAAAGACTGAGAGAAGAGGACAGGAGCAAAGGGAAGGCTCCAGAGACAGAGGGGATCCCAGGGGCACGGTGAGTGCGGAAGCTACCCGTGCGCCCAAATCTACACAGACGTGGAGGGATCAGGCCGCAGAGGGGACCGGCCCCTAAACTAGTGGAGAATAATCAGGCTCAGCTAGATAACCGGAGGCTACTGTACTTGCAAGGTGCAGCTGCCAACTACCACAATTACATCGCCGAAAAGGTGGCCGCATAGGGTCCAGGGGACTGCACGTCGCTCGACAAGATCCGAGGCTACCGGCTTGGGACACTGATTGTGAGGTGCAGGGCAGGAGGGCGAGAGCCAGCGCAGGAAGACGACCGAGGAAGGAACATAGAACGGGGTCCCGTTTAAGTACTCCTGAAATACTTGAGAGCTGCTGAACCCCTTTCTTGGTGAACACAGGACGACGTGGGCGGTTATAATCTGGCAGTTGTAACCTGGAGCAGCGTGATAACTGTGAGTAAAACCTTGAAGACTGCACCTCACTGTGTCCTAGAATTATTGCTGCGCCATCACCAGCCCTGCACTACACAGCACCAGCAACATCTACCGCATAGTATCACTATATCCTGCCCTGGAGCTTAGCTCTGCCTGTGGAGAGCTGAACCAACTCTGCTGCGTGACCATCAGCCCCAGAGGATCTGCACTGCAGTGGCGGCTCCATATAGCCGCATACCACAGGTGGCGTGACGAACATTATCTATAAAAACTTCATTCCCCTTTTACTTTATTCCCCTTTAATTGACCGCCCTGGGTCATGGACCGTGTCACCACCACCGTGACATCCCCCAGCATCGACTGGCCCGGCTACCGAGTACCCCATGGCCCAGGGGGCGCGTCACTGTCTCTTGCTCCAAGCCACACCGCTCTCGGCACGATCTCAGACCACACTATTGTAAGTTTGGGGAAAAATGTTCTGAAACGCTCCGTATCTAGCTTCATCATTGTGATCAATTTTGCGAGCTTGTGAGGTCGTTTCCCCCGGCATGTATGACCAGGATGACCGGACCTCTTGCTTCTCTCCCGAGGTCGACCACCTCCAGGAGTACCTGTGGCCACCGCAGGCCTCTTGTGCCTCTCCAATTAAATTTGATTTCCCAAAACCCCAAATTCCTCCCGCCTGGGTGGCCTTTTGCCCGTTGTTCTGCCCAGTATATAAATGAGTGGCCCAAAACCCAAACTGTTGGTTTTGTGAGACCTGGAAGAAAACAAATCGCGTTCAGTTAAGTCCGGTCTTATGTGTCTCGCAAAACACGCGGATCGCCATCGGCCTCTGGACTTCCGTTTCTGGTAATCCTGTTTTTGTTGCTTCCGTGGCTGCGCCTATGCGGAATGAGTGTGTCCCGTAATCTTTCGGGTGGTTCCCTGACGTTGTTAGGCATTTATTAAATATTGATTGGAACTGGTACCTCGTTAGTAGAGAGCCGTCAAGGTGGGATAGGAAAAAACTGCCTTGTGGCCTAATGGCTAGATATGTTTTGACTAGTTTGACCGGACAAACTGCCCCGTTTGTAGGGTGTAATAGCACCCAGGTGCCCCTGCCGGATGGATCTACTTTGGATTTGCTTATGCGTAAGCTAACAACGTTATTAGTTATGACTACGTCTTCGTGGATTAACCCTCTGCTGGCACTGTTCTTGGATCGAGGGACTAATTTGCTTATGCGTAACGCCCCAAAGAAGGTGATTGCAATGGCGATGGCCCGCAGTGTTGCTTAAAATTGGGAGTGGCATGTTTCTGACGTTAGGGATATGATGTGGGTAAGCAAGCTTAACGAAATGGGGCATCTACACTCCTTGCTTGGCTGAGCCCTTTTCCACCCTTTTAAGGCTTGCCTTTTTGTCACGTCTCCCCAATTCAGCAGCTGGAAATGAAATGCCAATCCGGCCAGCCACTGCTGTTCCGACGCCCCTGATATGCCTCTATTCACTAGCTGGTGAAGAAATTCAATGGTGACTTCTAACTTGGTTTGGTCACACTGGTCAACTCGTCTGAATGCCACTAGTCGTGTCCACTCTTCCCATGCCTTACCATATGCTTGCCACGTCGATGGCGCGACTGAAGCTCGGATTAATGGCATCAGTTGTTCGCCACTAGATCCCAGAGGGAGGGGGGGCAGAGGGCGCCCGACGGATGGGCGTTGGGTAGGAGTTCTCTGAAAACCTGCCAATTAAATTGTGATAGTGCGTTAGCAATAGCATTATTCCCCTCCGGGCTATGGCGAGCATGGAGCCATATATTGTGGTTTAGGAATATGAGTGCTAGCCGGCGTAGGAGGCCTAGAACTGGAGGGGACGATGATGCCATCTTGTTTATGCAGTACGCCAGGCTGGTGTTTTTTGTTTGGAGATGGATGTTTTTGTTAGCCAAGTGCGAGCCCCAGAGTTCTAGCTGCTACTATCGGGAAGAGTTCCAGGAGGGTATGGTTCTTTCTCAGTCCTTGCTCTGTCCAATAGGGGGACCATAGGCCTATGCTCCACTGGGTGTCTAGTATCACTGCATATCTGCCCGATTCTGCGGAATAGTGAATAGTTGTAGGTCAAGGTTGGATGTTGGATGTTTATGCGAGTGATAAGCGACGAGAAAAGACCCTGCCGACCGGCATCACCTGGCTCGCGAACACAAGGAGCCCTAGTAACGCTTGCATTTGCTGTATGGTTACTTTCCGTACTGCGCAGAAACCTTCGATCAGGTGCAATTTTTTTTGTATCTTTTCCGTGGGGAGGCGGAACAACCTTGCCGTGGTGTCAATTTGGATGCCTAAGAACGACAGCTTTGTTGCGGGGCCTACGGTTTTTGTTGGGCAGAGTGGAACTCCGAACCGTCGCGAGATGTTTTTAAATTCGTTCAGTAGTGCTTGCCATTAGTTCGAGTTTTTGGGTCAGACAAAAAGGAAGTTGTCTAGGTAATGGGTTATGGACTTGTTGCCGGTTTCGTGCCTTAGCACCCACTCCAGGAAGGAGCTGAATAGCTCGCAGTAAGAGCAAGAGATTGAACAACCAATTATGAGGCAAGTGTTGTAGAAGTAGTCATTGTCCACTTGGCACCCCAAGAGGTGGTAGCAATCTGGGTGTACCGGTAGTAGGTGAAAAGCAGATTCTATGTCTGATTTTGCTAGCAGCGCTCCTGGCCTCGCATCGCGTACTAGCGTTACTGCTCTGTCGAAGGACGCGTAGGAGACCGAGGTATCTTCCGACGAAATCCCGTCATTCACGGAATCTCCTTTGGGGTACGATAGATGGTGGATCAGGTGGAATGAACCTGGCTCTTTTTTGGGGATTATTCCCAACGGGGAAACTCTCAGGTTGCTGAAGGGTGGGTTTGGAAAGGGGCCCGCTATTCTGTCTAGGGCTACTTCTTTTTGGATTTTTTTTTTAAGATTTTGGGGTGTTCTCTTGCAGATTTTAGGCTATTTGCGAAGGTGGGCAATTTATTGATCTTGAATGGGATAAAAAAAAGTGTGGAAAGCCGAAGAGTAACTGTCCCGCCGCGTCCTTTTTAGGATATCGGTCTAACCAGGGGTCCATCGCGGTTACGCTCACAGGGGTCCTTGGATTCTGACTGTGGGAGTTTGGTTGATAATTTGCTTGTGCGAGAACATCTTGCTATGGGGTGGGCTCTCCCGCAGGCTGAGCACTTATGTTTAAATTTGCATAATCCGAAAAAACGACAATGTCCCTTGTTATACTTCCAGCAGGCCCCGGGTCTACATACGACCATTGAATTTTGGCCTGCTGTTGTCGGTTGTCCAGTAGCCGCTGTTGGAAAGGGATGGTGCTTTTGTGACAACATCAGTCGCAGCCAAACGTCAGTTGCTTTTACCCCCCAGCCTAACTCAGGTTGCAGGGCCAACCGCCTCCGGACCTCTTCGTCGTAGCACCACCATGCTGAACCGCCGTGGGCTTTGTATGAGTTGTACACCGTATCTTGGTATATGAATAGTTCCGAACAGCGTTACGGATACTTTTGACCCATAATGCAACCCAGCACAGAAAATGCTTGTAACCAGTTGCTCACTGTTTTTGCGACCTTTTGTCTGTGCTTTTCACACAGTCTGTCGGCTATCTTCCTGTCTTTGTCGATCGTATGCTGGCCACTGGGTACGAGTGACCATATGTCAATGTACTCGTTGTTCCATATCTTAGTTTTGGTTTCCTTATCTATGTGTGATCCCAATGGGCTAATCCCTCAAAAGAAAGCTTCCTTATGCCCGCTAAGGGTGGTATTGCTTTCGTAGTATTATTTACTGTGCCTGGAGGCGCGGATAATTGGTCCACTAGGGCCTTAAGGGCTGCTATCAAGTGGGTGTTGCTATTTCCCTTTCCCGTTATGTCACACTCACCCGTGCCTGTGGCTGGAAGAGGGACTCCGACGTATGGAGGAACTCCGGCACCAGTATCGTTTGAAGTGTGCGGCGTGCCTCGTGTCCTGCATGATGTCGGTGGCTCGATCAGGCTGGAAGCCCTGGGGGGTGCCCTTGACTCGCTTCTGTACCCCGAAGGACGGGATCGCCGCGATCGGTTGTCAGGGCTCGCAGATGTGCTCGACATCTTGGATGGTGACGATGGAGAGCGCCACCTCGAGGACCGAGATCTGTGACCCCTCCTGTGGGGTGCCGATCTCCGCCGAGAATGTGATGACAGCTTCCCTCACCGGCGTTATCGCCAGTGACATATGTGTGAAGATGTGGAGGTATCTTATTAGGAACTGTGGCGAGTGCGCCTATTGTGCCTCTCTCTGTCAAGAGGGGCTTCTGCTATGTTCACGGGTATCCCGACGGGACATGTCGGTACTAATTGTCGCCAGTTGGGGGATGTAAAGGGCACATTGCTGCTGGGGTAATCGGGTGGGGGCTGGGCTGCTATCATTTCAGGGGCGCGGGGTTAAATGCGTCCCCTGCAGCGCATGCCGGTGGGGTGTTGTTGAGTGTGCTGTTATGGGGACTTTTCTTTTTATTTTTATTGTAAACTGTGACTTTTGTTAAAGTGGTCAGTTGAGGGGGAGGGAGAGCACAGCGCCTGGCCGTGCATTCCCAGCCAGCGCTCTGCCCTGCTTCGGCCTCTATAGCGTTCTGCGATGGAGGGGGCAGAGAGTTTGTACAGTCTGAGTGGCGGCTTCGGCGAGAGCTTCCTGACAGTGGCGTGCTCTGCCTGAAACGCACTGGAGTGCCTGCTGGAGCGCCGTTCTCCAGGACGCGCCGCCGCGGCTGACTGGAAAAGGAGAGGTGAGGCCGACGTGGGGGGTTGTGGTGGCATCTGCCCCTGGAGCCCTGTGGCCGCCGCGGCCACGCGCAGCGGCCGCGGGGCTGGAAAAGGCACTGTGCTGACCGCCGGTGCCCCCGCCGCATATGAGGCTGCATGAGATGCCGGGAAGGAGAGTGACGTAGGAGGCTGCGGCGTGCGTGCTATCAACATGGGCAGCGGGATGGGAGCCTGTGGAAGCGGCAGGGGGCTGGGTGGTGTGGTGGAAGCGGGCACGAGGAGCGGGGGCGGCTGGACTGTGAGCGGCGTGGGTGATGGGGCGATAGCGTGTGGATGCGGCAGGGGACAGGGGGTACCCGAGGGTTGAGCACTGGGGACAGGGGGATGAGCACTGAGCCAAGAAATGAGGGGACACCAATCGTCACAATCTGGGGAGGGGCACCGCAGTCAGAGGCACTTTCATTATTTAGTACAGTGCCTGCCATACTTACTGTAGGTAGAATTGTTAAGGTTATGCGGATGCTGAATCTGTTGTTATGGAGGGCAGTTTGGCATTATTTCTGAGTAAGGTACTAACAAAGGAAACTGTGATGGGGCGTGATGTTGACAAGAGGCATAATTAAAAAAGGCTCGGCCCTATAGGAAACTTTTAAATCCACCATATTACCACCATCACTGCTAATGCAGGAAGAGAGAAGGGGACTTGCAAAGCTGCGGAACTGAACCTGAACCTAATAAACATCACTAACAAGTCCAGTGTCTGAACTAATGAGGAAGAGGAGCTGCCGAGACCAGGAGAGGAAACAGAAGAGTAAAGGATATCTGATCATTAACTTATATTTTTACATTTTATAAACAATAAGTGTTTGTTTTTTTTGTTGCTGGATAACTTCTTAAAGTGAATCTGTCACTAGGTTTTTGCTACCTCATCAGAGAGCAGCATTATGTAGAAAAAGAGAACCTAATTCCAGTGATGTCTCACTTAGTTTACTGGCTGCAGCACTTGTGACACAATCAGAGTTTTTAATTGTAGCATGTAGCAGAGCTCAGAAAGCTAACCCCACTCACACCACAGCTTTCTGTGTACATTATCAATCTACAGTGCTTATCAGAGGAAGGGGTGTGTTCGGACCAGGGCTCGTGTGCACTGTGGTCAGGGCAACGATAATCCCCTTGTCACGGCTCTGTTGTCTGATATCCCGGGGCTTGTGGCTCCTTCCCTAACCCTAAAGCTTGGGGATGCCTTAGCTATCCCTGCTCCCCGTATTACTTCTAATGGTGAAGATGCCAGGGTCACGTACCTTGCTGAGCTCCTAAATCAGCCCTAACTGTCCCCTCCTTCATCCAGGGAAGTGGGGAGTAGATTAACAAGGGAAGTCAATGTCACTCTAGGTATGGGGAGAACCCAGCGTATAATGACAGGAAAAGGGGAGGGAGCCCTACAACTAGGGAAAAGGAGAGTGGAAACCCCCTAAATAGATCTGACTCCCCTATAGACCCAAAATGGGTTCTGCACCTATCGCCGAGCAGGAAACCTGGCCCTAGCTGACCCTAAGGCTAGGCCCTAGGTAGCGGAAAGGGTGAGCACTAAGTCAGCCCCACTACAAGCTAAAGTACAAACAGGGGAAACAAACAGAGGAATACACTTAGCTCCAAGATGACACCGGAGAAAGCATGGCAACAATCCATGAAGGAACACCATTCTGATTCTAGATGACTACTAGATTCCCTGGCCTGAATAGGTATACACGCTATCACCAGCAACTCTCTGAGGATCTGAGGGTATTGAAGGACACAGCAAGAAAGTGCTGATTAGCAGCAGAAAGGGAGGATACCTCAGAGTCCTAAAGGAAAAGGTATAATCCCCAAGCAAGGTTAGGATCACCGCTGGGTCCTAAAGAGAGAGGAATAATAAAAGAATCAGGGAGATGTTTGTAAGGCCAAATGCAGCGACCTTCTACAGCTAGACACCGTATGACTGTCTGTCAACCCTGTGTAAGGCAGCACTAGTCATCATAATGGGGGATACTCGCCGCACCGGGTAAATTAAGCACACGTGCAATGTCCTTCCGGTATTTCTCAATTCAGCAGTTTATTATTGCACTTCATAAACCGCAGTTCACACATATAAAGTCCACGAGCCTTTCCAGTGGCAGCTATGCCCACTTGGCTCCAGGTAAACTATAACACTTGGCTTCAGCAAACGATAACAATGTCCATATATCACAATGTCCATATAACGTACCGCTTTTACCTTTTGCAGGGTCTTAACGGTTCCAGGTTTAGTTTGCCACCACTTTCACTTTTAGGCTTCCCAGGTGGGGGTCTCCAGCCCTCGTACCTTCGAAGGCTATTGGTATGTTTTCACTCACATCCAGTCTGCGCCTTTCAGGACTCTTGTATGCCAAGCCGGCTCTCCCTCAAAGGTCACTGGCATCCACACACAGGATCCAGGCTCGACCTTTCAGGCTGCCAGGCTTCACTCTCGGCCTCACTAGGCCTCACACGAACGGTGTCCCACACACATGGGGAACAGGCCTCATGCCTCTCACAGAACACCTGTCTCCCATCAAGCAGGGTTTATATATGCATCCTGTGCACACACACACACATACTGACAGGACCTTGCTGATGTCACAGTCATGTGATCAGACAGACATTCTGTGCGTGCAGGACCTGTGCTATGTCACAGTCATGTGACCAGTCACCTGAGGGGGAAGGTACATGGTCAGGTAAAACATATCCTGGACCATTACCGTAATGCCAGCAAATCGCTGCATTACATATCCCCCCCTCTGTTCAAACTTGTGGGGTTGAACACATAATATACACAATCACTATAACCCCCCAGCTCTGTTCAAACTTGTGGGGTTGAACAGATAATATAAACAATGACATTATAACCCCCAGTTCACATAGAGACCATGTACTTTACAATTGTGCTACTCAGCCCCTGGAACATTAGTCAACGACATTAGCCCATTCCTTAGGGACCTACCATTTGTCACTGTCACTGACTTCGTCAGGTCACCTTTCCAGGTCGTAACCTTGTCAGAGCTCCCCTGCTCCCAGCGGTCAGTTGTAACCTTGTCAGGTCTCCCCCGCTCCCAGCGGTCAGTCATGATCTTGTCAGACCTCCCCCGCTCCCAGCGGTCAGTCGTAACCTTGTCAGGTCTCCCCCGCTCCCAGCGGTCAGTCATACAGCGGTGTGACTCACATGCCCTGGTATCTAAGGTCCGGTTCGACTCCGTAATGTCCCGTCCTCTATTGGGTCGTTTGTATGGGCTGCTCAAACCTGAGTTACTGGAGGTCTCACTACCTCTAAACCCACGCCCACTATTCTCAGGACATCTTGAAAGGTCCCTAACTCCAGCTATAGCTGTTCTGTTATTTAGGGGGCCCTTTCTCTGTCTGGTCTCATAATTTCTAGACGGCTGCCATCTTCTGCTACTCAGATGATGCTGTCTATCCACTCACAGTATAGCGAGATTCAACTGTTCTACCTCTCGCAGGTAGATCACCCAGTACTCCAACAGCATGCGCATATATCCCAGGCTTTCTTCTGTTCCTACAGCGGAGAATGATACCATGCCGTCTTCGTCTGGTATCCAGCCCTGACGATCACGTGGACTGCTTACTTTCACCACACCAGACTTCTTGACCATCACCTGCATGGCTCGACCATTTCTCCCAACGAGCTTCTTCACCAGAACATGAGGCACCCGGATGACCTCTTCACGCATACTGTGAGCTTTCCTCATCAACTCCAGTTGTCTAACGGCTTGTTCCGTCTTCAACCGGAGAAACTGTTTTGTGCGAATACATCGCCAGTGCATGTCACTTAGGATAGCCACCCTCTTCACTGTGACTTCGGTCGTGGACAGGACCACCAGCTGTTTAGCTTCTGAGGTCAAGTACACCTTACAGGCTCCCACGGCCTTCTTAAATTCCTCATGCACGGACTCACTGGTGCATTCTTCCCTCAAATCCTCGGGTACATCTACAAGGCACTTGTACCGAGACGTTTCGGCCTCACCAGTGGTTTCCAGACGATCAACCAGCTCAGGTTTCAGGGACAACTGACCCCCAGCTTCTTCACCCTGTATGCTTCCCCTGAGCTGACTCACAGCTACAAATTCACGAATTTTCGTCTTGACCACTTCCATCTCATATTTATCTGTGGTTAACACTCTCTTAGCTCTCCTCAGGTCCACCTTCTCATGGTATAAGGGAGTGAGTGCAACGTGTTCGCCCTTTTCCTTCTCCAAGAAGGCCTCGTTCACTGAGTGATACTTTGTCAGGCGACTTTTGAGCCCGGAAACTTCTTCCTCTAGCTCCGCCACTCGCCTCTCAGCGGCCCGTCTCTGAAGCTCTTCCTGTTTCAACTGCTCTTCCAACAGCAGAGCTCTCTCAGACCTCTCCGTCTCCAATGCGCCCACTCGGCTCTCAATAGCCAGTCTCTCACGCTTCTCTTGCGTCCACTGGGTTTGTAGCAACTCCTTGAGCTGCTTGATCTCGGCTCCGACATCCACCGAACCCTCCGAGCCCACATCACTCGAGGAGGTATCTGCTTCATACCTCCCATCACCAGCGGTCAACTCCTGGCCCTGGTCTGTGGCTTTTCCGATGGACTCCTCCATCCTCTCTCGCTCAGCTTCCATCTTGCTGACTGTTTCCTTAAGGTACGTCTCTGCCTTTTGGAGAGTATCACAGGACATCTGTAGCTCCTTCACCTGAGCTTCCAGATCTAGGGTCTTTCCCCGGAGATCATCATTCTCCTCACGGATGTCTTGCAGAGTGGTCTCAACCACTTGGCGCACTTGCTCTGCACCCGCCTTATCCTCCTCTAGTTTTTCCTTCACCTTGAGGAGATCCTCATAATCTCTCTTACTCTGTTGCAGTTCCCTACTACGTTCACCACACTCCTTCTTGGAGCCACACAGCTCCTGGTTGAGCTGTTTGCACAGTCGTTCTAGGATTTGTTCGCGTCCAGAAACACCATCCTGCCGCGCCTCCTTCTCAAGCTTCAACTGCAAAACCTCTTCCTTGATTTTGCGGCGGTCCTCCTTAATTGCGTAGAACATTTCCTTCCACTGGTTAATTTCTGCGTGGCTTTGCTCCACGTCTCGCTGCCAGTTCCTCATAAGCTGGTGTATTTTCTGCTGTTCAGACTCCAGGATCAACTGGTCTGAGGACACGTTCCCCAGGTTTTCACATAATTGCTGCACGTCACTCTGACCCTGCTGGCCGATAGGCTCCAGCTCTTGGTCACGACTGGCTGCCTCCTCTTTCAGGGCTGTCAGATCCTTCTGACTCTGTACCGTACCGGAGGTTGCTACTGGCAACGTCACCTCCTCTTCTACCTCTAATGGAGGATCCACACTTGAAGCAAAGGCACACAGTACTACATTCTCTTTATTTTCATTTTCAGCCAAGTCTACAGGAGCAACCTTTTTGTGGCCCTTGCGCCGTCTACGAGATGGGGACTTTCTCACCTCGTCTAGCCCCTCCTGACTGACCTCTCCTTCTACTTTCGTAGTGTCACCGTCAGCTACGGGGTCTGTGTCACTCCCCATGGTGTTGTGGACTAACAGGTCACCTCCCACTTTGACGTCGCCCCCTTCTTCTGGAGCTACCCCGTCATTAACGGTCACATTGTCATTTTTAGGAGGTACCAACCCTCCACCAGTAATTTTTTTTGATTTTCTATCCTCCACGCTGTTTTGAACAACCGCCCCTTTTTAGACTCCGCCCCCTTTTTAACAACCACACCGGCAGGGGAATTTTTACAAGAAAAATCAACAATAGTCTTAGGACTCAGTTCGCAACAGCTCTTACCACCTCCCCGGGCACTCTGGGACAACAAGGGCGCCCCTGGAGAGTTCACAGAATGGTCCACTGCCACCATTCTATACGGTGCCCACGGCTCCTGTGGTTCCTGCACCATGTCCAGTTTCATGTCCAGTAGACGTTTCTCAAATACCTGCTCCGGTTTTAACAGGCACTTTAATCGCTCTAATCGCTCAATAGCTTCAGACTCAGTTGCTGCTCCTTTCACAGCCATTTTTATCTGCTCCTGCATTTCCTCAGGACGCTATTCACACATCGCTCTCCCCGGAAAAATCTTCGTGGCCCCGCCGAGCCACAGCAAAACCGGATTTGAGTGCGATGAGAATCTTTGCAACCCCGCCGAGTTGCAGCAAAAACCGGATTTGAGTGCGACGACAATCTTCGCAACCCCACCGAGTTGCAGCAAAAAACAGATTTGAGTGCGACGACAATCTTCGCAACCCTGCCGAGTTGCAGCAAAAACCGGATTTGAGTGCGACGACAATCTTCGCAACCCCGCCGAGTTGCAGCAAAAACCGGATTTGAGTGCAACGACAATCTTCGCAACCCCGCCGAGTTGCAGCAAGATGCCTGTATCCACACTCGTCGTCCTGTGCCGTTGCCCCTAGCAACCGGCTGCCATTGCCGCTAGCAACCGGGTTGTCGTTGCCGCTAGCAACCGGGCTGCAGTTGCCCGTATTCTCGAACCATATGTAAGGCAGCACTAGTCATCATAATGGGGGATACTCGCTGCACCGGGTAAATTAAGCACACGTGCAGTGACCTTCCAGTATTTCTCAATTCAGCAGTTTATTATTGCACTTCATAAACCGCAGTTCACACATATAAAGTCCTCGAGCCTTTCCAGTGGCAGCTATGCCCACTTGGCTCCAGGTAAACTATAACACTTGGCTTCAGCAAACGATAACAATGTCCATATATCACAATGTCCATATAACGTACCGCTTTTACCTTTTGCAGGGTCTTAACGGTTCCAGGTTTAGTTTGCCACCACTTTCACTTTTAGGCTTCCCAGGTGGGGGTCTCCAGCCCTCGTACCTTCGAAGGCTATTGGTATGTTTTCACTCACATCCTGTCTGCGCCTTTCAGGACTCTTGTATGCCAAGCCGGCTCTCCCTCAAAGGTCACTGGCATCCACGCACAGGATCCAGGCTCGACCTTTCAGGCTGCCAGGCTTCACTCTCGGCCTCACTAGGCCTCGCACGAACGGTGTCCCACACACATGGGGAACAGGCCTCATGCCTCTCACAGAACACCTGTCTCCCATCAAGCAGGGTTTATATATGCATCCTGTGCACACACACACACATACTGACAGGACCTTGCTGATGTCACAGTCATGTGATCAGACAGACATTCTGTGCGTGCAGGACCTGTGCTATGTCACAGTCATGTGACCAGTCACCTGAGGGGGAAGGTACATGGTCAGGTAAAACACATCCTGGACCATTACCGTAATGCCAGCAAGTCGCTGCATTACACCTGACACACCCGTGACAGACGTACAGGTATAAATGAAAATACCAATCATTCAAATATGCACTCACAAACAACAGAGTGAAGCACCGGGAAGTATAGGAAGGAAAAAACAAATAGGAGAGGATGAGGATATGCACACAGACTAATCACCAAGCAACAATCTTTAGAATAACACTCTAAAATCCTTCTCAAGCAACCAACACCTTCTACTCTAGAACCAGGCAGTATAAAGCTAAAATGGCAATCCTGATTGCCAGAGGCGAGTGTATATAGGAGAGTGGAGTGGCCAGTACTGAACAGCTGAGACCATCAAAGCTGGAAAGATCCAGAAGCTCTTAACTGAACAGTTTAAAAACTAACAGAAATCTGCACCATTTAATATGTTCTTTTAATCAGTGCAGGAGTACGTGAAATCAGACGCTATGGTCTTCTGGCCACTCTCTGTATCGATAAACCCGTGACACTCCTAGTGATAATACCTTAATCTTAGTGAAACAACAGCACATAGCCCAATAAGTGATATATCCCTGAATTCTGTGTTTCAGCACCTACCTCATGCTGTCCTCAGATTACATAGCAAAAACCTGTTTACGGATGTCCTTTAAACAGTTGTTGCAGTATCTACTGAACAAGGATGGTGATAATAGCCACTGCGCAGGGAATGAACCAACGTTCATACCAGCCTCATACCCCTTTAAAGGGAATCTGTCAACAGATTTCAACAGATTTTTTGCTCGTTCATGAGAGAGCAGCATGATGTAGGAACAGTTACCCTGATTCCAGTGATGTATCACTTACTTTAGTTGTTTCTGTAGTTTTGATAAAATCCCTGTTTTCCCTGATGCAGACCTACCAGTCCTCAGAATGCTGAGCCCGGCATAACCCCACCCACATCACTTATTGGCAGCTTTCTGTGTATAGGCAGAAATCTGTCAATCAGTAGTGAAGGTGGGGTTATACAGAGCTAATGAATATAAAGGACTACATGGCAGGAGGTTTATTAGTCCTTTAGTGATAATCTCCTGCTGATAAACTAATTTTATCAAAACAACAGCAAGCAGCCCAGTAAGTGCCACATCACTGAATTCAGTGTTTCTGTCTCTATAGTTTGCTGCTCTTAGATTAAGGGGCAAAAACCTGGTGATAGATTTTCCATACGTGTACTCCTCATTCTCTGCTGCTGTTCTATACTAATATTGAAGTAAAATATATAAATAACATGACATGATAAGGTATACCTTTACATATCGTTACTGTTACCTACAGGTCACTCACTGTGCAGTACTTGCTTGCTCCCATGGCAAGCCTCCACATGTGCTTCTGGAATTTTAGGGTTTTTTCACTTCCCAAGGATTAAGACTAAATATAAACATCTGCACAGGAAGAATCCTTTTTTTTAATTGGAATTACAAACTTCTGCAGACTCTTTCACCACCTGAGTAAACACAAAAACCAAGATCCAAACCAAAACCCAAATATATTGCCTTTGGAATTCCAAGGTTAATTTTCTGTTACTTTATAACAAAGGGGCCATTGGTTGAGCGATATGTATTTCTTCTCCCGCCTCCATCAGTACCATTAAACTGTGTGCATTAAATGGAGCACACAGATAAAGTTAGCCTTCAAGAGAACTAATAGAGAGGAATACAAATGACATCTGCACACAAGACCCCAAGAAAGAGCATGAGAAGCGGACAGCTCATGATGTTTGATTGATGCTTTTCAAGGTGAAAACACTTTACTTTTTGCTCCCTGTAATCTCACCCCGGTGCTTGACTGCACAAAGAGCCAGCTGTAGAAACACGGATCAACTATTGAGATAAATCACCTTTCCAAATTGGACAGTTTCACATTATTTTTGCAGTAAGCATCTAGTATAGTAAACTACATTGGTAATTTATCTACATAGATCTATTGCCATGAATACAGTAATGTCTATGTAACAATTTGCAGCCTAAGACAAAAATGCATTAGGCAGAGCAATTATGGCTTACAAAAACATTTGTACCTTTAATAAAAGCCATAGTAATTAATATTGTATGCCTGGTTTTAGTGTGATGTCAAGTTATCAAAGTGGAGTAGACATCAGAGACTAGCCTTGATATACTGTACATTGCTCAAAAAAATAAAGGGAACACTCAAATAACACATCCTAGATCTGAATGAATGAAATATTCTCATTGAATACTTTGTTCTGTACAAAGTTGAATGGGCTGACAACAAAATCACACAAAAATCATCAATGGAAATCAAATTTATTAACCAATGGAGACCTGGATTTGGAGTCACCCCCAAAATTAAAGTGGAAAAACACACTACAGACTGATCCAACTTTGATGTAATGTCCTTAAAGCAAGTCAAAATGAGGCTCAGTATTGTGTGTGGCCTCCACCTGCCTGTATGACCCTACAATGCCTGGGCATGCTCCTGATGAGGTTGCGGATGGTCTCCTGTGGGATCTCCTCCCAGACCTGGACTAAAGCATCCGCCAACTCCTGGACAGTCTGTGGTGCAACGTGACGTTGGTGGATGGAGTGAGACATGATGTCCCAGATGTGCTCAATCGGATTCAGGTTTGGGGAACAGACGGGCCAGTCCATAGCTTCAATGCCTTCATCTTGCAGGAACTGCTGACACACTCCAGCCACATGAGGTCTGGCATTGTCCTGCATTAGGAGGAACCCAGGGGCAATCGCACCAGCATATGGTCTCACAAGGGGTCTGAGGATCTCATCTCGGTATCTAATGACAGTCAGGCTACCTCTGGCGAGCACATGGAGGACTGTGCGGCCCTTCAAAGAAATGCCACCCCACACCATTACTGACCCACTGCCAAACCGGTCAAGCTGAAGGATGTTGCAGGCAGCAGATCGCTCTCCATGGCGTCTCCAGACTCTGTCACGTCTGTCACATGTGCTCAGTGTGAACCTGCTTTCATCTGTGAAGAGCACAGGGCGCCAGTGGCGACTTTGTCAATCCTGGTGTTCTGTGGCAAATGCCAAGCGTCCTGCACAGTGTTGGGCTGTGAGCACAACCCCCATCTGTGGACGTCGGGCCCTCATACCACCCTCATGGAGTCGGTTTCTAACCGTTTGTGCAGACACATGCACATTTGTGGCCTGCTGGAGGTCATTTTGCAGGGCTCTGGCAGTGCTCCTCCTGTTCCTCCTTGTACAAAGGCAGAGGTAGCGGTCCTGCTGCTGGGATGTTGCCCTCCTACGGCCCCCTCCATGTCTCCTGGTGTACTGGCTTGTCTCCTGGTAGCGCCTCCAGCCTCTGGACACTACGCTGACAGACATAGCAAACCTTCTTGCCACAGCTCGCATTGATGTGCCATCCTGGATGAGCTGCACTACCTGAGCAACTTCTGTGGGTTGTAGAGTCCATCTCATGCTACCACGAGTGTGAAATCACAACTAACATTCAAAAGTGACCAAAACATCAGCCAGAAAGCATTGGTACTGAGATGTGGTCTGTGGTCCCCACCTGCAGAACCACTCCTTTATTGAGGGTGTCTTGATAATTGCCAATAATTTCCATCTATTGTCTATTCCATTTGCACAACAGCATGTGAAATTGATTGTTAATCAGTGTTGCTTCCTAAGTGGACAGTTTTATTTCACAGAAGTTTGATTTACTTGGAGTTATATTCTGTTGTTTAAGTGTTCCCTTTATTTTTTTGAACAGTGTATTATAAAGAGCTACTGAATTGTAGTATAAAATCCAGATAGCTAATAAAGATGTATAAATATGCTAGAAGAGATGCAGAGAAATAAAAGAAAGAAAGAAAGAAAGAAAGAAAGAAAAATACCATCATGTACAGAGACTGAAGAATGGTGTAGCCTGCACATATTCCACGGATGCATAAATTGGAAATATTATATATATGGTTATATTCTGTTGTTTAAGTGTTCCCTTTATTTTTTTGAGCAGTCGTATAATCTTTAGCTATTGGTGCAGTTGCTTATTTATTAAAGGGTTGTTCTCATAATTTAGTTTTAGAAGCATATTACCCAGTTTCTCTTCTTCCTGCTTGCCAAGTGGGTAAGTGCACTCCTTCTTGATTGACAGTTCATACCAACGGCATCTTAGCACCATTGGTCCAAACAGTGAGCATCTAGCCCACGCAGCTTTGCCTATGCGCCATCCAAGGAGCACAGTAGGACTAGAAATCAAGCCATTTGGCCAGCTTCAGAGCAACGCTTACAAGCTATGTTGGAAAAAAAAGTTGTAAGTATGGTGATCCTTGCCAAGGAGACTGTCTATCACTCAAAAAGCACAGAATTGGCCACTTGAATTGGGCGGATCGATTCGCGGGACTCCAGTCCTTCGGTCAGGTCAGCGCTCTGTGACCTGGAGCTCTGCAAATTTCTTACTTTCTAGGATAGCATGTGCTAGCCTAGCTAATTAAAAGCTGTATCAAAGATCCCAGGAGGCAAGAAATTTGCAAGTCTCCCAAATTTGCAAGCTACTAACCTGGCCAATGGACTAGAGTACCGTAAATCGATCTGTTCAGCTCTAGTGGCCAGTAACCGAGGCTGCAAGCAGTAATCAAAAAAAATTCCCTCCTCTCTTAAGAATGGAGAGGAATTTTAAGAAGAAGTAAACTGCTAACTTGCTTGTTAGTACAAGCATTTTGCAATTTTTAACCATTTACAATGATGAGAAGTACCTTTTTAGATAATTATATCACTACAGAAAGGTATAGATTCTTAGATCCCATAAAGTAGAAAGGTGGGGTAACCTGAACTGAAAACCACTACTCTTTGGACTGTTAGCAGCAACAGGGACTCCTACAATGCTATTTTTCCTCATGTAAGTAATTACTAGAAACATAAAGAATACCTCTCAAGAGTTTGGCTTCCCTTTCTAAATAATACTTTTTAGTAAAAGAGGTCTCAAGTGTCCACATAAAGGTCCCACGCTTGCAGAGCGGGATCCTCAACCCTCCACGGCTCTCCTTGCATATAAAGTGCCAGATCTAGTCCTTTGTACTAACCCAATGCTGCCACGTATTTTACTAAGCTGTTACCATATGGTAACATCATTAGCACCGATACCAGTAAGGAAGCAGCAGCGCTGGGCTAGTTACAGAGATCTCACAAGATCTTGTTCTTTCACTGTGAGGAGGGCCATGGGGGAGTTGTGGTATCCCAAGTTTACATGTAGGAATCCCACAACCTTGAAGTTCGGACCTGACTTCTACTAGAAAGTCAGGTCCTTTAGCAGGACATTAAGGACACTTGGAACCTCTTTTGTCAATAGGTGATATGTATTAAAATTCACTAGTCTGAGGCTACCTACTCCATTCTTAAATAAAATGGACAGCCCTAGACTGGTGGTAACTAAGAACAAATGTAAAACATCAGAAGAGCTTAACCATTTAGATTTCACTCCTAATTTATTTATTTTCCATTGTTCTGTAGGCCCTTCCTTAACAGATGAGGAAGCTACTTAGAAACTGATCATAACAGAGGGTAATTTATTAGTAGTTATACTTAAGCTATTTATTAGTTTCACAAATATGGGAATGTCTTATTGCTTTCTATTGTAATAAAAAGTCCCAGATTATCGTGCCATCATGAAGTATGTGTGCCATTATCCACAATATTTTAACTTTTTTTCTGAAAAGTAGGTGGAACTTAGTGGTCTTGAAACATTTTCACCATTATCTTACATAATGTATGACCTAAATATCACCTGAAGGTAAAGTACCTTATTTACTGGCCTTGCACACTTGCAAATGTGAACATACTTAGGTTATAGATAAAAGATAGTCTCGGCACAAGAACCTATGCCAATTGTAAGGGGAGGAATGAGTGAGAAGACACACACAGTAATGCCTAAATCGAATGTCTTCAAGGGAACATCACCATCTGCTGACCAAAGATGATAAGAAAGGAGAAGGCAGAGAGAACTACATTAGTAGGAACTGAAGAGCGATGTAATTCCCTGAGGGAATTGGAGGAGACACCAGGTCAGGTGACAGCTGTGACACAGTTAATAATTATAAAAGGCCCAGGAAGACCAAAAGGGGGATGAGTCGGTGCCTGGACCTGTAGCAGGAAGGTCATGTGAGCAGCATAGTTGGCTTTTAGCTCCCATTACGAGAGACCAGACCCAAATGAAAACCTGAGAGACCAGACCTGAGTGAAGACCTGAGAGACCAGACCCGAGTGAAGACCCGAGGGACCAGACCTGAGTGAAGACCCAAGAAACCAGGCCCAGAGACTAGAGACCTGAGTTGCGTGATCCGAGTCGTGTGAGCAGAGCCCGAACCAGGAGAGGCGATTGAGCTGCCGGAGAGGGACATTCATATGAGCCACAACCCCCCAGTGCAAACATATGGTATAGAGGGGTGAAAAAGGATCAGGGCCGTGCTTCAGGAAACAGAGACAGCCAACGTGTCAGGTGTGCCAAGTAACCCATATACCTGACTTGCGACTTAACGAGAAGCAACGTAGACTCCTGTTGGGTCCTGTACATGCTTCATATTGCTTGGGGAGTGGCGATGGGGCCGTTATTGACGGTGACACACCCTGGGTCAAGGAATTCAGTCTGAGACATTACTGATGACAATAGTTGCTTAGCTGTGAACATAGAGAGGCAGTGTGTAAATAATATTGTCTAAATACCCTGTTTAGCTGTATTACTGTGTTCTTAAGTTGCATTAATTCACTGTATAGTCACTGTTCATTTCTTTACATTTGATATAGTGAAATAGCCACTAAGTACATTCATTTCTTTACATTTGATATAGTGAAATAGCCACTAAGTACATATATATTGGTGTTAATCAAATACTGTCTCCTTTGCATCAGTATACCTGTCAACACCATCACAGCTAATCTCAAGGTACCAGCTGATTAACACCTATGTTGTACACTACACATTGTAATAGCAACAGGAGGATTAAAAAGGGTCTGCAGGGACGGTATCAGAATTACTTATTTAACTCTGCATTTTTCATTAGGTGTGGTTAAAAGTGTGAAAAAAGGGGAGAAAATTGATTATAGTTTTGCATTCCCAACCAAAAAAATAAGTGATTTGAAGAAAAAAACTAGCGGATCTAGAACATAAGCCTGATGAAGGAGTTGGATCATTCTGTACCTCGTAGTAGATGATTTAATAATTTTTTTTTTTACCATATCTCCGACATCCTTGGCATCGCTCATTAGATCCGCACTTTCGAGTTCAGGAACCTGCGGTCACAGCAGCAGCCATTTGGTGGAATTAACCCTGGCTAAACAGATTGCTGTGCCTGCCTTGCACAACCAGACTAGGTGAGTGAAGCACTCTTCACCTACCAAATTTTATCATTGTTGATCCACTTAAAGAGCACTCTTCTCTCTTCTATCTTTTGTCATGCTGGTGACTCGCACAGATTGTAAGCACTGTTCTACTCACTGCGTGCCCCGCTTTGCTCCTCCCAGTGTCAGATCATCTCGCTGAGCTGCCTCGTGCTACACTTCCAGCACTGCTAGATCCTCCTGTTTCTGTTGTCGTTTTTCTCGGGGTGTGGAGAATTAAAAAAAATTCTCCATCTTCTCCATTCAGTCTGTCTGTGAAAATCTGATGTCATCTGAGTTCAGTCCAATGTTTTCCACGGACCCATATACATGAATGGGCGAGTGCCATCCAATCAGAGGCAAATTGTGGATGCTGCATTTTTTTCCTTGGACTGACTTTGCCTGAGAAAAAAAATCGGACATGTGTATGGCCCCAAAGAATAACATTTGTTTGAGTGCGATCCGATGTTTTGACGGATTGCACTCGGACTGAAAATATGGTCGTCTGCACGAACCCAAAGTGATATATACAAAAAATGAATGATACCTGCAGTCACTCATCAGGATCCTGCACAGGCCGCTCTGTGGTGTGCGCTGGCACAAGGAGTGATAACGTCACTGTGCTCTCTAGCCACAGGACCATTGCTTCCTGTAATAGATTGCAGCACTCAGGTGACTTGAACCATTCATCATTACATGTTTTTCTGATGGCACTCTGCTCAAGTCTCCTAACTGCTGCAACATATTAGAGAACACAATTGTCCTGTGGCTAGAGAGCACAGTGACGTTATCACTCCTTGTGCCAGCGCACACCACAGAGTGGCCTATGCAGGATCTTGATGTGTAACAGCAGGTTCCATTCATATTGTTATTTTTAGTGAATCGCAGCCACCATGCAATATTACATTTAGCCCAGACAACACCCTTAACTCCTTCACCCCTTCACCCCTGGGCCATTTTCTGTTGTTTCCTTTTCATTTTTTGCTCCCCTTCTTCCAAGAGCCATAACTTTTTTATTTTTCCGTCAATATAGCCGAATGAGGGTTTGTTATTTGCTGGACGAGTTGTACTTTTGAATTACACCATTGATTTTACTATATTACTGGAAAAGGGGAACTGGAAAATATGTACTGGAAAAGGGGAAAAAAATTCCAAGTGTGGTGAAATTGGGAAAAAAAAGTGCAATTTCTGAATTATGTTTTTTTTTTTTTTATTTTCTATGTTTACTATATGTAAAACTTGTCGGGGTCGTAGCGACATTCCACTCGTCCTCCAGTCACTCCAAATTAAGGCTATGAGCATGGGTCAACCATTCAAAGAATGAGTCAGACAACAAGCTGGTTCAAACTCAGAGCATGCTCAGAAGGCTACTGGCAAGCCACGATCTCAGCAATGTTCCGCTTTATTTCCGCATGCACAAACCTAAATACACTACATAATGGGGCGGGGTAAGCCATAAATAGATTGTTCGGGGCGGGGTAAGCCATAAATGTCTAGTATCCGGCCACTCCTGATTGGTCCACGTCTCCTTAACTCAGTCTCTGGGCAGACAACCGTCAGTTGATGTTTTGGTTTCATTTCTCTGAAACAGGTGCTGGCTGATACCGGCGCCATCTTAGGATAAGTTTCGATCTGAGTAACACGTAGCAAGGAAAGCTTATTGTTATAAGACACAAAATGGTGGTTAGTACATAAGCAAAGCGTATAAAAGTGGAAAAATATATATTCTTTTTTACCCTGATATTCCCCCCTAAACACTAAGCTTTCCCTTGCTTCGGGCCTTTGAGACTGTCCATGTGTGGGGAGAGGGGAGGTGGATTTCTTCACCCAATCATCTTAGAAGCTGCCCCCTTATGGGACGCCCCCAAACAATTGAGCCCTACCCTAAATGACACATAGAGTTCTCCCAACTGACCCTAAACTAGATCTCTCAATTGGACTCTGTCATGGGGGGTTGGAACAGCATTGTTTATAGCTTTCCTGTATGAGGGGACTATGCAGCATACCATGTCATTCCTGCGCAATTCACTATGTCACAGTAATCAAATCGATACGTCTGGATTTTTGCGTGAGTATCTACCCAAAATGTGGTAGCTGTCCACCCTGGGACAGACAGTAAGCATATGGAAAGGATATAGAAGAAGGTAGTCATCTTTTATGGGCTCGTTTTGTCTCTCTTGCAGTGGGAGGCGTGAATCCAGGTGCTCTTGCCCTCAAGCTTCAGAGCTGTAGGAGTAGTCAGGATCACAGTGTAGGGGCCCTCAAATCTGGGTTGGGGACAGTCTTTCCGGACAAACTTCTTTACGTACACCAGGTCGCCTGGGGTGAAATCATGTACCGCATCACCTGTGGATTCTGGGAGAGAAGCAGATACTGTAGAGCGGGTGTTAGTCAATTCTTTAGACAGAGCAATCACAAATTTTACTACTCTATCATGTGTTTCAGACAACTCTTGGGGCCTAATTTCTCCTATTTTAGGTGGGGTCCCGAACAAAATTTCATAGGGAGTTAGCCCATGTTTAGCTTGTGGGGTGTGTCTGATATGATACAATACTATAGGGAGTAGGTCGGGCCAGGGGAGGGGATGATCTTGGGTCATTTTCAAGAGCTGGGTCTTGAGTGTGGAATTCATCCTTTCCACTTTGCCTGAACTGGCAGGATGGTATGGAGTGTGGAGGCCCAAATCTGTTCCCAACATGTTCCAAAGTTCTTTATAGATATTTGCTGTGAAAGCTGGTCCTTGATCCGATTCTATGACTTGGGGAACTCCAAATCTGCAGGCAATTTCAGTGATCAGTTTCTTGGCTGTGACTTTAGCAGTCATGTTGACAACCGGGTAGGCCTCGGGCCAGGCTGAGAACATATCCACGGCTACCAAAACGTACTCATATTTTCCTGCTTTAGGCATTTGGATATGGTCGACTTGTATTCTCTGCCAAGGGTAGTCTGGTTTAGCCAGGTGTTGGAGAGGGACCCGTGTCGTACACGTTGGGTTGCAGGTAGCGCAGACAGAGCAAGATTTTGAGTATGCAGTCACAGTGGAAGAGATTCCGGGTGCAAAGTACAGTTTCTTGATACATGCCAAGGCTTGATTTTTTCCTCTGTGTGTAGGCCCGTGAGCCCATGCTGCCACGGCTGAGTACATGCGCCTGGGCAAGCAAGGTTTTCCGTCCACTTGATAAAGAGCTGAGTCGACCTTTAAATCTTTACCACCTGCCAGCACGGCTCCCGCCGCTTTCCATTGCTTGACTTCTTCAGTGGGGTCTTCCTTTGCTCTTCACACAATTTTTCTTCAGGCATCCTGACCCCCCTGGATTCCACTCGTGTCTCCGCTGGACTTGTATGGTCTTCCGCCGGCTGTTCTTTGGCTCTTGCTCTAGTGAGCGCCACAGCTACGGTTTGCAGGGTCTCCCCCATCTCTTCTTCCTTTTCCTGCCACTTTGATGACACATTCTCCACTGCTGCAGTCTTGGCTGCTTGGTCAGCTAGGTGGTTGCCCCTGGCTTCCCTGGAATCTAGTCTTCCATGAGCCTTGACCTTGATAACAGCAACCTGAATGGGTAGTTCCAGGGCCTTCATTAGGGCCTTAATCCATGAGGCATGTTTCACTGGTGTACCTGCAGCTGTGATGAATCCTCTAGACTTCCACAAGAGTCCAAAATCATTGCAAATTCCATGTCCATACCTAGAATCGGTATATATGTTTGCCGTTGTTCCAGCTGCCAGGTAGCAGGCTTCTGTGAGAGCTACAAGTTCAGCTTCTTGTGCAGACATGTATGGTGGTAGAGCTTCAGCCTTGAGGACTGTTAGGTCTGTTGTGACAGCATATCCCGTGTGGAACTTCCCTTGAGGGTCTGCGAAACGGGATCCATCAGTCCATAGGTGCATGGCAGGGTGTGCGAGCGGATGTGCCACCATATTCTCTGGAGCAGAAGT
This sequence comes from Phyllobates terribilis, assembly GCF_046119375.1. NCBI lineage: Eukaryota > Metazoa > Chordata > Amphibia > Anura > Dendrobatidae > Phyllobates > Phyllobates terribilis. Next base: position 882,411,068 of record NW_027362761.1, read on the forward strand.
CTCTTCCTGCAAAATTTTTACACAATCATGAGGTTCCACCAATGGACCTTCACCCTGTTCGTCTTCCCCCCTAGAAGGTGGAAGCAAAGTGGCAGGGTTGGACAGTCTCTGAGAAGGTGATTAGGGCTACCACATTCCCAACACAGTATGCGTCCTTCAGAATCACGAGATTGTCTCTTGTCTCTAGGTGGCCCCTTGTCATTTCTTCTGTCTTGTTTTCTATATGTGGGAGGAGTATCATCACCTGTGCCTTTAACCATTACCCACTTGATTCCATGTTGGTTGCCGGGGGGTGGGTAGCTTTCTTGAGCTTGATATACCATGGCAGGAGCGGCTTTCTTCTTTGGCTTAATATCCTTTTCCATTTTTAGCATGGCTTTTTGGAAAGCTTTGACAATGTCCACCGCGTCGTTAAAAGAAGAAGAACGAATCTCGGGGCGTACCCTCAGAACCTCATCTCTGAGGGCGTCTTGTAGGCCATCTACTAGGGCCTGAACCAACAGGGCGGCCTGCGTCTTTGACGTGAGGACTGTATCCGAGATCCTCAAAATGCATGCTGAGTCTTGCAGCATATCTTTCCACAGATTCATCAGGGTCTTGTTGAACATCTTGTACAGACCCAGCTTGATCTGACAAGCGATCCTGAGCCCAGGCTTTTAACTGTTTCATGTATTCTAGGCCGGATTCATACGTACTAAGGGATCCTGCTTTTGTGGAATCCATGGCCTTTTGAAAGCTCTCCATTTTCGGCTAAGTGAGCCTGGCATTCTGTAGCCAGAGTGGAACCAGCAGCAAGGGCAATTTTACGAGCCAATCCTCCAGCATGGCTCATACGGGTGTTTGCAGGGTTGACTATGGCCCCCACCCGATGTGTAAGGATGTCACCATAGCCTATTGACAGAGTGACCGGGCGTCCTGATGGGTCTACTAGATTCCGGGAGCGGCAGGGGTCCCAGACTTCTGAGGGGCTGGGGGGTGGTGCTCTTTCAGCAGTTGCTTGGAGCAAGGGCCGGAGTATGGGCAATGAATGTGGGGTGGAGGATGCCATAGGAGACGTATGGGGTAAAGGGGGGGGCGCTGGAGTATCTTGAGCCCATCCCTCATCTGGCTCCGTATCGTCTTGAGTAACAGTATGTTGGCGGAGCGAGAGCAGTCTGGCCTGAAATTCTGGGGAGTTGAGGAGGATATCCCCAGAGTTATGGGCAATCCCCATGGGGAACAGAGGGAGCGCCTCAGCATCGTGGACTGGAGCAGAGGGTATCACATTAGTTTCAGATGAGTGCTCTGGGACTGCGGGCTTTTCCACCCATGCTGGCGGCTGGTAATAAGCACCGGACGGATCTAGTAGTGGATATAGGCCAGATTGGGGTTTCCCGGGCCTCCCACAACAAGTAAAAGGTGTAGTAAGATGGCCGTTGGAGGGAGGAGTTGGAGTGGGAGTGGGATTGTTCTTGGGGGCAGGGAAAGGTGTAGTAAGATGGCCGTTGGAGGGAGGAGGGGGGAGTGGGGGTGGGATTGTTCTTGGGGGCAGGCTGGGCATCGTGCCATGGGCGGCCCCCCCCCACAGACACAGCAGAACTTCGCCCAGGGCGGGTTCTTCTCTTCGCACATACGACACGTCCATCCTTCCGATGATTTAGCGTCGGCGCCATTATAGGGTGGTGGCTGAGGGCTCGGTGTAGTGACAGGCATCAACGGGGTTACGGCCAATTTAGGGTCACATAACAAATCACATTCTGCAGCTTTCATGTATCCGAACAAAGGCTCGGCATTCTCTGTTCCCCCCTGCACCATCTACTCTAAGATGTGTCTGAGCCTGGTGCAGGTGTCCTTCATCACTCAACTTCCCTTATTTTGTATAACGCATTCCTTCTACACTGAAGGCTGAAGTCTGCCCGTACTGGGTAGTCTTATCATTTAATACAGATTCCTAACATTCTTAACAGCCTTCTTGCCTTCCCGTGATTCTACTAATTGGATGACTCCCACTGCACCATCCGGCATCTTGCCAGGTCTTTCAGATTTGAACATACGCATCATTTTCTTATAGAATGCAATGATCTGTCGCGACTCAGATCACTGGTGCAGTCCACAGATCGCCACCCCTCAGTGTAGAGCACACCTCAATACACTGATGAGATAGAGAGACACCTCAATCTATCTCCTTTCCTAACCTTCAGTGTAGAGCACACCTCAATACACTGATGAGATAGAGAGACACCTCAATCTATCTCCTTTCCTAACCTTGAATGGCGACTTTACAGTGCGACTCACCACGGCACCCTGATTACAGGTCACCACCCGTCAGTGTAGAGCACACCTCAATACACTGATGAGATAGAGAGACGCCTCAATCTATCTCCTTTCCTAACCTTCAGTGTAGAGCACACCTCAATACACTGATGAGATAGAGAGACACCTCAATCTATCTCCTTTCCTAACCTTGACTTTACAGCAGTCTCTGTGGTAGACGAAGAGCACTCCTCAATTCGTCACAGATTCTTTCTCCCTTACACTTCAATTCAAGGATGGCTTGGAATCGTCTATCAGTCACGGGAGGCAACTATCTAAGAAAAGTACAGTGACCGGGGGAGGAGGAGGTGGTGTGCACACGAGAACGCGCAGGCATGCAACGTCACTCGGTCTCACAGTTGCTGGTACGGGACGTGGCGCGGGACGCCCAAGGTCTCACCACTCGACCGGTCACCCACCCAGATCCAAACTGATAATCCCACAGGAACCGCTGCGGCTGACACACAGGCAAGTGAGACATATAAAATACATCTCGACTTACCGTGTTCGATGGAGGTTGATCAGGCCTCAAATTCAGCCGCCGCGGTCACCACCAGGGAAGTCAGCAATATGGGTCCGGGAGGGCGGCGTACCGCTAGCCACGCCCCACGTTGGGCGCCATTTGTCGGGGTCGTAGCGACATTCCACTCGTCCTCCAGTCACTCCAAATTAAGGCTATGAGCATGGGTCAACCATTCAAAGAATGAGTCAGACAACAAGCTGGTTCAAGCTCAGAGCATGCTCAGAAGGCTACTGGCAAGCCACGATCTCAGCAATGTTCCGCTTTATTTCCGCATGCACAAACCTAAATACACTACATAATGGGGCGGGGTAAGCCATAAATGGATTGTTCGGGGCGGGGTAAGCCATAAATGGATTGTTCGGGGCGGGGTAAGCCATAAATGTCTAGTATCCGGCCACTCCTGATTGGTCCACGTCTCCTTAACTCAGTCTCTGGGCAGACAACCGTCAGTTGATGTTTTGGTTTCATTTCTCTGAAACAGGTGCTGGCTGATACCGGCGCCATCTTAGGATAAGTTTCGATCTGAGTAACACGTAGCAAGGAAAGCTTATTGTTATAAGACACAAAATGGTGGTTAGTACATAAGCAAAGCGTATAAAAGTGGAAAAATATATATTCTTTTTTACCCTGACAAACTAACCTGGCAGTACGATTCTCCAGGTCAGTATGAGAACGCAGATACTAAACATGTATTTTTTGCTTTTGTCACCATTTTCCGAGACCCATACCATTTTATTTTTTACAGTATATGGGGCTGGGTGAGGGCTTACATTTGCGTCCTGAGCTGATGTTTTTATTGATACCATTTTGGAGTAGATATTATGTTTTGATCACCGTATTTTGCTGCAATGTTGCGGTGGCCAAAAAACCCCGTAATTCTGGCGTATCTATTTTTTCTTGTTATGCAGTATATTGATCGGATTAATTTATTTTAGATTTTGATAGATTGGACATTTCTAAATGCAGCGATACCCAATATGTGTTTTTTATTTTTTTAAAATTGTTTTATTTTCAATGGGACAAAAGCGGGGTGATTTTAAATTTTGTGTTTTTTTTTTTTAAAAACTTTTTTTTTACTTTTTACTGTATTTGTTAGGCCCCTTAGGAAACTTCAAGCTGCAATTGTCTGATCGCTTGTGCTATTCATTATAGCGGAAATCACAATCTATGAACGCCAGCCATGGGCCGGGGTTCACAGGAGGATCATAATGACAGGGACAGGTTCATCAGCAGACCCCCGACTGTCATGACAACCCATCGGCGCCTCACAATCACATCAAGGGTGTGCTGATGGGAGCGTGGAATGACACATGGAATGACAGACACCCCAATCTCTGACAATGGGATTTAAAAGGTTAACAATCGCTGGCAGAGCACTGCTCTACCTGTGACTGTTAAAAGGACATGATGGTTAATTAAATCAGTCGTCATGTCTCAGTAAAGATGCGGGCTCACATGCTGTCAGGGACACGACACAAATATACTTCATATGTCGTGAAGGGTTTAAAGGGGTGTTCTCAAATTTAAAAGATATCACTTATTTACGGGATACATTTATGATTGCTGGGGGTCTGACTTCCATGGCCCCCACCGATCAGGACTCTGGAGAGCTCCAGCTGAATGGAGCAGAGTTTGATCATGCGCTCTAATGCTCCATTCCTTCTTAATGGGAGCGCTGGAGATTGCTGCGCACAGCTTCTATTAGACTGAATGAAGCATTAGTGCCCATGATCGACCTCCGCTCCATTCAGTCAGGGCTCTTCCGAGTCCTGATTCTCCGGATCGGTGGGGGCCATGGCAGTCAGACCCCCAGAGTTATTTTGTGAATAAGGGATATCTTTTAAACTTGAGAACACCCCTTAAAGGGCTATTAACCCTTACGGCTTTGTTATGTCCACAATTCCTGACTTGACCGTGGATCTTATGATTCAAACTTACAGCACCATGTATGCTTGTAATGTATATTCAAACCCACAGTCAGGTCAGTAATTGAAGCTGTAAATCATCTGAACTAGGCTAGAGACCCTCAGTCAAGATGAGAATTGCTATTTGAATCTAGCTTTAGCCCATAGACCGGTTTCTGCCAAATCCATTATAGACAGGTCCAATGACTTGTCTGCCATTGACCTCCTTTGAATAAAACTACTGACCACAAAGCAAACACAGACCGACCAGCAGCACTAAACGACTGCTGATCAGTAAACCTTTACCAGTTGGCGGTCATTTACATAGGCAAAAAACAATGCGCATTGAGCGATGTGTAATAGATCTGCAATAGATCACTCAGTGCACGTATGCTGCCATAGTTCTTGCCTGGTCTAGTCCTGTTTACACAGAACGATGCACCGCCGAGAAGGATGATCTTTTGCACTACGCAAAAGACTAAGACCTTTTCACCCGATTAATGATCATTTTTCTTACTCATCAGGTGATCGGCAGCCCATTTACACTGAAAGATGATCGTGAATGAGTGTTCTTAAGAGCCTCATTCACAATAATCTTTCAGTGTCAGGGCCCCATTTTGAATTTTGTCACGAACCACAATTTGTCTAAAATCGTCCCTATCTACCGGACAACCTCAACGTAATCAATTCAGAGCCCGAATTAAAACAAAAACAGTGTATACTCATCTCCTACAGTGGTACTGTGCCAGTGATGTCGGCGCCGCTATTCTCGATGGTGACGTGACATTGTTATGTTTCATGCTGGCTGCAGTCAATGATCGGCCGCTCGTGAACTACAGCCTTTACTATTTCATCAGAGTGGATGTCAACGCTGACAGAATATTAATGAGCTGTAGCTGAGCAGCGGCCGCTCATTAGCTGCAGCCCTCACATGACATAACAATGTCACGTCATCGATGTCATCACTAGAAACGTGTCACTGCAGGAGAGGAGTATACACTCTTTTTGTTTCAATTTGGGCTCTGAATTGATTAAGCTGTGGTTGTCCACTATTGGACAACTCCATTAATTAAAGTCTGGAGGCCTGTATACCATGCAAAGGATCCTGCTGAAAGGACTGTTTGGAAATGCACTGTGATTGGATAACCGTGCTCTCTGCCAAAACGCATTACTCGGAAGACTCCTGCGGTGCTGATCTTATAGATGTCCTAGTATGGCCTCTGTCTCATGAATGTAGTGCTTTACATTGGAGAATTTGGGAAGCATGAGTACTAGATATGGACTCAAGAGCTCCCACTCCCAACCTCTGTTGCCTGATCTCACAACACAGACCATAAATTCCAGTCTGTGGTTTAGAAGAAGGATCATGTAACATGGTCCTAACAGAATTATTAAATGCAGGCACATTACAGAGTTCACTGCACTGCAGATATTTGCTGGCTTGTGTGATATTTACTGGCTCTCAATGATGTTTTGAAGATGTCAAATTCTACCTTTTCTTCTATTCACTTATAACACATCTAACTTTAAAGAGGTACAATATGGATGTGAAATATTGTTATCAGTAGTGGTCAGATGTTTGGAAATCCTGCCAATCCAGAACAAAGGGGAAATGTATTCCTTGGGCATTTCTCCTGCAAACGCTCCCAACTACTCTGGTCTCTTGCACTGCTCGTGGTGGTTTGAAAGGACCTGCCATGATGTCATTTAGTCATGTGACAGGTCACGCGACCGCCGACGTCAGCGGTCGCGTGACCTGTCACATGACTAAATGACATCATGGCAGATCCTCACACCACCGCGACCCATACAACAGACCGAACGCAGCGGAGAAAACACCGGGGGCCATCGGAAGGTAAGTATAATCTTTATTTTTTATTTTAAATTATTTTTTTAACAGGTTCTATGGTACCCGGGTCTGGAGGAGAGTCTCCTCTTTTCCAGACCCGGGTACCATCCACACATAGAATCGCATAATATCCGCTTGTGCACATGTGATCATACGGATATTATGCGTTTCAATGTAGGTCAATGACAGCAATTACGCTGCATGTCCGCAAAATTAATGGGGCACGTATTACCAATCGTTTTTTAAGCGGAAATTCCGCGGCAAAAACGCTTGAAAAATGCATAGTGGGCTCGCAGCCTAAATTCCACCTAATACAGGATAACACAATGAAGAAAATGCGGAAGGTAAAATGTGAGAATATTAAATTTTGTTGTTTTTACATACATTGAGCTGAATGGCAATTTTTAAATTTCTAGAGAAGTTGGCTTTAATGCCATATCTTGTGAATACCCCTCTAATTACTGTGTTGTCTGGTGGCGTCATTAACCATTGTTGTTACATATATAGGAAGATTAATCAACTACAGTTTGCTACAGCTGTTTAATCTGGAAATGTATTATTTGAAAATGTGCCAAACTTTTTATGATTTGTCCAATATTTGACCTAAATTTTCATTTTTTTTGCCTACTTCTATATTGATGGTTTATGTTTTCAAAAAATATATGTACTTTAATTGGATTTACAGAGGAAGTACTACACTTTTATGAGTTACTTTTAATGTAATGCTATATTTTATATATTGTGATTCCAAAGCCATAAAGTATATTTATGAGGATTGAAACATTTCTAAAACTTTAATCCCAGACATTTCCTTTCCGCCTTCACTTTTCCTAAAAGTTTGTTGCTTTGACGTATAATGTGTCATTTGATAGCAAACACAAGCTGAAGGGGATTTTGGCTGAGACAAACACACAGCTCATCGTTTATGCTGTATCTTAGTTGGCATTGCTATTTTAAGACATCGTAACTATGATTAATTTTAATGTTAAAGGGAGTCTGTCACCCAAAAAATGCATTTGAAATGGGCTACTTAGTATAGAAGAGGATTTGGCCCCTATAACAATACTAGTATTGTACTTGTTATTGGTACAGTGCCTTAAAAAATAACCTTTAATTCATATGCAAATGAGAAGGCTTTGGCGTGGCCAAGAGTTTGTTGCCTCCTCATCTGCATATTGGGGCCCTTCCTCTGCTTCTGATTGACAGTGCTTGCTTCCAAGAGCTAGTACTGTCTGAGTGCTGCAGGCATGTGTGAAACTGTTCGCGCACACAGTGGTGACGTGCTTTTTCCTCCTTGTCTATTTTCTTCTGATACCGCTCACTGAACTATTACACCTAGAAGTGCAGCAAGCGCTTGCTGCACTTCTAGATGTTGACCAGCGATTTCTCATTTTTCCAACAAAATTTACAAAACCATTTTTTTAGGAACCACATCACATTTGAAGTAACATTGAGGGGCCTTTATGACAGAAAATACCCAAAAGTGACATCATTCTAAACATGTGCCTAAACAGTGGAAACCCCCCACAAGTGACACCATTTTGGAAACTAGACCCCTCATGGAACTTATCCAGATGTGTGGTGAGCACCTTGACCCCCCAGGTGCTTCACAGAAGTTTATAACATTGAGCCGTAAAAATAACATTTTAAAATTTTTCCCACAAAAATGTTTTTCAACCCCCAATTTTGCATTTTCATAAGGGTAACAGGGGAAATTGCATGCTGCAATTTGTTGTGCAATTTCTTCTGAGTAAGCCGATACCCCATATGTAGGAGAAAACCATTGTTTGGGTGCATGGCAGGGTTCGGAAGGGAAGGAGCGCCATTTGACTTTTTGAATGTAAAATTTGCTTGAATAATTAGATGTCGTGTTTGGGGAGCCCCTGATGTGCCTAAACAATGGAAACCCCCCACAAGTGACTCTATTTTGGAAACTACACCCCTCAAGAATTTTATCAAGGGGTATAGTGAACATTTTGAACCGAGAGGTACGACAGAATTTGATAGCATTAGGTCATCATATTGAATATGTTGTCATTAGTCTTGAGCGCAAATGCTCGCTACTTGAGTGTACATTGGGTACTCAGGTATGCACCAGTATCGGGGGTGCTCGAGTGACATGCTCAAGTCCCCGCCACGCATGTTTAACAGTTGTTAGACACCCCAAAAAAACAACATGCGGGGATTGCTCGTGTATGGCAGGCAACCCCCGCATGTTTTTTTTTGCTGTATAACAGCCGCAAAATATATGGAACGGAGACTGGAGCATGTCACTCAAGCACCCGCGATACTAGATGCATACCTGAGCAGCCGATGCAAACTCAAGTAGAAAGCAATAGCGCTCAACACTAGTCGCCATATTGTCATCATTTTTTTTCTCATCTTTTGAAAAAATCCCAACCCCAACACAACCCTAACCCCAACCCTAATACAACCCAAAGCCTAATCCTAACACATCCCTAGCCCTAATCCTAACACAACCCTAATCCTAACACGACCCTAACCCTAACACAACCCTAACCCTAACACAACAATAACCCTAACCCAACTCTAACCCTAATACTAACCCTAATCCTTACACAGCCCTAACCCTATCCCGAGGGATCCATTCACTATAATGAGGCAGCAGAGTTACTCTAGACTCCATCTGGCCTCTGTTTAGCGGTGTTCTTTTTATCAGAGGCGAAGAAAACTGTGGCTGACGTCACTTTTATGCACGCCTAATAAAAAGACGGACACCGTGGGATCACAGGCCAGACATCTGCCTCATTACAGGGAATCTTCCGCCAGGGGTTCCGTCTCAATCACGTATTTCAGAGATTTAAACGGAAACCCCGGTGCAGGCGCTCAGCGCAGAGCACAGGATTAATGTGTGCTGAGCCATACTGCGATCTTAGGCAGGCAGAATGAACAAATCAGCAACAGGTGAAGAATTGGTTTTATTTATTTTTTACGCCATTCCTCATGCGGTATAAGTGATTAGACGACTTTATTCTTCGGGTCGGTACGATTACAGCGATACCAGATTTATATTGAGACTTTATGATTGGCAGCTGTCACACACTAAAAGACGCTTTTTTTTGCAAAGACTAGTTTTCGCATAGCCATATTTTGAGAGCTATAATTTTTCCATATTTCGGCTGACAGTCATGTGATGGCTTGTTTTTTGTGGGACAAGTTGACGTTTTTATTGGTACCATTTTCGGGCACATCACATTTTTTGATCGCTTTCTATTCCGATTTTTGGGAGGCAGTATAAACAAAAAACAACAATTCAAAAATGTTTTTTTTGTTTTTTTTATGCCGTTCTGCGTGTGGTAACTTTTTTATTTTTTGGTTGATGGAGCTGTATGGTGGCTTGTTTTTTGCGGGACAAGACGACGTTTTCAGCAATACCATTTTTATTTACATTGGTCTTTTTGATCGCGTTTTATTCCACTTTTTGTTCGGCGATATGATGATAAAGCAACTTTTTTGCTTTGCTTTTTTTACTGTATTCACTAAAGGGGTTAACTCGTGGGACAGTTTTATAGGTCAGGTAGTTCCAGACGTAGCGATGATCAAATATGTGTACTTTTATTGTTTTTTTTCATAATAATATTTATGGGTACAGTATATATATATATATATATATATATATATATATATATACAGTTGAAACCAGAAGTTTACATACACTATATAAAAATACACATATGCATGATTTTCTCAGTATCTGACATGAAATTAGAATAAACCTTTCCCTTAAAAAAGTTTAAAATATCCAATAAATTTCGTTCCACTTCACGATTGTGTCCCACATGTTGTTGATTCTTCCCCAAAAGATTAGAATTTTATATTGTTATGTTTGAAGCCAGAAATGTGGCAAAAGGTAGAAGAGTTCAAGGGGGCCAAATACTTTCACAATGCACTGTATATATTTATTTATTTATTTTTTATATTTTTACAACTTTTTTTAATATTTATTTATTATATTTATATTTTTACTCAGTCCCACTATGGGACTTTCACTTTTTGCAGTCTGATCGCAGTTGTAATGTATAGCAGTGCAAGATCACTGCTATACATTTGATCGCCATGCTATGTGTAACACAGGCGATCAAATGATCGCAGCTTCAAGTCTCCTAAGGGAACTATTGAAGCAAGTAAAAAAAAAATGTTTTAAAAAATATTTAAAAAATTCAAAAAAATTCAAATCACCTCCCTTTTGCCCCATTCAAAATAAAACAATAATAATAAAAAAATACACATATTTTTTATCGATGCATTCAGAAATGTCTGATTTATCAAAATATAAACACCAATAAATCATTAAGACTGAAAATCAATGAGCTACACCAATGTAAATAAGGCAAATAAACAACTACACAGCCCAGGTTGAAAATTGCCAATGCTTTAATAGAAACACATAAAAGCAAATACACACAACAATAATAAAATCAAAGACACACCACAGATGGAAAAAGTGGAGTGCCTGGACTAAATAGTATAAAGGATGACATTGTTAACTGACATATAGCTCCCACAGGTAGTATGTAATAATAATATTCATCTACGGATAATGAAGGCTACTATCTCCGATAAAACAAGGGCCGCACTGATCAATACCGTCGATTTAATAGTAAGAGACGTCAGGAGACTTCAGGAGGTAATCAACAAAAGACTTCTCTTAAGGTAATTAATTTGTCGGATGTTACATTATCAAGTGATCAGATCTCGATTTTGAGCCGTGGTCTTTCTTTTTCTCCATCGTGCAGTTTTAATCGATTTGCAGCCGTTAAGGACTTACAGCTGTTCGCTAGAAAATTGATATTCAGGAAGCTGTATTTCAATAAATCTTCTTTACCTACACCCACGGAAATCGAGACTTTGAAGATTTTGGAGGAAGAATCATCAGGTATCCGAAGCAATACATACCCACAACAACTGCTTCCAAGATCCAAGAAGTTTCCTCAAGTATCGGGATTTCCTGAAATCGATCTCTTCATGCGATTGGTCATACAGGATCTTGAAAAGGTACCTGAAACCATCAAGGGTGATAACCTTAATAAACAAGAAAGACAGGCCCTAAATGAACTTGAATCCCTTAAAGGAGTGGTTATCAAACCTTCCGATAAGGGGGGTAATGTGGTCATTTGGCCGATGGCCATGTATGAGAAGGAGATGTATAGGTTACTTAGAAATAATGATTGTTATCGTAGGTTGACATTTAACCCACTGTCTAAATTTAGGAGTGAACTGCACATTTTTTTATTGGATGCGGTGGACAAAGGGACTATCACTATGAAACAAATGGAAGGCCTCTGGATTGATGAACCGACAGTAGCCGGAATATACCTCCTCCCGAAAATTCATAAGGATCCTTTGACACCACCAGGTAGGCTGATAGTATCGGGGATTAACAGTATTTGTGATCCGTTATGCAAACTAATAGATCATTATCTACGACCTATAGTTGAGACGCTCCCGTCCTATCTGAAGGATACTAATGATACATTAAGAAAATTAGACAATATTCAACTTGAGCCTAACATGTGGTTGGTTACATGTGACGTCGAGTCATTTTACACATCGATTCGGCACAGTGATGGCATTGATGCCGTGCGGTTTTTCTTGAGTTCCAGTGGGCTTGATAGTGATATGTGCATGTTCCTTCTTGCTTCATTGAAGTTTGTGTTAACACACAATTTTTTTATGTTCCGGGATGTGTTTTACCTGCAGCTCCAGGGCACAGCAATGGGGGCGTCTTGTGCGCCCTCATATGCTAATCTGTTCCTGGGGCTGTGGGAGCGCAGAATTTTTCAGACTTGTCCCTCGGCTTTAGCGAATCGAGTGGTATCATGGTGGCGTTACATCGACGATGTACTCTTTATCTGGCAGGGTTCACAAGATGAATTATGTTCATTCTTTAGGGATCTTAACAACACCAATTTGAATGTCAAGTTGACTTATAAAAGCAGTAGAGAGAGTATTGAATTTCTTGATATTCTCATACAGGTGGACTGTCATGGAAATATTGAGACAGACCTGTTCCGGAAGAGTACCTCTGCCAACACCCTCCTCCATGCTTCATCACAGCATCCGAAACATTTGATCAATAACATACCGGTTGGACAATTTCTTAGGGCCAGAAGGATATGTTCCAGTATTCCTCTTTTCGAAAAACAGGCAGATGATCTATACAGACGGTTTAAAGACCAGGGATATGGAAAGAAGTCCATTTGTAAAGCCTATACAAGAGCTCGCCACAGTGAGAGAATTGATCTTTTAAAGAATAAAGCACGCTCTGTTGCTTTGGATTCAAAGGTATGCTGTGTCTTTGATTATAACTCCCATAGCGAGGATGTATATGCTATTATGCAGAAACACTGGGGTGTCTTATCATTGAACAAAACCATCTCCCAATGTATCGACACAAAGCCATCTATTGCATACAGAAGAGCCAGGAATCTACGTGATCATTTGGCTCATAGCTATCATAAGGGACCTGGAACAGAATTAATCTTTGGCTCAAAAGGTCCAAAATGGGGATGCTCACCATGCAACAAATGTGTTGCCTGCAAGAATGTGGATACAGTGGAATATTTCCTTGATTCCAAGGGTGCAAGATACAGAATCACCTACAATATCAATTGCACCACCAAGGCAGTTATCTATCATGCCACATGTCCGTGCGGTCTTATATATATAGGCATGACGACACGTGAATTCAGGAGGCGAATTCGTGAACATGTCCTGGATATTGAGGGGGCTGGACAAGTGGATGATTTATCTTTGTTGAAACCAATCCCACGTCATTTTAAAGTGACCCATAATTGTCACCCTACTGGGTTGGTCTTTAGGGGTATTGACCGGGTTTTTTTGAGTTCTAGAGGGGGTAACTGGAAGAAATTATTGGCTCAAAAAGAATCAAAGTGGATTTATAAGCTATATACCACATCACCACTTGGCTTAAATGATCACAATAGCTTTGTGCCCTTTCTCTGAGTTATCTTGTAGCCTTTTATGTCCGTATATATTTATACATGTGTGTGTGTACATACACATGTATATGTGTTTGTTCTACTTTTGGGTTCTACTTTTTCTCCACCTTTTGATCTGAGTCCTAGTCATGCTGGTTTTAATATCATGTTTTTTAAATTGTCTTGTTTATATGTGCCACTGATCATATTTTTATTTAGCTGGTCCCGGATTTGTCTTGGCCTTCTGCGAGGATTCCTCCCTTTTTTTTTTTTTTTATATTTACATTTAGTGTTGTTTACATATTTTTATTTCATGCCATGTATGTAGTTGGTGCACATGTCACTTTATGATCACATATCTGGTATATATATATTGTTTGATATTTATTTTCATCTATCTTCATATCTAATGCACATGACACTTTATCATCATACACTTTGATAAACGTTTTTACACCCAGTGTTGTTTTTATATATATATTTTTTCTATGCCACGTATGTAGCTTGTGCACATGTCACTTTATTATCATATATTTGATATATATTGTTTTGATATTTTTAATCATACATTTTCTTTCACATTATATAGTGCACATAACACTTTATCATCATCATATATTGTATATATATACAGTACAGACCAAAAGTTTGGCCACACCTTCTCATTTAAAGATTTTTCTGTATTTTCATGACTTTGAAAATTGTACATTCACACTGAAGGCATCAAAACTATGAATTATCACATGTGGAATTATATACTTAACAAAAAAGTGTGAAACAACTGAAAATATGTCTTATATTCTAGGTTCTTCAAAGTAGCCACCTTTTGCTTTGATGACTGCTTTGCACACTCTTGGCATTCTCTTGATGAGCTTCAAGAGGTAGTCACCGGAAATGGTTTTCACTTCACAGGTGTGCCCTGTCAGGTTTAATAAGTGGGATTTCTTGCCTTATAAATGGGGTTAGGACCATCAGTTGTGTTGTGCAGAAGTCAGGTGGATACACAACTGATAGTCCTACTGAATAGACTGTTAGAATTTGTATTATGGCAAGAAAAAAGCAGCTAAGTAAAGAAAAATGAGTGGCCATCATTACTTTAAGAAAAGAAGGTCAGTCAGTCTGAAAAATTGGGCAAACTTTGCAAGTGTCCCCAAGTGCAGTTGCAAAAACCATCAAGCACTACAAAGAAACTGGCTCACATGAGGACCACCCCAGGAAAGGAAGACCAAGAGTCACCTCTGCTTCTGAGGATAAGTTTATCCGAGTCACCAGCCTCAGAAATCGCAGGTTAGCAGCAGCTCAGATTAGAGACCAGGTCAAAGCCACACAGAGTTCTAGCAGCAGACACATCTCTACAACAACTGTTAAGAGGAGACTTTGTGCAGCAGGCCTTCATGGTAAAATAGCTGCTAGGAAACCACTGCTAAGGACAGGAAACAAGCAGAAGAGACTTGTTTGGGCTAAAGAACACAAGGAATGGACATTAGACCAGTGGAAATCTGTGCTTTGGTCTGATGAGTCCAAATTTGAGATCTTTGGTTCCAACCACCGTGTCTTTGTGTGACGCAGAAAAGGTGAACGGATGGACTCTACATGCCTGGTTCCCACCGTGAAGCATGGATGAGGAGGTGTGATGGTGTGGAGGTGATTTGCTGGTGACACTGTAGAGGATTTATTCAAAATTGAAGTCATACTGAACCAGCATGGCCACCACAGCATCTTGCAGCGGCATGCTATTCCATCCGGTTTGCGTTTAGTTGGACCATCATTTATTTTTCAACAGGACAATGACCCCAAACACACCTCCAGGCTATGTAAGGGCTATTGACCAAGAAGGAGAGTGATGGAGTGCTACGACAGATGACCTGGCTTCCACAGTCACCAGACCTGAACCCAATCGAGATGGTTTGGGGTGAGCTGGACCGCAGAGTGAAGGCAAAAGGGCCAACAAGTGCTAAGCATCTCTGGGAGCTCCTTCAAGATTGTTGGAAGACCATTTCCAGTGACTACCTCTTGAAACTCATCAAGAGAATGCCAAGAGTGTGCAAAGCAGTCATCAAAGCAAAAGGTGGCTACTTTGAAGAACATAGAATATAAGACATATTTTCAGTTGTTTCACACTTTTTTGTTAAGTATATAATTCCACATGTGTTAATTCATAGTTTTGATGCCTTCAGTGTGACTGTACAATTTTCATAGTCCTGAAAATACAGAAAAATCTTTAAATGGGAAGGTGTGTCCAAACTTTTGGTCTGTACTGTATATCTTTATTGATATATCTTTTTTTGGTATAATTTCTTATCATCACATCACACATTTATTGTGTTAAAATATTTATTTCACTGTTTTATTATGCACTATATTATTCACAGACGTGGTGTTTCTTTTGTCTCACATGGTATGTTATGTGGTTGTTTCTTTCACTTAATAATAATAATAAAAATAAAAATCAAAATATATTTTGCTGCTTTCTTTTTGGTTTTCTCTGGTCTCCTTCATTTTTCCTGTGTTTTATTTTATTTTCACATTTTTCACTTGCACAATTTTCTGTGCTTTACTTCACTGGTATATCTTTCTTGTTTGTTTATTTCTTTTTCTTTCTATTTTTATTTTTGGTGGTTATACTTCAGGGTTCCTGTCTCCTTTATATTTACCTTTGTGTGTCGGCGATTTGGCTTTAGTTTGAATGGCAGCCATTGCGCATGCGCTCTGCAGTAATACTAATCACTTGAATTAGTTCCGATCATGTGACCGCTCGCGATCACGTGACGGGAAGTACTTTCTCTTCATTATGTCCTTCCGGTAACTCCGCAACAGGATGGATGGCGCGGCGGTGGCGTCTTTATGCAGGGGCAAGATAATATACAGGTACCCATGGTAACACCCAGCAGAGGTCAGGCTAAACGCTCAAGCACAGCTGTAGATGATCATCAATTTGAACGATATTGGCCAGGATCCTTTATATACTTACTCACTCCAGCATATCATCACCCCTGGACGAAGCATTTCCTATGCGAAACGCGCGTCGGGTGCGTGGTGGGTGCCTGGACTATTGATCTATGCTCTTTGGGTAATTATGGCTACTTCTTAAACCATCTGGGGTTATTTTCATTGATACCGGTTATCTATATATGCAGCTATATTGGCATAATATATTTATAGAGGTTATCTAATTGTTCATATATTTATTTACGTATTTTTTAGGCAGAGTCACTGCATATATTGATATATTGATCTTACTAGTACTATGTGATCTGCTATTTATGATATTAATATTAATATATATATGAAATATATTTTTGATAACTTCATTATTTTCCATGCAATATATTTTTTACTGCTTTTTGTATTTTATGCCCTTGGTTTTATATTATTATTACATACTACCTGTGGGAGCTATATGCCAGATAACAATGTCATCCTTTATACTATTTAGTCCTGGCACCCCACTTTTTCCATCTGTGGTGTGTCTTTGATTTTATTATTGTTGTGTGTATTTGCTTTTATGTGTTTCTATTAAAGCATTGGCAATTTTCAACCTGGGCTGTGTAGTTGTTTATTTGCCTTATTTAGATTGGTGTAGCTCATCAAAATATAAAGTAAATTAGACCAATCAGTAAACGGTGTAACAAGAACAAATCAAACCGCCAGAATTGCGTTTTTTTTTGGTCTCCGCAACATTGCAATAACAGGCGATTAAAACATCGGATCTACCCCTGAATGGTATTAATAAAAACTTCAGCTCGGTGTTCAAAAAATAAGCCCTCATCCCACCCCAGATCACGAAAAATGGAGACGCTATGGGTCTCGAAAAATGGCAATTTTTTTTTCTTACAAACTTTTAATTTTGTATTTCACCACCTAAATAAATAAGAACCTATACATGTTTGGTACTCGCACTGACCTGAAAAATCATATTGACAGGTCAGTTTTAGCCTTTACTGAACATGGTAAATAAAAAACCCCAAAACTTTTTTTGCAATTTCACCACACACGGAATTTTTTTCCCATTTTTCTGTACACTATATGGTAAAATAAATGGTGACATTCAAAAGTACAACTCGTCCCGCAAAAAACGAGCCCTAATATGGCTATATTGACAAAAAATAAAAAAGTTATGGCTTGTAGTAGAAAGTGAGCAAAAAACTAAAACGCAAAAACGGAAGATTGCAAGGTGGTGAAGGGGTTATTGTCTATTTTATATGTGTTCATATGTTTATTTTTTTCATGTTCATCATTGTGGGTTTCCAGATATTTATGGCTGATCCATGAAGAGCAACGTTTTAAAATGTTGCAAAACTTTTGCGCAAGTTTACTCCAGTCCATACCTGGAATCATTTTATATACACCTATAATTGTTGAGTAAAATTTGCAACATCAGTAGAACAAATGACTTTTTGGCTAAAAAGTTGAAAATATTTTTATTTTGCTCAAAGTTTATGGACCATTTTGCAAAGAATGTCAACAAATACCACAGAATAAAAATTCTAAAAATTACTACTGGGTATTCACTACAGCCTCTGATGGTGAGGATAGGTTTTGCTGTGGGTAGTCACCAGGTACCACTCCAGGGCAGTCCCCGTGTCTGCAGCAGCTGACTGGAGAGTCAGAGGAGTGGGTACGAGGTACAGAGGTGCAAGACAGAGGTGCAGTCAGACGGTCCGAGGTCAGGGCCGGAAGCACAGTATCAGTAAACATAACCGATGTCAGGAGCATAGAGGTCAGACAGGATAGGCAAACAAGCCGGGTTGTAAACGAAGCGAAATATGGAGGAATGCATAAAGGGGTGCTATCAGAATACGAACTAACGTTCGGGCGAGGAGTGATAGGAGGAGCTTTCTAATCAAAGACCTGTTAGCACGGGATAGGCCTCGGAACTTAATCTCTGCAGGACACAGCAAGGTAAAGTTCCTGCAAAGACCGGCTATGCCCCTCTAAGGCTAAATGAATGCCATATGCAGATGCAGCAATGCTGCAAGAAGCAGACTCAGCAGAATGGTCTGACGCGGGGAGAAACTGCACGGTGAGTAGAGGAGCACTGAGGAGGCATGCGAGTTACCGCCGTGACAAATGGCAGCTGATGGGCTATTCATCTCTGGGCCGGGCTTAATTCTGAATACAGCTGGGCTTTAACTTAGGATTAGTACAAGGTACACTCAATTGTTCATTCCCTTCTGTTCCCACAGTGGTCACTGAAATAACTTGAAACTGACAAAAGGAATGAAAATCAGACGTTGCTGAATTTTGCTTCAAGAAAATTGTTTTAAAAACAATGTATTGAAAATGCCTTGGACAAAATGATGGTACCCCTAGAAAAGATTGAAAATATTTAGGGATAGGTTAAACTAAGCTGTGGCCTGTAATTAGCATCATGTGTCAACAAACTTGTAATCAGTCAGTCTGCCTATTTAGAGGGTGAAAAGTAGTCACTGTGCTGTTTCTTATAATGGTGTTTACCACACTGAACATGGACCAAAGAAAGATAAGTAGAGTGTTGTCTCAGTAAATTACAAAAAATATATAAACATGTTAAAGGTAAAGGCTATCAGACCATCTCCAAACAGCTTGATCAGTAGCATAGCTGAAGCAATGTCACCCTTAACTATATTGGCGTGCATAGTTAAGCCCTGCGGTAGAGCAGGGAGACACAATCTCCCTGAAGTACCGTTCTCCATTCCGTAAACCACAGGTCACTTTATTCTTGCGGTCTACAGAACTGTAGGTTGATGCACAGAAGCATTGTCGCACAGAGGACAGAACAGAGTAGCTGGCGCAGTGATGCCATCACCATCAGGACTCATCAGCATCCTGGATTAGGTGAGTATATGATGTTTTTTATTTAATTAAAACTTCTGGTGTGACTGTGGGGGCATCATAAAGTATGGAGGCCCCACATATAGTGGGGTCCTCATACACTTTAGGAGCTACTATGGAGGCATCATAAAGTATGGGGGCACCACATACAATGGGGTCCTCATATACTGTAGGAGCTACTGTGGGGGCATCATAAAGTATGGGGGTCCTCATATATTGTAGGGGCTACTGTAGGGGTAATGTAAAATATGAGGGCCCCTCATACAATGGGGTACTCATATATTATAGGGGCTACTGTGAGGGCATCAAAGTATGAGGGCCCCTGATATCAAGGGGAGGGGAGTCCTCATACATTGTAGGGGTTATTGTGGGGGCTCTCACAATGCGTCTGGGCCATCATACAGTGTGGAGCCCATTATCTTGTTTGGGAGCTAATTTAAGGGCCATTATACAGTTTGAGGCTAATGCTGGGGCCATCATAAACTGTGGGAGCTAATGTGGTGGACCATTATGTAGTGCCGGCGTCCCTGCCTAGCAGAGGGCAGGGACGCCGGCACTACATAATGGTCCACCACATTAGCTCCCACTGTTCCCCTCACCGCTCTGCTCCGTGCCCGGCGTCCCTCTCCCGCTCTGCTGGCAGCGCGCGCTCCTTCCCGGCCACTGTGCTTAGGGCGCGCGCGCGCGCCCTCCCTCCCTCTTAAAGGGGCCGCGCGCGCCGTCCTAAGGAGTCCCCGGCCAATGGCCGGAGGACTTTACCATATTTAAGGCACCTCCTCCAAAATGGAGGTGCCCGAGCAATGTTGTTGCACTGTTCACTACTCTGCTTCAGCCCTCAGGTCCCGTTGCCAGTTACCTGCCAGTTACCTGCCAGTTACCTGCCAGATTCCTGCCTGATTATCTGCTACCTGCCTGCTAGTCTGAGGTCCGACGGTCTGCCTTACTACTCCTGTCAGTCTGTCTAAGGACCAGCCTGCCCGCTCACCTGGGAGCGCACATCAGCCACCTGCCTGCTTGCCTGAGGTCCGACGGTCTGCCTTCCAACTCCTGTCAGTCTGTCTATGGACCAGCTTGCCCGCTCACCTGGGAGCACACTCCTGCTACCTGCCTGCTAGTCTACCTGGAGGCTCCGCCGTCACGTGCTGTGACCACCTGCCTGTCCAGTGACTCCTGCTCGCTCACCTGGGAGCGCTCTTCTGCTGCCTGTCTGCTAGCCTACCTGGAGGATCTGCCGTCACGTGCTGTGACCACCCGCCTGTCCAGAGACTTCTGCCCGCTCACCTGGGAGCGCTCATCTGCCGCCTGTCTGTTGGTCTTCCTGGAGGCTCCGCCGTCACATGCTGTGACCACCCGTTCATCCAGAGACTCTCGCCTGCTCACCTGGGAGCTCACGTCTATCATCAGCCGCCACAGGTCGTACCAATCCTTTACCTAGAGATTGCCCCGGTCACTTGCCGTGACCATCTGCCCGTTCTTCCAGAGACTGCCCCGGTCACTTGCCGTGACCACCTGCCCGTTCATTCAGAGACTGCCCCGGTCACCTGCCGTGACCATCAGCCCGTTCATCCAGAGACTGCCCCGGTCACTTGCCGTGACCTCCAGCCCGTTCACTCAGAGACTGTCCCGGTCACCTGCTGTGACCTCCTGCCCGTCTTCCCTGGTCGCCACCCGCTCCCTTACAAGGACTGCCTCCTTGTATAGTAGCTCAGAGGTTCCGCCTCCCAGACCCGTTACAGTTTGCTCGGGCCATGGAACCCGGTGGCACCCAAGCTCCCTCGCTCTCGGACCTGTGTCATGAACTGTCCCATCAAAGGTCCCAACAGGAGTCCATCCTGGGTCACCTGCGGAATGTCAATACTCGCCTGGACACTCTGACTGCTCCACCAACAACCTCCGCCAGTGCCATGTCTCGCAATCCGGCAGCTCCGCTGTCCACTAACACCATGATATCCTACCCCGGACCTCGGCTTTCTGCACCTCCTCGCTTCGGAGGTGACTCAGCCCAGGCTCGGGGCTTCATAAATCAGTGCACCCTGCACTTTGAACTATTGTCCCACCAGTTTAACTCCGACCGAGCCAAAATTGCATTCATCATGTCCCATCTCACCGGGCAGGCCCTGGCCTGGCTAAATCCTCTATGGGAGAGAGGAGACCCCCTGGTGTCCAACTTGCCTGCTTTTCTCACGGCTTTCCGGAAAGTCTTCGACGAACCCGGACGGAAGACCTCATCCGCATCATCGTTGCTACGCCTCCGTCAGGAAAGTCTCACCGTGGGCCAATATGCCATACGGTTCCGTACCCTTGCCTCGGAGCTGGCCTGGGATAACGACGCTCTGGTTTCCGTCTTCTGGGAGGGTCTGTCCGGCCGTATTAAAGATGAACTTGCGGGTCGGGACATTCCTACCACTCTCGATGACTTAATAACTCTTGCCACCCGGATTGACCTACGGTTCCAGGAGCGTGCCAGAGAGGTCACCCGTGAGAGGAGGTTACCACGTCTAGCTCCTACTTTTCAGAAACCCGTCACTCCTTCTGTCTCTAACCAGGTACACCCTCCTGAGCCTATGCAGGTCGACCAGACCAAGATGGTCAAGACCCGTCAGGACTTACGCCGTGCCGAGGGGACCTGCTTCTA
Organism: Phyllobates terribilis; assembly: GCF_046119375.1. NCBI lineage: Eukaryota > Metazoa > Chordata > Amphibia > Anura > Dendrobatidae > Phyllobates > Phyllobates terribilis. The sequence goes on from NW_027362761.1 coordinate 882,433,047, forward strand.
CTGTGGCAGTAAGGAGCACCGGATCCGTGCCTGCCCGGAGAGGTCGGGAAACGCCTGTGTCTAGGTTCACTCGGAGAGGTCCACCTAGACAAGAATAAATCCTCTCCATCCCTGCTGTTGTCAGTTTCAATCGTCTACGGGGAGAACCGTTATTTCGAACTAGCCCAACTGGACTCTGGAGCAGCCGGGAATCTTATTTCACAGTCCCTGGTAGAGAAATACCGCATCCCCACCAAACCTCTGGCTGTACCCTTGTCTGTTGCTGCCGTGGATGGGGGGCTCTTACCACGCCCCATCCAACTCATCACCGAATCCATTACTCTGCAGGTGGGAATGCTGCATTCTGAAAGTATCTCCTTCCATGTTCTGCCTGGACTCTCACGCCCTCTTGCTAGGCCTACCTTGGCTCCAGAAACATGCACCCGTTCTTGACTGGCAGACTGGAGAAGTCCTTCGCTGGGGACAGGGCTGCCATAAGACCTGTCTGGTTCCCGTTCATCCCGTCCGTCCTTCTCCTACCCCAGCTAATCTACCTGGACTTCCGATTCCTTTTTGGGACTTATGCTGATGTCTTTAATAAAAAGGAGTCAGAGACACTACCCCCTCATAGACCATACGACTGCCCTATCGACCTGTTACCTGGTACTTCTCCTCCCCGTGGGCGTATTTATCCATTATCCGCTGCTGAGACCCGGTCGATGTCCGAATATATTGAGGAGAATCTGGCCAGGGGATTCATCCGGAAATCTACCTCCCCGGCGGGAGCAGGCTTCTTTTTCGTCAAAAAGAAGGACGGCTCTCTCCGTCCCTGTATAGACTATAGAGGTCTTAACCAGATCACGGTGAAGAATAAGTACCCCCTTCCGCTCATTCCGGAGTTATTTGATCGTCTGAGGGGGGCTAGAATCTTCACCAAACTGGACCTCCGTGGGGCGTACAACCTGGTTCGTATCCATCAGGGGGATGAATGGAAGACGGCATTCAACACCCGGGACGGCCACTATGAATATCTGGTAATGCCCTTTGGCCTCTATAACGCTCCTGCCGTCTTTCAAGAGTTGGTCAATGACATCTTCCGGGACCTTCTCTACTCCTGCGTAGTGGTGTACCTGGACGACATCTTGGTCTTCTCTCCGGATCTCCAGACTCACCGGAGGGATGTTCGTCAGGTCCTGCTCAGGCTCAGGCAGAACCATCTCTACGCTAAATATGAGAGGTGCCTCTTTGAGCAGACCTCGCTTCCGTTTCTGGGCTACATTATCTCTCAGACCGGCCTACAAATGGATCCTGAGAAACTGTCTGCCATCGAGAAATGGCCCCGACCAGAGGGGTTGAAGGCTATTCAACGGTTCCTGGGCTTCGCCAACTATTACCGCCTCTTCATCCCGCACTTCTCTTCCCGGACTGCCCCAATTTCCGCGCTCACCCGTAAGGGTACTAATCCCAAAGAGTGGCCGCCCGATGCAGAGGAGGCCTTTCTTTCCCTAAAACAGGCCTTCTCTTTCGCCCCGGTGCTGCATCGCCCGGACGGCAACAAGCAGTTCTTCCTGGAAGTTGACGCCTACTCCTCTGGAGCCGGAGCGGTACTTACTCAAAAATCATCTTCCGGGAGAATGGTAACTTGTGGCTTCTTCTCCAAACTCTTCTCCTCTTCTGAGCGCAACTATTCCATAGGAGACCGAGAGTTATTGGCCATCAAGCTGGCGTTGGAGGAGTGGCGTTACCTACTCGAGGGGGCTCTTCATCCGGTAATAATTTACACTGACCACAAGAACTTGGCTTACCTCCAGCATGCCCAGAGACTTAACCCGCGCCAAGCCCGGTGGTCCTTGTTTTTTGCTCGCTTTGATTTTGTTCTTCATTTTCGCCCGGCTGACAAAAACGTCAAAGCAGACGCCTTGTCCCGATCCTTTCTGGTGTCCGATCTCGAGGAAGAACCTAAACATATCATCGATCCCGCCAGAGTAATGCAGGTGGCTCCCGTGAGTCTAAATCGTCTCCCTCCCGGTAAGACGTTTGTTTCAGTACCTGATCGGGAGAGGATCCTACACTGGGGCCATTCGTCTAAACTAGCTGGCCACGCCGGTCAGAAAAAGACCCTCCAGCTTATTGCCCGGCACTATTGGTGGCCTACCCTGCACAAGGACATAATAGACTTTGTTTCTGCCTGTGTGTCCTGTGCCCGCAACAAAGTCCCGAGACATCTGCCAGCCGGACGCCTCCTTCCGCTTCCTGTACCTGCTGCCCCCTGGCAGCAAATAGCAATGGACTTTATAACTGATCTTCCCGTCTCTGCCGGTTGTACGGTCATTTGGGTGGTCGCTGACCGCTTTTCCAAGATGGCTCACTTTATTCCCCTGCCAGGCCTTCCGTCTGCACCCGAGCTGGCTAAAGACTTTATCCGCCACATCTTCCGTCTTCATGGCCTGCCCCTCCACATCGTGTCGGATCGTGGGGTACAGTTCACCTCACGTTTCTGGAGAGCCACTTGTAAACTACTAGACGTCACCCTGGACTTTTCTTCCGCTTACCACCCACAGTCCAATGGTCAAGTGGAGCGGATCAATCAGAACCTGACCAGTTACCTCCGGCACTTCGTTAATGCCCACCATTCTGACTGGGTGGATCTCCTACCATGGGCCGAGTTCTCTTATAATAATCACGAGAGCGAATCCTCCTCCAAATCCCCGTTTTTTGTAGTCTTTGGTCAGCATCCTCGGATTCCTTTTCCTGTCTCCACCTCTGTGGACAACCCGGCTGCGGAATCTCTCGTTAGCAAATTTTCCTCCATATGGGAGAGTACCCGGTCCGCACTCCTTCTGTCATCCGAGCGTATGAAAAGACACGCTGACAAAAAACGCCTGGATCCTCCACAGTTTCATCCAGGAGATAAAGTCTGGCTCTCATCTAAATATGTTCGACTCAAGATACCTTCTTACAAGTTAGGGCCTCGGTTCATCGGTCCTCTGGAGGTCATCAGTCAGATCAACCCGGTGGCCTATAAATTGAAACTCCCGGCCAACTTACGGATTCCTAACTCCCTCCATGTATCTCTCCTCAAACCCATGGTGCTTAACTCTTTTTCCAAGTCTACAGGTACGCCTCCTGCTCCGGTTTCTGCTGAGGACGAGTTTGAGGTAGAGAACATTCTTGCCACCAAAAGGGTAAGAGGAAAGACTTTTTTTCTGGTAGATTGGAAGGGGTTTGGTCCTGAGGAGAGAACGTGGGAGCCCCGGGAGAACATCCATGCCCCTCTCATCCTAGCTAAATTTCTATCTGGCCTAAAAAAGGGGGGGCCTAAAGGGGGGGGGTACTGTAGTGCCGGCGTCCCTGCCCTCTGCTAGGCAGGGACGCTGTTCCCCTCACCGCTCTGCTCCGTGCCCGGCGTCCCTCTCCCGCTCTGCTGGCAGCGCGCGCTCCTTCCCGGCCACTGTGCTTAGGGCGCGCGCGCGCGCCCTCCCTCCCTCTTAAAGGGGCCGCGCGCGCCGTCCTAAGGAGTCCCCGGCCAATGGCCGGAGGACTTTACCATATTTAAGGCACCTCCTCCAAAATGGAGGTGCCCGAGCAATGTTGTTGCACTGTTCACTACTCTGCTTCAGCCCTCAGGTCCCGTTGCCAGTTACCTGCCAGTTACCTGCCAGTTACCTGCCAGATTCCTGCCTGATTATCTGCTACCTGCCTGCTAGTCTGAGGTCCGACGGTCTGCCTTACTACTCCTGTCAGTCTGTCTAAGGACCAGCCTGCCCGCTCACCTGGGAGCGCACATCAGCCACCTGCCTGCTTGCCTGAGGTCCGACGGTCTGCCTTCCAACTCCTGTCAGTCTGTCTATGGACCAGCTTGCCCGCTCACCTGGGAGCGCTCTTCTGCTGCCTGTCTGCTAGCCTACCTGGAGGCTCTGCCGTCACGTGCTGTGACCACCCGCCTGTCCAGAGACTTCTGCCCACTCACCTGGGAGCGCTCATCTGCCGCCTGTCTGTTGGTCTTCCTGGAGGCTCCGCCGTCACATGCTGTGACCACCCGTTCATCCAGAGACTCTCGCCTGCTCACCTGGGAGCTCACGTCTATCATCAGCCGCCACAGGTCGTACCAATCCTTTACCTAGAGACTGCCCCGGTCACTTGCCGTGACCATCTGCCCGTTCTTCCAGAGACTGCCCCGGTCACTTGCCGTGACCACCTGCCCGTTCATTCAGAGACTGCCCCGGTCACCTGCCGTGACCATCAGCCCGTTCATCCAGAGACTGCCCCGGTCACTTGCCGTGACCTCCAGCCCGTTCACTCAGAGACTGTCCCGGTCACCTGCTGTGACCTCCTGCCCGTCTTCCCTGGTCGCCACCCGCTCCCTTACAAGGACTGCCCCCTTGTATAGTAGCTCAGAGGTTCCGCCTCCCAGACCCGTTACACATTATACAGTTTGTGGACTACTGTGGGGGCCATTATACAGTGTGAGAGATAATGTGGGGGCCATCATACAGTGTGTGGACTACTGTGGGGGCCTTCATAAAGTATGGGGGTCATTATACGGTATTGGGATTACTGTGGGGGGTTATCATACAGTGTGGGGATTACTAAACGGTCAATCATACAATCTGGGACTACTGAAGCGTTAATCATACAATGTGGGGACAACTGAGGGGTCAGTCATACAGTGTGGGGACAATTTAGGGGTCTATCATACAGTGTGAGAGCTAATGTGGGGCCCATCATACAGTGAGGGGACAATTTAGGGGTCCATCATACAGTGTGAGAGCTAATTTGGGGCCCATCGTACAGTGTGGGGACTATTATCGGGGCCCTCGTACAGTGTGGGGGCCCATCATACTGTGTATAGGGGATCTGTGGGCCCATCATACTATGTATAAGGGAGCTATGGGCTCATCATAATGTGTATAAGGGATCAGTGGTACCACCAAACTGTGTATGGGGGAGTTGTTGGCTCATTATACTGTGTATAAGGGAGTTATGAGCCCATCATACTTTGTATAGGGAAGCTGTGGGCCCATTATACTTGGTATAGTGGAGCTGTACATGGGGGGACTCAGTGGCCATTAAATGTTAAATGAGCACTTATGCATTATTGTTATTGGGGCACTAAGACTTTTGTGACCTTCAAAGGTGCACATGGGGGCATTATTACATTCTAGGGGAAAAATGTGGACACTGTTTTCTAGGGCACTTGCATAGGGCATTAATATTTTCTAGGGGGTAATTTTACCATCTAGAGGGCGCAGAAGAGGCGTTTTACCTTCTAAGGGACACAGTGGTGGGCATTATTATGTGGGGCAGTAAGAGGAGCATTGTTTTTGTACGACACAGCAGGTGCAGTATTAGGGACACATACAGCAGCAGTGGTACAGCGTTGGGGTGACAGCAGGATGAGGAGTTTATGCAGGTTGGGAATAGATGGAAAGTGAGATATCCAATGTGTCTTTGTTGTAAACTCTGCAGACTAGTCTTGGCTGGAAGAAGTTGTCATCTCGGTCTGGGCCAGATGGAAAATGCAAGAAAAGTGAATAATTCCATCAGAAAGAACATCAGCTGTAAGTCACTATATATAACTGTACTGTGATCTCTTACATGTTTTGCAGGACTGATATCTACCAGTATATGGTCACCATATGGCGGTAATATCAGTGTTGGTCTTTGTATATAGATTTATTTTCATTAACAGAATGGCCATTTGCTGAAGTATTGCCAAATCCGCAATTAGGGTATGCTACTGTAGTTGTAATCAGAGTTACTTGGTTAAGGGCCCACTCACGTATTCCTATTACTATAGTTGCACTTATTATTCAGAAGTTTAAAGGAAATCTGTCACCAAGTTTTTGCTACCCCAATGACAGGGAAAGCAGCATAATGTTGAGACAGAAACCACGATTCCAGCAATGTGTCATTTACTGGGCTGCCTCCTGTCTTTTTGATATAATCACTTTTAACTGGTGCAGATCTAGCAGTTACGTGAATGCTGAGCTCTATATAACCCCGCCCACACCACTGATTGGCAGCTTTCTGTCCATGCACAGTGTACACAGAAAGCTGCCAATCAGTGGTGGGGATGGGGTTATGCAGAGCTCATGAATATGTGTTACATGCACGCCGCTAGGTTCAGATAGGGCGAGACGGGTTTCATGAATTTGTTGGAATCCTGGGAGAACCGTTACTCAGGGCGACCATAGGCTGCAGCTTCTCTCAGGCACACGATAGATTCAGTTGCTGACCAGACTCATCTGACAAGTCTTTTTCAACAGTTTAACAGTGGAATTTAATCTGAAGCACAGCCACTGCAATTCAGGGATATTTCCACAACAATCTTCATTACAGTACAGTCTAATAAAGCAGGCACAGTAACATCAATCTCTTCAGTAGCATAATTCAGCACAGATTATATCTCTTAGCAGCACACTTCTACGCATAAACAGCAGACTTTTCCTTCACAAGGACTCACTAGTACACGGCATTCTTTATCCTGCATGGAGATGGAGGTGGGGGAGGGTTTGATGAGGGAGATGATCCCTATGACACAATTCCTTCCAGTCCTTATCTTTCTGCCCGATAATACTCTACACTGTTAGCTCAGGGAGTCTATCTAATCTGTGTTTAGCTTCCCTCCTGACCTGAATTATGTTCCCTTGTCTTCTGTGAGACACACCTCACACACCACCTTTCTCTATGGCTCCAGCCAGAACAGTAAACTACTTCCCCACAATCCCCCTGGGGCTCTGCTAAAACACTCCCTGTCTCCTGTGACTGTGTTAACCCCTCTAGTTGCTGGATGCTTTTAAAGCAACAGCACTACTTCTGCATATCACACTCTTACCTCCTTTTTGAATGTCATCCTCGACATTCGTCTTAATTGGTCAATCTGACCAATTCAGAGACAGTGGTAAAAGTTGAAAAACTTTATATACAAATTGGCATTGTCAAATTGGCATAACATTTACAAACATCAATAACAACCTATTCTTATGACCTTTTGCTTGTAGAACTCCTGTAATAAATACACAATTAAAACAATCAGCATCTCTTCCGCTGGAGCTTCAACCAGCTCTCTCTCTCACTAGGCCAAAACAAGTCTTTCCACCAGGTAACATTCTCCATACTGTCTCTCGGTGGTGAATACCATTCAAATGGGCTTACATGGTCCGTAGGCAGAGATAACTGTTTCCAATCGACAGTCCTTGGCACTTGGCTCGGTTCACCGAGTGTCTCATACGCCAGCATCACAGGCCTCCTCACTTCTCGAATCGACATCCTACTGGTAGGTTGTTCCTCAGATACCACGGGTTCTTCGGTCACAGGAGTTTGTTCCGCCGCACCCATTTCCTGTGTTTCCTCAGATGCTCTTGGAGTTGCCTCTGTAAGTTCCTGTACTTCTCCTGAATCGCCTGTTTCCACACGGTCTGGTAAATCAGTTCCACCTGAGTGTCAATCGTTCTCTTCAGAGACCGGTGTTCGATCATCAGATCTGAATTGGACTTCATCTGTACTCCTTGGTGCAAACTCTGGAGCCTCGGGACTTAGTTCACTCTCCTGAGGATGGTACATCCCTCTCCTTGCTGGTCCGAGAAATACAACGATGTGCTCTTCTTCATCAGAACTTTCAAGGTCACTATTTAACTCCGGAGCTTCAATCTGTGGTGGTCTCTTAGTCGATCTCAGTCTACTTCTGGGAAGTCTTGTTGTTGTGGGAGATAATCACAGGGTAGTAGTAAATTCCGATGGACTATTCTGGTTTTCTTGTCTCCCATTTCCAATCGGATGTCCTACACTAGGCTGTCATTGGCTTTACTCTTTACGACCACATACACCTTGTCTTCCCAGTACGAACAAAGTTTTCCTGGACCACCTTTTTCACGTACGTTCTTGACTAGCACCCGGCTTCCTGGTGTCAATTCTACTCCATAACATTTTTGATCATAGTACTCCTTACTCTTGGTCTGTCCTTGCGTAACCACTTTGGACACTATGTTTTATGCCTCTGCCATCCATTCCTTCCATCTCTGAACGTACTCCAGATAAGTTTTGTAAGTTTCTGACACCGGAGTTTCGAACATGATGTCAATTGGCAGTCTTGGCAATTGTCCATACAATAGGAAGAAGGGTGAGTAAGCCCTTGCATCGCTCTTTGTACAGTTATAGGCATGTACCACATTTGACAGAGAACTCTTCCTGTCTTTCTTCTGGTCAGCTGTTAAAGTGCGCATCATCGACAATAATGTCCGGTTAAAATGTTCCACTTGTCCATTACCCTCTGGGTGATAGGGCATTGTGTGGGATCTCTGAATCCTACAGTATTTTCCTAGTTGGCAAAGAGCTGGTTCTCAAATTCTCTTCCTTTGTTGTGGTGTAACCTCGTAGGAAACCCAAACTTCAAAGTAAAATCATTGAAGATCTTCTCTGCTGCTGTTCGACCCGATTTATTGGTGGTGGCATATGCTTGAGCAAATCAAGTAAAATGGTCCATCACCACCAAGATGTATTCGTAACCACTCTTGCACATCTCGAGAAGTAGAAATTCTATTGAGACCATCTCAAATGGATACGTAGTTTGGATGTTGCCCATAGGTGCCTGGGTTGATGTGTTCGGTCGTTTATCTTTCAGACACCCACATTCCCTCGTCACGTACCTCTCAATATCTCTCTGCATGTATGGCCAGAAGAAACATTCACGGATCAAGTTGGTTGTCCTTTCCACTCCCAGGTGTCCCATGTTTTCATGGAGTTCTTTGAAGACCAACCTGCTTAATACTCTGGGTAGTACCAACTGCTGGTTTTCTCCTCCTTTACAATACAGGATACCGTCTTCACTGAGGTAGAGCTTCGTCCATTCTTTAACTAAAATAGATACTGGTGACTCATTATCTCTCTCCCGTTTACTTGGAAACCGATTTTAGTCCACATAAAGTAGTATTCTACCAATTATCTGATCTTCTCGTTGTGCTCTACAGATTTTTCCTTTTGGTAGTTGTTGAATAGACAGGGGGAGATCTTGTTCTCTCACTTTTATGGTGGTTTCCACCATCAACGGACACCACAATGGTGTGTCTTCCTGTTGATAAGCTTGTACTGCTTGGGTAGTGCTCTCAATTGCTTCCAGACTGACTTCCTCCAAGCATTCTTGCATGAACTCCTCAGGCTCTAGTGGCATTCTCGACAATCCGTCAGCATCCGCATTGCATTTTCCTGGCCTGTACTTGATGCTGAAATTAATGTCAGCTAGTTCAGCGACCCATCTCTGACCTGTTGCATTCAGTTTGGCTGTAGTGAGGACATAGGTCAAAGGGTTGTTGTCAGTGTATACCTCAAACTCTTTGTTGTAGTAGAGATAATCTCTAAATCATTCACAGATAGCTAGTGTTGAGCATTCCGATACTGTAATATCGGGTATCGGCCGATATTCGCGGTATCGGAATTCCGATACTTAATTCCGATACTTTTACAATATCGGATACCGGAATCGGAAGTTCCCATAATGCCTGCGCTCTGTAGTGTCTGTGAAGGATGACAAGTTGGATGGCAGCGCGATCCAGCCTGTCATCAGAATGCCATCCCAGCGGGGGAGAATTCTCCTGATTGTTTAAAAGCCGGCGGGCGGTATAAAGCCGCCGGCTTTTAAACAATCACACAGCCCCATACTGCTTCCCCGCAGCCTCCCACCCCGATCCTCCGCTCCCCTCGCCACCTCCCATCCCGATCGTAAGTTAGGACCGGGCGGGGAGCGCAGCTCCAAGGAGCGGGAAGTGAAGGACCCGGGCGGGGAAGCCGGCAGTGAAAAGACTTCACCGCCGGCTTTCCCGTTCTGTGCTGCGCTTTCCCGCCGGTTATTTCAAATGAACAGCTGAGGTATCAGGTGATGCCGATCAGCTGTTCATTTGAAGTCGCCGCGTTGCCCTCAGAGGGTTCATGTGAGTTCATGCTTGACTGCATGAACTCACATGAACTTTCCCACGGCCGCACAGGTCAGCCTCACCTCCCAGACCCGTCATGATTAGTGTGTGTGCGGGGTGTGTGTGCGGGGTGTGTGCGCGATGTTTGTGCGGGTGTGCGCGGTGTCTGTGCGATGTGTGCGGGGTGTGTGTGCGGGGTGTGTGTGCGGGGTGTCTGTGCGATGTGTGCGGGTGTGTGCGGTGTGTGTGCGTGCAGGCAGACATAGGCCGATGTGACACTACTACTCCCATCGGCCTATGTCTGTCCCCCGTCCACTCCTGCTAGCAGGATCAGCTCGATGGGAGCAGTAGTTCCCATCAGACTGATCCTGCTATTTAAATTGCCCTACTGTGTCCCCAATAAATGTTAAATACATGTCATTGGTGGCCAGTGGTTACCTAAAAGAAATTAGTTCATACATTACCTGTCCCCGCCGATCGCCACCTAAAATAAAGTAAAAAATAAAAAACTACACCTATACTCACCAAGACACCTAATTCCCCGAAGCCATCGATCTCCTGTAATAAAATATAAAATAATAAACCACAACCTTATCCTTACCCCTCCGTAGTAGTCCACGAGTGTCCCACGAAGATCTCCAGTTCAGAGCAGCCACATAGAATGTGACCGCTCTGAACCGCTGCCGCCGCTAGAATGACAGCATAAGCGGGTTCACCGGAGTTCAGGCAGCGCTGCTCCGGTTAGCTGCTTTACGGCCCTGCTGTATAGTGAGAAATTCCCACGGTACAGCAGTGCCGTAAAGGAGGTCTCCGGAGCTGCGCTGACTGAATGCACTCCGGTGACCTCAGTCAGTGGCTCCCGCTGCCGGGAGCGGACGTGTTCCCGGCAGCGTGAGCTTACAGCAGCCATGCACAGCTGTCACCATCTCCAGATGTGACAGCTGTGCATGGGAGATCAGCGCAGGAACGTGGACAGGTAACTATTATTTTTAGTAAACTAAGAAATAAATAAAATTGTGTGTTTTATTTCAAATAAATTATTTTTTTCTGGGTGTAGTGTGTGTTTTTTCTTTTTTACACTTTGTAGGTTAGTAATGGGGGTGTCTTATAGACGCCCATCATTACTAACCTGGGCTTCATGGCAGCTGGCGCTGACATGAACCCCACCACTATTACCCCCTGCCACCGCACCAGGGCAGCGTGGAAGAGCGAGGCTAAGTGCCAGAGTTGGCGCATCCTATGGATGCGCCATTTCTGGGGCGGCTGACGACTGGTGTTTCTAGCCTGGGAGGGGGCCAATATTCATGGCACCCTTCCTGGGCTATTAATATCAGCCCCCAGCTGTCTGCCTAGCCTTTGCTAGCTATTAAAATAGGGGGGACCCCACGTCATTTTTTTTGGGGAGGTCCCCCATTTTAATAGCTAGTAAAGGCTAGGTATTCAGCTGGGGGCTGATATTAGTAGCCTGGGAAGCTCCGTGGGTTTTACCCCCTTCCCAGGCTTCAAACATCTGCCCCAGCCGTCTGCTTAACCTCCGCTAGAGACTAAAATTATGGGGGATCCCACGCCATTTTTTTTTAAAATAAATCCATTATTTTAACACTAAATGACATTTGAGGAGTTAATAAAGATGCAGTCCCTAAATTATTATTTATTTTTTAATTAATTTTTCCCAAAACTTTTGACGTGGGCTTCGCCATATTTTTGTATGCCAGCCAGGTACAGCATCCAGCTTCTATGAACGCGCCATTTTCCGGGGCGGCTGCGGACTGCAATTTTCAGCGGGGGGCAGAAAGCTTGGGCCTCCCTGCGCTGCAGATTCCATCCCCCAGCTGCCTAGTTGTACCTGGCTGGACACAAAAATAGGGAGAAGCTCCACGGTTTTTTTTTTTTAATTATTTCATGAAATTCATGGAATAATTAAGAAAAAAAGGGCTTCCCTATATTGTTGTAGGGAAGGCAGCTGGTGGTTGGGGGCAGCCCGTTCCTGCCTGCTGTACCTGGCTGGACCCAAATATAGTGCAAAGCCCCACGTCAATTTTTTTTTAATTATTTCAGGAAATTCATGAAATAATTAAAAAAAAATTATGTGGGGCTTCGCCCTATATTTGTGTCCAGTCAGGTACAGCAGGCAGGAACGGGCTGCCCCTAACCACCAGCTGCCTATTTGTACCTAGCCGGACACAACAATATAGGGAAGCCCTTTTTTTCTTAATTATTCCATGAATTTCATGAAATAATTAAAAAAAAAAATACGTGGGGCTTCGCCCTATTTTTGTGTCCAGCCAGGTACAACTAGGCAGCTGGGGGCTGGAATCCGCAGCGCAGGGAGGCCCAAGCTTTCTGGGCCCCACCCGCTGCAAATTGCAGTCCGCAGCCGCCCCGGAAAATGGCGCGTTCATAGAAGCGCCATCTTCTGGCGCTGTACCCAACTCATCCAGGGCCCTGGTGCGGTGGCTCACTGGGTAATAAAGGGGTTAAGGCCAGCTTGGCATTATCAGCTGGCCCTAAGCCCGAAATTCATGGGGTCACGCCAATATTAGACATGACCACCATGAATTTCTAGTAAAGTATTTAAAAAAAACACAACACCCAGAAAAAAGTCCTTTAATTGAAATAAACACACAATTCTTTATTGTTCTAAATTAAACCATACTTACAGTCACGCCCATTCCAGCTGAAGCCAACGATCTCCTGCAATAAAAGTAAAATAATAAAGCAACCTCATCCTTACCTTTCCATGGTTCCCAGGACAGCTTCAGCTCTGCTACATCGAGATGACAGGCTGGACCGCAGCAGAACGCTGCCATCCAGCCTGTCATCCCGCAGACACTGAGAAGCGCAGGCATGCTTGCGCTCCTCAGTGTCTCGCTGTGACGGCATCCAGATGAGCGGAGGTCATGTCCAATGAACTCAGCTCACCTCATGCACGTCACTGACAGCGTGGGAAAATTCTCCTGCACTCAGCGCTTCAGCGTGAGAATTTTCCCACGCTGTCAGTGACGTGCATGAGGTGCGCCGAGTTCATTGGACATGACCTCACCTCATGCACGTCACTGACAGCGTGGGAAAATTCTCACGCTGAAGCGCTGAGTGCAGGAGAATTCTCCCACGCTGTCAGTGACGTACATGAGGTGAGCCGAGTTCATTGTCGGCTCATCTGGATGCCGTCACAGCCAGACACTGAGGAGTGGAAGTATGCCTGCGCTTCTCAGTGTCTGCGGGATGATAGGCTGGATGGCAGCGTTCTGCTGCGGTCCAGCCTGTCATCTCGATGTAGCAGAGCTGGAGCCGTCGTGGGAGCCATGGAAAGGTAAGGATGAGGTTGGTTTATTATTTTTCTTTTATTGCAGGAGATCGTTGGCTTCAGCTGGAATGGGCGTGATGGTAAGTATGGTTTAATTTAGAACAATAAAGAATTGTGTGTTTATTTCAATTAAAGGACTTTTTTCTGGGAGTTTGTGTTTTTTTTAAATACTTTACTAGAAATTCATGGTGGTCATGTCTAATATTGGCGTGACCCCATGAATTTCGGGCTTAGGGCCAGCTGATAATGCCAAGCTGGCCTTAACCCCTTTATTACCCAGTGAGCCACCGCACCAGGGCCCTGGATGAGTTGGGTACAGCGCCAGAAGATGGCGCTTCTATGAACGCGCCATTTTCCGGGGCGGCTGCGGACTGCAATTTGCAGCGGGTGGGGCCCAGAAAGCTTGGGCCTCCCTGCGCTGCAGATTCCAGCCCCCAGCTGCCTAGTTGTACCTGGCTGGACACAAAAATAGGGCGAAGCTCCACGTTTTTTTTTTTAAATTCATGAAATTCATGGAATAATTAAGAAAAAAAGGGCTTCCCTATATTGTTGTGTCCGGCTAGGTACAAATAGGCAGCTGGTGGTTGGGGGCAGCCCGTTCCTGCCTGCTGTACCTGACTGGACACAAATATAGGGCGAAGCCCCACATCAATTTTTTTTAATTATTTCATGAATTTTCTGAAATGATTTAAAAAAAATTGACGTGGGGCTTCGCACTATATTTGTGTCCAGCCAGGTACAGCAGGCAGGAACGGGCTGCCCCCAACCACCAGCTGCCTATTTGTACCTGGTTGGACACAACAATATAGGGAAGCCCTTTTTTTCTTAATTATTTCATGAATTTCATGAAATAATTAAAAAAAAAAAATACTTGAAGCTTCTCCCTATTTTTGTGTCCAGCCAGGTACAACTAGGCAGCTGGGGGATGGAATCTGCAGCGCAGGGAGGCCCAAGCTTTCTGCCCCCCCCCCCCCCCCCGCTGAAAATTGCAGTCCGCAGCCACCCCGGAAAATGGCGCGTTCATAGAAGCTGGATGCTATACCTGGCTGGCATACAAAAATATGGCGAAGCCCACGTCAAAAGTTTTGGGAAAAATTAATTAAAAAATAAATAATAATTTAGGGACTGCATCTTTATTAACTCCTCAAATGTCATTTAGTGTTAAAATAAAGGATTTATTTTAAAAAAAATTGACGTGGGGCTTCGCCCTATATTTGTGTCCAGCCAGGTACAGCAGGCAGGAACAGGCTGCCCCCAACCACCAGCTGCCTATTTGTACCTGGCCGGACACAACAATATAGGGAAGCCCTTTTTTAAAAAAATTATTTCATGAAATAATTAAAAAAAAATTGACGTGGGGCTTCGCACTATATTTGTGTCCAGCCAGGTACAGCAGGCAGGAATGGGCTGCCCCCAACCACCAGCTGCCTATTTGTACCTGGTTGGACACAACAATATAGGGAAGCCCTTTTTTTCTTAATTATTCCATGAATTTCATGAAATAATTTTAAAAAAAAATGCGTGGGGCTTCGCCCTATTTTTGTGCCCAGCCAGATACAACTAGGCAGCTGGGGGCTGGAATCCGCAGCGCAGGGAGGCCCAAGCTTTCTGGGCCACCCCCGCTGCAAATTGCAGTCCGCAGCCGCCCCAGAAAATGGCGCGTTCATAGAAGCGCCATCTTCTGGCGCTGTACCCAACTCATCCAGGGCCCTGGTGCGGTGGCTCACTGGGTAATAAAGGGGTTAAGGCCAGCTTGGCATTATCAGCTGGCCCTAAGCCCGAAATTCATGGGGTCACGCCAATATTAGACATGACCACCATGAATTTCTAGTAAAGTATTTAAAAAAACACAACACCCAGAAAAAAGTCCTTTAATTGAAATAAACACACAATTCTTTATTGTTCTAAATTAAACCATACTTACCATCACGCCCATTCCAGCTGAAGCCAACGATCTCCTGCAATAAAAGTAAAATAATAAAGCAACATCATCCTTACCTTTCCATGGCTCCCACGACAGCTTCAGCTCTGCTACATCGAGATGACAGGCTGGACCGCAGCAGAACGCTGCCATCCATCCTGTCATCCCGCAGACACTGAGAAGCGCAGGCATACTTCCACTCCTCAGTGTCTGGCTGTGACGGCATCCAGATGAGCCGAGGTCATGTCCAATGAACTCAGCTCACCTCATGTACGTCACTGACAGCGTGGGAAAATTCTCCTGCACTCAGCACTTCAGCGTGAGAATTTTCCCACGCTGTCAGTGACGTGCATGAGGTGAGCTGAGTTCATTGGACATGAACTCGGCTCATCTGGATGACGTCACAGAGAGACACTGAGGAGCGCAAGCATGCCTGCGCTTCTCAGTGTCTGCGGGATGACAGGCTGGATGGCAGCGTTCTGCTGCGGTCCAGCCTGTCATCTCGATGTAGCAGAGCTGAAGCTGTCGTGGGAACCATGGAAAGGTAAGGATGAGGTTGCTTTATTATTTTACTCTTATTGCAGGAGATCGTTGGTTTCAGCTGGAATGGGCGTGATGGCAAGTATGGTTTAATTTAGAACAATAAAGGATTGTGTCTTTATTTCAATTAAAGGACTTTATTCTGGGTGTTTGTGTTTTTCTTTAACTTTGACTATGGGGTTAGTAATGGGGGTGTCTTATAGACGCCTCTCCATTACTAACCTGGGCTTGATGTCAGCTGGCATTATAAGCTGACATCAACCCCAACCCTATTACCCCCTGCCATCGCACCAGGGCAGCGTGGAAGAGCGAGGCTAAGTGCCAGAATTGGCGCATCCTATGGATGCGCCATTTCTGGGGCGGCTGACGGCTGGTGTTTCTAGCCTGGGAGGGGGCCAATATTCATGGCACCCTTCCTGGGCTATTAATATCAGCCCCCAGCTGTCTGCCTAGCCTGTGCTAGCTATTAAATTAGGGGGGACCCCACGTTATTTTTTTTGGGGGGTTCCCCCATTTTAATAGCTAGTAAAGGCTAGGTATTCAGCTGGGGGCTGATATTAGTAGCCTGGGAAGCTCCGTGGGTATTACCCCCTTCCCAGGCTTCAAACATTTGCCCCAGCTGTCTGCTTAACCTCCGCTAGAGCCTAAAATTAAGGGGAACCCCACGCCAATTTTTTTTTAAATAAATCCTTTATTTTAACACTAAATGACAAGTACAGTAATCAACACTATCACTGTACTTCATATATATGTGACTGACATGTTTCTATCTATCTAATCTATGTGTGATTCTCTATTCTTTCTATTCTAAATTGTCGGGTACAGATGCTGAATTGCCGGCCGGCTTTCTTAAAGAGACGGTGCATGAAAACACTATTATTTTTTTAAATAAATCCTTTACACTAAATGACAAGTACAGTAAGCAACACTGTCACTGTACTTCTTATATATGTGGCTGACATGTTTCTATCTATCTAATCTATGTGTGAAGCTCTATTCTGTCTGTTATAAATTGTCGGGTACTGCTGCTGAATTGCCGGCCGGCTTTTTTAAAGAGACGGTGCACGAAAACACTAATATTTTTTTTAATAAATCCTTTACACTAAATGACAAGTACAGTAAGCAACACTGTCACTGTACTTCATATATATGTGACTGACATGTTTCTATCTATCTAATCTATGTGTGATGCTCTATTCTTTCTGTTGTAAATTGTCGGGTACCGGTGAATGCCGCTGCTGAATTGCCGGCTTTTCATGTCATTCTACATTATTCTTAGTTGTTTTACTTCATGTAGAATTAACCTACAAGGAAAGAAAGGGTTTATTTTCATTCCGATATTTGTGTCCCATTGACTTGCATTGGTTTCCGGTATCGGAATCGGCGATATCCGATACTTTTTGGGTATCGGCCCGATCCAATCCGATACGATATTTCCTGATATCGGAAGGTATCGCTCAACACTACAGATAGCCCATTTCAATGCCAGGAACTCCAATTTTCCGGAATGTAGATGGTAATTCTTCTCGGCGTCTGTCAACGTTCTAGAACCGTGACCGATGACTCTCAATTTTCCATCTTGATGCTGATACAGGGCAGCTCCCAGTCCAACTTAAGAAGCATCACAATGAAGAACAAGTGGTAAGTTGAAATCAGGATATCCCAAGATGGGTGGTTTTATTTTGTAGTCTATTAGTTCTTCCAATACCTCCTGGTGGTCTGCTGTCCAGAGAATGGGCTGTTGGGACGAAACAGGGTTGTTTCTTTTAAGCCCGGTCCTACCTGCATTCTTCTTTTTCTCCGTGGGTGTTGTTGACTCTGTCGTCCCCTCCAAGAGGAGGTATAGTGTGGTGGCAATCCTGGAGAAGTTCCGAACGTAAGTACGATAGTAGGAGAGGAATCCTAGTATCTGCCTCAACTGCCCAACAATAGAGGGCCGCTTGTCTTTTAAGGCCATTACCGGAGCGATTTCTGCTGGGTCCATGGCATATCCTTGTCCGGACACAATTTTCCCTAGAAATCGGACTTGCCTTTTGAACAGTTCACACTTCTTTGGGGTCAACTTAACTCCGTGTTGTTGATACCGCTGTAATACGGTGCTCACATATTCACATGCTCCCAGAAGGTTTTACTGTGTACCACATTGTAATCCATGTACGGCTGACAGATATCGTCCCTCATTCCTTCTAAACATGTCTCCATGCACGTCTGGAATTCTGCTGGAGCTGAACTGAACCCAAACGGTATGCGGATCTACTCATATAACCCCCACGTTGTGATGAATGCTGTCAAAGGTCTACTGGACTCTTCAACAAACCCTTGATGGTATGCTTTACCCTGATCGATGACCGAGAACCAGATACTTCCTAATAGGCTATCCAGCATATTGTAAATCTTTGGTATCGGGTGCCGATCAGGTACTGACTTTTGGTTTAGTTCCCGGTAATCATAGCTGAGTCTCAACGTACCGTCCTTCTTCCTAACACAAACAATAGGAGAGGAATAAGACGACTTTGACTTTTGGACCCAACCTCTGTTGATTAGGTCTTGTTAATAGTCTTTCACTTCATGGTGTAATGGTTTTGGCACAGACATGTAACTTCTGGTTAGTGGTGTCGTGTCTTTCAAATTGATTTTCAACTGCAACGACGGGATACAGACTATATCAGAGTCATCTTTGGAGAATGCATGACACTGTTCTCTCAGCATCTGTTTTGCTACCGCTCGATCTATAGCACACAAGTGTTCCAGGGGTACTGGGGGATCCCAGGATCCCGAGGTGGGTCGTGCAATTTCCTACTCTGGGCACCTCCTGTTCCTTGGTGGGGAGACTGAATTCACGGTAGACCCCAGGGCGAGTCTCACACTGGCTGAATATACTGTTTTAATGGTTTTGATGTGACCTAACACAGTCTTTGGATCCAGTCTAATTTCGTGTTTCGTAGTATTCATCACTGTTATGCACACGCCCGGGCTGAGCGGCGTGTGCGTGTGATTGTAGTGATTCCACTGGACCATGAACCGGAGAGTGCCTAGAGGGGCGTGACTAAGTATCTGGCCGATCCGACCAAGATGGCACGACGGCATACGACGCCAGTGCACCAGGGAGAAACCGGGCAGAGGGACCAGGTGCTACTCCAGGTCAAACTCCGGACACGGGGGTTGACCCACACAGGGATTACTGGATCAGGCTGGTTAGGCTGGCGCACAGACTGGAGGGTATAGGCAGGCACGACTGGTATGCAGGCAGGCGGGTAAAGGCAAGCGCAGCTAGAGTGCAGACAGGGAGGCACTAGCAGGTAGGAACACAGGCGGGATAGGACCCAGTACACACTGGGACTCAGGAACAATACAGGTAGAGGGGTACAGGCAAGCACAGCTAGAGTGCAGACAGGGAGGCACTAGCAGGTAGGAACACAGGCGGGATAGGACCCAGTACACACTGGGACTCAGGAACAGGCAGGTTAGGCTGGCACAGACTGGTGGATATAAGCAAACACGGCAGGTATGCAGATGGGTGGATACAGGCGAGTATGCAGGCAGGGAGGTACTGGCCGAAAGGACGGGCTGGAGCACAGAAAGGTTAAGACCCAGTACAGACTGGGTCACAGAACCGCAGATGCGGTAGACAACCACAGCAGAGAGGGAACGCCCGAAGCGGTGGGCAAGAACAGAGCAGGACAGGACTGCCGGAGCAGCGGGCAGAAGCAGGGCAGGACAGGACTGCCGGAGCAGCGGGCAGAAGCAGGGCAGGACAGGACTGCCGGAGCAGCGGGCAGAAGCAGGGCAGGACAGGACTGCCGGAGCAGCGGGCAGAAGCAGGGCAGGACAGGACTGCCGGAGCAGCGGGCAGAAGCAGGGCAGGACAGGACTGCCGGAGCAGCGGGCAGAAGCAGGGCAGGACAGGACTGCCGGAGCAGTGAGCAAGGAGTCAGAGCAGGCTAGAACCGCCGGAGCGGTAAGCAAAGGAGTCAGAGCAGACTAGAACCGCCGGAGCGGTGAGCAAAGGAGTCAGAGCAGGCTAGAACCGCCGGAGCGGTGAGCAAAGGAGTCAGAGCAGGCTAGAACCGCCGGAGCGGTGAGCAAAGGAGTCAGAGCAGGCTAGAACCGCCGGAGCGGTGAGCAAAGGAGTCAGAGCAGGCTAGGCTGAGTAGGGGGGACAGGGCTCTGTTCACACGGAACAGACAGGAAGGGAAAGGCAGAGCCAGACACCCACAGGGTACTTGCAGTGAAGTAGCGAGTGGACCACAAACTCACAAACGGGAGTACAGAGACAACAAGCAGGAGTTAGGTACGAGTTCAGACTCTGCAGAAAAAGGAAGGGAACGGACATAGAGGCAAAACAGGTAAAGGATAGGAGAGAGTTCAGACTGGAACTGAGTGTACGGAGGAGACCGACACTGCAGCGGGATACAGGAGCGGGTCTGGGAATACGGCCCCCAGAGAGGCAGGACGAACAGGCAAGGAGCGTGTTCAGACAGGACAGACAAGATACAGGAGCGGGTCTAGGTAATCAGCCCCTAGAAGGCGAGAGGAACAGGCTAGAAGCGTGTTCAGACAGGTCAGACAAGATACAGGAACAGGTCTAGGTAATCGGCCCCTAGAAGGCAGGAGGAACAGGCTAGGAGCGTGTTCAGACAGGTCAGACAAGATACAGGAACAGGTCTAGGTAATCGGCCCCTAGAAGGCAGGAGGAACAGGCTAGGAGCGTGTTCAGACAGGCCTGGAAATACAGCCTCCAGGATAGGCAGACAAGAGAACACAGAACGGGACCTGGCACCTTCAGAGTGCAAGCACACACTGAAAGAAACACTATGCTCAGGCAGGGATAGATGGGAGCAGCTGAGCTATATACCAGGTGACAGACAGCAATAGGCTGAGGACGCACAAGGGGTGTGACCCACAGCAGGTACAAAAAGCAGGAAGTGATCGGGCGCCGCCCTTAAGCAGCAGAAGCAGACACAAACAGACAGCATGGAGGGAAGCCAGAGAGACATTCTGGACTGGAGATCAAGTGCGCGCTCTTGCACAGTGGGAGATGGACCACCATGCAAGGACGCCGCCAGGTATGTTACAGTACCCCCCCCTTACGCCCCCTCTTCTTCAGGCCTGCCAGAATCTTCCGCAGGGAATTCGAGGACCAGTCGTTCACTTCAAGGAGATCACTTCCACTGTCCACAGGAAAAACTGATCTCATCTGGTTAGCTAGGATGCTACCTCCTATCCAGCCATCCTCAGCAACAGACGAAACGGGTGGAGTACCAGGAACAGCACACAAGGAAGTCTCTCTCCACATATTTTCAGGTGGCACCCCAGAGGGTACAGGAGACAACTGGAAGTCCTTCACCGGGTTGGAGGGGGACAGAGACTTGAGGGTAATCTCTGCTTCGAGGTACATCTTGTCAAGCTCACAGGAAGAAATAGACGGGTTATCAGGTACATAATGAGGAAAAGTCACTGTCTCTTTGTTATCTGGTGGTACCCCGGAGGATTCAGGAAACAACTGGAGGTCCCCCGCCGGGTCAGAAGAGTGCAGAGGCTCAGAGAAAACATCTGCTTCAGAGTACACTAGGTCGGACTCACTGGACGAAGCAGGCGAGGTATCGGGTACCGAGTATAGGAAAGTCTCTGTCCATTCACCACCAGGTGGCACCCCGAAGGGTTCTGGAGACAACTGGCGGTCCTCCGCCTGGTCAGAGGGGTGTAGAGACTCACGGGTAACCTCTGCTTCAGAGTACACTAGGTCGGACTCACTGGACGAAGCAAGCGAGGTATCAGATCCAGGATATAGGAAAGTCTCTGTCCATTCACCACCAGGTGGCACCCAGAAGGGTTCTGGAGACAACTGGAGGTCCTCCGCCTGGTCGGAGGGGTGTAGAGACTCGGGAGTAACCTCTGCTTCGGAGTACACTAGGTTGGACTCACTGGACGAAGCGAGCGAGGTATCAGGTACAGAGTATAGGAGAGTCTCTGTCCTTTCGCTACCAGGTAGCACCCCGAAGGGTTCAGGAGACAACTGGAGGTCCTCCGCCTGGTCGGAGGGGTGTAGAGACTCGGATGTAACTACCACTTTGGGGTACCCTTTGTCAGGCTCACAGGACGAAGCGGACAAAGTATTGAGTACCGGGTGTAGAGAAGTCTCTCTCCATTTGTCATCGAGTGGTATCCCGGAGGATTCAGGAGGCAACAGGGGGTCCTCCACCAGGTAGCAGAGGTGCACAGACTCTGAGGTAACCACAGCTTTGGAGCATCCTTGGACATGCACACCGGTAAAAGTGGGTGAAGCATCTGATGCTGGGTGCAGGAAGTTCTCCTGTGTGGAGTCTGGATGGGCAGAAGTCTCTTCGGGCAGGAGAACTGGTGCACTACCCACGCACATTACCCGTTGGGGCTTCTCCAGGATACAGGGAGATGAAGCTTCAGTAGGGACTTCAAGGTTGGGGTCAGGAGGTCTCAGGGAGGACAGACCCTGGCGTGACGGCTTGCCTCTACGTCTAGCACGTCTGGACTGCCTCTTGAGGTTGGGAGAAGTATTCCGGAAAGCGTAGTCACCCTGTGAGGATTCTGGGTGGGCAGTAGTCTCATTGGGCTGGAGGACTATTGCGCTACCCACACACATTACCCGTCGGGGCTGCTCCGGGATATTGGGAAGTGAAGCTTCAGCAGGGGCTTCAGGGTTAGGGTCCTCGAAGACCATATGAAAGGCCACCAGGAAGGCCTGCAGGTCAAGGACGACAGGATCCCATGCTTCCCAGAGGGGGGTGACCCATTTCAAGGCATCACCCGCTAGGTAGTCAATCATAAAGGCCACTTTAGCCCAATCTGAAGGAAAATAGAGAGGGTAGGCCTTAAAGTGTAGCATGCATTGCTCCACAAATGCACGACACTGTCTTGGATCCCCATAGTAACGTGGCGGATCCGCAGGAACGAGAGCTGATAGATCCATCTGGACGGTGCGTAATTCGCCTGGAACTCAGCTAAGGAAAAAAAAAATTTATTTATTTATTTTAATGCATGTATTTGCTGGAAAACTTCTCAGAGAGCGAAGGCCGTGGGGCTCAACGGGAACCATGGCCTGAGCATGCTGTTATGCACACGCCCGGGCTGAGCGGCGTGTGCGTGTGATTGTAGTGATTCCACTGGACCATGAACCGGAGAGTGCCTGGAGGGGCGTGACTAAGTATCTGGCCGATCCGACCAAGATGGCACGACGGCATACGACGCCAGTGCACCAGGGAGAAACCGGGCAGAGGGACCAGGTGCTACTCCAGGTCAAACTCCGGACACGGGGGTTGACCCACACAGGGATTACTGGATCAGGCTGGTTAGGCTGGCGCACAGACTGGAGGGTATAGGCAGGCACGACTGGTATGCAGGCAGGCGGGTAAAGGCAAGCGCAGCTAGAGTGCAGACAGGGAGGCACTAGCAGGTAGGAACACAGGCGGGATAGGACCCAGTACACACTGGGACTCAGGAACAATACAGGTAGAGGGGTACAGGCAATCACAGCTAGAGTGCAGACAGGGAGGCACTAGCAGGTAGGAACACAGGCGGGATAGGACCCAGTACACACTGGGACTCAGGAACAGGCAGGTTAGGCTGGCACAGACTGGTGGATATAAGCAAACACGGCAGGTATGCAGATGGGTGGATACAGGCGAGTATGCAGGCAGGGAGGTACTGGCCGAAAGGACGGGCTGGAGCACAGAAAGGTTAAGACCCAGTACAGACTGGGTCACAGAACCGCAGATGCGGTAGACAACCACAGCAGAGAGGGAACGCCCGAAGCGGTGGGCAAGAACAGAGCAGGACAGGACTGCCGGAGCAGCGGGCAGAAGCAGGGCAGGACAGGACTGCCGGAGCAGCGGGCAGAAGCAGGGCAGGACAGGACTGCCGGAGCAGCGGGCAGAAGCAGGGCAGGACAGGACTGCCGGAGCAGCGGGCAGAAGCAGGGCAGGACAGGACTGCCGGAGCAGCGGGCAGAAGCAGGGCAGGACAGGACTGCCGGAGCAGCGGGCAGAAGCAGGGCAGGACAGGACTGCCGGAGCAGTGAGCAAGGAGTCAGAGCAGGCTAGAACCGCCGGAGCGGTAAGCAAAGGAGTCAGAGCAGACTAGAACCGCCGGAGCGGTGAGCAAAGGAGTCAGAGCAGGCTAGAACCGCCGGAGCGGTGAGCAAAGGAGTCAGAGCAGGCTAGAACCGCCGGAGCGGTGAGCAAAGGAGTCAGAGCAGGCTAGGCTGAGTAGGGGGGACAGGGCTCTGTTCACACGGAACAGACAGGAAGGGAAAGGCAGAGCCAGACACCCACAGGGTACTTGCAGTGAAGTAGCGAGTGGACCACAAACTCACAAACGGGAGTACAGAGACAACAAGCAGGAGTTAGGTACGAGTTCAGACTCTGCAGAAAAAGGAAGGGAACGGACATAGAGGCAAAACAGGTAAAGGATAGGAGAGAGTTCAGACTGGAACTGAGTGTACGGAGGAGACCGACACTGCAGCGGGATACAGGAGCGGGTCTGGGAATACGGCCCCCAGAGAGGCAGGACGAACAGGCAAGGAGCGTGTTCAGACAGGACAGACAAGATACAGGAGCGGGTCTAGGTAATCAGCCCCTAGAAGGCGAGAGGAACAGGCTAGAAGCGTGTTCAGACAGGTCAGACAAGATACAGGAACAGGTCTAGGTAATCGGCCCCTAGAAGGCAGGAGGAACAGGCTAGGAGCGTGTTCAGACAGGTCAGACAAGATACAGGAACAGGTCTAGGTAATCGGCCCCTAGAAGGCAGGAGGAACAGGCTAGGAGCGTGTTCAGACAGGCCTGGAAATACAGCCTCCAGGATAGGCAGACAAGAGAACACAGAACGGGACCTGGCACCTTCAGAGTGCAAGCACACACTGAAAGAAACACTATGCTCAGGCAGGGATAGATGGGAGCAGCTGAGCTATATACCAGGTGACAGACAGCAATAGGCTGAGGACGCACAAGGGGTGTGACCCACAGCAGGTACAAAAAGCAGGAAGTGATCGGGCGCCGCCCTTAAGCAGCAGAAGCAGACACAAACAGACAGCATGGAGGGAAGCCAGAGAGACATTCTGGACTGGAGATCAAGTGCGCGCTCTTGCACAGTGGGAGATGGACCACCATGCAAGGACGCCGCCAGGTATGTTACAATCACCAGTACTGTCACTCGAGCAAACCCACCAGTAGGAATCGTAAGCACAGTCTCACCTTGAACTAGCCCTTCCGAAAGTTCTGAGGAGTCTTTTGGCACGAACAGTCTTTTCTGCACTTTTCTTCCTGGTTCTACCCGTACTCCACACCTCAACCCCACCATTTGGTTTGCAGGGATGATGGTTGGGCGCCAGCCTATCTTGACTTCTTTTAGGTCCATTGTATTCTGTGCTTTCTTTACTCTATGAATCACATTTTCCCCCACGGCGTTGGGTATGGCAAGTGATGTGGCAATTGCATCCAACACCAGCGTCCCTGACTTGTGTTTCATGATGACCTCACTGATTACATTATAACCCAGGATAGGATCCTCTGCCACGTTCTGATCACTGGTCATGAGAAAAAGTACCAAAAGCTCAATGGTGTTGCGACAGCTTTGCCGTGGAGTTCCACTGGTCCTAAGAGTTCTTTTAACGATCAAAGACAGGTATGTGGCAGGTAGCGCCTTCTCCATTCTTTATTTAAAAGGCTCGCTTGGGCTTCTGTGTCCCACAGTGCTTTTACCAGGAGTCCATCTAACTGGCACTGTATAAAGCATCTTTCACTAGGCTGATGAGGCTATCTTTACTGAGCGAGGAATCCTCCTCCCAGGAGGAGTACATCATTTGACCTCCGCACTGGGCATTAAGTAACTGATACCCCTGTCTCTATTGCAGCTGTTGTACACGGGAACACACTCGGGGATGGTACTGATGCAGCCGTTTTACCTCATGTGCCGTTCTGGGGTTTGGTGAGATTTGGATTTGCTTCTAGGGCCTCCTCCGTGTTGCAGTTACCAGTCGCCCCGCACTGGCAACCTCCTGTCTTTTAACCCAAACGACCGTGACCATTTGCATTCCTTGGCATAATGTCCTTCCACACCCACATCTTAGACAGTGGACACACACCGTACTCTTATTTGATGAATGGCATGCTTCACAAGCCGGGTATCTTCTGTTTAGGAACCCACTCCTGGGTTTGAGGGATACAGGTTCTGGCCCGGAACGAATCAACTTTTTCACCTCAATCAACTCGGCTCGCAGTTCTCCTATTACTTCCTCCCATTCAGCGCTGGCGGTCCTCTCTTTTGTTGGTGCTTTAAGGTTCCCTCTCGGAGGTGGCACTGGAGGGTCTCCATGATGATCTTCGGACTGACCACCGGGGGTCTCCAACTTCAGCTGACTCATTTTGGTGATTTTAGGAGCAGAGCCTTTCTTTAACTTTCGTTCGCTCTCTGACTCCAAACTAGCGGCCTCATTCATTTTTTCAATTAGGACTTCGTCCAGAATGCCAGGATCTTCTAGGTACTGTTTCAGCTGCAACTTGATGTCTTTGCTGATTAACCCTGTTCCCAGTGATCTCAAGAACGTCTTCTGGACTAGTCCAGCATCAAACCTCTCCTCCGCTTCTACATCTCTGGATGCAAACAACAGTCTAGCCTTCAGTTCAATTGCTCTGAACAAGAAACTTTGGGGTGATTCATTATTTTTCTGTGAGAGGTTAATGAGTCGGTGGAACAATTCTGAAGTACACCATTCTTTATAGTCCCCTTTTAAAATCATCTTCAGCTGTTGCAAGGTCAATTGACTCTTCATTTCTAGCATACTACGGAGGTTCAATCCTGGGATGATCACTTTCACCATCCCCTCAATGATCTCAACTGGCTGGCAGCCTTTCTGTAAGCCTGCATCCATCTGGTGCAACAAGTTCATATAAGACAGTTTCTCTTTCTGTTCACACTCTCCAATTTGTCCCAGGATCTTGAATTCTTTCCTTATGATGATTTGTGGTGTTAGAGAGGACTCTCTTCCTGATTTATCAAACCCAAGCAAGTTAAAGGTTCTGTCTGAGTCTGTCACCCGTTCAGAGGTTTTGGTCGATTCCTGCAGGGCTGTTGTTAGGGCTTTGAGTTGTTCTTTCAATTCCTGTAGTTCAGTCTGCGGACGGAGATTCCCGCTTTTGGTAATTGGTGCCGCCCCTCCATCCTCCCACTTCAACCTGGTTAGAAACTGTGTTAGCTCCTGGGGTAACGTCCCCATGACGTCTTCAGCTTCTTTCTCCCCCAGCTCATCCATTTTTGCATTAATGACAGCTAACAGTTGCCTGAGGTTGTGTGCTTTAGAAATCTGTTCTTCTGACATCTTTATATGTTCTGCTACTGTTATCAATTCTTCACAGAAACAGTTCACTATTTCTGTCAATTTGTATTTCCACATCCATTGCTGCTAGTGAGTTTTCGTTAGGGCTGGTCCCCTTTAACTTTGTGTAGCAGAGTTGAGTTGAGGTGCTGTGCTGCTGTGTTTTTCCAGACACTTTTCCTCTTCCCCCTCTACACGCAAATTCCAGCTCAGGATTCCGCGTATGGGCCACCAAAGTTACACGCACACCGCTAGGTTCAGATAGGGCGAGACGGGTTTCATTAATTTGTTGGAATCCTGGGAGAACCGTTACTCACGGCGACCATAGACTGCAGCTTCTCTCAGGCACACAATAGATTCAGTTGCTGACCAGACACATCTGACAAGAGTCTTTTTCAACAGTTTAACAGTGGAATTTAATCTGAAGCACGGCCAGTGTAATTCAGGGATATTACATTAAAAATCTTCATTACAGTACAGTCTAATAAAGCAGGCACAGTAACATCAATCTCTTCAGTAGCATAATTCAGCACAGATTATATCTCTTAGCAGCTCACTTCTATGCATAAACAGCAGACTTATCCTGCACAAGGACTCACTAGTACACGGCATTCTTTATCCTGCATGGAGATGGAGGGGGGGTTTGATGAGGGAGATGATCCCTATAACATGATTCCTTCCAGTCAGGGAGTCTATCTGACCTGTGTTTAGTTTCCCTCCTGACCTGAAATCTGTTCCCTTGTCTTCTGTGAGATACAGCTCACACACCACCATTCTCTATGGGTCCAGCCAGAACAGTAAACTACTTCCCTACAATCCCCCTGGGGCTCTGCTAAAACACTCCCTGTCTCCTGTGACTGTGTTAACCCCTCTAGTTGCTGGATGCTTTTAAAGCAACAGCACTACTTCTGCATGTAATATATGCTTGACTTCCTGCCAGCAGGTTTACTAGTCCTCTAATGATAACCTCCTGCTGATAAAACTGTGATTTTAACAAAACCACACTAAACAGCCCAGTAAGTGATACATCACTGGAATCAAGGTTTCTGTCTTTCCATTATGCTCCTCTCAGATTAGGTGTCAAAACCTGATGACAAATTCTCTTTAAGGTCAAGTGGAAAATTGATGAGGAAGTGAAGAGTACAAATAGTAAAGTGCCCAGAACAGCTTCTAAAGAGATTAGAGGTGAACTTTAAGGTCAAGGTACATGTGTGTCAGATCACACCATCTGTCACTGTTTTGGACAAAGTGAACTTCATGGGAGACATCTGTGGAGGAAACCACTGTTGAAAGCTAATCGTAAAAAAGCAAGACTGGGAGAATTTCTATTGGACAGATGACACAAAACTGGAGATTTTTGGCAAGTTACATCAGATCTATGTTAACAGGCACAAAATGAAGCCTGCAAAGAGAGGAACATTGTGCCTACTGTGAAATATGGTGGAGGTTCGGTTATAGTTTGGGGCTGCTTTGCTGGATCTGACAGAGAATGTCTTGAATATTGCAGGGTACAATGAAATCTCAAGACTATGAAGGCATTCCGCAGTGAAATGTGCTGCCTAGAGTCAGAACGCTTGGTTTGAGTTGCAGGTCATTGGTCCTTCAACAGGAGAATGACCCAAAACATATAAAAATATCCAAGAATGGCTAAGAGCATAGTATTGGACTATTCTTAATTGGTCTTCTTTGAGCAATATCTGATTTTTATTACTTGATATTCAGTAAATTTAAATTTAAAATTACTTTTGTCAGTTTCAAGCAATTTCAGTGACCATTGTAGATTTTCCTTACTTTAAAAGAAGGGTACCAACTTTAGTAACTGTGTAGGTTGAGCAAAATATTTACAGTTTGAAAAGAATGTATCACTTGCCATAAATATGTACAGTATTTATTGTCCTGGTCTAAATACATTTCTATATGTAATTCTTTAAATGTCACCATGCCTCTGAATCTGGTGGAGTTCCTGGCATTGAAATGGGCTATCTGTGAACGATTTAGAGATTATCTCTACTACAGAAAAGAGTTTGAGGTATACACTGACAACAACCCTTTGACCTATGTCCTAACTACAGCCAAACTGAATGCAATGGGTCAGAGATGGGTCGCTGAACTAGCGGACTTCAATTTCAGCATCAAGTACAGGCCAGGAAAATGCCATGTGGATGCTGACGGATTGTCGAGAATGCCACTAGAGACTGAGGAGTTCATGCAAGGATGCTCAGAGGAAGTCAGTCTGGAAGCAATTGAGAGCACTACCAAAGCAGTACAAGCTTATCAAGAGGAAGACACACCATTGTGGTGTCCATTAACGGTGGAAATCACCATAAAAGCAAGAGAACACGATCAACCCCTGTCCGTTCAACAACTACTAAAATGAAAAATCCATAGAGCACAACGGGAAGATCAGATAATTGGTAGAATACGACTTTCTACTTTATGTGGACCACTTTATGTGGAGAGAGATAATGAGTCACCAGCAGTATCTGTTTTAGTTAAAGAATGGACGAATCTCTACCTCAGTGAAGACGGTATCCTGTATCGTAAAGGAGGACAAAACCGGCAGTTGGTACTACCCAGAGTATTCCATAGGTTGGTCTTCAAAGTACTCCATGAAAACATGGGACACCTGGGAGTGGAAAGGACAACCAACTTGATCCATGAATGTTTCTTCTGGCCATACATGCAGAGAGATATTGAGAGGTACGTGTCTGAAAGATAAATGTCCCAACACATCAACCCGGGCACCTATGGGCAACATCCAAACTATGTATCTATTTGAGATGGTCTCATTAGACTTTCTACATCTTGAGACGTGCCGGGGTGGTTACGAATACATATTGGTGGTGATGGAACCATTTTACTAGATTTGCCCAAGCCTATGCCACCACCAATAAAGCTGGTCGAACAGAAGCAGAGAAGATCTTCAATGATTTTACTTTGAGGTTTGGGTTCCCTACGAGATTACACAACGACCAAGGAAGAGAATTTGAGAACCAGCTCTTTGCCAAGTTAGGAAAGTACTGTAGAATTCAGAGATGAGATCCCACACAACGCCCTATCACCCAGAGGGTAATGGACAAGTGGAATGTTTTAACCGGATATTATTGTCGATATTGTGCACTTTAACAGCTGACGAGAAAAAAGACTGGAAGAGTTCTCTGTCAAAAGTGGTACATGCCTATAACTGTACAAAGAGTGATGCCAGGGGTTACTCACCCTTCTTCCTATTGTATGGTCGATCACCAAGACTGACAATCGACATCATGTTCGATACTCCGGTGTCAGAGACTTACAGAACGTATCCGGAGTATGTTCGGAAATGGAAGGAATGGATGGCAGAGGCATACAACATAGCGTCCAAAGTGGTTACGCAAGGACAGAGAAAGAGTAAGGAGTACTGTGATCGAAAATGTTATGGAGCAGAATTGGCACCGGGAAGCCAGGTGCCAGTCAAGAACTTATGTGAGAAAGGTGGTCCACGAAAACTTCATTCGTACTGGGAAGCCGATGACAGTCCAGTGTATGAAATCCGACTGGAAAGAGGGGACAAGAAAATCAGAATACTCCATCGGAATTTATTACAACTCTGTGATTATCTCCCACCACAACAAGACTTCCCAGAAGCAGACAGACATCGACCGAGATCGACTAAGAGACCACCTCAGATTGAAGCTCCGGAGTTAAATAGTGACCTTGAAAGTTCTGATGAAGAAGAGCACATCGTTGTATTTCTCGGACCAGCAAGGAGAGGGATGTACCATCCTTAGGAGAGTGAACTAAGTCTCGAGGCTCCAGAGTTTGTACCAAGGAGTACAGATGAAGTCCAATTCAGATCTGATGATCGAACACCTGTTAGAACCCTCCTGTTTGTTTTTTCCATCTTGTGTTTTGCGGTCACGTGACCACCTGCCTTTATATTCCAGCTCCACCCTTCTGGCTGTGCTGGACTTCAGTGTTGTTTGACTGTTTTGCTATCCAGGTGCATCTGTGCCTATCTCTGTCAGTTCGCTTGGTCCTTCTGGGACCTATAGTACCTTTTTGTCTGTTTGTCTTTTTGTGTTCTGCAACAACTTCTCTGTTTAGGAGGTGTCCCATTTTTGTTCCAGTCCTTAGTTCTTTTAGGGACCCCTCCCCTTATGCTATAGGTCTTCATTCAGACTAGCCGGGGACTAAGGCGGGTCTGTTCGCTAGGAACAGACAGCCCGCTACATCGTAGGGATTCAGCTTAGTCTTACTGTAGGGACAGTTTTCCCCTTTCTTTCCTTAGTACTTGTTGCAGATCATAACAGTAAGTCCAGCCCAAAAAACTAAAAGGAAAGAAATTCGGGGATCAGTATGGTTTCCATCCAGGATTTGGCTCAACGCTTGCAGGGATTGTCTCTGGAGGTGTCTGAGCTCCAGCAACACGTGAGTAGCTGTTCTGGAGCGCATTTTGTGGAACCCAAGGTAGGACTGCCTGATGTTTTTTATGGTAAACAGCAAGATTTTTTTTCCTTTAAAAATGCTTGTTTGTTATATTTTCGTTTGAGACCAAGGTCCTCTGGGAATGAATCACAGCACATTGGTTTTATTATGTCACTTTTGCACAAAGAACCACAGGGGTGGGCCTTTTCTCTCCATCCTAATGATCCATGCTTAAGGTCTGTAGAAGATTTTTTTTCAGCTATGGGTCTATTATATGACGATCCTGATCGAATCTCATCTGCTGAGGCAGAACTCAGGCGTTTGAATCAGGGGTCAGGTGATGTTGAAAATTATTGCACACACTTTAGAAGATGGGCTTCAGAAGTCAAATGGAATGATTCTGCTCTGAAATGTCTAATTCTTGCTGGTCTGAGTGAAAGGGTTAAGGATTTGCTAATTGCATTCCCCGCACCTGAGAGTCTGCAGGATGCCATGCAATTAGCTGTTCGTGTGGACAGGAGGCTGAGATTTAGGCTGAATGAGGTAAAGACTCCTGTAATGACAGGTCCTAGTCCCCAGAAAATCTGCTCTGACGGCGGAGAACCGATGAAGGTTGGGGTGAAGTCACTCTCCTCTCAGGAAAGAGACTGGAGGTTCGCCGAGGGATTGTGTCTTTATTGTGGTAAAGCTGACCATTTGATTAAGAATTGTGAGCTTCGTTTAAGTAAAGAAAAAAAAGAGGTCAGGTACGCCCGTATAGCTTGTTTATGCTCTGCATGAGTATTTCTTTCAGGGAGTACTACTTTGCAGAAAAATTTGATTGAATTTCAGGTATTTGTGGATTGTGGTTCAATACTTAATGTGATTGATAAAGGGTTTTTGCAAAAACTTAAATTGAGATCCAAACCTTTGTCATCACCTATTTCTGTGATTGCAATTGATAACACTCCCTTGAAATGTATTACTCACAAGGTTGCTGCATTTCCCCTCACTATCAATGGAGTTCACCAAGAAATTTTGGACTTGGTTGTATTAGATAATTTACCCTCTCCGGTCGTTCTAGGTTTGCCTTGGTTAAAATGGCACAATCCTTTACTGGACTGGTCTAAAAATGTGATTAAGTCTTGAAGTCCGAAGTGCTATGATAAATGTTGTAATGGTCGCATTGCAGCTGTGGAAAAAGGGGAATTACCGGTACCTATTCAAGATTTTTGGAGGGTTTTTTCGGAGGAGGAGTCGCAAGTTTTACCTCCTCAAAGGGATTATAATTGCGCCATTGAGTTTGTTCCGGGAGCTACTCTTCCCAAGAGTCGCTTGTTTAATCTGACTATCCCTGAAAGAAAGGCCTTGGAGGAGTACATACAGACTAGCCTGGTTGCTGGTCACATTAGACCTTCTAAGTTGCCTGTGGCAGTTGGATTTTTCTTTGTTAAAAAAAAGGATGGGGGTTTACGTCCATGTCTGGATTTTCGTGAAATTAATAAGATTACCGTACGCAATTCCTACCCATTGCCGTTAATTCCTGACTTGTTTAATCAGTTGGTGGGGGCCAAGTGTTTCTCTAAAATTGATCTCCGGGAGGCATACAATTTGCTGCGAGTGAAGGAGGGTGATGAATGGAAAACTGCTTTTAACACTCTGGTAGGTCATTTTGAGAATCTGGCGATGCCTTTTGGTCTTACCAATGCACCTACAGTTTTTCAGAACCTTATTAATGACATCCTGAGACCTTTGATTGGTAAGAATGTGGTTGTGTATTTGGATGACATTTTGATTTATTCACCAGATCTAGAATCCCATTGGCAGAGTGTATGTGAAGTTTTGCAGTTATTGAGTGATAATTCGCTCTTTGCTAAGCTGGAGAAATGTGAGTTCGCTGTGCAGAAAATTCGTTTTTTGGGCTACATTGTCTCCAGCGAGGGCTTTATGATGGACCTGGTGAAGGTTCAGGCTGTGCAGGAATGGCCTAGGCCTATTGGTTTGAAATCTATACAAAGATTTTTGGGTTTTGCCAATTATTACAGGAAATTCATTAATAATTTTTCTGTAATTGTTAAGCCTCTAACTGATCTCACCAGGAAAGGTGCGAATATGGTCGAATGGACTACTGAGGCCATTGAAGCATTTAAGTATCTCAAAGAGAGGTTCAGTTCTGTCCCTATCCTTATGCAGCCTGATGAGACCAGGCCTTTTTTGATCGAGGTCGATGCTTCATTGGTGGGGGTTGGAGCAGTTTTGTCTCAGGAGAACAGGGATGGAGTACATCCTTGTGCCTTCTTTTCGAAAAAATTTTCGGAAACCGAACTGAATTATGATGTTGGAAATCGGGAGTTGCTGACTATTAAACTCGCGTTTGAACATTGGCGTCACTTTTTGGAAGGCGCTAGATTTCCTATTCAGGTGTTCACAGATCATAAGAATTTGATCTATCTGGATGCTGCCAAGCGCTTGAATGCCCGTCAAGCTAGGTGGGCACTTTTTTTTTCTCGGTTTCATTTTTCTGTTACCTATATCCCTGGTACTAAGAATGTTAAAGCCGATGCTTTATCTCGCAGCTTCTCTTCTACGGTCGGTGCCGAGGAGGAGGAGAGCATTTTATA
Organism: Phyllobates terribilis; assembly: GCF_046119375.1. Classification (NCBI taxonomy): domain Eukaryota; kingdom Metazoa; phylum Chordata; class Amphibia; order Anura; family Dendrobatidae; genus Phyllobates; species Phyllobates terribilis. Next base: position 882,467,050 of record NW_027362761.1, read on the forward strand.
GAAAGGAGTTGTGGTGGCGGCATTGGACTCCGTTTTGGAGAATGGGATTCTGAAAGCTCAAGATGAGGCTCCATCTAACACTCCCCATGGGAGGTTGATCGTGCCTAGAACCTTTAGGAGAGATTTGTTTGTGGAGTGTCATGAGTCTCGGTTGGCAGGTCATCCAGGAATTTCGGAGACTAAGAGACTTATCAGTCGCAGTTTTTGGTGGCCTGGATGGCAGAAGGAAGTCATCAAGTGGGTGCGTCAATGTACTGTGTGTGCTAGGTCAAAGGCTTCACATACTCCTGCTGCGGGGTTGCTTTGCCCTCTGGAGGTTCCTAGTGCGCCTTGGACGCATCTCACAATGGATTTTATCACTGATCTTCCTGTGTTCGAGGGTTTTACTGTCAACTGGGTGGTCGTGGACCGTTTTAGTAAGATGTGTCATTTGGCTCCATTCATTAAGTTGCCCTGCGCCAAGACACTCGCTAAGGCATTTGTTAAGGAGATTGTCAAGCTTCATGGCGTTCCCACGGATATTGTTTCTGATAGAGGACCTCAGTTTGTGGCTCGCTTTTGGGTGCTTTTTGTGACAGGTTGGGAGTCCATTTGTCATTTTCATCTGGGTATCATCCTGAGTCTAATGGACAGACTGAAAGAAAGAACCAGGATGTTGAACAGTTTTTGCATTGTTTTGTGGCGGACAATCAAGAGGTGTGGTCTGAGTTTCTGCCTCTCGCAGAATTTGCTCTTAACAATCATACATCCTCCTCTGCTGGGTGTTCTCCTTTTTTTTGTTGTACTGGGAGACATCCGTCTTTTGGTTCATTCTCCTATTTTGACAGGAAACGTAAGGAGGTTTTGTTTACTGTGGGTGACATGGTTTGGTTGTCCTCAAAGAACCTGTAGTTGAGGATTCCCTCTAAAAAACTGGGTCCTAAGTTTGTGGGTCCATTTAAAGTGCCACAGGTTGTTAACCCGTCTGCGGTTAGGTTGGATGTCCCTACTTCCTGGAAGATTAATCCTGTGTTTCATGTTTCCTTGTTGAAAAAGATTGATGTATCAGATAAGGATTCCACTGTCATAGTTCCTCCTGTGGTGGATGAAATTTCTCGTATCTTGAATTCTAGATGGCATAGAGAGAGATTACAGTATCTTGTCTCCTGGAAGGGTTTCGGTCCCGAAGATAACTTCCTGGGTAAGGGCGGATGATGTCTCTGCTCCTAGGCTTGTTAGAGCTTTCCACAGGAGGTTTCCGGATAGGCCTGGGCCTGGAGGATCCTCATAAAAGAGGGGGTACTGTTAGAACCCTCCTGTTTGTTTTTTCCATCTTGTGTTTTGCGGTCACGTGACCACCTGCCTTTATATTCCAGCTCCGCCCTTCTGGCTGTGCTGGACTTCAGTGTTGTTTGACTGTTTTGCTAGCCAGGTGCATCTGTGCCTATCTCTGTCAGTTCGCTTGGTCCTTCTGGGACCTATAGTACCTTTTTGTCTGTTTGTCTTTTTGTGATCTGCAACAACTTCTCTGTTTAGGAGGTGTCCCATTTTTGTTCCAGTCCTTAGTTCTTTTAGGGACCCCTCCCCTTATGCTATAGGTCTTCATTCAGACTAGGCGAGGACTAAGGCGGGTCTGTTCCCTAGGAACAGGCAGCCCGCTACATCGTAGGGATTCAGCTTAGTCTTACTGTAGGGACAGTTTTCCCCTTTCTTTCCTTAGTACTTGTTGCAGATCATAACTACACCGGTCACTGAAGAGACCAATCGACACTCAGGAGAAGCGGAATTACCAGACCGTGTGGAACCAGGTGATTCCGGAGAAGTACAGGAACTTACAGAGGCAGTTCCAGGAGCATCTGAGGAAGTGCGGGAAATGAGTGCGGCGGAAGAAACTCCTGTGACCAAAGTACCCGTGGTATCTGAGGAACAACCCACCAGGAGGATGTCGATTCGAGAAGTGAGGAGGCCCGTGATACTGACGTATGAGACACTTGGTGAGCCGAGTCAAGTGCCAAGGACTGTCGACTGGAAACAGGTATCTCTGCTTACAGACCAGGTAAGCCCACTGTGTGGTATTCACCACCGAGAGGCAGTATGGAAGATCTTGCTTGGTGGAAAGACTTGTTTTCATGCTTTGATTTTCCTTAAAAGACTTTGTAGAAACAAAGAACTGTTAAGGCCTAGTGAGAGAGAGCTGGTTGAAAAGCTCCAGCTGAAGAGACGCTGATTGTGTTAATTGTGTTAATGGTTTATTTCTTACAGGAGTACTACAAGAAAAGGGTTGTAGAATAAGTTGTTAAAAATGTTTATAAATTTAATGCCAATTTTTATATAAAGTTACTCAACTTTCACCACTGTCTCAGAATTGGTCAGATTGACCAATTAAGACGAATGTCGAGGACGACATTCAAAAAGGAGGGAAGAATGTGACATGCAGAAGCAGTGCTGTTGCTTCCAAAGCATCCAGCAACTGTTACAAATAACACAAGCACAGGAGACAGGAAGTGTTGTGCTTCAGAAGCATCCAGCAACTAGAGAGGTTAACACAATCACAGGAGAGAGGGAGTGTTTTAGCAGAGCCCAGGGGGATTGTGGTGAACTTGTTATTGTAGTCTGGCTGAAGCCAAAGAGAAAGATGGTGGTGTGTTATCTGGATCTGACAGAAGGCAACTGAACAGGATTCAGATCAGGAGATAAACTAAACACAAGTCATATAAACTCCCTGAACTAACAGTGCAGAGTATTATCAGGCAGGAAGATAAGGACTGGAAGAAATTGTGTCACAGGGATCATCTCCCTCATCAAACCCTCCCCCCCTCCATCTCCATGCAGGATAAAGAATGCTATGTACTATTGTGTCCTTGTGAAGGAAAAGCCTGTGGTTGTGTATGCATAGAAGTGTGCTGCTAAGAGATCTAATCTATGCTGAATTATGCTATTAAAGAGATTGTAATACTGTGCGTTGTGAGGAAACTACTGTATTGTTACTGGAGCCGGTTGCTCAAGAAACTCAGACTGTACTGTAATGAAGATTGTTGCTGTAATATCCCTTAATTGCACTGGCCATGCTTCAGATTAAATTCCACTGTTAAACTGTTGAAAAAGACTCTTGTCAGATGTGTCTGGTCAGCAATTGAATCTATCGTGTACCTGAGAAAAGCTGCAGCTTATAGTCACCCTGAGTAACTGTTCCCACAGTATTCCAAAGAATTCATGAAACCCGTCTCGCCCTATCTGAGCCTAGCGGCGTTCGTATAACACCTCTCCTTCCCTGAGTTATGGCACACTGTGCATAAAACTGAGGAAGAAAAGGAAATGGATCTCATTGCTCTATGTTTAATCAGCGTCCCAAATATACTTAGTGCACAGAACCTGTCGGTCAGCAGGTAACAAGCAGACTTATACCATGAATAAGAACAAATCTGTTTGAAATATGTAGGTTAGTCCATACCGTTGTGCCATGCTGCTATCATCTGTCTTTTTTTAAATGATTTTCTAATGAAGAATTTTACATTACCAGTGCTGGATTGCAGGATTGCAGTAGTCTATAGGATCATTCACATTTTCATTGCATTTATATTTAGTCATTAGCCAAGGTGGTTGATTGTCAACTCTTTTCTGCTGGTGTATTCTAGAGGATCAGAGAAACAGCAGTATTTAAAAAGAAATACATATTGATGTGAAGTGACAGGTTCTCTTTAAAGGGAATCTCTCTGCTACACATCTACAGGGCTTCTTCATCTTCCCTTATGGCGGCTGCCCTTGGCTGTGCTCCATGCCAAGTTTTACAAGTGGCTCGGTATGCTCCCATGTGATCATCTCCCTAGGCCTATAAAAGGCCCACAAGACACACATCTGTTCTAGGTTCTGTTTGTTTTAGGCTATGTGCCCACGATGCAGAAATGCTCCGGATTTTTCCTGAGCGTTTCTGCATCTCCCTGGCAGAAAAAACGCATGAGGATTGTACATGCGTTTTTCCTGCCAGGGACATGCGGATGTGAAGCGTTCTTCACATGCATTTCCGCATGCGGGTTGACAAGCGCTTTCCAAGCGATTTTAGCATCACTTGGAAAGTGCTTGACAACTTGGTCACACTATATAAATTCATGCAAACGGCATGGATTTATATAGTATGACATTAAAGAATGGTTAAAAATAAAAAAATAAATCTATACTTACCTTCTGATGGCCCCCGGAGTCTGGCTTCGATCCGTTCTCCCTTGTCTGCAGATTGCGGTACACTGAAGGACCTGCCGACGTCAGCATCGCGTGACCCGTCACATGACTATGACGTCAGCGCAGGTCCTCCAGTCCATCGCGATCTGTCGGCATGGGAGGACGAGCGCACCGGGGGCCATCAGAAGGTAAGTATAACATTTATTTTTTATTTTATTCTTTTTTTTACAGTTTTCTATGGTACCCGGGTCCGGAGGAGAGTCTCCTCTCCTCCACACCTGGGTACCATCCGCACATTGAACGCATGTATTCCGCATGTGCTTATCTAGTGAAGCGGAATACATGCGTTCTAATGCAAGTCAATGGCGGTGAAAACGCAGCGCTTCTGCAAAATAATTGGTAGTGCTGCGTTTTTTTCCGCAATGATAATCCGCAGCGGAAATTTCCGCAGCGTGTGCACAGCACATGTGGATTATCATTGGGGAACATGGCAGGCCTTCTACCATGTATTTTTTAAGCGTTTCTGCAGCATTTTTGCCGCTGCGGAAACGCTTAAAAAACGCATCGTGGGCACACAGCCTTAATGTGCACCACTACCTGCTTTCCTGTGTCCTGTCTGCCTGCGACCTCCAGTGCTTCAAGTCCTTGCTCCATACCTGCTTTCCTGTGTCTTTTCTGCTTGCAACCTACAGTGTTCAAGTCCCTCGCTTCATATGTGCCTTTCTGCTGCTGCATCAATGCCCAGGATCCGAGTGCCCACCCGTACCTGGGCTTAGAGGATCCACCTCACAAGGTGAGCCCTTAACAGAATACCAAGACCAGTGATCCCAAAGGTACAGTGTCTACAACACCATTGTCATTGGATATGGAGGATTTGTCAACACTGTCTTTGCAACTTGCTGTGAGTCAACAGGAGCTAGTTCTGACTGTGCAGGATCTTACAGCCCATGTGGACGCATTATCACGTGCAGCTTTGTCACCGGCTGCTCAACATCTGACCCATCTTAAAGGGGTTGTCCGGTACTTTTAAAAAAATGCCAGTATGTTTTAATGATAAATACAACCTTCTTTCTAATTACCTTGCGCTGCTGATACTGCCTGTGAGCGGCGCTATCACTGGCCGCTCAGAGGCAGCACGTGACCCCCAGCTGCAGCCGGCACTGACATCCGCTGACATCACAACAAGTTGCGGCTGCAGCCGGGGGTCCCTCTTCTGCGTTCCACCGGTGGCTGCTGGGTTGTGGGCAGGGTTATTCCCCTGCGTCACACTCGGCATCCACAGCGCGCTCTCCTTGTCCTCATTCACTGGGAAAGCGCTCTGTGGATGCTGGGTGTGATGCAGGGGAATAACCCCGCCCACAAGCCAGCAGCCACCGCGGGGACCAGAGCGCTGAGTCATGTCTCACTTGTCGTGATGCCAGTGTGGGGTCACGTGCTGCCTGTGAGCGGCCACCGATAGCGCCGTTCACAGGCAGTATCAGCAGCGCAAGGTAATTAGAAAGAAAGTTGTATTTATCATTAAAACACACTGGCATTTTTTTTAAAGTACCGGACAACCCCTTTAATATGCACCTGCAACATTTAGCTTGGGAAACATCTCCACATTTGCCCACGACTACACATTTTGATGGAGACATTAAGGCCTGCTGGGTCTTTGTAAACCAATGCACTGTACTTCCTTGATGCATTTTCTACCATCTTTCCTGTATGCATCCCGTAAAGTGTTTAACGAACTGGGTTGTGTCCACTCCACTACTGATTCCATACTGCGGCTCAGACAAGGTCTAGCTCTGTGGGACATAATGCCCTCCAGTTCCGCACTCATATTGCTGAATTGTCCTGGAACAATGATGCTCGCCTGGCTGTTTTTTACACAGGCTTATCCAGTCAAAAAAAAAATGAACTCGCTGGTAAGATTTGCCTTCTACCCTTGATGATTTGATTTCCCTTGCCACTGAGTGGACTTCCAATTTAAAAAACAGTGTATGGAAAAATGCTTGATCCCTGTGTGTCACATTCTGAAATGTCTCCAAAATCTCCTCCCAGAATGACTGAACTCTAACCCGTGTAGATAGGTCGGAACTGATATCCCCAGTTGAAAGATCGCATCGCCTTACTGGTGGACTCTGTATTTTGGTGATCATTTTCGCACAAATTGTTCCAAACTGAAGGCCAAACAGGGAGAACTTCAGACCCTAGGCAAGAAGGGGGGTATCGCACTAGGATTAACTATTTAGATAGAAAGATAAATTACTTGTGCTTATGTCCATTTCTTACAGTTCCTTTGTGTTCACGGGACAAGCGCTTATTGATTCCAGAGAAACAGAGAATTTTATGGACTTTTCTATGGCCAAAAGGCTGAAAATTTCTTTGTTTTTTTAACAGAAGCTCCTGAAGCTAACCTCCGTGAATGGCTCAACAATTCCTGGTGCTTTTCTCCAATTCCAGACAGTGAAGGTAACCCTCCAGATTGATGCACTACAAGTTGAGGACATTTCTTTTTTAGTTTTGCCACTTTCTGATGCATGGGGTCTTTTGGGACTTCCGTGGCTGCGGTTACATACTCCAGTCATTGACTGGTCCTCCGACAAGATTACCCAGTGGAAATCATATTGTTTTCATAACTACTTCAGAATTACACCTCAGATACCTTCTCAGAAACTCTGCTTTGCATCTGCTGCATCTAATATTCCTGCCTCCTATCAGGACTCCACAGATGTCTTCTCGAAGCATGGGGACAAAGAGAACCACAGGAAAGACAAGACTGAGCCTGTGTGTGTCCTTGCTTCTGCTTCTTCATATTCTAAGTCACCATCTGCAGGTTGTCCACTGGCCCTTGTCAGGTCCTCTTTTATAGTCAAAACAGTTCCTGCTATGATCCAGTCACGAAGTATGAAATCAACAAAGTTCTGGACAGTAAAATGACTCATCCTGAGGAGAGACATACAGTACATGTTCCAATCCTGCTCAAGAAATTTTGTAAAAAGCATTCTATTTCACTTATTACCCACTCATCTGCGAGTGGCCCTAAAAGGAGAGGGGGTACTGTTATGCATCTGCTGAAGTTCGGCAGGGCTTCATCAACTTCCCCCATGACCGATGCCCTCTGCTGTGCTTCATGCCAGGTTTTACAAGTGGCCCAGAGTGGTCCCAATGTGATCACCTGCCTAAGACTATTTAAGTCCTGTTTCTTGATATTAAGACTAGAGATGAGCGTTGTTCTACTCGAACTGTTCGCCAATCTCAAATTCGAGCTGTTTTGGGCGGTGTTCGAGCCGTTCGGCGAACACGAACAATTTGAGAAAAATTCGGCTGTTCGAGGTTATGTTCGATAACTGTTCGTGCACCAAAATCATAACTGGATTTTTTCTCAGTAATGATGAAAATTAATGTTAATACGCAGTTTGAGTGTACAGCGGGGTGGGGGGAGGGGCAGGGGATGGATCTCTGCAGGAACAATGAAGATCTCCATTTTTTTTTTCTCTTTCCCGCATTTACAGTGGGGAGGTGCAATCTGTCAGCCTATCAGCAGCGCACACACGGAGCGAAGTGCTTTTTTTCACACAAGCAAGGGCATGTGTCATTGGCAGTGTATGTCACATGTCCTTGCCCTATAAGACCAAGCCATTTTCCCCGTCGCCACCATTTTCTCACTGCTGCAGCTGCGTGTTAGACGGCACCGCTGTTGCTGTGTGCGCTATACCTTGTAAATTTCAAGCCAATTTTCGCACAAATCTACAGATAGCTTGGGAGTAGGGAATAGTTGTGATTGCAGTCCTTTTAAGGACTAGGTTACAGCATTTCCTACGACTTTTATCAGGCAGGTCTGTGCTCTTAAATAGATAGATTGTGGGAGTAAAGACTAATTGTAATTGGAGTCCTTTTCAGGACTAGGTTACATCAGTTCCTACCAGTTTTTGCCAGGCAGGTCTGTGCCAGTGCTGTGCAAGTTTTTTTCACAGCATTTGGCTGAATCTAGCAAAGCTAATCCTTTTTGGCCTATTGCAGAGTGTGTTAGTCAGTGGAGTAGCCTATCTGTGTTGCAAGATATACCACCTGTGTATAGAATACCAATTGTTTTACTGCACCTAGTGAAGTAAAATCTTTTGGGCATAGCATCATTCTATTAGTCCATCTATACTGACCTCCATCAGGTTGCAAATTGAATATAATTTTTTTCTGCATCTAGCTCTGAAAAAATATTGGGCTTCTAGCTGTGTGTGGGACTTGTTGTATTAGTCCATCTATACTGACCTCCATCAGGTTGCAAACTGAATATATTTTTTTCTGCATCTACCTCTGAAAAAATATTGGGCTTCTAGCTGTGTGTGGGACTTGTTCTATTAATCCATCTATACAGACCTCCATCAGGTTGCAAACTGAATATATTTTTTTCTGCATCTACCTCTGAAAAAATATTGGGCTTCTAGCTGTGTGTGGGACTTGTTGTATTAGTCCATCTATACTGACCTCCATCAGGTTGCAAACTGAATATATTTTTTTCTGCATCTACCTCTGAAAAAATATTGGGCTTCTAGCTGTGTGTGGGACTTGTTCTATTAATCCATCTATACAGACCTCCATCAGGTTGCAAACTGAATATATTTTTTTCTGCATCTACCTCTGAAAAAATATTGGGCTTCTAGCTGTGTGTGGGACTTGTTGTATTAGTCCATCTATACTGACCTCCATCAGGTTGCAAACTGAATATATTTTTTTCTGCATCTACCTCTGAAAAAATATTGGGCTTCTAGCTGTGTGTGGGACTTGTTCTATTAATCCATCTATACAGACCTCCATCAGGTTGCAAACTGAATATATTTTTTTCTGCATCTACCTCTGAAAAAATATGTGGCCTTCTAGCAGTGTGTGGGACTTTCTCTATTAGTCCATCTATACTGACCTCCATCAGGTTGCAAACTGAATATAATTTTTTTCTGCATCTAGCTCTGAAAAAATATTTGGCCTTCTAGCAGTGTGTGGGACTTTCTCTATTAGTCCATCTATACTGACCTCCATCAGGTTGCAAATTAAAAATAATTTTTATCTGCATCTACCTCTGAAAAAATATTTGGGCTTCTAGCTGTGTGTGGGACTTGTTCTATTAATCCATCTATACAGACCTCCATCAGGTTGCAAACTGAATATAATTTTTTTCTGCATCTAGCTCTGAAAAAATATTTGGCCTTCTAGCAGTGTGTGGGACTTGTTCTATTAGTCCACCTATACTGACCTCCATCAGGTTGCAAATTCAAAATAATTTTTTGTCTGCATCTAGCTCTGAAAAAATATTTGGCCTTCTAGCAGTGTGTGGGACTTTCTCTATTAGTCCATCTATACTGACCTCCATCAGGTTGCAAACTGAATATATTTTTTTGTTTCTGCATCTACCTCTGAAAAAATATTGGGCTTGTAGCTGTGTGTGGGACATGTTCTATTAATCCATCTATACAGACCTCCATCAGGTTGCAAACTGAATAAAAATTTTTTCTGCATCTACCGCTGAAAAAATATTTGGGCTTCTAGCTGTGTGTGGGACTTGTTCTATTAGTCCATCTATACTGACCTCCATCAGGTTGCAAATTGAATATAATTTTTTCTGCATCTAACCCAGCCAATAGTTTTGGCCTAATACCACAGTTTGGCCACTCAGCTCTGCTCGGTTCCCATCCATTGTTTTTTTGTGCAAACAACTCCAGAGTTGTGAATTAGTTAACCACCAAAATGAGTGGAAAAAGGCCTGCTGCTGGTGGAAAGGCGAATAGGCGTGTTGGGAAGGGGAAAAAAGGTTGTGTCCGTGGGGTAGGTGTTAAAGCAACAGTAACATCTGCAGAAGAAAGACCATCTTCCAGTCAAACTAAAATGTCTACTTCTTTTAGCGGACAATGTGATAAGATCCCTTTCTTACGGCCACGCCAATCGCTACAAATTCCAGATGAGGCACAAAAACAGCAGGTGCTTCAATGGATATCAAGTGCTCCTTTAAGTGGGCTCTCCTCCACATCAACTTCAACATCACAAATACTCCAGTCCTCAAAGGTGTCACCCCAATCGCACTTGCTTCCTCACAGCTCCCAAATCTCCAGCTGCCCGTCTGAGTATGAGGTAGAACAGATGGTTGAGTCTGCAGAGCTGTTTACTCATACTATAGCCTGGGAATCAGAGGTCGACTCCAGCGCTTCTGTGATCCAGACGAGGAAATGATCTGCACTGATGCCCAGAATCTTTATGAGTCGGATCCAGGACCAGACGCAGAAGGTTCTGACCATAATGTAGACCCTCATTCCCAAACTGTAACTCCTGTTGGTGGAGACAATGAGGAAGACGATGATAAGACTCAAATACCTGATTGGAGCGACAACTTTAGTTTTTTGTCAGGGCAGGAACAGGTTGGCTCTGAGGACGACGGGTGTGATAACGCACAGGGTGATGATGATGAGGTTGGAGATCCCACTTACTGTCAACCCACAGTCAGCCAAGAGATGAGGTCAGCAGAGGAGGTGGAGGAAGATGCTAGTGACGACGAGGTCAGGTTGCGCCTTCCTGGACAGAGACGTAGTACTGGAAGCACGTCAACAACTGCATCCTCAAACACAACTCTGCCTCTCACCACAAGTCGTGGTGGCTCTTCAGGTCGCATGGGTGCTAAGCCTTGCATAGCCTGGGCATTTTTTCAGATCGATAAAGATGACCCAACTCGTGTTATCTGTAACATTTGTCAGCAAAAGCTAAGTAGAGGCCAAAAAATACATAGTTTGAGTACTTCATGCATGAACCGGCACATGGACATGAAGCATAAGTTGCAGTGGGAAGCTCAGTGTGCTACAATGCGGCCTAGCCGGCCGGGCCAACCACCGTCTGCCATATCTTGTGCATCCGCGGCCTCTTCATCCTCTGTGACTGGGGGGACAGCAGTCACACCTGTTTTGGGGCGCAGACCTGCCACCTCTTTACCCGCAACAGCCAGCGTGATTGGCAGGTCATCATTTTCTTTGGAGGTGGTAACACCAGCTGGTGTTGAGCGCTGTCCGACATCGATAGCACCACCTTTGGATCAAGGCAACCTAACATGTCCGCCTGCATCTTCCTCACAGACCGGCAGTTTGCTGGGGACACCCTTATCAACCCCGTCTAAGCACAATAGCCAGCCCTCGGTCCCTCAGATGTGGACAAGTAAAAGACCATTTCCTCCTAGCCATGAGAAAGCTAAGAGGTTGAATTTCACCATCTGCAAGCTCTTGGCTACAGAAATGCTGCCTTTCCGCCTGGTGGACACAGAGGATTTTCGAGACCTTATGTCCGTCGCAGTGCCCCAGTACCAGATGCCCAGTCGGCACTACTTCTCAAAGAAAGGTGTGCCTGCGCTCCACCAGCATGTCGCACACAACATCACCGCTTCTTTGAGAAACTCTGTGTGTGACAGGGTGCATTTCACCACAGACACTTGGACGAGTAGGCATGGACAGGGGCGTTACATGTCGCAGACTGGGCACTGGGTAACTATGGTGACAGCAGGACAAGGGGCTGCTGTCCAAGTCTTGCCGTCCCCACGAGTTGTGCGTCAATCCTCTTTATGTCAAAGTTCCTCCACTGCTTCTGCCTCCTCAACCTCCTCTCGGTCTTCCACCTGCACCCAAAGCCTGTCTGGTCATGCCACAAGCTTTCTAACTGCGCAGAAGGGATCCTGCACACCTCCTTACTATGCTGGCAGTAGGGCTCAACGTCATCAGGCGGTTTTTACATTGAAATGTCTGGGAAATGAGAGTCACACAGCTGAGGAGTTGTGGTCAGCTCTGGAGAACCAATTTCATGAATGGTTGTCTCCACTGGACCTGAAACCAGGGAAGGCCGTGTGCGACAATGCTGCAAACTTGGGTGCGGCCCTTCGCCGGGGCAATGTCACACACGTGCCTTGTATGGCTCACGTGTTGAACCTGGTCGTCCAGCAATTTTTAGCCCACTATCCCAGACTAGATGGCCTTCTGCAGAGGGCACGGTCGCTGAGTGCTCACTTCCGCCGTTCGCATCCCGCAGCTCAGCGACTTACATCTCTACAGAAGTCGTTGGGCCTGCCACTTCACCGGCTAAAATGCGATGTGCCTACCCGGTGGAATTCAACTCTGCACATGTTGCAGCGACTGTGGCAGCACTGACAAGCCCTGGTGCAATACGTTCTGACGTATAGCCTGGGCCAACGAGATCCAGAGGTGGGGCAAATCACGCTGGAGGAGTGGTCTCAGATCAGGGACCTATTCACCCTTCTGCACAGTTTTGAAATGGCGACGAAGATGTTTAGTGCTGACGATGCCATTATCAGCATGACTATTCCAGTGATTTACATGCTGGAGCACATGTTAAACAGAATTTGGAGTCAGGTGGTGGCACAAGAGGAGGTGGAGGAAGTAGAGGAGGAGGAGTTGTATGCGGAAGGGCTAACATCTGCAAGGTCCAGACGGTCGGCAGCACCAAGGCGGCAGGCATGTGAGGGTGGGGGAGATGGTTTTACCAGGGCGCATGGTAGCAGCCAAACTAGTGAGGAAGGTGCAGGAGCCCAGGAAGAAGGGAAGGACGAACTGATGGAAGACTCATCAGATGAGGGAGACCTTGATCCCATTTCTGTTGTGCGAGGTTGGGGGGAGAGGACAGAGGAAGGAAGCATGATTGTTACCTTGCCACCAACACAACAGGGACTTGGTGCTCCTGGATGCACAACACACATGAGTGCCTTCTTGCTGCACTACCTGCAACATGACCCTCGAATTGTGAGAATTAGAAATAATCCTGACTACTGGGTTGCCACACTGTTAGATCCCCGGTACAAAAGTAAATTTGCAGAAATTATTCCTGCCATAGAAAGGGATGCACGCATGCAGGAGTATCAGCAGAGACTGTTGCAGAATCTTACATGTGCTTTTCCACAAAATACCAGTGGTGCACGTAGTGAATCTCACAGTTCCAACTTGCCAACCGTGGGACCGTCAAGTGTTCAGCACTCAAACCGTAACAGAACCACAGTATCTGCTGGTAACATCAATTTTGCGGAATCATTTCACCACTTTTTTAGCCCATCCTTTGCAAGGCCACAGGAGACAAGAAGTCTGACACATAGTCAACGCCTAGAGACGATGGTACAGGAGTATCTCCAAGTAAACATTGAAGCCATGACTGTGTCACTGGACCCTTGCTCTTTTTGGGCTTCCAATCTGGATAAATGGCCGGAGCTAGCCACTTACGCCTTGGAGATCTTGTCATGCCTCGCAGCCAGCGTTCTGTCTGAACGTGTGTTCAGCGCTGCTGGTGGTGTGCTGACAGATAAGCGCACGCGGCTCTCCACTGATAATGTAGACAGACTCACGTTCATAAAGATGAACAAATCATGGATCCGAAACGACTTTTCTACCCCTGTGTCATCCTGGGGAGAGTAAAAGCTTGATGATTGGTTAAAATCACCCTACCAACCGTTTTAAGCTTTCAAATTACTAATCATGTTTATCTGTATCTTGGCTGGAAAATAATTTGGGCTTTGTAGCAGTGTGCAGCACTGATTCTATTAGGCCATCTATAATAAGCTCCACCAGATTTAAAATTACTAATCATGTTTATCTGTATCTTGACTGGAAAATAATTTGGGCTTTGTAGCAGTGTGCAGCACTGATCCTATTAGGCCATCTATACTAAAGCTTCACCAGATTTAAAATTAATAATAATTTTTAGCTGCATCTAGCCCGGAAAATAATTTTGGGGCTCCGAGATGCGCAAGACACATAAGTGCCTTCTTGCTGCACTACCTGCAGCATGACCCTCATATTGTCAGAATTCGAAGTAATCATGACTACTGGGTTGCCACACTCTTAGATCCCCCAAACTTTTCGATCAACCTTTTCATTTTAATAAAGACCAAAAAAATGGTCATTTTTGAAATTATAAGCATTAGCAGGTTGTTAGAAACTGAAATCAAACAGTTTTCAACTCAAAACTTTATTCTAGGTGATGTTACATTTTCACATAGGACCCCTTGTTCGAAAGGAGCTTCTGAACTCTCTCGTCCATTGAATTTGTCAGGTTTTGGATGGTTTCTGCTTCAATTGTTTTGCATGAGGACAGAATACCCTCCCAGAGCTGTTGCTTAGATGTGAACTGCCTCCCGCCATCATAGACACTCCTTTTAATGATGCTCCAAAGGTTCTGAATGGGGTAGAGGTCAGGGGAGCATGGGGGTCACACCATAAGTTTGTCCCCTTTTATGCCCATATCAGCCAGAGATGCAGATGTTTTATGTGCAGCATGAGATGGTGCATTATCATGCAAAAAAATGATCTTGCTGTGAAATACACGGTTCTTCTTCTTGAACCATGGCAGGAAGTGCTGTTTGAGAAAATCCACATACATTATGGAGTTCATCTTTAGCGCCTTCAGGGATCCTAAAGGGGCCGACAATCTCTCTCCCCATGATTCCAGCCCAAAACATTACTCCACCTCCTCCTTGTTGGCGCTGTAGCCGTGTTTGCGTGGGGTGTCCATCAACCAGCCATCCTCCACTCCATCCATCTGGACCATCGAGCGCTGCACGGCACTCATCCGTTAACAAAACAGTTTTGAAATCAGTCTTCATGTAATGTTTGGCCCACTGGAGCCGTTTCTGCTTGTGTGAAGTGGATAGAGGAGGTCGACAGAATGGCGTATGCACAGCTGCAAACCTCTGTTGTTCGGGGGACGTTGGAGGCACCAGCAGCTTCAAAAACTTGTCTGCTGCTATGACAAGGCTTTTTTGCCGCTGCTCTTTCAACCTGACGTAATTGCCTGTAGGAAAGAGTCCTCAATTTGCCCTTATCAGCACGCACACGTGTGTACTGTGAATCAGCTACATACTTCTTGATTGCCAAGACACTTCATCCTGATCATCGCACAATGTTGATTGTAGTCATGCCTTGACCTAAACACTCCACAATTTGTTGCTTCTCAGCAGCCGACACATCCTTTTTCTTTCCCATTTTGGCAGAAAATGTAGGCTGCTTAATAATGTGAGACAGCCTTCTTAAGTAGTCTTGCCTTTCATTGGACACACCTGCCAAACTAATTAGCACAGGTGTCTGCAATTGCTTACAGTGATATAAAGAGCCCTGACACACATCACCATCAATGAGTTTAACTGACAAACAAATTCTTCCCTTATCACTCCTAAACACTTTTTGCATAATAATTTGGAACACAGTGTACATGTGCTTTTCCACAAAACACCAGTGGTTCACGTAGTGAATCTTACAGTTCTAACTTGCCAACCGTGGTCTGTATGGAGTTGTTCAATAAAGGGCCCAAAATTAAGATAACATAGATGGGAGAGGTCTCTATGAATAGGAATTCCTAAGTATTTGATACCCTGTGAGGGCCAGGCAAAGGGAAAGTTGGACTGGATGGAATCCTATATGGATTTGGGGAGGGAGACATCGAGGGCCTCAGACTTCGCTGGATTGATTTTAAAATTTGACCATGTAACAAAGTGATCTATTTCAGCCATAACAGCATGGATGGATATATGTGATTGAGTGATATATACTAGGACATCATCAGCAAATAGAGAGCACTTGTACTCGGTGCCTCCCACCTCAATCCACCTAATATTGGGGTTATGGCGAATTGATGAGAGCAGGTGCTCCGTCACTAGGATGTATAAGAGAGGGGACAGAGAACATCCCTGCCTTGTCCCATTGGTGATTGTGAAAGGTGATGAAAATGTTCTGACGTGCCCCCTGGGCCTTGGGACACCCGGAGCCGGACCCTTTTTGGTGGATGCTGGTGGTTGTAGTCTCCGTTGCGGCGACCCGGTTCCGTGGCTCAGGGCGGTCAAACCAGTGGCGGAACTATTTATGTGGTTTTGATGTTTAAATGTCCGACTACGCCACCCGTGGATTGCGGTCAGAGTGAACCGCCGCTCCAGGGCAGACCGCTGAGGCTGGTGTTGTGGGTGCAGCAGAGCGTAGCATAACTCCCCATGGGAGGAGTATAGCCTCAGGGCAGTGTATGCGGAGGATGGGGGTGATGGTGCAGGGCAGCAGCAGTAACGACACGGAGTCAGTGATGCAGTCCAGGGCCTTTACTCACAGTTCTTATTATCCAGACCACGTCTGCAGGTAACGGCTGCCCACGTCGTACTGTGCTCACCAGGTGAGGGGCTCAGACAACTCCCAGATAACTTTGGAGCGCTTCACAGGACCCCCTTTGTGTGTCCTTTGTCTGGCCTTTCTTACCAACCCTTCTGTCCGGCTGCCTCGGGCCTCCTCTTGGTAAACTTGGCGCCAGTTTCCCTGACCCTATGTGGTGCCTTCCTAGCGGGTGTTGCGAGGGGCTGCGCCACATAAAATGTCACAGCCTCCTGTTTCTAGCTGAGGGTCGTTTCCTGCCTCCACTAGTTTCGAGGACCGGTCTCCCCCTTTGGCCTGACCCCTCCACGCAGGTGGATTCGGGCGTGCGGTGGCGAATTGCCCGTCCGCACCTCTGGGATCCCTTCGTTCCTCGTTCCTGGAGCCTTCTCCGCTCCTCTTCCTTCCTTCTCCCTCTTCCAGGCCTGGGCCTCTGTTACTAGGCCCACCTCCGGAGCAGAGCTCATGCAGAGCCCCTGCTCCCTGCCACTTCTGCTCAGACTTCTCTGCACTGAACTAAGATGGTGCCCACCTTTTATACTCCCTTCTCAATGCACCCAGGAACTGCTTCCTCCCTGCTCCTGCACTACAGGGTTCCCCTTCCTCAGTGTTCCCTCCCCCCATTCCAGCCAGGGACAGGGACTGTCGTGCCCATCTCAGAGGCATATTGGTCGCCCTGCCCCACGGCAATGTGGTGTAATGCATGCAGGTGTCGGGTCCTGATCCACACTACATCCTTACCTGAGAGTGATATATCACACCTCTGGGTGAGGTGCAATACCTCTGTAGCAACCGAGCCCTCAGGGTGCTACAGTTCAATTTATCTGCAGCCTAGGTGACGTATTGCGATACAGGGCCGTGATTTTGGCTATAAAAGGGTCCCCTAGACCCCTACCCCAAGCTTTTTAAGAGAATCATATATGGCATGCCAGGAGACTCTATGGAATGCTTTCTCAGCATCCAACGAGAGTATCTAATTACAAATTTTTAACTGCATCTAGCCCAGGAAATACTTTGTGCCTAGTAGCAGTGTCTGCTAGTCAGCGGATTATCCCGGCTGTTAAGCAAGCTACACCACCTGTAGTTTGGACACTTAATTTTTTCAAAGGAAATGCTTCGGGACCACGGGATACTCAGTGAAGAGCATCAGGAGGCACCCCAAGGCATAGGGGCTGGGACTGGCAGTAGGATGCCTTGCGGTGGACAGCCGAGCTCGATCCTTATAAAAGCTTTTTAACTGCAGCAGCTTTAGTGGACGCTACTGGAGCTGGAATTACGCGGCTGCTGGCATGAGACTTGCCCTCCAATAGATCCTTGTAAATGGATTTAAAGTGTATTCATTCAAATTAGAGAGACAATTTAAATTAAAAAGCTTAGAGCTGCCTCCACCACA
The DNA here is from genome assembly GCF_046119375.1 of Phyllobates terribilis. Taxonomy (NCBI): domain Eukaryota; kingdom Metazoa; phylum Chordata; class Amphibia; order Anura; family Dendrobatidae; genus Phyllobates; species Phyllobates terribilis. Next base: position 882,484,735 of record NW_027362761.1, read on the forward strand.
GGGGGGCTCGCTCGACCCACCAGCGGACAGGCACCAGTATTGGGAGAGGGGGGCTGGCCGTCAGGGTTCACCGCGGCTCTGGCACAAACCCGGCGACGCGGAGGTGGCACGGGCAGGAGCGGACTGAACGTGTCGGCTTCTCACTTTTTGGATTTTAGAAGGGCATGACATGCCTATATCTGTGTCTCCCCCTCCTTTTACTCCTCCACCTCTTTTCTTTTCGCATGACTATATGTACTTGTCACTTTTCCATGTGTTAGTTGTGTCTTCTGAGCAGTTTGTCAGCTTTTGGACACATTTGAAGGTGTTTTCTATGTGTTTCTATGTGTTTTTGTTTGCCTGCCATTGGTTTTAACGGTGTTCGAAGGTGTTTGACGAACAGTTCGACGAACAGTTCGGCGAACACACGGGTGTTCGACGAACCGAACCGAACTCGAACACTACGGGGGTGGCTCAACACTAATTAAGACTCTTGGTTCTGTTTGTTTTACTGTGCATCACTACTTACTTTCCTGTGTCCACTCTGCTTGTGGTCTCCAGTGCTTCAAATCTTTGCTTGATATGTGCCTTTGTGCTGGTGCATCAATGCCCGGGATCTGTATACCCACCCGGACCTGGGCTTAGAGGATCCACCTTACAAGGTGAAACATTAACACTCTTAATAGGATCAACCCTCCTAAGCCTTTTACATGGGCATGCAGGTCATAGAAAGTTGAATAAAATGATACCTTGATATATGCGATCTGATGTCTCATTCCAGAGAGTGATCTGCATATTTCTTAATATGTAAATGGGATGTTAAAATGTATTGGCAGAACATAGATCTCCCAGAGAGACAGATTTTCATTTCAAATAAAGTGTTATTAGTGTGAGTCGTATAATGATTGACAATCTATTCTACTGATCTCACTGCAGACCTCTGTGTGATTACAAGCTACATACTACAACAGAACAAAACTTTGTCTCATTACAAAGAAATCTACAACTGCATCTCTCCTCTTATAGTGCTGCCAGCTCTGCTGTACTGCCCCCCTTCATACTGGCTGCTTGTGAGATGGAGACTGAGAAAGTTAGTGTTGTTAGCACTACAGCAGAACTCTGCCTGAGTACAAATATAAAAGGAGAGCTGCAGCTGCAGAAGTTTTTGTAATGAGACAAAGATCAGCTCTCCTGTACTGTACTAGCTGTAATCAGACAGCTCTGCAGTAACATCAGGTGAGCAGTCATTACATGTATCACACTTGCAACATCCCCTTTCATTTAAAATAAGCTCTGGAGGCATATTCTCAGGGAGATGCATTTCCTTTCTGTAGATCTTAACAGCTCATTTACATATTAAGAAAAATATGTAAGTCTCTGGAATAAGACATTAAATCGCACATATCAAGGTATCATTTTACTCAGTTTTATGTGACCTGCATGCCCATATAGACGGCTTAGGAGGGTTGATCCTATTGACAGATTCCTTTTAAGTTACTTACCTTTTTATGCAAATTTATTCTGTATGTAAATTGTAAAATGGTAGTAAACCATGGATGTATTCTTTGTATTCAACATGAAAGAATGTTTATTCAACTTATGGTACATGTATGCTGCAGGTTAGTGCTAAAAAAAAAAAGAAGGGGAAATGGAAATTCTTCACAGAACATGATTGCCTGAATAACAGTAGCCAGTGTACCAATTCCAGAATTTCTTGTTTGGCTGTCATGAGCTCTAAAATGCAAGAATTCAGGAGTAACGGAATGAAAATGAACCCCTTCATGTCCAAAGAACTCATTGTCCTTTGTGTCAAAAGAAACGTTTTCATTTTTGAATGTTGCTATTTCCTTTTTTCGGTCAGACCGTTTGAACTTTTACATGTTGTCAGAAATAGGGTTGTTTTCCTTGATTTCACGCCATTGTTCTATAAGATACAGTAAGATACAGTACTTTTGTTACACGCACGCCGCTTAAGTTCAGATAGGGACGAGACCGGTTACATGAATTTGTTGGAATCCTGGGGGAAGCGTTACTCAGGGCAACCATAGGCTGCAGCTTCTCTCAGGCACACGATAGGTTCAGTTGCTGACCAGACACATCTGATAAGAGTCTTCATAAATGGTAGAACAGTAACATTTAATGAGGCACGGCCAGTGCAATGCAAATGTCTCTTTGAGCAACAGGCTCCAGTAATGACAGTACAGTCTCCTTTGCAGCACAGCAGTACACAGTCTATTATCTGGTAGCACAGTACAGCACAGTTTTAATGCATACACAACCACAGGCATTTCCTTCACAAGGACTCAATAGTACACAGCATTCTTTACCTGCATGGAGATGGAGGTGGGAAGGGTATGATGAGGGAGATGGATCTCTATGAGAGGCTTCCTTCCAGTCCTTATCTTCCTGGCTGATAATACTCCACACTGTTAGCTCAGTGAGTCTAAATGACCTTTGTTTAGCTTCAATCCTGATCTGAATTCTGTTCCCTTGCCTTCTGTGAGATACAGATCATAAGCCAGACAGTAAACAACTTCCCCACAATCCCCCTGGGGCTCTGCTAAAACACTCCCCTTCTCCTGTGACTGTGACCTCTCTAGTTGCTAGATGCTTCTGGAGCACAACACTTCCTGTCTCCTGTGCTTGTGTTACTTCTAATAGTTGCTGAATGCTTTTAAAGCAACAGCACTACTTGTGCATGTCACACTTTCATTGTACTGTTAACACCACTAAAACCTATGTAGTGTATGCTCTATTCCATACTATCTGGTGGATTGACCAATCATATGTTGAGTGTACCACTGCTCTTCCTCTACTGTGAAGAGTCTAGAGAAGTCAATGCAATGCTGACAGAGGCTGTTGTGATGTGAGATTACAGAATACAGGCTGCTATAAACATTTGTACTCAATGATGCAGGCAACAGCCCGCAAAGAGAGATTCCCAGAAAACCACTCAGACTGTACAGTATCTCCTTTTTACAGAAACTCGTGAAGAACAGCATTGTCTTCATAATTTACAAGAGGAGAGAAGCTCTGTGGCTGTTAAACTGAGCACTAGCAATTTACACTGTCATCATATTTGCTACTCTCTTGTCATCAGTAGCGCCAGCATCTCTGCACGTTCCCTCCTTTCTCCGGCAGAGACGCTGACTTACTCACCGCGTGGCTCGCAGATCCCCAGGCACGCTTCCACCCTCTTAAAGGGACAGCGCGCCATCCTAAAGTGTCCCCAGCCAATGGCTGGGAGACACTTATTATTTAAGGTACCTCCGCCTGTTGGGAGGTGCTTGAGCAATGTTGTTAGTCTGCTCCCTGCACGCTTGCTAGTTGTCAGGTCCCCAGTTTGCTAGTACCTGCCGTTACCCACTTGTTCTTGTCTCATTCCTGCCTGCCCTTGCTTGTGCCTTACAGCCGTACCCATCTGCATCTGCCTGTGCCCACCTGTATACCAGTTATACCCGCTTGCACCTGCCTGTGCCCACCGGCATACCAGCCGTATCCACTTGCACCTGCCTGTGCCCACCTGTATACCAGTTGCACCCACTACACCTGCCTGTGTCCACCTGTATACCAGCCATACCCTCCTGCACCTGCCTGTGCCCACCTGTGTATAAGCCGTTACATAGTTACATAGTTACATAGTTTATAAGGCCGAAAAAAGACAAGCGTCCATCCAGTTCAGCCTATTTCTTGTGCACTGCAGCTATTCCGCAGCGTTGATCCAGGGGAAGGTAAAAAAAAAACCATGCGGTATAGGTCAATTTACATCATTGAGGAAAAATTCACTTCCCGTACATGCCTGCACCTGCCTGTACCCACATGTATACCAGCAGCACTTGCCTACATCAGCCAGTACCTGCCTGTCTACCAGCCCTGTCCGCCAGCACCTGCTGGGTTCCTGCATACCACTTGTACCAGTTGAACTTTCCCTTCTTGGCCGTCCCAACCTCCTGTCCCTTGAGGTTCAGCTGCCGTGGATCCAAGTTCTGTCTTAGTGTAGCACTAAAATATATGTATGAAGCACTCACTGAAGTGAATATAAACAATTTAAATCAATATGGCAGCTACAACCAGGCAGTGGTACTGACATGGTAAAAGTTTTGATCGGTGGGAATCTGGGTGCTGAGACCTCCATGATCATTTAAATGAAGGGGCAGAAGCACTCAGGCAAGCACTGCTCATAGAATGGTTATGATCCCACTTTCAGCTAACCGATCTATCAGAAAAGAGCTGTAGTTGACCGTGCACTTTTGCTGAATATTCAACAATAGCAGGGGTCTCAGTTATTAGTTTCCCAGTAATCAAAATTTCTGGCATGCCAGTATGACAGCAAAAGTTTTTATTTTTTAATGGCAGTTTTTCTTTACTGTTGATGAAAAGAAGAGAATTCAGATCTCTATACAGTATACTATATAGTATATATATCATCTCTAAACGTGTAAGTGTATGATATGCACCTTGCTATAACTAGATATACTGTTTCCACATTGAGCATTTACAAGCATACTGTTTTGATTACTTGCCTTTTGATCAGGTAGTTTATCATTTGGGAGGTTTTTCATTCTAGAGCAGAATTTTATTGCAGATCTAAGTCTTTTGATTATACACAAACTGAGAATGATGACAGCTCCTTAAATACGGACATTACTTTTACAATCAGAACAAATGAAATTGAAGAAACTGTCAGAAGCAACATACCAATTCATAAAACAGTAACAAAGTCTAGACCCAAGGCACACTGCGCATGGCATTAAAAATTACTTTATTCCCGAAGAGAGACAAGAGCAAATAAATAACATTCCAAGGAGCTGTGTAAAACCATTGGGCACAAGTGTATCTCTCATTATTAACTGTTTGTACTGGCAAACTATTAATGGGAAATATACTGAGTCAGGGACACCGAAATACAAAGTAAGTAAAGATCAATAAAAGAAATGTTCCTAACTAAACCTTTATTTCAGATGTGAATAATGTCAATATATGAAATGCACAAATATTCAATTGTGGCCATACTGTTATGTAGAATCTAAAGCTACTTACAATGTATTACAGTGTTGCCATAAGTGCCCTTCCTTAAAGGGAATCTGTCACCAGGTTTTTGCTACCCCATCTGAGAGCAGCATGATGTAGGGGCCGAGACCCTGATTCCAGCGATGTATCACTTACTTTACTGGGTGCTATTGTTTTGATTAAAAACTGTTTTATGCATATCTCAGTTCTCTGAGCCCTGTATAACGCCTACACCACTGATTGACTGCTTTCTGTATACACTGTGCATAGGCAGAAAACTGTCAATCATTGGAGATGGCAGGCAGCAGGCCAACTAGTCCGCTAGTGATAATCTCCTGCTAATAAAACAGTGATTTTATATAAATTAGCAGTCCAGTAAGTGATGTATCACTGGAATCGCCACTAAATCATGCTGATCTGAAAGGGGGTAGAAAAAAACTGTTGAAAGATTCCCTTTAATATGAAATTCTCCAAAGCTTATGAGCTACTAGACTTCAATTAAAATGGAAAGTATATGCTTAGTCTACATCTATATGTGCCTGTTGGATTGCATGTACACGTGGGCTTAAGGTTGTAAAAGAGTTGACAGCCTCAGGAAAATACCAATTTAGTGTTGGACTTTCTTCTACTTTTAACACTAAGGTTTCAATGAGATGGACAGCTTGAATAAATCAGCAGAAAGTGACCCGGAGGGTCATCTCGCTGCCATCAACAGTATTCTGTCTTCCTGCAAAGGTTACACCTAAGATTTATTCAGCCTGACAGTGTAAACCAATGCTACTTTTTCAGGAACAATTAAAATAGCTCTATGTTTCTGTTACAGAGTATATAAATAGTTCCACACAGAAAATACATCAGATACAGTAGATGATGTATGGATGAAAGTGAGTTATGGTGTCATAGTGAGGGCATATATCCCTAATCCGAATTACTGCTTAACTCCTGTTTATTAATTCAACCCTCGACATTATAATTTATCTGAATGTATCTCACAGGGAATATGTCAGTCACACGTTTCCAAAGTTTATATCAAATTCACTTAACCAGCGCCAGTCAAAATGATGGTGATGGAATCAAAGGTAGAGGAGAGGTTGAAGGGGATTGCTCAGGATTTTCAAAAAAGTTGGTATAAAATAATAAAAGAACTATTACGGTATATTCACATATAGATTTTTTGGGCTGTGATTTTGTTCTGCAAGAAAAAATTTACACAATCATCAGAAAAATGCAGTAGCCGTTCTATATTAACCCCTTTCCGACGTGTGTCGTAATAGTACGACACACGTTGGCTCCCTCCCTTGTATATATCAGCTGTCATGTGCCCGGAAAGGTCACATGATCTATACAGCTGACATGTTCCCCTAACAGCCACGGGTGGAATCGTGATCCACCCGCGGCTGTTAATTAGTTAAATGCAGCTGTCAATCTCTGCAAACCGGATGCGCGTCATTGGCTCCGCCCATCGGCGACCCCGTCACATGATCGCGGGTTATCGATGGGTTAGCATGACAACCCGGGGTCTGCAGGAGACCCCTGCAGTTGTCATTGCCAGATTGCTATGAGCGCTGCCCAGCAGTCGGCACTCATAGCAAGTGAGCAATTCTGCTACACACAGGCGCACACAGGCGAACTGATGATCGCCTGTGTGTAGCAGAGACTATCAGATAATTGCAGCTTCTACTCTCCCATGGAGACTATTGAAGCATGTAAAAAGTAAAAAAAAAATGTTTTTAAAAAAATAAAAAAATATAAAAGTTTAAATCACCTTCCTTTCGTCCCATTCAAAATAAAACAATAAAAAAAAAATCAAATATACACATATTTGGTATCGCCGCGTTCAGAATTGCCTATCAATCTATCAATATAAAAAATATTTAATCCAATCGGTAAACGGCGTAACGGAAAAAAAATTTCAAAATGCCAGAATTACGGGTTTTTGGTCGCTGCTACATTGCAATAAAATACAATAACGGGCGATCAAAACATCGTATCTACACCAAAATTATATCAATAAAATATTAGCTCGGCGTGCAAAAAATAAGCCCTCACCCGGCCCCAGATCTCAAACATTGGAGACGCTACTGGTCTCAAAAAATGGCGCCATTTTTTTTAACTAACTTTGGATTTTTTATTCTCCACTTACGGTAAATAAAAAAGAACCTATACATGTTTGGTACCTATGAACTTGTAATGACCTGGAGAATCATAATATCATAATGACAGGTCAGCTTTAACATTTAGTAAACATGATAAAAAAAAAAAAAAAACAACTTTGGAATTGCACTTTTTTTGCAGTTTCACCGCACTTGGAATTTTTTTCCCGATTTCCAGTACACAATATGTTAAAACCAATTATGTCGTTCACAAGTACAACTCATCCCGCAAAAAACAAGCTCTCAAATGGGCATATTGACTGAAAAATAAAAAAGTTATGGCTCTGGGAAGAAGGAGAGGAAAAACGAAAACGCAAAAACGGAAAATGGCCCAGTCAAGAAGGGGTTAAAAAGTAACCTCATTGCTCTCCATTTGGAAAAAACACAGTAAAAATGCTGAACAAAGAGCAATGAACCAAATTTTAAAATCTCATTCATTTTGCTGCTAATATAAATTGTCTAAATGTTGTTGAGCAAACTTTAAACACACTTGAACATGTTTTTTGTTCAGCAATGGAGTCTTGCATGGTGAGCGTGCATGCAGGCCGTGGATGTCGAGTGCATTACTCAATTGTACCTGCTGATTCCAGGTCTTTCTCTAGCTCTCCACATGTGGTCCTTGACTCTTAGACAACTCTTCTTATAATTCTTTTCACTCCTCTATCTGAAATCTTGCCGAGAGCACTTGGTCGTGGTTGGTATATAGTGAAATGATGTTCTATCCACTTCTGGTTTACAGCCCCAACAGTGCTCACTGGAACCTTCAGTAGTACAGAAATTCTTCTGTAACCAATGCCACCTGTATGTTTTGCAACAGTAAGGTTGCAAAGGTTTTGAGACAGTTCACTGGTTTTACCTATCATGAGTTGTTTGGTAAGGAGACACTTTTTTACAGGGCATCAGTTGAACCAGCACTTACTATTTTTCACTAAGTGGCAGGATCGCTTTCTAATTACTGATAGATTTCAGCTGGTGTCATGACTTTCAATGACTTTTTGCACCTCTCTTTCTTTATGTGTTCAATACTTTTTTCCTGTGTCATTTCTCATTGTTACACATAACTTAATTTATGGACATCTATGGTTAGATTTCTTTGTCTGTGTAGAGTGTATGGATGGTTGTTACCAACATCTGGTGAGAATTTCAAGTTAATAGCACCTTTAGAAATATATTTACTTAGAAAATTGGTGACATATTCAATACTCATTTCACCCTCTGTATGTGTATACAATGAAATATAATGAATACCAATATCCGTATATGAGCAAGTGGCGGTCAGGAACAAAAACACACATCGGCCCACCACATCCGACGCAAATTTTTCATAGAAATGCTTCTTCCAGGAGTCACTCCTGGACAAAGGATTTCTATGCAAAATGTGCATAGGGTTCGGTGGGCCACAGGGTGTTTTTGTTCCTTACTGGCACTTGCAATGGATAGTGATACTGCTGATTTTAAAAAAAGTAAAGTTAGTATATGTCTCAGCAATAAGTTTCAACCTTTTTTCCTTTTTATTATTTATTTTCCTTAACTGCTGTTCTGCTCGGAGTTTTCAGCTTACATTTTTGAGTGGCAATGGAGTGGCTAGCTTTGGACATGCAGGGCACATGCATCAGATACCTTGCTGGTACCCTGAATCTCCAGCGAGCGCCACTTTGAACTGTTTCAGCTTCTTTAAAGGGGAGGTCCGGTACCTAAAATGTCCTTTCTAAACTTCTATCTTTATACCCTAACCACGTTTGTAATTAGTTTTATTACACAGTACTTTACACTTCTCCCTATCGAGATAATCCCTAAGTTTGTATTTCTTTTGCTTCACTTCCTCTGCTGATGTTTCGTTTGAGAGGAGTTTCAAACAGGACATCACAGGAGCATAGGGCTGCACTCTCTTCCCTGAAGTGTCTATCGCTCCTCCTGAAACAGTACGTCATCTGCGGGCAGTGCTGCAGTTACTTACTACAATTTCTTGCATCGCCGCTCTCTGAAGATATTCTGGATCCATGGTGATAGAAGCTGTAGGAGTGGTGAGTGCAGCGCCAGCATATGATTCTATCTCAACCGCCACATCTTCTAACTGTGAAAGAAGACATTGTCATTGAAATAGATGAAGTGAGTGACACCACAGCATCACCCCACAGATTCTAGAATGGCCCTCAAATGAATTAGTCATCAGGGGCAGTGATAGAAGCTGTGTGACACTAACACCGCCCTCTGATGACCATTTGTTTGAGGGAAGTGCTAAAAGCTGTGGTGCAGCGCCAGTGTCACTCACTGCCCCCTGACAACATCTTGCTTAACAGATAGAAGATGTAGAAATGGAGATAGAGGCAGAGTGCCAGCACTGCGCTCACCTCTCCTGCAGCTTCTATCACCATCGATCCAGAACATTGTTAGAGGGTGGTGATGTAAGAAACTAGTAAGTAACTGCAGCGCTGCCCCCTGATGATCTCCTGTTCCTGGGGGGGCGATGGATGATGCGGGGAAATGAGGACAGCTCCTCGGCATCGACCGTAGGAGAGAAGCTGCGAGATAAAGCATCGGCTTTAACGTTCTTAGTACCAGGGATATACAGTAGGTAACAGAAAAATGAAACCGAGAAAAAAAAAGTGCCCACCTAGCTTGACGGGCATTCAAGCGCTTGGCAGCATCCAGATAGATCAAATTCTTATGATCTGTGAACACCTGAATAGGAAATCTAGCGCCTTCCAAAAAATGACGCCAGTGTTCAAACGCAAGTTTAATAGCCAGCAACTCCCGATTTCCAACATCATAATTTAGTTCGGTTTCCGAAATTTTTTCGAAAAGAAGGCACAAGGTTGTACTCCACCCTTGTTCACCTGAGACAAAACTGCTCCGACCCTCACCGATGAAGCATCGACCTCGACCAAGAAAGGTTTGGTCTCATCAGGCTGTATAAGGATAGGGGCAGAACTGAACCTCTCTTTGAGATACTCAAATGCTTCAATGGCTTCAGTAGTCCACTGGGTCGTATTCGCACCTTTCCTGGTGAGATCGGTTAGAGGTTTAACAATTACCGAAAAATTCTTAATGAATTTCCTGTAATAATTGGCAAAACCCAAAAACCTCTGTATAGATTTCAAACCAATAGGCCTAGGCCATTCCTGCACAGCCTGAACCTTCACAGGGTCCATCTCAAAGCCCTCACTGGAGACAATGTAACCCAAAAAACTAATTTTCTGCACAGCGAACTCACATTTCTCCAGCTTAGCAAAGAGTGAATTATCACTCAATAACTGCAAAACTTCACGTACACTCTGCCAATGGGACTCTAAATCTGGTGAATAAATCAAAATGTCATCCAAATACACAACCACATTGTTACCAATTAAAGGTCTCAGGATGTCATTAATAAGGTTCTGAAAAAATGCAGGTGCATTGGTAAGACCGAAGGGCATCACCAGATTCTCAAAATGACCTACCGGAGTGTTAAAAGCAGTTTTCCATTCATCACCCTCCTTCACACGTAACAAATCGTATGCCCCTCGGAGATCAATTTTTGAGAACCACTTGGCTCCCACTAACTGGTTAAACAAGTCAGGAATTAACGGCAATGAGTAGGAATTGTGCGTACGGTAATCTTATTAATTTCACGAAAATCCAGACATGGACGGAAATTGCCGTCCTTTTTTTTAACAAAGAAGAATCCGACTGCCACAGGCGACTTAGAAGGTCTAATGTGACCAGCAGCCAGGCTAGTCTCTATGTACTCCTCTAAGGCCTTTCTTTCAGGGATAGTTTGATTAAACAAGCGACTTTTGGGAAGAGTTGCACCAGGAACAAACTCAATGGCGCAATCATAATCACTATGAGGAGGTAAAACTTGCGACACCTCCTCCGAAAAAACCCTCCAAAAATCTTGAATAGGTGCTGGTAATTCCCCTTTTTCCAAAGCCACAATGCGACCATTACAACATTTATCATAGCACTTCAGACTCCAAGACTTAATCACATTAGTAGACCAGTCCAACAAAGGATTGTGCAGTTTTAACCAAGGCAATCCTAGAACAACTGGAGAGGGCAAATTATCCAAAACAACCAAGTCCAAAATTTCTTGGTGAACACGATTGATAGTGAGAGGAAATGCAGCAGTCTTGTGAGTAATACATTTCAAAAGAGTGTTATCAATTGCAACCACAGAAATAGGAGATGACAAAGGTTTGGATTTCAATTTAAGTTTTTCCAAAAACCCTTTATCAATCACATTAAGTGTTGAACCACAATCCACAAATACCTGAAATTCAATCAAATCTCCCTGCAGAGTAGTACACCCAGAAAGGAACACTCCTGCAGAGCGTAAACAAGCTATATGGGCGTAACTGACCTTTTTTTTTTCTTTACTTAAACGACGCTCACAATGCTTAATCAAATGATCAGCTTTACCACAATAAAGACACAAACCTTCGGCGAATCTCCGATCTCTTTCTTGAGAGCGGAGTGACATCGCCCCAACCTCCATTGGTTCTCCGCTGTCTGAGCAGATTTTCTGGAAACTAGGACCTGAAGTTACAGGAGTTTTTACATCATTGACCCTGGACCTTATTCTCCTGTCCACACGAACAGCTAACTGCATAGCTTCCTGCAGAGTCTCAGGTGCAGGGAATGCAGTTAGCAAATCCTTAACCCTTTCACTCAGACCAGCAAGAAATAAACTTTTCAGCGCCGAATCATTCCACTTAACTTCTGAAACCCACCTTCTAAAGTGTGCGCAAGAATTTTCAACATCATCAGACCCCTGATTCAAACGTCTAAGTTCTGATTCAGCAGATGAGATTCGATCAGGATCGTCATATAATAGCCCCATAGCAGAAAAAAATTCTTCAACAGAACTTAAACATGGATCATTAGGCTGGAGAGAAAAGGCCCAACCCTGTGGTTCTTTGCGCAAAAGTGACATAATAAAACCAATGCGATGTGATTCATTCCCAGAGGATCCTGGTCTCAAACGAAAATATAACAAACAAGCATTTTTAAAGGAAAAAAAATCTTGCCATTTACCATAAAAAACATCAGGCAGTCCTACCTTCGGTTCCACAAAACGCGCTCCAGGACAGCTACTCATGTGTTGCTGGAGCTCGGCCACCTCCAGAGACAATTCCTGCAGGCGTTGAGCCAACTCCTGAACGGAGACCATACTGATCCCCGAATTTCCTTCCTTTTAGTTTTTTTTTTTGGGCTGGACTTACTGTTATGATCTGCAACATAAACTAAGGAAAGAATGGGAAAAGCTGTCCCTACAGTAAGACTAAGCTGATTCCCTACGATGTAGAGGGGAACATGTTCCTTGTGAACAGACCCGCCTTCGTCCTCGGCTAGTCTGAACGGAGACCTATAGAATAAAGGGAGGGGTCCCTAAAAGAACTAAGGACTGGAACAAAAATGGTACATCTCCTAACAGAAGTTGTTGCAGAGCAAAAAGACAAACTGACAAAAAGTACTAGAGGTCCAAGAGGACCAAGCAAACTAAACAGAGCTAGGCACCGAAGCACCTGGCTAGAGGGGCTCGGAGGTAGAACCAATAATTCTTCTTCATCCACATCGTGGCTTGGGGCAACTGTGACAGGACCCTCTCTAGAAGCACGTGATTCTTCTTCATCCTCGTCATCTTTAGACAGACAGGGCCGCAGCATACTACGATGAACCACTCTGGTAGGGGCTCCTTCAGCCCCCTCGGGTTGAACTTCATACACAGGTCCTTCAGCGCCAAACCTGCGCTTCACTCGGTGCGGGGTCCGTTCCCACCGCCTACTCAATTTGCCCCGGGGCCGCCTGTCTCGAACCAACACCCACTCCCCGGGCCTCAGAGCTGTCCCTCGAAGAGGCAATGTCTCATGATGTTTGAGCTCCTGAAACTTTTGTTGTACCAACCGTCGTACGGTCTGCAGTTGATGCCGGTGTTCTCGGACCCAGGAAGACATCCCCGTCCATGGGTAGTCCTCCTCAGGGTCCAGCTCTAACTCGGTAATCTCTCGCCCCTTTTGCCCGAACAGTAAGGTATAAGGAGTGAACCCCGTCATACTATTCACTCAGTTGTTGTAGACCCACACCAGCTCGGCTACATACTCAGGCCATCGCACCTTCCGATCTTCCTCCAACGTGCGTAGCATTTGGATCAGTGTCCAATTAAAGCATTCACAGGCCCATTTCCTTGAGGGTGATAAGTAGTAGTCAGTGACTTCTCAATCCTGTAAAACCGGTTCAGCTCTTCCATCAACCAGCCCTGGAAGCAGGCGCCTTGATCGGAATGGCTCCTCTTTGGGCAGCCGTACACCCGAATGAAGTCTTGGCAGATGGCCTGTGCAGCTGATTCGGCGGTCTGATCTCTGGTCGGGGTCACCACGGCAAACTTTGTGAAGTGGTCTGTCATTACCAGGCAATGATCCTACCTGAGATGCGCTGGTCCAACAGTCAAATAGTCGATCATCAGCACCTCCAAGGGGGCAGAAATGGTCTGTATGGGGACCCGCTGCTCCGGGGGCTTAACCAGCTCACAGCTCCGGCTTCTTCGACAAGTGTCTTCTATTGTTGCTTGCAGTCGGGGGTGATACACCAGCCTCTGCAACCATTGAAATGTCTTCTCTGGTTCGAAGTGAGCCCCTCGTTCATGAGCCTCCTTAGCCACTACTCCGACCAACTTCTCTGGGATCACCACTTGCCAGGTGGTCCCAAACTCTTGCAGTAGCTGTACCCGTCGGTACAGCAGCCCATCTCGCAGACACAGTCTCTCCCATTGTCCAAGCATTTTCAGCGCTCCCGGGGACAGGGTACTTTTCTCCTCTCGCCTGGGGACCTGCCTCAAAGCCACCCATTGACATAATTGAGCAACTTCTCTGTCAGTCTGTTGAAGTCGAACCAAGTCATCTCTTGGCCGCCCTAGCACTTGTTCTTCCGACGTCTCTCTGATCAGTCCTTGCGCCACGACCAGCGGTCCCACAAAACTTTGGAAGCTAGGGATCTCATCTGTCTCCAAATCTTCATCGCGGTCATGATCAGGCCGTTCATATGTCACTCTGGAGAGGACGTCGGCATGAGTATTCTCTGCTTTAGACCGGTAGGCGATTTTTTATCGGTACCTGGCCATGCTTGCCACCCACCACTGCTCCAGGGCCCTGAACTTCGCATTCTCCAGGTGAGCCAACGGGTTGTTATCTGTTCTCACCAGTACTTCGGACCCAAATAAATACTCTGCAAACTTCTCGGTCATTGCCCAAACCAGGAGCCAGCAACTCTAATTTGAAAGAGCTATAATTATCTGGGTTCCTCTCGGAGTCGTGAAGGGAGCGACTGGCGTATGCAGTCATGCGCTCTTTCTCCTCCTGTACTTGGGATAACACGGCTCCCAGACCATGTAGACTCCCATCAGTGTGGAGTATGAATGGTTGGGAGAAATACGCATAGGCAAGTATTGGGGCCTCGGTCAGAGCCATTTTTAGGGCACGGAAGGCCTCTTCATGGCTGCTTTCCCACCGAATCGCCCGATTCTTGGAGCCCACCGGCACTCCCTTAAGTAGCTCCAGCAATGGGTTGGCTATGCGGGTGAAGTTCTTCATGAATCTTCGGTAGTACCCGACAAGTCCCAGGAAGGCCCGAACGTCCTTAACTGTCTTCGGGGTAGGCCACTCCTGTACGGCGGCCACCTTTTCCCTGGTGGGTCTGACTCCTTCACCGGACACAGTATGACCGAGATATTCGATCCGTTTGCGGAACAGGTGGCACTTCTGGGGCTTCACCTTTAGACCATGACTCTGTAAGCGGCTCAGTACTTGCTCCAGTCGCTGGAGGTGCTCCTCGAAGGTGGCGGCATAGAAAATTATGTCGTCAAGATAAATCAGTGTCGCCTCGAAGTTCAAATCGCCCAGGCACCTCTCCATCAGACGCTGGAACGTCCCGGGGGCATTAGGCCGAAAGGCATCCGATTGAACTCGAACAGTCCCATGGGTAATATGAACGCCGTCTTCGCATGGTCATGTTCGGCCACGGGCACCTGCCAGTACCCGCTGGCCAGATCCAAGGAGGAGAAGTATCTTGCCTTCCCTAAGGCCGACAGAGACTCTTCGATTCGGGGTAGTAGGTAAGAGTCTCGTACTGTACAGGCATTCAGTCGTCTATAGTCCACACAGAACCGCAGGGTCCCATCTTTCTTCCGGACCAGGACAATCGGGACTGCCCACGGACTCTGACTCTCCCGTATCACACCATTTTGTAACATATAGGCTAGCATCTCCTTAACCTCTTTATACAGTAACAACTAAAAGTTTGGACACACCTCATTTAAAGATTTATATGTATTTTCATGACTTTGAAAATTGTACATTCACACTGAAGGCATCAAAACTATGAATTAACACATGTGGAATTATATACTTAACAAAAAAGTGTGAAACAAATATGTCTTATATTCTGGTTTCTTCAAAGTAGCCACCTTTTGCTTTGATGACTGCTTTGCACACTCTTGGCAGTCTCTTGATGAGCTTCAAGAGGTTGTCACCGGAAATGGTCTTCCAACAATCTTGAAGGAGTTCCCAGAGATACTTAGCACTTGTTGGCCCTTTTGCCTTCACTCTGCGGTCCAGCTCACCCCAAACCATCTCGATTGCGTTCAGGTCTGGTGACTGTGAAGGCCAGGTCATCTGGCGTAGCACCCCATCACTCTCCTTCTTGGTCAAATAGCGCTTACACAGCCTGGAGGTGTGTTTGGGGTCATTGTCCTGTTGAAAAATAAATGATGGTCCAACTAAACGCAAACCGGGTGGAATAGCATGCCGCTGCAAGATGCTGTGGTAGCCATGCTGGTTCAGTATGCCTTCAATTTTGTATAAATCCCCAATAGTGTCACCAGCAAAGCACCTCCACACCATCACACCTCCTCCTCCATGCTTCACGGTGGGAACCAGGCATGTAGAGTCCATCCGTTCACTTTTTCTGCGTCGCACAAAGACACGGTGGTTTGAACCAAAGATCTCAAATTTGGACTCATCAGACCAAAGCACAGATTTCCACTGATCTAATGTCCATTCCTTGTGTTCTTTAGCCCAAACAAGTCTCTTCTGCTTGTTGCCTGTCCTTAGCAGTGGTTTCCTAGCAGCTATTTTACCATGAAGGCCTGCTGCACAAAGTCTCCTCTTAACAGTTGTTGTAGAGATGTGTCTGCTGCTAGAACTCTGTGTGGCATTGACCTGGTCTCTAATCTGAGCTGCTGTTAACCTGCGATTTCTGAGGCTGGTGACTCGGATAAACTTATCCTCAGAAGCAGAGGTGACTCTTGGTCTTCCTTTCCTGGGGCAGTCCTCATGTGAGCCAGTTTCTTTGTAGCGCTTGATGTTTTTTGCAACTGCACTTGGGGACACATTCAAAGTTTGCCCAATTTTTCGGACTGACTGACCTTCATTTCTTAAAGTAATGATGGCCACTCGTTTTTCTTTACTTAGCTGCTTTTTTATTGCCCTAATACAAATTCTAACAGTCTATTCAGTAGGACTATCAGCTGTGTATCCATCTGACTTCTGCACAACACAACTGATGGTCTCAACCCCATTTTTAAGACAAGAAATCCCACTTATTAAACCTGACAGGGCACACCTGTGAAGTGAAAACCATTTCCGGTGACTACCTCTTGAAGCTCACCAAGAGAATGCCAAGAGTGTGCAAAGCAGTCATCAAAGCAAAAGGTGGCTACTTTGAAGAACCTAGAATATAAGACATATTTTCAGCTGTTTCACACTTTTTTGTTAAGTATATAATTCCACATGTGTTAATTCATAGTTTTGATGCCTTCAGTGTGAATGTACAATTTTCAAAGTCATGAAAATGCAGAAAAATCTCTAAATGAGAAGGTGTGTCCAAACTTTTGGTCTGTACTGTACATCTGGGGAGGTATCTGCCGGTATCTCTCCCGCTCTGGTGCAGCGCTCCCTGTGGGAATCTCGTGGGTAATGGCTTCGGTGCAACCAAAATCATCCTCATGGCGAGCAAAGACTTCCTGGTACCGATCCAGTACCTCCGCAACCTGCTACACCTGTCGAGGTAAAAATCCCATCAATTCAGCCCGCATTCGTTCTAGGATTCTTCGTCCACCCTTCGCACCAGCATTGTGGGATTCCGGCGACACGCTGACCGCCAGACTCCAGGGGTCTCCTCGTACAGCGGATAGCTGTAACGCATCAGGTCGCACCAACTTCTCTGGCATTCCCAGAATCTGGGCTATTTCTGCCCTGGGAGGGAGTGTGAGATCACCTTCGCCCAGATTAGCGCACCGCACTATAACATTGCCTCCCTGGAAGGTGGCCAGTGTCCGAGCCACCAGGAGTCCGGGGGGTACTTTGTCCATCGATGTTGGTTCTATCTGTTTTTCGACCCCCTCAAGAGGTGTGCAGGCCCGTGCGGGTAACGTGAGTACAGTTTGTCCTGGCATAAGGTGAGCACCGTAGCTGCTGGTACTATTACTTTCCCCAGGACCTTCCCTTCACTCGACATCTCCTGAGCTTGAGTGGCTCGGATTAATTGTTGAAAAACCCTCCTTTGGGGGGTTCGTGGGTCCCACCGGTCTAGAAGAATCTCCTTTGGCTCACTAATCAGGATTTGCCCGATCTCTTTCAGCACATTCATTCCGAGGGTCACCAGGGGTCCACTTCAGGTTCCCCCTGCGACCAAGGCGACCCCTTTTTTTCCCACATCTTTTCCACACACTCAGATCTTCATCCACACCACCCCTGCGACCGGGATGGGTAATTAATTAGCTGCCGTGAGTCTAATTACTGGTCCCCATTCAGGCCGCGCTATCTCTGGAAATCGCTGTTGAAAGTAGGCTTCTGTCATCGTAGTAACCTGGGATCCCATGTCAATCAGGCATTGAACAGCCCGACCGCTCATTTCGGCCCAGACAGTCGGGCTGGTGGAAACTAGGTCCTTGGGACTTCCTATTTTTCTTTCCCCTTCCTTAGGCTCCGGGCTGTGTCCCCCAAACACTGAGCCCTCTAGTTTAACTGCTGCCGCGACAGGGGCCGCCGTCGGCTAGCACAGCCCCTGGCGTAATGTCCTGTGCCTCCACACTTCCAGCAGGTCGTGTCTTTGTCTGTGTAGGGCAGCCTCACTTTTCTACGGAGCTCTCCTGCAGGGCGGGGCCTGAATTCAATTCTTTCCCTGACTGGGGCAATCGATTCGGGCATCTCTGGTGTTGGTGCAGGGGTCTTCTTGAGCCTGGACCATTCACCCCGCATCTCCTGTATTTCTTTTCGCATCTCTTTAACCCATTCCGGTTCAGCTGCAGGTGGGGTGGGTACCTCGTTACTCCGGACCATCCCTGCCAGGGCCATCACCCCAATCTCCTGCTCTCTCACACGTGCCTCTGCCCCCACTTCTAGAAAAGTAATACGTGGGTTAGCACGCAGGTGCTCCCGCAAGGCCTGCTTCAGCTGCACATCCCTGAGGCCTGCCACAAATTGGTCCCTTAAGATCACGTCAGGGGGGCCCATTTCCAAATTCCCCATGTTGTCTATTCTACTGATATAGGCATGCACCCTCTGTAATGCATTAACATACTGCGTCACAGTCTCCCCCTCCTGCTGCACTTGGTGAAACAGCCGTATCCTCAGCTCTCCTACATTGTTGGGATCCCCATGCATCTCCTCCAATATCCGCACCACTTTTTCTACAGTATCCCGATCATAGGGAGGGCGGTACATCACGGATTGTCGGGCCTCGCCGTCCAGGGCCAGTAAGGCTATTTCGGCTTACATAGCTGGGGTCATCAGATGCATACGTAACATACTCCTAACTCTCTCAACCCAGTCCCACAGCATCATATTGTCCCCGGTGAACTTTGGGAGATTGCTGAGCATGGCCCCCAGTGGCAAGCTAGATCTAGGGGCTCCCAGGATGGACTGATCTGCAGTGTCTGTGTCTAAAGACTGCATCCTCCCGACTATGCCAAATGTAACACAGGTACTTTAGATGCAGTGACACAGAAACACAGAGCAGCCAGTACAGGGTTAATAAATAAGGGGGATTTACTGTAACAGGGTCAATCTCCACGCAGGGAGTAACAGGGGAAATATGGGCACAACAAGGAAGTAGCAGGTAATATGCTGTAACTGACAATCCACAGTTGAGCTAGATGTAGCAGAGTCGACACAGTTGTATTCAGCAGTTTTACACTTAGCTGACTCTTGCTCCTCACAAGGCAGTTGCCGGCTTGTGCCGATGTTGCTTTCTTCTGGCTTCCCCGCCTAAACAATGTACCAACTTCTGGCGGCAGCGGGCGGTCTCCGGTTTGACCCGCTGAGCCCCTAGTCCATAACAGTGCACCTCACTTGCTCGGCTCCAGGGATCCTGCGTCTCTTCTCCCTCTAGTCGGGCTTGACTCCCACTGTCCACTGCTGCTTTTCCCACGCAAAAACTAATTTTCCACCCTCTTCCTAGACATGAGCTCAGCTCCCCGGTCACCTGACTCCTCAGCTCCCTCTCTGGACACACCCCCAGATTCCCGGTCACCTGACTCCTGTCTCGCAGTCTGTCTTCCCCCTGCAACAAGAGGCATGGCCCCGGCCGTTCCGGATCCCTTGTTCTGAAAGTACTTACACCCCGGTCTTCCCCCTTACATATACAATCTGAAAAAATGGGCTGCTGGTTAGATCACATAAATAATCTATTTTTACTATGTAGAGTTTTGATGTTTGTAATTTGCAAGCCAGGATTGCTGGGATCACCATTGCATAGACTATTATGGAAATTGTCCAGAAAGTATAAATTCTTTTCTTTGTATTCTGATTGCTCAAAGCCATAAAATGCAATAGTTGATTTTGTGTTCTATAATGTGAATGGAAATCTGTTCTTTATTTATAATACGAGTTTATCTTCTCTTCCTCTCTCTAGGCAACCCACGGTAGTTGCCGCATCGTAAACTGGAATGATTGACTGCGCAATGATTAGCTGCATCGGGCTGGATATAGACTTTATTAAAAACACCAGTGAGTGGTTTAAATGTCGGCAGTGAACCCTAGATAGATGCAAACTGATGTTGAAGGAATAATTAAGTATAGGCTAATTTATCTCACTTTAGTCAAAGTCTGCGTCCTCTCTCTTGCTAAACGCTTAAACAGTTGAATATTGCTTTGATAAGTCATCTCGAGAGAGAGAGAGATGGTGGTTTAAGATACCTTGGCAAGCGGAGAATAAATCATATTCCTTATGTTATGGGCGGGTTACTGTTTTCGACTTGGTTTTAATCAGCATACCTGTCTAAAGCCAGATTTCCCCTTGCCGGCAGCAAAGTATTTTCACAAACCTCTCCTTTCAGATAAATGAGAGAACATATGTGACTATATTGTTGTAGTCTTTAACATTTCTTCTTCTTTTTCTTGACATTCTATAGAGAAGGAAATGCTAATCTTTTTGTCCAAGACCACTTTCTGGCTTTCTTTTGCAGGTCTGTCACTTCCATTTTCTTTCACATTCAAAGCGAGTCCGGGTATACATCTCTACATCTCTTTAGAAAACAATCTGCCAAGTAAGTATGAAGTGTCACCAGACAATAAGGCTTTGCTGGAACAATTGTTGCTGAGACAACTCCAGAGATGGGATCTCTAATGAAAGTCAGACGTGTGGACTCCGCAGCCGTGCAAGTGTTTATTTGTCTTCTTAGACTTTAACTCTTTTCACCTTTTCTCTGTTTAATATCCCCGCTATGGAAAGCACCTTGGTCTGTTACAGGATTAGTTCCTTTTTTTATACTGATAAATCTCTAATCTTGTAAAAAAGCCACTTACTTGTGAAGTACAAAGCCGGAGTAAAGCTTTTAAAGTAACATTAGTATAGGACCAGGCAGAGAAGAGCACCTGTCTAATCTCATTAGCTTATTAGGATTATCCAATTTTTACATTGAATAAAGCACCTACTGTGTTCGCGCAGATCAATATTATTTATTAATCTCAGGCTTTGGCGTCAAAGGCAAAAACAGCATTTCCCACTGTAACATTCAGGAGTGTGCGTACAATGGGACTAAACAAAGAGGAATATGTTGAGTTGACTTGACCTGATTTACCTCTTCTTGAGTGAAAACAGCCCCCTCCACCCTCTCAAGTCTTTGATGCTGAAAGGTAACTGATAGAGCCTACTAACAAATAAGGACTCACTCACATGAGCGTATTCATCGGATGAGTGCTATCCAGTGTTTTATGAGATAACACTCGGACCAATGTTATATTATGAGGTAGTGCAGATCTGCTATTTTTTTCTCATGCCGATTCAGCATGCTGCAAGTGGCTCTGAGTGCAGTCTGACATCTGTGGACTCAAACCAAGGAAAAGATGGAGAGTCTCCGTCTTCTCCACACCTGTGATACGATTCTCTCATGCTAGATAATTGGTTCGCAGTAAACTGACACTTGGCTCAAACTCTGATTAGAATTTGATCTGAGTTTCATTAACATAATTGAGCTGACTATTGCATGAGATAATCAATGGTCGTGTGACCATAAGTGGCAGCCTACTGCAATGAGACTCTCTTCTTCTAATTCTGGCATCTGTATCAATCACTATCATTCAGAATGTGAAAAATAAGATATAATTGTGGTTAATCCCAACGTCACATTGTCACGATGTGACTGTAGGGTACAAAGGGCTGTGGGCTCTAATTTAGTCCCTCAAGCTAAAGTGAACCTAGGTTATCCCTGTCCCCAAGATTACCCCTGATGGTGGGGATGCCCGGATCTCGTACTTCGCTATTCTCCTGCACCTAACTAATCTGATCCCATCCCCCACCCATGGAAAAAGGAACAGAAGTGAAAAAGTTAACAGAGAAATGACAGAGAGCTCAGTCACACAGAACTCACAGAAGTGTAAACACTAGGGCACCAGAGAAAAAAGCCAATGAGATAAAGAAACTACATGAACTACCAAAGGGCAAGGAAAAAGTATTCACAAAAAAACGCACACAACTATCATAGAGCAACCACCAGATATGCCTGGATATCTACACCTCTCCAGACCAGGTTTAGACAGGCTATTGCTGGCACTACCTGAATAGTCCAGCACACATAAAGGTGCATCTCACTAAATTAGAATATCATCAAAAAGTTAATTTATTTCAGTTCTTCAATACAAAAAGTGAAACTCATATATTATATAGAGTCATTACAAACAGAGTGATCTATTTCACGTGTTTATTTCTGTTAATGTTGATGATTATGGATTACAGCCAATGAAAACAAAAAACTCATTATCTCAGTAAATTAGAAGAGTTAACAAAAAACACCTGCAAAGGCTTCCTAAATGTTTAAAAACATCCCTTAGTCTGTTTCAGTAGGCTCCACAATCATGGGGAAGACTGCTGACTTGACAGATGTTCAGAAGGCAGTCATTGACACACTCCACAAGGTCCCAGAGTTCCAATTTTCATTTGGAAATCAAGGTCAGCCATGTCATCTGCTGGTGTAGGTCCACTGTGTTTTATCAAGACCAAAGTCAGTGCAGCCGTCTACCAGGAAATGCTTCATGCTTCCCTCTGCCGACAAGCTTTTTGGAGATGGAAATTTCATTCGCCGGCAGGACTTGACACCTGTCCACACTGCCAAAAGTACTAATACCTGGTTTAAAAACAATAGTATCACTGTGCTTGATTGGCCAGCAAACTCGCCTGACCTTAACCCCATAGAGAATCTATGGGATATTGTCAATAGGAAGATGAGAGACACCAGACCCAACAATGCAGACGAGCTGAAGGCTGCTATCAAAGCAACCTGGGCTTCCATAACACCTCAGCAGTGCCACAGGCTGATCGCCTCCATGCCACACAGCATTGATGCAGTAATTGATGCAAAAGTAGCCCCGACCAAGTATTGTGTGCATTTACTGAACATACATTTCAGTAGGCCAACATTTTGGATTTTAAAAACATTTTTCAAGCTGCTATAAAGTATTCTAATTTACTGAGATAATGAGTTTTGAGTTTTCATTGGCTGTAAGCCATAATCATCAACATTAACAGAAATAAACACTTGAAATAGATCACTCTCTTTATAATGACTCTGTATAATATTCGAGTTTCACTTTTTGTATTGAAGAACTGGAATAAATTAACTTTTTGATGATATTCTAATTTAGCGAGATGCACCTGTATATAGGGGAGAGAAGATATGACTGGTTCTCGTACAGCATGTGACCAAGGAGTATTAACAACCTAGCCTAGCAGAAATTTAACTCTTGGTAACCTGTCTAGGAGCTACGAGTCTTTGTGTCAATGCCGAGTCTCCCTGCGCTGATTACAGTCATTAGCGCAGATACAATGAAGAGTGCCAGCACCTAGAGATTCCACAGATCCTGACGCCGCCATGACAGTCAGTGATATTTGCAAAAACCTCCTTGTAACACATACTTCCCCCGTCAAAGTAAAAAAATGTTGTGATATATGGAGTTGTTTGGCAGGACCACACACTGGAGAACTTCTGATTATCTGTAGTCAGAAATCACAATGATTTTTTTTACCTGAAAAACAAACTTGGTGCCTATCGGTGATCACCAGCTCTCCAGGGCTCCTTACTGAAGAGATTGTGGTCGCCATAAGCCACCAATGATCAACAAAATAGTTACTTTTGTAGAGTTACATCGGAAGCAGAAGTTTATCCAAGAAAAATATCATCCATATTGTTATCCATGTGCCATCTGTATGTCATCCATATGTCCTTTTTTCACATCTGTTAGGCATTCGCTTTTATACATCAACAATTCTAATTATCTAAGCTCAGGTAAAGTTAAGTTATGCAATTTATGCACTGGATCTGTTAAAAACAGATGTTATATTTCATGCATCTATTGAATTTACTTGTTGATTCTAATCTGAAAAAAAACCACTCATCTGAACAAGCCCTTTAAACTACATTGGTCTTTGTTCTATATGTTTTTTTTTACACGGACAGTACATAAAATAAATATACAGCCTTCTAAATCTGGCCCTAAGGTGTCAAAGATATATTTTTTCTAATTGCTCCAGATTTTATGGTGCACAATAATTCAAGGAAAATTCTCACATTACATAAACTGAAACTAGGATGTAACGCAGCACCGGTTTAAGAAATTTACCTTTGCCCTTTTTAGGCCGGTAGAGACAAATAAAACTTGAGCAGTTTCATCTGCAAATTTCAGTCGTGACCAGCTGTGTGCTCAGCCGCATGTCAGATGAGTGCAGGAGATATCTGTTATATGCACTGGTCTAGTCCGTAAATCGAACCATAGTAGCGCACGCTGTGATTTTTTTTCCATACAAACCATTGTTCCATGTGGAAAGTCGGCAATGTGTACTGGCATACTGGCCCCAATAGGTCCCGGTGCTCTTGGTGTGAGGTAAGTGGCGCACACGGACAGCACGCACTCATACAATACACTCATTTGAACAAGCCAATAAGTCTATTTTTTGGGGGTTAAAAGGAACCTGTCATGTAAAAATATGCTATTAACCTGCAGATATGGGGTTAATCTTCAGGTTAATAGTGTTCTGATATTGTGTGGCCTCCTCACTTAGAGCCCCATTGCCAGGAGGAAATTAACTTTATTCCCTCTGGCTTTCAGTCATAACGGTGTGGCCGGTGCTGTTTCAGTCACCACTCAGTGCATAGACTCATGGCCGCCATCAGGGCATTACTGCCCTTACTGCTGTATGGGGCCCGGTGAGCAGCAGTACAGAGGTGGGACCCGGGCCCAGTCAGGGACCCCTCTTGTGCTTCTGCTCTCCGGGCCCCATGCTGTAAAAAAGTGCCGAGTGCTGAGGCGTCGCCTTTGGCGGCGCGCACCTCGGTGCTAAGTGCCTTGCCGGAGCTCCGCAGCCACTCAGCACCAGCAGCTCCCTCATACTTCTCCTGACTTCTGGTCAGGTGACGGCGCGTACACGGAGCTGCATGGCTGCGGAGCTCAGTGAAAGCACATAGTGCCATTGCCAGGACACCACAAGCCGAGCTAAGCCTTCCGGTTGATGGTAAGTATGAGCAAACTTTTTTTTCTTTTTCTTTCTAAACCCTCTGAGTGAGGGGGGGCTGTAAATTATGGATTGAGGGGGGATGTAATTGATGGAGTGAGGGGGGCTGTAAATTATGGAGTGAGGGTGGGGCTGTGAGTGATGGGGGACTGCAAATGATAAAGTGAGGGGGGCTGCAAATGATCGAGCAAGGGGGGGCGAAAATAATTGGGGAACGGGGGGCTGCAAATTATGGAGCGAGGGGGGGCTGCAAATTATGGAGCGAGGGGGGGCTGCAAATGATGGCGTGAGGGGGCTGCAAATGATGGCGAAGGGGGATGCAAATGATGGAGTGAGGGGGAGATGAAGGACTGCAAATGATGGAGCGAGGGGGGAAACGAGGGACTGCAAATGATGGAGGGAGGGGGAGCTGCAAATGATGGGGGAAAGGGAGATGCAAATGATGGAATGAGGGGGGAGCTGCAAATGAGATGGGGAGGGGGACTGCAAATGATGGAGTGAGGGGGGAACGAGGGACTGCAAATGATGGAGTGAGGGGGGAACGAGGGATTGCAAATGATGGAGTGAGGGGGACTGCAAATGATGGAGAGAGGGGGAGGGGGACTGCAAATGATGGAGTGAGGGGGAGGGGGACAGCAAATGATGAAGGGAGGGGGAAGGGGACTGCAAATGATGAAGTGAGGGGGAGGGTGACTGCAAATGATCTAATGGGGGTGCAGGGACTGCAAATGATGAAGTGAGGGGGGACAGCTAATGATGAAGTGAGGTGCTGAGGAGGACTACAAATGATGAAGTGAGGGGGGACTGCAAATAATGAAGTACAGAGTGAGGGCGTTGAGGTTGCAGGCGTGTGACTGATTGAATTGGCGGAAAGAGTATGAGTGCTAATTAATTTATATATTAGGTGGGGAAAGTGGCTATTTATAGTTAGTGGGGGCGCAGTGGTGGATTACAATTTATATTTGGAATGGTGGGTTGCATAATAACTAATTATATACTAATGGTGGGTGCATGTCTGTATTCAGCTGTGTAGTGTAGAAGTTGGGGAATGTGCTCTAGATAACTGTGTTATTTTATGCAGAGACGAGTCCTGGCTGGAAGAAGTGATGGTGGTCTGTGCTAGATGAAAAAGAAAAGCGAAGATGAAGGACTTCTGCTAGAGACGTCACTGGAGAGTCAGTGTGTTACCTATACACTTACACTATACACTATATATAGAGCTCCCATGTATAATGTCACTGGTGATCCCTGTATTACTGTACACTAACACTATACACTATATACTATGTACAGAGCTCCTGTGTATAATATCACTGGAGTTCACTGTATTAACTGTACACTATACATTATATACAGAGCTCCTGTGTATAATGTCACTGATATTCACTGTATTACCTGTACACTGACACTATATACTATGTACAGAGCTCCTGTTTATAATATTACTGGTGATCCCTGTATTACCCGTTCACTATACACTATATACAGAGCTCCTGTGTATAATATCACTGATGTTCACTGTATTAACTGTACAGTATAAACTATATACAGAGCTCCCGTGTATAATGGCACTAATGGTAATATTAGTATTGTGTTTTTTTTAATGATCAGTAATGTAATATTCGGTCACTATGTGGTGGTAATATGTGGTCTGATGATGGTGTGGCGGTATTTGTTCCTTGTATGTGGTATTATTCAGTTACTATGTGGTAGTAATATGTGATCTGGTCATGGTGTGGCAGTATTTCTCCCTTGTATGTGGTATTATTTGGTTACTATGTGGTGGTAATATGTGGTCTGGCCATGGTCTGACGGTATTTCTCTCTTGTATGTGATATTATTGGTCATTTTAAAAAATGTACATGACACATTCCCTTAAAGAAAAATAAATAAAAATATACCTAAAAAGAGTATTGGATTTTTTAACAAATGTTTAATAGGTTAGAGACCCGGCCAGAAGAGTCTCCTTGTCGTGGTGGCAGCTTAAAAAATCTTTTGGCCAAAACAAAAGCTTCTGGCTCTGTATGTGATCTGGTGTTCAATGGGAACTGTTACTGTATGATTGGTGAAGACGTGGTGCAGAAGTGAAGTTTTTCCTAGAGTTAAGGGTGGGAATGTGGAAGATGTTGAGGAGGAGCTGAGATGGAGGCGGAGCTGGAGTAGAGCCTCGACGGAGTCTCAAGGGAGCCAGAAAATGTTGCCAGTACGGTGCCCTGAAATTCTTGGTGGCAGCCCTGCATAGACTAACAGCTGGCTCAGCATTAGCGCTGGCTGTCAGTCAGTGCGGAGGCTTGGTTACAGCAGCCGCCGTCTATGCTCTGAGTGCTGACTGAAGCCATTCTAGCAGCACCCCTGTGACTGAAAGCCTGAGGCTGCTGGGGGGGATAAAGTTAATTTCCTCCCAGCAGTGGGGCTCTCAGTGTGGCAACCACACAGTGTGAGAACGCTATTAACCTGCAGATTAACCCCATATTGCAGATTAGTAGCGTTTTTCTTACATGACAGATTCCCTTTAATGTTGTTCCTTTTAGTAATCATTAATTGTTATTGTTAGATTTATTTAACTTAAAGTTTAACTATATAGTTCATAGATATTTTTAGTCTTCATACCTGTTATAGTTAACAATAACACTCAAACTAAGAAATGCTGATTGCAGATAATGAACAAGCAATCAATATGAGTTCATACAGTCTGGGAGATAGGAGAAAACCAAAAAATTTGAAGAGGTCTGTCCCCAGAAAAAGGACTTTTAAATATTATTATATTATTATTACTTTAAAATTGTTGTAGAAATAATTCTTAAAGGGAACCAGTCAGGTCCCCATGCCCTCCAACCCACCAGCATTTGTGTATTTACTGCTAAATTCCCTGCTTAACCAACCCTTAATTCTGTTAGTCACCTAAACACATGTTGAAAAAATTATTTAAAAGCTTTTCTTATGCAAATTAGTCCTTGTAAGGTTTGAGTACATCTTCTGCACTTTCATGTGCAGTGTTATCCTCTGTAGCCAGGAAGCGCATACCCAGCTTCAGTGGCGCAATGATGTGCATGAAGAAAGTCGTGCACATGCACAAGGTTTGCAGAGAGCTGGCGATGATGCCGGCTTTGCAAATCATGTTATCACACCAACAGGGGCATGATAATATGCAAACAGGCCCCATCGACTATTCAAAGGACTAATTTGCATAAGAAAAATGGAGCTGATAAATACTTTTTTTCAACATGTGTTTAGGTGTCTAACAGGATAAAGGGCTGGTTAGGCAAGGAATTTAGCAATAAATACACAAATGCTGGTAGGTTGGAGGGCATGGTGGACCTGATTCTGATTCGCTATGTCACTTACCCCATGTGCAGGGTATCGCAGTAGCTTAGGTATCCATGGTTGTGACCACTAACAGCTAACTATCTAACTGTCATTGTAGCGCCGGTGTTCCTCACCAGGGTCTGCGCACGGTTCACAAATCCCTGGGCACTGTGCCTAGGGCTCAGGCTCACTCCCTCCCTGTTAAAGAAACAGTGCACGCCGTCCTAAAGTGTCCCCAGCCAATGGCTTGGAGACACTTATTATTTAAGGCACCTCCATCTGATGGGACGTGCCTGAGCAACGTTGATAGTCTGCTCCCTGCATGCTTACTAGTTCTCAGTTTGTTAGTACAAGCCAGTACACGCTAGTTCCCGCTGGTGTGTGCCTGTACCTGTCCACCTGTCCATACCCACTTGTTCTTGTCTCGTTCCTGCCTGTCCTTGCTTGTGCCTTCCAGCGTACCTGCCTGCATCACCTCTGCCTGCCACCTGTATACCAGCTGTACCCGCCAGCACCTGCCTGTGCCCACCTGTTTACCAGCCGTACCTGCCTGTGCCCACCGGTATACCAGCAGTACCCTCCTGCACCTGCCTGTGCCCACCTGTATACTAGCTGTATCCGCCTGCACCTGCCTATGCCCACCTGTATACCAGCGGTATCCACCTGCACCTGTCTGTGCCCACCTGTTTAGCAGCCGTAACTACATACTGCATCTTGCCAGCCCACCACACCAGAGACCACATTATGGATAGACACTTTGGAGCAGAGTATTATAATAGATATTTCTTTATATATTTTATACAATACTTATTTAAATCTAAGAATGGATCGCATCCACCCTTAACAAAGTAAACTTTTCTTAAAAATAACTTTTGGGAAAGGGTTCCCTGTGCAGTATATCAGTATATAGACGCCATGCTTTGGTTGTCTGAATGCAGCACTATAGAACAAGAACGTTCATGAGCACTGGAACATTTTATTATCTGCACAGATATGCTTTATGGGGCTAAGTCATTTCATAGAATTTATTCTCATTCACAGACTCTAATCATTTCTTGTCAGTGAACATATGGGCTCAGTTCTCGAAACAAATGTATAACAATCTGGTGATTACTTTTAATAACTTTGCCTTAGAAAATAACTGACTGATGAGTTCTGTACGGTTTTGTCCTATTTTTCTTAAGTATCAGCTAATATCTAGCCATAGAATAGTATATCCTATGTGTGATGAAGGGTCAGTCCATAAGTATTAAATTGATTTTGTGAGTTAAGTATTAGCACTATATGATAATGTTAATACAATATGCAAATAGCCTCTTTATAGACAGTGCTGTAGGTTTCCTTGGTGCAAACAGAATCCCCCTGACATTATTTATATGCTCCAGAAATGTCACTTGATCTTAGGTTACAGCAGAAGCTCGTGTCACACATCCTACCGGATGTCTGCATGACCTTATGTCACTCTTTGCAGTAATAGTAGCCTCGTGTGCTGAATGACTTGGGCAGCCCCTTTTGGGTATTGATGCAAGGAATAATTCTGCTGATGTATGCTCCATGTGACAGTATTTAATGAAAAGTTTAGCCCAAATGTTTCTGAATCATCATAGCCCTGCAACAGAGCGATAACACTGAAAATGTTCTCAAGTCTTTAGGTAATTTTTAAACAGGTCATTTATTCTCTCTACTACTGTGCGATGACCAAGATATTTTTAGTTTCCTTAAATACTGCACTTCACTGAGAATAAAAGAATCCTAATAATTCTATTCATTCCGGCTATAAATCGAAATTTGTCTAGAAAGCAGTTCATTTTTCTCTCTTCGCAGTAAAATGTCTCTTCATTTTAAAGGGATTACCTTGGTACAAACATTAAACGCTTATAGCTAGGATATGTCATCAATATCCAATCGATGAGGGTCAGTCTCCCGTGACCCACAGTAATTGTTTGTATAAAGTGACAGTAGGGATATGAACCAATGTGCCGTCTCGCCTTTTGTTGACTCTCTTTATTTTTTGCAGAGACCGTATGGTCAGCCATGGACTGCAATGAATCAATCTTGAGCCTTCCAGAGTAAGGGTGCAGTCAGACGACCGTATAAATTGGATCGAGATCGGAATGCAATGCTCGGAATGGCCGGCGGCTGTCCTGATCCGAGAGTGACAGTTTCATATATTTCTATGCAGCTTTCACGCTCGGGTGGGAGAGCCATTGGTCTGTCCATGCACAGTGTTCCGATATCGTTCCGATTCATATGGTTGTCTGACTGAGCCCTTAGACAGAACTTCCATGCCATGACCCTAAATTATTACCACTAACACTTCATTTTGTTGACTGTCAGAAGTCACACCAGTTGGACTTCCTCCAAATTGAACATATAACCTGCTGTTATGTCATTACTGTAGTAGAAATACATAAACCCTGCTGTAAATAAATAAAAAGCAAGTGCATTTAAATAAAATAGGGTTCTTAGTAACACTGTTTTTGATCAAAACAAGTATAAAAGATTTCCCACTGTGACAAGGTGAACCCGTTTGGGAAAGTCATACACTGTCTAATATTAAAAACCTTACCATGTGTCAAAACTGATCTCTGTGTGAATAAGGGCAGACAAAGGACTGGGTCCCAAACTGTGAACACCAGCCAAGGAAAGCTTTTTAAATGTACTATCCAGCTCTAGGAAGGGAGTCCACACCCTAGTTTGCAGAGAATGCAAAAAAATGCAAAGAAAAAGCACAAAATTTGAGCTTGGTTTAAGTTGGTATACATGCAGCATATACAGTGCCTTGTGAAAGTATTTTGCCCCCTTGAACTTTTCTACCTTTTGTCACATTTCTGCCTTCAAACATAAAGATATAAAATTCTAATTTTTTGGGGAAGAGTCAACAAGTGGGACACAATCATGAAGAGGAACGAAATTTATTGGATATTTTAAACTTTTTTAAAAAATTGAAAACTGAAAAGTGGAGCGTGCAATATTATTCGCCCCCCTTGAGTTAATACTTTGTAGCGCCACCTTTTGCTGCGATTACAGCTGCAAGTCACTTGGGGTATGTCTCTATCAGTTTTGCACATCGAGAGACTGAAATTCTTGCCCATTCTTCCTTGCAAAACAGCCCGAGCTCATTGAGGTTGGATGGAGGGTGTTTGTGAACAGCAGTTTTCTGCTCTTTCCAGAGATTCTCGATTGGATTCAGGTCTGGACTTCGACTTGGCCATTTTAACACCTGGATACGTTTATTTTTGAACCATTCCATTGTAGATTTTGCTTTATGTTTGGGATCATTGTCTTGTTGGAAGATAAATCTCCATCCCAGTCTCAGGTCTTTTGCAGACTCCAACAGATTTTCTTCCAGAATGGTCCTGTATTTGGCTCCGCCCATCTTCCAATCAATTTTAACCATATTCCCTGTCCTTGCTGAAGAAAAGCAGGCCCAAACCATGATGCTGCCACCACCATGTTTGACAGTGTGGATGGTGTTTTGAGGGTGATGAGCTGTGTTGCTTTTACGCCAAACATATTGTTTTGCATTGTGGCCAAAAAGTTCGATTTTGGTTTCATCTGACCAGAGCACCTTATTCCACATATTTGGTGTGTCTCCCAGGTGGCTTGTGGCAAACTTCAAACGAGACTTTTTATGGATATCTTTGAGAAATGGCTTTCTTCTTGCCACTCTTCCATAAAGGCCAGATTTGTACAGTGTACGACTGATTGTTGTCCTATGGACAGACTCTCCCACCTCAGCTGTAGATCTCTGCAGTTTATCCAGAGTGATCATGGGCCTTTTGGCTGCATCTCTGATCAATCTTCTCCTTGTTCGAGATGGAAGTTTAGAGGGACGGCCGGGTCTTGGTAGATTTGCAGTGGTCTGATACTCCTTCCATTTCAATATGATCGCTTGCACAGTGCTCCTTGAGATGTTTAAAACTTGGGAAATCTTTTTGTATCCAAATCCGGCTTTAAACTTCACCACAACAGTATCTCGGACCTGCCTGGTGTGTTCCTTGGTCTTCATGATGCTCTCTGCACTTGAAACAGAACGCTGAGACTATCACAGAGCAGGTGCATTTATACGGAGACTTGATTACACACAGGTGGATTCTATTTATCATTGCCAGTCATTTAGGACAGCATTGGATCATTCACAGATCCTCACTGAACTTCTGGAGTGAGTTTGCTTCACTGAAAGTAAAGGGGCCGAATAATATTGCACGCCCCACTTTTCAGTCTTTAATTTTTTTAAAAAGTTTAAAATATCCAATAAATTTTGTTCCCCTTCACGATTGTGTCCCACTTGTTGTTGATTATTCCCTCAAAAATTTGAATTTTATATCTTTATGTTTGAAGCCAGAAATGTGGCAAAAGGTAGAAAAGTTCAAAGGGGCCAAATACTTTCACAAGGCACTGAAAATGCATGTTTCACAATGGCCATGAATCAGAAAAACCTACAAGAAGCAAAATAAACATAAACCCTGCTGTAAATAAATAAAAAGCTAGTGCATTTAAATAAAATAGGGTTCTTAGTCACACAGAGATCAGTTTTGACACATGGTAAGGTTTTTAATATTTGACAGTGTGGGACTTTCCCAAACGGGTTCACCTTGTTACGGTAGGAAAGCTGTTATACTATTTTTGATCAAAAACAGTGTTACTAAGAACCCTATTTTATTTAAATGCACTAGCTTTTTATTTATTTACTGCAGGGTTTATGTTTATGTTGCTTCTTGTCAGTTTTTCTTATTCATGGCCATTGTGAAACATGCATTTATGTGCTGCATGTATACCAACTAGTGATGAGCGAGCACTAAAATGCTCGGGTACTCGTTGTTCAAGTTGAGCAAATTGGAATGCTCGAGTGGTCAGTCTGAGTAACGAGCCCAATGTAAGTCTAAGGGAAACTCGAGGATTTTTCAGGCGGCTCCCGCCGGCAGTCTACAGAGGGCCTAAAAATTGCCCAAATCGATGGGAACAGTGCTCAAATGACATGGGAACAGCATGGGGAAGATCCCTGGAAGCATTTCTGCCTCCCAGGTCAGTGCTGTCAACAGCGTTGTCAGAGGTATCACGCCACTTTTACGGAGTCACAATAAAACATACAAAAACGAAACCAAAATGGATTTTCCTGGGAAATATGATAAGGAACTTCCTTTCCAGGGCAATGACTTGTATATAAGGCAAAATAAATAACTAAAAACAAAAATGCTCCTCCACACCTTGGGCTATGTTCACACGTAGCATTTTTGATGCGTTTTTACACTTTTGCATTGCTTTCAACCAAGACAAATGCATTCACTAGGAAATGTCATTTTAACATTTAACAACCTTGTCTGGCAATGTGGTGTGTGACACATCATCAAACACATCCTGTTTCTTTTATTATGGAGGGACTCTGAAAGTCACAAAGCCTATTTTTATAGGGCCATCAAGCGGCCCTTACTATTCTTAAAGGGCAGCAGTCGGCCCTCGCTATTGTTAGAGAGCCA
Source organism: Phyllobates terribilis (assembly GCF_046119375.1). NCBI lineage: Eukaryota > Metazoa > Chordata > Amphibia > Anura > Dendrobatidae > Phyllobates > Phyllobates terribilis. The sequence goes on from NW_027362761.1 coordinate 882,518,642, forward strand.
TCAGCCGGCTATGCTTTGTTGTTCCCATTATTAACGAGTGGGTCTTCTATACTGTTATTGCGTATCTAGTGACTGCAAGGGCTCCAAAAAAAATTTGGAGGCACTCCAATGCCCCTTGCAAGAGACGTAGGGGTCAGAGAGCCTCTTAAAAACAATGTTCCCATTATTAGGAAGTGGGTCTCCCATAGTGTTTGCCTATGCAGTGAAGCAACGGCCGCCAAAAATTTGGAAGAACTCCAATGCCCCTTGCAACAGACGTAGATATGTTGATATGGTACATATGGTGGTGATATGGTGGTGGAGGATGAGGATACGGAGAAGAAGGAGGACAAGAGCAAATAGACAAAATCAGGAAGCGTATACCCATGTCTGGAGTCAGAGGTGCATGGGAATAGAGTTAGACCTCCCCCCAAAAAATCAGGAAGCGTATACCCATGTCTGGAGTCAGAGGTGCATGGGAATAGAGTTAGACCTCCCCCCAAAAAATCAGGAAGCGTATACCCATGTCTGGGTGTGAAAAGGTGCATGGGAATACACCTCCCAAGAAAAGACACTGTATTTGAGTTTATGTTACACTGCTATCATTTGGTGGTGTTGAGAAGTCTGGCCCAATCCAGCCCTTGTTCATTTTTATATGAGTCACCCTATCAGCATTTTCAGTTGACAGGCGGATGCGCCTATCGGTTATAATTCCACCGGCGTGACTAAAAACCTGCTCTGACAAAACGCTAGAGGCAGAGCAGGCCAGGACCTCCAAGGCATAGAGAGCCAGTTCATGCCACGTGTCCAGCTTAATAATTATAAGGCATCAGGAATCATGGAGGACGATAATACGGTCGGCAAGGTACTCCCTCACCATCTTCCGAAACTTTGCACTCCTTGCGAGAGTACCCTGCGCCTCAGGGCCTGTGCGATGGGATGGTCTGAGAAAACCGTCGCAGAGCTTTGACAGTGTTCCCCTGCCTCTGCTGGATTGCATTTGTAGCTCTCTTGCCTGTACTCTTTGGTTGTCCAACGAAGTGTGACCTCTGCCGCCAGCGTTTTCAGATGGGAATTTTTTTAATAATTCCGCAACAAGGGCCTTCTCGTACTGCACCATTTTATTAGGCCTGTCCTGCAAGGGAATAAGAGACAGAAAGTTCTCCCTGTAGCGTCGATCTACAAGTGTCAGCAACCAGTAATGACTGTCACCCAAAATTTGGACAACGTGAGGGTCCCGGGAAAGGCAGCGTAACATAAACTCAGCCATGTGTGCCAGACTGCAAAGAGGCAAGACTTCTGTGTAGTCACCATGAGGATGACTGACAATGCTCTCCTCCTCCTCATCTTCCTCATTGTCACCCAATCCACATTGGGATGAGATGAGGCTGGGCTGTGTGTAATCACCCTGTATGGTTCTTTGCTCATCTCATCGTGCTCCGCCTGCAATGCATCCTCTTTAATTGAGAGCAGAGAGCTTTTTCAGAAGACAGAGAAGCGGGATGGTGACGCTAATTATGGCATCATCGCCGCTCACCATCTTGGTGGAGTCCTCAAAGTTTTGGAGAATGGTACAGATATCTGACATCCATGTCTACTACTGAGGCTTTATGTGTGGAGTCTGACCTGAATACCGATGGCCTTGTTGATGCAGGTAATCAACAACTGCCCTCTTCTGCTCACAAATCCTTCCCATCATCTGTAATGTAGAGTTCCAACGCATGGGGACATCACACACCAGTCTGTGAGCCGGAAGCTGCAAATGCTGCTGAAACACGGCAAGGGCGGCGGAAGCTGTAGCTGACTTTCTAAAATGGGCACACAGGCGGCGTACTTTGACAAGCAGATCCGACAGATCCGGGTAGGTTTTGAGAAACCGCTGAACCACGAGGTTAAGGACATGGGCCAGGCATGGTACATGTGTGAGCTCGCCTCGCCTCAGAGCAGCAACCAGATTCAGTCCATTGTCACACACGACCATGCCTGGCTGTAGGGCCAGCGGTGTCAGCCACAGATCTGCCTGCTCTTTCAGAGCTGTCCACAACTCTTCAGCATTGTGTGGTTCGTCACCTAAGCATTTTAGCTTCAGCACAGCCTGTTGCCGCTTGGCTGGCCGAGGCAGTGCTGCAGTGCTTCCAGTTTGCGACTTATGTGGTAATTTCGGAGATGGAGGCTGAAGAGGAGGAGGTGCAGGAGCTGTAGAATGTGGGGGCAACCCTGATTGATCCAGGGCCCGAAATCCTCGGTGTCGGGAGGACGTGTTCCGTCCCAAGGTCCGACTTGGTCCCGGCTTCCACTATGTTAACCCAGTGTGCCGTCAGCGAGATGTACCGTCCCTGCCCACAAGCACTTGTCCACGTGTCCGTGGTTAGGTGGACTTTCCCAGTAACTGCATTGTTGAGGGCACAGCTAATGTTGTGGGACACGGGCTTGTGAAATGCAGGGACAGCAAACCGGGAGAAATAGTGGCAGCAGGGGACCGAGTACTGAGGGACGGCAGCTGCCATCAGGTTGCGGAAAGCTTCCGTCTCCACGAGCCTAAAAGGCAACATTTCCAGCTCAAGCATTTGTGAAATGTGTGAATTTAGTAGTATGGCCTGTAGGGCGTTAGCTGCGTATTTGCGTTTGCGTTCCAAGGACTGGGGTAGGGACATCTGAACGCTGCACTGGGATAAGGACGTGGACGTGCTTGCTGATGGTGCTAGTTGAGAGTGTTGAATGACAGGTGCAGTGCGGGAGGCATCTTGGCATGCGTCATGGACAGAGGATTGGCGTGCATGCACAACAGCGGAACAAGCAGTGGTGTCACCCTCAGACACTGTTGCTGGACCCTGGGGTTCGGCCGACTTAGTCGGGTGCTTTGCTGCCATGTGCCTGATCATGATGGTGGTGGTCAGGCTGGAAGTTTTGCTACCCCTGCTGATGATGGCCTGGCAGGTGGTGAAAATGGCCTTTTTGGGGTTAATGGCAGAGTCTTTAAAAAACAACCAGACTCGGGAAGACCTAACAGTTGTACTGGCAACTTCCATCGTGTTGATGTTATGGGTAATGGTTGTCCGCCTTCTGTCTGCGGCCACCACACTGCTTGCTCTTGTCTGTTGTGGTGCTATGCCTCCCTCCCCCTGTGTGCTGCTGTCCTCGCTCTGCAGGTCACCTTGCCAGGTTGGGTCAGTGAATTCATCGTCCACCACCTCATATTCCACTTCTGCACCCTGGTCCTCCTCCTTACTTTCTGGCAATTGTGCCTCATCATCATTCACCTCTTGTGACAGTTTCCCACTGTCTCCTTCGTGTGACCGTGGCTGCTCAAATATTTGGGCATCGCTACATGCGATCTGCTCTTCCCCCGCTTCACGTGAACCGGGCGAGAAGCCTGAATCTATAAATGGAAAAGTGAACAGCTCTTCGGAGTGTCCAAGTGTGGGATCAGTTGTCTCCATGCACTCGGCATGGTGGGAGGAAGGAGGATCAGGGTGAGGAATATGCAATCCAGACTCACGTCTACTGAGACTTGACCGTGTGGAAGACAGGGTGGTGGTGGTGGCTAAGTGACTGGAAGCATTATCTGCTATCCAACCAATAACCTTTTCACAGTGCTCTGTGTTCAATAGTGGTGTTCTCCGGTCCCCTATTAATTGGGACAGGAAGGTCGAGTGACAAGATGTTGGTGTTTGTTGTTGCACAATTTTAGCTAGCCCACGGCCATCGGCCTCATCCTCTGCATGCACCATCATCACCATCACGTCTACTTCCCCGTCCCTTGCCAAGCGTCTTGCCCATTTTAACTGGATGACAATATTTTCCACGTTCACTACAAATGGCTAGATGTGAACCGCAGTGATATGTGATACGTGTGACAGAAAACCACAGTTTTAAATAGCTGGCCTATAGGTTACTATTGTTATGATCTGCTACAGAGACTAAGGAAAGAGAGGAGATCTGTCCCTACAATAGAACTAAACTAGATCCCTACGATGTAACGGGGAACCTGATCCTGCGATCAGACCCGCTAAAGTCCTCGGCTAGTCTGAACGCAGACCTATAGATGTGAGGGAGGGATCCCTACAAGATCTAGGCACTGGGAAAAGATGGACACCTCCTAGCAGAAATAGTAGCAGTCAAAGACAAACACACAACAAAAAGGCATAGGGGTCAGAAGACCTAGCAAAACTAACAGAGAACGGCAACAGAGCAACAAGCTAGCTCAACAGTAGTAAATACAAATGAAGTCCAGCAAAGCCAGGAGGGCGGAGCCGGATTAAATAGGCAAAATGATCATGTGACCAGCAAACTAAAAAAAACCTAACAGGAGAGTTGTAACAGTACCCCCTCTTCTAAGAGGATCCTCCCGATCCCCTAGGCCCAGGCTTACCAGGAAACCTCCTGTGAAACGCTCGGACAAGTCTGGGAGCAGAAACATCATCCGCCCTCACCCATGAGTTATCCTCAGGTCCGAAACCCTTCCAAGCGACGAGATACTGCAAACTCCCTCTATACCGTCTAGAATTTAGGATGCGGGAAATTTCATATTCCCCGTCCTCCACCACCGGAGGAACAGTGGCAGAGGCGTCACCATCCGACACATCAGCTTTTTTCAACAGAGAAACATGAAACACCGGATTAATCCTCCAGGACGTAGGAACCTCCAGCCTAACAGCAGATTGGTTAACTATCTGAAGTACCTTAAAGGGCCCTACGAACTTGGGACCCAATTTTTTAGAAGGAATCCTCAATCGCAGATTCTTAGAGGACAACCAAACCATGTCACCAACAGCAAACAAAACCTCTTGCCGTTTCCTATCAAAGTACCTCTTAGATTTCTTGCTAGCCTCCTGAAGATTACCATGCACATCCGTCCAAACTCTCTCCAAATCACCGGAAAAACTCTCCTCCTCAGGCACAGCCGAAACCAATTTGGAAAATGACCCAAAAGACGGATGTCTCCCAGAACAAAAAAAAAAAGGCGAACACCCAGCAGAAGAGGATGTATGGTTGTTAAGAGCAAATTCAGCAAGTGGCAGAAACTCAGACCACCCCTCTTGATTGTCTGCCACAAAACAACGCAAGAACTGCTCAACATCCTGGTTCTTCCTTTCTGTCTGGCCATTAGACTCAGGATGATATCCGGATGAAAACGACAAATGAACTCCCAGCCTGTCACAAAAGGCACTCCAAAAACGAGCCACGAACTGAGGTCCCCTATCAGAAACAATGTCAGTAGGAACACCATGTAGTCTGACAATTTCCTTGACAAAGGCCTTGGCGAGTGTCTTAGCACAAGGCAGTTTGATGAAGGGAACCAAGTGACACATCTTGCTAAAACGGTCCACGACCACCCAGATGACCGTGAAACCTTCAGAGGGAGGAAGGTCAGTAATAAAGTCCATAGCCAGATGTGTCCAAGGTGCACTAGGAACCTCCAGAGGGCAAAGCAACCCCGCAGCAGGAGCATGCGAAGACTTGGATCTTGCACACACAGTACATTGGCGCACCCACTTAATGACTTCCTTCTGCCATCCAGGCCACCAAAAACTGCGACCCACAAGTCTCTTGGTCTCAGAAATTCCTGGATGACCTGCCAACCGAGACTCATGACACTCAACAAACAAATCTCTCCTAAAGGTCCTAGGCACAAACAACCTCCCATGGGGAGTGTTAGATGGGGCATTCTCCTGTGCTTTAAGAATCTCATCCTCCAAAACGGAGTCCAAAGCAGCAATCACAACACCTTCTTGTAAAATGGTCTCCTCTTCCTCCTCAACACCGACCATGGGAGAAAAGCTGCGAGACAAAGCATCCGCTTTAACATTCTTGGTACCCGGGATGTAAGTAACGGAAAAATTAAACCGCGAGAAAAAAAGTGCCCACCTAGCCTGACGGGCATTCAAGCGCTTGGCAGCATCAAGATAGATCAGATTTTTATGATCAGTGAAAACCTGAATGGGAAATTCAGCACCTTCCAAGAGATGACGCCAGTGTTCAAATGCGAGTTTAATCGCCAGCAATTCCCGATTACCAATATCGTAATTAAGTTCAGTCTCGGAAATTTTTTTTGAAAAAAAGGCACAGGGATGTACTCCATCCTTGTTTTCCTGAGACAACACCGCACCAACCCCCACCGAAGAAGCATCAACCTCAACCAAAAACGGCTTAGTCACTTCAGGCTGCATAAGGATGGGAGCAGAGGTGAACCTCTCCTTTAGAAACACAAAAGCTTCAATGGCCTCAGAAGTCCACTGAACCGCATTAGCACCTTTCCTGGTGAGATCGGTCAGCGGTTTGACAATAATAGAAATTTTTTTTATGAATTTTCTGTAATAATTGGCGAAACCCAAAAACCTCTGTATCGATTTCAAACCAATAGGCCTAGGCCATTCCTGCACAGCTTGAACTTTAACCGGGTTCATCTCAAAACCTTCACTGGAGATAATGTAGCCCAAAAAACTAATTCTCTGTACAGCGAACTCACATTTCTCCAGCTTAGCAAAAAGCGAATTGTCCATTAATAACTGTAATACCTCACGTACGCTCCGCCAATGAGACTCCAGATCCGGCGAATAAATCAAAATGTCATCCAATTACACAACCACATTTTTGCCGATTAAAGGTCTAAGGATATCATTAATAAGATTCTGAAAAAATGCTGGAGCATTGGTGAGACCAAAAGGCATAACCAGATTCTCAAAATGACCCACAGGAGTGTTAAAAGCAGTCTTCCATTCATCACCCTCCTTCATGCGCAACAAATTGTATGCCCCCCGGAGATCAATTTTAGAGAACCACTTGGCCCCCACTAACTGGTTAAATAAATCAGGAATCAATGGCAGTGGGTAAGGATTGCGTACAGTAATTTTATTAATCTCACGAAAGTCCAGACAAGGACGTAAACTGCCATCTTTTTTTTTTACAAAAAAAAATCCAACAGCCACAGGAGACTTGGAAGGCCTAATGTGACCGGCGGCCAAGCTTGTCTGTATGTATTCTTCCAAAGCCTTTCTTTCAGGAATAGTAAGATTAAATAAACGACTCTTAGGAAGAGTCGCGTCAGGGACAAATTCAATGGTACAATCATAGTCTCTATGGGGAGGCAAAACCTGCGACTCCTCCTCAGAAAAAACTCTCCAAAAATCCTGAATAGGTACAGGCAATTCCCCTCTATCCACAGCAGCAATGCGCCCGTTACAACACTTGTCATAACACTTAGGGCTCCAGGACTTAATTTCATTGGTAGACCAATCCAGTACAGGATTGTGCAATTTTAACCAGGGTAACCCCAATATTACTGGAGAAGGCAAATTATCCAATACCACCAAATCCAAATTCTCTTGATGAATACCATTATTAATAGTGAGGGGAAATTCACAGACCTTGTGAGTAACACTCTTCAAGGGAGAGCCATCGACAGAAACCACAGCAATAGGGGATGACAAAGTTTTAGGTTCTAATCTAAGTTTTTCCAAGAATCCCCCATCAATCACATTCAGAGTAGATCCACAATCCACAAATACCCGAAATTCAATTAATTCATCCTGAGCTGCAGTAGTGGCAGATAGGAATACTCCCTTAGAATTTAAACAGGCAATACGAGCATGACTGACCATTTTTTTTTCTTTCTTCTTACGAAGCACACAGCTCTTAATAAAATGACCAGAATTTCCGCAATAGAAACACAAGCCTTCAGAAAGTCGGCGGTCTTTTTCCTGAGAGCGGGGTGCCATCGCCCCAATTTCCATCGGCTCTCCATTGTCAGCACAGAACCTCTCAGGACTCGAAGCTGACATAGCAGAGGATTTGCTCTCATTAACCCTTTCACGCAGTCTCCTGTCCACCCGTATAGCTAATTGCATTGCCTCCTGCAAGTTTCCAGGTGTGGGATAAGCAATCAGTAAATCCTTTACCCTTTCACATAGCCCTGAAAGAAACAAGCTTTTCAAAGCAGAATCGTTCCACCCCACCTGGGCAGACCACCGACGGAAGTGAGAACAATATTTTTCCACATTACCTGATCCCTGCCTCAAACGTCTTAATTCAGACTCAGCAGATGAGACACGATCAGGATCATCGTACAACAAACCCAAAGCAGAAAAAAAACTATCCACTGATCTAAAGCACGGATCACTAGGTTGGAGAGAGAAGGCCCATCCCTGAGGATCTTTGCGCAAAAGTGACATTATGATCCCTATGCGCTGTGATTCATCACCAGAGGATCCGGGTCTCAAACGAAAATATAATAGACAAGCATTTTTAAAAGAAAAAAAATCTTGTTGTTCGCCAAAAAATAGATCAGGCAGACGTACCTTAGGTTCCACAAAATGCGCTCCAGAACAGCTACTCACGTGTTGTTGGAGCTTGGTCACCTCCAGAGAGAGTCCCTGCAAGCGTTGAGCCAAATCTTGCACCGAGACCATGATGGAAAACTGGAGGTCTTTCCTTAGAGAAATTTTTTTTATGGCTGGACTTACTGTTATGATCTGCTACAGAGACTAAGGAAAGAGAGGAGATCTGTCCCTACAATAGAACTAAACTAGATCCCTACGATGTAACGGGGAACCTGATCCTGCGATCAGACCCGCTAAAGTCCTCGGCTAGTCTGAACGCAGACCTATAGATGTGAGGGAGGGATCCCTACAAGATCTAGGGACTGGGAAAAGATGGACACCTCCTAGCAGAAATAGTAGCAGTCAAAGACAAACACACAACAAAAAGGCATAGGGGTCAGAAGACCTAGCAAAACTAACAGAGAACGGCAACAGAGCAACAAGCTAGCTCAACAGTAGTAAATACAAATGAAGTCCAGCAAAGCCAGGAGGGCGGAGCCGGATTAAATAGGCAAAATGGTCATGTGACCAGCAAACTAAAAAAAACCTAACAGGAGAGTTGTAACAACTATTTTTCACAGCGACCTGGTCTCAATAACTTCACTGACACACTGCAACAAAATTTAAATAGAAGCCAGAAATGACTGAGTTTGGAGCGAACTTATAGGTGATACGTGTGACAAAAAAAACACAGTTTTAAATAGCTGGCCTGTAGGTTACTATTTTTCACAGCGACCTGGTGTCAATAACTTCACTAACACACTGCAACAAAATTTGAATAGAGGCCAATATTTTCCACTTTCACTACAAATTTCTGGATTTTTATCGCTGCAATATGGAAAGGATCTGACTGTATTCTGCAGTGGCAACAAGCAAATGGAGGAGAAAATGGTGTTCTCTGGATTGCTTTTTAAGCAAATAATCAGGATTAAGATAAAAAAAAATTCTTCCTGGCCCCTGATACCTGGGGCTATTTCTAGAAATATCTGTAACAACAGCAGCAGACAGAACTGTAATGGAGTCTGTATGTGCTGTATGAACTGCAGTCTGCCACATACACTGCCTGCCTGCCTAGCTCCTGCTGTCACCACTGAATAGATGCAGCTGGATTAGTCCTCAGAAGGACTGTTAAGATGGATATATATAAATGTTGTGGTATACCTACACTAACTAATAAAAAAGCAAATCTCTCCCTAGTTCAGCAGCATCTCTCCCTACACTGCCTGTTTCCGGGGTAGACTGTGACGAGCATGGCGGCGCCAGGTCTTATATAGACCTGATGATGCTGTGCGGCCAGCCAATCACTGTAATGCCACAACCAACATGGCTACGGCATTATAGTGTGTGGCAGGCAATCCCTGCATGTTCATCAGCTCTCTAAGGAGCGCCAAACATGCAGGGAGGGGACCCGAGCTCCCGCCCGAGCAACCAGGAAATACTCGCAGAGCGCCGAGCATTGGCGAGCACATTCGCTCATCACTAATACCAACTTAAACCAAGCTCAAATTTTGTGTTTTTTCTTTGAATTTTTTTGCATTCTCTGCAAACTAGGGTGTGGACTCCCTTCCTAGAACTGCATAGTACATTTAAAAAGCTTTCCTTGGCTGGTGTTCACAGTTTGGGACCCAGTCCTTTGTCTGTCCTTATTCACACAGAGGTCAGTTTTGACACATGGTAAGGTTTTTAATATTAGACAGTGTAGGAGTTTCCCAAACGGGTTCACCTTGTTGCGGTGGGAAAGCTTTTATACTATTTTTGATCAAAAACAATGTTACTAAGAACCCTATTTTATTTAAATGCACTTGCTTTTTATTTATTTACAGCAGGGTTTATGTTTATTTTGCTTCTTGTAGGTTTTTCAGATTCATGTCCATTGTGAAACATGCATTTATGTGATGCATGTATACCAACTTAAACCAAGCTCAAATTTTGTTTTTTCTTAGTAGAAATACTTAGTAGAGTCATAGCGCCAAGTGCTACACATGGCTCCAGCTGCCTTCACAATGGAGGTATAAATATATGTATAGCTCTACCTCTTCACACAGTGTTAACAAACAAGGGAAGGTTAGTGGTCTGAAGTTTATGTATAAGTGATTAAATATTGAGAAAATAACAGGCCCTTGCATACAAGATGAAGGGACAGTATTGGACTTGGTGCAAATCAATTCACAGGACCCTGTCCATCGGCCATATCAGTAATTTTTGGCCACTGGACAAGAGCCCTGAGAACCGCCTCTTACATGACAGCATCCACTAATCTTTTCTTTATTAGCCGGCCTCATGTTCATTAAGTCACACTAATGATGTCTTTCTAGGCCAGCTAATAAAAAAAGAGCTGTGGATGCTGTTAAGAGGCATTTTCAGGGTTCACATCCAGAGGCCATAGATTATATTGGCATGGCCAATGGACAGAGTCTTGCAAATCGATTTGCACAAACTCTAATCTTTAGGAGTTGGCCAAAATTGAAAGAAGCAATCACAACATAGGGGGTGCAATAAAATAACAAAACAGTTTGAACTGATCTAGTAAATCCCCCTCTGCTCCACTGTTTCTGCTCTGACCATGCACCTTTGTCTGTTGCAACCCATCTACAGTACAGACCAAAAGTTTGGACACACCTTCTCATTTAAAGATTTTTCTGTATTTTCATGACTATGAAAATTGTACATTCACACTGAAGGCATCAAAACTATGAATTACCACATGTGGAATTATATACTTAACAAAAAAGTGTGAAACAACTTAAAATATGTCTTATATTCTAGGTTCCTCAAAGTAGCCACATTTTGCTTTGATGACTGCTTTGCACACTCTTGGCATTCTCTTGATGAGCTTCAAGAGGTAGTCACCGCAAATGGTCTTCCAACAATCTTGAAGGAGTTCCCAGAGATGCTTAGCACTTGTTGGCCCTTTTGCCTTCACTCTGCGGTCCAGCTCACCCCAAACCATCTCGATTGGGTTCAGGTCTGGTGACTGTGGAGGCCAGGTCATCTGGCGTAGCACCCCATCACTCTCCTTCTTGGTCAAATAGCCCTTACACAGCCTGGAGGTGTGTTTGGGGTCATTGTCCTGTTGAAAAATAAATGATGGTCCAACTAAACGCAAACCGGATGGAATAGCATGCCGCTGCAAGATGCTGTGGTAGCCATGCTGGTTCAGTATGCCTTCAATTTTGAATAAATCCCCAACAGTGTCACCAGCAAAGCACTCCCACACCATCACACCTCCTCCTCCATGCTTCACGGTGGGAACCAGGCATGTAGAGTCCATCCGTTCACCTTTTCTGCGTCGCACAAAGACACGGTGGTTGGAACCAAAGATCTCAAATTTGGACTCATCAGACCAAAGCACAGATTTCTACTGGTCGAATGTCCATTCCTTGTGTTCTTTAGCCCAAACAAGTCTCTTCTGCTTGTTGCCTGTCCTTAGCAGTGGTTTCCTAGCAGCTATTTTACCATGAAGGCCTGCTGCACAAAGTCTCCTCTTAACAGTTGTTGTAGAGATGTGTCTGCTGCTAGAATTCAGTGTGGCATTGACCTGGTCTCTAATCTGAGCTGCTGTTAACCTGCGATTTCTGAGGCTGGTGACTCGGATAAACTTATCCTCAGAAGCAGAGGTGACTCTTGGTCTTCCTTTCCTGAGGCGGTCCTCATGTGAGCCAGTTTCTTTGTAGCGCTTGATGGTTTTTGCAACTGCACTTGGGGACACTTTCAAAGTTTTCCCAATTTTTCGCACTGACTGACCTTCATTTCTTAAAGTAATGATGGCCACTCGTTTTTCTTTACTTAGCTGCTTTTTTCTTGCCATAATACAAATTCTAACAGTCTATTCAGTAGGACTATCAGCTGTGTATCCACCTGACTTCTGCACAACACAACTGATGGTCCCAACCGCATTTATAAGGCAAGAAATCCCACTTATTAAACCTGACAGGGCACACCTGTGAATTGAAAACCATTTCCGGTGACTACCTCTTGAAGCTCATCAAGAGAATGCCAAGAGTGTGTAAAGCAGTCATCAAAGCAAAATGTGGCTACTTTGAAGAACCTAGAATATAAGACATATTTTCAGTTGTTTCACACTTTTTTGTTAAGTATATAATTCCACATTTGTTAATTCATAGTTTTGATGCCTTCAGTGTGAATGTACAATTTTCATAGTCATGAAAATACAGAAAAATCTTTAAATGAGAAGGTGTGTCCAAACTTTTGGTCTGTACTGTATATACTACATGGTCACGCTCCACAGTGTTATTATCATGAATAAGGACAGTGTTTGGTTATAGCAATCATGTCCAAGTAGTCGGCATCATTGGAGTGGCAACGCCAGAGTAGTGGGGGATTTACCAAGTCTAAGGCCAAAGACTTTGAATTGTTAGAAGCTAATGCGTTGTCCATTCATACAGGTATTCCAATAAACTCATTAAATATGATTACTCCTAAACTAAATTTTATTAATTTTAATTTAGAATCAAATGTGATATATTGTAGGATGAGTGCTGGTAGCAGCTTCAAATAACTTGTGGACCTTAAACATTCGCCTTACTCTCATTTATAATAATGACTTAACTTGACAACCAATAGATAGACGTGTACACTGCCCAGTAAATGATGGATGACATCATTAAAGAGAACAAATTATTTTAGGCTACGTAGATAAATTTATAGACTATTGAGCCGAACTGGCAAGGTTATACAATTTGTATCAAGAAAATATAATATATTGGGAACTCCAATTAGAGACAATTAACCTACAGAGAATCTGGAGTACATTCCCACTCAAAAAACAGAGTATTGATAATTAAAAACACATATTTATTCCATCATTTAAAATATACATACAAAAGCGACAAAAATACATATACAAATAGTAAGTCATTCGGGGTGGAAGTCACACAACAGAGCCACAAAAATACTCAATCTTTATGCCCATCATATAATAATGTATATAGAATAGATAGGGTGATATCCAGCAATAAATGGAAGAGTAGTAAAGTGTCTAAGATTTAGTAAGGAATATCACACAAACACCCATAGAGTAATACCTATAGGTAGTTAGTTACCTGATAGAATCCCCCAACGTACAGGATCTAATGGGTTAAGAATACCATCGTATTTAAATCAGAGGGGCTTACCCATATGAGCTATAAAGATTAGCATGCGACTCTGAGAAGCCCCGACGCGCGTTTCGCGTTGGCTTCTTCGGGGGGCTGCTGTGGTTGTGGTCAGCTATTTGGCATACCTAAATACAATCCCGGAATTGGTGGCAGGTGGTGCCGCTGATTAAAGGCGGCGCATGAGCGGCAAGCAGAATCCCCATGGCGCGTCATGACAGGCGAAATTCCCGGTGGGAGTGCGGGCGGGAACAATGCGTTCCAAATGACATCACTGACCCGCACCACCATCGTAACGGAAGCCTCACAGGACGCGCCACATAGAGGAAAGCGCCGCGCATGCGCGGCACAGCGGCAGCCATCTTAAGTAAGGGACACAAAGAGGGCAAATGAGTATGACTAATAATACAGTGGTGTACACACACCACGGGAACAGACGCAAATGCTCATCAAGAAATCCGATGAATACATCTCCTCCCCCAGACCGCAACACATATAGAGTCCCCATATTCACAACACGTACCCAGGCTCTATACACTGGAGGGGAGAGGAAACAAAGAATACAGTGTACATCAATCACATAGATATTACAAATAGTGGAGACATATCACCAATGCACATTGCCAAATAAATCTTCATGATTGTCTCCAATCCAGATGCATTCTAATGGATCCAAAGAGTTTCCAGAATCTCTTCCCATCTTCATATTCTATCCAGGTAGGTTTCAAATTGTCCTCCAAAGAAAAGTGTCTCCTAAATGTCTAAGGACTAATGATACATAGTCCAAATGTCCAAAAATCAAAGCTCCGGAATGCATAGGTAGTATGCCGCCATAATGCACAAACTAAGGACAAATACAAAAATAAATAAATGTAAAAACCACATTTTAAAAACAAGGAAGAATGAGCAATTTCATAGGAAAGAGTCAAAACTGTTATGCTCATTAAGGCCACGAGGGGAAACCGTGTCCAGGATAGTAATCCAACGGCATTCACGCTGTGCCAAAATACGTTTATAGTTCCCTCCTCTAATCCCCAGATGCACCCGGTCAATACCACAGAATTTAAGTAAAGAGGGATCACAACCGTGGTGCAACCGAAAATGTCGGGGGATAGTTTTAAGGATAGAAAAATCCGAGACTTCCCTGGCTGCTAAAATATCCCTCACATGTTCCCTAACGCGCACACGGAACTCTCTAGAGGTAAGGCCTACATAGTTCAAATTACAAGGACAAGTGGCCAAATAGATTACATAACTCGAACTACATGAAATATAATGTGTAATCTTGAATTCCGTGTGTCCATGGACAGATCTAAAAGTTTTGGAACGCACAATATTCCTGCAGGCCAAACATGACCCGCAGGGATAACATCCCCATTTTTGTTTCGTAGGTCCAAAAGGAGCTGGAGTGGGGGCCACATAGTGACTATGGACCAGGGAGTCCCTCAAACTTTTACCTCTCCTGGCTGTCATCAAAGGTCTATCAGGTAAGATCCTATTCAGAGTTGGTTCCGTTTTTAAGACGGACCAATGTTTATTTAAGATCTCCCTAATTAAATGCCAATGACTGTTGAAGGTAGAGATAAATCTAATAGGTGGATTTGTCACCGTATTTTTGTTCGAGTTGGCCAGAAGTAGATCACGTGGAGTACTTTTCGCACGTCGATAGCCTTTTTTGATACTCCGTGCGCTATATCCCCTTTCACTAAATCTCCGGCCAAGGTCACGAGCACGAGCCTCAAAAACTGAGTCATTGGAGCAAATTCACTTCGTTCTAAGGTACTGCCCGACGGGGATGGCCCTAATAGTTGATGGTAAATGAGCCGATGTTGCATGTAATAGGGAATTTACTGATGTTTCCTTCCTAAAAACATCAGTCTGTAAAAGGCCATCCCCCCGGGCAGTAATCCTGATATCGAGAAACTCAATCTCTGTGGTGTGACATTTATAGGTAAGTTTAATGTTACGATCATTGGTATTTAAAAATGAGACAAAGTCCTGGAGCTCGCGCTCGGAACCCTGCCAGATGATCAGGACATCATCTATGTATCGATACCAGCACTGCGCATGAGAAGCGGCACCCGCTCCGTCCCCGAAAATCTCCCTCTCCCAAAATCCGAGAAAGAGATTAGCGTAGGACGGAGCACACGCCGCGCCCATCGCAGTGCCACGCTTCTGCAAAAAGAATCTGTCCTTGAATGTGAAAAAATTATGTGTCAAGACATATTGAAGTAATTCTAGGACAAGCGCACGGAGTGAGGCTTCCAGGCCACTATTAACAAGAAAAAACTCTGCCGCCCGTAACCTGTCATCATGTCCTATACTAGTATATAATGACTCTACATCAATTGCCGCCAGAACCATATCAGCATCCAAGTATAGGCCATCAATTTTCCGAAGGACGTCACCAGTGTCTCTGACATAGGAGGGGAGCGTCTCTACCAGTGGGTGTAGATAGTATTCAATAAACTTACAGACTGGGTCACAAAGTCCTCCAATGCCAGAGACAATGGGACGCCCTGGGGGCTCCACAAGACTTTTGTGAATCTTGGGGAGCAGATAAAAGGTAGGGACCACAGGTTCTTGGACACATAACCCCTCAAATACTTTTTTGGGGATAATCCCTTGTTCATAGGCCCTCTCTAAGATATCCCTAAGTTCTATAGAATAGGCTAGTAAAGGGTTCGAAGGTAATGATATATAAGAGGAGCGATCTCTAAGCTGTTTAAAAGCTTCTTTTTCATATTTCCTTATTGGCCAGACCACGACGTTTCCTCCCTTGTCCGCCGGTTTAAACACAACATCAGTAAGATGCTGTAACTCCACCAATGCTTTTCTCTGTCCCATTGTGAGGTTCTCATGTCTAGAATATCCAGACAGAGCCCTCAGGTCATTACTTACAAGTTTATTGAATATCTCCACTTGTGGGCAAAGGGAAAAGGTACTTACAGGTACTTTTCCTAATGCGATATTGGCCAGATCCACGACCTTCCCTCCCTTTTCCCTTTGCCCACAAGTGGAGATATTCAATAAACTTGTAAGTAATGACCTGGGACAGAGAAAAGCATTGGTGGAGTTACAGCATCTTACTGATGTTGTGTTTAAACCGGCGGACAAGGGAGGAAACGTCGTGGTCTGGCCAATAAGGAAATATGAAAAAGAAGCTTTTAAACAGCTTAGAGATCGCTCCTCTTATATATCATTACCTTCGAACCCTTTACTAGCCTATTCTATAGAACTTAGGGATATCTTAGAGAGGGCCTATGAACAAGGGATTATCCCCAAAAAAGTATTTGAGGGGTTATGTGTCCAAGAACCTGTGGTCCCTACCTTTTATCTGCTCCCCAAGATTCACAAAAGTCTTGTGGAGCCCCCAGGGCGTCCCATTGTCTCTGGCATTGGAGGACTTTGTGACCCAGTCTGTAAGTTTATTGAATACTATCTACACCCACTGGTAGAGACGCTCCCCTCCTATGTCAGAGACACTGGTGACGTCCTTCGGAAAATTGATGGCCTATACTTGGATGCTGATATGGTTCTGGCGGCAATTGATGTAGAGTCATTATATACTAGTATAGGACATGATGACGGGTTACGGGCGGCAGAGTTTTTTCTTGTTAACAGTGGCCTGGAAGCCTCACTCCGTGCGCTTGTCCTAGAATTACTTCAATATGTCTTGACACATAATTTTTTCACATTCAAGGACAGATTCTTTTTGCAGAAGCGTGGCACTGCGATGGGCGCGGCGTGTGCTCCGTCCTACGCTAATCTCTTTCTCGGATTTTGGGAGAGGGAGATTTTCGGGGACGGAGCGGGTGCTGCTTCTCATGCGCAGTGCTGGTATCGATACATAGATGATGTCCTGATCATCTGGCAGGGTTCCGAGCGCGAGCTCCAGGACTTTGTCTCATTTTTAAATACCAATGATCGTAACATTAAACTTACCTATAAATGTCACACCACAGAGATTGAGTTTCTCGATATCAGGATTACTGCCCGGGGGGATGGCCTTTTACAGACTGATGTTTTTAGGAAGGAAACATCAGTAAATTCCCTATTACATGCAACATCGGCTCATTTACCATCAACTATTAGGGCCATCCCCGTCGGGCAGTACCTTAGAACGAAGCGAATTTGCTCCAATGACTCAGTTTTTGAGGCTCGTGCTCGTGACCTTGGCCGGAGATTTAGTGAAAGGGGATATAGCGCACGGAGTATCAAAAAAGGCTATCGACGTGCGAAAAGTACTCCACGTGATCTACTTCTGGCCAACTCGAACAAAAATACGGTGACAAATCCACCTATTAGATTTATCTCTACCTTCAACAGTCATTGGCATTTAATTAGGGAGATCTTAAATAAACATTGGTCCGTCTTAAAAACGGAACCAACTCTGAATAGGATCTTACCTGATAGACCTTTGATGACAGCCAGGAGAGGTAAAAGTTTGAGGGACTCCCTGGTCCATAGTCACTATGTGGCCCCCACTCCAGCTCCTTTTGGACCTACGAAACAAAAATGGGGATGTTATCCCTGCGGGTCATGTTTGGCCTGCAGGAATATTGTGCGTTCCAAAACTTTTAGATCTGTCCATGGACACACGGAATTCAAGATTACACATTATATTTCATGTAGTTCGAGTTATGTAATCTATTTGGCCACTTGTCCTTGTAATTTGAACTATGTAGGCCTTACCTCTAGAGAGTTCCGTGTGCGCGTTAGGGAACATGTGAGGGATATTTTAGCAGCCAGGGAAGTCTCGGATTTTTCTATCCTTAAAACTATCCCCCGACATTTTCGGTTGCACCACGGTTGTGATCCCTCTTTACTTAAATTCTGTGGTATTGACCGGGTGCATCTGGGGATTAGAGGAGGGAACTATAAACGTATTTTGGCACAGCGTGAATGCCGTTGGATTACTATCCTGGACACGGTTTCCCCTCGTGGCCTTAATGAGCATAACAGTTTTGCCTCTTTCCTATGAAATTGCTCATTCTTCCTTGTTTTTAAAATGTGGTTTTTACATTTATTTATTTTTGTATTTGTCCTTAGTTTGTGCATTATGGCGGCATACTACCTATGCATTCCGGAGCTTTGATTTTTGGACATTTGGACTATGTATCATTAGTCCTTAGACATTTAGGAGACACTTTTCTTTGGAGGACAATTTGAAACCTACCTGGATAGAATATGAAGATGGGAAGAGATTCTGGAAACTCTTTGGATCCATTAGAATGCATCTGGATTGGAGACAATCATGAAGATTTATTTGGCAATGTGCATTGGTGATATGTCTCCACTATTTGTAATATCTATGTGATTGATGTACACTGTATTCTTTGTTTCCTCTCCCCTCCAGTGTATAGAGCCTGGGTACGTGTTGTGAATATGGGGACTCTATATGTGTTGCGGTCTGGGGGAGGAGATGTATTCATCGGATTTCTTGATGAGCATTTGCGTCTGTTCCTGTGGTGTGTGTACACCACTGTATTATTAGTCATACTCATTTGCCCTCTTTGTGTCCCTTACTTAAGATGGCTGCCGCTGTGCCGCGCATGCGCGGCGCTTTCCTCTATGTGGCGCGTCCTGTGAGGCTTCCGTTACGATGGTGGTGCGGGTCAGTGACGTCATTTGGAACGCATTGTTCCCGCCCGCACTCCCACCGGGAATTTCGCCTGTCATGACGCGCCATGGGGATTCTGCTTGCCGCTCATGCGCCGCCTTTAATCAGCGGCACCACCTGCCACCAATTCCGGGATTGTATTTAGGTATGCCAAATAGCTGACCACAACCACAGCAGCCCCCCGAAGAAGCCAACGCGAAACGCGCGTCGGGGCTTCTCAGAGTCGCATGCTAATCTTTATAGCTCATATGGGTAAGCCCCTCTGATTTAAATACGATGGTATTCTTAACCCATTAGATCCTGTACGTTGGGGGATTCTATCAGGTAACTAACTACCTATAGGTATTACTCTATGGGTGTTTGTGTGATATTCCTTACTAAATCTTAGACACTTTACTACTCTTCCATTTATTGCTGGATATCACCCTATCTATTCTATATACATTATTATATGATGGGCATAAAGATTGAGTATTTTTGTGGCTCTGTTGTGTGACTTCCACCCCGAATGACTTACTATTTGTATATGTATTTTTGTCGCTTTTGTATGTATATTTTAAATGATGGAATAAATATGTGTTTTTAATTATCAATACTCTGTTTTTTGAGTGGGAATGTACTCCAGGTTCTCTGTAGGTTAATACGTAGATAAATTTGTCATGGTGTGGTATAGTGTTTATGCCCGAGATAATTAGAATTATAAAGACGTATTCACTTATTAGCCATAACATTAAAACCTGGTGAAAGCGAATAACATTGATTATCTTGTGTAAACAAGGTTTTTGCTACTGCATTTGAGACCAGCCTGATGTAGGGGTAGATGCCCTGATTCCCATGGTGTATCAATTACTGTACTGCTTGCTGGAATATTTTTAAACCAATAAACTTTTTATTCAATTCTATTGGTAATGTGTATTCATTTTGTCTATCAAATCAGCCAAAGTAGGTATCCTGGGCTTCTTCCAACATAGCGCCAAACATTGTCTGGCTGCAATAAGGATATGAGAAATCCAACTTCTTACAGGAAAGGGAAGGTCATCCATGCCAATGTTAAGCACTGTTAGGTGGCCCGAGAGTTTTATACTAATACCCGTAAGAGAGTTAATGAGATCCTCCACTGCACTCCAAAATGTCTGGATCTTAGGGCAGAACCACCACATATGCCCAATATCCCCCAACAGTTGGTACCCCTTCAATCACATGGATGAGAGCTGGGGAAAAAAAGATGCAATCTTCAAAGGGCACATATACCAGTCTAACTGGATCTTTTTGATTTGCTCCAAGTGGTTAATACATGAAGAGGACTTAAGAATCCATCTAGTTGACTCCCACCACTGATCCAATGAGGCATTAAATGATAAAGCTTTTTCCCATTTTAGCATGTAACGGTACTTTAATTGGTTGTCTGTATCATGTGATAAGAGTTTGTATATATAGGAAAGGCTTTTGATTGGGGGTTTGAGGCGCTAAAAAGTCTGCCCCAGCCTGCGGAATTCCTAGGGAGGTCATTCACCACGAAGGAACGAGAGGTAAATAGGTGTCTAATTTGTAGATACTGGTAAAAGCAAGTCTTACTGAGACCAAATTGTTCCTGCAGGCAGATGAAGGGTCTGAGTCGAACAAGAGACCTAGTTTAGATATCTCCATTTTTCCCATTCCCCCAGGTACCAGTCTGGGATAAGTGCTTTGATAGTTCAGATAGAGATGTCAGACAGTAAAAAATTTAGGTATTGAGGATTAATATTCCTCCACAACTTTACTAAAGTAGAGTGTAAAGGTAAATTATAATCTACTTTCCCAAGTAGGGATGATACCAATATCCAAAGGGTAAACCCCAGAGGAGCATTTTGCAATTCAATCTGCATCCACTTCTGCACCCGATATTCATGTCACGAGCTCCAAATTGCGTCAAGTATGGAGGCTTTGTAGTAGTTAACTAAATGAGGGACCCCCATTCTTTCTTGATTATAGTGGTGGTACAGTACATTACGTGCTATTCTGGGTTTCCTTTTAGCCCAAATAAACTTACCTAGTAGTGACTATAATTTAAATATTTCTTTGGTAGGGAAGGTCAAGTGACGGCACCTAAAAACATAAAGGATTTTGGGAAAAATCAGCATTTTCACAGCTTGAATTCTTGCCCACCACGACAAGGGGAGAAGAGGCTGCCTATCAAGATCCACTTTCATTTACTGCAGCAGTGACTTAACATTATGTTGTACTAATTTTGTAGTTTTGGTTAATTTAATCCGTAGGTATGTAGCACCCCGAGGGCTCGGCTGCTACAGGGGTATTGCACCTCAAACCAGAGGTGTGATATTCCACTCCCGGGTAAGGATGGAGTGTGGACCAGGACTCGTTTAGCTGCATGCACCACACACACCCCATTTCCGAGGGACAGGTCAACGGTGCTCCCGCTAGACAGAAGTGCAGGCACGACAGCATCTGTCCCTGGCTGGAGTGGGGCGGGGGGTGGAATACCCAGTGGTGTAGGAGCAGATAGGGGCAGGTCTCTGGGCATAGGTAGGAGCCCATTGGTTGCTAGTCACCTGGGCTCGGGTGTTAGAAGGAGGTATATAAGGTGGGCACCATCTTAGGACAGTCAGTCAGTTGAGCCAGTTAAGAGTGAGAGGAGAAGACAGGAAGCAGAGCCTCTGCATGGGCTCTGCTCCGCAGGCAGGCCTTGTCAGAAGGCTGGAGCCTGAGAGAGAGAAGAAAGAACAGAAAGGAAAGTAAGAAAGGAACTGGAACAGAGGAAAAAGGAAGCAAGGAACACAGAGAAAGGCCCAGAGACACGAGGACAGAAGGAACCCCATATGCCCAGGAGATACAGGGTGAAAGGTTGGCAGAACAGGGTACCGGAACCCAAATTGGTGGAGGCAATAGATTCCTCAGCCAAAGACCGGAGGTTGTTACCACATCTTGATGCGACCCCTCACTACATCCACCAGGAAAGCATACCGCATAGGGTCAGGGAAACCGGAGATAGGTTTCGCCAAGAGAAGGCCCGAGGGAGCTGGACAAAGGTGGGTCACTGGTGGGGACGTCCAGAGAAAGGAAAGGAAGGGAGCCCTGTGCCACGCTCTGGAATTGCCTGGGAGTTGGTCGAGTCCCTTGCCTGGTGAACGCAGCACGGCTCAGGCGGTCCCTCATGTGCACAAGTGACCAGAATAACAACCGTGAGTAAAGCATTGGAAACTGCAATTACAAGTCTCTGTGTTTCATCGCCATACCAGCACCATCAGTACTGGGACGCTCACACCATCATCCCCAGCATCCACACTAGCTGCCATGAGGCAATACTTATTCCATACTCGGTTGCGCAAACTACATCAGCCTCAGCGGTCTGCAGCGCAGCGGTGGTCCCCACTGACCGCAATCCACGGGTGGCGTAGTCGGACAATTACAACACCAATAGACTGCCACTGGTTTGACCGCCCTGGGCACGGACCGGGTCACCGCCACGGAGAACTACAACCCCCCCCAGCGATCCGGCTCCGGTTATCCCCCTGCACAGCACAGGCCCAGGGGGTGCGTCAACTTTTGGCGTAGTCGGCAGGATCTTTACCAACCCGCCACAAGCGGGTATTGCGTGCCTGAAGAAGATCGTACATGTACCTTGAAAAGAAGTCTCCCGCCATTTCCAGAAGTTTCCCGCCGTCCGGAGTCGTTTCCCGCCATCCGGAGCCGATTCCCGTCATCAGACGCCATTTTGGACCGTTTCCCGCCATCTTCATCCGTTTTTCCCGCCCTGGCAGAGCGGACGCCATTATGTGCACACCAAAGGACAGCAGGAAGCCGCCTCCCATCGTGGGCCAGGTCCCAGAGTGGCGCCAAAGGAGGGGCCCGCCCCCAGCAACAATGAGTGCAGCAATGGAGATGTCCATCAACGTGGGGGGGCTGCCCCTAAAGGTGATTGTCAGCAGATGCCCCCAAGACCACCGCCCATGGGGGCGGATAGGAAAGAAAACTGCGGGGCCGGGCGCGGCCTGGATCAGTCTGGACCTGCTGCACCCGGAGATGGAGGGAGCAGAGAACTCCACCAGCACCCTGGCCCGCAGCCTGCTGCAAGCTGAGCCACCCTGCAGCCTGACTGAGTTGCTAGCCCAGCTGCCCAGGGACCCGGACAGTGCGCGCGCAGCGCTGGAAGACCTGAACAGGAGGATGGTCCGGGCGCAGCGGGATGTGTTTGTCGGGTGGAGAGAGGAGATGGCCCGGCAGCACGAAGGCAGCCAGCGGAGGACCCCGCCGGGACCGGGCAGCGCGCTTACCGCTGGGCGCGGAGAAGAGGGACCGGCAGCTGCAGACGACACCGCGGAGGAGGCCACGGAGACCGAGGCAGGTAATGGGGACGCCACCACCCCAAGCCCTGGGAACACCAGCCTGCCCTCACCCTCCACTGCGGGACCCGAAGCCCCGGGGACCGTACCTGACATCATGCCTCCACCGCCGCCAGCTAGGCCTCAGGCTGCAAACGTCACCGTCACGCCCCGCCCCGCGCTGTGCCCTCTGAACCAGGGCGCCGTAAAGCGGGAGATGTCACAGGCCGGGACGCAAGGCCCAGCACACCGCTGCCCCACCAGTGCCCCCTACCTTGGCGGTGCCACCCCCGGGCGCGACCAACAAGCGACCACCAGCCTGGTCGCAAGGCCGAGTGCCCCCGGGCGCTGCCACACGTCTGAAGCCCGCGGTGCCACCCCTGGATGCGGACCTGTATGCCCACCATACCAGCCCGGACGGGCTGCCCTTTGAGTGGCCACCGGAGTTTGCCAACCCCCGTCTCCGGAGAGAACAACCCCTGAGCGAGCCTCTGATCCCGGCCCCGGAGCCTGCCAACATCGCTCCACCCCCGCCGGAGGATGCCCAGTTTGCATGGGACCCCACCGGCGAGAATCTCATGGGGTTCACCCAGGAGACCCGGGCGGAAGCAGCCCAGCGCCTGGATTGCTGCCGTCAGCAGCTGGCCACCTTTGAAAGGGAGCGACGGCAGAGGCGCATCAGGGAGGAGCGACTCCAGGCCAGAAGCGCGGAACAGAAGAGGAGGGCCCGACAGGACTCCCAAGCCATCCGCGGTCCCAGAGCCACCGGGACCGTAGTAAAGTTCCAGCTAGAGCACGGCTGGGGCTTCATCAGAGACCCGGAGGCTGACACCGACGTCTTCGTCACTAGAAGGGACGTCGAAAGCCACTTGCCAGAGGGACATTACGGCCGTGACCTGTACCCTGGCGACGTGGTCACCTACACCTGGCACAAGGGCGCAAAGGAACTGTACGCCCTCCATGTCCACCGTCTAACAGAGGAGGAGCTGCGGTACCGCCCAGACATGGACTACCCTGAGGATCCGGACGGACCTGAAGACTACCCGGAAGAGCGAGGAGGACACCGTTACCAGTAAACGGTAAAATGGAACTGTTCCTGTTTTTGAAAGTGTGGTCCCCGTTGGGACAAATAGTGAACTGTTGACTGTTTAAAAGTTGCCCTAATCCCTAACCAGGCTGAGGACTGTGAGCAGCCATTCCCCTATCCCCACTGGCCGAGGACTGAGAGCGGCCAACCCCTTGTAAATAGTTGCGCTTCTTAAAGCGCCCCCTACTGGTTTTATACAAAAACCGCAACGTCTACCTCAAGATTAAATGGACTGTTGCACCTTTTCCTGGTCGCAAGTTGCACAGCGGCCAGAGTTCAAGAATCTGTTTGAAAATGTTTTACTTGAAAATGTCTTAAATGGAAAAGTCTATGTGCTGCTAAAATAGAAATGCCAAAGTTTTATATGGTGTTTTTACAAAAAGAGTTCCAGTGGCATTAGCAAAATGTTTTATAATGATTATACCAGTAACGTTAAAAAGAAAAGAGTACCTCCCATAAAGGGATGAGTTGTTGGTTAAATGTCTTATATGCGAGTGCATTCTAAAAAATTTGTATGTTTTAAATTGTTTTGCTCTTTTCCAGCCCGAGGACGTGCTGTGATTTACCAGGGGGGAATGTAGCACCCCGAGGGCTCGGCTGCTACAGGGGTATTGCACCTCAAACCAGAGGTGTGATATTCCACTCCAGGGTAAGGATGGAGTGTGGACCCGGACTCGTTTAGCTGCATGCACCACACACACCCCATTTCCGAGGGACAGGTCAACGGTGCTCCCACTTGACAGAAGTGCAGGCACGACAGCATCTGTCCCTGGCTGGAGTGGGGCGGGGGGTGGAATACCAGTGGTGTAGGAGCAGATAGGGGCGGGTCTCTGGGCATAGGTAGGAGCCCATTGGTTGCTAGTCACCTGGGCTCGGGTGTTAGAAGGAGGTATATAAGGTGGGCACCATCTTAGGACAGTCAGTCAGTTGAGCCAGTTAAGAGTGAGAGGAGAAGACAGGAAGCAGAGCCTCTGCATGGGCTCTGCTCCGCAGGCAGGCCTTGTCAGAAGGCTGGAGCCTGAGAGAGAGAAGAAAGAACAGAAAGGAAAGTAAGAAAGGAACTGGAACAGAGGAAAAAGGAAGCAAGGAACACAGAGAAAGGCCCAGAGACACGAGGACAGAAGGAACCCCATATGCCCAGGAGATACAGGGTGAAGGGTTGGCAGAACAGGGTACCGGAACCCAAATTGGTGGAGGCAATAGATTCCTCAGCCAAAGACCGGAGGTTGTTACCACATCTTGGTGCGACCCCTCACTACATCCACCAGGAAAGCATACCGCATAGGGTCAGGGAAACCGGAGATAGGTTTCGCCAAGAGAAGGCCCGAGGGAGCTGGACAAAGGTGGGTCACTGGTGGGGACGGCCAGAGAAAGGAAAGGAAGGGAGCCCTGTGCCACGCTCTGGAATTGCCTGGGAGTTGGTTGAGTCCCTTGCCTGGTGAACGCAGCACGGCTCAGGCGGTCCCTCATGTGCACAAGTGACCAGAATAACAACCGTGAGTAAAGCATTGGAAACTGCAATTACAAGTCTCTGTGTTTCATCGCCGCACCAGCACCATCAGTACTGGGACGCTCACACCATCATCCCCAGCATCCACACTAGCTGCCCTGAGGCAATACTTCTCCCGTGGGGAGTTATTCCATACTCGGCTGCGCAAACTACATCAGCCTCAGCGGTCTGCAGCACAGCGGCGGTCCCCACTGACCGCAATCCACGGGTGGCGTAGTCGGACAATTACAACACCAATAGACTGCCACTGGTTTGACCGCCCTGGGCACGGACCGGGTCACCGCCACGGAGGACTACAACCCCCCCCAACGATCCGGCTCCGGGTATCCCCCTGCACAGCACAGGCCCAGGGGGCGCGTCAGGTACACCATACCTTCTTCATTCCAAACGAATGGAAATTTACTTTGAAGTTCAGATTGCAGGCCCTTTCCTATCCCCACTCCATAAATCGTGGATTTAGTGGCGTTCAATCTGTAGTATGACACCTTTGTGAAGTCTGAGAGAGTCTCCATAGTGGCCTCTAGAGAGGTCCTGACATTTTCACAGGCGATAACAACGTCATCAGCATAAAGACCCACCTTATGAGACATATTCCCTATTTGAACTCCATGAATATTCGGGTTGGATCATATGGACTCCGCCAGGGGCTCCATCACCAGAGCAAATATTACTGGTGAAAGTGGGCACCCCTTGCGAGTCCCATTTGAAATGGAGAACCGCCCAGACTGGAAACCTGCCGCATTGACCGATGCAACCGGGTTTGAGTACAGGGACAGAATTACATCTTTAATTGGGCCTATCAGACTAAACTTCCTCCGAACCTCCTCTAGGTAGCCCCAGTGAACCCTGTCAAACGCCTTTTCAGCATCAAGTGACAGAAGAACACCAGGGCCGCCTCTCTTCTTCAGAGTCTCCAGAATATTTATAATGCGTCGGACCCCATCTTTGGTCTGCAGTCCCGGAATAAACCCCACCTGATCTGAGTCAACTAAGTCAGGCAGAACAATCATTAGTCTATTGGCAATAATTTTGGCCTACAATTTTAGATCACAATTTAAAAGTGATATTGGGCAGAAGTTGTGTGTGGGGCTTTTTCCTGGTTTAGGGAGAGTTGTGATACTAGCTTCAAGGTTCTGGGGGTTTATGGACCTATTATTTTGCCAATATTTGAATGTTTTAAGTAAATAAGGGGCTAAAATAGATGAGAATTGGTTAAAGTAAATGTTGGGCAAGCCATCAGGTCCCGGGGCTGAGTTCTTTTTAGATGTCGAAATCGCCTCCCTGATCTCCTGTAGGGTAAAGGGAGCATTAAGTATGTCAAGTTAGGATTGTGAGACTGCAGGAAGGTATATTTTTTGAAGATAACTATGAATTTCCTCCAAGGAAGGTTGGGGGACATCTGCATCCTCCCTTAAATTATAAAGTTTGTTATAGTATAACATAAATTCATTAGCAATCTCTATTGGGTGAAATGTCCTAGTCCCGTTGCTTTTATCCAGGAAGTCTATCCTACTTTTGCTCATCCTCTTTTTAACCCGTCTGGCCAGCAGTTTTCTCGCCCTGTCCTCTATGGCATAATATTGTGATTTGGATTTCTTTAATTTTTTTTCATAATTAAACAGTAATAGTCCCCTGTAGCGCTGGCGTCCCTGCCCTCTGCTAGGCAGGGACGCTGCTCCCCTCACCGCTCTGCTCCGTGCCCGGCGTCCTCTCCCCGCTCTGCTGTCAGTGCGCGCTCCTGCCCGGCGTCCTCTCCCCGCTCTGCTGTCAGCGCGCGCTCCGTCCCGGCGTCCTCCTCCTGCTCTGCTCTCGGCGCGCGTTCCTTCCCGGCCCCTGTGCTTAGGGCGCGCGCGCGCTCCCCTCCTCTTAAAGGGGCCGCGCGCGCCGCCCTAAAGAGTCCCCGGCCAATGGCCGGAGGACTTCATCATATAAAAGGCACCTCCTCCAAAATGGAGGTGCCCGAGCAATGTTGTTTGCACCTGTGTCTCACCTGTGCTTCAGCCCTCAGGTCCCGTTGCCAGTTACCTGCCAGTTACCTGCCAGTTACCTGCCAGTTACCTGCCTGATTCCTGCCTGAATACTTGTTACCTGTCTGCCAGTCTGGGGTCCGACGGTCTGCCTTACTACTCCTGTCAGTCTGTCTAAGGACCAGCCTGCCCGCTCACCTGGGAGCGCATATCAGTTACCTGCCTGCTTGCCTGAGGTCCGACGGTCTGCCTTACTACTCCGGTCAGTCTGTCTATGGACCAGCTTGCCCGCTCACCTGGGAGCGCTTCTCCGTTACCTGCCTGCTTGCCAGCCCGGAGGCTCCGTTGTCACGTGCTGTGACCACCAGCTATCTCAGAGACTCTTGCCCGCTCACCTGGGAGCGCATCTCCGTTACCTGCCTGCTTGCCAGCTCGGAGGTCCCGTTGTCACGTGCGGTGACCACCAGCTATTCCAGAGACTCTTGCCCGCTCACCTGGGAGCGCTTCTCCGTTACCTGCCTGCCTGCCAGCCCGGAGGCTCCGCCGTCACGTGCCGTGACCACCTGCTATTCCAGAGACTCTCGCCTGCTCACCTGGGAGCACCCATCTACCATCTGCCTGCTAGCCTACCCGGAGGCTCTGCCATCACAGGTCGTACCTACCCCTTACCCAGAGACTGCCCTGATCACTTGCCGTATCTCCCTGTCCGTTCACCCAGAGACTGCCCTGATCACTTGCCGTATCTCCCTGTCCGTTCACCCAGAGACTGCCCTGATCACTTGCCGTATCTCCCTGTCCGTTCATCCAGAGACTGCCACCCGCTCCCTTACAAGGGCCGCCCCCTTGTATAGTAGCTCAGAGGTTCCGCCTCCCGGACCCGTTACATCCCCTAATTTGTTGCCTAGTTTGAATTATTTCTTGTGCCATTTTACTTGAGGGGTGTTTTTTATTTAAGGCTTCTAAGTTACTTAGGTTGTCTAACAGATCGCGCAAGTTTCTCTATTTCTCTTTCCCATTGCCGCCAATTTTCTGAAAATCCATCTAACAAAGGCTTTATGAGCCTCCCATACTATTTCATCAGAGGTTGCCCCATTATCATTGGTGGAAAAAAATTCCTGCAGCTGTGATGCAACCAAATCTGTGGTTTCTTTTGAAGAGAGTTGTTGTGGTTAATTTTTTTAATATCTAGATATCATTATTAATTTAGATAAAAATAATTTATATTTTTGCTATGTATGAAGTCTGCTTGAGTGTTTTCTAATTTTACATTGTGGAATGTCTGACTAAGATACTTGTTTCCTGAAAAGTCCTTGACAAGAAGGTTTACGCTGAGCCAAGGGAAATTTGTTACTAATAAGTCTATTTCGGTTTTCTGTAACAATGAAGTTCTGTTCTGTCTAACTAATAAATATGGCGAGTCTTTGCTGCCACACAAGGAAGACTCTACCTGCTGACAATATATGTGTAACGGGTCTGGGAGGCGGAACCTCTGAGCTACTATACAAGGGGGCGGTCCTTGTAAGGGAGCGGGTGGCGACCAGGCAGGCAGTCACAGCAGGTGACCGGGACAGTCTCTGGGTGTACGGGCAGGAGGTCACGGCAAGTGACCGGGACAGTCTCTGGAAGAACGGGCTGGAGGTCACGGCAAGTGACCGGGGCAGTCTCTGGATGAACGGGCTGGAGGTCACGGCAAGTGACCGGGGCAGTCTCTGGGTGAACGGGCTGGAGATCACGGCAAGTGACCGGAGCAGTCTCTGGGTGAACGGGCTGGAGGTCACGGCAAGTGACCGGGGCAGTCTCTGGGTGAACGGGCTGGAGGTCATGGCAAGTGACCGGGGCAGTCTCTAGGTAAAGGGTAGGTACGACCTGTGATGGCTGAACCTCCAGGTAGGCTAGCAAGGCAGATGGAGGATGTGTGCTCCCAGGTGAGCAAGCGAGAGTCTCTGGAATAGCAGGTGGTCACAGCACGTGACGGCGAAGCCTCCAGGTAGGCAAGCAGGCAGGTAGCGGAGAAGCGCTCCCAGGTGAGCGGGCAAGAGTCTCTGGAATAGCTGGTGGTCACAGCACGTGACGGCGGAGCCTCCGGGCAGGCAAGCAGGCAGGTAGCGGAGAAGCGCTCCCAGGTGAGCGGGCAAGAGTCTCTGGAATAGCTTGTGGTCACAGCACGTGACGGCGGAGCCTCCGGGCAGGTAAGCAGGCAGGTAGCGGAGGAGCGCTCCCAGGTGAGCGGGCAAGCTGGTCCATAGACAGACTGACAGGAGTAGAAAGGCAGACCGTTGGACCTCAGGCTAGCAAGCAGGCAGGTAGCTGATGTGCGCTCCCAGGTGAGCGGGCAAGCTGGTCCTTAGACAGACTGACAGGAGTTGTAAGGCAGACCGTCGGACCACAGGCTAGCAAGCAGGTAGCAGGAATAGCTGGCAGGAAACAGACAGCAAACTGGCAGGACTCTGGCAGGAATCAGGCAGGTAACTGGCAGGTAACTGGCAACGGGACCTGAGGGCTGAAGCAGAGTAGAACAGTGCAACAACATTGCTCGGGCACCTCCATTTTGGAGGAGGTGCCTTATATATGGTGATGTCCTCCGGCCATTGGCCGGGGACTCCTTAGGACGGCGCGCGCGGCCCCTTTAAGAGGGAGGGAGAGCGCACGCGCGCGCCCTAAGCACAGTGGCCGGGAAGGAGCGCGCGCTGTCAGCAGAGCGGGAGGAGGACGCCGGGCACGGAGCAGGGAGGTGAGGGGAACAGCGTCCCCGTCTAGCAGAGGGCAGGGACGCCGGCGCTACAGTACCCCCCCCTTTAGCCCCCCCCTTTTTTTAGGCCAGACAGAAATTTAGCAAGGATAAGAGGGGCATGGATGTTCTCCCGGGGCTCCCACGTTCTCTCCTCAGGACCAAACCCCTTCCAATCTACTAGAAAAAAGGTCTTTCCTCTTACCCCTTTGGTGGCAAGAATGTTCTCTACCTCAAACTCGTCCTCAGCAGAAACCGGAGCAGGAGGCGTACCTGTAGACTTGGAAAAAGAGTTAAGTACCACAGGTTTGAGGAGAGATACATGGAAGGAGTTAGGGATCCGTAAGTTGGCCGGGAGTTTCAATTTATAGGCCACCGGGTTGATCTGACTGATGACCTCCAGGGGGCCGATGAACCGAGGCCCTAACTTATAAGAAGGTATCTTGAGTCCGACATATTTAGATGAGAGCCAGACTTTATCTCCGGGACAAAATTGTGGAGGATCCAGGCGTTTTTTGTCAGCGTGTCTTTTCATCCGTTCGGACGACTGAAGGAGTGCGGATCGGGTACTCTCCCAAATGGAGGAAAATTTGCCAACGAGAGATTCCGCAGCCGGGTTGTCCACAGAGGTGGAGACAGGAAAAGGAATCCGAGGATGCTGACAGAAGACTACAAAAAACGGGGATTTGGAGGAGGATTCGCTCTCGTGATTGTTATAAGAGAACTCGGCCCATGGTAGGAGATCCACCCAGTCTGAATGATGGGCATTAACGAAGTGCCGGAGGTAACTGGTCAGGTTCTGATTGATCCGCTCCACTTGACCATTGGACTGTGGGTGGTAAGCGGAAGAGAAGTCCAGGGTGACGTCTAGCAGTTTACAAGTGGCTCTCCAGAAGCGTGAGGTGAACTGTACCCCACGATCCGACACGATGTGGAGGGGCAGGCCATGAAGACGGAAGATGTGACGAATAAAGTCTTTAGCTAGCTCGGGTGCAGACGGGAGGCCTGGCAGGGGAACGAAATGAGCCATCTTGGAGAAGCGGTCAGCGACCACCCAAATGACCATACAACCGGCAGAGACTGGGAGGTCTGTTATAAAGTCCATTGCTATATGCTGCCAGGGGGCAGCAGGTACTGGGAGCGGAAGGAGGCGACCGGCTGGCAGATGTCTCGGAACCTTGTTGCGGGCGCAGGACACACAGGCAGAAACAAAGTCTATTACGTCCTTGTGCAGGGTAGGCCACCAGTAATGCCGGGTAATAAGCTGGAGGGTCTTTTTTTGACCGGCATGGCCAGCCAGTTTAGACGAGTGACCCCAGTGAAGGATCTTCTCCCGATCAGGTACTGATACGAACGTGTTTCCGGGAGGGAGACGATTTAGACTCACGGGAGCCACCTGCATTACTCTGGCGGGATCGATGATGTGTTTCGGATCTTCCTCGAGATCAGACACCAGAAAGGATCGAGACAAGGCGTCCGCCTTGACGTTTTTGTCAGCCGGGCGAAAATGAAGAACAAAATCAAAGCGAGCAAAAAACAAGGACCACCGGGCTTGGCGCGGGTTAAGTCTCTGGGCATGCTGGAGGTAAGCCAAGTTCTTGTGGTCCGTGTAAATTATTACTGGGTGAAGAGCCCCCTCGAGCAGGTAACGCCACTCCTCCAATGCCAGTTTAATGGCCAATAACTCTCGGTCTCCTATGGAATAATTGCGCTCTGAGGAGGAGAAGAGTTTAGAGAAGAAGCCGCAAGTTACCATCCTCCCGGAAGATGATTTTTGAGTAAGTACCGCTCCGGCTCCAGAGGAGGAGGCGTCAACTTCCAGGAAGAACTGCTTGTTGCCGTCCGGGCGATGCAGCACTGGGGCGGAAGAGAAGGCCTGTTTTAAGGAAAGAAAGGCCTCCTCTGCTTCGGGCAGCCACTCTTTGGGATTAGTACCCTTACGGGTGAGCGCGGAAATTGGGGCAGTCCGGGAAGAGAAGTGTGCTATGAAGAGGCGGTAGTAGTTGGCGAAGCCCAGGAACCGCTGAATGGCCTTCAACCCCTCCGGTCGAGGCCATTTCTCGATGGCAGACAGTTTCTCTGGATCCATTCGTAGGCCGGTCTGAGAAATAATGTAGCCCAAAAACGGAAGCGAGGTCTGCTCAAAGAGGCACTTCTCGTATTTAGCGAAGAGGTGATTCTGCCTGAGCCTGAGCAGGACCTGACGAACGTCCCTCCGGTGAGTCTGGAGATCCGGAGAGAAGACCAAGATGTCGTCCAGGTACACCACTACGCAGGAGTAGAGAAGGTCCCGGAAGATGTCATTGACCAACTCTTGAAAGACGGCAGGAGCGTTACAGAGACCAAAGGGCATTACCAGATATTCATAGTGGCCGTCCCGGGTGTTGAATGCCGTCTTCCATTCATCCCCCTGACGGATACGAACCAGGTTGTACGCCCCACGGAGGTCCAGTTTGGTGAAGATTCTAGCCCCTCTCAGACGATCAAATAACTCCGGAATGAGCGGAAGGGGGTACTTATTCTTCACCGTGATTTGGTTAAGGCCTCTATAGTCTATACAGGGACGGAGAGAGCCGTCCTTCTTTTTTACGAAGAAGAAGCCTGCTCCCGCCGGGGAGGTAGATTTCCGGATGAATCCCCTGGCCAGATTCTCCTCAATATATTCGGACATCGACCGGGTCTCAGCAGCGGATAATGGATAAATACGCCCACGGGGAGGAGTAGTACCGGGTAACAGGTCGATAGGGCAGTCGTATGGTCTATGAGGGGGTAGTGTCTCTGCTTCCTTTTTATTAAAGACATCAGCATAAGACCAATAAGGAATCGGAAGTCCAGGTAGATTAGCTGGGGTAGGAGAAGGACGGACGGGATGGACGGGAACCAGACAGGTCTTATGGCAGTCCTGTCCCCAGCGAAGGACTTCTCCGGTCTGCCAGTCAAGCACGGGTGCATGTCTCTGGAGCCAAGGTAGACCTAGCAAGAGGGCGTGAGACAGTCCAGGCAGAACATGAAAGGAGATACTCTCAGAATGCAGCATTCCCACCTGTAGAGTAATGGATTCGGTGATGAGTTGGATGGGGCGTGGTAAGAGACCCCCATCCACGGCAGCAACAGACAAGGGTACAGCCAGAGGTTTGGTGGGGATGCGGTATTTCTCTACCAGGGACTGTGAAATAAGATTCCCGGCTGCTCCAGAGTCCAGTTGGGCTAGTTCGAAATAACGGTTCTCCCCGCAGACGATTGAAACTGACAGCAGCAGAGATGGAGAGGATTTATTCTTGTCTAGGTTGACCTCTCTGAGCGAACCTAGACACAGGCGTTTCCCGACCTCTCTGGGCAGGCACGGATCCGGTGCTCCTTACTGCCACAGTAGAAGCAGCTCCCCTCGGCACGGCGTAAGTCCTGACGGGTTTTGACCATCTTGGTCTGGTCGACCTGCATAGACTCAGGAGAGTGTACCTGGGGAGAGATGGAGGGAGTGACGGGTTTCTGAAAGGTAGGAGCTAGACGTGGAAACCTCCTCTCACGGGTGACCTCTTTGGCACGCTCCTGGAACCGTAGGTCAATCCGGGTGGCAAGAGTTATTAGGTCATCGAGAGTGGTAGGAATGTCCCGACCGGCAAGTTCATCTTTAATACGGCCGGACAGACCCTCCCAGAAGACGGATACCAGAGCGTCTTTATCCCAGGCCAGCTCCGAGGCAAGGGTACGGAACCGTATGGCATATTGGCCCACGGTGAGACTTCCCTGACGGAGGCGTAGCAGAGATGATGCGGATGAGGTCTTCCGTCCGGGTTCGTCGAAGACTTTCCGGAAAGCCGTGAGGAAGGCAGGCAAGTCGGACACCAGGGGGTCTCCTCTCTCCCATAGAGGATTTAGCCAGGCCAGGGCCTCCCCGGTGAGATGGGACATGATGAAGGCAATTTTGGCCCGGTCGGAGTTAAACTGGTGGGACAATAGTTCAAAGTGCAGGGTGCACTGATTTATGACGCCCCGAGCCTGGGCGGAGTCGCTTCCGAAGCGAGGAGGTGCAGAAAGCCGGGGTCCGGGGTAGGATACCATGGTATTGGTGGGCAGCGGAGCTGCCGGGTTGCGAGTCATGGCACTGGCGGTGGTTGCTGGTGGAGCAGTCAGAGTATCCAGGCGAGAATTGACATTCCGCAGGTGACCCAGGATGGACTCCTGTTGGGACCTCTGACGGGACAGTTCATGACAGAGGTCCGAGAGCGAGGGAGCTTGGGTGCCACCGGGTTCCATGGCCCGAGCAAACTGTAACGGGTCTGGGAGGCGGAACCTCTGAGCTACTATACAAGGGGGCGGTCCTTGTAAGGGAGCGGGTGGCGACCAGGCAGGCAGTCACAGCAGGTGACCGGGACAGTCTCTGGGTGTACGGGCAGGAGGTCACGGCAAGTGACCGGGACAGTCTCTGGAAGAACGGGCTGGAGGTCACGGCAAGTGACCGGGGCAGTCTCTGGATGAACGGGCTGGAGGTCACGGCAAGTGACCGGGGCAGTCTCTGGGTGAACGGGCTGGAGATCACGGCAAGTGACCGGAGCAGTCTCTGGGTGAACGGGCTGAAGGTCACGGCAAGTGACCGGGGCAGTCTCTGGGTGAACGGGCTGGAGGTCACGGCAAGTGACCGGGGCAGTCTCTAGGTAAAGGGTAGGTACGACCTGTGATGGCTGAACCTCCAGGTAGGCTAGCAAGGCAGATGGAGGATGTGTGCTCCCAGGTGAGCAAGCGAGAGTCTCTGGAATAGCAGGTGGTCACAGCACGTGACGGCGAAGCCTCCAGGTAGGCAAGCAGGCAGGTAGCGGAGAAGCGCTCCCAGGTGAGCGGGCAAGAGTCTCTGGAATAGCTGGTGGTCACAGCACGTGACGGCGGAGCCTCCGGGCAGGCAAGCAGGCAGGTAGTGGAGAAGCGCTCCCAGGTGAGCGGGCAAGAGTCTCTGGAATAGCTGGTGGTCACAGCACGTGACGGCGGAGCCTCCGGGCAGGCAAGCAGGCAGGTAGCGGAGGAGCGCTCCCAGGTGAGCGGGCAAGCTGGTCCATAGACAGACTGACAGGAGTAGAAAGGCAGACCGTCGGACCTCAGGCCAGCAAGCAGGCAGGTAGCTGATGTGCGCTCCCAGGTGAGCGGGCAAGCTGGTCCTTAGACAGACTGACAGGAGTTGTAAGGCAGACCGTCGGACCACAGGCTAGCAAGCAGGTAGCAGGAATAACTGGCAGGAAACAGACAGCAAACTGGCAGGACTCTGGCAGGAATCAGGCAGGTAACTGGCAGGTAACTGGCAACGGGACCTGAGGGCTGAAGCAGAGTAGAACAGTGCAACAACATTGCTCGGGCACCTCCATTTTGGAGGAGGTGCCTTATATATGGTGAAGTCCTCCGGCCATTGGCCGGGGACTCCTTAGGACGGCGCGCGCGGCCCCTTTAAGAGGGAGGGAGAGCGCGCGCGCGCGCCCTAAGCACAGTGGCCGGGAAGGAGCGCGCGCTGCCAGCAGAGCGGGAGGAGGACGCCGGGCACGGAGCAGGGAGGTGAGGGGAACAGCGTCCCCGCCTAGCAGAGGGCAGGGACGCCGGCGCTACAATATGTCACATGTATTCTGTCTCTCTTCCTTCATCGATGAAGTATCTTAATTTGAATCTCACTGGCAATGTGAAGACCCTTTGCTGTCTATTCCAAAGTTCTCCTAAAAACAAAGAGGGTCTCCATAACAGTACATGGTGCCTGAAACCTGGGATTGTCATAACCGGACCTCCTCTGGACCCGTCAACAAGGATCTCTCTGGGAATTACTGAATGAAATCCGCGGTAAGTAATCCCTTGTATTACTACTAATTCAGTACTACCTAGAGGGCTCCAGGACGGGTAATTGGTGGTCCTAACAAGACAATCATTTTTGAACCCTTGCCAGTGATTGAATTTGTTGTCTTATATGTTTCAATGTGGTATCTAGATGAATGATTGACATATTGTTAAGTCGTATTTGATGAATCAGAATTTTTGTCCTCAGTGTCTGTGTTCTGTTTTGTGTAAGCTCAGGAGAGGGAAAATCATAGTAGCTGAAGTTCTTGCTTAGCCTGTATACCCAGACTGGGAAACATATAGTATAAAAAGTTACACTTATTGCAGATATAATTGTCATGCAGTGCCTTTACAAGGTACAAAAAACCCAAATACATGGTTGCTGAAGGCACGTCAATACCTGTAGGTGAGAGCGTGCCGTAACAGCAGCATAGCTCCAAAGTACATATAATAGCATGAGACAACGAGAGCTTTTAAATGCAAATAAGAAAATTCTTTATTGAATAAATATATAAATTGTAAAATTTCACATAGAGTCAGTAAAACATCTACAATGTGTTCAGAACAGAAGCAGACACCCCATCAGGATAACCACTCCAAGGAGTAAAGTGGAAGGTAATAAAGTTTACAAGTATACATAACCACATATCAGCACGTGACCACCTAACAAGTTAACTACTGAGAGGTAGAATTAAGTGAAGGGGAGCAGGAAATGCTGCTAAACCACCCCATAGCCGATCAAGAGCCAAACAGAAGGAGCAACAAGTGGTAGCCCTCCTAAAGAATTGTGCTGAACTGGAACATGAATGAAACCAGTAGTGGACACTTACCCTAGGACAGGAGACCCCCCAGTGGGATGAAAGGGTGCTAAAATAACTTCCCAACTCGCGTTTCGCGTTGACAGTGCGTTGCTTTCTCAAGGGAAGGTGTATTAGTGCCCTTCCAGGACCTTTAAGTATCCCCGGCAACCGGTCACGTGGTAAATCACGTGACCCGCGACCAACCAATGGTGTTGCTTTAAGCGGCGCATGCATGCACCACAGACAGTCAGCTGGGCCGACTGGTGCAGTGCGTGCACGGGCACAAAGACACCGGGAAGCGGTAAGGGGACGCGACCCCGGGAGGCGCATGCGCTCAGCAGTGCCACCAATGGTTGGCATAAATATATGTTTACCAATAATGCAGAGGAATGAACAGCCTGAGCCCCCTTAATACAGATAGTGGAATAGTACAGACAAAATCAAATGTTCAATATAAAGAGTACAACAAAACATCAATTAATAGTATATTCCACAAGACTGGAAAAGAGGGGGAGAGACATAATTTAGACAGACATAATGGAGGATGATTGGCAAATCTCCTCAAAGCCGATGATCTGTATTATAAAAAGCATTATATGGTAAATGTTGAGTTGCTTTTGAAGGCCAGAAACTGGAAACAAGAAGGGTCCTAGATGGAATATAGATTAATTAATATAAACATTAATAAACAACATAAATAAATTTGGGCAACAGTGGGAAAAATGAACACCAAAACATCAAATAGTAAAAAGAAAAAATATATAGGCACAGTAGAATAAAAATCGAATAAGGAATAGAAATTAAAAAGAAATGGGAAACAATGACCATGGGGGGATAAGGGAGAGGGGACAGCACTGGATATAAATAAATAATACCAAATAATAAGGAGATTTTTTTTCTTTTACGAAAGAATGTATGGTCAATACAATAAAGAACCAAAAAAGGGGGGGAAGGCAACAAAAAGGTTTGTCTAAAGGAAAGGGGCAAACTAAGGGATTCATTAAGGCCAATAGGGGCAATGGTGTCAAGTGTGACAATCCATCGTGCTTCGTGTTGTGCAAGAAGTTTTTTGATATTGCCACCTCTCGTCCCCAAATGTACCAAATCTATGCCTCTAATCTTAAGAGATCGAGGGTCACAATTGTGATGATTTTTAAAATGGCGAGGGATCGTTTTAAGATCCGAAGTATCTGTCACATGTCTCGCTGCACTAATGTCCCTGACATGTTCACGGACCCTGACTCTGAGCTCTCTGGAGGTGAGTCCCACATAAATAAGGGGACATCCACATGTAGCATAGTAGATGACATAGCTACTGCTACATGAGATCCAATGTAAGATCTTATACTGTCGGTCACCTCCAGCAGAGTCAAAGGTCTTGCAGCGAAGGACATTCGTGCAAGCCAGGCAGTGGCCACAAGGGTAGCACCCCAAAACAGGTTTGAAAGAGGACAGAAAAGTACTATTGGGGGGTACGTAATGGCTCTTTACAATAAAGTCACAGATTGCGGGCCCTTCTAGATGTCATGGATGGTTGCTCGCCCAAATAATTAGCCAAAGACGGTTCAGTGCTGAGGATGGGCCAATGTTTCACCAGAATTTCACGCATATTCCTCCACTGACTGTTATATGTGGAGATGAACCTGATTTTGTTGTTCCACGTGTCCTGTCTTTTTTGTTGATATAATAATTTGGATCTTGGAGTTTTTTTGGCCCTAGCATAACCTCTTTTAATTGAACGTCGGCTATAGCCGCGTTGTATAAACCTATTCTGAAGATCCTGTGCCTGTGCCTCGAACCGATGGTTGGAGGAACAGGCCACAGGTCGTCCGTCCAGACTGACGTCTTTAGAAAAACAACAGCAGTTAACGCTCTTATTCATGCTTCGTCTGCCCATGATCCCGCCACCATAAGGGCTGTCCCGGTCGGACAGTTTCTCCGGGTGAGGCGGATTTGTTACTCCAACCATCGGTTCGAGGCACAGGCACAGGAGAAAGCAATGCACTGTCAACGCGAAATGCGTGTTGGGAAGTTGTTTTAGCACCCTTTCATCCCACTGGGGGGTCTCCTGTCCTAGGGTAAGTGTCCACTACTGGTTTCATTCATGTTCCAGTTCAGCACAATTCTTTAGGAGGGCTACCACTTATTGCTCCTTCTGTTTGGCTCCTGATCGGCTATGGGGTGTTTTAGCAGCATTTCCTGCCCCCTTCACTTAATTCTACCTCTCAGTAGTTAACTTGTTAGGTGGTCACGTGCTGATATGTGGTTATGTATACTTGTAAACTTTATTACCTTGCACTTTACTCCTTGGAGTGGTTATCCTGATGGGGTGTCTGCTTCTGTTCTGAACACATTGTAGATGTTTTACTGACTCTATGTGTAATTTTACAATTTATATATTTATTCAATAAATAATCTTCTTATTTGCCTTTACAGGGTGTAGAAGGAAAACCTTTGAACTGGGATCATGTAGAAATAATTGCAATAGTAAGTGGAGCAGAAGGCTTGGTATTGTTATTTGTTTGGTTGTAAGAATCTCCCTAGCTCACAGAGCTCGAAAATCTGTGTTAGTACTTCCATAAAGATCTGTCTTCCGAGGCTCAAAGGAGACTGGGACAGGATCAGATCCGTCTTTCGAGGATCAGAGACTGGGACGGGATCAAATTTAGAGTCTGAGAGGTTCTAGGTGTGCTGAAGAGAGCTCTGCGGTAACTCTGGCACAGTGGTTGCAGTCATGGGGACTGGCAACAGTAAGGAATTGACTAACCTAAAGGGCGTGGCCCCAGGTCCAGCATGTGAGATAGTGGAGAGACTGAAAGGGAAAGAAGCAGTAGAGGGATGTGAAATAATATTGGGGAAATTTGGTATGGGAAAGTGGGGAAATTTGGAGGAGAAGGAATGGGAGAAATATATCTGCAATTGGGAAGGATGGTTGAAAGATAAAAACAAACTAGAGCAGGCTAGGATGTAGTTAGAAGTAGCAAAACGTCTCTCAATGAGTGAACATAAATCAGAAGAAACCAGGCATGGAACTGTCTATGTAATCTATGATAGTTTGAAAAACTCTCAAACCCCTGTAGTCTCTGTACCTGATGTAAATTCTGCACCCCCTTCAGCACCCCCGCCTTATGCTGGGTCAATGGCATGGACTTGCAGAGATTGTGGTCATCAGAATCAACCTGGGGTTAATTGTTGCAGGTCCTGTAGGTCTTCACAACCAGGGACAACACCCAGGGTGCCTCTTTTCCCTATGAGGACCACTAGTCATGTACAGTTTCAACCTCCTAGGATGGTTGATAATGTTCAGGTACACGATCCACCCCACGTATGGCCAATAGAAACATATCAGCCTTGGTCCCCCAGTGAACTTATTGCCCTCGCTACACAGCTCCTAGATCCCCGAAAACTCCCCTTAACATTTAGAATGCGCCTCCAGGGTGTTCAGGAGGCATATCGGGCCATATGGGATGATCTAGTTTCTGTCATTCTGCAGAAAGGCAGTGACCCCTTACTTATGGAAATTACTCAGATGCTGCCAGGCAAGGAACCAGCCATTAAAGATACATCAGAGTCAGGTCGGGTGATTATACAAAGGATGCAAAACTGGGCACGGGCAGAGTAGGATAAAAAACAAGACCTGGTACAAACTGTAGTACAGGATAAGGCTCAGTCAGTCTCAGAATATGCCTCTGTATTAGAACAAACATGGTTGGATTTTGGATATGAGCATAAAGATGATAAGGATCGCAGATTATTGTTGCAGTGTTTTATGAATGGTCTTAAACCTACGGTTCAGACTGTAGGACGCACTAATCGGCCGGAGTGGCGCAATATGCAATGGATTGATTTAAAGGAAATAGCCCGAGGTGCTGAACTAGAAAGCATGTCAAAGAAAAGGGTTAACTTGGCTCCTGTGCAGCCCAGGAAGGGAAGATGGGGGGGGAGAGGAGGAAGTAACCACCAAGGAGGAAATAGAGATTACAGCAATGTAGAATGTTGGTCTTGCCGGCAAAAAGGACATCTATCCATCAAATGTCCCGCAAAATCAACAGACACTGCCCAGCCCCCTCCATAGGAAACTGGCAATCCAGATATCTCCCTCTGCCCCGATGCCACCCCCCAGGGACCCACACTCACTGTCCCCGTGTCCCTGGGGGAGGGACAAACTATTTCATTCATGGTAGACACTGGAGCAGCCCTTACAGTATTAATGCAAGAACATGTTCCAGAGGACATTTTGTCCCCTGACTATGTGGCTTGTGAAGGGGTAGAGGGACCACTTACTAAATTACAAATAACTCATCCTCTCAGGTTAAATTTGCCTGACTCAATTTCAATTGTAACCCAGGTTTTAGTTTCCCCTGATGTGCCTTTTAGTTTGTTGGGAACAGATGTGTTGCAGAAAATTGGGGCCTGCATAGAATTCACTCCAAACGGCCCCAAGATGACCACCCCCTGGATGACGACACATTGTGTAGTCTTCTATCCCTAACAATTCCCACAGTTCTAGACAATACAGACTCTAAACCTCATTCCCATCCTGTTTGGCTTGAGGATATACCCAGTGAATTGTGGGCATGTAGCAAACTTGATGTGGGAAAACTACCCATCCCTCCGGTGATTGTAAAACTTAAACCAGGTGCCCAACCCACCTGTATAAAGCAGTATCCTTTAAGTGCTGCTCAGGATGCAGCAATACATGAGAATGTCCAGGAGCTTTTGTCAAGAGGTCTAGTTATTCCTATAACCTCCCCATTTAACACTCCCCTGTACCCAGTCAAAAAGAAAACCCCACCTGGACAGCCAGAAGCCTATCGTATGGTACATGATCTTAGGGCAGTTAATGCAGTAACTATAGTGGATACTCCACTTGCACCCAACCCCCATACTCTCCTGAATCAGGTCCCCTCCACAGCCACCTTTTTCACAGTGATTGATCTGGCCAATGCTTTTTTCTCTGTCTTCTTGTCCATGGAGTGTACCTCTTATTTTGCCTTCACCCACAGAGGTGCTCAGTATGCATGGGCAATCTTTCCTCACGGAGCTGCTAACTCCCCTTCCTTATTTTCCACATCCCTGAAGACTGTACTCTATTGATGCATTTCACACCCTCAAGCTCATTTTTTCTACCTCACCAGCTCTAGGTATACCGAATTATGACAAGTTTTTTTACTTTGTACTGCCACGAACAGGCTGGACATGCGTCTGGTGTCCTTACCCAAGAACATGGTGGTAGGCAGCGCCCTCTAGGGTATTACTCTGTAACCCTTGATCCAGTCATTATGGGTTCTCCTACTTGTGTTAAAGCTGTGGCAGCTGCTTCAAAACTTGTTAAAAAGACAGAGGACATCATGTTAGGAAGCCCCCTCACACTTCAAGTTCCTTATGCTGTATCTGAAATACTTCAACAGGCTCAGACCCATCACCTCTCAGCATCAAGGTTGACAAAATATGAAGTCTCACTCCATACACCTCCCCGTATAACTATCAAATGCTGTAATGTTCTAAATGCAGCTACACTACTACCAGTGGATTTAGAAAAGGGAGGAAAGTATCAGGATGGGGAAGAGGGAGAGACCATGAGCCAAGATTTGCCCCTGTTTTTCAAATTAGCAGATGAGGAAGCTCAGTTTGATATGGCACATGAACATGATTGTCAGGCATTGATGGAAGCTGAAATAAAGGGCTTGGCAAATATTACTGATGTACCACTCACTAACCTCTCTGCTGAGTATTTTGTAGATGGTTCCAGAGCTTGGGACAGTGAACAAGGAAGATTCATCACCGAGTATGCAGTAGTCCACAATGGTAAGGCAGTGATACAAGAACCACTCCCCTCCAGCTGCTCTGCGCAAGAGGCAGAGCTTAAAGCACTCGCTGCAGCGTGTAATCTGGGAAAAGGTAAAGGAATCAATGTATTTTCTGACTCGCAATATGCTTATGGTGTTGCATATGACTCTGGCGCCATTTGGCGAAGCCGTAATTTCTTGACCTCTGCTGGCAAACCTATAGGGAATGCGCAAGCGGTAGAGCAGCTACTCACAGCACTCACCCTTCTCCGAAGGGCAGCCATAGTCAAAGTGTCAGCACACACTCGGGAACAAACTCCCCTTGCAGTAGGGAATGCTTTGGCCGACCAGGCGGCTAAGGAAGCAGCACGATTACCTCTGACAAAGATACTGGCTATCGCAAGTGCGGGAACCCCAAGAGACTCAGAGTCAGGGAGTGCAGGAAGCCCCCTTTCAAATAAGGAGAATTCCCCTGCACCAGTGTCAGTGGCCGTGGACCTCGAACTACTGCAGGTCTTCCAGACCCAGGCTCCCCCCCACGAGCAGAATGCATGGATCAAAGCGGGCGCCGTACAGTCAGTGTCAGGGGTATGGCAGGTAAACAAACGTAATTGCCTTCCACGCTGCCTGTTCCCCATGATGGCTTGCCTTGCACATTCTCTGGTGCATAACTCAAAGGGTGTTATGTGTGCAGTGGTGCTACAAAACTGGTGTGCCCCAGGGTTCCCGAATACGGCTGCAAAGTATGTTCAAGAATGTCTAGTTTGTGCAAAACATAACCCTGGTAGGCCTATTCGAGTCCCACGAAAATGCACACCAAAACCAGATTACCCATTTCAGAGACTGCAGGTGGACTACATACAGCTACCTAAGGTGGGTAATTATGAATACGCCCTGGTATGCATTGACCTTTTCTCTGGGTGG
This sequence comes from Phyllobates terribilis, assembly GCF_046119375.1. Taxonomy (NCBI): domain Eukaryota; kingdom Metazoa; phylum Chordata; class Amphibia; order Anura; family Dendrobatidae; genus Phyllobates; species Phyllobates terribilis. The sequence continues at coordinate 882,562,608 of NW_027362761.1, forward strand.
CCAGAAGCTTGGGCGGTGACTAAAGCAAACACAAAAACTACTGCTAAAAAATTGATCAGTGAAGTGGTTTGTAGATATGGGGTGCCCGAAACAATAGAAAGTGACAGAGGAACCCACTTTACTGGGGAACTAATGAAACAAATCATGGTCACTCTTGGGATAGAACAGGCTTTCCATGTTCCCTATCATCCACAAAGTAGTGGGAAGGTGGAACGTCTCAATGGTACCTTGAAACTAAAAATTCAAGAGTGCATGGAAGAAACACACTTGTCCTGGGTAGATTGTTTGCCCATAGCATTGTATTCAGTGAGGACCGCCCCAAGGGGGAGGGAGAAGCTGTCCCCATATGAAATACTGTTTGGTAGTGTCCCTAAGACAGGGTTGTATTTCCCACAGCAGCTGCAGGCCTCCTATGGTTCTCTCACTGAATATGTTCTGGAGTTGCATAAACATTTGACTGTTACTCATAATCGTGTTCTTTCCTCTATCCCAGACCCCAATTGCCTCAGCGGCACTCACATTTTGGTACCAGGAGACTGGGTTGTGGTAAAGAGACATATGAGGAGACCACTGGAGCCCAGATACAGTGAACCATTCCAAGTGCTGTTAACCACTGCCACTTCGGTCAAGCTTCAAGGCATGGACACTTGGATCCACGCCAGCCATTGTAAAAAGATTTTGAACCCCAGCAGCAGCAAAGATGATGACCCTGTTCGTTTGGACTATGGTGATAGCAACCGTACCCTTTGCCCTAACTCTCCATGAAGCAGTTAAAGAGAACTGAGATAACAAACTGATAAAGCATCACCATGTCTTACTCCAAGACATGAACTCTAATGACCGTCCTAAGAACTGTTGGATATGCACCCATAGTCCAATATCCTCCAATACAATGCCTTATTTAGCTATTCCAGTGACTTTGAATGAAATGTTTTACTTAAGTAACTACACTTTTCCTATTAGATTAAGAACAACAAAGGAAAAGAAGGCTGTAGGTCTAACTGTAGCTGCTTGGGTGACTGAGCCATGGTTGTAGTTTAACAGGAGTGGTCCACCTCTAAGTCAGACTGAAATGCCTTGGGCGACCAGTCGTGTCGACCTCTCCTGTTATCAGAACTTTACCTCTTGCAGCTGTATTCAGATAAAATCCAGAGGGTTTCCTTTCTCTACAGCTGACTATTCAGAGTGTAATGGATCTGCTACCACTACTACGCAGTGTATAGCGGTTGATGCCACTCTCAATCCTAAGCTTCATTGTGTAAATATCACCTTGCAAAATCTAATATCAGGTTTTACCTCAAATGACACTCAGTATCAGGGAAAAATTATGGAACAATTAAGCACTACCTTGTTATCTAAATGGATTGCTAGTCAGTTCAACAACACTGTTGTTGGAGCACCAGAGAGTTTATATATTGTATTTGGACATCAGGCTTACAAGTGGTTACCCAATAATTTCACAGGAGTTTGCACATTGGCCTTTCTGACACCTTCTACTTTTACAGTACCACACACAGATATTAAATCAATCCCGCTACACACACTGTACAGACGAGCTGCAGACGACAAGCCCAGACCAAATGGTAAACCACATCTTGTAGAAATGGGGGTGGCTAACAAATTTTTTAGTGTCTTATTCATTTACCCATTCATAATGCAAATGTGGGATAAGTTGGTAGAAGCGACTGATTATCTAGATGACCAGATCTTCCAGATTCTTGACATTCTCAATACATCTAATATTGTACAGAAACAACTAATTGCAGTTACTAACCAACACACCATAGTGCTAGATTACTTGACTGTTAGAGAGGGCGGGATGTGTCAGATAATAGGACCTACCTGTTGCCACTACATAGACCCTGCCGGAAATTTCCAGGTAAAGACCAAGATAGAGATAGTTAGAGAAATGAGGGATGCGTGGCTCCAAGAACATCATGTCAACAAAGATTCCTGGTGGAGTGACACTTTCTCATTTCTTAATCCTGTCAATTGGTTCAAGGGTATAGGTGGATGGCTAATGGGTATCCTACAAGGTATTCTACAAATAGGGATTTTGATATTACTAGTGTATATAGTTGCCAGGATTAGTATATTTGCTATTAAAAGACTATGCAAGAAAACACACAAGATTAAGCATCACAGGCCTGCAAAATGTAATGCCACTTCTTCTATAAACATATATGATGAGATTTACAAGCAAGATATTTGTCAGTGAACGGGATTCGTCCCCTCCAGGCTTTTATAGCATGGGGTAGTAGCTGATGAATAAATTGTTTTGTAAAATAATAAAAAGGGAGGAGTTGTTGTGGTTAATTTTTTTTAATATCTAGATATCATTATTAATTTAGGTAAAAACAATTTATATTTTTGCTATGTATGAAGTCTGCTTGAGTGTTTTCTAATTTTACATTGTGGAATGTCTGACTAAGATACTTGTTTCCTGAAAAGTCTTTCACAAGAAGGTTTACGCTGAGCCAAGGGAAATTTGTTACTAATAAGTCTATTTCGGTTTTCTGTAGAAATGAAGTTCTGTTCTGTCTAACTAATAAATATGGCGAGTCTTTGCTGCCACACAAGGAAGACTCTACCTGCTGACAATATATGTCACATGTATTCTGTCTCTCTTCCTTCATCGACGAAGTATCTTAATTTGAATCTCACTGGCAATGTGAAGACCCTTTGCTGTCTATTCCAAAGTTCTACTTAAAACAAAGAGGGTCTCCATAGCAGAGTAAATATTCATTGAGTCTCCATTTAAAGGATCTTGGGACCAATGAGGTATCCGCAACATGTAGGGAGATTGGGGCATGATCAGACAAGGACCTAATACAAATATCAGCAGATTTACATCTGAGAAGGAGGTTATCATCATCCAAAAAGTGGTCAATGCGACTGTATTTGTTGTGCCTGGGGGAAAAGAAAGAATAATCCCTCTCCAATCCATGCATATATCTCCATACGTCATGAAAACAAAATTTTTTAATAATGGATTTCATTTCATTCCTATTTTGCGCTGGCTGAGAGCAGTCTACCATTCTATTCATCGGAAGGTAAAAATCCCCTCCAATTATCTTCAAACCTTTAGCAAAATCTTTAAATTTTTGGAGAAAGGATCTGAGGAACCCAATCTGGGAGAAATTAGGAGCATAAATAGAGGCTATTTTATATTGGACATCATTTAGGGAACAGTGGAGTACAATAAATCTGCCCTCTGGATCTTCTATTTTGTTATGAAGGGAAAAAGGGACAGAGTTTTTAACCAGGATACCAACCCCAGCTTGCTTTTTATTGTGACAAGCGAAAAATCTGTGCCGGAATCTATCATTATTTAGTCTATGGGTGTCTGATTCCAATAGATGAGTTTCTTGGATACAGATCACATCTGCTGCCATCTTGCGGATCTCCCTCCACAAGTGGGAGTGCTTACCCGGGAAGTTTAATCCCTTCACGTTAAGTGACATCCATTTAATACTCATATCTTATATATATAAAGAATATATCAGTTGACCAAAATATGCATAATATAGCTAACAGTGGCATCATAAATAATAATAAACCAGAAAGAAAAAATGCCCTGCAAACAGACATATAAACGCATTCTGTGACCCCGAGAGGGCAGTATGAAACATCCTTAGGCATGTGTAAGGAAAGAGAACAAGAAATAAGAACAAAAAAAAGGAAAAAAAGAGCTCACAGCGAAAACAGTCAAAAAGTCAGTAAAAGAAGTAAACCTTCTATAGTGGGGGAAGATCATAACAATGATCAGTCAATGCAACAAATGGAGCGTGATTACCCCAGCTCCAAATGGTAGACAAAAAATCTTGTATCACACACATGGCATTCAAATGTATGGGCAAAAGAGTCAGACCGTGTCCCATTCTGGGTTCAGCTTCTTCTTATGATGGTTATTAATTGGGGACCGCCGTTGATCCTGATCCTTCACTGGAGTAATTCACCATGAGAGCAACGGATTCTCTGCCTGGGGAGGAAATAAGCAGACGTGGGTGTCTTCTCCTCTATGGATCACCAGTTTCACTGGGAAACCCCATCTGTATCTGATGCCCTCATTCCTTAAAGCTGTAGTGTAGGGTTTGAACTCCCTTCTTTTGGCAAGTGTCTCAGCTGAAAGGTCAGGGAAAACAGAGAGACGCTGATACTCCTCTGGTAAAGCAGGATTTTTCCTCAAAGCCTGCATAAAGGCTTCTTTAGTGCCAGGAAAATGTATTCTTGCCAGAACATCTCTTGGGAGACTGGGGTTCAAAGCTTTCGGTTTGGGGATTCTGTGGATGCGATCAACTATCAGTTTGTGTGGCTCTAATTCTGCCAACACTTCCCCAAGGAATTTATCAAAGAACTTAGGCAGATCCCGGTCTGAGATGGACTCTGGGACTCCCCGGATCTTAACATTGTTCCTACGGGATCTATCTTCTAAGTCCCAGTTTTTATTCCGGATTACAACCATCTCCTCTTTCAGAGCTTCTTGCTCATCAATTAGGCTATTATGTGATTTAGTGAGCTCAGCCATTTTGGATTCAAGGTGGTCGGTGCGTTCACCCAGTGATGATATTTCCCCTTTAAGATCCTCCACCATGGCCCTCAGATCAGCCTGCAGAGATTTCCTCAGTGAGGCCAGTAAAGACTGCATTGTCTTTTTAGTAAGCGGGATGTCTGCAGATTCTGCCTCCCGAGCTTCTCCCCCTCTCCCATCTGTAAGTACCTACGTGCGTCTGTGTGAGGATTGGGATGAGGAGGCCCTGGACGGCGCCATCTTCTCTGCTGCTGCAGCGTGCGGGTCCTTGGGGAAGAGGTCTGTCACCTTCATGGGTGAGGGCTGATTCTGACCTCTGGTTCGCCTGGGTTGTGGCATCTGAGGTGGGGAGTCTGGTACAGGGGATTTCAGGAGTTTATCTGGCCTGTGTGTTGCTATGAGAGCTGCGTTAGAGCTGGGGATCACAGAGCTCCAGGATTATGCTGCTGGTGCCATGAGCTGCCAGGCCACGCCCCCGCTTGCTGTAATTTTGATATAATCACTGTTTTACCTGCTGAAGATCTACCAGTTCTCTGAATGCTGAGCTCTCTATTAGTGATGGGCGAGCATTAAAATACTCAGGTGCTCGTTAGTTGGGTTGAGTAAATCGTAATCCTTGGGTGCTTGACCTAAGTAACGAGTATAATGGAAGTCAATGGGAAACGGGAGAATTTTTCCAGTGGCCCTCCCCGAATGTTTGGAGGGGGTCTAAATATTGATCAAATCGATGGAAATAGTGCTGAAATGGCATGGGAATAGCATGGAAAACACTCCTGGAAGCATTTCTGAATCCCAGGTCGCTGCCGTGATCAATGTTGTCAGAGTATTACGTCACTTTTAAGGACTGACCATAAAACATACAAAAGCGAAGCTAAAATGGATTTTCCTGGAAAAAAATGTTAAGAAACATTCTTTCCAGGATAATGGCTTGTATATGAGGCAAAATAAATAAAAGAAAAAAAAAATTCTCCTCCATACCTTGGGCTATGTTCACAGGTAGTGTTTTTGCTGCGTTTTTGCACGTTCACATTGCTTTGAACAGTGAAAAAAACATTCACCAGTAAATGTAATTTTAACATTTTAATACCTTATCTGGCCATGTGGTGTGTGAGACATGATCAGACACATCCTGTTTCATTTATGAAGAAGGGACTCTGAAAGTCCCATTTTTTTTTCAGGGCCATCAGGTGGACCTTACTATTGTTAGAGGGCCAGCATTCGGCCCTCACTATTGTTAGAGGGCGAGCAGGTGGCCCTCACTATTGTCAGAGGCTATTCGGCGGCCCTTGCTGAAATTTTAGAGGTCCAGCATTGGGCCCTCACTCAACATTTTTAGAGGGCCAGCAGCCAGCCCTCACTAAGCATTTTTGGAGGGCCAGCAGCCGGCTAAGCTTTGCATAGCCGCATATTGCTACTGCAATATAATGTATCCATCTGAGGTGGTCACATTTTCTTTTTCGTATATATTGTGTAAAGTTTGAAACTTTGAGTGCCAGCAGGCGGCCTCCACTATTTTTAGATGGCCAGCAGGCGTCTTGTGAACAAATGAGACCAAGATAGAGCTTTTGGTTAAAGCAGATCATTCAACTGTTACTGTAAATGGAATAAGGCCTACAAATAAAGGCCTTGACTTTGTGCATAATGAAATGTGAAGATTCCCAAAGGATTTTGAGTCGCAATGTAGTGCCCAGTGTTAGAAAGCTGGGTTTGCATCCTAGGTCATGGGTCTTCAGGAAGGCAATGACCCCAAATATACTTCAAGAAGCACCCAGAAATGGATAGAGACAAAGCACTGGAGAGTTCTCAAGTGGTAATTCCAGTTTCAGTAGCGTAAAGTCTCCCACCACTACCTCTTACATACAGAAGCTACAGAGAAACGGCAAATGAACAAATTGAATCAGTTAATTTTGCCTGCTTCGATGAATTTCTGAGTACAGATCACTGTAAAAATCAGGAATTTGTCAGTGAGTTTTTTGAAAAAAGCAATCAAGTTATAGACAGTGGAAGAGATGTATGTGACATGAATGAAGACTCATTTCCAGCAGATGATATCTAGCACCTGTCCCTATACTAAATGAAGCTCACAGGGGTATTAATAGGGAACAGAATATAATTTTTTTTTTTTGTTTGCAGCAGCTCGGACTATAAGGCAATAAACCCTGACTATATGCCTGCAATATGCTATGCTGTATGCTTAAGAGAGGTAATATTGTAGAATATAAAATAGATTTGAATCGGCCCTGAAAAGAAGTGTTTTTGTACGAGGCAGCACCAAACTGTGGCGGAACGCAAGCAACCCTGCCTTCTTAGATGAATTTCTGAGAACAAATCACTGTAAAAATCACAAATCTGTCAATGAGTTTTTTTTTTAAAAAGCAATCAAATTATAGACAGTGTAAGAGATGTACAGTATGTGACCACAATGAACACTCATTTCCCCCAGATGATACCTAGCACTTATCCCTATACTAAATGCAGCTAACAACGGTATTAATAGGGAATAGAATAGACATTTTTTTTTCGATTGCAGCACCAATGACTGTTATTTCATGAACTCTGATGGGGAATATAGTGGAGCGTTTTGCATCTACTCAGCTTGATATGGAGGAGACCAGGATCTTGTGTACTTACTGTACAAAGTCTCCTGAACTGGCTGTGAAATTCTTTACGCAGTGTGAGAACTCCCTATGTGACGACCACCTGACAGCCCACAAAGCACTGGATCATATACTGATAGAACCCACAGGCTCTTTTGGTTTCCAAAAATATTCCCTCAACTAGAAGGTGGAGACTCAGAAAGGCATTTTTTCACATTACTGAGGAGTGGGTCTCCTAGACTGGTAAAGCGTATGCACTAAGTGCAAGGTATGCCAAAAATTAGAAAGAGGCACTCCAATACCCCTTTGAAGAGATGTAGTGGAGAGCCTCGGAATTTTTTTTCCCATTATTAAGGAGTAGGTATCCTAGACTGGTAATGCCCATGCACTTATGGGCTGAAAAACATTTACCCCTGGGGGTATGCATATATATATATTAAAGAATGTAAGAGGTAGGCCTCTAAAAATTGTTCATGCAGGCATCATAAACACCCTTAAAAAAATTAATGGAGGGATTGCATGATGATCACCCTGTTGATATGTTGGTGGAGGAGGAGGAGAAGAAAGAGGATGACATATATAAGACAAAATCCTGAAGCATATACCCATGTCTGGATGGGAAGGGGTGCATTGGAATACACCAGAAAAAAAATGGATTTGAGTTTATGTTCCGCTGCTGTCATCCGGTGATGTTAGGCCAATCCAGCCTTTGTTCATTTTGATAAGAGTCAGCCTGTAAGCATTTTCTGTTGACAGGCGGATGTGTCTATCAGTTATAATACCCCACTCTGACAAAACGCTAGTGGCAGGGGAGGTCAGGAGCTTCAAGACGTAGAGAAACAGTTCATGCCACTTGTCCAGCTTGGATACTCAATAGTTGTAGGGCACAGAGGAATCATGGTGGATGCTGGTACAGTCAGCAAGGTACTCCTTCAGCATCTTCCAAAACTTTTCCCTCCTTGTCAGAGTACTCTGCGCATCAGGGCCTGGGTGCTGGGAGGGTCTGGGAAAACTGTCTCAGACCTTTGAGAGTGTTCCCCTGCATCTGCTGCATCTGATATGTGTCTCCCTTGCCTGTACTCCTTTGTTGTTCAAGGAACTGTGACCTCTTCTGCCAGCATTGTCAGATGTGAATTTTTTAAAAATAATTCTTCAACTAGGGCCTTCTGGTACTGCAACCTTTTTGTAGACCTCTCCGCCAGGAGAAGGAGAGATAGAAAGTTCTCCTTGTAGCGCGGGTCTAGAAGGGTGACCAACCAGTAATTAGTGTTGGCCTTGCGTACAATGCAAGGGTCACAGGAAATGCAGCAGAACATAAACTCAGCCATGTGTGCCAGACTGCCAACAGTCAAGACTTCCATGTCCCCACCTCATCCTTCCCCTGATCCTACTCCTCGTCCTCCCTCTCCTTCTCCTCTTCAGGCCATCCATGCTTAACAGATGGGATGAAGGTGGTGTGGGTAGTACCGTCTGTAGCGCAGGGAAGCAGCTCCTGTTCCTCCTACTCCTCCTCCTCTGTATCACACAATCCGCGTTGAGAAGATGAGATGAGGCTGTGTAGCATCACACTATATAGTTTCTTGCTCCATCTCAACTTGCTCTGCCTGCAAAACCTCCTCTTTAATTGTGAGCAGCGAGTGTTTCAGTAGACAGAGAAGCGGAATGGTGATGCTGACTATGGCATCATCGCCACTCACTATCTTGGTGGAGTCCTCAAAGTTTTAGAGAACTGCACAGATTTCCAACAACCATGCCCACTCATCAGCTTTTATGTGCGGAGGCTGACCAGAATACCGACGGGCGTGTTGGACCTGGTACTCAACAACTGCCCTCTGCTGCTTCCAAAGCCTTACCAACATATGTAACGTTGAGTTCCAATGCATGGTGACATCACACACCAGTTGGTGAGCTGGAAGTTAGAAACACTGCTGAAGCACTGCCAGGGCGGTGGAAGCTGTAGCTGGCTTGCGGAAATGGGCACACACATGGCATACTTTCACAAGCAGCTCAGGCAGATCAGGGTAGATTTTGAGAAATGGCTGAACCACTAAGTTGAGCACATGGGCCAGGTATGGTACATGTGTGAGGTTGCCAAGCTTCAGAGCCGCCACCAGTTTATGGCCATTGTCACACACGACCATGCCTGGCTGTAGGTTCAGGGGTGAAATTCACAGATCAGTTTGGTCTGTTAGACCTTTTAACAATTCTGCGGCGGTGTGCGGTTTGTCACCTAAGGAGATTGGCCGAGGCAGTGCTGCAGCGCTTCCAGCATGTGAATGATGTTGTAATTTCAGAGATTGAGGCTGAGGAGGAGGAGGAGGTGCAGGAACTGCTGTAGAAGGTGGGGGGATCCTTGATTGAACCAGGGCCCGCAATCCTCGGTGTCGGTAGCACATGTTCCGTCCCAGGGTCCGACTGGGTCCCCGCTTCCACAATATTCACCCAGTGTGCCATCAAGGAAAGGTAGCATCCCTGGCCACAAGCACTTGTCCACGTGTCCGTGGTTAACTGGACCTTCCCAGTAACTGCGTTGGTGAGGGGACGGGTAATGTTATGGGAAATGTGCTTGTGTAAGGCGGGGATGGCACACCGGGAGAAATAGTGCCGACTGGGGACTGAGTACAGAGGGAAGGCCGCCACCATGAGGTGGCGGAAAGCTTCCGTCTCTACAAGCTTACATGGCAACATTTCCAGTGCAAGCAGTCTGGAAATGTGGCCGGTTAGTATTGTGGCCTGTGGGTTGGTGGCTGCGTATTTGCGCTTGCATTCCAAGTACTGGGGTAGGGACAACTGAACACTGAGCTGGGACAAGGACATGGACGTGGTTGCTGATGGTGGTTGCAAGTGTGCAATGACAGGTGCAGGGTGGGAAACATCTTTGCCTGTGCCATGGACAGAGGATTGGCGTGCACGAAGAACAGGGGAAAAGGCAGTGGTGTCAACCACAGACAGTGTTTCAGGACCCTGGCGTTCGGCCCTACTAGTCGGGTGCTTTGCTGTCATGTGCTTGAGCATGCTGGTGGTGGTCAGGCTGGTAGTTGTCCTGCCCCTGCTGATGCTGGCACGGCAGATGTTGCAAATGGCCTTTTTTGGGTTAACTGGACAGTCTTTAAAAAAATGCCAGACTCTGGAAGTAATAACCCTTGGACTAGCAACTTCCCTCGTGTTGGTGTTCCAGGAAGTGGTTGCCCGTCTTGTGTCTCTGGCCACTCCACTGTCTCAGGCATTTTTAACAAAAGGACCATTACAATTATTGTAATACTGCTATTGAAGGTATTACCATATGATACTATACCATACTATACCAGTGTAAAAACTCATTTGAACGAAAAGGGGTAGATTTGCAGTTGTCGATGCAGCCACTTAACAGTTGATGGAGCTGTGCTGTTCCACTCTGCAATTGATCACCTCCCGCCACATCCAGGACTAGGAATAGCTGATCATCAGTGTGACGCGCCCCCTGGGCCGTGTATGCACGTGTGTGAGTTACCCGGAGCCGGGTCTCTGGGGGTTGTAGTCTCCGTGGCGGTGACCCAGTCCCGTGGCTCAGGGTGGTCAGACCAGTGGCCGTCTTTTATAGGGTTTTTATGATTTAATGTCTGACTACGCCACCCGTGGATTGCGGTCAGGGTGTACCGCCACCGCGAGGCAGACCGCTGAGGCTGGTGTGGTGTGCGCTGCAGAGGATGGGATAACTCCCCATGGGAGGAGTATAGCCTCAGGGCAGTGAGTGTGGATGATGGGAGTGATGGTGCACGGGTGAAGCAGGAACAACTCAGAGTCTTTGCAGTGCAGTTCAGGGTCTTTACTGATGATGATAAGGCAGATCCTCCCGGGAGTACTGGCTAGCATAAGGGGCCTGGTCAGTCTGTGACAAAACAGGAGTTCCCCTGGCCAGGTGGAGTTGTAGGCCTCCCCGTCTATCTGCACTCTTCCTGGCTACCTTGCTGTAAGCGAGTGGAAGTAGCCCACGTCCCTGAGTATACCGTGTGGTGCTCACCCGTATGGCTAGTGACTTGGACCCTCTGGTAGCTTCCGCTCCTCGATGGCGGTACCGGTCCCTTGTGTGTGTGACTGAGCCTCCGGGCTTCCTATGGCCAAAGGACCTGGAATCCCCTGCCGGCTGGTTTCTGCTGCTGGACTTAGAGATCCTCACAGCCTCGGACTCCATTGTCCGGTCGTAGTGTCTTCAGCAAGGACGAGCAATATCTGCTTCCAGTCCCTGGCACTCAGCTCCTGCAGAGCTCCTAGCTGTTGCTTTCCCTGTGTCTGGAACTTCACTCCAGGCTCTAACTCAACTAACCCCGCCCCAGATCCAGTTTATATAGGGCAGGTTCCTCCCCTATCTGGTCTGGGACAGGAGGTGTTGCATGTTCAAGGGCTCCTGACCAGGGAACCTCCCACTTGCTCTCAGACGTGATATTTCTATCACTGTGGCAACCAGACCCCTGGGGTGCCACATTCCCCCCTAGTGAAATTTAGTACTCCGGGACTAAACACATTTTTGAAACATAATATAACAGGGTATAAACAATAACAGGAAAAAGTACATTTTGTCTTGATGGTCACGGCATTTCCGTAACCGGGTGTCCATATCACCCAAGGTGAAGTCTTAGAACAGAGTAGGGGACCTGTCCAAAGCAAACCCCAAACGTTGGCCCTGGGCGTGGCTGCAAGGCGAAGCGAACTACTTTGGACCACACGGGGCCACGCCAGACAGGTTTTTCTTCCGTGGCCGTCTTTGCAAGAGGCACCAAGTGCAACTATTTACAATGTAGTTCCGGTTATTCAGCGTCCATAACCTGTCAGTCCATGAACTAGGAAAACTAGAAAGACATAATTAATAACCAGGTAACAAAAACATCAAACATTTTCAACTTTTACGCATGTACAGGTAGATATATACTTGGCATTAGATTCTCCAGCGAGCGGGCATCTGTCCTCTAGTGCTCCTGGTGGACCTACGTAACCCACTATCTGGCTCTGCACTACAGGGTGTAGGAGGTGTTGCGGGTAGGCCTGGCAGCTTCCTGCGTATTCTTTGGCTTACTAGGGGCACGACAGGCTCACTACTAGCAGAGGGTTGATTCTTCTGGGCTGCTTGTATGGATCCTTCTGCCTCCTGGGCTGGCTGTTCTTCTGACACTACCTGTTCTTCTGTAGGCCCTTGAGGGGATGGCTGGAGAAAGGTGAGGATGGTTACCACGACTGCGTTGTTGATTTGAGTCCAGGACCGGGGAAAGTCTCAGAGTACGGTACTGATCATTTCTTCCTTTTCCTCTGCGGGTTGAAGGATATCCTGATCTTCTTCAGCACCTTGTAGCTGCTCGGGACACTTCTTCAGGTGGTCTCTGGAGACAGTGGCTGTGGTCTCTCCTCCATCCTTACTGATGACACATACTTTTGGGTTCTCATGGGTTGAGGGCAGTACGGTGTATGGGTCCTTCTCCCACTGGTCATCCAACTTGTGGAGCCGTCTCTTCCTCTTCAAGACCTGCTCTCCAGGTGCCAGGGGAACAGCGGGAGCATGTTGGTTATAAGTCCTCTCTTGCCTTCCTCTTGCTTGAGACAGACTTCACTCCACGGTCTCCTGTACTTTCCGGTACTGCTGCTGCCGTTCCGTGTCCCAGTCTGCTTCTGGTGAGGTGTCCTCGGGTGTCAGGACTCCCATCTCCAGGTCAATTGGCAGCTTACCAGGCCTTGCGCGCATCCGGTAAGCCGGGGTGCAATTTGTAGCATTCACCGGGATATGGTTGTACAAGTCGATCAGGTCTGGCAGCTTCTCTGACCACAGGCTGCGTTCTTCCAGGGGCAACGTCTTGAGGAGATCAATGACGATATTGTTCATTTTCTCACACAGCCCGTTGGTTTGGGGGTGGTAAGGCGTTGTCCTTATCTTCTTGCAGCCATACAAGTTGCAGAACTCCTGGAAGACCTCCGCTTCGAAGGCTGGACCTTGGTCAGTCAACACTTGCTCTGGATACCCGTGTGGACAGCAGAAGTGCTGCTGGAAGGCTCTAGCTGCTGTTTGAGCCGTTAAGTCCTTGACAGGGACCACCACCAGGAACCGGGAGTAGTGGTCTACGATGGTGAGGGCGTAGACGTACCCGGACCTACTCGGAGCTAGCTTCACATGGTCCAGGGCTACCAGTTCTAGTGGTTGCTTCGTGATGATGGGCTGCAGGGGGGTCTTCTGGCTGGCACGGTCCTTCCTCCTCAGGTTGCACGGGCCGCAGTCTCTGCACCATCTCTCAATGGCCCCTCTCATGTTTACCCAGAAGAACCGGTCACGCAACAGGAACTCCAGCTTCTTCCATCCGAAGTGCCCTGCTCCGTCGTGGTATGCCTCCAGGACCATAGCCGCATCCCGTCTTGGGACCACTACCTGCCAGGTCAGCTCATGTGTCCGGGAGTTGACAGTTCTCCGGCACAGCTTCCCCTTGTAGAGAAACAGTTTACTCTTTTCCTTCCACAGCTGTTTGGTCTCCTCCGGGGCGTCTGGGTCAAGTCGGGCATCAGCCTGTGTCAGCATTTCCTTCACCAGACGGACTGCGGGGTCACTGTCTTGAGTCTCTGCCCAGCTGTAGTGGGGTAAGGGATTGAACGTAGCAGAGTGCCTGTCCCTTACATGGTGGGAATACTGGGTAATCCCATGACGATGGAACGCAGGGAGTTCGATCTCTTCCAGTTCCTCTGGATCTTCCCCTCCGTCCGGTAAGTTCGGCATCCTGGACAGGGCGTCCCGCCCGGTATTTGATGGTGAATTCATAGTTGGACAGGCGGGCCATCCATCTCTGCTCCAGGGCACCAAGTTTTGCAGTGTCCAGATGTGTCAACGGGTTGTTGTCCGTGTACACGGTGAACTTGGAGGAGGCAAGGTAATGCTTGAAACGTTTCGTCACTGCCCACACCACTGCCAGGAACTCTAGCTTGAATGAGCTATAATTCTCAGGGTTTCTCTCTGTGGGCCGTAGTTTTCGGCTGGCGTAAGCGATTACCCGTTCTCTCCCCTGCTGGATCTGGGACAGTACGGCTCCTAGCCCGATGTTGCTCGCGTCCGTGTGGAGGATAAAGGGCTCGCTGTAGTCAGGGTACGCCAGGATTTCATAACCCGTGAGGGCCATCTTCAGCTGGCGGAAGGACTCCTCTTCCAGCTTTTCCCACCTGAAGGGTGGCTTATGGTTTTTGGCCTTCCTGGATTGACCTATCAGGAGGTCCTGCATAGGAGCTGCCATTTTGCTGAAATCGGGAATGAATCTTCGGTAGTAGCCTACCAACCCGAGGAACTGCCGCACTTCCTTTATGTTGGAGGGTCTCGGCCAGTCCTTAATCACGGTGATCTTATCGGGGTCGGGAGCCACTCCGTCGGCACTCACCACGTGTCCCAGGTACTGTACCTTTGGTTTCAGCAGATGACACTTGGAGGGTTTCACCTTTAGGCCGTAGCTTGCCAGGGCATCAAACACCTCTGCCAGGTGTTTCAGATGGTCCTCTTAGGTTTTGGAATAAACGATGAAATCGTCCAGGTATAACAGGACCATCTCGAAATTCCGGTGTCCCAGAGAGCATTCCATCAACCGCTGGAAGGTTCCTGGTGCGTTGCAGAGCCCGAACGGCATACAGTTGAATTCGCTGAGACCCATCGGGGTGGTGAACGCAGTCTTCTCCTTGTCCGCCTCTGCTACAGGAACCTGCCAGTACCCGCTAGTAAGATCCAAAGTGGAGAAGAAGTTAGCAGATTTTAATGCAGCTAAAGATTCTTCTATCCTAGGTAACGGGTACGCATCTTTGTGTGTGATACGGTTGACCTTTCTGTAGTCTACGCACATTCTCATTGTGTTGTCCTTCTTTTTCACTAGAACCAGTGCAGCTGCCCAGGGGCTACAGCTGTCCCTGATTACCCCAGCCTCCTTCATGTCTCGCAACATCCCCTTTGCATGCTGATAGTGTGCAGGGGGTACAGGTCGGTATCTTTCCTTTATGGGTGGATGGTCTCCTGTGGGGATGTGAAGCTCTACCCCCTTTACTCGCCCGAAGTCTAGCGGGTGTTTACTAAAGACTCTTTCGTACTCCTGAACCACCCGGCAGACTCCCTGTTTTTGGTGTGAGGGAGTGGAGTCAGTACCCAAATGCAGCTGCTGACACCAGTCCTCCATTTGTTTCTTAGAGCCGTTACCTTCCTCTGGTTGAGATGGAGGCAAGGGTTCTACGGCCTTTACAGAATTTTGGTTTATGGTGAATAGAGATGAGCGTTGTTCTACTCGAACTGTTCGCCAATCTCAAATTCGAGCTGTTTTGGGCGGTGTTCGAGCCGTTCGGCGAACACGAACAATTTGAGAAAAATTCGGCAGTTCGAGGTTATGTTCGATAACTGTTCGTGCACCAAAATCATAACTGGATTTTTTCTCAGTAATGATGAAAATTAATGTTAATACGCAGTTTGAGTGTACAGCGGGGTGGGGGGAGGGGCAGGGGATGGATCTCTGCAGGAACAATGAAGATCTCCATTTTTTTTTCTCTTTCCCGCATTTACAGTGGGGAGGTGCAATCTGTCAGCCTATCAGCAGCGCACACACGGAGCGAAGTGCTTTTTTTCACACAAGCAAGGGCATGTGTCATTGGCAGTGTATGTCACATGTCCTTGCCCTATAAGACCAAGCCATTTTCCCCGTCGCCACCATTTTCTCACTGCTGCAGCTGCGTGTTAGACGGCACCGCTGTTGCTGTGTGCGCTATACCTTGTTAATTTCAAGCCAATTTTCGCACAAATATACAGATAGCTTGGGAGTAGGGAATAGTTGTGATTGCAGTCCTTTTAAGGACTAGGTTACAGCATTTCCTACGACTTTTATCAGGCAGGTCTGTGCTCTTAAATAGATAGGTTGTGGGAGTAAAGACTAATTGTAATTGGAGTCCTTTTCAGGACTAGGTTACATCAGTTCCTATCAGTTTTTGCCAGGCAGGTCTGTGCCAGTGCTGTGCAAGTTTTTTTCACAGCATTTGGCTGAATCTAGCAAAGCTAATCCTTTTTGGCCTATTGCAGAGTGTGTTAGTCAGTGGAGTAGCCTATCTGTGTTGCAAGATATACCACCTGTGTATAGAATACCAATTTTTTTACTGCACCTAGTGAAGTAAAATCTTTTGGGCATAGCATCATTCTATTAGTCCATCTATACTGACCTCCATCAGGTTGCAAACTGAATCTAATTTTTTTCTGCATCTAGCTCTGAAAAAATATTGGGCTTCTAGCTGTGTGTGGGTCTTGTTCTATTAATCCATCTATACTGACCTCCATCAGGTTGCAAACTGAATATAATTTTTTTCTGCATCTAGCTCTGAAAAAATATTGGGCTTCTAGCTGTGTGTGGGTCTTGTTCTATTAATCCATCTATACTGACCTCCATCAGGTTGCAAACTGAATATAATTTTTTTCTGCATCTAGCTCTGAAAAAATATTGGGCTTCTAGCTGTGTGTGGGTCTTGTTCTATTAATCCATCTATACTGACCTCCATCAGGTTGCAAACTGAATATAATTTTTTTCTGCATCTAGCTCTGAAAAAATATTGGGCCTTCTAGCAGTGTGTGGGACTTGTTCTATTAGTCCACCTATACTGACCTCCATCAGGTTGCAAACTGAATATATTTTTTTCTGCATCTAACTCTGAAAAAATATTGGGCTTCTAGCAGTGTGTGGGACTTGTTGTATAAGTCAATCTATACTGACCTCCATCAGGTTGCAAACTGAATATAATTTTTTTCTGCATCTAGCTCTGAAAAAATATTGGGCTTCTAGCTGTGTGTGGGTCTTGTTCTTTTAATCCATCTATACTGACCTCCATCAGGTTGCAAACTGAATATAATTTTTTTCTGCATCTAGCTCTGAAAAAATATTGGGCTTCTAGCTGTGTGTGGGTCTTGTTCTATTAATCCATCTATACTGACCTCCATCAGGTTGCAAACTGAATATAATTTTTTTCTGCATCTAGCTCTGAAAAAATATTGGGCTTCTAGCTGTGTGTGGGTCTTGTTCTATTAATCCATCTATACTGACCTCCATCAGGTTGCAAACTGAATATAATTTTTTTCTGCATCTAGCTATGAAAAAATATTGGGCTTCTAGCTGTGTGTGGGTCTTGTTCTATTAATCCATCTATACTGACCTCCATCAGGTTGCAAACTGAATATTATTTTTTTCTGCATCTAGCTCTGAAAAAATATTGGGCCTTCTAGCAGTGTGTGGGACTTGTTCTATTAGTCCACCTATACTGACCTCCATCAGGTTGCAAACTGAATATATTTTTTTCTGCATCTACCTCTGAAAAAATATTGGGCTTCTAGCTGTGTGTGGGACTTGTTGTATTAGTCCATTTATACTGACCTCCATCAGGTTGCAAACTGAATCTAATTTTTTTCTGCATCTAGCTCTGAAAAAATATTGGGCTTCTAGCTGTGTGTGGGTCTTGTTCTATTAATCCATCTATACTGACCTCCATCAGGTTGCAAACTGAATATAATTTTTTTCTGCATCTAGCTCTGAAAAAATATTGGGCTTCTAGCTGTGTGTGGGTCTTGTTCTATTAATCCATCTATACTGACCTCCATCAGGTTGCAAACTGAATATAATTTTTTTCTGCATCTAGCTCTGAAAAAATATTGGGCTTCTAGCTGTGTGTGGGTCTTGTTCTATTAATCCATCTATACTGACCTCCATCAGGTTGCAAACTGAATATAATTTTTTTCTGCATCTAGCTCTGAAAAAATATTGGGCCTTCTAGCAGTGTGTGGGACTTGTTCTATTAGTCCACCTATACTGACCTCCATCAGGTTGCAAACTGAATATATTTTTTTCTGCATCTACCTCTGAAAAAATATTGGGCTTCTAGCTGTGTGTGGGACTTGTTGTATTAGTCCATCTATACTGACCTCCATCAGGTTGCAAACTGAATATAATTTTTTTCTGCATCTAGCTCTGAAAAAATATTGGGCTTCTAGCTGTGTGTGGGTCTTGTTCTATTAATCCATCTATACTGACCTCCATCAGGTTGCAAACTGAATATATTTTTTTTCTGCATCTATCTCTGAAAAAATATTGGGCTTCTAGCTGTGTGTGGGTCTTGTTCTATTAATCCATCTATACTGACCTCCATCAGGTTGCAAACTGAATATAATTTTTTTCTGCATCTAGCTCTGAAAAAATATTGGGCTTCTAGCTGTGTGTGGGTCTTGTTCTATTAATCCATCTATACTGACCTCCATCAGGTTGCAAACTGAATATAATTTTTTTCTGCATCTAGCTCTGAAAAAATATTGGGCCTTCTAGCAGTGTGTGGGACTTGTTCTATTAGTCCACCTATACTGACCTCCATCAGGTTGCAAACTGAATATATTTTTTCTGCATCTACCTCTGAAAAAATATTGGGCTTCTAGCTGTGTGTGGGACTTGTTGTATTAGTCCATCTATACTGACCTCCATCAGGTTGCAAACTGAATATAATTTTTTTCTGCATCTAGCTCTGAAAAAATATTGGGCTTCTAGCTGTGTGTGGGTCTTGTTCTATTAATCCATCTATACTGACCTCCATCAGGTTGCAAACTGAATATAATTTTTTTCTGCATCTAGCTCTGAAAAAATATTGGGCTTCTAGCTGTGTGTGGGTCTTGTTCTATTAATCCATCTATACTGACCTCCATCAGGTTGCAAACTGAATATAATTTTTTTCTGCATCTAGCTCTGAAAAAATATTGGGCTTCTAGCTGTGTGTGGGTCTTGTTCTATTAATCCATCTATACTGACCTCCATCAGGTTGCAAACTGAATATAATTTTTTTCTGCATCTAGCTCTGAAAAAATATTGGGCCTTCTAGCAGTGTGTGGGACTTGTTCTATTAGTCCACCTATACTGACCTCCATCAGGTTGCAAACTGAATATATTTTTTTCTGCATCTACCTCTGAAAAAATATTGGGCTTCTAGCTGTGTGTGGGACTTGTTGTATTAGTCCATCTATACTGACCTCCATCAGGTTGCAAACTGAATATATTTTTTTCTGCATCTACCTCTGAAAAAATATTGGGCTTCTAGCTGTGTGTGGGTCTTGTTCTATTAATCCATCTATACAGACCTCCATCAGGTTGCAAACCGAATATATTTTTTTTCTGCATCTAGCTCTGAAAAAATATTTGGCCTTCTAGTAGTGTGTGGGACTTTCTCTGTTAGTCCATCTATACTGACCTCCATCAGGTTGCAAACTGAATATATTTTTTTCTGCATCTAGCTCTGAAAAAATATTGGGCCTTCTAGCAGTGTGTGGGACTTGTTCTATTAGTCCACCTATACTGACCTCCATCAGGTTGCAAACTGAATATATTTTTTTCTGCATCTACCTCTGAAAAAATATTGGGCTTCTAGCTGTGTGTGGGACTTGTTGTATTAGTCCATCTATACTGACCTCCATCAGGTTGCAAACTGAATCTAATTTTTTTCTGCATCTAGCTCTGAAAAAATATTGGGCTTCTAGCTGTGTGTGGGTCTTGTTCTATTAATCCATCTATACTGACCTCCATCAGGTTGCAAACTGAATATAATTTTTTTCTGCATCTAGCTCTGAAAAAATATTTGGCCTTCTAGTAGTGTGTGGGACTTTCTCTGTTAGTCCATCTATACTGACCTCCATCAGGTTGCAAACTGAATATATTTTTTTCTGCATCTAGCTCTGAAAAAATATTGGGCCTTCTAGCAGTGTGTGGGACTTGTTCTATTAGTCCACCTATACTGACCTCCATCAGGTTGCAAACTGAATATATTTTTTTCTGCATCTACCTCTGAAAAAATATTGGGCTTCTAGCTGTGTGTGGGACTTGTTGTATTAGTCCATCTATACTGACCTCCATCAGGTTGCAAACTGAATCTAATTTTTTTCTGCATCTAGCTCTGAAAAAATATTGGGCTTCTAGCTGTGTGTGGGTCTTGTTCTATTAATCCATCTATACTGACTTCCATCAGGTTGCAAACTGAATATAATTTTTTTCTGCATCTAGCTCTGAAAAAATATTGGGCTTCTAGCTGTGTGTGGGTCTTGTTCTATTAATCCATCTATACTGACCTCCATCAGGTTGCAAACTGAATATAATTTTTTTCTGCATCTAGCTCTGAAAAAATATTGGGCCTTCTAGCAGTGTGTGGGACTTGTTCTATTAGTCCACCTATACTGACCTCCATCAGGTTGCAAACTGAATATAATTTTTTTCTGCATCTAGCTCTGAAAAAATATTGGGCCTTCTAGCAGTGTGTGGGACTTGTTCTATTAGTCCACCTATACTGACCTCCATCAGGTTGCAAACTGAATATATTTTTTTTCTGCATCTAGCTCTGAAAAAATATTTGGCCTTCTAGTAGTGTGTGGGACTTTCTCTGTTAGTCCATCTATACTGACCTCCATCAGGTTGCAAACTGAATATATTTTTATCTGCATCTAGCTCTGAAAAAATATTGGGCCTTCTAGCAGTGTGTGGGACTTGTTCTATTAGTCCACCTATACTGACCTCCATCAGGTTGCAAACTGAATATATTTTTTTCTGCATCTACCTCTGAAAAAATATTGGGCTTCTAGCTGTGTGTGGGACTTGTTGTATTAGTCCATCTATACTGACCTCCATCAGGTTGCAAACTGAATCTAATTTTTTTCTGCATCTAGCTCTGAAAAAATATTGGGCTTCTAGCTGTGTGTGGGTCTTGTTCTATTAATCCATCTATACTGACCTCCATCAGGTTGCAAACTGAATATAATTTTTTTCTGCATCTAGCTCTGAAAAAATATTGGGCTTCTAGCTGTGTGTGGGTCTTGTTCTATTAATCCATCTATACTGACCTCCATCAGGTTGCAAACTGAATATAATTTTTTTCTGCATCTATCTCTGAAAAAATATTGGGCTCCTAGCTGTGTGTGGGTCTTGTTCTATTAATCCATCTATACTGACCTCCATCAGGTTGCAAACTGAATATAATTTTTTTCTGCATCTAGCTCTGAAAAAATATTGGGCCTTCTAGCAGTGTGTGGGACTTGTTCTATTAGTCCACCTATACTGACCTCCATCAGGTTGCAAACTGAATATATTTTTTTCTGCATCTACCTCTGAAAAAATATTGGCTTCTAGCTGTGTGTGGGTCTTGTTCTATTAATCCATCTATACAGACCTCCATCAGGTTGCAAACTGAATATAATTTTTTTCTGCATCTAGCTCTGAAAAAATATTTGGCCTTCTAGTAGTGTGTGGGACTTTCTCTGTTAGTCCATCTATACTGACCTCCATCAGGTTGCAAACTGAATATATTTTTTTCTGCATCTAGCTCTGAAAAAATATTGGCTTCTAGCTGTGTGTGGGTCTTGTTCTATTAATCCATCTATACAGACCTCCATCAGGTTGCAAACTGAATATAATTTTTTTCTGCATCTAGCTCTGAAAAAATATTTGGCCTTCTAGTAGTGTGTGGGACTTTCTCTGTTAGTCCATCTATACTGACCTCCATCAGGTTGCAAACTGAATATATTTTTTTCGGCATCTAGCTCTGAAAAAATATTGGGCCTTCTAGCAGTGTGTGGGACTTGTTCTATTAGTCCACCTATACTGATCTCCATCAGGTTGCAAACTGAATATATTTTTTTCTGCATCTACCTCTGAAAAAATATTGGGCTTCTAGCTGTGTGTGGGACTTGTTGTATTAGTCCATCTATACTGACCTCCATCAGGTTGCAAACTGAATCTAATTTTTTTCTGCATCTAGCTCTGAAAAAATATTGGGCTTCTAGCTGTCTGTGGGTCTTGTTCTATTAATCCATCTATACTGACCTCCATCAGGTTGCAAACTGAATATAATTTTTTTCTGCATCTAGCTCTGAAAAAATATTGGGCTTCTAGCTGTGTGTGGGTCTTGTTCTATTAATCCATCTATACTGACCTCCATCAGGTTGCAAACTGAATATAATTTTTTTCTGCATCTAGCTCTGAAAAAATATTGGGCCTTCTAGCAGTGTGTGGGACTTGTTCTATTAGTCCACCTATACTGACCTCCATCAGGTTGCAAACTGAATATATTTTTTTCTGCATCTACCTCTGAAAAAATATTGGGCTTCTAGCTGTGTGTGAGACTTGTTGTATTAGTCCATCTATACTGACCTCCATCAGGTTGCAAACTGAATATAATTTTTTTCTGCATCTAGCTCTGAAAAAATATTGGGCTTCTAGCTGTGTGTGGGTCTTGTACTATTAATCCATCTATACTGACCTCCATCAGGTTGCAAACTGAATATAATTTTTTTCTGCATCTAGCTCTGAAAAAATATTGGGCTTCTAGCTGTGTGTGGGTCTTGTTCTATTAATCCATCTATACTGACCTCCATCAGGTTGCAAACTGAATATAATTTTTTTCTGCATCTAGCTCTGAAAAAATATTGGGCTTCTAGCTGTGTGTGGGTCTTGTTCTATTAATCCATCTATACTGACCTCCATCAGGTTGCAAACTGAATATATTTTTTTCTGCATCTAGCTCTGAAAAAATATTGGGCCTTCTAGCAGTGTGTGGGACTTGTTCTATTAGTCCACCTATACTGACCTCCATCAGGTTGCAAACTGAATATAATTTTTTTCTGCATCTAGCTCTGAAAAAATATTGGGCCTTCTAGCAGTGTGTGGGACTTGTTCTATTAGTCCACCTATACTGACCTCCATCAGGTTGCAAACTGAATATATTTTTTTCTGCATCTAGCTCTGAAAAAATATTGGGCTTCTAGCTGTGTGTGGGTCTTGTTCTATTAATCCATCTATACTGACCTCCATCAGGTTGCAAACTGAATATAATTTTTTTCTGCATCTAGCTCTGAAAAAATATTGGGCCTTCTAGCAGTGTGTGGGACTTGTTCTATTAGTCCACCTATACTGACCTCCATCAGGTTGCAAACTGAATATATTTTTTCTGCATCTACCTCTGAAAAAATATTGGGCTTCTAGCTGTGTGTGGGACTTGTTGTATTAGTCCATCTATACTGACCTCCATCAGGTTGCAAACTGAATATAATTTTTTTCTGCATCTAGCTCTGAAAAAATATTGGGCTTCTAGCTGTGTGTGGGTCTTGTTCTATTAATCCATCTATACTGACCTCCATCAGGTTGCAAACTGAATATAATTTTTTTCTGCATCTAGCTCTGAAAAAATATTGGGCTTCTAGCTGTGTGTGGGTCTTGTTCTATTAATCCATCTATACTGACCTCCATCAGGTTGCAAACTGAATATAATTTTTTTCTGCATCTAGCTCTGAAAAAATATTGGGCTTCTAGCTGTGTGTGGGTCTTGTTCTATTAATCCATCTATACTGACCTCCATCAGGTTGCAAACTGAATATAATTTTTTTCTGCATCTAGCTCTGAAAAAATATTGGGCCTTCTAGCAGTGTGTGGGACTTGTTCTATTAGTCCACCTATACTGACCTCCATCAGGTTGCAAACTGAATATATTTTTTTCTGCATCTAGCTCTGAAAAAATATTGGGCTTCTAGCTGTGTGTGGGTCTTGTTCTATTAATCCATCTATACTGACCTCCATCAGGTTGCAAACTGAATATAATTTTTTTCTGCATCTAGCTCTGAAAAAATATTGGGCCTTCTAGCAGTGTGTGGGACTTGTTCTATTAGTCCACCTATACTGACATCCATCAGGTTGCAAACTGAATATATTTTTTTCTGCATCTACCTCTGAAAAAATATTGGGCTTCTAGCTGTGTGTGGGACTTGTTGTATTATTCCATCTATACTGACCTCCATCAGGTTGCAAACTGAATCTAATTTTTTTCTGCATCTAGCTCTGAAAAAATATTGGGCTTATAGCTGTGTGTGGGTCTTGTTCTATTAATCCATCTATACTGACCTCCATCAGGTTGCAAACTGAATATAATTTTTTTCTGCACCTAGCTCTGAAAAAATATTGGGCTTCTAGCTGTGTGTGGGTCTTGTTCTATTAATCCATCTATACTGACCTCCATCAGGTTGCAAACTGAATATATTTTTTTCTGCATCTACCTCTGAAAAAATATTGGGCTTCTAGCTGTGTGTGGGTCTTGTTCTATTAATCCATCTATACAGACCTCCATCAGGTTGCAAACTGAATATAATTTTTTTCTGCATCTAGCTCTGAAAAAATATTTGGCCTTCTAGTAGTGTGTGGGACTTTCTCTGTTAGTTCATCTATACTGACCTCCATGAGGTTGCAAACTGAATATATTTTTTTCTGCATCTAGCTCTGAAAAAATATTGGGCCTTCTAGCAGTGTGTGGGACTTGTTCTATTAGTCCACCTATACTGACCTCCATCAGGTTGCAAACTGAATATATTTTTTTCTGCATCTACCTCTGAAAAAATATTGGGCTTCTAGCTGTGTGTGGGACTTGTTGTATTAGTCCATCTATACTGACCTCCATCAGGTTGCAAACTGAATCTAATTTTTTTCTGCATCTAGCTCTGAAAAAATATTGGGCTTCTAGCTGTGTGTGGGTCTTGTTCTATTAATCCATCTATACTGACCTCCATCAGGTTGCAAACTGAATATAATTTTTTTCTGCATCTAGCTCTGAAAAAATATTGGGCTTCTAGCTGTGTGTGGGTCTTGTTCTATTAATCCATCTATACTGACCTCCATCAGGTTGCAAACTGAATATAATTTTTTTCTGCATCTACCTCTGAAAAAATATTGGGCTTCTAGCTGTGTGTGGGTCTTGTTCTATTAATCCATCTATACTGACCTCCATCAGGTTGCAAACTGAATATAATTTTTTTCTGCATCTAGCTCTGAAAAAATATTGGGCCTTCTAGCAGTGTGTGGGACTTGTTCTATTAGTCCACCTATACTGACCTCCATCAGGTTGCAAACTGAATATATTTTTTTCTGCATCTACCTCTGAAAAAATATTGGGCTTCTAGCTGTGTGTGGGACTTGTTGTATTAGTCCATCTATACTGACCTCCATCAGGTTGCAAACTGAATATAATTTTTTTCTGCATCTAGCTCTGAAAAAATATTGGGCTTCTAGCTGTGTGTGGGTCTTGTTCTATTAATCCATCTATACAGACCTCCATCAGGTTGCAAACTGAATATAATTTTTTTCTGCATCTAGCTCTGAAAAAATATTTGGCCTTCTAGTAGTGTGTGGGACTTTCTCTGTTAGTTCATCTATACTGACCTCCATCAGGTTGCAAACTGAATATATTTTTATCTGCATCTAGCTCTGAAAAAATATTGGGCCTTCTAGCAGTGTGTGGGACTTGTTCTATTAGTCCACCTATACTGACCTCCATCAGGTTGCAAACTGAATATATTTTTTTCTGCATCTACCTCTGAAAAAATATTGGGCTTCTAGCTGTGTGTGGGACTTGTTGTATTAGTCCATCTATACTGACCTCCATCAGGTTGCAAACTGAATATAATTTTTTTCTGCATCTATCTCTGAAAAAATATTGGGCTCCCAGCTGTGTGTGGGTCTTGTTCTATTAATCCATCTATACTGACCTCCATCAGGTTGCAAACTGAATATAATTTTTTTCTGCATCTAGCTCTGAAAAAATATTGGGCCTTCTAGCAGTGTGTGGGACTTGTTCTATTAGTCCACCTATACTGACCTCCATCAGGTTGCAAACTGAATATATTTTTTTCTGCATCTACCTCTGAAAAAATATTGGGCTTCTAGCTGTGTGTGGGACTTGTTGTATTAGTCCATCTATACTGACCTCCATCAGGTTGCAAACTGAATATAATTTTTTTCTGCATCTAGCTCTGAAAAAATATTGGGCTTCTAGCTGTGTGTGGGTCTTGTTCTATTAATCCATGTATACTGACCTCCATCAGGTTGCAAACTAAATATAATTTTTTTCTGCATCTAGCTCTGAAAAAATATTGGGCTTCTAGCTGTGTGTGGGTCTTGTTCTATTAATCCATCTATACTGACCTCCATCAGGTTGCAAACTGAATATAATTTTTTTCTGCATCTAGCTCTGAAAAAATATTGGGCTTCTAGCTGTGTGTGGGTCTTGTTCTATTAATCCATCGATACTGACCTCCATCAGGTTGCAAACTGAATATAATTTTTTTCTGCATCTAGCTCTGAAAAAATATTGGGCCTTCTAGCAGTGTGTGGGACTTGTTCTATTAGTCCACCTATACTGACCTCCATCAGGTTGCAAACTGAATATAATTTTTTTCTGCATCTAGCTCTGAAAAAATATTGGGCCTTCTAGCAGTGTGTGGGACTTGTTCTATTAGTCCACCTATACTGACCTCCATCAGGTTGCAAACTGAATATATTTTTTTCTGCATCTAGCTCTGAAAAAATATTGGGCTTCTAGCTGTGTGTGGGTCTTGTTCTATTAATCCATCTATACTGACCTCCATCAGGTTGCAAACTGAATATAATTTTTTTCTGCATCTAGCTCTGAAAAAATATTGGGCCTTCTAGCAGTGTGTGGGACTTGTTCTATTAGTCCACCTATACTGACCTCCATCAGGTTGCAAACTGAATATATTTTTTTCTGCATCTACCTCTGAAAAAATATTGGCTTCTAGCTGTGTGTGGGTCTTGTTCTATTAATCCATCTATACAGACCTCCATCAGGTTGCAAACTGAATATAATTTTTTTCTGCATCTAGCTCTGAAAAAATATTTGGCCTTCTAGTAGTGTGTGGGACTTTCTCTGTTAGTCCATCTATACTGACCTCCATCAGGTTGCAAACTGAATATATTTTTTTCTGCATCTAGCTCTGAAAAAATATTGGGCCTTCTAGCAGTGTGTGGGACTTGTTCTATTAGTCCACCTATACTGACCTCCATCAGGTTGCAAAATGAATATATTTTTTTCTGCATCTACCTCTGAAAAAATATTGGGCTTCTAGCTGTGTGTGGGACTTGTTGTATTAGTCCATCTATACTGACCTCCATCAGGTTGCAAACTGAATCTAATTTTTTTCTGCATCTAGCTCTGAAAAAATATTGGGCTTCTAGCTGTGTGTGGGTCTTGTTCTATTAATCCATCTATACTGACCTCCATCAGGTTGCAAACTGAATATAATTTTTTTCTGCATCTAGCTCTGAAAAAATATTGGGCTTCTAGCTGTGTGTGGGTCTTGTTCTATTAATCCATCTATACTGACCTCCATCAGGTTGCAAACTGAATATAATTTTTTTCTGCATCTAGCTCTGAAAAAATATTGGGCTTCTAGCTGTGTGTGGGTCTTGTTCTATTAATCCATCTATACTGACCTCCATCAGGTTGCAAACTGAATATAATTTTTTTCTGCATCTAGCTCTGAAAAAATATTGGGCCTTCTAGCAGTGTGTGGGACTTGTTCTATTAGTCCACCTATACTGACCTCCATCAGGTTGCAAACTGAATATATTTTTTTCTGCATCTACCTCTGAAAAAATATTGGGCTTCTAGCTGTGTGTGAGACTTGTTGTATTAGTCCATCTATACTGACCTCCATCAGGTTGCAAACTGAATATAATTTTTTTCTGCATCTAGCTCTGAAAAAATATTGGGCTTCTAGCTGTGTGTGGGTCTTGTTCTATTAATCCATCTATACTGACCTCCATCAGGTTGCAAACTGAATATAATTTTTTTCTGCATCTAGCTCTGAAAAAATATTGGGCTTCTAGCTGTGTGTGGGTCTTGTTCTATTAATCCATCTATACTGACCTCCATCAGGTTGCAAACTGAATATAATTTTTTTCTGCATCTAGCTCTGAAAAAATATTGGGCTTCTAGCTGTGTGTGGGTCTTGTTCTATTAATCCATCTATACTGACCTCCATCAGGTTGCAAACTGAATATAATTTTTTTCTGCATCTAGCTCTGAAAAAATATTGGGCCTTCTAGCAGTGTGTGGGACTTGTTCTATTAGTCCACCTATACTGACCTCCATCAGGTTGCAAACTGAATATAATTTTTTTCTGCATCTAGCTCTGAAAAAATATTGGGCCTTCTAGCAGTGTGTGGGACTTGTTCTATTAGTCCACCTATACTGACCTCCATCAGGTTGCAAACTGAATATATTTTTTTCTGCATCTAGCTCTGAAAAAATATTGGGCTTCTAGCTGTGTGTGGGTCTTGTTCTATTAATCCATCTATACTGACCTCCATCAGGTTGCAAACTGAATATAATTTTTTTCTGCATCTAGCTCTGAAAAAATATTGGGCCTTCTAGCAGTGTGTGGGACTTGTTCTATTAGTCCACCTATACTGACCTCCATCAGGTTGCAAACTGAATATATTTTTTTCTGCATCTACCTCTGAAAAAATATTGGGCTTCTAGCTGTGTGTGGGACTTGTTGTATTAGTCCATCTATACTGACCTCCATCAGGTTGCAAACTGAATATAATTTTTTTCTGCATCTAGCTCTGAAAAAATATTGGGCTTCTAGCTGTGTGTGGGTCTTGTTCTATTAATCCATCTATACTGACCTCCATCAGGTTGCAAACTGAATATAATTTTTTTCTGCATCTAGCTCTGAAAAAATATTGGGCTTCTAGCTGTGTGTGGGTCTTGTTCTATTAATCCATCTATACTGACCTCCATCAGGTTGCAAACTGAATATAATTTTTTTCTGCATCTAGCTCTGAAAAAATATTGGGCTTCTAGCTGTGTGTGGGTCTTGTTCTATTAATCCATCTATACTGACCTCCATCAGGTTGCAAACTGAATATAATTTTTTTCTGCATCTAGCTGTGAAAAAATATTGGGCCTTCTAGCAGTGTGTGGGACTTGTTCTATTAGTCCACCTATACTGACCTCCATCAGGTTGCAAACTGAATATATTTTTTTCTGCATCTAGCTCTGAAAAAATATTGGGCTTCTAGCTGTGTGTGGGTCTTGTTATATTAATCCATCTATACTGACCTCCATCAGGTTGCAAACTGAATATAATTTTTTTCTGCATCTAGCTCTGAAAAAATATTGGGCCTTCTAGCAGTGTGTGGGACTTGTTCTATTAGTCCACCTATACTGACCTCCATCAGGTTGCAAACTGAATATATTTTTTTCTGCATCTACCTCTGAAAAAATATTGGGCTTCTAGCTGTGTGTGGGACTTGTTGTATTAGTCCATCTATACTGACCTCCATCAGGTTGCAAACTGAATCTAATTTTTTTCTGCATCTAGCTCTGAAAAAATATTGGGCTTCTAGCTGTGTGTGGGTCTTGTTCTATTAATCCATCTATACTGACCTCCATCAGGTTGCAAACTGAATATAATTTTTTTCTGCACCTAGCTCTGAAAAAATATTGGGCTTCTAGCTGTGTGTGGGTCTTGTTCTATTAATCCATCTATACTGACCTCCATCAGGTTGCAAACTGAATATAATTTTTTTCTGCATCTAGCTCTGAAAAAATATTGGGCTTCTAGCTGTGTGTGGGTCTTGTTCTATTAATCCATCTATACTGACCTCCATCAGGTTGCAAACTGAATATAATTTTTTTCTGCATCTAGCTCTGAAAAAATATTGGGCTTCTAGCTGTGTGTGGGTCTTGTTCTATTAATCCATCTATACTGACCTCCATCAGGTTGCAAACTGAATATAATTTTTTTCTGCATCTAGCTCTGAAAAAATATTGGGCCTTCTAGCAGTGTGTGGGACTTGTTCTATTAGTCCACCTATACTGACCTCCATCAGGTTGCAAACTGAATATAATTTTTTTCTGGATCTAGCTCTGAAAAAATATTGGGCCTTCTAGCAGTGTGTGGGACTTGTTCTATTAGTCCACCTATACTGACCTCCATCAGGTTGCAAACTGAATATATTTTTTTCTGCATCTAGCTCTGAAAAAATATTGGGCTTCTAGCTGTGTGTGGGTCTTGTTCTATTAATCCATCTATACTGACCTCCATCAGGTTGCAAACTGAATATAATTTTTTTCTGCATCTAGCTCTGAAAAAATATTGGGCCTTCTAGCAGTGTGTGGGACTTGTTCTATTAGTCCACCTATACTGACCTCCATCAGGTTGCAAACTGAATATATTTTTTTCTGCATCTACCTCTGAAAAAATATTGGGCTTCTAGCTGTGTGTGGGACTTGTTGTATTAGTCCATCTATACTGACCTCCATCAGGTTGCAAACTGAATATAATTTTTTTCTGCATCTAGCTCTGAAAAAATATTGGGCTTCTAGCTGTGTGTGGGTCTTGTTCTATTAATCCATCTATACTGACCTCCATCAGGTTGCAAACTGAATATAATTTTTTTCTGCATCTAGCTCTGAAAAAATATTGGGCTTCTAGCTGTGTGTGGGTCTTGTTCTATTAATCCATCTATACTGACCTCCATCAGGTTGCAAACTGAATATAATTTTTTTCTGCATCTAGCTCTGAAAAAATATTGGGCTTCTAGCTGTGTGTGGGTCTTGTTCTATTAATCCATCTATACTGACCTCCATCAGGTTGCAAACTGAATATAATTTTTTTCTGCATCTAGCTCTGAAAAAATATTGGGCCTTCTAGCAGTGTGTGGGACTTGTTCTATTAGTCCACCTATACTGACCTCCATCAGGTTGCAAACTGAATATATTTTTTTCTGCATCTAGCTCTGAAAAAATATTGGGCTTCTAGCTGTGTGTGGGTCTTGTTCTATTAATCCATCTATACTGACCTCCATCAGGTTGCAAACTGAATATAATTTTTTTCTGCATCTAGCTCTGAAAAAATATTGGGCCTTCTAGCAGTGTGTGGGACTTGTTCTATTAGTCCACCTATACTGACCTCCATCAGGTTGCAAACTGAATATATTTTTTCTGCATCTACCTCTGAAAAAATATTGGGCTTCTAGCTGTGTGTGGGACTTGTTGTATTAGTCCATGTATACTGACCTCCATCAGGTTGCAAACTGAATCTAATTTTTTTCTGCATCTAGCTCTGAAAAAATATTGGGCTTCTAGCTGTGTGTGGGTCTTGTTCTATTAATCCATCTATACTGACCTCCATCAGGTTGCAAACTGAATATAATTTTTTTCTGCACCTAGCTCTGAAAAAATATTGGGCTTCTAGCTGTGTGTGGGTCTTGTTCTATTAATCCATCTATACTGACCTCCATCAGGTTGCAAACTGAATATATTTTTTTCTGCATCTACCTCTGAAAAAATATTGGGCTTCTAGCTGTGTGTGGGTCTTGTTCTATTAATCCATCTATACAGACCTCCATCAGGTTGCAAGCTGAATATAATTTTTTTCTGCATCTAGCTCTGAAAAAATATTTGGCCTTCTAGTAGTGTGTGGGACTTTCTCTGTTAGTCCATCTATACTGACCTCCATCAGGTTGCAAACTGAATATATTTTTTTCTGCATCTAGCTCTGAAAAAATATTGGGCCTTCTAGCAGTGTGTGGGACTTGTTCTATTAGTCCACCTATACTGACCTCCATCAGGTTGGAAACTGAATATATTTTTTTCTGCATCTACCTCTGAAAAAATATTGGGCTTCTAGCTGTGTGTGGGACTTGTTGTATTAGTCCATCTATACTGACCTCCATCAGGTTGCAAACTGAATCTAATTTTTTTCTGCATCTAGCTCTGAAAAAATATTGGGCTTCTAGCTGTGTGTGGGTCTTGTTCTATTAATCCATCTATACTGACCTCCATCAGGTTGCAAACTGAATATAATTTTTTTCTGCATCTAGCTCTGAAAAAATATTGGGCTTCTAGCTGTGTGTGGGTCTTGTTCTATTAATCCATCTATACTGACCTCCATCAGGTTGCAAACTGAATATAATTTTTTTCTGCATCTACCTCTGAAAAAATATTGGGCTTCTAGCTGTGTGTGGGTCTTGTTCTATTAATCCATCTATACTGACCTCCATCAGGTTGCAAACTGAATATAATTTTTTTCTGCATCTAGCTCTGAAAAAATATTGGGCCTTCTAGCAGTGTGTGGGACTTGTTCTATTAGTCCACCTATACTGACCTCCATCAGGTTGCAAACTGAATATATTTTTTTCTGCATCTACCTCTGAAAAAATATTGGGCTTCTAGCTGTGTGTGGGACTTGTTGTATTAGTCCATCTATACTGACCTCCATCAGGTTGCAAACTGAATATAATTTTTTTCTGCATCTAGCTCTGAAAAAATATTGGGCTTCTAGCTGTGTGTGGGTCTTGTTCTATTAATCCATCTATACTGACCTCCATCAGGTTGCAAACTGAATATAATTTTTTTCTGCATCTAGCTCTGAAAAAATATTGGGCTTCTAGCTGTGTGTGGGTCTTGTTCTATTAATCCATCTATACTGACCTCCATCAGGTTGCAAACTGAATATAATTTTTTTCTGCATCTAGCTCTGAAAAAATATTGGGCTTCTAGCTGTGTGTGGGTCTTGTTCTATTAATCCATCTATACTGACCTCCATCAGGTTGCAAACTGAATATAATTTTTTTCTGCATCTAGCTCTGAAAAAATATTGGGCCTTCTTGCAGTGTGTGGGACTTGTTCTATTAGTCCACCTATACTGACCTCCATCAGGTTGCAAACTGAATATAATTTTTTTCTGCATCTAGCTCTGAAAAAATATTGGGCTTCTAGCTGTGTGTGGGTCTTGTTCTATTAATCCATCTATACTGACCTCCATCAGGTTGCAAACTGAATATAATTTTTTTCTGCATCTAGCTCTGAAAAAATATTGGGCTTCTAGCTGTGTGTGGGTCTTGTTCTATTAATCCATCTATACTGACCTCCATCAGGTTGCAAACTGAATATAATTTTTTTCTGCATCTAGCTCTGAAAAAATATTGGGCTTCTAGCTGTGTGTGGGTCTTGTTCTATTAATCCATCTATACTGACCTCCATCAGGTTGCAAACTGAATATAATTTTTTTCTGCATCTAGCTCTGAAAAAATATTGGGCCTTCTAGCAGTGTGTGGGACTTGTTCTATTAGTCCACCTATACTGACCTCCATCAGGTTGCAAACTGAATATATTTTTTTCTGCATCTACCTCTGAAAAAATATTGGGCTTCTAGCTGTGTGTGGGTCTTGTTCTATTAATCCATCTATACAGACCTCCATCAGGTTGCAAACTGAATATAATTTTTTTCTGCATCTAGCTCTGAAAAAATATTTGGCCTTCTAGTAGTGTGTGGGACTTTCTCTGTTAGTCCATCTATACTGACCTCCATCAGGTTGCAAACTGAATATATTTTTTTCTGCATCTAGCTCTGAAAAAATATTGGGCCTTCTAGCAGTGTGTGGGACTTGTTCTATTAGTCCACCTATACTGACCTCCATCAGGTTGCAAACTGAATATATTTTTTTCTGCATCTACCTCTGAAAAAATATTGGGCTTCTAGCTGTGTGTGGGACTTGTTGTATTAGTCCATCTATACTGACCTCCATCAGGTTGCAAACTGAATCTAATTTTTTTCTGCATCTAGCTCTGAAAAAATATTGGGCTTCTAGCTGTGTGTGGGTCTTGTTCTATTAATCCATCTATACTGACCTCCATCAGGTTGCAAACTGAATATAATTTTTTTCTGCATCTAGCTCTGAAAAAATATTGGGCTTCTAGCTGTGTGTGGGTCTTGTTCTATTAATCCATCTATACTGACCTCCATCAGGTTGCAAACTGAATATAATTTTTTTCTGCATCTAGCTCTGAAAAAATATTGGGCCTTCTAGCAGTGTGTGGGACTTGTTCTATTAGTCCACCTATACTGACCTCCATCAGGTTGCAAACTGAATATATTTTTTCTGCATCTACCTCTGAAAAAATATTGGGCTTCTAGCTGTGTGTGGGACTTGTTGTATTAGTCCATCTATACTGACCTCCATCAGGTTGCAAACTGAATATAATTTTTTTCTGCATCTAGCTCTGAAAAAATATTGGGCTTCTAGCTGTGTGTGGGTCTTGTTCTATTAATCCATCTATACTGACCTCCATCAGGTTGCAAACTGAATATATTTTTTCTGCATCTACCTCTGAAAAAATATTGGGCTTCTAGCTGTGTGTGGGACTTGTTGTATTAGTCCATCTATACTGACCTCCATCAGGTTGCAAACTGAATATAATTTTTTTCTGCATCTAGCTCTGAAAAAATATTGGGCTTCTAGCTGTGTGTGGGTCTTGTTCTATTAATCCATCTATACTGACCTCCATCAGGTTGCAAACTGAATATAATTTTTTTCTGCATCTAGCTCTGAAAAAATATTGGGCTTCTAGCTGTGTGTGGGTCTTGTTCTATTAATCCATCTATACTGACCTCCATCAGGTTGCAAACTGAATATAATTTTTTTCTGCATCTAGCTCTGAAAAAATATTGGGCTTCTAGCTGTCTGTGGGTCTTGTTCTATTAATCCATCTATACTGACCTCCATCAGGTTGCAAACTGAATATAATTTTTTTCTGCATCTAGCTCTGAAAAAATATTGGGCCTTCTAGCAGTGTGTGGGACTTGTTCTATTAGTCCACCTATACTGACCTCCATCAGGTTGCAAACTGAATATATTTTTTTCTGCATCTAGCTCTGAAAAAATATTGGGCTTCTAGCTGTGTGTGGGTCTTGTTCTATTAATCCATCTATACTGACCTCCATCAGGTTGCAAACTGAATATAATTTTTTTCTGCATCTAGCTCTGAAAAAATATTGGGCCTTCTAGCAGTGTGTGGGACTTGTTCTATTAGTCCACCTATACTGACCTCCATCAGGTTGCAAACTGAATATATTTTTTTCTGCATCTACCTCTGAAAAAATATTGGGCTTCTAGCTGTGTGTGGGACTTGTTGTATTAGTCCATCTATACTGACCTCCATCAGGTTGCAAACTGAATCTAATTTTTTTCTGCATCTAGCTCTGAAAAAATATTGGGCTTCTAGCTGTGTGTGGGTCTTGTTCTATTAATCCATCTATACTGACCTCCATCAGGTTGCAAACTGAATATAATTTTTTTCTGCACCTAGCTCTGAAAAAATATTGGGCTTCTAGCTGTGTGTGGTTCTTGTTCTATTAATCCATCTATACTGACCTCCATCAGGTTGCAAACTGAATATATTTTTTTCTGCATCTACCTCTGAAAAAATATTGGGCTTCTAGCTGTGTGTGGGTCTTGTTCTATTAATCCATCTATACAGACCTCCATCAGGTTGCAAACTGAATATAATTTTTTTCTGCATCTAGCTCTGAAAAAATATTTGGCCTTCTAGTAGTGTGTGGGACTTTCTCTGTTAGTCCATCTATACTGACCTCCATCAGGTTGCAAACTGAATATATTTTTTTCTGCATCTAGCTCTGAAAAAATATTGGGCCTTCTAGCAGTGTGTGGGACTTGTTCTATTAGTCCACCTATACTGACCTCCATCAGGTTGCAAACTGAATATATTTTTTTCTGCATCTAGCTCTGAAAAAATATTGGGCTTCTAGCTGTGTGTGGGTCTTGTTCTATTAATCCATCTATACTGACCTCCATCAGGTTGCAAACTGAATATAATTTTTTTCTGCATCTAGCTCTGAAAAAATATTGGGCCTTCTAGCAGTGTGTGGGACTTGTTCTATTAGTCCACCTATACTGACCTCCATCAGGTTGCAAACTGAATATATTTTTTTCTGCATCTACCTCTGAAAAAATATTGGGCTTCTAGCTGTGTGTGGGACTTGTTGTATTAGTCCATCTATACTGACCTCCATCAGGTTGCAAACTGAATCTAATTTTTTTCTGCATCTAGCTCTGAAAAAATATTGGGCTTCTAGCTGTGTGTGGGTCTTGTTCTATTAATCCATCTATACTGACCTCCATCAGGTTGCAAACTGAATATAATTTTTTTCTGCACCTAGCTCTGAAAAAATATTGGGCTTCTAGCTGTGTGTGGGTCTTGTTCTATTAATCCATCTATACTGACCTCCATCAGGTTGCAAACTGAATATATTTTTTTCTGCATCTACCTCTGAAAAAATATTGGGCTTCTAGCTGTGTGTGGGTCTTGTTCTATTAATCCATCTATACAGACCTCCATCAGGTTGCAAACTGAATATAATTTTTTTCTGCATCTAGCTCTGAAAAAATATTTGGCCTTCTAGTAGTGTGTGGGACTTTCTCTGTTAGTCCATCTATACTGACCTCCATCAGGTTGCAAACTGAATATATTTTTTTCTGCATCTAGCTCTGAAAAAATATTGGGCCTTCTAGCAGTGTGTGGGACTTGTTCTATTAGTCCACCTATACTGACCTCCATCAGGTTGCAAACTGAATATATTTTTTTCTGCATCTACCTCTGAAAAAATATTGGGCTTCTAGCTGTGTGTGGGACTTGTTGTATTAGTCCATCTATACTGACCTCCATCAGGTTGCAAACTGAATCTAATGTTTTTCTGCATCTAGCTCTGAAAAAATATTGGGCTTATAGCTGTGTGTGGGTCTTGTTCTATTAATCCATCTATACTGACCTCCATCAGGTTGCAAACTGAATATAATTTTTTTCTGCATCTAGCTCTGAAAAAATATTGGGCTTCTAGCTGTGTGTGGGTCTTGTTCTATTAATCCATCTATACTGACCTCCATCAGGTTGCAAACTGAATATAATTTTTTTCTGCATCTACCTCTGAAAAAATATTGGGCTTCTAGCTGTGTGTGGGTCTTGTTCTATTAATCCATCTATACTGACCTCCATCAGGTTGCAAACTGAATATAATTTTTTTCTGCATCTAGCTCTGAAAAAATATTGGGCCTTCTAGCAGTGTGTGGGACTTGTTCTATTAGTCCACCTATACTGACCTCCATCAGGTTGCAAACTGAATATATTTTTTTCTGCATCTACCTCTGAAAAAATATTGGGCTTCTAGCTGTGTGTGGGACTTGTTGTATTAGTCCATCTATACTGACCTCCATCAGGTTGCAAACTGAATATAATTTTTTTCTGCATCTAGCTCTGAAAAAATATTGGGCTTCTAGCTGTGTGTGGGTCTTGTTCTATTAATCCATCTATACTGACCTCCATCGGGTTGCAAACTGAATATAATTTTTTTCTGCATCTAGCTCTGAAAAAATATTGGGCTTCTAGCTGTGTGTGGGTCTTGTTCTATTAATCCATCTATACTGACCTCCATCAGGTTGCAAACTGAATATCATTTTTTTCTGCATCTAGCTCTGAAAAAATATTGGGCTTCTAGCTGTGTGTGGGTCTTGTTCTATTAATCCATCTATACTGACCTCCATCAGGTTGCAAACTGAATATAATTTTTTTCTGCATCTAGCTCTGAAAAAATATTGGGCCTTCTAGCAGTGTGTGGGACTTGTTCTATTAGTCCACCTATACTGACCTCCATCAGGTTGCAAACTGAATATATTTTTTTTCTGCATCTAGCTCTGAAAAAATATTGGGCCTTCTAGCAGTGTGTGGGACTTGTTCTATTAGTCCACCTATACTGACCTCCATCAGGTTGCAAACTGAATATATTTTTTTCTGCATCTAGCTCTGAAAAAATATTGGGCTTCTAGCTGTGTGTGGGTCTTGTTCTATTAATCCATCTATACTGACCTCCATCAGGTTGCAAACTGAATATAATTTTTTTCTGCATCTAGCTCTGAAAAAATATTGGGCCTTCTAGCAGTGTGTGGGACTTGTTCTATTAGTCCACCTATACTGACCTCCATCAGGTTGCAAACTGAATATATTTTTTTCTGCATCTACCTCTGAAAAAATATTGGGCTTCTAGCTGTGTGTGGGACTTGTTGTATTAGTCCATCTATACTGACCTCCATCAGGTTGCAAACTGAATATAATTTTTTTCTGCATCTAGCTCTGAAAAAATATTGGGCTTCTAGCTGTGTGTGGGTCTTGTTCTATTAATCCATCTATACTGACCTCCATCAGGTTGCAAACTGAATATAATTTTTTTCTGCATCTAGCTCTGAAAAAATATTGGGCTTCTAGCTGTGTGTGGGTCTTGTTCTATTAATCCATCTATACTGACCTCCATCAGGTTGCAAACTGAATATAATTTTTTTCTGCATCTAGCTCTGAAAAAATATTGGGCTTCTAGCTGTGTGTGGGTCTTGTTCTATTAATCCATCTATACTGACCTCCATCAGGTTGCAAACTGAATATAATTTTTTTCTGCATCTAGCTCTGAAAAAATATTGGGCCTTCTAGCAGTGTGTGGGACTTGTTCTATTAGTCCACCTATACTGACCTCCATCAGGTTGCAAACTGAATATATTTTTTTCTGCATCTAGCTCTGAAAAAATATTGGGCTTCTAGCTGTGTGTGGGTCTTGTTTTATTAATCCATCTATACTGACCTCCATCAGGTTGCAAACTGAATATAATTTTTTTCTGCATCTAGCTCTGAAAAAATATTGGGCCTTCTAGCAGTGTGTGGGACTTGTTCTATTAGTCCACTTATACTGACCTCCATCAGGTTGCAAACTGAATATATTTTTTTCTGCATCTACCTCTGAAAAAATATTGTGCTTCTAGCTGTGTGTGGGACTTGTTGTATTAGTCCATCTATACTGACCTCCATCAGGTTGCAAATTGAATATAATTTTTTTCTGCATCTAACCCAGCCAATAGTTTTGGCCTAATACCACAGTTTGGCCACTCAGCTCTGCTCGGTTACCATCCATTGTTTTTTTGTGCAAACAACTCCAGAGTTGTGAATTAGTTAACCACCAAAATGAGTGGAAAAAGGCCTGCTGCTGGTGGAAAGGGGAATAGGCGTGTTGGGAAGGGGAAAAAAGGTTGTGTCCGTGGGGTAGGTGTTAAAGCAACAGTAACATCTGCAGAAGAAAGACCATCTTCCAGCCAAACTAAAATGTCTACTTCTTTTAGCGGACAATGTGATAAGATCCCTTTCTTACGGCCACGCCAATCGCTACAAATTCCAGATGAGGCACAAAAACAGCAGGTGCTTCAACGGATATCAAGTGCTCCTTTAAGTGGGCTCTCCTCCACATCAACTTCAACATCACAAATACTCCAGTCCTCAAAGGTGTCACCCAAATCGCACTTGCTTCCTCACAGCTCCCAAATCTCCAGCTGCCCGTCTGAGTATGAGGTAGAACAGATGGTTGAGTCTGCAGAGCTGTTTACTCATACTATAGCCTGGGAATCAGAGGTCGACTCCAGCGCTTCTGTGAATCCAGACGAGGAAATGATCTGCACTGATGCCCAGAATCTTTATGAGTCGGATCCAGGACCAGACGCAGAAGGTTCTGACCATAATGTAGACCCTCATTCCCAAACTGTAACTCCTGTTGGTGGAGACAATGAGGAAGACGATGCTAAGACTCAAATACCTGATTGGAGCGACAACTTTAGTTTTTTGTCAGGGCAGGAACAGGTTGGCTCTGAGGACGACGGGTGTGATAACACACAGGGTGATGATGATGAGGTTGGAGATCCCACTTACTGTCAACCCACAGTCAGCCAAGAGATGAGGTCAGCAGAGGAGGTGGAGGAAGATGCTAGTGACGACGAGGTCAGGTTGCGCCTTCCTGGACAGAGACGTAGTACTGGAAGCACGTCAACAACTGCATCCTCAAACACAACTCTGCCTCTCACCACAAGTCGTGGTGGCTCTTCAGGTCACATGGGTGCTAAGCCTTGCATAGCCTGGGAATTTTTTCAGATCGATAAAGATGACCCAACTCGTGTTATCTGTAACATTTGTCAGCAAAAGCTAAGTAGAGGCCAAAAAATACAGAGTCTGAGTACTTCATGCATGAACCGGCACATGGACATGAAGCATAAGTTGCAGTGGGAAGCTCAGTGTGCTACAATGCGGCCTAGCCGGCCGGGCCACCCACCGTCTGCCATATCTTGTGCATCCGCGGCCTCTTCATCCTCTGTGACTGGGGGGACAGCAGTCACACCTGTTTTGGGGCGCAGACCTGCCACCTCTTTACCCGCAACAGCCAGCGTGATTGGCAGGTCATCATTTTCTTTGG
The DNA here is from genome assembly GCF_046119375.1 of Phyllobates terribilis. Classification (NCBI taxonomy): domain Eukaryota; kingdom Metazoa; phylum Chordata; class Amphibia; order Anura; family Dendrobatidae; genus Phyllobates; species Phyllobates terribilis. The sequence goes on from NW_027362761.1 coordinate 882,602,686, forward strand.
AGGTGGTAACACCAGCTGGTGTTGAGCGCTGTCCGACATCGATAGCACCACCTTTGGATCAAGGCAACCTAACATGTCCGCCTGCATCTTCCTCACAGACCGGCAGTTTGCCGGGGACACCCTTATCAACCCCGTCTAAGCACAATAGCCAGCCCTCGGTCCCTCAGATGTGGACAAGTAAAAGACCATTTCCTCCTAGCCATGAGAAAGCTAAGAGGTTGAATTTCACCATCTGCAAGCTCTTGGCTACAGAAATGCTGCCTTTCCGCCTGGTGGACACAGAGGATTTTCGAGACCTTATGTCCGTCGCAGTGCCCCAGTACCAGATGCCCAGTCGGCACTACTTCTCAAAGAAAGGTGTGCCTGCGCTCCACCAGCATGTCGCACACAACATCACCGCTTCTTTGAGAAACTCTGTGTGTGACAGGGTGCATTTCACCACAGACACTTGGACGAGTAGGCATGGACAGGGGCGTTACATGTCGCTGACTGGGCACTGGGTAACTATGGTGACAGCAGGACAAGGGGCTGCTGTCCAAGTCTTGCCGTCCCCACGAGTTGTGCGTCAATCCTCTTTATGTCAAAGTTCCTCCACTGCTTCTGCCTCCTCAACCTCCTCTCGGTCTTCCACCTGCACCCAAAGCCTGTCTGGTCATGCCACAAGCTTTCTAACTGCGCAGAAGGGATCCTGCACACCTCCTTACTATGCTGGCAGTAGGGCTCAACGTCATCAGGCGGTTTTTACATTGAAATGTCTGGGAAATGTGAGTCACACAGCTGAGGAGTTGTGGTCAGCTCTGGAGAACCAATTTCATGAATGGTTGTCTCCACTGGACCTGAAACCAGGGAAGGCCGTGTGCGACAATGCTGCAAACCTGGGTGCGGCCCTTCGCCGGGGCAATGTCACACACGTGCCTTGTATGGCTCACGTGTTGAACCTGGTTGTCCAGCAATTTTTAGCCCACTATCCCAGACTAGATGGCCTTCTGCAGAGGGCACGGTCGCTGTGTGCTCACTTCCGCCGTTCGCATCCCGCAGCTCAGTGACTTACATCTCTACAGAAGTCGTTGGGCCTGCCACTTCACCGGCTAAAATGCGATGTGCCTACCCGGTGGAATTCAACTCTGCACATGTTGCAGCGACTGTGGCAGCACCGACAAGCCCTGGTGCAATACGTTCTGACGTATAGCCTGGGCCAACGAGATTCAGAGGTGGGGCAAATCACGCTGGAGGAGTGGTCTCAGATCAGGGACCTATGCACCCTTCTGCACAGTTTTGAAATGGCGACGAAGATGTTTAGTGCTGACGATGCCATTATCAGCATGACTATTCCGGTGATTTACATGCTGGAGCACATGTTAAACAGAATTCGGAGTCAGGTGGTGGCACAAGAGGAGGTGGAGGAAGTAGAGGAGGAGGAGTTGTATGCGGAAGGGCTAACATCTGCAAGGTCCAGACGGTCGGCAGCACCAAGGCGGCAGGCATGTGAGGGTGGGGGAGATGGTTTTACCAGGATGCATGGTAGCAGCCAAACTAGTGAGGAAGGTGCAGGAGCCCAGGAAGAAGTGGAGGACGAACTGATGGAAGACTCATCAGATGAGGGAGACCTTGATCACATTTCTGTTGTGCGAGGTTGGGGGGAGAGGACAGAGGAAGGAAGCATGATTGTTACCTCGCCACCAACACAACAGGGACTTGGTGCTCCTGGATGCACAACACACATGAGTGCCTTCTTGCTGCACTACCTGCAACATGACCCTCGAATTGTGAGAATTAGAAATAATCCTGACTACTGGGTTGCCACACTGTTAGATCCCCGGTACAAAAGTAAATTTGCAGAAATTATTCCTGCCATAGAAAGGGATGCACGCATGCAGGAGTATCAGCAGAGACTGTTGCAGAATCTTACATGTGCTTTTCCACAAAATACCAGTGGTGCACGTAGTGAATCTCACAGTTCCAACTTGCCAACCGTGGGACCGTCAAGTGTTCAGCACTCAAACCGTAACAGAACCACAGTATCTGCTGGTAACATCAATTTTGCGGAATCATTTCACCACTTTTTTAGCCCATCCTTTGCAAGGCCACAGGAGACAAGAAGTCTGACACATAGTCAACGCCTAGAGACGATGGTACAGGAGTATCTCCAAGTAAACATTGAAGCCACGACTGTGTCACTGGACCCTTGCTCTTTTTGGACTTCCAATCTGGATAAATGGCCGGAGCTAGCCACTTACGCCTTGGAGATCTTGTCATGCCCCGCAGCCAGCGTTCTGTCTGAACGTGTGTTCAGCGCTGCTGGTGGTGTGCTGACAGATAAGCGCATGCTGGTCTCCACTGATAATGTAGACAGACTCACGTTCATAAAGATGAACAAATCATGGCTCCGAAACGACTTTTCTACCCCTGTGTCATCCTGGGGAGAGTAAAAGCTTGATGATTGGTTAAAATCACCCTACCAACCGTTTTAAGCTTTCAAATTACTAATCATGTTTATCTGTATCTTGACTGGAAAATAATTTGGGCTTTGTAGCAGTGTGCAGCACTGATCCTATTAGGCCATCTATACTAAAGCTTCACCAGATTTAAAATTAAAAATAATTTTTAGCTGCATCTAGCCCGGAAAATAATTTTGGGGCTCCGAGATGCGCAAGACACATAAGTGCCTTCTTGCTGCACTACCTGCAGCATGACCCTCATATTGTCAGAATTCGAAGTAATCATGACTACTGGGTTGCCACACTCTTAGATCCCCCAAACTTTTCGATCAACCTTTTCATTTTAATAAAGACCAAAAAAATGGTCATTTTTGAAATTATAAGCATTAGCAGGTTGTTAGAAACTGAAATCAAACAGTTTTCAACTCAAAACTTTATTCTAGGTGATGTTACATTTTCACATAGGACCCCTTGTTCGAAAGGAGCTTCTGAACTCTCTCGTCCATTGAATTTGTCAGGTTTGGGATGGTTTCTGCTTCAATTGTTTTGCATGAGGACAGAATACCCTCCCAGAGGTGTTGCTTAGATGTGAACTGCCTCCCGCCATCATAGACACTCCTTTTAATGATGCTCCAAAGGTTCTGAATGGGGTAGAGGTCAGGGGAGCATGGGGGTCACACCATAAGTTTGTCCCCTTTTATGCCCATATCAGCCAGAGATGCAGATGTTTTATGTGCAGCATGAGATGGTGCATTATCATGCAGAAAAATGATCTTGCTGTGAAATACACGGTTCTTCTTCTTGAACCATGGCAGGAAGTGCTGTTTGAGAAAATCCACATACATTATGGAGTTCATCTTTAGCGCCTTCAGGGATCCTAATCTCTCTCCCCATGATTCCAGCCCAAAACATTACTCCACCTCCTCCTTGTTGGCGTTGTAGCCGTGTTTGCGTGGGGTGTCCATCAACCAGCCATCCTCCACTCCATCCATCTGGACCATCGAGCGCTGCACGGCACTCATCCGTGAACAAAACTGTTTTGAAATCAGTCTTCATGTAATGTTTGGCCCACTGGAGCCGTTTCTGCTTGTGTGAAGTGGATAGAGGAGGTCGACAGGATGGCGTATGCACAGCTGCAAACCTCTGAAGGACCCTGCATCTTGTTGTTCGGGGGACGTTGGAGGCACAAGCAGCTTCAAAAACTTGTCTGCTGCTATGACAAGGCTTTTTGGCCGCTGCTCTTTCAACCTGACGTAATTGCCTGTAGGAAAGAGTCCTCAATTTGCCCTTATCAGCACGCACACGTGTGTACTGTGAATCAACTACATACTTCTTGATTGCCAAGACACTTCATCCTGATCATCGCACAATGTTGATTGTAGTCATACCTTGACCTAAACACTCCACAATTTGTTGCTTCTCAGCAGCCGACACATCCTTTTTCTTTCCCATTTTGGCAGAAAATGTAGGCTGCTTAATAATGTGAGAGAGCCTTCTTAAGTAGTCTTGCCTTTCATTGGACACACCTGCCAAACTAATTAGCACAGGTGTCTGCAATTGCTTACAGTGATATAAAGAGCCCTGACACACATCACCATCAATGAGTTTAACTGACAAACAAACAAATTCTTCCCTTATCACTCCTAAACACTTTTTGCATAATAATTTGGAACGCAGTGTACATGTGCTTTTCCACAAAACACCAGCGGTTCACGTAGTGAATCTTACAGTTCTAACTTGCCAACCGTGGTCTGTATGGAGTTGTTCAATAAAGGGCCCAAAATTAAGATAACATAGATGGGAGAGGTCTCTATGAATAGGAATTCCTAAGTATTTGATACCCTGTGAGGGACAGGCAAAGGGAAAGTTGGACTGGATGGAATCCTATATGGATTTGGGGAGGGAGACATCGAGGGCCTCAGACTTCGCTGCATTGATTTTAAAATTTGACCATGTAACAAAGTGATCTATTTCAGCCATAACAGCAGGGATGGATATATGTGATTGAGTGATATATACTAGGACATCATCAGCAAATACAGAGCACTTGTACTCGGTGCCTCCCACCTCAATCCACCTAATATTGGGGTTATGGCGAATTGATGAGAGCAGGTGCTCCGTCACTAGGATGTATAAGAGAGGGGACAGAGGACATCCCTGCCTTGTCCCATTGGTGATTGTGAAAGGTGATGAAAATGTTCTGACGCACCCCCTGGGCCTGGGGACACCCGGAGCCGGACCCTTTTTGGTGGATGCTGGTGGTTGTAGTCTTCGTGGCGGCGACCCGGTTCCGTGGCTCAGGGCGGTCAAACCAGTGGCGGAACTATTTATGTGGTTTTGATGTTTAAATGTCCGACTACGCCACCCGTGGATTGCGGTCAGAGTGAACCGCTGCTACAGGGCAGACCGCTGAGGCTGGTGTTGTGGGTGCAGCAGAGCGTAGCATAACTCCCCACGGGAGGAGTATAGCCTCAGGGCAGTGTATGCGGAGGATGGGGGTGATGGTGCAGGGCAGCAGCAGTAACGACACGGAGTCAGTGATGCAGTCCAGGGCCTTTACTCACAGTTCTTATTATCCAGACCACGTCTGCAGGTAATGGCTGCCCACGTCGTACTGTGCTCACCAGGTGAGGGGCTCAGACAACTCCCAGATAACTTTGGAGCACTTCACAGGACCCCCTTTGTGTGTCCTTTGTCTGGCCTTTCTTACCAACACTTCTGTCCGGCTGCCTCGGGCCTCCTCTTGGTAAACTTGGCGCCAGTTTCCCTGACCCTATGTGGTGCCTTCCTAGCGGGTGTAGTGAGGGGCTGCGCCACATAAAATGTCAGAGCCTCCGGTTTCTAGCTGAGGGTCCTTTCCTGCCTCCACTAGTTCGGGGACCGGTCTCCCCCTTTGGCCTGACCCCTCCACGCAGGTGGATTCGGGCGTGCGGTGGCGACTCGCCCGTCCGCACCCCTGGGATCCCTTCATTCCTCGTTCCTGGAGCCTTCTCCGCTCCTCTTCCTTCCTTCTCCCTCTTCCAGGCCTGGGCCTCTGTTACTAGGCCCGCCTCCGGAGCAGAGCTCATGCAGAGCCCCTGCTCCCTGCCACTTCTGCTCAGACTTCTCTGCACTGAACTAAGATGGTGCCCACCTTTTATACTCCCTTCTCAATGCACCCAGGAACTGCTTCCTCCCTGCTCCTGCACTACAGGGTTCCCCTTCCTCAGTGTTCCCTCTCCCCACTCCAGCCAGGGACAGGGACTGTCGTGCCCATCTCAGGGGCATATTGGTCGCCCTGCCCCACGGCAATGTGGTGTAATGCATGCAGGTGTCGGGTCCTGATCCACAGTCCATCCTTACCTGAGAGTGAGATATCACACCTCTGGGTGAGGCGCAATACGTCTGTAGCAACCGAGCCCTCAGGGTGCTACAGTTCCATTTATCTTCAGCCTAGGTGACGTATTGCGATACAGGGCCGTGATTTTGGCTATAAAAGGGTCCCCTAGACCCCTACCCCAAGCTTTTTAAGAGAATCATATATGGCGTGCCAGGAGACTCTATGGAATGCTTTCTCAGCATCCAACGAGAGTATCTAATTACAAATTTTTAACTGCATCTAGCCCAGGAAATACTTTGTGCCTAGTAGCAGTGTCTGCTAGTCAGCGGATTATCCCGGCTGTTAAGCAAGCTGCACCACCTGTAGTTTAGACACTTAATTTTTTCAAAGGAAATGCTTCGGGACCATGGGATACTTAGTGAAGAGCATCAGGAGGCACCCCAAGGCATAGGGGCTGGGACTGGCAGTAGGATGCCTTGCGGTGGACAGCCGAGCTCGATCCTTATAAAAGCTTTTTAACTGCAGCAGCTTTAGTGGACGCTACTGGAGCTGGAATTACCGCGGCTGCTGGCATGAGACTTGCCCTCCAATAGATCCTTGTAAATGGATTTAAAGTGTATTCATTCAAATTAGAGAGACAATTTAAATTAAAAAGCTTAGAGCTGCCTCCACCACAGGGGGGCTCGCTCGACCCACCAGCGGACAGGCACCAGTATTGGGAGAGGGGGGCTGGCCGTCAGGGTTCACCGCGGCTCTGGCACAAACCCGGCGACACGGAGGTGGCACGGGCAGGAGCGGACTGGCCGTGTCGGCTTCTCACTTTTTGGATTTTAGAAGGGCATGACATGCCTATATCTGTGTCTCCCCCTCCTTTTACTCCTCCACCTCTTTTATTTTCGCATGACTATATGTACTTGTCACTTTTCCATGTGTTAGTTATGTCTTCTGAGCAGTTTGTCAGCTTTTGTACACCTTTGAAGGTGTTTTCTATGTGTTTCTATGTGTTTTTGTTTGCCTGCCATTGGTTTTAATGGTGTTCGAAGGTGTTCGACGAACAGTTCGACGAACAGTTCGGCGAACACACGGGTGTTCGACGAACCGAACCGAACTCGAACACTACGGGGGTGGCTCAACACTAATGGTGAACAATTTGGCTAGCGTGGCATACCGCGGCAAGTATACTTCTCTTTCCCCAATTTTTAGGATGCGGACCGGTACCCTCCCATGGCGGACATCAACCACCCCCTGTGCCGTCAAAATGGTGGGCCTACTGTCTGAGTAAATGGGTTCTACCATAGCTTGGTAGTCTCTACCCCTCAGACCAATAGCTGCCCGACACCAGATCATCATCTCACTCTTTGGGGGCATGGCGATAGGGAACGGGTCACTCATCCTAACGCTACCAATCTCACCACCCGACAGTTCTACCTGTTGCCGTTTCATCAGTGCCCAGATTTCCTTTTGTAGGACCCGCTGCTTGCCGGAGCTGGCGTTCATGGCAACCTGCTGTAAAATGGCAATTACTTCTGAAAGGCAATTCTCAATAGCGTTAGTACCGAAGGTTATTTTAGGGTGACTTTCACGACGATCAATGTCTGCAATAATCAGTCCTTGTGCCGCCAGTTCGACCTTACCAATTTTAATGGTCACCTCTTTGAATCCCACCTGCGGCACGGGCTGACCATTGCTGGCGATGATACTCAGGTCGTCATCTGGGTAGCGGGTTATGTCCGAGTCATTCCAGTACCGGTTAAAGAGCACATAAGGGATGGTAGTTACCTGTGACCCGGTGTCTAGTAGGGCACTCATAGGAATGCCATCCAGTACCACAGGCAAGACTGGACGTCCCCCTACGTATTTATCACGCCAGTTCGATGGGCCTGATGATCTTATGCCTGGGGATTGGCCCTCTGCCCCAGGTTGTGCCCGTTTAAATGACAGTACCTTGCCATATGTCCGGGTTGATTGCAGCGGCGGCAGATGGGTTGTCCGTCCTCGTTGTATCTGTCGCTGGGTCTTCCTCTGGACGATGGGATCCTCCTCTGTCGGCGCCACGGGACGTCCTCTGGACTGGTGGCCAGCTTGATCCTTCCAGGGGAGGATACCTGTAACGACTGCACAGTCCTGGTTAATGCTGCAACGCTTTTGGTCAGTTCTTGGACCTGATGGTGCAGGTCTGCAGCCGGGTCTTTATCCAAAGCCTGCGCACCAGCTCCCACAGGCTCTGCAGACAAGGTCGCTGCCTCCTGGTGATAGGTAATAGCAGGGCACCGGTGGGTTACAGCGCTACCCGGTGCCGGTTCTCGGAGCACCCGGATGGCCCTGTCTTTGAACTTTGCAAAGTCTAACCCAGGGTTCTGCAAGGCCATTGCACGTAACTGGGTTCGGTGGGCATTGGACAGCAGACCGTCAATGAATTGCTCAGTCAACAGTTCATCTGCATTCCGCACACTGTCAGGGTCTGCCTGATTAATGGCCCCCAGGGCCTCCTGCAAATTCAAAGCATAGTCTCTTATACCATCTTGGGCCCGCTGCTTGCACCCATAAAATCTCATTTTGATCTCTGCTGAGGTACGGGTATCAAAAGTGTCCTTCAGACGGGCTAAGATTTCCTTCACAGTCTCCTTGTCCCTGACTGACCAGGACTTTACTTCACGTTGGGTTGCGCCTGTTAGCTGGCCTACCAATATGCTCACTTTTTGTCCCTCCGTCAGGGGGTACGCTTTAAATAGGCTGTACAGTTTCTCTTTAAAGTCGCTTAGGGTATGCGACTCCCCTGAGTATTGGGGCAGCCAGGCCGCTCCGGGGATGTAAGGCATTGTAAATTGCATTACTGCGGCAGCAGCCGCGCTGGCGGTGGGAGCTCCCTCCATTCCTGGTATCTTCCGCCCCCCTAGTTAACCGTGGCCTACCTTTTGTTGCTCTTCCTCCGTAGGCCACGGCTCCGCCGGTGCTGCTCCGGGCGAGGACCTTGCGTCGCGTCCTGGTGACGTCAGCGCCGCTCTCTCTCCTTCCAGGACCTTGCGCAGCGTTGGTGCGTAGGGCGGGGCTTCAGGTCTCACGCTGTTTGGACATCCACGCCCCTCTTCTTCCCGCGCGGCGTCCTGAAGATGGCGTCCGATGACGGGAAAACGGCTGAAGACGGCGGGAAACGACTTAAGATGGCGGGAGATGACTGAAGATGGCAGGAAACGGCTCCGGATGGCGGGAAACTTCACTCAGATAAGTGCAAAGTCTTTTTCAGGCACGCAATACCCGTTTGTGGCGGGTTGGTCACTATCCTGCCGACTACGCCAAAAAGGTTTAAGCGCCCCCTGGGCCGTGTATGCACCTGTGTGGGTTACCCGGAGCCTGGTCTCTGGGGGTTGTAGTCTCCGTGGCGGTGACCCGGTCCCAGGGCTCAGGGTGGTCAGACCAGTGGCCGTCTTTTATAGGGATTTTATGATTTAATGTCCGACTATGCTACCCGTGGATTGCGGTCAGGGTGTACCGCCGCTGTGAGGCAGACCGCTGAGGCTGGTGTGGTGTGCGCAGCAGAGGATGTGATAACTCCCCACGGGAGGAGTATAGCCTCAGGGCAGTGAGTGTGGATGATGGGAGTGATGGTGCACGGGTGAAGCAGGAACGACTCAGAGTCTTTGCAGTGCAGTTCAGGGTCTTTACTGATGATGATAAGGCAGACCCTCCCGGGAGTACTGGCTAGCATAAGGGGCCTGGTCAGTCTGTGAACAAACAGGAGTTCCCCTGGCCAGGTGCAGTTGTAGGCCTCCCCGTCTATCTGCACTCTTCCTGGCTACCTTGCTGTAAGCGAGTGGAAGTAGCCCACGGCCCTGAGTATACCGTGTGGTGCTCACCCGTATGGCTGGTGACTTGGACCCTCTGGTAGCTTCCGCTCCTCGATGTCGGTACTGGTCCCTTGTGTGTGTGACTGAGCCTCCGGGCTTCCTATGGCCAGAGGACCTGGAATCCCCTGCCGGCTGGTTTCTGCTGCTGGACTTAGAGATCCTCACAGCCTCCGACTCCGTTGTCCGGTCGTAGTGTCTTCAGCCAGGGCGAGCAATATCTGCTTCCAGTCCCCGGCACTCAGCTCCTGCTCCTACAGAGCTCCTAGCTGTTGCTTTCTCTTTGTCTGGAACTTCACTCCAGGCTCTAACTCAACTAACCCCGCCCCAGGTCCAGTTTATATAGGGCAGGTTCCTCCCCTATCTGGTCTGGGACAGGAGGTGTTGCATGTTCAAGGGCTCCTGACCAGGGAACCTCCCACTTGCTCTCAGACGTGATATTTCTCTCACTGTGGCAACCAGACCCCTGGGGTGCCACAAGTGCACTCTCACTGATCTGATATCAGTGACCTATCCCAAGGATAGGTAATTATTATAAAAATACTGGACAAGCCCTTTAACCCTTTAATGACATTGTCAGTAATAGTACGTCCCTGTGCCCTGGGCCTTATGGACCAGGTACGTACTATTACGCACAATGTGATCGCGCCTGCACAGCCTCAATACTAATGACAACTTATTTATTATTTATTAACTATTTTGTGTGACGTATCTCTCTGATTTAAGGGCATGAAAATTCAAATTTTGAAAATTGCTAAATTTTCAACATTTTTGCCAAATTTTTGAATTTTTCATAAAGATACGCAAGTCATATCGAAGAAATTTACCCCTATCATGAAGTACAATATGTCACGAAAAAATATTCTCTGAATCAGTGGGATCCGTTGAAGTGTTCCAGAGTTATTACCTCATAAAGTGACAGTGGTCAGAATTGTAAAAATTGTCCTAGTTATTAAAGTGCAAACCACCTTCGGGGGTAAAGGGGTTAAAACATAATTACATAGTTACATAGGTTGAAAAAAGACCAAGGTCCATCAAGTTCAACCGTTCTCCACCAATGATAAATTCGTTATCACTAAATTATCTATAACCCACAATGCCATTTGTCCGGAGGAAAACATCCAGCCCTTTTTTAAAAGCTGTTATACTGCTCTAACAGTAAAGAACCCTTTCCTATTTAGCTGCCAGAATCATCTTTTGTATTGACCACACATGTATTTATACATATAAATGAGATCTCCTCCGAGATGTCTTTTTTCTAAGCTAAACAAGCCCAACTTTTCCAATCTCTCATCATATGAGAGGCCTTCCATCCCTTGTAATAATCTAGTTGCCCGCCTTTGAACTGACTCTAGCTTTTGAATATCCTTTTTAAAATGTGGAGCCCAAAGCTGGATCCAATATTCTAGATGTGGTCTCACTAGTGATTTATAAAGGGGTAACAATATGTTGGGATCATGGAATTTTGCAGCTGCTGCTTGACATTGAGTACTGCTGCTCAGCTTACTTGTAACCAGAATACCCAAGTCCTTCTCCTGTTCTGCAATCCCGAGTATATTCCTATTTAATGTATATGCAATAGGATTACTCTGTCCTAGGTGCATTACTCTACATTTAACAACAATAATTCTCATTTGCCAAGTGTTTGCCCATTCAGACATCTTATCCAGATTGTTTTGTAATATTGTAATGTCAAGATCAGATTTTAATATCCTACATAGTTTGGTGTCATAAGCAGAGACTGATACTTTACTCTCAATCCCATCCACTAGGCCATTAATAAAGAGGTTAAAAAGAATGGGTCCTAGCACAGATCCCTGCGGTACCCCACTGCTGACTATATGCCATTTAGAGAACGTACCATTTATGACGAGTCTTTGTTTCCTATGTTTTAGTAAGTTCCTTACCCATCTGAATATAGTTCCCCCAAGTCTTTGCTTCTGTAGCTTCAGTATAAGGCTGTTATGTGGTACAGTATCAAATGCCTTTGCAAAGTCCAGATAAATCACATCAGCCGCATTACCAACATCAAGATATGCACTTACCTCCTCATAGAAACCCAACATGTTGGTCAGACATGACTTATCTTTCATGAATCTGTGCTGGTTGTCAGTTAATATATTATTCTCTGCAATATATTTCTGCAGGTCTTCTCTTATAATGCCCTCAAAAATGTTACAGACTACTGATGTCAGGCTTACTGGACAGTGGTTTCCTGGATCCATCTTCTTACCTTTTGTAATGCACACGCCCGGGCTGAGCGGCGTGTGCGTGTGATTGTAGTGATTCCACTGGACCGTGCCAGAGAGTGAATGCCTGGAGGGGCGTAACTAGGTATTCACCCGATCTGACCAGGGTCGCACGACGGCATACGACGCCAGTGCACCAAGGAGGAACCGAGCAGAGGGACCAGGTGCTACTCCAGGACAGACCCCGGACACGGCTGTTGACCCACACAGGGGAATACAGGAACAGACTGGTTAGGCTGGCGCACAGACTGGTGGGTATAGGCAGGCACGACTGGTATGCAGGCAGGCGGGTATGCAGGCAGGGGGGTACAGGCAAGCACAGCTAGAGTGCAGACAGGGAGGCACTAGCAGGTAGGAACACAGGCGGGATAGGACCCAGTACACACTGGGACTCAGGAACAATACAGGCAGAGGGGTACAGGCAAGCACAGCTAGAGTGCAGACAGGGAGGCACTAGCAGGTAGGGACACTGGCGGGATAGGACCCAGTACACACTGGGACTCAGGAACAGAACCACAGATGTGGCGGACAAACACAGCAGAGTGAGGCCGCCCAGAGAGGTGAGCGAGAACAGGGCAGGACAAGACCGCCTGGAGCGGTGAGCATGAGTAGAGCAGGACAAGGCCGCCAGGAGCGGTGAGCAAAGGGTCAGAGCTGAGCGAGACTGCTGGAGCAGTGAGCAAGAGTAAAGCAGGACGAGGCCGCCTGGAGCGGTGAGCAAGAGTGGAGCAAGACTGCCGGAGCAGTGAGCAAAAGGATAAGAGCGGAGCGAGACTGCCGGAGCAGTGAGCAAAAGGGTCAGAGTGGAGCGAGACTGCCGGAGCAGCGAGCAAAGGAGTCAGAGCAGGCTAGAACCGCCGGAGCGGTGAGCAAAGGAGTCAGAGCAGGCAAGAACTGCCGGAGCGGTGAGCAAAGGAGTCAGAGCAGGCAAGAACCGCCGGAGCGGTGAGCAAAGGAGTCAGAGCAGGCTAGAACCGCCGGAGCGGTGAGCAAGGCAGAGCAGGGGGGACAGGGCTCTGTTCACACGGAACAGACAGGAAGAGAAAGGCAGAGCCAGATACCCACAGGGTACTTGCAGTGAAGTAGCGAGTGGACCACAAACTCACAAACGGGAGTGCAGAGACAACAAGCAGGAGTTAGGTACGAGTTCAGACTCTGCAGAAAAAGGAAGGGAACGGACATCGGACATAGAGGCAAAACAGGTAAAGGATAGGAGAGAGTTCAGACTGGAACTGAGTGTACGGAGGAGACCGACACTGCAGAGGGATACAGGAGCGGGTCTGGGAATACGGCCCCCAGAGAGGCGGGACGAACAGGCAAGGAGCGTGTTCAGACAGGACAGACAAGATACAGGAGCGGGTCTAGGTAATCGGCCCCTAGAAGGCGGGAGGAACAGGCTAGGAGCGTGTTCAGACAGGACAGACAAGATACAGGAGCGGGTCTAGGTAATCGGCCCCTAGAAGGCGGGAGGAACAGGCTAGGAGCGTGTTCAGACAGGCCTGGAAATACAGCCTCCAGGAAAGGCAGACAAGAGAACACAGAACGGGACCTGGCACCTTCAGAGTGCAAGCACACACTGAATGAAACACTATGCTCAGGCAGGGATAGATGGGAGCAGCTGAGCTATATACCAGGTGACAGACAGCAATAGGCTGAGGACGCACAAGGGGTGTGACCCACAGCAGGTACAAAAAGCAGGAAGTGATCGGGTGCCGCCCTTAAGCAGCAGAAACAGACACAAACAGACAGCATGGAGGTAAGCCAGAGAGACATTCTGGACTGGAGATCAAGTGCGCGCTCTTGCACAGTGGGAGATGGACCACCATGCAAGGACGCCGCCAGGTATGTTACACCTTTACCGGCTAGATTACAGGGGGACACTAGAAAAAAATTGACGTGGGGTCCCCCTATAACATCTAGCCAGCAAAGGCTAAATTAGACAGCTGTGGGCTGATATTAATAGCCATGGAAGGGGCCATGAATACTAGCCCCCTCCTCGGCTATTTATATCACCCCTCAGGGGTCCCAGAAATGACACATCCATAAGATGCGCCAAATCTGGCGCTTAGCCTCGCTCTTCCATACTGCTCTGTAGCAGCGGCAGGGGGTAATGGGGTTGGGGTTCACGTCAGCCTTGTATTGGCGGCTGATGTGAAGCCCAGGTTAGTAATGGAGGGCGTCTATAAGACGCCCCCGCTACTAACCATGAGGTAAAGTGAACGGCGCTTTTTCAAAAAAAAACACGGCCAGAATAAATTATTTTAGTGAAATAAAACATACACGGTTATACAATTTCTTTTATTACTCATCTCCGCGAAGCCCTCGATCTCCTGCAAAAAACGTAAAAAAAAAAAAACAATCGTATCCCTCACCTGTCCGCCATCAACGACATAATCCATCAGCAGCGAATGTCCCACGACGATCTGGATAATTTCTACAGCTGTGACATCAGTGATTGCTGATGTCACAGCTGTAGAATGCAGCACTGTATACTGACAGGGGTGTAAAATCACCCCTATCAGTATACAGTGCTGCAGGGGGGTCACTGGGGTTTATCAGCTGAAGATCAGCTGATGAGCCCCGGTGAGCTAGAGAGCGTGGGAAAATTCTTGAAAATTTCCCACGCTCAGCATTGCCGGCTTCAGCAATCAGCTGATGGTCACGTGACCATCAGCTGATTGTTGTGGCACTGATCACCTGATGGTCATGCGACCATCACCTGATCGGTGATGTCACTGATCACTTGATGCTCTCATGACCATCAGGTGATCAGTGACGTCACCACAGGTCCTGTAAGCACACTGTGGGGCATGAGCTGGACTCCGATAGGACAGCATCACCCAGGAGGATCCCTGGGGCCGCCAGAGAGGTATGAAGATTTTTTTTTTCTTTACTTTTTAATTATTTTTTTAACTAGCGCTGGCATGCGGGCTGGGAGAAGCAGGCTGCTGCTTCTCCCATCCATGCTGCTCTCACTGTTATCAGCCAGAGCAGCGGTTGGATGAGAGGAGTAGTAGTCTCCTCTCCCGACCCGAGTACCATCCGCACATTGAACCGCAGCAAATCCGCATGCATAGATATTATACATGCGGGTTTGCTGTGGTTCAATGCAAGTCAATGGGAGTGATTTCACTGTGAAATCGCGCCTATATTGGTTGTGCTGCAGATTTTTCCGCAATGATAATCTGCAGCGGAAAGTTCCGAAGCATGTGCACAGCACATGTGGATTATCATTGGGATACATGTCAGACCTCTTAACAAGCAATTTTAATGCGTTTCCGCATCGTGGGCACACAGCCTAAGGCAATCCACAAAATGAGACGTTTAGACCCTACAATATGGGTCTTTCTCAAACTCTGTGTTACATAAACATAAAAACAGAGTGTAAAAAATCAAGAAAAAACTAAATAAAACAACATATACTTTTGTATAATGAGTAGTGTTGAGCGATACCTTCCGATATCAGGAAATATCGGATCGGATTGGATCGGGCCGATACCCAAAAAGTATCGGATATCGCCGATTCCGATACCGGAAACCAATGCAAGTCAATGGGATACAAATATCGGAAAGAAAATAAACCCTTTCTTTCCTTGTAGGTTAATTCTACATGAAGGAAAACAACTAACAATAATGTAGAATGTATTGGGGGAGGTGGTTGCCCAAATCGATGGGAACAGTGATCACAGTGAAACATGAAAAGCCGGCAATTCAGCAGCGGCATATACCGGTACCCGACAATTTATAACAGAAAGAATAGAGCTTCACACATAGATTAGATAGATAGAAACATGTCAGTCACGTATATATGAAGTACAGTGACAGTGTTGCTTACTGTACTTGTCATTTAGTGTAAAGGATTTATTAAAAAAAATATTAGTGTTTTCATGCACCGTCTCTTTAAAAAAGCCGGCCGGCAATTCATCAGCGGCATACATCGGTACCCGACAATTTAGAATAGAAAGAATAGAGAATCATACATAGATTAGATAGATAGAAACATGTCAGTCACATATATAAGAAATACAGTGATAGTGTTGATTACTGTACTTGTAATTTAGTGTTAAAATAAAGGATTTATAAAAAAAAAAATTGGCGTGGGGTTCCCCCTAATTTTAGTCTCTAGCGGAGGTTAAGCAGACGGCTGGGGCAGATGTTTGAAGCCTGGGAAGGGGGTAATACCCACGGAGCTTCCCAGGCTACTAATATCAGCCCCCAGCTGAATACCTAGCCTTTACTAGCTATTAAAATGGGGGACCCCCCCAAAAAAATGACGTGGGGTCCCCCCTATTTTAATAGCTAGCAAAGGCTAGGCAGACAGCTGGGGGCTGATATTAATAGCCCAGGAAGGGTGCCATGAATATTGGCCCCCTCCCTGGCTAGAAACACCAGCCGTCAGCCGCCCCAGAAATGGCGCATCCATAGGATGCGCCAATTCTGGCACTTAGCCTCGCTCTTCCCACTGCCCTGTAGCGGTGGCAGTGGGGTAATGGGGTTGGGGTTGATGTCAGCTTAAAATGCCAGCTGACATCAAGCCCAGGTTAGTAATGGAGAGGCGTCTATAACACACCCCCATTACTAACCCCAGTGTCTGCGGGACACTTCTAACTTCTCAGTGTCTGCGGGATGACAGGCTGGATGGCAGCGTTCTGCTGCGGTCCAGCCTGTCATCTCGATGTAGCAGAGCTGAAGCTGTCCTGGGAACCATGGGAAGGTAAGTATGATGTTGCTTTATTATTTTATTTTTATTGCAGGAGATCGTTGGCTTCAGCTGGAATGGGTGTGACGGTAAGTATGGTTTAATTTAGAACAATAAAGAATTGTGTGTTTATTTCAATTAAAGGACTTTATTCTGGGTGTTTGTGTTTTTTTTTTAAATACTTTACTAGAAATTCATGGCGGTCATGTCTAATATTGGCGTGACCCCATGAATTTCGGGCTTAGGGCCAGCTGATAATGCCAAGCTGGCCCTAACCCCTTTATTACCCAGTGAGCCACCGCACCAGGGCCCTGGATGAGTTGGGTACAGCGCCAGAAGATGGCGCTTCTATGAACGCGCCATTTTCCGGGGTGGCTGCGGACTGCAATTTGCAGTGGGGGGGGGGGGGCAGAAAGCTTGGGCCTCCCTGCGCTGCAGATTCCAGCCCCCAGCTGCCTAGTTGTACCTGGCTGGACACAAAAATAGGGCGAAGCTCTAAGTATTTTTTTTTTTTAATTATTTTATGAAATACATGAAATAATTAAGAAAAAAGGGGCTTCCCTATATTGTTGTGTCTGGCCAGGTACAAATAGGCAGCTGGTGGTTGGGGGCAGCCCGTTCCTGCCTGCTGTACCTGGCTGGACACAAATATAGGGCGAAGCCCCACATCAATTTTTTTTTAATTATTTCATGAATTTCCTGAAATAATTTTAAAAAAATTTACGTCTATAAGACACCCCCATTACTAATCTACAAAGTGTTAAAAAGAAAACAACACACTACACCCAGAAAAAAAATAATTTATTTGAAATAAACTACACCATTTTATTTAATTCTTAGTTTACAAAAAAAAAAATAGTCCACGTTCCTGCGCTGATCTCCCATGCACAGCTGTCACATCTGGAGATGGTGACAGCTGTGCATGGCTGCTGTAAGCTCACACTGCCGGGAACACGTCCGCTCCCGGCAGCGGGAGCCACTGACTGAGGTCACCGGAGTGCATTCAGGCAGCGCAGCTCCGGAGACCTCCTTTACGGCACTGCTGTACCGTGGGAATTTCTCACGATACAGCAGGGCCATAAAGGAGCTAACCGGAGCAGCGCTGCCTGAACTCCAGCGAACCCGCTTATGCAATGACGGGGCTGCTTTACGGCCCCGTCATTCTAGCGGCGGCAGCGGTTCAGAGCGGTCACATTCTATGTGGCTGCTCTAAACTGGAGATCATCGTGGGACACTCGTGGACTACTACAGAGGGGTAAGGATAAGGTTGTGGTTTATTATTTTAGATTTTATTACAGAAGATCGATGGCTTCGGGGAATTAGGTGTCTAGGTGAGTATAGGTGTATTTTTTTATTTTTTACTTTATTTTAGGTGGCGATCGGCGGGGACAGGTAATGTATGAACTAATTTATTGTAGGTAACCACTGGCCACCAATGAAATGTATTTAAAATTTATTGGGGACACAGTAGGGCAATTTAAATAGCAGGATCAGGCTGATGGGAACTACTGCTCCTATCGAGCTGATCCTGCTGGCACGAGTGGACGGGGGACCGACATAGGCCGATGGGAGTAGTAGTGTCACATCGGCCTATATCTGCCTGCACGCACACACCCCCCAGACATCGCACAGACACCGCGCACACCCACACACACTCGCAGACATCGCACAGACACCGCGCACACCCGCACAGACACCGCGCACACACCCGCAGACATCGCATAGACACCGCACAGACACCGCACACACTCGCAGACATCGCACAGACACCGCACACACCCGCAGACATCGCGCACACACTAATCATGACGGGCTGATGGTCTGGGAGGTGAGGCTGACCTGTGCGGCCGTGGGAAAGTTCATGTGAGTTCATGCAATGCAGTCAAGCATGAACTCACATGAACCCTCTGAGGGCACCGCGGCGACTTCAAATGAACAGCTGATCAGCATCACCTGATACCTCAGCTGTTCATTTGAAATAACCGGCGGGAAAGCGCAGCACAGAACGGGAAAGCCGGCGGTGAAGTCTTTTCACTGCCGGCTTCCCCGCCCGGGTCCTTCGCTCCCCGCTCCTTGGTGCTGCGCTCCCCGCCCGGTCCTAACTTACGGGATGGGAGGTGGCGAGGGGAGTGGAGGATCGGGGTCGAAGGCTGCGGGGAAGCAGTATGGGGCTGTGTGATTGTTTAAAAGCCGGCGGCTTTATACCGCCCACTGGCTTTTAAACAATCAGGAGAATTCTCTCACGCTGGGATGGCATTCTGATGACAGGCTGGATCGCAGCTGAGCGCTGCCATCCAGCTTGTCATCCTTTAGAGACACTGCAGAGCGCAGGCATTATGGGAACTTCCGATTCCGGTATTCGATATTGTAAAAGTATCGGAATTAAGTATCGGAATTCCGATACCGCGAATATCGGCCGATACCCGATATTTCAGTATCGGAATGCTCAACACTAATAATGAGGATAAATCATTTCATAATTGTGCTACAAGAAGAAAACAAAGTCTTCCTAGAACACAAAACACTTTGTTCCATAGATACAACCTAATCTAGCATATATCATTATCAATCATCATTCTAGTCTAGGATTTAGTATTCAAATGTATGCACACAAGAGGATATGGTGCTTATTTTAGACATACTGTAAAGTGACCAATTTTAATGAAAGATAGAATACTGGATCAAAAAGGCATAAATCAAGCAATCTGTGGGTGTCACCTTTAGTTAAATACAGAGCCAGAAAGGAAATATATCAAAGAGAATAGAGAAGCAACAAAGAGAATATTCCAAGGGATTCAAATCTCATCCTATATGAATTCTGTGTCATGAGGTCTCATGGTGTCTGGAGGTCCCCAGTGTGAAATGGTACTGTGGAATAAATATTCATAGGTTAAAAAATGGTTACCGGATTGCTAATGAGGATAGATATTGATAGCAGCGCTATGTCGTGCGCGAACCGAGTGCTGTGTTGCGCTAATGTGTCCTCACACAGCTGAATGATTGATTCTTGTCTTGTTGAATGATCCTTGGAACAGTCAGTTCATTGGTGAAAAGGGCTTGTTTAATATTTATAGCTTTTTCTTTTTGCTTACGGTATAATTATCTTGTATTTATAAAATTTGAGATTTATTTTAATGTCGCTAGCGATTTGTTTCTTTGTAGATAACTTTGCTTGCTTGATTTTGAGATGTTTATACCTCTGAAATGTTATTTCTGTATTCTTGGTCTTCAGGGCTTGGAATGCCCTTTGTTTTTGTCTTATTATACTTTGTATTGTTTTATTTATCCATAATGGTTTCTTTTTATTGCTGGTATAAACTTCTGTAATGCCGGCGTCCCTGCATGGTCTCTAACCCACCTCCCGGCAGGGACGCCGAGATGCTTACCGCCTCAACCACCCAGCTATGTCCTTTGCTTTGGCTCTCATGCCCCAGGACCTACGCATGCCACGCAGGTCTCCTGTCAGCACACTTAGGGCGCGCCCAGTCGCTTCCTCTTAAAGGGGTAGCACACGCACTCTTGTTATGTCCCCAACTAATTACTGGGGGGCACTAAAGTATTTAAGGCACCTTCCCCTGTAGGGAGGTGCCTGTGTAGCATTTGAGTTTAGTTAGTCTGCAACTTGCTAAGCCGTTGTCAGGTACCTGTCCCTGAACCAAAATCCTGAACCTGAACTGACCTGTTGGTACCTGAACCTGGATCCTGAGTCTGAACTGCCCTGTTGATACCTGAACCTGAATCCTTAACCTAAACTAATCTTTCGGTACCTGAACCTGAATCCTAAACCACCATGTCGGTACTTGAACATGAATCCTGAACCTGAACCACCCTGTCGGTACCTGAACCTGAATCCTGAACCTGAAACCGTTCTGATGGTTCCTGAATCTATAACCACTTCGTTGGTCCCTGAACCTGAAACTGCCTTGTCGGTCCCTGAACATGAAACCGCTATGTTGGTCCCTAAACCTTAAAACACTCTGTTGGTCCCTGAACATGAAACTACTCTGTTGATTCCGGAACCTGAAACCACTTGTTGGTCCCTGAACCTGAAACCAACTTGTCGATACCTGAACCTAAAAATCGCTTGTCCGTTCCTGAACCTGAATCCGCCTTGTCGGTAACTGAACCTGAAAAAGCTCTGTCAGTCCCTTAACCTGAAACCGCCTTCTTGGTCCCTGAACCTGAAACCACTCTGGCGGTACCTGAACCTGAAACCGTCTTGTCACTCTGTCGGTACCTGAACCTGTACCCACTCTGTCTGTACCTGAACCTGTTACCTGTCTGTAACTGAACCTGAATCCATCCTGTCAGAACCTGAACCTTTGTCCAACCTGTCAAGTGTTCCAGGATTGCACTGTCTGAACCTGCACCAATATCTGTTCTGTCAAGTGTTCCAGGATCCGCACTGTCTAAACCTGCTCCTGTGTCCATCCTGTCAAGTGTTCCAGGATCCGTACTGTCTGAACCTGCACCAGTGTCCGGTCTGTGAAGTGTTCCAGAATCCACACTGTCCGAACCAGCATCAGTATACAATCCTGCCTTCTACTCCAAGTCCATACCTGCATTCCTAACCCTTGGGGTCAGCTGCTGCAGTACAAAGAACTGCCCTGGAGTAGTACCTGGTGGCTATCTGGAGCTCAAGCCTAACTCCACCATCAGGGGATCAAGTGAAAACCAGGTTGCCGCCTAGCCACACCCCTCTAGGGTAAGCCCGGCCCATGGCGCAGTGGGTCCCCCACCCCCCAGCATGGCAGCTTCTACAGGATTCTAGTAGTATATCCTTAAACATGCCCCATTTATGTTAGGCATCCCAAACTACTAGGACATGATCCCAGTCCACAAGACTAAGCTCTTCCCTTCATTTGTTGAAATCAGCTGTCCTGAAGTTCCAGGTTTTTTTATTTCTCTTTTGAAATATTTTAATGAATATTACATTGAAACTTACCATATTATGGTTGCTGCAGTCCAAATGCTCCCGAATCAGTAGATCTGAAATTGTATCTGGTCTATTTGACAAGACCAGCTCCAGCAAACTATCTCTTCTTGCACCGTAGATAAGAATTTGCAGCTTTTAGCACAACCAAAAGATTGTATGTCCCATTGAATATTCAGATAGTTAAAATCCCCCATAATAAGGACCCTATTATTATTTGCTGCCTTTTTAATTTGTTGCAGCATTTCATCCTCTACCTGTTCAGCTATGTTAGGAGGCTTATGGCAAACTCCAATTAGCAGCATTCCATTATTGCTAGCCCCATATACATTTAACCTATACTGACTCTATATTGTCGCAGCTCCCCCAATGTCGTTATTACGCACAGGTATTAAGTTGGATTTAACGAAAATACACACCCCTCCACCTTTTCTGTCTTTCCTATCCTTTCTGAATGCAGTGTAACCTTCTACGTTTGTCACTTAGTTTAGATATTTGTCCAGCCAGGTCTCCGTAATGCCCACCACAACGTATTCTGTGACCGACATAAGAGTTTCCAATTGATTAATTTTGTTTGCAAGACTTCTTGCATTTCCCAGCAGACATTTAATACCATTAGCATATTTATTACTCCTACTCACCTCCCTACTTTCTTTGCACGTCCAAGCCCCCTAAATCCTCATTGGCCCTTACTGTCTCTCTCTGTCTACTCTAACTATCCTCTTACTTGCACAACTACCCTCCCTTCCCCCAAATCCTAGTTTATACTGATCTTGCTATTTTCACACTAGCCACTAGAGTTGTTTTTACACTCATAATTCCTTTCCTTTCAGAAAGAGTTTTCGGCAAGGCATTTTATAATAGAGGCAGGGTTACAATGACGGGATCCACCAATCACATTACAGTATTAGCAAATAGTATTTGACATTTTATTTTTACCTCTATGTCACGCAGAATACGTTTTATATGTACGAGCATTGATTTTCAAAGGAAAAAGACAATGAGATAATGCGCGATACTGTTTAATGATGCAGTTTAATGGACCACTTTATCATTCTTGAAAGCTTATTTATGAGAACACCTTGTAAGACCATACTTGTTGGACCATTAAAATCATCCTCAGCCGCAGTATGTAATAGCAACATAATAAATATGTTCTCTTTATCATCACTGGCCAGCCAGCTGTCTTCACACAAAAGACAGCACCAAACCTTGTGGAATGTGAATTATATATAATTTGTATAACTTTCTAAAGGAAAAGTAGAGGTCACTTTAATAGTTCTACTAGCAATCATAGATTCTCAAGCAAATGCATTCAGTATATTTTGCATTTATTGTAACTGTGTGTGCCACGAATTGCTTTGCATTAAAGAGGTTTTCTGAGACCTTAAAGGGAATCTGTCACCAGGTTTTTGCTATGTAATCTGAGAGTACTGTATGGGGGTGGAAAGCAGAAGATGAAGTTAGTCAACATTCGATAGCACTCACAACCAAATGCCGCCTTCTGCTGGTTGAACCGAACAGACGGGAACTGAAAGATGGGGAGATTATTCCTGGAGGGAAGAGCTTGAAGGGGACAACGGGTTAGGTGACAGTTGTGGCGCAGTTGCTAAATATAAAAGGCCGGGATGGTGAAGCGGCAACTCAGTTGGCCTCAAGAAGAGGAGTATGTGTGAGCAGCATAAAGAGTTTATGGTCATCCCCAGAGTGAAGCTACCTGAGAGTGACCGGATATCAGAGCAGGCGAAATGTCGCTGGTCAAGCACCGAAGTCCCAAAATCGCCTATCAAGACCCATTGTCCAGACTTTGCCGGTCAAGACCCAAAGCCCAGACTCCGCAGGTCAAGCATTGAAGGTTGGATGCTAACCTTTGGACGAGATGGAACGTCTGCTGTGCTGAGGAGAAGTCTTGGGGAACCTGGCTGTTACTTCCAGCGCAGATGTACAGTACAGGGTATGATCTGGGGCTGTGCTTCAGGGAACAAAGGCAGCCAATGCAACAAACAGATGGGGTACTAAGTGACTAACATATTGGGGAAGTATTGGTGACCCCCGTTAGGGTCAGTGTAACAATCAGAGGTGCTTACAAAAGCTTACAACGGTGATGGGCTTAGTACTGAGAGTGACGCCTGTTAAGCTATGACAGGCCCTATTAGTCATTTAACTGCTAGATAGTAAGGATAGTGTACATAAATAGAGCGTTGCATAAGATACCACATTAAATGTAGTAAGTGTCATAACATACTGTATTACTCTTATTGATATTACCCATAATATATTGTGTACTTGCATATACAGTACAGACCAAAAGTTTGGACACACCTTCTCATTTAAAGATTTTTCTGTATTTTCATGACTTTGAAAATTGTACATTCACACTGAAGGCATCAAAACTATGAATTAACACATGTGGAATTATATACTTAACAAAAAACGTATGAAACAACTGAAATATGTCTTATATTCTAGGTTCTTCAAAGTAGCCACCTTTTGCTTTGATGACTGCTTTGCACACTCTTGGCATTCTCTTGATGAGCTTCAAGAGGTAGTCACCGGTAATGGTCTTCCAACAATCTTGAAGGAGTTCCCAGAGATGCTTAGCACTTGTTGGCCCTTTTGCCTTCACTCTGCAGTCCAGCTCACCCCAAACCATCTCGATTGGGTTCAGGTGTGGTGACTGTGGAGGCCAGGTCATCTGGCGTAGCACCCCATCACTCTCATTCTTGGTTAAATAGCCCTTACACAGCCTGGAGGTGTGTTTGAGGTCATTGTCCTGTTGAAAAATAAATGATGGTCCAACTAAACGCAAACCGGATGGAATAGCATGCCGCTGCAAGATGCTGTGATAGCCATGCTGGTTCAGTATGCCTTCAATTTTGAATAAATCCCCAACAGTGTCACCAGCAAAACATGCCCACACCATCACACCTCCTCCTCCATGCTTCACGGTGGGAACCAGGCATGTAGAGTCCTTCCGTTCACCTTTTCTGCGTCCCACAAAGACAAGGTGTTTGGAACCAAAGATCTCAAATTTGGACTCATCAGACCAAAGCACAGATTTCCATTGGTCTAATGTCCATTCCTTGTGTTCTTTAGCACAAACAAGTCTCTTCTGCTTGTTGCCTGTCCTTAGCAGTGGTTTCCTAGCAGCTATTTTTACCACAAAGGCCTGCTGCACAAAGTCTCCTCTTAACAGTTGTTGTAGAGATGTGTCTGCTGCTAGAACTCTGTGTGGCATTGACCTGGTCTCTAATCTGAGCTGCTGTTAACCTGCATTTTCTGAGGCTTGTGACTCGGATAAACTTATCCTCAGAAGCAGAGGTGACTCTTGGTCTTCCTTTCCTGGGGCGGTCCTCATGTGAGCCAGTTTCTTTGTAGCACTTGATGGTTTTTGCAACTGTACTTGGGGACACATTTAAAGTTTTCCCAATTTTTCGCACTGACTGACCTTCATTTCTTAAAGTAATGATGGCCACTTGTTTTTCTTTACTTAGCTGCTTTTTTGTGCTATAATACAAATTCTAACAGTCTATTCAGTTGGACTATCAGCTGTGTATCCACCTGACCTCTGCACAACACAACTGATGGTCCCAACCCCATTTATAAGGCAAGAAATCCCACTTATTAAACCTGACAGGGCACACCTGTGAAGTGAAAACCATTTCTGGTGACTACCTCTTGAAGCTCATCAAGAGAATGCCAAGAGTGTGCAATGCAGTCATCAAAGCAAAAGGTGGCTACTTTGAAGAACCTAGAATATAAGACATATTTTCAGTTGTTCCACACTTTTTTGTTAAGTATATAATTCCATATGTGTTAATTCATAGTTTTGATGCCTTCAGTGTGAATGTACAATTTTCAAAGTCATGAAAATACAGAAAAATCTTTAAATGAGAAGGTGTGTTCAAACTTTTGGTCTGTACTGTACATATATACAGTATTTACCTATCGCTAAATTTAATTTCTGTGTTAGACAAATAAATAGTGTTGATCACTACATTCTCATTGTCAGTAGACAAGAAGAGGATTGGAGTAACCATGAAACACCAAATAGAATAAAAAACAATATTTTATTGACAACATGATTAAAATGTATATTTACCAAGTATCAACAAGAGGTCTTAAAATAAAGGAGGAAAAAACATACACAGCGTGGGAAAGTCCCACCCAAGGACAATCATAAATCATACAGCGGCAAAAATGTAATAAAGACACCCGTGTCAAACAAGTTTTTGACGGTATATGTCTACAGAGTCATACATATAGATGGTGAAGGAAAAGTATCGGGAGTCAGAGGCAAAACTGCACAACTAATAAAATAGTAACTTATCCATATTAGGGAGAGGATGAAAGTGTCCCACGCAACCCCAACTCGTTTCGCTTTCCGCTTTATCAAGGGAGCTCCCTTCCGTCTCCACAAGCCTAAAAGGCAACATTTGAGCGCAAGCAGTCGCGAAATGTGGGAATTTAGTAGTGTGGCGTTGGCTGCATATTTGCGCTTGTGTTCCAAGGACTGGGGTATGGACAACTGAACGCTGCGCTTGGACAAAGACATGCTTGCTGATGGTGCTAGTTGAGAGTGTACAACGACAGGTGCAGGGCAGGAGGCATCTTTGCATGCACTATGGACAGGGGATTGGCTTGCACGCACAACAGCGGAAGAAGCAGTGGTGTCACCCGCAGACACTGTTCCTGGACACTGGGGTTCGGCTCACAAAGTTGGGTGCTTTGCTGCCATGTGCCTGATCATGCTCGTTGTGGTCAGGCTGGTAGTTTTGCTACCCCTGCTGATGATGGCCTGGCAGGTGGTGTAAATGGCCCTTTTGGGGTTATCGGCAGAGTCTTTTAAAAACAACCAGACTCGGGAAGACCTAACAGTTGTACTGGCAACTTCCGTCGGGTTGGTGTTACGTGGAACTGTTGCCCGCCTTCTGTCTGTGGCCATCACACTGCTTCTTCCAGCCTGTTGGGGTGCCTTACCTACCTCCCCCTGTGTGCTGCTGTCCTCGCTCTGCATGCCCTCCTGCCAGGTTGGGTCAGTTACTATATCATCCACCACCTCATCTTCCACTTCCGCACCCTGGTCCTCCTCCTGACTTTCTGGCAATTGTGTCTCATCATCGTCCACCTCTTGTGACACTTTCCCACCGTCGCCTTCATATGACCATGGCTGCTCAAATATTTGGGCATTGCTACATGCGATCTCCTCTTGCCCCGCTTCAAGTGGACCAGGCGAGAGGCCCGAATCTATAAATAGAAAAGTGAACAGCTCTTCTGAGTGTCCAAGTGTGGAATCAGTTGTCTCTGGTCACTCGGCATGGTGGGAGGAAGGAGGATCAGGGTGAGGAATATGCGGTCCAGACTCACAGCTACTGAGACCTGACCGTGTGGAAGACAGGGTGGTGGTGGCTAGGTGACTGGAAGCATTATCTGCTATCCAACCAATAACCTTTTCACACTGCTCTGTGTTCAATAGTGGTATTCTGCGGTCCCCTATTAATTGGGATAGGAAGGTCGAGCTAGAAGATGTGGGTGTTTGTTGTGGCACAATTTCAGCTTGTCCACAGTCTCGGCCTCTGTATGCACCATCACCATAGCGTCCAGTTCCCCATCCCTTGCCACGCGGCTTGCCCATTTTAAATGGAAGACACTATCTTCCACTCTCACTACAAATGGCTGAATTTGGAGAAATCTTTTATGTGATCCGTGTGACGGACAAACTACAGTTTTAAATAGCTGGCCCAGCGCCGACCTCGTGTCAATAAGTTCACTGACACACTGCAACAAAATTTAAATGGAGGCCAGAAATGGCAACACTTTCAGCGCAATTATATATGATCAGTGTGACGGACAAACCACAGTTTTAAATAGCTGGCCTGTAGGTAACTATTTTTAACAGTGCCGACCTCGTGTCAATAAGTTCACTGACACACTGCGACAAAATTTCAATGGAGGCCATAAATGGCAATATTTTCAGTGCAACTATATGTGATCCGTGTGACGGCCAAACCACAGTTTTAAATAGCTGGCCTGTAGGTAACTATTTTTAACAGCAAACTGGTGTCAATAACTTCACTGACACTCTGAAACAAAATTT
Organism: Phyllobates terribilis; assembly: GCF_046119375.1. Classification (NCBI taxonomy): domain Eukaryota; kingdom Metazoa; phylum Chordata; class Amphibia; order Anura; family Dendrobatidae; genus Phyllobates; species Phyllobates terribilis. Next base: position 882,630,263 of record NW_027362761.1, read on the forward strand.
TAATGGAGGTCAGAAATGGCAGAATTTTCAGCGCAATTATATGTGATCCGTGTGATAGACAAACCACAGTTTTAAATAGCTGGCCTGTAGGTAACTATTTTTAACAGCGCCGACCTTGTGTCAATAAGTTCACTGACACACTGCAACAAAATTTCAACGGAGGCCAGAAATGGCAATATTTTCAGTGCAATTATATGTGATCCGTGTGACGGACAAACCAGTTTAAAATAGATGGATTTTTAGCGCTGTAATATGGAAAGGACCTGGCTGTATTCTGCAGTGCCAACAAGCAAATGGCGCAGATAAACTGTGTTCTCTGGATTGCTTTTTAAGCAAATAATCAGATAAAAAAAAATTATTCCTGACCCCTGATACCTGGGCCTATTTCTACAAATATCTGTAAAGCACCAGCAGACAGAACTGGAATGGACCCTCTTGCTATGTGCACTGCAGTCTGCTATATACCCTGCCTGCCTGCCTAGCACTGTATCTCTGCAGCTGAATTAGTCCTCAGAAGGACTGTTAGTTGAGATGGATATGTGTCTATAATATATTCTGGTATACCTACACTAACTAGAAACAAGCAAATCTCTCCCTAGCTCAGCAACAGCTCTTCCTACACTGTCTGATTCCGGAGTGACTGTGACGAGCATGGCTGCGGCATTACAGTGTGTGGCAGACAATCCCTGCATGTTGATTGGCACTCTAAAGAGCACCATACATGCAGGGAGGGGACCCAAGCTCCCACCGAGCAACCCCAGAAATACTCTGCGAGCACCGAGCCTCTCGAGCAGTGAGATGTTCGGGCGAGCATTGAGCAGTAGTGAGCATGCTCGCTCATCACTAAATAGAACTAGTGTTTTATCAGAGATTATTATTACAAGACAACTTGGCACGTGCAGGGTGGTCCAACCTTGCCCCACCATCGCTGGAATCGTAATCTGTCCATCCATACATCATGTTGCTGTCAGATTACATAGTAAAAACCTGCTGACAGGTTTCCTTTTCAAGTATGGTCCAGCTGATGAGCGAGCGTGCTCGCTACTGCTGGGTACTTGCCCGAGCATCTCACTGCTTGAGATGCTCGGCGAGTATTTCTGGGATGCTCGAGCGGGAGCTCGGATCCCCGACCTGCATGTTTGGCGCTCTTTAGAGAGCCAATGAACATGCAGGGATTGTCTGCCACTCACTGTAATGCCGTAGCCATCTTAGTTGGGGCATTACAGTGATTGTCTGGCCGCATAGTGTCGGGTCTGTGTAAGACCTGATGATGCTATGCTTGTCACAGTCTAACCTTCAGACAGGCAGAGTAGGGAGAAGTGCTGCTGTGTGAGGGACAGAATTGGCGGTGTAATAGTTAGGCATAGGTATTCCACAGCAGGATACATATCCATCTGAACTAACTGTCCTTCTGAAGACTAATCCAGTTACATATATTCAGTGGTGATAGCAGGAGTTAGGCAGGCAGAGAAATTTGTGAACACTATACAGCATAACATTGCACGTTCTATCTGCTCCTGCTGTTACAGATATCCGACATAGCCCCAGATATCAGGGGCCAGGGATAATTTTTTATTTTAATCTTAATCCTGATTATTTTCTAAAAAAGTAATAGAGTCCAACATTTTACCGCTCTATTTGCTTTTTAGCACAGCAGAATACAGCCAGATCTTTTCCATCATTATACGTGATCCCATATTACAGCGATAAAAATCCAGAAATGTATAGCGACCGTGCAAAATATTGTCCTCCATTTACAGTTTGCAGCATGTGTCAGTGTGGCTATTCACACGTGGTTGCTGGCAATAATAGGAAATTACAAGCCCGCTATTTAAAATATGGGCGTATGTCAGACGTATGCCATATAACTGTGGTACAATTCCAGCCATTTGTAGGGATCGTGCAAAATATTATCCTCCTTTTACAGTTACAGTACAGTTGCCCGACCTTCCTGTCCCAATTACTAGGGGACCGCAGCACACCACTATTGAACCCAGAGCAGAGTCAAAAGGTTGTTGGTTGGATAGCAGATAATGCTTCCAGTCACTTTGCCACCAGCACTTCCACACGGTAGCCGTGAATGTGGACCGCATATTCTTCACCCTGATCCTCCTTCCTTCCACCATGCCGAGTGCCCGGAGACAACCGATCCCACACTTGGACACTTCGAAGAGCTGTTCACTTTTCCATTTATAGATTTGGGCCTCTAGCCGGGCCAGCTTCAAGTGGGGCAAGAGGAGATCGCATGTAGCAATGCCCAAATATTTGAGCAGCCATGGTCACACGAAGGTGATGGTGGGAACGTGCAATTACTGTCACAAGAGGTGGATGATGATGAGACACAATTGCCAGAAAGTCAGGAGGAGGACCAGGGTGGAAGACGAGGTGGTAGACGATGAAGTCACTGACCCAACCTGGCAAGGTGACATGCAGAGCGAGGACAGCAGCACATACAGTACAGACCAAAAGTTTGGACACACCTTCTCATTTAAAGATTTTTCTCTATTTTCATGACTTTGAAAATTGTACATTCACACTGAAGGCATCAAAACTATGAATTAACACATGTGGAATTATATACTTAACAAAAAAGTGTGAAACAACTGAAAATATGTCTTATATTCTAGGTTCTTCAAAGTAGCCACCTTTTGCTTTGATGACTGCTTTGCACACTCTTGGCATTCTCTTGATGATCTTCAAGAGGTAGTCACCGGAAATGGTTTTCACTTCACAGGTGTGCCCTGTCAGGTTTAATAAATGGGATTTCTTGCCTTATAAATGGGGTTGGGACCATCAGTTGTTTTGTGCAGAAGTCTAGTGGAAACACAGCTGATAGTCCTACTGAATAGACTGTTAGAATTTGTATTATGGCAAAAAAAAAGCAGCTAAGTAAAGAAAAACGAGTGGCCATCATTACTTTAAGAAATGAAGGTCAGTCAGTCCGAAAAATTGGGCAAACTTTAAAAGTGTCCCCAAGTAGAGTTGCACAAACCATCAAGCACTACAAAGAAACTGGCTCACATGAGGACCGCTCCAGGAAAGGAAGACCAAGAGTCACCTCTGCTTCTGAGGATAAGTTTATCCGAGTCACCAGCCTCAGAAATCGCAGGTTAACAGCAGCTCAGATTAGAGACCAGGTCAATGCCACACAGAGTTCTAGCAGCAGACACATCTCTACAACAACTGTTAAGAGGAGACTTTGTGCAGCAGGCCTTCATGGAAAAATAGCTGCTAGGAAACCACTGCTAAGCACAGGCAACAAGCAGAAGAGACTTGTTTGGGCTAAAGAACACAAGGAATGGACATTAGACCAGTGGAAATCTGTGCTTTGGTCTGATGAGTCCAAATTTGAGATCTTTGGTTCCAACCACCATGTCTTTGTGCGACGCAGAAAAGGTGAACGGATGGACTCTACATGCCTGGTTCCCACCATGAAGCATGGAGGAGGAGGTGTGATGGTGTGGGGGTGCTTTGCTGGTGACACTGTTGGGGATTTATTCAAAATTGAAGGCATACTGAACCAGCATGGCTACCACAGCATCTTGCAACGGCATGCTATTCCATCCGGTTTGCGTTTAGTTGGACTATCACAACAGGCAGGAACAAGCAGGGTGGTGGCCACAGACACAAGGTGGGCAACCGTTCCCTGGAACACCAACATGACGGAAGTTGCCAGTACAGCTGTTAGGTCTTCCCTAGTCTGGTTCTTTTTTAAACACTCTGCAGATAACCCTAAAAAGGCTATTTGCACCATCTGCCAGACCAGAATCAGCAGGGGCAGCAAAACTAGCAGCCTGACCAGTACCAGCATGCTCAGGCACATGACAGCAAATCACCTGACTAGGTGGATCGAACGCCAGGGTCCAAAAACAGTGTCTGCGGGTGACACCACTGCTTGTCCCGCTGTTGTGCATGCACGCCCATCCCCTGTCCGTGGCGCATGCGAAGATGCCTCCCGCCCTGCACCTGTCGTTGCACACTCGCAACTACCACCATCAGCAACCACATCCACGTCCTTGTCCCACGCAGCCAACGCCCCACATGCCACACTACTAAATCACATATTTCGTGAATGATCCCTCTCTAAATATTGCCTTTTAGGCTCATGGAGACGGAAGCTTTCCACAACCTGATGGCGGCGGCAGTCCCTCGGTACTCGGTCCTCAGCCGCCACTATTTCTCCTGGTGTGCCGTGCCCTCAACAACGCAGTTACTGGGAAGGTCCACCTAACCACGGACACATGGAAAAGTGCTTGTGGGCACAGATGGTACATCTCACTGACGGCACACTGGGTTAATATAGTGGAAGCCGGGACCCAGTCGGACCTTGGGAAGGAACAAGTCCTCCCGATGCCGAGGATTGCGGGTCTTGGGTCAGTCAGGGTTGTCCCCCCATTCTACAGCTCATACACCTCCTCCTCCTACTCTTCAGCCTTCATCTCCGAAATGATCACATCAGTCAGAAGCTGGAAGCACTGCAGCACTGCCTCGTGACAAACCGCACACCGCTGAAGAGTTGTGAAAAGCTCTGAAAGAGCAGGCAGATCTGTGGTTATTTTGCGGTGCTTCAGCAGCGTTTGCAGCTTCCAGCTCAGTGACTAATGTGCGATGTCCCCACGCGTTGGAACTCAATGTTGCATATGTTGGGAAGGATTTTTGAGCAGCACAGGGCAGTTGCTGACTACCAGCTTCAAAATGCCTGTCGGTATTCAGGTCAGCCTCCGCACATAAGAGCTCAGGAGTGGGCATGAATGTCAGACATCTGTGCCGTCCTCCAAAACTTTGAGGACTTGAGCAAGATGGTGAGAAGCATCACCATTCCGCTTCTCTGTCTTCTGAAATGATCGTTGCTCACAATTAAAGAGGAGGCATTGCAGGCTGAGCACAATGATATGGAGCAAGGAACCATACAGGGTGATTCCACACAGCCCTGCCTCATCTCATCCCAACATGGATTGGGTGACAATGAGGAAGAAGAACAGGAGCTAGTTTTCTGCGCTATAGACGGTACTACCCACGCAACTATCATACCATCTGTTCAGCATGGATGGCCTGAGGAGTGGGAGGAGGAGGATGAGAGCATGATCAGTCATCCTCTAAGTGCGGACATAGAAGTCTTGTCTGTTAGCAGGCTGGTACACATGGCTGAGTTTATGTGACGCTGCCTTTCCCATGACCCTTGCTGTTAGGTGTCGGGTGTTTGCTGGATTCAAAATGGGTTCAGAACCATCAGTGGATTCTGTGGTCTCCCATTCCAGTCCAGCCAGGGCTGATGCTGCTCAGCATTGTCATCAGTCCCAATACCTAGCTGGTGCATGAAATGTACAAGTTGTCTCTTGATTCTTTGTTCCTAGCAACATGAAGCGTAGGTTGTGGAGGGAAACAGGGCTGCTACAGCCTAAGTCCAGAATTTACGGCAGTGAGCATGCAAGTGACATGGCGGACCGTGATTGGTGGTTTGGGAGTCAGCTGATCCGGTGACCTGGCACCGCCTGATTGGTCGCGGGTGACTTCATCAATAGTGCGATGGTGGGCAGGGCTTAATATTTAAATAGCCCGCCCACAAACATGGTGGCGCGCTCTGATCATTGAGCAGTGATGGTGTTGTGTGGACGCTTGGTCGTTTGGGCTAGCAGGGGATAGGCAGCCTTAGATGGAGGGAGGCAGGTAGCTTCGTCGGACAGTCTGGCTCCGACAAAGGGGTCGCCATACACCCCGCGCAGTTTGCAGACGCCGTATTCCCGGCACCACCTGTAAGCCACGTGGAGAGATACCCCTCAGTTTGGTAGCACGCCGGCTGGGAGCACTTATATGCCGGCGTGTATCACACACGCATCCTAGCGCCTGCTGTGTAGTCCCTGTGCTGTAACAGGACTACAGATACATTATTTATTGCACATCTCTCGTGCAGTTAACGGAGATAGTGCGAATCCCTATTCCCGTTCCGGTGTGCAGTAACACGGAGGGGATTGTTATTTAAGTTGGTTGTTTTACCTTCTCACCTGGAAGGTGTTCGGCCGCAGTCCACCAGGCTGCATCACGGACCCCTGGTTCGGTTGCTTTCCATTATTTAATAAAGTTGTTTGCAACCGTCCCCTTAACACTTGCATTGTTCAAATTTTGGGTGACAGCCATTACTGGTTGGTGACACTTTTAGACCCACACTTCTACTACCCACTTCTATCTCTCATTCCCGCGGCGGACAGGTCTACTAAAATGGTGCAGTACCAGAAGGCCCTTGATGCGGAATTATTAAAAAAATTCCCAACTGAAAACGCTGGCGGCAGAGGTCACAGTTCCTTGGACAATCAAGGAGCACAGGCGAGAGAGACACAAATACGATCCAGCAGAGGCAGGGGAACACCGTCAAAGGTCTGGGAGAGTTTTCTCAGACCCTCCCATCGCACAGGCCTTGATGCGCGGTGTACTCTCAGAAGGTGGGATTATTTTACGAAGATGCTGAAGGAGTACCTTGCTGACCGTACCAACGTCCTCTGTGATTCCTCGGTGCCTTATAATTATTGGGTATCCAAGCTGGACACATGGCATGAACTGACTCTCTATGCCTTGGAGGTCCTGGCGTGCCCTGCTGCTAGCGTTTTGTCAGATCGGGTTTTTAGTGCTGCCGGGGGAATTATAACTGATAGGTGCATCTGCCTGTCAACTGAAAATGCTGACAGGCTGACTCTTATAAAAATGAACAAGGGCTGGATTGGGCTAGACTTCTCAACACTACCGAATGATAGCAATGGAACATAAACTCGAATCCAGTGTCTCTTTTTTGGGGGGGGGGTTCTATTCCCATGCACTCTTCACACCAGGGGCGGACACAGACTGTAGTGGGCCCCTGTGCAAGAAATTTTGGGGGGCCCCCCCTGCCCTTCATAAGGCAACAAAGTTATGTAAACATAACCCCCCATGTGCATCTCTCACCCCCCCATGTGCAGCTCTCACCCCACCCATGTGCAGCTCTCACCCCCCGTGCATCTCTCATCCCCCCCATGGGCATCTCTCATCCCCCCCATGTGCATCTCTCATCCCCCCCATGTGCATCTCTCATCCCCCCCATGTGCATCTCTCATCCCCCCCATGTGCATCTCTCATCCCCCCCATGTGCATCTCTCATCCCCCCCATGTGCATCTCTCACCCCCCCATGTGCATCTCTCACCCCCCCATGTGCATCTCTCACCCCCCATGTGCATCTCTCATCCCCCCATGTGCATCTCTCACCCCCCCATGTGCATCTCTCACCCCCACCGTGCATCTCTGATTCCCCCCACTCCTAGTTAATTAATTGTATTTAAAAAAAATAAAACTTGTTATACTTACCCCCATGCAATCCCTGCAGAATCCTGGCGCTCGTCCACGTCGCTGCCACCAGGTTCTCCTGACGTTCGGCCATGTGACGGCGCCACATACATAGCCATCAGCTTTTGTTTTGGCCAAAAGATTTTTAAAGCCGCCACCACGATAAGGTAGACTCTTCTGGGCGGGCCCTACTCTAACCTATTAAAATTTTCTTAAAATATCCAATACTCTTTTTAGATATATTTTTATTTAGTTTTCTTTAAGGGAATGTGTCATATACATTTTTTTTTTAAGTGACCAATAATACCACATACAGGGAATACCGCCACACCATGACCAGACCACATATTACCACAACATAGTGACTGAATAATACCACACAGAAGGGAGAAAAACTGCCACACCATGACCAGACCACATATTACCACTAAATTACGAATATTACCACCACATTACTAATATTACCATAAGTGTCATTATACATGGGAGCTCTATACATGGTATGTATAACGTAAGTGTCCAGGTAATCTAGTGATCACCAGTGAAATTATACACAGGAGCTCTGTATATAGTGTCAGTGTACAGGTAATACAGTGATCACCAGTGACATTATACACAGGAGCTCTGTATATAGTGTACAGGTAATACAGTGATCATCAGTGACATTATACACAGGAGCTCTGTATATAGTGTCAGTGTACAGGTAATACAGGGATCACCAGTGACATTATACACAGGAGCTCTGTATATAGTGTCAGTGTACAGGTAATACAGTGATCACCAGTGAAATTATACACAGGAGCTCTGTATATAGTGTACAGGTAATACAGTGATCATCAGTGACATTATACACAGGAGCTCTGTATATAGTGTCAGTGTACAGGTAATACAGTGATCACCAGTGACATTATACACAGGAGCTCTGTATATAGTGTCAGTGTACAGGTAATACAGTGATCACCAGTGACATTATACACAGTGTACATGTAATAGACTGACTCACCGGTGACGTCTCTAGGTGAAGTCCTTCATCTTCGCTTTTCTCCTTCATCCAGCACAGACCGCCATCACGTCTTCCAGCCAGGACTCGTCTCTGCATAAAATAACACAGTTATCTAGAGCACATTCCCCAACTTCTACATTACGCAGCTGAATACAGACGTGCATCCACCATCAATATATGGTTAGTTATTATGCAACCTACCATTCCAAATATAAATTGTAATCCACCACTGTGCCCCCATTAACTGTAAATAGGCACTTAATATATAATTTAATTAGAACCTCTACTCTTTCCGCCAATTTGTTACCAGTCACACTCCTGCATCCGCAACGCCCCCTACTCTATACTTCCTGCTCCCCGCATTCAATATTTACATGCACCCCCTGCCCCAATTCATTATATCATGTCCGTGCTCTCCCCACCCCATCATCATTTATCATTTACTCTCCCCCACCCCACATTCGTTATGTGCAGCTCATTATCCCCCTACTCCCAATTCCCCCATGTGCAGCTCTCAAACCCCCCCATGTGCAGCTCACATCCCCCCCCATGTGCACATCTCTCACCCCCTCCCCCACATGTGCCCCTCTCTCATCCCCCTCCCCCACATGTGCCCCTCTCGTCCCCCTCCCCCACATGTGCCCCTCTCTCATCCCCCTCCCCCACATGTGCCCCTCCCTCATCCCCCTCCCCCACATGTGCCCCTCCCTCATCCCCCTCCCCCACATGTGCCCCTCCCTCATCCCCCTCCACATGTGCACCTCTCTCATCCCCCTCCACCACATGTGCACCTCTCTCATCCCCCTCCACCACATGTGCACCTCTCTCATCCCCCCCCCCACACATGTGCATCTCCCATCCCCCCCCACCACATGTGCATCTCCCATCTCCCCCCACACACACATGTGCATATCCCATCTCCCCCCACACACACATGTGCATCTCCCATCTCCCCCCACACACACATGTGCATCTCCCATCTCCCCCCACACACACATGTGCATCTCCCATCTCCCCCCACACACACATGTGCATCTCCCATCTCCCCCCACACACACATGTGCATCTCCCATCTCCCCCCCACACACATGTGCATCTCCCATCTCCCCCCCACACACATGTGCATCTCCCATCTCCCCCCCCACACACATGTGCATCTCCCATCTCCCCCCCCACACACATGTGCATCTCCCATCTCCCCCCCCCACACACATGTGCATCTCCCATCTCCCCCCCACACACATGTGCATCTCCCATCTCCCCCCCCACACACATGTGCATCTCCCATCTCCCCCCACACACACATGTGCATCTCCCATCTCCCCCCCACACACATGTGCATCTCCCATCTCCCCCCCCACACACATGTGCATCTCCCATCTCCCCCCCCACACACATGTGCATCTCCCATCTCCCCCCCCACACACATGTGCATCTCCCATCCCCCCCCCCCACACACACACATGTGCATCTCCCATCTCCCCACCCCCCCCACACACACACACACACACATGTTCATCTCCCATCTCTCCACTCCTAGTTAATTGTATTTTTAAAAAAAATAAAACTTGTTATACTTACCCCCATGCGATCCCTGCAGAATCCTGGCGCTCGTCCAAATCACTGACAGCAGGTTCTCCTGACTTCCGGCCATGTGACGGCACCGTCACATGACCGGAAGTCAGGGGAATCATGAAGGCGCTGCTGCAACAGCGCAGCTCAGCGCTGAAATGTCCCGGATCCGGCGCATAGCATGGGGCCGGGGGCCCCATGAGGAGAGAGACGCACAAGAGGGGGGCCCCCGAGGGGGCCCCTACCGGCCGGGCCCCATACTGGAGTCAGGGCAGTCATGCCCTGATGGCGGCCCTGCTGGAGGGGCCCCCTCTCCCTCGGGGCCCCCGTTCAATGAACCGGCTGCACGGGCGGTAGTTCCGCCCCTGCTTCACACCCAGACATGGGTATACGCTTCCTGATTTTGTCTATTTTCTGTTGTCCTCCTCCACAACTATATCACCAGGGTGACCATGATGCAACACCCACATAATTTTTTTAAGGGTGTTTATGATGCCCTTAGAAAATGTTTGTTATACAGTATGTTCATGTATACCCCCAGGGACAAATGCTTTTCAGCCCATGCACTTAGTGCATGGGCATCATAAGTATAGAAGACCCGCTCCTTTATAATGGGAACATTTTTTTAACAAGGCCCACCTCTACATCTCTTCCAAGGGGGCATTGGAGTGCGTCCAGATTTTTAGCAGCCCTTGCAGTCACTGCATACGCAAGAACTGTATAGGAGACCCGCTCCTTTATAATAGGAACATTTTTTTTAATGAGGCCCACCTCTACGTCTCTTCTAAGGGGCATTGGAGTGCATCCAAATTTTTGGAACCCCTTGCAGTCACTGCATATGCAAGAACAGTATAGGAGACCCGCTCCTTTATAATGGGAACATGTTGTTACGGATGCGCTCCTCTATGTGTCTTTAAATTGGAATTGGGGTTTTTCCTAAATTTAGGCAGCCATTGCAGTCATTGCATACGCAATAACTGTATAGCAGAAACGCTCCTTTATAATGGGAACATTTTGTTACGGAGGCCCTTCTGTATGTGTCTTTAAATTGCTATTGGGGTTTTTCCTAAATTTAGGCAGCAGTTGCAGTCACTATATACTGTACGCAATAACTGTATAGCAGAACCGCTCCTTTATAATGAGAACATTTTGTTACGGAGGTTCAACTGTATGAGTCTTTAAATTGGTATTGAGGTTTTTCCTAAATTTAGGCAGCCATTTCAGTCTCTGCATACGCAATAACTGTATAGCAGAACCACTCCTTAATAATGGGAACAATTTGTTATGGAGGCCCTATTGTATGAGACTTTAAATTGGTATTGGGGTCTTTCCTAAATTTAGGCAGCCGTTTCAGTCTCTGCATACGCAATAACTGTATAGCAGAACAGCTCCTTTATACTGGGAACATTTTGTTACAGAGGCCATCCTGTATGTCTCTTCAAAGGGATATTGGGATGCGTCGAAAATTTAGGCAGCCGTTGCAGTCACTGCATACGCTATGACACTATAAGAGACCCGCTCCTTAATAATGGTAACAACAAAGCATAGCCAGCTGATGACTAGTGTTGAGCCACCCCCGTAGTGTTCGAGTTCGGTTCGGTTCGTCGAACACCCGTGTGTTCGCCGAACTGTTCGTCGAACTGTTCGTCGAACACCTTCGAACACCGTTAAAACCAATGGCAGGCAAACAAAAACACATAGAAACACATAGAAAACACCTTCAAAGGTGTCCAAAAGCTGACAAACTGCTCAGAAGACACAACTAACACATGGAAAAGTGACAAGTACATATAGTCATGTGAAAAGAAAAGAGGTGGAGGAGTAAAAGGAGGGGGAGACACAGATATAGGCATGTCATGCCCTTCTAAAATCCAAAAAGTGAGAAGCCGACACGTTCAGTCCGCTCCTGCCCGTGCCACCTCCGCGTCGCCGGGTTTGTGCCAGAGCCGCGGTGAACCCTGACGGCCAGCCCCCCTCTCCCAATACTGGTGCCTGTCCGCTGGTGGGTCGAGCGAGCCCCCCTGTGGTGGAGGCAGCTCTAAGCTTTTTAATTTAAATTGTCTCTCTAATTTGAATGAATACACTTTAAATCCATTTACAAGGATCTATTGGAGGGCAAGTCTCATGCCAGCAGCCGCGTAATTCCAGCTCCAGTAGCGTCCACTAAAGCTGCTGCAGTTAAAAAGCTTTTATAAGGATAGAGCTCGGCTGTCCACCGCAAGGCATCCTACTGCCAGTCCCAGCCCCTATGCCTTGGGGTGCCTCCTGATGCTCTTCACTGAGTATCCCGTGGTCCCGAAGCATTTCCTTTGAAAAAATTAAGTGTCCAAACTACAGGTGGTGTAGCTTGCTTAACAGCCGGGATAATCCGCTGACTAGCAGACACTGCTACTAGGCACAAAGTATTTCCTGGGCTAGATGCAGTTAAAAATTTGTAATTAGATACTCTCGTTGGATGCTGAGAAAGCATTCCATAGAGTCTCCTGGCACGCCATATATGATTCTCTTAAAAAGCTTGGGGTAGGGGTCTAGGGGACCCTTTTATAGCCAAAATCACGGCCCTGTATCGCAATACGTCACCTAGGCTGAAGATAAATGGAACTGTAGCACCCTGAGGGCTCGGTTGCTACAGAGGTATTGCACCTCACCCAGAGGTGTGATATCTCACTCTCAGGTAAGGATGTAGTGTGGATCAGGACCCGACAACTGCATGCATTACACCACATTGCCGTGGGGCAGGGCGACCAATATGCCCCTGAGATGGGCACGACAGTCCCTGTCCCTGGCTGGAGTGGGGGGAGGGAACACTGAGGAAGGGGAACCCTGTAGTGCAGGAGCAGGGAGGAAGCAGTTCCTGGGTGCATTGAGAAGGGAGTATAAAAGGTGGGCACCATCTTAGTTCAGTGCAGAGAAGTCTGAGCAGAAGTGGCAGGGAGCAGGGGCTCTGCATGAGCTCTGCTCCGGAGGCGGGCCTAGTAACAGAGGCCCAGGCCTGGAAGAGGGAGAAGGAAGGAAGAGGAGCGGAGAAGGCTCCAGGAACGAGGAACGAAGGGATCCCAGGGGTGCGGACGGGCGAGTCGCCACCGCACGCCCGAATCCACCTGCGTGGAGGGGTGAGGCCAAAGGGAGAGACCGGTCCCCGAAACTAGTGGAGGCAGGAAACGACCCTCAGCTAGAAACAGGAGGCTGTGACATTTTATGTGGCGCAGCCCCTCGCTACACCCGCTAGGAAGGCACCACATAGGGTCAGGGAAACTGGCGCCAAGTTTACCAAGAGGAGGCCCGAGGCAGCCGGACAGAAGGGTTGGTAAGAAAGGCCAGACAAAGGACACACAAAGGGGGTCCTGTGAAGCGCTCCAAAGTTATCTGGGAGTTGTCTGAGCCCCTCACCTGGTGAGCACAGTACGACGTGGGCAGCCGTTACCTGCAGACGTGGTCTGGATAATAAGAACTGTGAGTAAAGGCCCTGGACTGCATCACTGACTCCGTGTCGTTACTGCTGCTGCCCTGCACCATCACCCCCATCCTCCGCATACACTGCCCTGAGGCTATACTCCTCCCGTGGGGAGTTATGCTACGCTCTGCTGCACCCACAACACCAGCCTCAGCGGTCTGCCCTGGAGCGGCGGTTCACTCTGACCGCAATCCACGGGTGGCGTAGTCGGACATTTAAACATCAAAACCACATAAATAGTTCCGCCACTGGTTTGACCACCCTGAGCCACGGAACCGGGTCGCCGCCACGGAGACTACAACCACCAGCATCCACCAAAAAGGGTCCGGCTCCGGGTGTCCCAAGGCCCATGGGGCGCCTCAGAACATTTTCATCACCTTTCACAATCACCAATGGGACAAGGCAGGGATGTTCTCTGTCCCCTCTCTTATACATCCTAGTGACGGAGCACCTGCTCTCATCAATTCGCCATAACCCCAATATTAGGTGGATTGAGGTGGGAGGCACCGAGTACAAGTGCTCTCTATTTGCTGATGATGTCCTAGTATATATCACTCAATCACATATATCCATCCATGCTATTATGGCTGAAATAGATCACTTTGTTACATGGTCAAATTTTAAAATCAATGCAGCGAAGTCTGAGGCCCTCGATGTCTCCCTCCCCAAATCCATATAGGATTCCATCCAGTCCAACTTTCCCTTTGCCTGGCCCTCACAGGGTATCAAATACTTAGGAATTCCTATTCATAGAGACCTCTCCCATCTATGTTATCTTAATTTTGGGCCCTTTATTGAACAACTCCATACAGACCACGGTTGGCAAGTTAGAACTGTAAGATTCACTACGTGAACCACTGGTGTTTTGTGGAAAAGCACATGTACACTGTGTTCCAAATTATTATGCAAAAAGTGTTTAGGAGTGATAAGGGAAGAATTTGTTTGTTTGTCAGTTAAACTCATTGATGGTGATGTGTGTCAGGGCTCTTTATATCACTGTAAGCAATTGCAGACACCTGTGCTAATTAGTTTGGCAGGTGTGTCCAATGAAAGGCAAGACTACTTAAGAAGGCTGTCTCACATTATTAAGCAGCCTACATTTTCTGCCAAAATGGGAAAGAAAAAGGCATGACTACAATCAACATTGTGCGATGATCAGGATGAAGTGTCTTGGCAATCAAGAAGTATGTAGCTGATTCACAGTACACACGTGTGCGTGCTGATAAGGGCAAATTGAGGACTCTTTCCTACAGGCAATTACGTCAGGTTGAAAGAGCAGCGGCAAAAAAGCCTTGTCATAGCAGCAGACAAGTTTTTAAAGCTGCTGGTGCCTCCAACGTACCCCGAACAACAAGATGCAGGGTCCTTCAGAGGTTTGCAGCTGTGCATACGCCATCCTGTCGACCTCCTCTATCCACTTCACACAAGCAGAAACGGCTCCAGTGGGCCAAACATTACATGAAGACTGATTTCAAAACTGTTTTGTTCACGGATGAGTGCCGTGCAGCGCTTGATGGTCCAGATGGATGGAGTGGAGGATGGCTGGTTGATGGACACCCCACGCAAACACGGCTACAGCGCCAACAAGGAGGAGGTGGAGTAATGTTTTGGGCTGGAATCATGGGGAGAGAGATTGTCGGCCCCTTTAGGATCCCTGAAGGCGCTAAAGATGAACTCCATAATGTATGTGGATTTTCTCAAACAGCACTTCCTGCCATGGTTCAAGAAGAAGAACCGTGTATTTCACAGCAAGATCATTTTTTTGCATGATAATGCACCATCTCATGCTGCACATAAAACATCTGCATCTCTGGCTGATATGGGCATAAAAGGGGACAAACTTATGGTGTGACCCCCATGCTCCCCTGACCTCTACCCCATTCAGAACCTTTGGAGCATCATTAAAAGGAGTGTCTATGATGGCGGGAGGCAGTTCACATCTAAGCAACAGCTCTGGGAGGGTATTCTGTCCTCATGCAAAACAATTGAAGCAGAAACCATCCAAAACCTGACAAATTCAATGGACGAGAGAGTTCAGAAGCTCCTTTCGAACAAGGGGTCCTATGTGAAAATGTAACATCACCTAGAATAAAGTTTTGAGTTGAAAACTGTTTGATTTCAGTTTCTAACAACCTGCTAATGCTTATAATTTCAAAAATGACCATTTTTTTGGTCTTTATTAAAATGAAAAGGTTGATCGAAAAGTTTGGGGGATCTAAGAGTGTGGCAACCCAGTAGTCACGATTACTTCGAATTCTGACAATATGAGGGTCATGCTGCAGGTAGTGCAGCAAGAAGGCACTTATGTGTCTTGCGCATCTCGGAGCCCCAAAATTATTTTCCGGGCTAGATGCAGCTAAAAATTATTATTAATTTTAAATCTGGTGAAGCTTTAGTATAGATGGCCTAATAGGATCAGTGCTGCACACTGCTACAAAGCCCAAATTATTTTCCAGTCAAGATACAGATAAACATGATTAGTAATTTTAAATCTGGTGGAGCTTATTATAGATGGCCTAATAGAATCAGTGCTGCACACTGCTACAAAGCCCAAATTATTTTCCAGCCAAGATACAGATAAACATGATTAGTAATTTGAAAGCTTAAAACGGTTGGTAGGGTGATTTTAACCAATCATCAAGCTTTTACTCTCCCCAGGATGACACAGGGGTAGAAAAGTTGTTTCGGATCCATGATTTGTTCATCTTTATGAACGTGAGTCTGTCTACATTATCAGTGGAGAGCCGCGTGCGCTTATCTGTCAGCACACCACCAGCAGCGCTGAACACACGTTCAGACAGAACGCTGGCTGCGGGGCATGACAAGATCTCCAAGGCGTAAGTGGCTAGCTCCGGCCATTTATCCAGATTGGAAGCCCAAAAAGAGCAAGGGTCCAGTGACACAGTTGTGGCTTCAATGTTTACTTGGAGATACTCCTGTACCATCGTCTCTAGGCGTTGACTATGTGTCAGACTTCTTGTCTCCTGTGGCCTTGCAAAGGATGGGCTAAAAAAGTGGTGAAATGATTCCGCAAAATTGATGTTACCAGCAGATACTGTGGTTCTGTTATGGTTTGAGTGCTGAACACTTGACGGTCCCACGGTTGGCAAGTTGGAACTGTGAGATTCACTACGTGCACCACTGGTATTTTGTGGAAAAGCACATGTAAGATTCTGCAACAGTCTCTGCTGATACTCCTGCATGCGTGCATCCCTTTCTATGGCAGGAATAATTTCTGCAAATTTACTTTTGTACCGGGGATCTAACAGTGTGGCAACCCAGTAGTCAGGATTATTTCTAATTCTCACAATTCGAGGGTCATGTTGCAGGTAGTGCAGCAAGAAGGCACTCATGTGTGTTGTGCATCCAGGAGCACCAAGTCCCTGTTGTGTTGGTGGCGAGGTAACAATCATGCTTCCTTCCTCTGTCCTCTCCCCCCAACCTCGCACAACAGAAATGTGATCAAGGTCTCCCTCATCTGATGAGTCTTCCATCAGTTCGTCCTTCCCTTCTTCCTGGGCTCCTGCACCTTCCTCACTAGTTTGGCTGCTACCATGCGCCCTGGTAAAACCATCTCCCCCACCCTCACATGCCTGCCGCCTTGGTGCTGCCGACCGTCTGGACCTTGCAGATGTTAGCCCTTCCGCATACAACTCCTCCTCCTCTACTTCCTCCACCTCCTCTTGTGCCACCACCTGACTCCGAATTCTGTTTAACATGTGCTCCAGCATGTAAATCACCGGAATAGTCATGCTGATAATGGCATCGTCAGCACTAAACATCTTCGTCGCCATTTCAAAACTGTGCAGAAGGGTGCATAGGTCCCTGATCTGAGACCACTCCTCCAGCGTGATTTGCCCCACCTCTGGATCTCGTTGGCCCAGGCTATACGTCAGAACGTATTGCACCAGGGCTTGTCGGTGCTGCCACAGTCGCTGCAACATGTGCAGAGTTGAATTCCACCGGGTAGGCACATCGCATTTTAGCCGGTGAAGTGGCAGGCCCAACGACTTCTGTAGAGATGTAAGTCGCTGAGCTGCGGTATGCGAACGGCGGAAGTGAGCACACAGCGACCGTGCCCTCTGCAGAAGGCCATCTAGTCTGGGATAGTGGGCTAAAAATTGCTGGACAACCAGGTTCAACACGTGAGCCATACAAGGCACGTGTGTGACATTGCCCCGGCGAAGGGCCGCACCCAGGTTTGCAGCATTGTCGCACACGGCCTTCCCTGGTTTCAGGTCCAGTGGAGACAACCATTCATGAAATTGGTTCTCCAGAGCTGACCACAACTCCTCAGCTGTGTGACTCACATTTCCCAGACATTTCAATGTAAAAACCGCCTGATGACGTTGAGCCCTACTACCAGCATAGTAAGGAGGTGTGCAGGATCCCTTCTGCGCAGTTAGAAAGCTTGTGGCATGACCAGACAGGCTTTGGGTGCAGGTGGAAGACCGAGAGGAGGTTGAGGAGGCAGAAGCAGTGGAGGAACTTTGACATAAAGAGGATTGACGCACAACTCGTGGGGACGGCAAGACTTGGACAGCAGCCCCTTGTCCTGCTGTCACCATAGTTACCCAGTGCCCAGTCAGCGACATGTAACGCCCCTGTCCATGCCTACTCGTCCAAGTGTCTGTGGTGAAATGCACCCTGTCACACACAGAGTTTCTCAAAGAAGCGGTGATGTTGTGTGCGACATGCTGGTGGAGCGCAGGCACACCTTTCTTTGAGAAGTAGTGCCGACTGGGCATCTGGTACTGGGGCACTGCGACGGACATAAGGTCTCGAAAATCCTCTGTGTCCACCAGGCGGAAAGGCAGCATTTCTGTAGCCAAGAGCTTGCAGATGGTGAAATTCAACCTCTTAGCTTTCTCATGGCTAGGAGGAAATGGTCTTTTACTTGTCCACATCTGAGGGACCGAGGGCTGGCTATTGTGCTTAGATGGGGTTGATAAGGGTGTCCCCGGCAAACTGCCGGTCTGTGAGAAAGATGCAGGTGGACATGTTAGGTTGCCTTGATCCAAAGGTGGTGCTATCGATGTCGGACAGCGCTCAACACCAGCTGGTGTTACCACCTCCAAAAAAAATGATGACCTGCCAATCACGCTGGCTGTTGCGGGTAAAAAGGTGGCAGGTCTGCGCCCCAAAACAGGTGTGACTGCTGTCCCCCCAGTCACAGAGGATGAAGAGGCCGCGGATGCACAAGATATGGCAGACGGTGGTTGGCCCGGCCGGCTAGGCCGCATTGTAGCACACTGAGCTTCCCACTGCAACTTATGCTTCATGTCCATGTGCCGGTTCATGCATGAAGTACTCAAACTATGTATTTTTTGGCCTCTACTTAGCTTTTGCTGACAAATGTTACAGATAACACGAGTTGGGTCATCTTTATCGATCTGAAAAAATGCCCAGGCTATGCAAGGCTTAGCACCCATGCGACCTGAAGAGCCACCACGACTTGTGGTGAGAGGCAGAGTTGTGTTTGAGGATGCAGTTGTTGACGTGCTTCCAGTACTACGTCTCTGTCCAGGAAGGCGCAACCTGACCTCGTCGTCACTAGCATCTTCCTCCACGTCCTCTGCTGACCTCATCTCTTGGCTGACTGTGGGTTGACAGTAAGTGGGATCTCCAACCTCATCATCATCACCCTGTGCGTTATCACACCCGTCGTCCTCAGAGCCAACCTGTTCCTGCCCTGACAAAAAACTAAAGTTGTCGCTCCAATCAGGTATTTGAGTCTTATCATCGTCTTCCTCATTGTCTCCACCAACAGGAGTTACAGTTTGGGAATGAGGGTCTACATTATGGTCAGAACCTTCTGCGTCTGGTCCTGGATCCGACTCATAAAGATTCTGGGCATCAGTGCAGATCATTTCCTCGTCTGGATTCACAGAAGCGCTGGAGTCGACCTCTGATTCCCAGGCAATAGTATGAGTAAACAGCTCTGCAGACTCAACCATCTGTTCTACCTCATACTCAGACGGGCAGCTGGAGATTTGGGAGCTGTGAGGAAGCAAGTGCGATTGGGGTGACACCTTTGAGGACTGGAGTATTTGTGATGTTGAAGTTGATGTGGAGGAGAGCCCACTTAAAGGAGCACTTGATATCCGTTGAAGCACCTGCTGTTTTTGTGCCTCATCTGGAATTTGTAGCGATTGGCGTGGCCGTAAGAAAGGGATCTTATCACATTGTCCGCTAAAAGAAGTAGACATTTTAGTTTGGCTGGAAGATGGTCTTTCTTCTGCAGATGTTACTGTTGCTTTAACACCTACCCCACGGACACAACCTTTTTTCCCCTTCCCAACATGCCTATTCCCCTTTCCACCAGCAGCAGGCCTTTTTCCACTCATTTTTGTGGTTAACTAATTCACAACTCTGGAGTTGTTTGCACAAAAAAACAATGGATGGGAACCGAGCAGAGCTGAGTGGCCAAACTGTGGTATTAGGCCAAAACTATTGGCTGGGTTAGATGCAGAAAAAAATTATATTCAATTTGCAACCTGATGGAGGTCAGTATAGTTGGACTAATAGAACAAGTCCCACACACAGCTAGAAGCCCAAATATTTTTTCAGAGGTAGATGCAGAAAAAAATATATTCAGTTTGCAACCTGATGGAGGTCAGTATAGATGGAGTAATAGAACAAGTCCCACACACAGCTAGAAGCCCAAATATTTTTTCAGAGGTAGATGCAGATAAAAATTATTTTTAATTTGCAACCTGATGGAGGTCAGTATAGATGGACTAATAGAGAAAGTCCCACACACTGCTAGAAGGCCAAATATTTTTTCAGAGCTAGATGCAGATAAAAATTATATTCAATTTGCAACCTGATGGAGGTCAGTATAGATGGACTAATAGAGAAAGACCCACACACTGCTAGAAGGCCAAATATTTTTTCAGAGCTAGATGCAGATAAAAATTATATTCAATTTGCAACCTGATGGAGGTCAGTATAGATGGACTAATAGAACAAGTCCCACACACAGCTAGAAGCCCAAATATTTTTTCAGAGGTACTGTAGATGCAGATAAAAATTATTTTTAATTTGCAACCTGATGGAGGTCAGTATAGATGGATTAATAGAACAAGTCCCACACACAGCTAGAAGCCCAATATTTTTTCAGAGGTAGATGCAGAAAAAAATATATTCAGTTTGCAACCTGATGGAGGTCAGTATAGATGGACTAATACAACAAGTCCCACACACAGCTAGAAGCCCAAATATTTTTTCAGAGGTAGATGCAGATAAAAATTATTTTTAATTTGCAACCTGATGGAGGTCAGTATAGATGGACTAATAGAGAAAGTCCCACACACTGCTAGAAGGCCAAATATTTTTTCAGAGCTAGTTGCAGATAAAAATTATATTCAATTTGCAACCTGATGGAGGTCAGTATAGATGGACTAATAGAGAAAGTCCCACACACTGCTAGAAGGCCAAATATTTTTTCAGAGCTAGATGCAGATAAAAATTATATTCAATTTGCAACCTGATGGAGGTCAGTATAGATGGACTAATACAACAAGTCCCACACACAGCTAGAAGCCCAAATATTTTTTCAGAGGTAGATGCAGATAAAAATTATTTTTAATTTGCAACCTGATGGAGGTCAGTATAGATGGACTAATAGAGAAAGTCCCACACACTGCTAGAAGGCCAAATATTTTTTCAGAGCTAGATGCAGATAAAAATTATATTCAATTTGCAACCTGATGGAGGTCAGTATAGATGGACTAATAGAGAAAGTCCCACACACTGCTAGAAGGCCAAATATTTTTTCAGAGCTAGATGCAGATAAAAATTATATTCAATTTGCAACCTGATGGAGGTCAGTATAGATGGACTAATAGAACAAGTCCCACACACAGCTAGAAGCCCAAATATTTTTTCAGAGGTACTGTAGATGCAGATAAAAATTATTTTTAATTTGCAACCTGATGGAGGTCAGTATAGATGGACTAATAGAGAAAGTCCCACACACTGCTAGAAGGCCTAATATTTTTTCAGAGCTAGATGCAGATAAAAATTATTTTTAATTTGCAACCTGATGGAGGTCAGTATAGATGGACTAATAGAGAAAGTCCCACACACTGCTAGAAGGCCAAATATTTTTTCAGAGCTAGATGCAGATAAAAATTATATTCAATTTGCAACCTGATGGAGGTCAGTATAGATGGACTAATAGAACAAGTCCCACACACAGCTAGAAGCCCAAATATTTTTTCAGAGGTACTGTAGATGCAGATAAAAATTATTTTTAATTTGCAACCTGATGGAGGTCAGTATAGATGGACTAATACAACAAGTCCCACACACAGCTAGAAGCCCAATATTTTTTCAGAGGTAGATGCAGAAATAAATATATTCAGTTTGCAACCTGATGGAGGTCAGTATAGATGGAGTAATAGAACAAGTCCCACACACAGCTAGAAGCCCAAATATTTTTTCAGAGGTAGATGCAGATAAAAATTATTTTTAATTTGCAACCTGATGGAGGTCAGTATAGATGGACTAATAGAGAAAGTCCCACACACTGCTAGAAGGCCAAATATTTTTTCAGAGCTAGATGCAGATAAAAATTATATTCAATTTGCAACCTGATGGAGGTCAGTATAGATGGACTAATAGAGAAAGTCCCACACACTGCTAGAAGGCCAAATATTTTTTCAGAGTTAGATGCAGATAAAAATTATATTCAATTTGCAACCTGATGGAGGTCAGTATAGATGGACTAATAGAACAAGTCCCACACACAGCTAGAAGCCCAAATATTTTTTCAGAGGTACTGTAGATGCAGATAAAAATTATTTTTAATTTGCAACCTGATGGAGGTCAGTATAGATGGACTAATAGAGAAAGTCCCACACACTGCTAGAAGGCCAAATATTTTTTCAGAGCTAGATGCAGAAAAAAATTATATTCAGTTTGCAACCTGATGGAGGTCAGTATAGATGGACTAATACAACAAGTCCCACACACAGCTAGAAGCCCAATATTTTTTCAGAGGTAGATGCAGAAATAAATATATTCAGTTTGCAACCTGATGGAGGTCAGTATAGATGGAGTAATAGAACAAGTCCCACACACAGCTAGAAGCCCAAATATTTTTTCAGAGGTAGATGCAGATAAAAATTATTTTTAATTTGCAACCTGATGGAGGTCAGTATAGATGGACTAATAGAGAAAGTCCCACACACAGCTAGAAGCCCAAATATTTTTTCAGAGGTAGATGCAGATAAAAATTATTTTTAATTTGCAACCTGATGGAGGTCAGTATAGATGGACTAATAGAGAAAGTCCCACACACTGCTAGAAGGCCTAATATTTTTTCAGAGCTAGATGCAGATAAAAATTATTTTTAATTTGCAACCTGATGGAGGTCAGTATAGATGGACTAATAGAGAAAGTCCCACACACTGCTAGAAGGCCAAATATTTTTTCAGAGCTAGATGCAGATAAAAATTATATTCAATTTGCAACCTGATGGAGGTCAGTATAGATGGACTAATAGAACAAGTCCCACACACAGCTAGAAGCCCAAATATTTTTTCAGAGGTACTGTAGATGCAGATAAAAATTATTTTTAATTTGCAACCTGATGGAGGTCAGTATAGATGGACTAATACAACAAGTCCCACACACAGCTAGAAGCCCAATATTTTTTCAGAGGTAGATGCAGAAATAAATATATTCAGTTTGCAACCTGATGGAGGTCAGTATAGATGGAGTAATAGAACAAGTCCCACACACAGCTAGAAGCCCAAATATTTTTTCAGAGGTAGATGCAGATAAAAATTATTTTTAATTTGCAACCTGATGGAGGTCAGTATAGATGGACTAATAGAGAAAGTCCCACACACTGCTAGAAGGCCAAATATTTTTTCAGAGCTAGATGCAGATAAAAATTATATTCAATTTGCAACCTGATGGAGGTCAGTATAGATGGACTAATAGAGAAAGTCCCACACACTGCTAGAAGGCCAAATATTTTTTCAGAGTTAGATGCAGATAAAAATTATATTCAATTTGCAACCTGATGGAGGTCAGTATAGATGGACTAATAGAACAAGTCCCACACACAGCTAGAAGCCCAAATATTTTTTCAGAGGTACTGTAGATGCAGATAAAAATTATTTTTAATTTGCAACCTGATGGAGGTCAGTATAGATGGACTAATAGAGAAAGTCCCACACACTGCTAGAAGGCCAAATATTTTTTCAGAGCTAGATGCAGAAAAAAATTATATTCAGTTTGCAACCTGATGGAGGTCAGTATAGATGGACTAATACAACAAGTCCCACACACAGCTAGAAGCCCAATATTTTTTCAGAGGTAGATGCAGAAATAAATATATTCAGTTTGCAACCTGATGGAGGTCAGTATAGATGGAGTAATAGAACAAGTCCCACACACAGCTAGAAGCCCAAATATTTTTTCAGAGGTAGATGCAGATAAAAATTATTTTTAATTTGCAACCTGATGGAGGTCAGTATAGATGGACTAATAGAGAAAGTCCCACACACTGCTAGAAGGCCAAATATTTTTTCAGAGCTAGATGCAGATAAAAATTATATTCAATTTGCAACCTGATGGAGGTCAGTATAGATGGACTAATAGAGAAAGTCCCACACACTGCTAGAAGGCCAAATATTTTTTCAGAGTTAGATGCAGATAAAAATTATATTCAATTTGCAACCTGATGGAGGTCAGTATAGATGGACTAATAGAACAAGTCCCACACACAGCTAGAAGCCCAAATATTTTTTCAGAGGTACTGTAGATGCAGATAAAAATTATTTTTAATTTGCAACCTGATGGAGGTCAGTATAGATGGACTAATAGAGAAAGTCCCACACACTGCTAGAAGGCCAAATATTTTTTCAGAGCTAGATGCAGAAAAAAATTATATTCAGTTTGCAACCTGATGGAGGTCAGTATAGATGGACTAATACAACAAGTCCCACACACAGCTAGAAGGCCTATATTTTTTCAGAGGTAGATGCAGAAAAAAATATATTCAGTTTGCAACCTGATGGAGGTCTGTATAGATGGATTAATAGAACAAGTCCCACACACAGCTAGAAGCCCAATATTTTTTCAGAGGTAGATGCAGAAAAAAATATATTCAGTTTGTAACCTGATGGAGGTCAGTATAGATGGACTAATACAACAAGTCCCACACACAGCTAGAAGCCCAATATTTTTTCAGAGGTAGATGCAGAAAAAAATATATTCAGTTTGCAACCTGATGGAGGTCTGTATAGATGGATTAATAGAACAAGTCCCACACACAGCTAGAAGCCCAATATTTTTTCAGAGGTAGATGCAGAAAAAAATATATTCAGTTTGCAACCTGATGGAGGTCAGTATAGATGGACTAATACAACAAGTCCCACACACAGCTAGAAGCCCAATATTTTTTCAGAGCTAGATGCAGAAAAAAATTATATTCAATTTGCAACCTGATGGAGGTCAGTATAGATGGACTAATAGAATGATGCTATGCCCAAAAGATTTTACTTCACTAGGTGCAGTAAAAAAATTGGTATTCTATACACAGGTGGTATATCTTGCAACACAGATAGGCTACTCCACTGACTAACACACTCTGCAATAGGCCAAAAAGGATTAGCTTTGCTAGATTCAGCCAAATGCTGTGAAAAAAACTTGCACAGCACTGGCACAGACCTGCCTGGCAAAAACTGATAGGAACTGATGTAACCTAGTCCTGAAAAGGACTCCAATTACAATTATTCTTTACTCCCACAATCTATCTATTTAAGAGCACAGACCTGCCTGATAAAAGTCGTAGGAATTGCTGTAACCTAGTCCTTAAAAGGACTGCAATCACAACTATTCCCTACTCCCAAGCTATCTGTAGATTTGTGCGAAAATTGGCTTGAAATTAACAAGGTATAGCGCACACAGCAACAGCGGTGCCGTCTAACACGCAGCTGCAGCAGTGAGAAAATGGTGGCGACGGGGAAAATGGCTTGGTCTTATAGGGCAAGGACATGTGACATACACTGCCAATGACACATGCCCTTGCTTGTGTGAAAAAAAGCACTTCACTCCGTGTGTGCGCTGCTGATAGGCTGACAGATTGCACCTCCCCACTGTAAATGCGGGAAAGAGAAAAAAAAAATGGAGATCTTCATTGTTCCTGCAGAGATCCATCCCCTGCCCCTCCCCCCACCCCGCTGTACACTCAAACTGCGTATTAACATTAATTTTCATCATTACTGAGAAAAAATCCAGTTATGATTTTGGTGCACGAACAGTTATCGAACATAACCTCGAACAGCCGAATTTTTCTCAAATTGTTCGTGTTCGCCGAACGGCTCGAACACCGCCCAAAACAGCTAGAATTTGAGATTGGCGAACAGTTCGAGTAGAACAACGCTCATCTCTACTGATGACCCTCTAACAATTGTGAGGGCTGACTGCTGGCCCTTTAAGAATAGTAAGGGCCGCTTTATGTTCCTATAAAAATAGGCTTTATGACTTTCAGAGTCCCTCCTTCATAAATGAAACAGGATGTGTCTGATTATGTCTCACACACCACATGGCCAGAAAAGGTAGTAAAATGTTAAAATGACATTTACTGTTAAATGTTTTTTTCATCTTTGAAAGCAATGCAAAAGTGCAAAAACGCATCAAAAACGCTACATGTGCAACGAGCACCTGAGCATTTTAGCGCTTGCTCATCACTCCTCTCTACACAGTAAAATTCCACCCATAGCACTCCAAAGAGAATGGTGGTCCCCAAAATAGCCCTCCAAATAGTATAATGGCCCCCACATAGCACTGCAAATAGTATGATGCCCCCCCGCATAGCCATCCAAATCGTATAATTGTCCCACAATTAGCATGATGGCCCCCAAATAGCACTTCAAATAGTATGATGGCCCCACAAATACCCCCACATAGTATGATGGACCCACAAATAGTCCTACACATAGTATGATGGCCCAACAAATAGCATCCCAAATAGTATGATAGCCCCCCCACATTGCCCTCCAAATAGTATGATGGCCCCCACATAGCCCTCCAAATAGTATGATGGCCTCCCAAGTAGCATGATGGCCCCTATATAGCCCTCCAAATAGTATGATGGCTTCCACATAACACTCTAAATAGTATTATGGCCCCAAAAATAGCCCTCCATATGGTATGATGGCCCCATAAATTGCCCTCTACATAGTATGATGGCCCCACAAATAGTCCTTGAAATAGTATGATGGCCTCCACATAACACTCTAAATAGTACTATGGCCACACAAATAGCCCTCCACATAGTATGATGGCCCCACAAATCGCCCTCCACATAGTATGGTGGCCCCACAAATAGCCCTCCAAATAGAATGATGGCCCCCACAATTAGTTCACCATATAGTATGATGGCCAAACAAATAGTCCTCCACATGGTATGATGGCCCCATAAATAGTCCTCTACATAGTATGACAGCCCCATAAATAGTCCATCACATAGTATGATGGCCCCACAAATAGCCTCCAAATAGTATGATGGCCCCCACAATTAGTTCTTCACATAGTCTAATGGCCCCACAAATAGTCTTCTACATAGTATGATGGACTCATAAATAGTCCTCTACATAGAATGTTGGCCCCACAAATACTCCTCTTCATAGTATAATGGCCACCACAAATAACCCTTTACATAATATGATGGTCCCATAAATAGTCCTCCAAATAGTATTATGGCCACATAAATAGCACTCCACAAACCACAAAGCATTCATTGATTTAAAAAAAATACTCACCTCTCTCCGTTCCCCCACTGCTCTGGTCTCTGCAGTGCCTGGTCTGCACTTCTCAGCACAGCTATCTCGATTTAATGGCGTCATCGCATCGCACCCAGTGCGCCAAGTCGTCAGACGCACGGGGAGAATGACGGAGAAGGGAGCATCAGCTGACAGCTGCGCTGCCTCTTTTATCATTGCTTTCAGGTTTCAGATATAGTTGAAAGTCGGGTACAGGCACCTGGCCTCCTAGCTGACCAAGGGTGGCGCCGGACTAGTCTTGTCTCTCTCTATGCCCCATCACTTATTAGTAGCTCTCTGTCACTATACAATGCACACATAAAGCTGTGGTGTGGATGGGATTATACTCAGATCAACAAACCAAGCTCTACTAGATCTTCAGCAGAGAAAAATGTGAATCTATTATAACTGATGCACCCAGAAATCTAAGAAAAACTTAGCTGGAATCGGAATCTGTTCCTGCAACATGGTGCCGTCAGATTACATACTAAAAATCTACTGATATATTACCTCTAAAGTGTTGTCCAGTCTTATTATATTGATGACCAAGGGCATACATAGAAATCATGAGGCCCCATATCAAAAGTCTGAATTGCCCTCCCCAAAAAAAGAAAAAATATTCAGAGGGGGCACAGAAGAGCATATGCTACAAGTTTGTAGGTCTTACAAAATAATTTTGGCCCTATTGAGTATCACACAGTATAATGGCCCCACCATAGCACTCCAAATAGTATGATGCCCCCACACAGCACTCCAAATAGTAAGATAGGCCCCCCCAAGTAGCATTATGGCCCCCACATAGCCCTCTAACCAGTATGATGGCCTTTACATAGCCCTTCAAATAGTATGATGACCCAACAAATAGCCCTCCAAATAGTATGATGGCCTCCACATAGCACTCCCAATACTATGATGGCCCCACAAATAGCCCTCCACATAGTATGTTGGACCCACAAATAACCCTTCACATAGTATGACGACCCCACAAATAGCGCTCAAAATGATATGATGGCCCCCACATAGCTCTCCAAATAGTATGATAGGCCCTCACATAGTGATCCAAATAGTATAATGGCCCCACACATAGCCCTGCAAATAGTATGATGGCCCCCTCAAATAGTATGATGGCTCCACAAATAGCCCTCCAAATAACATGACGGCCCCATAAATAGTACTCCACATTGCATGACTGCCCCATAAATAGCCCTTCACATAGTATGAAGGCCCCACAAATAGCCCTGGACATTGTATGATGGCCCCACAAATAGTCCTCCAAACAGTATGATGGCCGCATAAATAGCTCTCTACATAGTATGATGGCCACCACAAAGTATTCATTGATTAAAAAAAAAAAATATTCACCTCTCCTCGCTCCCCCGCTGCTCCGGTCTCTGCAGGGTGTGGTCTGCACTGCTGGTACAGCTGTCTCGATGTAATGACGTCATCACTTCGCGCTCGCTGCACTGAAACGTCAGACGCACAGGAAAATGATGGAGGAGGGAGCGTCAGCTGACGGCTCCCTCTTCTATCATTGCTTTCAGTTGTCTCTGCATCCAGGATGCAGATACAGTTGAAAGTCGGGCAGGGGGGCCTGGTGACTTTGCTGGCACCTGGCTCCACAGCTGACTGAGGGTGGTGTCAGACTAGTCTCGTCTTTCTCTATGCTCCCCAGCCAGATCTTCAAGCTATATTTGCTTTTAAGCACTGGAGCTTTTCAGACAAAAATTGTGCAGCCAGGTGCTGATTCATGCTGTCTGTGATTTGAGCAGCATAATTCGAGTGACAAGTTCCCTTTAAGGAAGACTATCATTCAACTAATACATGACTGGAATTAATTTATCCTAACACAGGGCAATAGCCTAAAATATTGC
The DNA here is from genome assembly GCF_046119375.1 of Phyllobates terribilis. Taxonomy (NCBI): domain Eukaryota; kingdom Metazoa; phylum Chordata; class Amphibia; order Anura; family Dendrobatidae; genus Phyllobates; species Phyllobates terribilis. Next base: position 882,659,256 of record NW_027362761.1, read on the forward strand.
TGCAAATTACTTTGGGCAATTCTATTTAGGAATGAAGCAGTCAGCTGGTATTCTGTCTCTATTTGTCTCTATTTCACATCCACAGCTCTTCTCTGCAGACTTCCCTCTAATCCGGTCTTCTGCAGCAAATCCCAACATGGTGCCCTTGAGAATAAGAGTGTTATTAAAATGCCCTCTGCATAAAAATATCTGTCCATATTATGACCTAAACAAGCCTCCTATGGTATATGGTCTCCACACTATTTGCCCTTATGAGCTACACACGCCACACTGTGTCTTAATGAGGTATAACTGCCCCACAGTCTGCCATTATCAACTATAACCACCACAATGTCTGCCCCTATGAACCATGGCCTATACCTTAGCTTTCCCCTCTCCACATCTTTCCCTTACGCTTGCTAAAGCTCCACTGTTCCCCTGCCATGCTAACCTCTCTCCATACTGTGCCCCCATTTCACCCTGCCCCCTCTCCATATTCATACTGAGCCCCTTTTTCACACTGTCCTTATCCTACCCACCACGTTGTCCTTTCCAAACTCTAGCCCCTCCTCACACTATCCTCTCACACAGTATGATATCCACCACAGCCCCAATATACAGTATAATATCTACAGCAGCCCCCAATATACACTATGATGTTCATGACAGCCCCCCATGCAGTATGATGTCCACCACAGCCACCCATTATATAGTATGATGGCCCCCACAGCACCCCATACAGTATTATGGCCCTAAAGCCCCTTATATATAGTTTAATGTCACCCACAGCACCCCACACAGTATGATATCCACCACAGCCCCTCATTATACAGTATAATGTCTCATACAGTCCCCTATACAGTATGGTCACCACAACCCCAATATAAGGTCCCCAACAGCACTCAATACAGTATGGTCAACCTCTTGTTATGTCCCCACAGCCCCTCTTGTGATGTCCCCATAGCCAGCTCCCTCCTGTAATGTCTCCATAGTCAGACCCTTATGTCCCCAGTGCCAGCCCCTCTTGTAATGTCCCAATAGCCAGCTCCTTATGTCCCTATAGCCAGCCCCTTATGTTCCAATAGCCAGCCCTGCAGAGCAGGGGGCTGATTACAGGGGGCTGATTCCTCTGCTCCTGTCCCGGGCGAATACAATTGAGTGCGGGAAGGAGCGATGGCTGGGGCGCAGGCAGAGAAAGGGGTGAGTCTTGTCAGTGACTGACACTGCTCCCCTGTGTGCCTGTTCCCCGGCCATCACTGTGCTGAATGCCTGCAGCCGGAGGAAGGTGACAGGCAACCACAGGCATTCAGAAATGTCAGGGTTTTTTTTTCTCCGAAATGCGCAGCTTCAGGTAGGCAGGAGTTAGCGCCCCAGGCAGATGCATACCCTGCCTACTCCTCGTTCCGGCCCTGAATAACCCTCTTTTTCAAATATAATATGTACAATATAGTGTCCATCTGTAGTTAGGAAACCGTACTACCTGAGGTGAAGTTTGAGGTTGTCTAAGGGATGCAACTTGTTCTCATGTTTTGGCCCACACTATCAAAATGAATGTTCAGAATCATTAAGGCATTCAAAAACACCAAATAGGCTAATGTGCCAGCTTCAACTGACTATTAGGACTCAAATAACAAAGAATATGGATGCGGCACTTAAAGGGGTTGTGCTTTCATGTAATCTAATGGCATATGCTTAGGATAGGTCATCAATATCAGATCCTTGTGGGCCAAACACCTGGAACCCCATTATTAGTTATTATCCTCAGCAGCAGCCGGGTGCAAACAATGAACTGAATTGCTCTGTTCAATGTGTTGCAGCCACTGCTGAGAACGGCAGATCAGTTCCTATTTACTTGAACAGGAGCTGACCTGCAGTTCCCAGCTGAGACTGCTACACATTAAACTAAGGTGCGCTATTCTGCTTCGTTCAATGTGTGCATCCGGTCACTGCCAAAGCTATAGCTCCTCATTTTTGGCTGTGGCCTGGTATTGAATATTTACGAATTTGATACTGATTACCTATCCAAAGGATAGGTAATCAATATTATATGCCAGGACAACCTATTTACCGTAAGTACTTTTATAACATTTGATTGGCCTAAGCAGAAGACTAGTTTGAATATTATGCATTTTTTCAACAAGAAGACTTGTGAAAAATGCTGCAAAACTGTTAAATAAAAGCCACATGTGAATATAACACTAAGGGGTTGTCAAGTTGAAAGAATCTTTAATCAGTAATCAGTGCAATCTTGGGACCCAGCAGCTACACCTTCAGCATGTGCTTGAAAGAAGAGAATGTTTCTTGTGTAGCAGACTGGCTGAATGGCTCATTTCAATAGTTAAGCCAGCCCCCATTTGGTGTATGCAATGATTGTAAGAGAGAGGGGTGCTGGCTTACCTATTAAAATGAACCAGTTACGAACCCCCTTAACTCCACACTATTCACTTGTTGACTCAGGGAACAATCTCCTGCGTCTTGCACAAGTCGGAAGTGGAATTATGAAAACTGGGACCCCACTAATATCTGAACATTGGAGTGCCTTTGATAATAGAAGTAGACTAGTAAGTTTTTTGTATACACGTTATAGTAGGAACACATATAAGCAGATTTTTATTAAAAATTGAGAGCTCCAATGATATAAAAAGAGGTAACATAAAAAAATGATATACTGTATATATATATACAGTATATATATACATATACTGTATATGTATATTCATATATATATACATATATATATATATATATATATATATATATATATATATATATATCATGTTCATTGAACAGCTAGGAGTTAAAAAAAAATAAAGAACATACTTGACATTGTCTTGTTCTCTTGGATACCTGAAACACCCACAGGCCAAAGAAGATAAAAGTTAAAGCAGGGGCTGCAATTTATATGCTAATACACATTCCGGTGTATTAACCTGGAGAAAACATAACTTTCCAAGTGAATTATTTGTAGTTAATACTCAACATAAGGTATTCAAGGTCATTTCTTAAAATGCAGGAGAAAAAACACTTTAAAAGTATTATTGAACTTAAGAATTATACTAGATCTGTTTATATGGATCTTATTAATTCACCTGTCACTATAAGGTCAGGGTCTCATACCACATTACAGGTTAGTTACATGGGCATAAATTTGGCTTAAAACTAAATCTGAGTTTCATATACAGTGGTGGCCAAAAGTATTGGCACCCCTGCAATTCTGTCAGATAATACTCAGTTTCTTCCTGAAAATGATTGCAATCATAATTTTTTTGGTATTATTCTCTTCATTTAATTTGTCTTCACTGAAAAAACACTAAAAGAATTGTCCTAAAGCCAAATTGGATACAATTCCACACCAAACCTAAAAAAGGGCGTGGACAAAAGTATTGGCACTGTTTGAAAAATCATGTGATGCTTCTCTAATTCGTGTAATTAACAGCACCTGTAACTTACCTGTGGCACCTAACAGGTGTTGGCAATAACTAAATCACACTTGAAGCCAGTTAACATCGAAACAAGTTCAAGCTGCCCTGCAGTCCGAGGGTACAACAGTGTCAACCCGTACTATCCGTCGGCGTCTGAATGAAAAGGGACTGTATGGTAGGATACCCAGGAAGACCCCACTTCTTACTCTGAGACATAAAAAAGCCAGGCTGAAGTTTGCCAAAACTTACCTGAGAAAGCCTAAAACGTTTTAGAAGAATGTTCTCTGGTCAGATGAGACAAAAGTAGAGCTTTTGGGAAAAAGCATCAACATAGAGTGTACAGGAAAAAAAAAGAGGCATTCAAAGAAAAGAACACGGTCCCTACAGTGAAACATGGCGGAGGTTCTCTGATGTTTTGGGGTTGCTTTGCTGCCTCTGGCACTGGACTGCTTGACCGTGTGCATGGCATTATGAAGTCTGAAGACTACCAACAAATTTTGCAGCGTAATGTAGGGCCCAGTATGAGAAAGCTGGGTCTCCCTCAGAGGTCATGGGTCTTCCATCAGGATAATGACCCAAAACACACTTCCAAAAGCACTATAAAATGGTTTGAGAGAAAGCACTGGAGACTTCTAAGGTGGCCAGCAATGAGTCCAGACCTGAATCCCATAGAACACCTGTGGAGAGATCTCAAAATGGCAGTTTGGAGAAGGCACCCTTCAAATATCAGGGACCTGGAGCAGTTTGCCAAAGAAGAATGGTCTACAATTCCAGCAGAGCATTGTAAGAAACTCATTGATGGTTACCGGAAGCGGTTGTTCGCAGTTATTTTGGCTAAAGGTTGTGCAACCAAGTATTAGGCTGAGGGTGCCAATACTTTTGTCTGGCCCATTTTTGGAGTTTTTTGTGAAATGATCAATGATTTGATTTTTGCTTCATTCTCTTTTGCGTTTTTTCCTTGCAAGCAAATTAAATGAAGAGAATAATACCAAAGAATTTGTGATTGCAATCATTTTCAGGAAGAAACTGAGTATTATATGACAGAATTGCAGGGGTGCCAATACTTTTGGCCACCACTGTAAATCTTAAAAGTAGACAAAAAGAACCAAATCAAAGAAATGAGAAAAAATATTAGACTTTTTTATTTTTAAATGAGAATAATGATCCAGTATAAAATGTCTGTGAGTGGCAAAAGTATGTGAATCTTTATGGCTAGCAGATAATTTGAACGTGAAATTAGAGTCTGATGGTGTTTTACAGTGGTGGCCAAAAGTATTAGCACCTCTGCAATTCTGTCAGATAATACTCAGTTTCTTCCTGAAAATGATTGCAATCACAAATTCTTTGGTCTTATTATCTTCATTTAATTTGCTTGCAAGGAAAAAACACAAAAGAGAATGAAGCAAAAATCAAATCATTGATCATTTCACACAAAACTCCAAAAATGGGCCAGACAAAAGTATTGGCACCCTCAGCCTAATACTTGGTTGCACAAACTTTAGCCAAAATAACTGCGAACAACCGCTTCCGGTAACCATCAATGAGTTTCTTACAATGCTCTGCTGGAATTGTAGACCATTCTTCTTTGGCAAACTGCTCCAGGTCCCTGAATTTGAAGGGTGCCTTCTCCAAACTGCCATTTTGAGATCTCTCCACAGGTGTTCTATGGGATTCAGGTCTGGACTCATTGCTGGCCTCCTTAGAAGTCTCCAGTGCTTTCTCTCAAACCATTTTATAGTGCTTTTGGATGTGTGTTTTGGGTCATTGTCCTGCTGGAAGACCCATGACCTCTGACGGAGACCTAGCTTTCTCACACTGGGCCCTACAATATGCTGCAAAATTTGTTGGTAGTCTTCAGACTTCATAATGCCATGCACACGGTCAAGCAGTCCAGTGCCAGAGGCAGCAAAGCGACCCCAAAACGTCAGGGAACCTCCGCCATGTTTGACTGTAGGGACTGTGTTCTTTTCTTTGAATGCCTCTTTTTTTCCTGTACACTCTATGTTGATGCTTTTCCCCAAAAAGCTCTACTTTTGTCTCATCTGACCAGAGAACATTCTTCCAAAATGTTTTAGGCTTTCTCAGGTAAGTTTTAGCAAACTCCAGCCTGGCTTTTTTATGTCTCGGGGTAAGAAGTGGGGTCTTCCTGGGTATCCTACCATACAGTCCCTTTTCATTTAGACGCCGACGGATAGTACGGGTTGAGACTGTTGTACCCTCGGACTGCAGGGCAGCTTGAACTTGTTTGGATGTTAGTCGAGGTTCTTTATCCACCATCCGCACAATCTTACGTTGAAATCTCTCGTCAATTTTTCTTTTCCGTCCACATCTAGGGAGGTTAGCCACAGTGCCATGGGCTTTAAACTTCTTGATGACACTGCGCACGGAAGACACAGGAACATTCAGGTCTTTGGAGATGGACTTGTAGCCTTGAGATTGCTCATGCTTCCTCTCAATTTGGTTTCTCAAGTCCTCAGACAGTTCTTTGGTCTTCTTTCTTTTCTCCATGCTCAATGTGGTACACACAAGGACACAGGACAGAGGTTGAGTCAACTTTAATCCATGTTAACTGGCTGCAAGTGTGATTTAGTTATTGCCAACACCTGTTAGGTGCCACAGGTAAGTTACAGGTGCTGTTAATTACACGAATTAGAGAAGCATCACATGATTTTTCAAACAGTGGCAATACTTTTGTCCACGCCCTTTTTTAGGTTTGGTGTGGAATTGTATCCAATTTGGCTTTAGGACAATTCTTTTTGTGTTTTTTCATTGAAGACAAATTAAATGAAGATAATAATACCAAAGAATTTGTGATTGCAATCATTTTCAGGAAGAAACTGAGTATTATCTGACAGAATTGCTGGGGTGCCAATACTTTTGGCCACCACTGTAAATCAATGGGATGACAACCAAGTAAGAGTGGCTAACCTGTTTCATTTAAAGAACAGGGATCAATCAAATTCTGATCTTAACAAAGTGCTTTGTTGAAGTTTATCATGGCAAAAATAAAATGAATTTACCGTGGACCTCAGAAGAAGAATTGTTGATGCTCACGAACCTGGAAAAAGGTATAAACCAACCCAACGGAGTGTGTGGACTCCACCAATCCACGGTCAGACAGATTGTGTACAAATTAAGAAAATTCATTCAAGTCCTTTATTACTATTCCTAGGAGTGGTCGACCACCAAAAAGCAATCCTAGAGTAAGGCATACAATAGTCCATGAGGTCACAAGGGAACCCAAGGCAACCTCTAAGCAATTAAAGGCCTTTTTTAATTAGCTAATGTTAATGTTCATATATCCACTATTGGGAGGACACTGAAAAACAATGGTGAGCATGGCAGGATTGCAAGAAGAAAGTCACTGCTCTCCAAATACATTGCTGTCCATCTGCTAAAAATCACCTGGAAAGGCCAGAAGACTATTGGAACAATGTTTTGTGGACAGATGAGTCTAAAATATAGCTTTTTGGTTTAAATGAGAAGTGTTTTGCATGGAGAAAGAAAAACAATACGTAATCGTAGACAAACCTTATGTTACCTATAAAACATGGTGGCAGTATCATGGTTTAGTGGTGTTTCGTCAGTATTATTTATTTACAAGGTCAAAATTGTAATTGTATTTAACCCCTTTCTGACATTGTGCGCAATAATATGTCCCTGTGCCCTGGGCATTATGGACCAGGTACGTATTATTGCGCAAAGGCGATTGTGCCCGCCCACAGGCTGTGCAGACGCGATTGTGACACCCCAGGGGTCTGGTTGCCACAGTAATAGAGATATTATGTCTGAGAGCAAGTGGGAGGTTTCTCTGGTCAGGATCCCTAAACATGCAACACGGCCCACCCAGACCTGGGAGGGGAGGAATCTGCCCTTTTAAACTGGGTCTGGGGCGGGATTAGAGCAGTCAGAGCCTGGAGAGGGAAAGGAAGAACTAGGAGCTCTGTAGGAGCAGTAGCAGAAGTCCAGGGGCTGGAGCTGAGCAGAGTTCGCCCTGGACGAAGATACTAAATCCGGACATAGGAGTCCGAGGCTGTGGGGACTGATATACACCCAGCAGCAGAAACCAGCCGGCAGGGGATTCCAGGTCCTCTGGCCATAGAAGCCCGGAGGCTCAGTCACAAAGAAGGGACCAGCGCCGCCATCCAGGAGCGGAGGCTAACAGAAGGCCCCAAGTCACCAGCCATACGGGTGAGCACCACACGGTATACTCAGGGACGTGGGCTACTTGTAACCGCTGACAGCAAGGTAGCCAGGAAGAGTGCAGATAAACGGGGAGGCCTACAACTCCACCTGGCCAGGGGAACTCCTGCTTGTTCGCAGACTGACCAGGCCCCTTATACTAGCCAGTACTCCCGGGAGGATCTGCCTTGTACCATCAGTAAAGACCCTGAACTGCACCACACGTCTCTGTGATTCCTTGCCGCTCCTGCACCATTAGCACTGGGACCCTCAGACCATCACTCCCATCATCTTCCACATTAGCTGCCCTGAGGCAATACTCCTCCCGTGGGGAGTTATCCCATACTCGGCTGCGCAACCAACATCAGCCTCAGCGGTCGGCAGCGCAGCGGCGGTCCCCACTGACCGCAATCCACGGGTGGCGTAGTCGGACATTTATTACAACATTTAGACTGCCACTGGTTTGACCACCCTGGGCACGGACCGGGTCACCGCCACGGAGAACTACAACCCCCAGCGATCCGGCTCCGGGTATTCCCCCTGCACAGCAGCAGCAGCACAGGCCCAGGGGGCGCGTCACGATCACCGCCGGGTGTCAGCTGATTCTGACAGCTGACACCCGGCACTCGGTGCCAGGAGCAGCATTTAGCGAGCGAGCAGAGGGACTGAAGCCCCTCTGCTCTTGGATCGGAGACCTCGCACTGTCAGCACGGGGGGCCCGGTCGTTGGCATGGTGACCCAATGTGATCATGACGACATCCGGGCCACCAGGCACCAGCAGGTTACTTTGATCATGCGCAGTGCATGATCAAAGTAACTTGTGTCTGCAACACTGACAGGTTATAATGTATACCAGAATATCCTGCACTGCTATACATTACAACTGCGATCAGACCGCAGAAAGTGAAAGTCCCATAGTGGGACTAAGTAAAAAAGTGAAAAAAAAAGTACGAAAAAGTTGTAAAAAAATAAATAAATATATATATATATATATATATATATATATATATATATATATATAAAAAAAGATATATATATTGTACCCATAAATAAAAATTATTATGAAAAAAACAAAAGCAAACAAAAAGTACACATATTAGGTATCGCCGCATCCGGAACAACCTGACCTATAAAAGTGTCCTACTAGTTAACGCCTTTAGTGAACACGGTAAAAAAATAAAAATAAAAACGAAGGAAAAAACAGTGCTTTATCATCATACCGCTGAACAAAAAGTGGAATACATGATTAAAAAGTCGAATGTAAATAAAAATGGTACTGCTGACAATGTCATCTTGTCCAGCAAAAAAACAAGCTGCCATACAACTCCATCAGCTGAAAAATAAAAAAGTTATTGCTCTCAGAATAAAGCGATGCAAAAAAAAATTTTTTTACTATAAAATAGTTTTTATTGTCTAAAAGCGCGAAAACATAAAAAAACAATATAAATGTAGTATCGCTGTAAACGTACTGACCCAAAGAATAAAGCTGGCTTATCAATTTTACCCCACGCGGAACAGCATAAAAAAAAACCTATTCCTGAATTGTTGGTCTTTGTTTATTCTACTACCTCCCAAAAATCGGAATAGAAAGCGATTAAAAAATGTCACGTGCTCGAAAATGGTACCAATAAAAATGTCATCTTCTACCGCAGAAAACAAGCCCTCATATGACTTTATCAGCCAAAATCTGGAAAAATTATAGCTCTCAAAATATGACGATGCAAAAACTAGTCTTTGCAAAAGAAAAGGGTTTTTTAGTGTGTGACAGCTGCCAAACATAAAGACCCGATATAAATCCGGTATCGCTGTAATCGCACCGACCCAAAGAATAAAGTCGTCTAATCACTTATACCTCTCGAGGAATGGCGTAAAAAATAAATAAAACCAATTCTTCACCTGCTGCTTATTTGTTCATTCTACCTGCCAAAGATCGCAGTAATGCTTGGCTCACATCTATTCTGCGCTCTACGCTGAGCGCTTACACCGGAGTTTCCATGTAAACCTCTGAAATACGTGATTCAGACGGAACCCCCGGAGGAAAATTCCCTGTAATGAGGCAGATGGAGGCACCGTAGATGCCATTTGGCTTGTGATCCCACGGTGTCCATCTTTTTATTAGGCGTGCATAAAAGTACCGTCGGCCACAGTTTTGTGAACCTCTGAAAAAAAAGGACACCGCTAAACAGAGGCCAGACGGAGTCCAGAGTAACTCTGCTGCCTCATTATAGTGAATGGATTCCTCAGGATAGGGTTAGAGTTGTGTTATGGTTATGATTAAGGTTGTGTTAAGGTTAGGATTAGGGTTAGGGGTAGGGTTGTGTTAGGGTAAGGGTTGTGTTAGGGTTAGTGCAAAAAAAGAAGTGAAAAATTCCAGCTCCAAAAAGTTATATTAAAAGTATAACTTGCTATGGGAATTTCCAGGTCCAAAAAGTTATATTAAAAGTATAACTTGCTATGGGAATTTCCATGTACCTTGTTACTTCATCAGATTTTAAAATGATGTAATAAAAACTTGGAATTTTTTAATATAACTTTTTGGAGCTGGAATTTTTCACTTCTTATTTGAATTGATTCCACGTGTGACCACACGTTGTTCCTGGCTTCGACACACTGAAATCCATGGAGGGTGAGCTGACTTCCATTTGTTTTCTATTGTATTAGGGTTAGAGTTGTGTTAGGGTTAGGATTAGGATTGTTTTAGGGGTAGGATTAGGGTTAGGGTTGTGTTAGGATTAGGATTTTGTTAGGGTTAGGGTTGTGTTAGGGTTGGGATTTTTTCAAAATTTAAGAAAAAAAACATGACGATATGGTGACTAGTGTTGAGCGCAAGTGCTCACTACTTGAGTTTGCATCGAGTGCTCAGGTATGCACCAAGTATCGCGGGTGCTCGAGTGACATGCTCGAGCACCCTGCCCCGCATGTTTTGCGATTATTATACAGCCAAAAAAACCATGCCTGCCATACACGAGCAATTATCCCTGCATGTTTTTTTTGGGTGTCTAACAACCGTGAAACACGTGGGATGACAACTCGAGCATGTCACTCAAGCACCCGCGATACTTGGTGCATTCCCGAGTACCCGACACAAACTCAAGTAGCGAGCACTTGCGCTCAAGACTAATGACAACATATTCAATATGATGACCTAATTTTATCAAATTCTGTGTCGTAACTCTAGGTTCACTATACCCCTTGATAAAATCCTTGAGGGGTGTAGTTTCCAAAATTGGGTCACTTGTGGAGGGTTTCCACTGTTTAGGCACATCAGGGGTCCTCCAAATGTGACATGATGTCCGCTCTCAATTCCAGCCAATTTTGCGTTCAAAAAGTCACACAGTGCTCCTTCCCTTCTGAACCCCGCTGTGTGTCCAAACAGTGTTTTTTCCCCACATATGGGATATCGGTGTACTCAGGAGAAATTGCACAACAATTGTTGAGGTCCATTTTCTCCTCTTACCTTTGTGAAAATAAAAAATTTGAGGCTAAAAGATCATTTTTGTGGAAAAAGTTTGATTTTTTTATTTTCACGGCTCTACGTTATAAACTTCTGTGAAGCACCTGGGGATTCAAAGTGCTCACCACAAATCTAGATATGTTGCCTGAGGCGTCTAGTTTCAAAAATGGTGTCACTTGTGGGGGGTTTCCACTGTTTAAGCACATCAGGAGCTCCTCAAACACGACATGGCATCCGCTAATTATTCAAGCTAATTTTACATTCAAAAAGTAAAATGGCGCTCCTTCCCTACCGAGCCTTGCCGTGAGCACAAACTGTGTTTTTTCCCCACATATGGGGTATCGGCTTACTCAGGAGAAATTGCACAAAAAATGGTATGGTGTAATTTCTCCTGTCACCCTTCTGAAAATGCAAAATTGGGGGCTGAAAAACAATTTTGTGGGAAAAATGTGAAAATGTTATTTTTATGGCTCAATGTTATAAACTTCTGTGAAGCACCTGGGGGTTCAAGGTGGTCACCTTACATCTAGATAAGTTTCCTGAGGGGTCTAGTTTCCAAAATGGTGTAACTTGTGGGGGGTTTCCACTGTTTAGGCACATCAGGGGCTCTCTAAACGCAACATGGCGTCCACTAATTATTCAAGCAAATTTTACATTCAAAAAGTCAAATGGCACTCCTTCCTTTCCGAGCCCTGCCGTGCGCTCAAACAGTGGTTTTCCCCACATATGGGATATCGGCTTACTCAGGAGAAATTGCACAACAAATTTTGTGGCTAATTTTTTCTGTTACCCTTGCAACAATGAAAAAGAATTGGGTCTAAAATAAAATTTTTGTGAAAAAAAGTTAAATGTTCATTGTTTTCTTTCACATTCCAAAAATTCCTGTGGTCAATTCGATTTCCCCTTCTGAGACATTGGTGACATATCTACAAAATGTTTCATAAATGTGTGATAGGTGGTCGACCCTCTGCTGGGATTCACACCTTTTGAAAGACCCACCAGTCGAGCTGGCTGGAAGCAGCTGCATCCTGCCATGGCTGAATAAAGTGATGGCAGCACATAATTTCACAGACTGTGTATGTGCTGTTCTCAGCCCTTCTGATAGCAGACAACAGACCCTCTTTACAAGTTGTGCACATGCAGTCACTGAGCAGCTGCAAGAATTCTTACTGCTGCCATCTCTACACTGATTAATTGTTAACACATTGGTAACTTGTATATGTTTGTGTACAATGTAAAGATTCTGTAAAGACTTGTCACTATGTCAGAATGGAAAATGCTATAATATCCCAAGAGCAATGAGCAGATGGATCAGCAAAGTCAGGTCCACGTGATTGCTATAGAAGTCACTGGATGGATCGGGTCAAGAGAATAAGTACTGAACTTTAATTTTATATGGGACCCTATGCTATATACTGTATACCTACACTTCATGGTCACATATTGCATATCTGTAAAATAAAGCTACCAAATAAAGCCATAGTTGTGAAACTGACAATTGACTTTAGTGATTGACCTCATGTGCACCATAATTTCTTCAATGTTTTTTTTTTTCAATATAATGTACAGTCATGGCCAAAAGTATTGAGAATGAGACAAATAGTAATTTTTCCAAAGTTTACTGCTTCATTTTTTGTAATGGCAATTTGCATATACTCCTGAATGTCAAAGAGTGATCAGCTTAACAGCAATTACTGTACTTGCAAAGTCAATATTTGCCCAGAAAATGAACTTTAACCCCCAAAACACATTTCAACATCATTGTAGTCCTGCCTTAAAAGGAGCAGCTAACATCGTTTTAGTGATTGATCCATTAACACAGGTGTGGGTGTTGATGAGGACAGGGCTGGCGATCAATCAGTCATGATTAAGTAAGAATGACATCACTGGACTCTTTAAAAGGAGGCTGGTTCTTGGTATCATTGTTTCTCTTCAGTTAACCATGGTTATCTCTAAAGAAACACGTGCAACCATCATTGCACTGCACAAAAATGGCCTAACAGGGAAGAGTATCGCAGCTACAAAGATTGCGCCTCAGTCAACAATCTATCGCTTCATCAAGAACTTCAAGGAGAGAGCTTCCATTGTTGTCAAAAAGGCTCCAGGGCGCCCATGAAAGACCAGCAAGCGCCAGGACCGTATCTTTAAACTGTTTTAGCTGCGGGATCGGACTACCAGCAGTGCCGAGCTTGCTCAGGAATGGCAGCAGGCTGGTGTGAGTGCTTCTGCACGCACTGTGAGGCGGAGACTCTTTGAGCAAGGGCTGGTTTCAAGGAGGGCAGCAAAGAAGCCACTTCTCTCCAGAAAAAACATCAGGGACCGACTGATATTCTGCAAAAGGTACAGGGAGTGGACTGCTGAGGACTGGGGTAAAGTCATTTTCTCAGATGAATCCCCTTTTCGATTGTTTGGGACATCTGGAAAACAGCTTATTCGGAGAAGAAGAGGTGAGCGCTACCACCAGTCTTGTCTCATGCCAACTGTAAAGCATCCTGAAACCATTCATTTGTGGGGTTGCTTCTCAGCCAAGGGAATCGGCTCACTCACAGTCTTGCCTAAAAACACAGCCATGAATAAAGAATGGTACCAGAATGTCCTCCAAGAGCAACTTCTCCCAACCGTCCAAGAGCAGTTTGGCGCCCAACAATGCCTTTTCCAGCATGATGGAGCACCTTGCCATAAAGCAAAGGTGATAACTAAATGGCTCATGGAACAAAACATAGAGATTTTGGGTCCATGGCCTGGAAACTCCCCAGATCTTAATCCCATTGAGAACTTGTGGTCAATCATCAAGAGACCGGTGGACAAACAAAAACCAACAAATTCTGGCAAAATGCAAGCATTGATTATGCAAGAATGGACTGCTATCAGTCAGGATTTGGTCCAAAAGTTGATTGAGAGCCTGCCAGGGAGAATTACAGAGGTCTTGAAGAAGAAGGGGCAACACTGCAAATATTGACTTGCTGCATTAACTCATTCTAACTGTCAATATAACCTATTGGTACTCATAATATGATTGCAATTATATTTCTGTATGTGATATAAACATCAGACAAACACTAATAAAAACCAGAGGCCAGCAGATCATGTGAAAATATAATTTTGGTGTCATTCTCAAAACTTTGGGCCATGACTGTACAATGAAACTATTCAGTCACTATATATGGTGTTATCAGTCGCTGTACTGTTGTATTATTCATTTAGTGTATGGTGGTATTTTTGAGTCATTATGTGTTGTTATTATTTAGTCACTTCTTAGCTAGAAAATCCAGTCACCGCACTGCGATATTAATTATTTACTATATGGTATTTTTGTTCACTGTATGAACATATTTATTTGCCGTGAGGTGGTATTATGTGGCCACTGTAATGTAGTATTATTTAGTTACTATATGGCTGTAATATTCAGGTCACTCAGTGCTGGTTTCATTCAGTCCATGCTGTTATGTTGTCACATTTTGATGGTACGACTTAAAGCGGTTGTGTCCCCTGTATGTCTAACTGGTTGGATATCTGGCTGGTGGTGAATATCGTACATATACCACTCAGAGGACCCTCTTTCTATGGCAAAATTTTCTCATTCTTTGAGCAACACATTTTCCAATTATATGGACTACAGTTTGCTTTAAGATTTTGTCATACTGTACTCTTTATAACTTTCGAATCATCTAATTGGATTTCCGTGTAGTCTCAGCCAAAAATAAACGGCCAGACTAAGTGCATCAAACAGGTACTTAAATATGTTTTGTTTTCTTACTTTAATTCAACTTAACACCGCAACTGGATGGATTTTTATCACAAGAGAATTTTCTTTCTACATTGTTGAATGCAAAACATCTGAAAGTCCCCATACCTCTGTATTCTAATTATTGTTCAGATGCTGAAAGTGTATGTGGAATTATTCAGTCATTGTATGGCGGTTAATCATTTTACAGTATAATTTTGTCACCATGTATCTGTGTCATTTGGTCCTTGTATGTTAGAATTTTTAATTCACTATATGGCTGTATTTTAGCTCTATAGCAGTGTAAGATTAGCTGTATGTTTTATAGGCTTGTTTCACAAAGAAAAAGGTACCTATTATAGTCTTTTGGTCCCTTCACATGTCAATGGGTTTCTTTTGTAGTCTGAATGCCTGGAAAACTAAAGATGAGACATGTTCACTTTTGACCACAGTCGTGAATCAAACTCTCTCATTCAAATTAGCTTAGCAGTATGCTTCGGGTCATTGTTTTGTTGGAAGGTGAACCTCCATCCCAGTCTCAAATCACTGACAGACTGAAACAGGTTTTGCTCAAGAATATAGCTTTATTCGGTTGGTGTGACCCCCCTCCTCCTCCCCCCCGCCCCCCCTCCTTCCCCACTCCCCTCCTTCCCCACCCCCCCTCCTTCTATCCCTTCTTCTCTTCCCCCCTCCCCCCTCCCTTTCCCTTTCCTTTTCCTTCTTTTCCTCTCTTCTTCTCCCTCTTTTCTTCCCCCCCCCTCCCGACCCCCCTCCTCTATTCCCATTCCCCCTCTTCTTTCCCCTCCCCCCCTTTTATTCTTTATTTCTCTGGCCACTTATCTGTGGCCCTGCTCGGTATACATACATGCACGCATTGTCTATATAACTGCCCATCATGGGCACCCATGTATATATAATACTGGATACTTTTGTGTGTCTTTAATATGACACTTAGAACTCACACAATTATCTTGTTTATGTAAGATGCATACTTACACATATTATATGGTATATATCCTTAACTTCTCTTTCCCATTTTTCACCTCATGTCTTCCACACCTTGTCATCCATTAGAATCATGCTTCCCTGCTTTTTGTACCTGCAGCGCCCCATGGCACAGTGAGATGGCCACTCCATGTGTCCATGTAGCGCTGCACTATATATAGCAGCCTCAGATCTTCACATTATCCTTTCTTTCACACACCTCTATCTATCATCATCTATCACTCCTGCGTGAGCTTCCACCCCAACGGCGTTCAGTGCAGGGCACGCTACCACAGCAACAGAGAGGATTTCCTCTCATCAGCTGTGCGCAGCAAACATGCCCGATTGCGTCATTACTAGGGGCGGAGCTTACATTACGCGAGCGATCCTGATTGGCTACTCGTTATATAAAGGGTGTCCCTTTACCACATGACAGCCACGCCTCCTGACGAAGCCACTCCCAGGGCGAAACGCGCGTCGAGGCTGCCATACATCCCCCCAGCATTCCAGGACACGCTGCCTTTACCATTCCTTATATGGCACAAGGTAAATAATACACTACGGAGCAGCTGCTTATGACCAAACAGTAATGCTACCTACTTAGCGCTACCAACTTAGTAAGATTTGTGCATCATTGTCATGAACCCTGGTGTTATCAGCATTATGCTACCTGTTTAGCGCTATCTATTCATTTGTGCATTCATGCGTCTCTGCTATATGCTCTGATGTCTTACATTCTGTCATGTTATTATGTGTTCACATACTGAGATTGCTATCTTGATTGTTGTACTTCATACTTTGTATTCTGACATGAAGGCTATTATCAGTGAAGACATAGATTGATATTATTTATGTTTGCCTTTACTTTAATTATTTATTGACTGGCAGCTCAT
Organism: Phyllobates terribilis; assembly: GCF_046119375.1. Taxonomy (NCBI): domain Eukaryota; kingdom Metazoa; phylum Chordata; class Amphibia; order Anura; family Dendrobatidae; genus Phyllobates; species Phyllobates terribilis. The sequence continues at coordinate 882,675,894 of NW_027362761.1, forward strand.
ACGTACACCTGGTTTATCTTTAATGCTGGCCCAGGGATGTTTGTCTCCTTGCAGGGTTTGACCCTGTTTCTATAGTTGTCCTACCACCTCTTTTCCTTCCCTTTGATATATTGCTATGTAACTTTTATATTTTCTAATAAAATTTGATATATTTTGGATTAAAATCCCTCTCATGTCATTTTGGGGTCTACTAATATGTGGATTGAGATATAACTTATAGGGGAGACGCGTCCCCTTTTATTTAAAGTTTCTCCCCCCCACTATAGGCTATTAATCAGTTTTTCTAGTTTTCTAGGGATTATTGACCATATATTACATGGTTAATTTGTAGGTCTTTTTATTCTAACTGTACCATTGATTACAGATCCCCTAAGAGGATTCATGGATTTTAGTAAGAGTGACAAAACCCGTGTCACACAACTAGGGACGGTTTTTGGTGAGAGGCCGACTAATGATAAGGAGACCAGTAACATAAAAGACTTGAAACTGAACATTAAAGAACTAATCAAAAAACGAATAAAAGTATGGTGGAATAAGGCCGCCTTAGAAAATTATCTACACAAAGAAATTATCCCAAGGGGACTTCGTATTCAATTGTTTCCGACACTCGAGTCCGACGATCAGACTTTTATTGCAAAGTGGGAGGAGACTTTGACAAAATGCTCTCGTACTCTATTAAAATTATTAATAGGTACAGATAAAAGGAATTTGGAGAATATTGAGAAAGAGATTGACCTAACACGTGAGAAAATATCTAACATCCTGACACCGGATGAGTATAACGTCTTTGACTCATCTTTGGAGCAGGAACTGACGAAGTGGGAATTCGATATACAGACAACAAAAACGAAAAAATATATGAGAGATCTTAGTGACTATCAAAATAATAAAGTATATCGCTGGCATATTAAGACCAACAAACACAGACCTCGCTCACAATCAGTCTCCAGTCTCTCTACTGCTTCTGAAGAAGAATGTGGAGGGTCTTTTTTAGGCAAACAAGCCATGGGGGCCGAAGAGGGCATATCAACTGGTCCATTTCAGATTGTACAAACACAAACTACAAAAAGAAAACATTACCCATACAATTTCAGGACGAAAACGGCCAAACTAAAGAAAATTTAAAGGTAATTAATTTGTCACATCACACCTTGTCTAAACCTCAAAAGGAAGTTCTTTCTAAAGGACTTTCTTTCTCTCCTGTTGATAAATATGATCACTTTACCACTGTTAAAGATCTAGAATTGTTTGCTCGTAAATTAATTTTTAAAAAATACTTCAAACCCTCATCTGAACAATTCCTTTCAGCCTCTGAAAAACAAGCCTTGCAAGACCTGGAAGATCTTGCACAGGAGAGCGAAATTACTCAGCCTTCGATTATGCCCAAACATCTATACCCACGATCTACTGCATTTCCTCCATTGTCCGCCAGTCCACAGGTTGAGATTTTCGTCAAATTAGTTAAACAAGACCTCTCATATCTTGAGGGGATAAAAACAAGAGATAATTTATCTCACCCACAAAGAAAAGCTTTACGAGAACTACGCCAACTTAAGGACGTGGTTATTAAAAGAGCGGACAAGGAAGGCAATGTAGTGATCTGGCCTTCACAAGATTATGAAAAAGAGGCCTTTAAACAACTCAACAATAAAACTTGCTATAAAAAACTAGATAGCATTCCCCTCCTGACTTTCCAGAGAGAATTGACCAACTTACTGGATGACGGAGTAGAGTCAACTGCTATATCTGAAAAAATGAGGGAGGCTTTGTCGCCAGAATTTCCAGTGGTTCCCACTTTTTACCTGCTCCCTAAGGTTCACAAGGACCCCCTTTGTCCGCCGGGGAGACCCATTGTCTCCGGCTTGGGGGGTCTTTGTGAACCTATATGTCAATTTGTTGATTTCTTTCTCAAACAATGCGTTGAGACTATCCCATCATTTGTACAGATACTACTGATGTCCTTAGGAAACTAGATGGGATTACTTTAGACGCTGATATGTGGTTTGTAACTTGCGACGTGGAGTCCCTGTATACTTCTATACAACACTCCGACGGCATTACAGCCGCCAGATTTTTTCTGGAAATGACTAATCTTGAACCAGCACTTATTGAATTTATTCTGAGACTTCTTGAATTTATTTTAACACATAATTTTTTTGTGTTCAAAGACCGCCCCTACCTACAGCTCCAGGGAACAGCGATGGGGGCGTCTTGTGCGCCTTCATACGCTAATCTCTTCCTGGGGCTGTGGGAAAGGGATACGGTCTTTGAAACACCCGGTCATGAATCAGTCATTCTTTGGTCACGTTACATAGATGACGTTCTTTTCATTTGGCAGGGCTCCACGTCGCAACTTGATAAATTCCTCTATCATCTCAATGACAACAAACTTAATATCAAATTAACCTATAAATATAGTCAGTCCCACATAGACTTCTTGGACCTATCCATCACTAGAACAGAGAGTGGCAGAATAGGTACAGACATTTTCCATAAAGAAACCTCCACGAATTCCTTATTACATTTCTCGTCATCCCACCCTCCCAAACTTAAAAGCTCCATCCCCATTGGACAGTATTTAAGAGCTCGCCGTATCTGTTCGAGCGAAGTTTGTTTTGATTTCCAGGCACAAGACCTCTCCAAAAGATTTCTTAATAGAGGCTATAAAATCAATGACATCAATAGGGCTTATATGAGAGCAAAAAACTCGAATCGACAGAGCCTCCTGACCAAAAATTCTAACAAGAAAAGTAAATCATTAGAAACTGTATATCCTTGATTTATCAGTACGTTTAATAACAACTGGAACGATATTAAGAACATACTTACCAAACATTGGCCAATATTATTGACCGATAAAGATCTAAAAAGTCAGCTTCCTATTCGCCCAGCTATAACCTGGCGAAAGTCAAATACACTAGGCGATCTACTAACTAACAGTCACTACATACCACCTAAAAATAAAAATTTCTTTACTGAATTAAAAGGCCCTCCATGGGGAAGCTCCTCTTGTGGCAGATGCTCTATATGCAAATTTGTCCCTAAAGTGTCACACTTCCTTAATTCTAGCGGTGAAAAGTCATTTCGTATTGTCCATCATATCACATGCAATACCGAAGCAGTTGTCTATTTTCTTACCTGCCCGTGTGACCTAATCTATATAGGCATGACCACTAGAGCCCTTAAAATACGGATTCAGGAACACATCAGAGACATCAATAACGCCCTGATGTGTACCGACCCTGCATCCCTCAAAACAATACCCAGACATTTCCTGGAAAAACACAAAGGCAACCCACGAGGCCTAACCGTTCGGGGCATTGACCATATACACATGGGCATCAGAGGAGGTAATATAAAAAAGAAATTACTCCAGAGAGAGACTCGTTGGATCATTACACTAGATACCATTTCCCCTAAAGGATTAAACGATATGGTCAGTTTCAAGTCTTTTCTATAATAAATGTTGCGCTGTTTTTTAACTGGACACCCTTTCTCTTTTTTAATTTTCCCGTGGTGAGATTTATCCCTTAGCCTTATATTTTTATCTCACTTTTCCTTTTCTTTCTTTTTGTGACTATTTACTCCATTCAGATCTGCTTTGCTGTTATTGCATTGAAACACGCTGGCATGCTCATTTAGCGGGATTTTAGAAAGGCAGATTTTAAGAGACTCAGAAAGAGAATAGGAGGGATCCAATGGCTGGATGTCCTTAAGGACAAAAATGTCCAGGAAGGATGGGAAATTTTTAAAAATGAGATTCTCAAAGCACAATCGTTAACAATCCCGAAAAGTAGGAAGAATGGGAAGCATTTAAGGAAACCAGGATGGATGAACACAGAACTTAAACACATGCTAAAAAGAAAGAAAGAAATGTTTATTAAATGGAAAGAGGGAGGCATATCTAAAGAAGATTATAATGCAGTCTGCAGATCCTGCAGGGCACGTATCAGGTTAGCTAAAGCTGACAATGAATTAAGGCTTGCAAGAGATGTCAAAAGCAATAAAAAAGGATTTTGGGGGTATGTCAAAAGTAAAAGAAAAGTCAAAGATGCTATAGGATTTTTACAGGATGAAAATGGAGAAATGGTAAGAGAGGATGTTGAGAAGGCCGAACTTTTTAATTCCTATTTTGCATCTGTTTTCTCTCAGAAAGAAAATGTAACATCAACTGATATTCACTGTCCTTTTAAAGGAATAGAGGAATCCAAGTTATCAGTAAACAGAAAGATTGTGAGGGAATATTTAGCTAACATAAATGAGTTCAAGTCTCCAGGTCCAGATGAATTACACCCCAGAGTACTGAAGGAGATTGTAGAAGAAATTTTAGAACCACTCTCCATAATCTTTGAAAATTCTTGGAGAACAGGAGAAGTCCCAGAAGACTGGAGAAGAGCAAATGTTGTTCCTATCTTCAAAAAGGGGAAGAAGGTGGACCCAGGGAACTATAGGCCGGTGAGTCTGACTTCTATACCAGGAAAGATCTTTGAACAAATTATTAAACAACATGTATGTAAGTACATGGATAAGAATGAAGTGATTAACCAGAGTCAGCATGGGTTTGTAACTAACAAGTCATGTCAGACTAACTTAATTTCCTTCTATGACAGAATCACTGACTGGGTGGATCAGGGAAATGCTGTAGATATAGTATATCTTGACTTCAGCAAAGCATTTGACAAAGTATCTCACATCATCCTTATTAAAAAAATGACCAAGTATGCAATGGACCAGGCAACTGTTAGGTGGATTCATAACTGGCTTAGTGATCGGACTCAAAGGGTGGTTGTAAATGGCTTCACATCCAGCTGGATGAATGTCTCAAGTGGGGTACCACAGGGCTCCGTCCTGGGACCTGTATTGTTCAACATCTTTATCAATGATTTAGATGAAGGAATTGAGGGTAAACTGATTAAATTTGCTGATGACACAAAGCTAGGAGGGATAGCTAATACTAGAGAAGAGAGAGAGAGGATTCAAAAAGACCTAAATAAACTGGAGCAGTGGGCAGCAACCAACAGAATGGTTTTTAACAGGGAAAAATGCAAAGTACTACATCTGGGCAATAAAAATGAAAAAAGCATATACAGAATGGGAGGAATAGAGCTAAGCAACAGTACATGTGAAAAAGACTTAGGTATACTAATAGATCATAGACTGAACATGAGTCAACAGTGTGATGCAGCAGCAAAAAAGGCAAATACAATTCTGGGATGTATTAACAGAAGCATACAGTCTAGATCACGTGAAGTCATTATCGGTCTTTACTCCTCTTTGGTCAGACCTCATCTGGAATACTGTGTACAGTTTTGGGCACCACATTTTAAAAAAGACATCGACAAACTGGAGCAAGTTCAGAGAAGAGCGACCAGAATGGTGACTGGTCTGCAAACCATGTCCTATGAGGAACGGTTGCAGGATTTGGGAATGTTTAGCTTGCAAAAAAGAAGACTGAGAGGAGACTTAATAGCTGTCTACAAATATGTCAAGGGCTGTCACATTGTAGAAGGATCATCTTTATTCTCATTTGCACAAGGAAAGACTAGAAGCAATGGGATGAAACTAAATGGGAGGAGACACAGATTAGATATTAGAAAAAACTTTTTGACAGTTAGGGTGATTAATGAGTGGAACAGGCTGCCACGAGAGGTGGTGAGTTCCCCTTCAATGGACGTCTTCAAACAGAGGCTGGACAGACATCTGTCTGAGATGATCTAGTGAATCCTGCTTTGAGCAGGGGGTTGGACCAGATGACCCAGGAGGTCCCTTCCAACTCTACCATTCTATGATTCTATGATTCTATGATTCTATCCATGATCCGGGGAGAAATCACGCTCAACAACCAATTCGGCCTATCTCCTCCTTCAGAATAAGCCTGGAACCCGTCCAGTCCATGGATGACTTTCAGCACTTCGAGACGCTTGATTGAAACTACTGACTGTGAAGGCGTACTTATCATTATGTACTTTTATTGGTTCCTTTTCGGCACCCTGCAAGTGTTATAATGTTAAAAATTTTATATATATTTTGCAATTGTACACTAGCTTTATTCGGTTGGTGTGACCCCCCTCCCCCCCCTCCTTCCCCACTCCCCTCCTTCCCCACCCCCCCTCCTTCTATCCCTTCTTCTCTTCCCCCCTCCCCCCTCCCTTTCCCTTTCCTTTTCCTTCTTTTCCTCTCTTCTTCTCCCTCTTTCCCCCCCCCCTCCCGACCCCCTCCTCTATTCCCATTCCCCCTCTTCTTTCCCCTCCCCCCCCTTTTATTGTTTATTTCTCTGTCCACTTATCTGTGGCCCTGCTCGGTATACATACATGCACGCATTGTCTATATAACTGCCCATCATGGGCACCCATGTATATATAATACTGGATACTTTTGTGTGTCTTTAATATGACACTTAGAACTCACACAATTATCTTGTTTATGTAAGATGCATACTTACACATATTATATGGTATATATCCTTAACTTCTCTTTCCCATTTTTCACCTCATGTCTTCCACACCTTGTCATCCATTAGAATCATGCTTCCCTGCTTTTTGTACCTGCAGCGCCCCATGGCACAGTGAGATGGCCACTCCATGTGTCCATGTAGCGCTGCACTATATATAGCAGCCTCAGATCTTCACATTATCCTTTCTTTCACACACCTCTATCTATCATCATCTATCACTCCTGCGTGAGCTTCCACCCCAACGGCGTTCAGTGCAGGGCACGCTACCACAGCAACAGAGAGGATTTCCTCTCATCAGCTGTGCGCAGCAAACATGCCCGATTGCGTCATTACTGGGGGCGGAGCTTACATTACGCGAGCGATCCTGATTGGCTACTCGTTATATAAAGGGTGTCCCTTTACCACATGACAGCCACGCCTCCTGACGAAGCCACTCCCAGGGCGAAACGCGCGTCGAGGCTGCCATACATCCCCCCAGCATTCCAGGACACGCTGCCTTTACCGTTCCTTATATGGCACAAGGCAAATAATACACTACGGAGCAGCTGCTTATGACCAAACAGTAATGCTACCTACTTAGCGCTACCAACTTAGTAAGATTTGTGCATCATTGTCATGAACCCTGGTGTTATCAGCATTATGCTACCTGTTTAGCGCTATCTATTCATTTGTGCATTCATGCGTCTCTGCTATATGCTCTGATGTCTTACATTCTGTCATGTTATTATGTGTTCACATACTGAGATTGCTATCTTGATTGTTGTACTTCATACTTTGTATTCTGACATGAAGGCTATTATCAGTGAAGACATAGATTGATATTATTTATGTTTGCTTTTACTTTAATTATTTATTGACTGGCAGCTCATACGTACACCTGGTTTATCTTTAATGCTGGCCCAGGGATGTTTGTCTCCTTGCAGGGTTTGACCCTGTTTCTATAGTTGTCCTACCACCTCTTTTCCTTCCCTTTGATATATTGCTATGTAACTTTTATATTTTCTAATAAAATTTGATATATTTTGGATTAAAATCCCTCTCATGTCATTTTGGGGTCTACTAATATGTGGATTGAGATATAACTTATAGGGGAGACGCGTCCCCTTTTATTTAAAGTTTCTCCCCCCCACTATAGGCTATTAATCAGTTTTTCTAGTTTTCTAGGGATTATTGACCATATATTACATGGTTAATTTGTAGGTCTTTTTATTCTAACTGTACCATTGATTACAGATCCCCTAAGAGGATTCATGGATTTTAGGAAGAGTGACAAAACCCGTGTCACACAACTAGGGACGGTTTTTGGTGAGAGGCCGACTAATGATAAGGAGACCAGTAACATAAAAGACTTGAAACTGAACATTAAAGAACTAATCAAAAAACGAATAAAAGTATGGTGGAATAAGGCCGCCTTAGAAAATTATCTACACAAAGAAATTATCCCAAGGGGACTTCGTATTCAATTGTTTCCGACACTCGAGTCCGACGATCAGACTTTTATTGCAAAGTGGGAGGAGACTTTGACGAAATGCTCTCGTACTCTATTAAAATTATTAATAGGTACAGATAAAAGGAATTTGGAGAATATTGAGAAAGAGATTGACCTAACACGTGAGAAAATATCTACCATCCTGACACCGGATGAGTATAAAGTCTTTGACTCATCTTTGGAGCAGGAACTGACGAAGTGGGAATTCGATATACAGACAACAAAAACGAAAAAATATATGAGAGATCTTAGTGACTATCAAAATAATAAAGTATATCGCTGGCATATTAAGACCAACAAACACAGACCTCGCTCACAATCAGTCTCCAGTCTCTCTACTGCTTCTGAAGAAGAATGTGGAGGGTCTTTTTTAGGCAAACAAGCCATGGGGGCCGAAGAGGGCATATCAACTGGTCCATTTCAGATTGTACAAACACAAACTACAAAAAGAAAACATTACCCATACAATTTCAGGACGAAAACGGCCAAACTAAAGAAAATTTAAAGGTAATTAATTTGTCACATCACACCTTGTCTAAACCTCAAAAGGAAGTTCTTTCTAAAGGACATTCTTTCTCTCCTGTTGATAAATATGATCACTTTACCACTGTTAAAGATCTAGAATTGTTTGCTCGTAAATTAATTTTTAAAAAATACTTCAAACCCTCATCTGAACAATTCCTTTCAGCCTCTGAAAAACAAGCCTTGCAAGACCTGGAAGATCTTGCACAGGAGAGCGAAATTACTCAGCCTTCGATTATGCCCAAACATCTATACCCACGATCTACTGCATTTCCTCCATTGTCCGCCAGTCCACAGGTTGAGATTTTCGTCAAATTAGTTAAACAAGACCTCTCATATCTTGAGGGGATAAAAACAAGAGATAATTTATCTCACCTACAAAGAAAAGCTTTACGAGAACTACGCCAACTTAAGGACGTGGTTATTAAAAGAGCGGACAAGGGAGGCAATGTAGTGATCTGGCCTTCACAAGATTATGAAAAAGAGGCCTTTAAACAACTCAACAATAAAACTTGCTATAAAAAACTAGATAGCATTCCCCTCCTGACTTTCCAGAGAGAATTGACCAACTTACTGGATGACGGAGTAGAGTCAACTGCTATATCTGAAAAAATGAGGGGGGCTTTGTCGCCAGAATTTCCAGTGGTTCCCACTTTTTACCTGCTCCCTAAGGTTCACAAGGACCCCCTTTGTCCGCCGGGGAGACCCATTGTCTCCGGCTTGGGGGGTCTTTGTGAACCTATATGTCAATTTGTTGATTTCTTTCTCAAACAATGCGTTGAGACTATCCCATCATTTGTACAAGATACTACTGATGTCCTTAGGAAACTAGATGGGATTACTTTAGACGCTGATATGTGGTTTGTAACTTGCGACGTGGAGTCCCTGTATACTTCTATACAACACTCCGACGGCATTACAGTCGCCAGATTTTTTCTGGAAATGACTAATCTTGAACCAGCACTTATTGAATTTGTTCTGAGACTTCTTGAATTTATTTTAACACATAATTTTTTTGTGTTCAAAGACCGCCCCTACCTACAGCTCCAGGGAACAGCGATGGGGGCGTCTTGTGCGCCTTCATACGCTAATCTCTTCCTGGGGCTGTGGGAAAGGGATACGGTCTTTGAAACACCCGGTCATGAATCAGTCATTCTTTGGTCACGTTACATAGATGACGTTCTTTTCATTTGGCAGGGCTCCACGTCGCAACTTGATAAATTCCTCTATCATCTCAATGACAACAAACTTAATATCAAATTAACCTATAAATATAGTCAGTCCCACATAGACTTCTTGGACCTATCCATCACTAGAACAGAGAGTGGCAGAATAGGTACAGACATTTTCCGTAAAGAAACCTCCACGAATTCCTTATTACATTTCTCGTCATCCCACCCTCCCAAACTTAAAAGCTCCATCCCCATTGGACAGTATTTAAGAGCTCACCGTATCTGTTCGAGCGAAGTTTGTTTTGATTTCCAGGCACAAGACCTCTCCAAAAGATTTCTTAATAGAGGCTATAAAATCAATGACATCAATAGGGCTTATATGAGAGCAAAAAACTCGAATCGACAGAGCCTCCTGACCAAAAATTCTAACAAGAAAAGTAAATCATTAGAAACTGTATATCCTAGATTTATCAGTACGTTTAATAACAACTGGAGCGATATTAAGAACATACTTACCAAACATTGGCCAATATTATTGACCGATAAAGATCTAAAAAGTCAGCTTCCTATTCGCCCAGCTATAACCTGGCGAAAGTCAAATACACTAGGCGATCTACTAACTAACAGTCACTACATACCACCTAAAAATAAAAATTTCTTTACTGAATTAAAAGGCCCTCCATGGGGAAGCTCCTCTTGTGGCAGATGCTCTATATGCAAATTTGTCCCTAAAGTGTCACACTTCCTTAATTCTAGCGGTGAAAAGTCATTTCGTATTGTCCATCATATCACATGCAATACCGAAGCAGTTGTCTATTATCTTACCTGCCCGTGTGACCTAATCTACATAGGTATGACCACTAGAGCCCTTAAAATACGGATTCAGGAACACATCAGAGACATCAATAACGCCCTGATGTGTACCGACCCTGCATCCCTCAAAACAATACCCAGACATTTCCTGGAAAAACACAAAGGCAACCCACGAGGCCTAACCGTTCGGGGCATTGACCATATACACATGGGCATCAGAGGAGGTAATATAAAAAAGAAATTACTCCAGAGAGAGACTCGTTGGATCATTACACTAGATACCATTTCCCCTAAAGGATTAAACGATATGGTCAGTTTCAAGTCTTTTCTATAATAAATGTTGCGCTGTTTTTTAACTGGACACCCTTTCTCTTTTTTAATTTTCCCGTGGTGAGATTTATCCCTTAGCCTTATATTTTTATCTCACTTTTCCTTTTCTTTCTTTTTGTGACTATTTACTCCATTCAGATCTGCTTTGCTGTTATTGCATTGAAACACGCTGGCATGCTCATTTAGCGGGATCCATGATCCGGGGAGAAATCACGCTCAACAACCAATTCGGCCTATCTCCTCCTTCAGAATAAGCCTGGAACCCGTCCAGTCCATGGATGACTTTCAGCACTTCGAGACGCTTGATTGAAACTACTGACTGTGAAGGCGTACTTATCATTATGTACTTTTATTGGTTCCTTTTCGGCACCCTGCAAGTGTTATAATGTTAAAAATTTTATATATATTTTGCAATTGTACACTAGCTTTATTCGGTTGGTGTGACCCCCTTCCCCCCCCCCCTCCTTCCCCACTCCCCTCCTTCCCCACCCCCCCTCCTTCTATCCCTTCTTCTCTTCCCCCCTCCCCCCTCCCTTTCCCTTTCCTTTTCCTTCTTTTCCTCTCTTCTTCTCCCTCTTTTCTTCCCCCCCCTCCCGACCCCCCTCCTCTATTCCCATTCCCCCTCTTCTTTCCCCTCCCCCCCTTTTATTCTTTATTTCTCTGTCCACTTATCTGTGGCCCTGCTCGGTATACATACATGCACGCATTGTCTATATAACTGCCCATCATGGGCACCCATGTATATATAATACTGGATACTTTTGTGTGTCTTTAATATGACACTTAGAACTCACACAATTATCTTGTTTATGTAAGATGCATACTTACACATATTATATGGTATATATCCTTAACTTCTCTTTCCCATTTTTCACCTCATGTCTTCCACACCTTGTCATCCATTAGAATCATGCTTCCCTGCTTTTTGTACCTGCAGCGCCCCATGGCACAGTGAGATGGCCACTCCATGTGTCCATGTAGCGCTGCACTATATATAGCAGCCTCAGATCTTCACATTATCCTTTCTTTCACACACCTCTATCTATCATCATCTATCACTCCTGCGTGAGCTTCCACCCCAACGGCGTTCAGTGCAGGGCACGCTACCACAGCAACAGAGAGGATTTCCTCTCATCAGCTGTGCGCAGCAAACATGCCCGATTGCGTCATTACTAGGGGCGGAGCTTACATTACGCGAGCGATCCTGATTGGCTACTCATTATATAAAGGGTGTCCCTTTACCACATGACAGCCACGCCTCCTGACGAAGCCACTCCCAGGGCGAAACGCGCGTCGAGGCTGCCATACATCCCCCCAGCATTCCAGGACACGCTGCCTTTACCGTTCCTTATATGGCACAAGGTAAATAATACACTACGGAGCAGCTGCTTATGACCAAACAGTAATGCTACCTACTTAGCGCTACCAACTTTGTAAGATTTGTGCATCATTGTCATGAACCCTGGTGTTATCAGCATTATGCTACCTGTTTAGCGCTATCTATTCATTTGTGCATTCATGCGTCTCTGCTATATGCTCTGATGTCTTACATTCTGTCATGTTATTATGTGTTCACATACTGAGATTGCTATCTTGATTGTTGTACTTCATACTTTGTATTCTGACATGAAGGCTATTATCAGTGAAGACATAGATTGATATTATTTATGTTTGCCTTTACTTTAATTATTTATTGACTGGCAGCTCATACGTACACCTGGTTTATCTTTAATGCTGGCCCAGGGATGTTTGTCTCCTTGCAGGGTTTGACCCTGTTTCTATAGTTGTCCTACCACCTCTTTTCCTTCCCTTTGATATATTGCTATGTAACTTTTATATTTTCTAATAAAATTTGATATATTTTGGATTAAAATCCCTCTCATGTCATTTTGGGGTCTACTAATATGTGGATTGAGATATAACTTATAGGGGAGACGCGTCCCCTTTTATTTAAAGTTTCTCCCCCCCACTATAGGCTATTAATCAGTTTTTCTAGTTTTCTAGGGATTATTGACCATATATTACATGGTTAATTTGTAGGTCTTTTTTTTTTTTTTTTGCTCAAGAATATCCCTGTATTTTGCACCATCCATCTTCCCCTCGACTCATACCATTTTCACTGTCCCTGCTGCTGAAAAACATCCCCACAGCACAGTAGCGTAGCTACCGGGGGGGCAGAGGGTGCGGTCGCCCGGGGCCCCGTGCTCAGGCAGGGCCCACCTCGGGGCGCCCATCTAAAGTTACTCTACCCTTAACTATATTGGAGTGCACAGCGCTCCGATATGGTTAAGCCAGGGCCGCACAGCATGCTGCTTGCTTCTGGCATCCCTTTCCCATCCCATCAGAGCAACACTGCAGCGCTGGGAGGAAGGGAGCGCTCCTTATCTCCCTGCTCCCATGTGCAGTGGAGTGAAGAGGTCGCACACTGCTGACTTCATCACTCTGCTGCTGTCAGTTCAGAGTGAGCTGCAGAGCGGCAAGGATGCGTCGTCGGTGCTTGTTACTATGGAGCAGATGGGAACATTGTGAGAGGAAGCAGCATGGGGGTGGGTGGACAATATGGAGACATTTTGGGACAGTATGGAGAGGAGGGAGAATGGGGGACCATATAGAGAAATAGGTGCTCAATATGAAGGAGTGGGGGGACACTATGGAGAGGTGGAAGCGTAGGGGACACTATGGGGAACAGGATGGAGAATTAGTAGCATCTAAGGACCATCTGGAGAAGTGGGAGTGTGGGGGGATTGTATGGACAAGTGTGGGATATTATGGAGAGGTGGTGGGACTGTATGGAGAAATGGGAGAGTGGGTGGATCATATGGAGAAGTGGGTGTACAATATGAAGAAATGGGGTGACAGTATAGAGAAGTGGGAGCATAGGGGATAAAGTGGAGAAATAGGGGTATAGGATGGAGAACTGGGAGTGTGTGGGGACCATATGGAGAAGTGGGAGTATGAAGGGATTGTATGGAGAAGTAGGGGCACAGTATGTAGAGATGGGAGTGTGGCGGGACAGTATGGAGAGGTGAGAGCATGGAGGACAATATGGACAAATGGGAGCACAGTATGTAGAGATGGGAGTGTGGCAGAACAGTATGGAGAGGTGAGAGCATGGGGGACAATATGGACAAATGGGGGCACAGTATGTGGAGATGGGAATGTTGCGGGACAGTATGGAGAGGTGAGAGCATGGGGGATAATATGGACAAATTGGGGCACAGTATGGAAAAATGGGGGAACAGTATGGAGAGGTGAGAGCTTTGGGGAAAATAGAGAACCGGGGGCATAGTATGTAAAGATGGGACTGTGGGGGGACAGTATGGAGAGGTGAGAGCATGGGAGACAGTATGGAGAATTGGTGACACAGTATGTAGAGATGGGAGTGTGGTGGGACAGTATGGAGAGGTGAGAGCTTTGGGGACAATATGGAGAACTAGGGGCACAGTATGGAGAAGTTGGAATTATGTACTGACAATGGATCTGGTAATGGATTCATGTACTGACAGTGGTCCTGATCGTGAACAAATGTACCAATCCATAACTGATCAAAGGTCGTCACCCGGCTGAGGCAGTCACCTTTCTGCCACTGGTTCCCTACTGTGGCTGTCACTATGCTGCCGAAATGGGAAAGGTAAAAGTGCCTTATAGAGCCGAAGTTTATAGGGACTTTTATTGTATGTGAGGGATGTTAATGTGAAGGTACAGTATCTTGTGAGCAGTATGCAGAAGAGGAAAAGTGTGGCGGTAGTGCTGTATTCATCTACTGACGGTGGTTCTGTGTATAGGGGAGCTATGGGCCCATCATACTGTATATATGGGAGCTGTATATTTGGGACCCAGTGGACACTATTATATGTCTAGTGGGCACTTAAGAAGCATTATTGTTATAGAGGCACTCAAGAGTATTGTAACCAACAAAGGGGCAAAATATGGACATTTTTCTAGGGTATTTGCACAGAGCATTAATCTTTTCAAGGGAGCAATTTTACAATCTAGAGGGCACAAATGAGGCATTATTATTTTTAAGGGACACAGTGGTGGGCATTATTATGTGCGGAACTAAGAGGAGCTCTGGTTTTGTACTACACAGCAGGTGCAGTAATATGGACACATATGGCAGCAGCGGCTCAGTATTGGGGTATCAGCAGGATGAGGAGTTTGTGCAGGTTGGGAATAAATGGAGACGGTGCCTGAAATGTGAGAAGTAAAATGTGTCTGTGCTGTAATCTCTGCAGACGAGTCCTGGCTGGAAGAAGTTGTCATATAGGTCTGGGCCAGATGGGAAAGACAGGAAAATGAACTACTCCACCAGAAAGAATGTCAGCTGTAAGTTACTATATATACATGTACTGTTATTGCTTGTATGGTCTGCAGGACTGGTGTCTACCACTGTTGGTCTTTGTGTAGAGATTTATTTTCAGTAACAGGGCAGTCATCTGCTGAGGTTCCTCTATATCCATGATCAGGGTTCACCACCGTAGTTGTATACACAATTACCTGGTTAGGGGCCCAATCAGATGTGTTTCGCCTCCCCCTGAGCTGAACCCCTAGCTACGCCTCTGCCACAGCATGATGTTGCCATCACCATGTTTCACTGTGGGAATGGTGTTCTTGGGGTGATGAACTGTGTTGGTTTGGCGCCAGACATAGCGTTTACTTTGGTGGTCACAAAGTTAAATTTTGGTCTCATCTGACCACAGCACCTTCCTCCATACATTTGGAGAGTCTCCCACATGTCTTTTGGCAAACTCAAAGCGTTTTTTTCTGCCCACTCTTCCATAAAGGCCACCTCTATGGAGTGTATGGCTTATTGTGGTCGTATGGACAGATACTCCAGTCTCTGCTTGGGAACTCTCAAGAGCTTTCAGAGTTACCTTTGGTCTCTGTGCTGCCTCTCTGATTAATGCCCTCCTTGCCTGGGCTGAGAGTTTTGGTGGGTGACCCTCTCTTGGCAGGTTTGATGTGGCACCATGTAATTTCCATTTGATTATAATGGATTTGATGGTGCTCCGAGGGATCATCAGAGATTGTTTTTTTAACCCAACCCTGACTTGTCCTTCTCAACAACTTTATCCTTGATTTGTTTGGAGATCTCTTTGGTCTTCAAGCTGTTGTTTGGTTAGTGGTGCCTCTTGCTTAATGGTGTTGCAGCCTCTGTGGCCTTTCAGAAAAGGTGTGTATATGCTGACAGATCATGTGACACTTAGATTGCACAGAGGTTGACTTCCTTTCACTAAGCCTGTGACTTATGAAGGTAATTGCTTGCACAAAAAATTTTTAGGGGCTTAATAGCAAAAGTGGTGAATACATATGTACATGCCAATTTTTAGTTATTTAATGCCATATACTTAATTTATGCCTATATTCTTCTCACTTTACTTCACCAACTTAGACTAAAAATCAGATTACAAAAATATTTAAACACAGGTTGCAATGTAACAAAATAGGTAAAAAGCCAAGTGGGTGAATACTTTTGCAAGCCATCATACATACTGTATATATAAATATCTACAAGGCTGTAAAGTTTGGGTCAGGAGACCTGCAGCAGGTCCATGAATTATGATTCATATTTGACATGGATGTGTGAATGCGGCCTAAGGGATAAAATTTTTCATCTTGAGACACCATACCACATAATGCAAAATGTAATAAAATATGAAAACAAGATACTAAAACTTAAGTTGGCCATACACATTAGATAATTGTCAACCAAGCGTTCGTTTGCCTGAAAATAATCTCTCCCGACTCCCCCATATCCAGAAATGCTCAGCTTGAGCATTCCTGTGTTCTCTACAAGAGAGCTGCCGCCAGACTCCTCCAGAGGATCTCCCCAAAGACAAAACCGCACAAAATCCAACAGGCTGGATCCTCTTCTGCTCCGACATAAACGTGAGGCCCCCATACATAGTAGCATAACAAACCTTACTGTACTCATCTTCTTTGGGTCCAGTGACGTGAGATTAACAGCATGGCTCCAATCAGTGAACTCAGCGGCTTTGCAAAAATGGAACGCCCCCTTCAGAGTTTTAAATGTGTTTTGAAAACATGTTGGCAATATTTATTTTTATAGAACAATCTGTATCAGGGGCAGACACAGAAAAAGGCCCCTGTACAAGAACATTATGTATATGGGCCCTTTGCAGTCTCACAGGTCATCATAATGCCCTTCTTTGGAGGTATGAGTGGGCCCCCTTACCTATGGGGCCCCTGTACGGCTGCACAGGTTGCATCAACGGTATGTCCACTCCTGATCTGTATTAAAGTCTAGAATAGCCCCAAATGGCCATTGTAGAAACTGCAGGATGTCTAATTTTTATTTTAAATAGAGATTTTGATTAAAAAAATTACCAAAAATGTTTCAAATAAACTTAGCATAAAATCTTTGATTAAAGGGCTTGTCCAATCCAAATCGATAAGTCTGCAGTCACTCTGTGTGACTGCAGACTCATGAATCCCCCCAGCGCACGTACTGTGATCTGCGGGGATTTGCCGGCTCAGACCCAGGACCGGAGGGTATGTATGCGTTATACATACTCCCAGCCAATCGGCGTATGTATGCGTTATACATACTCCTGGCCAGTGGGCACAGCCTTGCTCTCCATACACTTGCCTTATGAAATACAAGTGTATGGAGCGAGGCCACGCCCACTGGCCAGGAGTATGTATAACGTGTCTGAAACCGGTAAATCCTTGCAGTGCACAGTGCATGTACTGGGGGATTCATAAGTCTGCAGTCACACAGAGTGACTGCAGACTTATAGATTTGGACCGGACAACCTCTTTAAAGAGTATGTTATTTTCTTACGACATGTTCTCTATATTTTTATTTATTTATTTTACTCACTTAGGCTATGTGCCCACGATGCAGAAATGCTCAGGATTTTTTCCTGAGCGTTTCTGCATCTCCCTGGCAGAAAAAACTCATGCGGATTGTACATGCGGATTGTACATGGGTTTTCCTGCCAGAGACAAGCGGAAATGGAGCGGTTACCCACTGACATTTCCGCATGTGGATTGATAGCATCACTTGGAAAGTGCTTGTGACAACTAGGTCACACTATATAAATCCATGCAAACAGCATGGATTTATATAGTGTGACCCGAGAGAGTGGTAAAAATAAAAAAATAAATATATACTTACCCTCCGATGGCCCCCGGTGTCCCGCTCACTCCGTTCTCCCTTGCCGGCAACAGTGAATTGAAAGACCTGCCGACGTCAACGTCGCGTGACCCGTCACATGACTCTGACGTCAATGCAGGTCCTTCAATTCACTGCAAAGTGCCGGGAAGCAAGTAGGAGCGGTGCGCGGGCCGCCAGAAGGTAAGTAAATATTTATTTTTTATTTTATTCTTTTTTTACAGATTTTTAATGGTACCTAGGTGTGGATGAGACTCTCCTCTACACCCGTGTACCATCCGCACATTAGAACGCTTGGATTACGCATCTACATATACAGTGATGCGTAATCCATGCGGTCTAATGCAAGTCAATGGCGGCGAAGACGCAGCACTTCCGCAAAATAATTGGTAGTGCTGCGTTTTTTTCCGCAATGATAATCTGCAGCTGAAATTTCCGCAGCATGTGCACAGCACATGCGGATTATCATTGGGGAACATTCCTGCCCTTCTACCATGCGTTTTTAATGCGTTTCCGCAGCTGCAAAAACGCTGCGTAAACGCATTAAAAACGCATCGTGGGCACACAGCCTTAAGCAGAGCCATTAATTCCACAGCACTTTAGAGATATCACCAGCACTGTCCCCATTGAGGCTCACAGTCCCTATCTGTATGTCTTTGGAGTGTGGGAGAAAACAGGAGTACCTGGAGGCAAAACAAGCAAACACGGGGAGAACATACAAACTCCTTGTAGATGTTGTCCATGGAGGCATATGACCCACTGTGTTGCCCTTTTAAAGAATAACTATTATTATTATCTTTCAGATTATTGTATTTGTATCAACCAAAAAGGAATGAAAGGGTTAATTCTGCGCCGCTGGTAGATCAAGGATAAAGTATAAAAGCAGTATCCAAAACGTATTTCAAAGTTCAAAACTTTTTCTTCAGGACAAACGACAATGGTTGTCCTGATGAAGAAGTTTTGAACTTCGAAAAGCGTTGACTAATAAACGGCAATTCTAGATACCGCTTTTATCCTCCATCCTTGATATACCGCAGAATTAAGCCTTCCATTCCATTTTAGTTGATTTATCTGTGTGTGGTCTGCAGCAGCCTTTAGTGGTTGTGGTCACACATGCATACTAGGGGAGTACCATTCCCTTTGGTCTCCCCACTGTAACTCGGATAAAACCCTATTGCGCTTATTGTTATTTCAGTTCTTTACCTCATCTTCTATTGTATTTGTATGAAATTTTTGTAAGATGTTTATGTGATTGCAATCCACACAGAAAACAATTGGCATTTAATAACTACACAATGTAACATTTAGTAGCTTTTTCCTGAACTAGTTTTGCTTCAAGAAACAAAGCACTGGGGCAGAGTTTAGGTTGATCTTTATTTCTGTCACTTGCAGCACATTAAGAAGATGACTGAAATACTATCTGCATTGCTAGGAGCGGGATCATCTGACCAGCTGACTGGCTGCGCTTTGCCTGGATGCATACTCTTTAAAACAGCTGGAGAGAACAGACTCCTACATGAGACACAGCCCACTGCTTTTATTCCAGTAAGTGAACTAAGAGCCTTTCAATCAATAAATCTGGGCAATGCAAGTTCTTTGGGAATAGCAGCACTAACAGCAGGAGAAGAAAGAACTATGGGAAGCGTAATGAGCTCTTTAACAGAACACAAAGTTACATCTCCACCAGCCTGCTGCTGGCACAACTGAAAAATCCTGACAGATCATCTCACCTGCAGCTATTGCCCTGCACTGAGATCACCAATCTGCCTGGAGCCTGGAAAAGAGAAAGACATGAATAAGTATTCTTCATATCTCATTTCTTAAAGGTTTCCTACTAAAAGAACAAATCACCTACTTGGAGGAGAAATATGGCCATGCTGAAAAAAAAATCTTGGGAAATTCACATGTTGTTCCAGGACTTTTTTCTTTACCATTTTCTGACATTCCTGTCTGGTATTTTAATAGTTTCGAAAGCTTTATACTAGTTATTGTACTTATTTCCTGGGTTATTTTGTAACCGATTTATTTTACTTTCCTAAAAGTTTTTAGAAATGGAGTGAGCTTATACGTCTAGCTATCACATATTGCCTATGATTGATGTTTTGTCTTTGCTTTTAAGTTTTGTGCTACAATTGCTGGAAAAGGGGGAATAGAGATCTGAAGCATCTGTCTCTAATATACGTTCAGAATTGTTGACACAGAAGTAAACCCAAAGAAACGCATGGATTTAGCTGCCTGTAACCACCACAAGCTGAGGACTGGCAGGCTCACTTTGCACTTATCTATAACTACATGCCAGCATACAACTTGGCACAGCACCTGTATGGAAACTGACATGGTTCCTTCACTGTTGACACATGCAAGCACGCAGCCTTATGTGACTTGTTAGGAATCTTAAATTGTTTTTGTCCATCCCATAGAACTTGTTTCTCTTACAATAAGTAACCTAGCCCACATATTCCTTTCCCTCCTCCTCTTTCCTCTGCTTCTCCCTTTTCCTTAACTGAGGATTGGTCTCTCTTTTGTCAGCCCGGTTTTACTCTGTAGAGTTCTGCTCTGAAGACCTGTATTTCTTCCTGCATGAATATGAAATGGGCTGGATGGGATTAGGGGGAAGTGGCAGCTCCACCTCCCCCATCAGTTTCAGGACTAGGTTAGTGGTGGAGATGGAACAAAACAGACAGTGCTGGCAGCATGACAATAACCTGCTTTGCTGTTGCTCTAATTTTAGGGAGCATCCCCATAGGGGTCTGCTTTGATAAGTCTTCCACTTCACCCATTTATCATCTTTTCCAACATCATCAGTCACTTCGCAAGGCTCTTCAACCTGCCCAGCATCCTCAACCGCACCATCACCTACCAATTCATCACCATCACACAGGTTGTACAAAGTACAAAGGCAAAGAGGGCTCTATAGGTGACTATATTAATGTAACCGAGTTTGGCGCAGATTGTCTAAATTGGGTTGAAATCCCTACCTTCTTGGAGAGGACACCTGGGAAAGGACTAGGTGATCACAACTTCTGTAGGAACCCAGATGGGAGGAGTAAGCCTTGGTGCTTCTTCAGGAACAACCATGGCAGAGTTGACTGGGGCTACTGTGACTGCAAACAAGGTGAGTCATTTTTTCTGTACGTCACGCTCTCCAGGCAATGTGTACCTTTATGTCCTCTATGGAATGTGTGAAATATTTCGAACATCTGATATATTTTAAAATGAAATTTGACCTGTCTTTAACATTACTACTAGTAATCGCACGAAAGTTATGTAGTTTACTAGGAAAGTTTCTACCAAGTGTTATGGAGATAGGAAACTCTGTCAGCAAGATATATATGAGGTTGTCTAGTGAAAAAAAGGACTTTTACTGGCATAAAACATATGTTCAGTAGAATATAAATGTAAAAAACATGGTATAAATCATGCATGGAAGCTGGATACAGGCAAAATCTGAAAATTTTGGGAACTCACGGAAATCTGGAACTATAAGTGTTAATGGATCGTGAAAAAGAGAAATATATTGTGTAAAATGATTAATGGAAAAAACAATATTATTCTAAGCAAAGAGACCTGGATAGCATAAAATTGTCAAAAACTGGCATTGTTTTATTTCTCTCCCTCTGAGAACTATGACATTTTAGCTTGCATAAGACAATATTATCTAACTGAAAGGCTGATCTATATATTATGTATGAGGACAAATATTGTCTCATTTTATGAGCCTGTCGCTGGCATTGCTTCTTATGTGAGGAGCACGGTGCTTTATTTTTTATATCACTGTGGCCTACGAAAAGCAAACTTTAGAAAGGAGATAGTAAACTTCTAAAGTCAAAGCCGAGCATGGCAGGATAATCCAGTTGGTGCTGCTCTTCTACAACCAAGACTTAAAAATACTGCAGACTTTAAGAGTATATGTAATTAATATTTTAGAGTAATGATACATAAGGGTTTTATTAACATTTTGTTCCTAATAATTCCCAAAAAAAGGACAACTCAAAAAAAAAACTTTTAACAGATTTATATGTTTTATCTTTTGCTATCAAATTGTTAATATTCAGTATAGTTTGTTTTGAGTTTCAGCATTTCTGAGAAAGCCAGCAAATATGGTATTAGTATTATTACAACTTCAACAGGTTCTTTTCCACAGCTTTCCCACATTCCTGAATGGCAAGTCTGATTCACTTAGCAATTACACATCCTATTCTATGGTATTGCCGTATAACCTGATTGGTTTACTGTTCAGCAGATGAGTAATGATGGTCATATTGTCGGGTACATTTTCTGGGCTAGTCAATATTTTTCCCCATTTTCCTTACTCTTTTTCGCCCAGTTTTCCCATACCACTGAACGGTAAATCTGACATATTGCATTTATACAATGATGTGCCTTTGTCTGTTGTCTGTGCTGTTCAGGGGGTTAGATAAACTATTAACAATAATGGTGACCAGAATGGTTGTTATCTAGTTTCCAAGTAAATGAAATAGCTGAATAAATTGGCAGAGGACATGGGATTTTTTTATGGCAGCATCTGTTTTACTGAACTAGATGGTTTCACATACTTTAGGACATTGGTGAATATCTACGAGTCTTGAGTGGATGTTTGTCTCCTGGATAGGAGAAGGTGGAGAAACTTTTTTTTCTCATCAGTGAAAAAAAACTAATGAAACTGTAACCAAACTCTGATGACTCTCTGATGAAGCTCTGCTGAAAATCACTGATGAAACTTAGTTTCTCTCAAATATTTAAAAACCTGATGTCTGAATGAGGCCTTACTATGTAACTAGGGTCTTATGCACAAACACATATATGCTCCATGCAACTGAGGTGTTTAAAGTTATTGTACAGCACCTATAGAAGTATAAGGGACCATACTATAACACTGTATGTTCCTAATTTCATACAGAGACAAATTTAGGACTTTTCTATTGGATTCATAAGCATTCAAACTGAAAAAGTGTGTCATTTTTCATTACATATAAAAAAGTTGTCCAGGCATATGATACTGGTGACCTGAGGTAGGTTATCAATATAAGATCGGTAGGGGTTCTGCATCTGGTACCCCCACCGATTATCTGTTATTAGCTCTGGTGGCAGCCAGATGTAAACATTGATTGGAGCTGAACAGCACAGCTACATTCAATATGTAGTTCCCACTGCCAAGAACTGCAGATCTGCTCCTATTCAAAAGAACTGCAGATCTGCTCCTATTCAAAAGAACTGCAGATCTGCTTTTATTCTTTTGAAGAATAAGAGCTGATCTGCAGTTGTTAGCAGGGGAAACTACACATTGAATGTAACTGTGCTGTTTAGCTCCAATCAATGTTTACATCCGTCCACCTCCGATCAGATATTGATTACCTTTCCTGAAGATAGGTCATCAAAATTATATGCCTGACAACTCCTTCAAATAGATATTATCCTGCATAAGCATATTTTCTAGGGGAGAAGAATATCTTTGTAATATGGTACGATACAAACGGACCATATGGCGGCAAGCAGAATCAGACTATGCATCTTGTTACAGGCCAATACAGGCCAATACCCATAGCTCTGCCATGTACATGAGACTCAAGTCAAGTGTTTTAATGCAGTTTCTTTTAACCCCTTAACCTTGGACGTATGAGTACAACCAAGGTCGTATCACTGCACTCCATGCGGGCTTCGGCGCTGAGCCCGCATATTTTCGGGCACATGACAGCTGATATGTACAGCTGTCATATGCCCCTAACAGCCGCGGGTGGAATCGCAATCCACCCGCAGCTGTTAACATGTTAAACACTCCTGTCAAACTCTGACAGCAGCATTTAACATGCGCATGCCGGAAGCGGGTCACTAATCCCACCCATGTGGTTATCATTGCCGGGATGCCATGAGCGCCGCCAAGCAGTCGGCGCTCATAGCAAGTGAGCATTGTTGCTACATCCTGCTGTGTGTAGCACTGGCGATCGGAAGATCACAGCTTCTAGTCTCCCATAGAGACTATTGAAGCATGTGAAAAGTAAAAAGAAATGTTTTTAAAAATATAAATTTTTTTTTTTAAATATAAAAGCTCAAATCACCCCCCTTTCAAAATAAAACAATAAAAAAATCAAATATACACATATTTGGTATTGCCGGGTTCAGAATCACGCGATCTAACAATATATAAAAATAATTCATCTGATTGGTAAATGGCGTAATGAGAAAAAGAATCAAAACGGCAGAATTACGTCTTTTTAGTCGCTGCAACATTGCAATAAAATGCAATAACAGGCAATCCAAAGACCTACCCAAAATGCTATCAATAAAAACGTCAGCTCAGAGCGCAAAAAATAAGTCCTCACCTAGCCCAAGATTCCAAAAAATGGAGAAACTACGAGTCTCAGAAAATGACGACTTTTTTTTTTCTTGCAAACTTTGGATTTTTCTTTCACCATTTGAAATATAAAGAACCTATACATGTTTGGTAACTCGTGACAACCTGGGGAATTATAATGGCAGATAAATTTTAGCATTTAGTGGACATGGTAAAAAACAAACAAAAATACAATTAAGAAATTGTCCTTTTTTGCAATTTCACCACACTTTGAATTTTTTCCCCTGTTTTCCAGTACACGATATGTTAAAACCAATAGTGACGTTCAATAGTATACCTTGTCCCGCAAAAAACAAGCCATCACATGGCCATATTGATAATATATATATATATATATAAAAAAAAATGTGTGTGTGTATATATATATATATATATATATATATATATATATATACTGTACACTATCGTTCAAAAGTTTGGGGTCATTTAGAAATTTCATTATTTTTGTAAATTAAATGAATCAGAAATACACTCTATGCATTGTTAATGTGGTAAATGACTATTCTAGCTTCAAACGTCTTGTTTTTATTGCAATATCTACACTCCAGTGTTTTAATGGTACATTGTGTTTGCTAACTGTGTAAGAAGGTTAATGGATGTTTAGAAAACCCTAGAAAACCCTTGCACAAGTATGTTAGCCCAGCTGAAAATGGTTTGGCTGATTTGAGAAGCTATAAAATTGACCTTCCTTTGAGCTAGTTGAGAATCTGGAGCATTACATTTGTTTGTTCTATGAAACTCTCAAAATGGCCAGAAAAAGAGAACTTTCATGTGAAACGCGACAGTCTATTCTTGTTCTTAGAAATGAAGGCTATTCCATGCGAGAAATTACCAAGAAACTGAAGATTTCCTACAACGGTGTGTACTACTCCCTTCAGAGAGCACAAACAGCCTCTAACCAGAGTAGAAAGAGAAGTGGGAGACCCCACTGCACAACTGAGCAACAAGACAAGTACATTAGAGTCTCTAGTTTGAGAAATCGACGCCTCACAGCTCCTCAACTGGCAACTTCATTAAATAGTACATGCAAAACGCCAGTGAGGCGACTCCGGGATGCTGGCCTTCAGGGCAAAGTGGCAAAGAAAAAGCCATATCTGAGACTGGAAAATAAAAGGAAAAGATTAATATGGGCAAAAGAACACAGACATTGGACAGATGAAGATTGGAAAAAAGTGTTATGGACAGAGGAATCAAAGTTTGAGGTGTTTGGATCACACAGAAGAACATTTGTGAGACGCAGAACAACTGAATAGATGCTGGAAGAGTGCCTGACGCCATCTGTCAAGCATGGTGGAGGTAATGTGATGGTCTGGGGTTGCTTTGGTGCTGGTAAAGTGGGAGATTTGTACAAGGTAAATAGGATTTTGAATAAGGAAGGCTATCACTCCATTTTGCAGCGCCATGCCATATCCTGTGGACGGCGCTTGATTGAAGCCAATTTCATCCTACAACAGGACAATGACCCAAAGCATACTTCCAAATTATACATGAACTATTTAGGGAAGAAGCAGGCAGCTGGTATTCTTTCTGTAATGGAGTGGCCAGCGCAGTCACCAGATCTCAACCCCATTGAGCTGTTGTGGGATCAGCTTGTCCGTATGGTACGCTAAAAGTGCCCATCAAGCCAATCCAACTTGTGGGAGGGGCTTCAGGAAGCATGGGGGAAATTTCTCAAGATTACCTCAGCAATTTAACAGCTAGAATGCCAAAGGTCTGCAATGCTGTAATTGCTGCAAAGGGAGCATTCTTTGACGAAAGCAAAGTTTGAAGGAGAAAATTATTCTTTCTAATAAAAATCATTATTTCTAACCTTGTCAATGTCTGGACTATATTTTCTAATCATTTTGCCACTCATTTGATAAATAAAAGTATGAGTTTTCATGGAAAACACAAAATTGTCTGGGTGACCCCAAACTTTTTAACGGTAGTGTATATAATAATAAAAAAGTTATGGCTCTAGGAAGACAGGGAGAAAAAAATAAAAACAGAAAAAATAAAAGGTGGTAAAGTTGTTAAAAAGCTATGTAATAGCATTATTAAATACTTTTGCTATTGGACTCACTGGAAATAAAGTTTAGAATTTCTTGAAGCAGAAAACTTGTCTTAACTCATATGATTTGAGCAAGTGAAAAAAATAGCCAATAGCAATGTTTAATATTGAACCTCAATCCCTAAACCTTAGACCCAAAACCAGTATGTGCTGTAGATTGTCAGCAAGTAGCATAAAAACAGAATTGATTTTGTGTCTAAAATGCTCGCTGGATCTGTTAGCATAGAAATGATTTTCAATCATAGGCCTAAAATAGGAAAATTAGATTGTGAGCTGCTCTTACGGCAGGGGCCTGTACAAATTGATACATTGTAAAAATTTACTGAATATAGTACCACTATATACTGGAAGAATATAGTAATAGGAAGAGGAAGAAGAAATATTGCATGCCTTAATATTACTCAGATAAAAGATAGGCTACGTTCCCATGTTCAGGATTTGCTGCGGTTTTGACGCTGTATATTTATGCAGTATTAAAAACATAGTGGCCAGATGTTACAGCATAGTGGATGGGATCAACTGTGGGCCTATGTGTACCTGCAGATCACCTGTGGAAACTGACATGCGGCGCGTCTTTCAGATAAGCAGCATGTCAATTTCTCTTGCGGGTCCGCATGTGAATTTTCCCCATAGACTTGCATTAAAGAGAAAAATCCACTTGTCTAAAAGACATAAAATGCATGTCCGCTAATTTGCATAATATGCATAATAGGTGCGGAAATGGTCCGGATACTCTGCAGCATCAAAACCGCAGCAAATCCTGAACGCGGGAATGTACCCATATTGTGTGTGCTAAATCAGAATTATTTCCTTTACAAGTAAGAGGAATTCATGGTGTTATTATTCTGTTTCTGGTCATTATACACAAGCTGGGAGTCTCTGTGACTTTATAGGCAGAATGCAGACTACCTTAAACAGCAAATAGAATTGCTGGACAATTTTGTGGAATTCTCGGTCACATTACTACTCTAATATTGCAATTAATCAGGTTGTTAGGGTATGTGCACACAGTTTTTTTAGGAACTTTTTGGAGTAGGTCCAAGTCAAAAAAAAGGCTTGAGAAATCTCAAAAAATGCTTGGAAGACTCTTTCTATTAATGTCTATTGTAAAACCACTTTCCTGTTGATATGTTCAGTCTTATGAGCGTTTTTCTTCACTTCATATTTTGAAAACGCTCCAAATTAAGCACTGTCCAATTAAAAGTGCTACAGGAAACAAAACTCTCCAAAAATGCATCAAAAACTTTTAACATGCGTTTCCCAAAGAAGATGGAGGGTTTCTGAGTATGTCTTGTTAACCCTTTCGCCGAGTATGCTCGGGCGAGCACCGAGTAGTTACAGCTGCTCGGTGTTATGTTTGAATCACTCCCGTGGTTCTGCAGGTGGGGACCACAGACCACATCTCAGTACCAATGCTTTCTGGCAGATGTTTTGGTCACTTTTGAATGTTGGTTGCGCTTTCACACTCGTGGTAGCATGAGACAGACTCTACAAGCCACGGAAGTTGCTCAGGTAGTGCAGCTCATCCAGGATGGCACATCAATGCGAGCTGTGGCAAGAAGGTTTGCTGTGTCTTTCAGCGTAGTGTCCAGAGGCTGTAGGCGCTACCAGGAGACAGGCCAGTACACCAGAAGACGTGGAGGGGGCCGTAGGAGGGCAACAACCCAGCAGCAGGACCGTTACCTCCGCCTTTGTGCAAGGAGGAACAGGAGGAGCACTGCCAGAGCCCTGCAAAATGACCTCCAGCAGACCACAAATGTGCATGT
The DNA here is from genome assembly GCF_046119375.1 of Phyllobates terribilis. Classification (NCBI taxonomy): domain Eukaryota; kingdom Metazoa; phylum Chordata; class Amphibia; order Anura; family Dendrobatidae; genus Phyllobates; species Phyllobates terribilis. The sequence continues at coordinate 882,703,980 of NW_027362761.1, forward strand.
GTCTATACAAACGGTTAGAAACCGACTCCATGAGGGTGGTATGAGGGCCCGACGTCCACAGATGGGGGTTGTGCTCACAGCCCAACACAGTGCAGGACACATGGCATTTGCCACAGAACACCAGGATTGGCAAAGTCGCCACTGGCGCCCTGTGCTCTTCACAGATGAAAGCAAGTTCACACTGAGCACATGTGACAGATGTGACAGAGTCTGGAGACGCCATGGAGAGCGATCTGCTGCCTGCAACATCCTTCAGCATGACCGGTTTGGCAGTGGGTCATTAATGGTGTGGGGTGGCATTTCTTTGGAGGGCCGCACAGCCCTCCATGTGCTCGCCAGAGGTAGCCTGACTGCCATTAGGAACCGAGATGAGATCCTCAGACCCCTTGTGAGACCATATGCTGGTGCGGTTGGCCCTGGGTTCCTCCTAATGCAGGACAATGCCAGACCTCATGTAGCTGGAGTGTGTCAGCAGTTCCTGCAAAATGAAGGCATAGAAGCTATGGACTGGCCCGTCCGTTCCCCAGACCTGAATCCGATTGAGCACATCTGGGACATCATGTCTCGCTCCATCCACCAACGTCACATTGCACCACAGACTGTCCAGGAGTTGGCGGATGCTTTAGCCCAGGTCTGGGAGGAGATCCCACAGGAGACCATTTGCAACCTCATCAGTAGCATGCCCAGGCATTGTAGGGAGGTCATACAGGCACGTGGAGGCCACACACAATACTGAGCCTCATTTTGACTTGTTTTAAGGACATTATATCAAAGTTGGATCAGCCTGTAGTGTGTTTTTCCACTTTAATTTTGGGGGTGACTCCAAATCCAGGCCTCCACTGGTTAATAAATTTGATTTCCATTGATGATTTTTGTGTGATTTTGTTGTCAGCAACTTTGTACAGAACAAAGTATTCAATGAGAATATTTCATTCATTCAGATCTAGGATGTGTTCCCTTTATTTTTTTGAGCAGTGTATGTATATATACAGTAGAGACGAAAAGTTAGGACACACCTTCTCATTTAAAGATTTTTCTGTATTTTCATGACTATGAAAATTGTACATTCACACTGAAGGCATCAAAACCATGAATTAACACATGTGGAATTATATACTTAACAAAAAAGTGTGAAACAACTGAAAATATGTCTTATATTCTAGGTTCTTCAAAGTAGCCACCTTTTGATTTGATGACTGCTTTGCACACTCTTGGCATTCTCTTGATGAGCTTCAAGAGGTAGTCACCGGAAATGGTTTTCACTTCACAGGTGTGCCCTGTCAGGTTTAATCAGTGGGATTTCTTGCCTTATAAATGTGGTTGGGACAATCAGTTGTGTTGTGCAGAAGTCTGGTGGATACACAGCTGATAGTCCTACTGAATAGACTGTTAGAATTTGTATTATGGCAATAAAAAAGCAGCTAAGTAAAGAAAAACGAGTGGCCATCATTGCTTTAAGAAATGAAGATCAGTCAGTGCGAAAAATTGGGCAAACTTTGAAGGTGTCCCCAAGTGCAGTTGCAAAAACCATCAACCGATACAAAGAAACTGGCTCACATGAGGACCGCCCCTGGAAAGGAAGACCAAGAGTCACCTCTGCTTCTGAGAATAACTTTATCCGAGTCACCAGCCTCAGAAATCGCAAGTTAACAGCAGCTCAGATTAGAGACCAGGTCAATGCCACACAGAGTTCTAGCAGCAGACACATCTCTTCAACAACTGTTAAGAGGAGACTTTGTGCAGCAGGCCTTCATGGTAAAATAGCTGCTAGGAAACCACTGCTAAGGACAGGGAACAAGCAGAAGAGACTTGGTTGGGCTAAAGAACACAAGGAATGGACATTAGACCAGTGGAAATCTGTGCTTTGGTCTGATGAGTCCAAATTTGAGATCTTTGGTTCCAACCACCGTGTCTTTGTGTGACGCAGAAAAGGTGAACATATGGACTCTACATGCCTGGTTCCCACCGTGAAGCATGGAGTAGGAGGTGTGATGATGTGGGGGTGCTTTGCTGGTGACACTGTTGGGGATTTATTCCAAATTGAAGGCATACTGAACCAGCATGGCTACCACAGCATCTTGCAGCGGCATTCTATTCCATCCAGTTTGCGTTTAGTTGGACCATCATTTATTTTTCAACAGGACAATGACCTCAAACACACCTCCAGGGTGTGTAAGGGCTATTTGACCAAGAAGGAGAGTGATGGGGTGCTACGCCAGATGACCTGGCCTCCACAGTCACCAGACCTGAACCAAATCGAGATGGTTTGGGGTGAGCTGGACCGCAGAGTGAAGGCAAAAGGGCCAACAAGTGCTAAGCATCTCTGGGAACTCCTTCAAGATTGTTGGAAGACTATTTCCGGTGACTACCATTGAAGCTCATCAAGAGAATGCCAATGGTGTGCAAAGCAGTCATCAAAGCAAAAGGTGGCTACTTTGAAGAACCTAGAATATTAGACATATTTTCAGTTGTTTCACACTTTTTTGTTAAGTATATAATTCCACATGTGTTAATTCATAGTTTTGATGCCTTCAGTGTGAATGTAGAATTTTCATAGTCATGAAAATACAGAAAAATCTTTAAATGAGAAGGTGTGTCCAAACTTTTGGTCTGTACTGTATACAGTATATATATGTATATATATATATATATATATATATATATATATATATATATATATACTATAGTAATACATTTATATATATATGTATGTATATAGTGAAGAAAATAATTATTTGATCCCTCGCTGTTTTTGTAAGTTTGCCCACTGAAAAAGACATGAACAGTCTATAATTTTAAGGGTAGGTTAATTTTAACATTGGAAGATAGAATATCCCCCAAAAAATCAAGAAAATCACATTGTATAAATTAGATAAATTTATTTGCATTTTGCAGTGAGAAATAAGTATTTGATTCCCTACAAACCAGTATGAGTTCTGGCTCTACAGACCAGTTAGACGCTCCTAATCAACTTGTTACCTGCATGAAAGACAGCTGTCTTACATAGTCACCTGTATAAAAGATTCCTGTCCACAGACTCAATTAATCAGTTAGACTCTAACCTCTACAACATGGACAAGACCAAAGAGCTTTCTAAGGATGTCAGGGACAAGATCATAGACCTGCACAAAGCTGGAATGGGCTACAAAATCCATAAGTAAGACGCTGGGTGAGAAGGAGACAACTGTTGCCTCAATAGTAAGAAAATGGAAGAAATACAAAATGACTGTCAATCAACTTCGATCTGGGGCACCATGCGAAATCTCACCTCATGGGGTATCCTTGATCATGATGAAGGTAAGAGATCAGCCTAAAACTACACGGGGGGAACTTGTTAATGATCTCAAGGCAGCTGGGACCACAGTAACCAAGAAAACCATTGGTAACACATTATGCTTTAAAGGTTTAAAAACCTGCAGTGCCCGCAAGGTCCCCTGCTCAAGAAGGCACATGTGCAGGTCCGTCTGAAGTTTGCCAATGAACACCTGGATGATTCTGTGAGTTATTGGGAGAAGGTGCCGTGGTCAGGTGAGACAAAAATTGAGCTGTTTGGCATTAACTCAACTTGCCGTGTTTGGAGGAAGAGAAATGCTGCCTATGACCCAAAGAACACCATCCCCACTGTCAAACATGGAGGTGGAAACATTATGTTTTGGGGCTGTTTCTCTGCTAAGGACACAGGACTACTTCACCTCATCAATGGGAGAATGGATGGAGCCATGTACCATAAAATCCTGAGTGACAACCTCTTTCCCTCCGCCAGGACATTAAAAATGGGTCGTGGCTGGGTCTTACAGCAAGACAATGACCCAAAACACACAGCCAAGGCAACAAAGGAGTGGCTCAAAAAGAAGCACATTAAGGTCATGGAGTGGCCTAGCCAGTCTCCAGATCTTAATCCCATAGAAAACGTATGGAGGGAGTTGAAGCTCCGAGTTGCCAAGCGATAGCCTCAAAATCTTAATGATTTAGAGATGATCTGCAAAGTGGAGTGGACCAAAATTCCTCCTGACATGTGCGCAACCCTCATCATCAATTACAAAAAACATGTGACTGCTGTGCTTGCCAACAAGGGTTTTGCCACCAAGTATTAAGATCTGTTTGCCAGTCAAATACTTATTTCTCACTGCAAGATGCAAATAAATGTATATCATTTATACAATGTGATTTTCTTGATTTTTTTTTTGGATATTCTATCTCTCAATGTTAAAATTAACCTACCCTTAAAGTTATATATATTTATAGTGTGCATAATTATTAGTTAAGTGAGTATTGGTGTGAAGCAGACCAGGTGACGTGTATTTGTGTAATGAGAGATGGTGTACCCTAAAGATATCACACCCTTTATAAAGGTGTGCACAGGGGCGTACATAGAAATCATGGGGCTCCATAGCAGATACTCTAATCTAAAAAAAAAAATAAACAAATATTTATCTGTGTCACAGAAGAGCAGATCTCACAACTTTCCAGCCTTTACATAGTATTTTTCCTCCTGCTGAAGTTCTAGATTCCTCTTTCATTGCCCCATAAAGTATGATGCCAATAAAAGTGCCCTCCCTCATCCCCTAATCCTAGTATGCGCGGCCCCCTCATCCCCCAAACCTGGTATGTGTGGACCCCTCATTCCCCCAATCCAGGTACATATGGCACCCCTCATCCCCCAATCCTGGTACACATGGCACCCCTCATCCCCCAATCCTGGCACACATGTTACACCTCATCCCCCAATCCTGGCATACATGGCCTCCTCATCCCTCAATCCTGGTATGTATGGCCTCCTCATCCTCCAATCCTGGTATGCATGGCCTCCTCATCCCCCAATCCTGGTATGTGTGGCACCCTCATCCCCCAATCCTGGTATGCATGCACCCCTCATCCCTCAATCCTGGTATGCATGGCCCCCTCATCCCCCAATCCTGGTAAGCATGGCCCACTTATCCCCAATCTTGGTATGCATGGCCCCCTCATCCCCCCAATCCTGGTATGCATGGCCCCCTCATCCCCCCAATCCTGGTATGTATGGGCCTCATCATCCCACAATCCTGGTATGCATGGCCTCCTTATTCCCCAATCCTGGTAAGCATGGCCCCCTCATCACCCCAATCCTGGTATGTGTAAGCCCCCTCATCCCCCAATCCTGGTATGTGTGGGCCCCCTCATCCCCCAATCCTGGTATGTGTGGGCCCCCTCATCCCCCAATTCTGGTATGCATGGCCTCCCTCATCCCCCAATCCTGGTATGCGTGGCCCCCTCATCCCCCAATCCTGGTATGTGTGGACCCCTCATCCCCCAATCCCGGTATGCATGGCCTCCTCATCTCCCAATTCTGGGATGTGTGGCCCCCTCATCCCCCAATCCTGGTATGTGTGGCCCCCTCATCCCCCAATCCTGGTATGTGTGGCCCCCCTCATCCCCCAATCCTGGAATGTGTGGCGCTCCTCATCCCCCAATCCTGGTATGTGTGGCCCCCTCATCCCCCAATCCTGGTATGTATGGCCTCCTCATCCCCCAATCCTGGTATGTGTGTCCCAATCACTTTACACATAAAAAAATAAACACTTATACTCACCTTCCTTCCTCACCTCTGCTCCTCCAGCGCTGCTGTATCCTGTCTGCCAGTAGCTCATGTTGGCATCTGAGCAGCGCGCGCTCTCAGATGCCAAGGTGAGCTGCTGCTCCTGCTGGCACATTCACTCTTCTCCATGCCGGACTATGGTCATAGAGAAGCGTGAATATGCATTCTGCTTAGTAGCGGGCATTGTCAGCAGGAGCCGCGGCTCAGCGCTCCTCCGTGCCCGCTACTAAAGAGAATGAATATTCCCTCTTCCCCACGCCCATGGGAGTGGAGAAGAGGGAATATTCATGTCCCTTTAGCAGCGGGCACACGCGGTAGCTGTGTAAGACGGGTACTTTAGATGCAGTGACACAGAAAAACAGAGCAGCCAATACAGGGTTAATAAACAGGGGAAGTTTATAATAACAGGGTAAATCTCCACCCAGGGAGTATCAGGGGAAAATATGAGGGAAAACAAGGAAAGTAGCAGGTAAAAAGTCTTTAATTGACAGTTCACAGCTTAACTAGATATAGCAGAGTTGAACCAGTTGTAAACGACAGTTTTTACACTTAGCTGACTCTTTTCCTCCACAAGGCAGTTGACAGCTGGGGCCGGTGTTGATATCTTCAGGCTTCCCCACCCAAACAATGCTCCATCTTCTGGCGGCAGCGGGCGGTCTCCGGTTTTACCCGCTGAGCCCCTAGTCCATGACACGGCACCTCACGTGCCCGGATCCACAGACCCTGCGTCTCTTCTCTAGTCGGCTTGACTCCTCTGGTTCACTGCACTCGGCTCTTGCTCCCAGTCCTGAAGCCAGGAGCCTGGACCCTCTCACACTGCTCTGCTGAACAGGACCCAGCTCCGCTTTCTCACGCAAATGTCCTCGTCTCTTCCTCTCTCTACCCACGTCACCAGTCTCTCGGTCACCTGACCTCCCAGCTTTCACCCTGGACACGCCCCCAGCTTCCCTGTCACCTGACTCCTGTGCTTGCAGTCTGTCTTCCCCCTGCAACCAGAGGCACGGCCCTGGCAGTTCCGGATCCCTTGCTCTGAAAGTACTTACACCCCGGTCTTCCCCCTTACATTCCCATTCTCCTTTAACTCCCCATTCCACGGGCAAGAGTTCCTTCATCAAACGTTCACATTCTTGGACTTCCTGGACTATACAGTACCATATGAATTGATCTTGTTCGTAATGGTGAGGAGGCACTCCTGCTGTTTTCTGTCCTGACCGGCGTAACTCAGTCTGACCGATGGGGGGTGCAGGGTCACTCAGATTTCCAATCTTCGCCTGCCCGGTGGCTTCAACCGATGTTGTTCCCTCGCCGCCTGCACTGGGGACTGCAGGTAATCGAGTGCTAGGGCTCGGAGGTAGAATCAACAACTCTTCTTCTTCCACATCGTGGCTTGGGGCAACTGTGACAGGACCCTCTCTAGAAGCAGGTGATTCTTCTCCATCCTCGTCATCTTTAGACAGACAGGGTCGCAGCATACTACGATGAACCACTCTGGTAGGGGCTCCTTCAACCCCCTCGGGTTGAACTTCATACACAGGTTCTTTAGCGCCAATCCTGCGCTTCACTCGGTGCGGGGTCCATTCCCACTACCTACTCAATTTGCCCCGGGGCCGCCTGTCCCAAACCAACACCCGCTCCCCAGGCCTCAGATCTGTCCCTCGAAGAGGCAATGTCTCATGATGTTTGAGCTCCTGAAACTTTTGTTGTACCAACCGTCGGAGGGTCTGCAGTTGATGCCGATGTTCCCGTACCCAAGAAGACACCCCCGTCCGTGGGTAGTCCTCCTCAGGGTCCAGCTTTAACTCGGTAATCTCTCGTCCCTTTCGCCCGAACAGCAAGGTATAAGGAGTGAACCCTGTGGTACTATTCACTCGGTTAATGTAGACCTACACCAGCTAGGCCACAAACTCAGGCCACCGTACCTTCCGATCTTCCTCCAACGTGCGGAGCATTTGGATCAGTGTCCGATTAAAGTGTTCACAGGCCCCATTTCCTTGAGGGTGGTAAGGAGTAGTCAGTGACTTCTCAAACTTGTACATCCGGTGCAGCTCTTCCATCACCCGGCCTTGGAAGCAGGCGCCTTGATCGGAATGAATTCTCTTTGGGCAGCCGTACACCCAAATTAAGTCTCGGCAGATGGCCTGCGCAGCGGACTCGGCAGTCTGGTCTCTGGTCGGGGTCACTACCGCAAACTTTGTGAAGTGGTCTGTCATTACCAGACAATGTTCATACCCGAGATGCGCCGGTCCAACAGTCAAATAGTCGATCATCAGCACCTCCAAGGGGGCAGAAGTCACAATAGTTTGTATGGGGACCCGCTGCTCCGGGGACTTAACCAGCTCACAGCTCCGACATCTTCGACAAGTGTCTTCTATTGTTGCTCGCAGTCAGGGATGATACACCAGCCTCTGCAACCACTGAAACGTCTTCTCTGGTCCGAAGTGAGCCCCTCGTTCATGAGCCTCCTTAGCCACTACTCCGACCAACTTCTCTGGGATCACCACTTGCCAGGTGGTCCCGAACTCTCGCAGTAGCTGCAGCCCATCTCGCAAACACAGCCTCTCCCATTGTCCCAGCATCTTCAGTGTTCCCGGGGACAGGGTACTCCTCTCTTCTCGACTGGGGACTTGCCGCAAAGCCACCCATTGATGTAATTGAGCAACTTCTCTGTCAGTCTGTTGAAGTCAGATCCAGTCATCTCTTGGCCGCCCTAGCACTTGTTCTTCCGGCGTCTCTCCGATCTGTCCTTGCGCCGCGGCCAGCGGTCCCACGAAACTTCGGAAGCTAGGGGTCTCATTCGCTTCCAAATCTTCATCGCCGTCATGATCAGGCCGTTCATATGTCACTCTGGAGAGGGCGTCGGCGTGAGTATTCTCTGCCTTAGGCCGGTAGGCGATCTTATACCGGTACCTGGCCATGCGGGCCACCCACCGCTGCTCCAGGGCCCCCAATTTCGCATTCTCCAGGTGGGCCAACGGGTTGTTATCTGTTCTCACCAGTACTTCGGACCCGGATAAATACTCTGCAAACTTCTCGGTCATTGCCCAAACCAGAGCCATCAACTCTAATTTGAAAGAGCTATAATTATCCGGGTTCCTCTCGGAGTCGTGAAGGGAGCGGCTGATCACGCGCTCTTTCCCCTCCTGTACTTGGGATAACACGACTCCCAGACCATGTAGGCTCCCATCAGTGTGGAGTATGAAGGGTTGGGAGAAATCCGCATAGGCAAGTATTGGGGCCTCGGTCAGGGCCATTTTTAGGGCACGGAAGGCCTCTTCCTGGCTGCTTCCCCACCGAATCGCCTGATTCTTGGAGCCCACCGGCACTCCCTTAAGTAGCTCCAGCAATGGGTTGGCTATGCGGGTGAAGTTCTTCACGAATCTTCGGTAGTACCTGGCAAGTCCCTGGAAGGCCCGAACGTCCTTCACTGTCTTCGGGGTACGCCACTCCTGTACGGCGGCCACCTTTTCCTGGGTGGGCATAACTCCTTCACCGGACACAGTATGACCGAGATATTCGATCTGTTTGCAAAACAGGTGGCACTTATGGGGCTTCACCTTTAGGCCAAGACTCTGTAGGTGACTCAGTACTTGCTCCAGTCGAAGGTGGCGGCATAGACAATTATGTCGTCAAGAACTCAAGATAAATCAGTGTCGCCTCGAAGTTCAAATCGCCCAGGCACCATCAGACGCTGGAATGTCCCCGGGGCGTTAGTCAGGCCGAAGGGCATCCGATTGAACTCGAACAGTCCCATGGATAATATGAACGCTGTCTTCGCACGGTCATGTTCGGCCACGGGCACCTGCCAGTACCCACTGGCCAGATCCAAGGAGAAGTATCTTGCCTTCCCTAAGGCCGACAGGGACTCTTCGATTCGGGGTAGTGGGTAAGAGTCCCATACTGTACAGGCATTCAGTCGTCTATAGTCCACACAGAACCACAGGGTCCCATCTTTCTTCCGGACCAGGACAATCGGGGCTGCCCACGGACTCTGACTCTCCCGTATCACACCATTCTGTAACATATGGGCTAGCATCTCCTTAACCTCTTTATACATCTGGGGAGGTATCTGCCGGTATCCCTCCCGCACTGGGGCAGCGCTCCCTGTGGGAATCTCGTAGGTAATGGCTTCGGTGCAACCAAAATCATCCTCATGGCGAGCAAAGACTTCCTGGTACCTCTCCAGCACCTCTTCAACCTGCTGCACCTGTCGAGGTGTAAGTCCCGTCAATTCAGCCCCCATTCATTCTAGGATTCTTCGTCACCCCTTCGCACTAGCCCGGAGGGATTCCGGCAGTGCGGTGACCGCCAGAGTCCAGGGGTCTCCTCGTACAGTGGATAGCTGTACCACATCAGGTCGCACCAACTTCTCTGGCATTCCCAGAATATGGGCTATTTCCGCCCTGGGAGGGAGTGTGAGATCATCTTCACCCAGATTAATACACCGCACTATAACATTGCCACCCCAAACGGTGGCCAGTGTCCGAGCCACCAAGAGTCCGGGGGGGTACTTTGTCCATCGATGTTGGTTCTATCTGAACTTCGACCCCCTCAAGAGGTGTGCAGGCCCCTGCGGATAACGTGAGTACAGTTTGTCCGGGCGGTAAGGTGATCACCGTAGCTGCTGGCACTATTATTTTCCCCAGGATCTTCCCTTCACTCGATGTCTCCTGAGCCTGGGCAGCTCGGATTAGTTGTTGAAAGACCCTCCTTTGGGGGGTTCGCGGGTCCCACTGGTCTAGAGGAATCTCCTTCGGTTCACTAATCAGGATTTGCCCGTTCTCTTTCAGCACTTCATTCCGAGGGTCACCGGAGGTCCACTTCCAGTTCCCCCTGTGACCAGGACGACTCCTTTTTTTTCCACATCTTTTCCACACACTCGGATCTTCATCCACACCACCCCTGCGACCGGGATGGGTAATTGATTAGCTGCCGTGAGTCTAATTACATTCAGGCCGCGCTATCTCTGGAAATCGCTGTTGGAAGTAGGCTTCTGTCATCGTAGTCACCTGGGATCCTGTGTCAATCCGGCAGTGAACAGCCTGACCGCTTATTTCGGCCCAGACAGTCGGGCTGGTGGAAACCAGGTCCTTGGCGCTCCCGCAAGGCTTGCTTCAGCTGCACATCCCTGAGGCCTGCCACAAACTGGTCCCTTAAGATCATGTCAGGGGGGCCCATTCCCAAATTTCCCATGTCGCCTTTTCTAGTGATATAGGCATGCACCCTCTGTAAGGCATTAACATACTGCGTCACAGTCTCCCCATCCTGCTGCACTTGGTGAAACAGCCGTATCCTCAGCTCTCCTACATTGGTGGGATCCCCATGCATCTCCTCCAGTATCCGCACCACTTTTTCTACAGTATCCTGGTCATGGGGAGGGAGGTACATCACGGATTGTCGGGCCTCGCCGTCCAGGGCCAGTAAGGCTATTTCGGCTTGCATAGCTGGGGTCATCGGGTGCATATGTAACATACTCCTAACTTAATCCAGTCCCACAGCATCATATTGTCCCCGGTGAACTTTGGGAGATTGCTGAGCATGGCCCCCAGCGGCAAGCTAGATTTAGGGGCTCCCAGGATGGACTGCTCTGCAGTGTCTGTGTCTAACGACTGCATCCTGCCGACTACGCCAAATGTAACACGGGTACTTTAGATGCAGTGACACAGAAACACAGAGCAGCCAATACAGGGTTAATAAACAGGGGAAGTTTATAATAACAGGGTAAATCTCCACGCAGGGAGTATCAGGGGAAAATATGGGGAAAACAAGGAAAGTAGCAGGTAAAAAGTCTTTAACTGACAGTTCACAGTTTAACTAGATATAGTAGAGTCGAACCGATTGTAAACGACAGTTTTTACACTTAGCTGACTCTTTTCCTCCACAAGGCAGTTGACAGCTGGGGCCGGTGTTGATTTCTTCAGGCTTCCCCGCCCAAACAATGCTCCGTCTTCTAACGGCAGCGGGCGGTCTCCGGTTTTACCCGCTGAGCCCCTAGTCCATAACACGGCACCTCACGTGCTCGGCTCCACAGACCCTGCGTCTCTTCTCTAGTTGGTTTGACTCCTCCGGTCCACTGCACTCGGCTCTTGCTCCCAGTCCTGAAGCCAGGAGCCTGGACCCTCTCACACTGCTCTGCTGAGCAGGACCCAGCTCCGCTTTCCCATGCAAATGTCCTCGTCTCTTCCTCTCTCTACCCACGTCACCAGTCTCTCGGTCACCTGACCTCCCAGCTCTCACTCTGGACACGCCCCCAGCTTCCCAGTCACCTGACTCCTGTGCTCGCAGTCTGTCTTCTCCCTGCAACCAGAGGCACGGCCCCGGCAGTTCCGGATCCCTTGCTCTGAAAGTACTTACACCCCGGTCTTCCCCTTTACAGCTGCAGCAGCGGCTACTGCCTGTGTCCCGCTCCTCCGCCGCCGCAACCCCCCCCCCAATATTCACCTATCCTCCTCGTTCCCCCGCTGCTTCGGGGACCCCCGGAACATGGGTCCCCCACTGCTCACAGGACCCATAGCAGTGGAGTGGCCTGCCGCCATTGGCGGTACGCCACTGTGTGTGCAGAATTATTGAGCAGATTGTTTCCCTCAGGCAAAATGGGACAAAAAAATTAGATTTGCCTGACTCTGAAAAGTCAACAATTGTTACAACCACAAACCACAAAATAATCAGAAGCTTTATTGTAAGTAGTCAACAGGGTCACAAAAAAACTTGTTGAGAAAGAAATACACAGATTAATTGCCAAAGATTTGAGAAGAATCAGACATGAAGCAACCATGAAGCCATTATCCTCCAGTGCTGTCATATTCCAGAACTGCAACCTCCCTGCAGTGCCCAGAAGTACAAGGTGCTCAGTGCTCAGAGACACAGCCAAAGTAAGAAAGGATGAAACCTGAACACCACTGAACAAGACACAGGAGTTGAAACACCAAGACTGGGCCAAGAAATATCTTAAGACAATTTTTTCAAGGGTTTTATACACTGATGAGATGAGAGTGACTCTTGATGGACCAGATGGATGAGCCCATGGCTGGATCAGTAATGGCACAGAACTCCACTTCGACTCATTAAAGATGAGCTTGTTGGACCTTTTTAGGTTGATGGTGGGCTCAAAATCAATTCCAAAATCTACTGCCAGATTTTAGAAGTCACTTTCTTCAAACAATAATACAAGGAAAGTCAGCTTCTTTCAAGAAAACTATAATTTTTATGCAGGACAGTGCTCTATCGAAGTACTCCACTGCTTAGCAGCCAGTAAGAATAATTACATGGCCCCCTTCCTCACCTGACCTAAATCCTATTGTGGAGTTGTGAGCCCATCTTAAACGGGAGATTTGCGGTGGAGGAAAACAGTAGAGCGAAAATGCAATTTTCCGATTGCTTGTGGTTTACATAGCAGTGCATCAGCCCTGCTTTGTATAGCAGAAATCATATTCTCCTATGAACGCTGGCCACGAGCTGGCATTCACAGGAGTATCATAACGATAGACATGGGTGTCTTCTGCAGACCCTCGGCTGTCATGACAACCCATCGGCATCCCGAGATCACATGGCAAGGGCGCCGATGGGTGGCCAGAATGACGTGCTTTTGGCTGGCGCGTGTTAAATCCCGGTGCCAGAGATTAATAGCAGGGTTTAATTGGTTAACAGTTGCAGGTGGAGTCCGCATCAAAGTCAGGGACATGACATATGTCGTAAATATACGTCATATGTTGTGAAGGGGTTAAATACTGCAGCCGATTTCAGTGCTCCAGCAGGCCACAACCTTCATGTTCTGCTCATTGCAGTGGGTGCTGGCATTTTGTAGCGGTAGATATGGTGTCTATGTAAAAATACCTTAGTTGCCCCTAGAGAGGCATATAGCAGGAATTATTACAGGGGTGGACACAGACAGTAGAGGGCTCCATGCAAGAATAGTATATGGGCCCTTTGCAGTTTAATAATGTGTCTGTGGCTTAATTTGTTTGCTGCTTTAGAGGTGCAAGTGGGTCCCCTTACCTCTTGGGGCCCTGTGCGGCTGCACAAGTTGCACCAATGACATGGTACTAATAATATAACATAACCTTTATTGCCGAGTTCGCCAGCTAGAGGGTTTGACTATAGAGCAGACGTTGGTCCATTACAGCTAGCTGTGGTTATCTGCAAGCTTTTCCAGCACAGATTCTCTAACATAACAAGTGTTGAATGCTGCTACTAAAAAACAAATGCATAGGCCACCAGAAATCAGAGCACTGTGCAAGACCTGATGAAAAAGGACCAGGAAAGTAGCCTGTAAGTCAGTGTGAACGATCTTGTTTCAGCCAGTGACAAGCTGTCTCTCACAATGCTAATCTGTCTCGTATACTTCTGTCTCTCCCGAATTCTGCACAGTGTGCACAATAGGGAGCTTATTACTGAAGAGTCAAACAACTGATCTATCTCAGGGTACCTTATCCCAGGACGGATGTAGACTTCAGTGGATACACTATAAATAAAGTCTACATCGCAGTAACCTCCGGTGAGAGATGAGCATCTTGGTGAAAGTTTTCTTTGCAGTTATTGTTGAATAAAGACAGCTACGTGCACTGTTCTCTCCATGATAACAGGGGGATGTGTGCAGTCATATATACTGGGTGGCTTGAATAAAGCAGATGATAAACCAGTGTGTGTTTAATAAACTGCTATCTCCCAGTGGAGGTTTCCCCGAGGGGCTGTCTCCTGAATAAAATAAGCTGCAGACTTGCTTCAACCTCTTTGCTGTCAGTTAAGATTGCGACAGTGATGAAAAAGGCAGTGTGTGAAAATGCAGACAGCAATGACTGCCACAAGCGACTAAAAGTGAACCATTAATATGGTATTTCGAGTCTTTTCAGCCATGCTTTGTGTTAGGAGCAAAGGTCATAATAAATCATTTACTGATGCATTAAATAGAATGGAGATCCTGGACTGATTAGTCTTTTGTCTTAAATGCATACAGAACAACACATTGCTGAATGTAAATCTGTTTTGTCTTGTTCTTTGGACAGTTTTGAAATACTGATCATTTTCTGAATTATCAGTCCAGTGTTGCTATTGTCATTCATTGAACATATCGAGTCTCATAGGGCTAGTATAAGAGCTACTGTATGAGTCATAACAGAGCCGTCATAAAATAAAAGACCCACATTCACTAGTAGACCTGAAATTATGGCTATTATTTCTGAAATGCTTTATGTTATATATAACATTGTTTTCTCGGAGGGTCTGTAAACCTTGAACCCTTGACTTGTCTAGAAGACTTTGCCGTTTTCTTCTTCTTCCATAAAGATCTCTAACTATCAGGGTACTTTCTCTTAAAAAATGTTATTTCTTAGTCATTGCCAGGTTTTGACACAGCTAAAATACAGCAAATTAGTGCCCAATAGCTATAAAATATTTTTGTGACAGTGCTATTTTTTCCCCTGGGACTTTTGGTGCTACTTAAAGGTGTTTTTCCGGTCTAAAATGATAAGTCCGCAGTCACTCTGTGTGACTGCAGACTTATGAATCCCCCGAGCGCACACACTTTATGCTGCGAGGATCTGCCTGTTTCTAAGATGGGAACAGCAGTGATGTATGCAATATACAGTACATATACTGTGTTCCAAATTATTATGCAAATAATATTTTCTCAGATTTTCCCAAATTACCTATATGAATTTCAGTCATTGTAATTTTCCAGTCAAATAACTATTAGAGTACAATTGAAAGGTTTTTGTACAAACTGCCTATGATAACAGTATATTTTTTAAAAAATAAAAAACTCAAACTGCACTCAAAATACATGAAAATGATCTTGCTGCGGAATGCAATTCATATAGGTAATTTGGGAAAATCTGAGAAAATATTATTTGCATAATAATTTGGAACACAGTGTACTCCCGGCCAGAGCCCAACTAATGGGTGGAGCGAAGCTGGGCCCACTAGTCGGGGTCTGGTCGCGAGTATGTACATCACATACATCACCGCCGTTCCCAGCTCTGAAACCGGTGAATCCACGCAGCGCACAGTGTGTGCTAGGGAGATTCATAAGTCTGCAGTCACACAGAGTGCAGTCATAAAGAGTGAATGCAGACTTTTGATTTTAGACCAGACAATGCACTCCTTCTTGAGAGCCCTAGGCAGGGGCATTCAGCTATTTAAACACCTGATGCTCTGACTTCCACTGCCAGTCAATTGCTTTACTGTCCTGGTATTTACCTCTGTGCTCTGCTCCTGTTGTTTTGTCCTGCTTTATCCTGTTCTTTGATCTCGGCTATCCACTTGTGTTATGATTTTATCCCTGACGTGACCTCTTGGCTTTGACCCTGCTTGGTGAGTCTTTCTGCATCTGGTTCACTCCTCTGGACGGCAGCCCTTCCACGGAAGACCAAATTCCTGCACAGAGGTGAAAGGCTGAAAGTCGGGGTTCCTTTGCAGTCTGTCAGGCGGAGTGACTTGTGCCAAATCAGTCAGAGCTAGCCTTTTTGACCTTGTGGCCTCTGATAGACATGATAATATGTCTATAAAGTATTACTGAAGTCTATTATCTCAAAAGGGCAGAGATTTATACCTCCATGAATACAGGGCACATTTTTTTCAGTAGACTGCTTCCCACTTTTAGAACATGTGTTTACGAAAATGATTTTAGTAATAGAAAATCATCTACAGATCTGTCATTGTGCATAGGGTGAGTAAACATCCCTTCACAAGATATCAATATGATGTTAACTACTTTTATGTCAATCAAGAGCAACGGGGAACGGTGAGCCCATTTAATCTAGAATTTAGAAAAATGCATACAGTGAAACATAGTGTTTGCAGTACCTTTGCAAGTGGGCTCCTGGTGTCGGGGAGCTACATTTCAATGATGGTATCATGCAATCACAGATGTACTCATCTATATTGGAAAAAGATGCTACCATCACTCCATGCCATTGGTAAATGTGCACTTTTCCAACATGACAATGATCCAAACAACACATCTGTTGCATTTCTAAAGAAGAACAGGGTGAAAGTGATTCAGTGGCCAAGTATGTATCTGATCTGAACCCAAACAAAACACCTATGAGGAATTCTGAAAAGACAAGTTGAGCATCACGCTTCATCCAGCATCCAGGCTATAAAAGAGGTCATTGTTATAGAATAGAAAAAAATAGATGTCGCAATATGTCGCCAACTTATTCATTCCATGCCTTGTTTTTGATGTGCGGTGTTTTAATTTTTGCATCAACTAATTTGAGTAAAACTGAAGGTCTTGAAATGAAAGTTATATTATCAACCTTACATTCATGTTATGGGTTAAAAAATGTTCTAAGAAATGCAGTCTTGTCAAAATTTAGGAAATTGTTTTTGTGTTTTGTGAGATATTGATTAAAAGCTTGCTTTTCAAAGGGGATGTACTCAATTATGCTGAGCACTGTACAGTATGATGGCACTATACCTTCCATTGACCAGTATGAGTCCTCCACAGATCCCATATAAAAAGTATGATCTCCCTACTAGTGTTGAGCCACCCCCGTAGTGTTCGGGTTCGGTTCGGTTCGTCGAACACCGGGATGTTCGAGGAACTGTTCGTCGAACTGTTCGTCGAACACCTTAGAACACCGTCGAACACCGTTAAAACCAATGGCAGGCAAACAAAAACACATAGAAACACATAGAAAACACCTGCAAAGGTGTCCAAAAGCTGACAAACTGCTCAGAAGACACTCTCTTTAAAAAAGCCGGCCGGCAAATTCAGCAGCGGCATACACCGGTACCCGACAATTTAGACAAGAAGTAATAGAGCATCACACATAGATTAGATAGATAGAAACATGTCAGTCACACATATAAGAAGCACAGTGACAGTGTTGGTTACTGCACTTGTCATTTAGTGTAAAGGATTTATTAAAAAAAATATTAGTGTTTTCATGCACCGTCTCTTTAAAAAAGCCGGCCGGCAATTCAGCATCTGTACCCGACAATTTAGAACAGAAAGAATAGAGCATCACACATAGATTAGATAGATAGAAACATGTCAGTCACATATATAATAAGTACAGTGACAGTGTTGCTTACTGTACTTGTCATTTAGTGTAAAGGATTTATTTAAAAAAATAATAGTGTTTTCATGCACTGTCTCTTTAAAAAAGCCGGCCGGCAATTCAGCAGCGGTACCCGACAATTTAGAACAGAAAGATAGAGCATCACACATAGATTAGATAGATAGAAACATGTCAGTCACATATATATGAAGTACAGTGATAGTGTTGGTTACTGTACTTGTCATTTAGTATTAAAATAAAGGATTTATTATTAAAAAAATTGGCGTGGGGATCCCCTTAATTTTAGGCTCTAGCGGAGGTTAAGCAGACGGCTGGGGCAGATGTTTGAAGCCTGGGAAGGGGGTAATACCCACGGAGCTTCCCAGGCTACTAATATCAGCCCCCAGCTGAATACATAGCCTTTACTAGCTATTAAAATGGGGGACCCCCCAAAAAAAATGACGTGGGGTCCCCCCTAATTTAATAGCTAGCAAAGGCTAGGCAGACAGCTGGGGGCTGATATTAATAGCCCAGGAAGGGAGCCATGAATATTGGCCCCCTCCCAGGCTAGAAACACCAGCCGTCAGCCGCCCCAGAAATGGCGCATTCATAGGATGCGCCAATTCTGGCACTTAGCCTCGCTCTTCCACGCTGCCCTGGTGCGGTGGCAGGGGGTAATAGGGTTGGGGTTGATGTCAGCTTATAATGCCAGCAGACATCAAGCCCAGGTTAGTAATGGAGAGGCGTCTATAAGACACCCCCATTACTAACCCCATAGTCAAAGTTAAAAAAAACACAAACACCCAGAATAAAGTCCTTTAATTGAAATAAAGACACAATCCTTTATTGTTCTAAATTAAACCATACTTACCGTCACGCCCATTCCAGCTGAAGCCAACGATCTCCTGCAATAAAAGAAAAATAATAAAGCAACCTCATCCTTACCTTTCCATGGTTCCCACGACAGCTTCAGCTCTGCTCCATCGAGATGACAGGCTGGACCGCAGCAGAACGCTGCCATCCAGCCTGTCATCCCGCAGACACTGAGAAGCGCAGGCTTCCTTGCGCTGCTCAGCGTCTCTCTGTGACGACATCCAGATGAGCCGAGTTCATGTCCAATGAACTCGGCTCACCTCATGCACGTCACTGACAGCGTGGGAAAATTCTCACGCTGAAGCGCTGATTGCAGGAGAATTTTCCCACGCTGTCAGTGACGTGCAGGAGGTGAGCTGAGTTCATTGGACATGAGCTCACCTCATGCACATCACTGACAGCGTGGGAGAATTCTCCTGCACTCAGCACTTCAGCGTGAGAATTTTCCCACGCTGTCAGTGACGTGCATGAGGTGAGCCGAGTTCATTGGACATGACCTCGGCTCATCTGGATGCCGTCACACCGAGACAGTGAGGAGCGCAAGCATGCCTGCTCTTCTCAGTGTCTGCGGGATGACAGACTGGATGGCAGCGTTCTGCTGCGGTCCAGCCAGTCATCTCGATGTAGCAGAGCTGAAGCTGTCGTGGGAACCATGGAAAGGTAAGGATGAGGTTGGTTTATTATTTTTCTTTTATTGCAGGAGATCGTTGGCTTCAGCTGGAATGGGTGTGATGGTAAGTATGGTTTAATTTAGAACAATAAAGAATTGTGTCTTTATTTCAATTAAAGGACTTTATTCTGGGTGTTGTGTTTTTTTTAAATACTTTACTAGAAATTCATGGCGGTCATGTCTAATACTGGCGTGACCCCATGAATTTTGGGCTTGGGGCCAGCTGATAATACCAAGCTGGCCCTAACCCCTTTATTACCCAGTGAGCCACCGCACCAGGGCCCTGGATGAGTTGGGTACAGCGCCAGAAGATGGCGCTTCTATGAACGCGCCATTTTCCGGGGTGGCTGCGGACTGCAATTTGTAGCGGGGGGGGGCCCAGAAAGCTTGGGCCTCCCTGCGCTGCAGATTCCAGCCCCCAGCTGCCTAGTTGTACCTGGCTGGACACAAAAATAGGGCGAAGTCCCACGTACTTTTTTTTTAATTATTTCATGAAATTCATGAAATAATTAAGAAAAAAAGGCCTTCCCTATATTGTTGTGTCCGGCCAGGTACAAATAGGCAGCTGGTGGTTGGGGGCAGCCCATTCCTGCCTGCTGTACCTGGCTGGACACAAATATAGTGCGAAGCCCCACTTCAATTTTTTTAAATTATTTCAGGAAATTCATGAAATAATTAAAAAAAAATTGACGTGGGGCTTCGCACTATATTTGTGTCCAGCCAGGTACAGCAGGCAGGAACGGGCTGCCCCCAACCACCAGCTGCCTATTTGTACCTGGCCGGACACAACAATATAGGGAAGCCCTTTTTTTCTTAATTATTTCATGAAATAATTTAAAGAAAATTGACGTGGGGCTTCGCCCTGTTTTTGTGTCCAGCCAGGTGATGGTAGGTATGGTTTAATTTAGAACAATAAAGGATTGTGTCTTTATTTCAATTAAAGGACTTTATTCTGGGTGTTTGTGTTTTTTTTAACTTTGACTATGGGGTTAGTAATGGGGGTGTCTTATAGACGCCTCTCCATTACTAACCTGGGCTTGATGTCAGCTGTCATTATAAGCTGACATCAACCCCAACCCTATTACCCCCTGCCACCGCACCAGGGCAGCGTGGAAGAGCGAGGCTAAGTGCCAGAATTGGCGCATCCTATGAATGCGCCATTTCTGGGGCGGCTGACGGCTGGTGTTTCTAGCCTGGGAGGGGGCCAATATTCATGGCTCCCTTCCTGGGCTATTAATATCAGCCCCCAGCTGTCTGCCTAGCCTTTGCTAGCTATTAAATTAGGGGGGACCCCACGTCATTTTTTTTGGGGGGTCCCCCATTTTAATAGCTAGTAAAGGCTATGTATTCAGCTGGGGGCTGATATTAGTAGCCTGGGAAGCTCCGTGGGTATTACCCCCTTCCCAGGCTTCAAACATCTGCCCCAGCTGTCTGCTTAACCTCCGCTAGAGCCTAAAATTAAGGGGAACCCCACGCCAATTTTTTTAATAATAAATCCTTTATTTTAATACTAAATGACAAGTACAGTAACCAACACTATCACTGTACTTCATATATATGTGACTGACATGTTTCTATCTATCTAATCTATGTGTGAAGCTCTATTCTGTCTGTTATAAATTGTCGGGTACCGCTGCTGAATTGCCGGCCGGCTTTTTTAAAGAGACAGTGCATGAAAACACTATTATTTTTTTAAATAAATCCTTTACACTAAATGACAAGTACAGTAATCAACATTGTCACTGCACTTCTTATTTATGTGACTGACATGTTTCTATCTATCTAATCTATGTGTGATTCTCTATTCCTTCTATTCTAAATTGTCGGGTACCGCTGCTGAATTGCCGGCCGGCTTTTTTAAAGAGACGGTGCATGAAAACACTATTATTTTTTTTGATAAATCCTTTACACTAAATGACAAGTACAGTAAGCAGCACTTTCACTGTACTCCGTATATATGTGGCTGACATGTTCCTATCTATCTAATCTATGTGTGATGCTCTATTCTTTCGGTTCTAAATTGTCGGGTACAGGTGTATGCCACTGCTGAATTGCCGGCTTTTCATGTTTCACTGTTGGCACTGTTCCCATCGATTTGGGCAATCACTGTAATGCCACAACCACCATGGCTGTGGCATTACAGTGAGTGGCAGACAATCCCTGCATGATTGGTGCTCTAAATAGCGCCAGACATGCAGGACACGCTTTTGGTGCACGAACAGTTATCGAACATAACCTCGAACAGCCGAATTTTTTGCAAATCGTTCGGGTTCGTCGAACAACTCGAACACTGCCCAAAACAGCTCGAATTTGAGATTGGCGAACAGTTCTAGTCGAACACCGCTCATCTCTACTCCCTACAGCTTCCCATATTCAATATTATGGCCACCACAGCTTCGTATGTGAAGTATGATGGCCCCCATATCCCCCTATATACAGTCTGGAGCCCCCACATCTCACTATATTCAATATGATGGGTCCCACAGCTTCCTATATACAGTGTGATGTCCCCATAGCACCATATACACAGTATGATGGATCCTGCAGCTCCGCAATATTCAGTATGGGGGCCCCCACAGCTCCATATGTACAGTATAGGGCCCCTCAACTCCCCTATATACAGTAAGGAGCCCCAACAAAGAAATGACTGAGAAAATAATAAAAACAACCACTCTCCTAGCTTCACTCCCACAACACAATACTTCAGTCTCTGCAGCATGTGGTCAAAGGCTAAGCACAGCTGGTGTGATCTAGGGATGTAATTGCGCCTTTCTGAGATGCACAGGTTGAATGTCGGAGGAGGGTGCCATTGGCTCTCTCATCCATAATTGTATTTAATGGAAGCTTCATCCACGGGATGGAGATACTGTTATGAACTGCTACAAGCACTAAGGAAAGATAGGAAAACTGTCCCTACAATAGGACTAAGCTGATACCCTACGATGCAGCGGGGGACCTGTTCCTTGTGAACAGACCCGCTTAAGTCCTTGGCTAGTCTGAACGCAGACCTATAGATATAAGGGAGGGGTCCCTACAAGAACTAAGGACTGGGATATAGTTGGACACCTCCTAGCAGAAATTGTAGCAGAGGAAAGACAAACAAACAAAAAGTACTAGTGGTCCAAAGACCAAGCAAACTACAGAGTTAGGTACAAGGCACCTGGCTAGCTTAAGAGTAAATGTAACACTGAAGTCCAGCAAGGCCAGAAGGGTGGAGCTGGATTATATAGGCAGAAAGTCATGTGACCAAGAAAATAGAAAAAGAACTAACAGGAGGGTTCTAACAGATACCATTGAAATGTAGACAGCGGCAGAGGGGGCCCATTGCCATTTGTCATTGGGTTCTCCTCGACTTAGGGGCCCTATTGCGACAGCATGGTCTGATGCTGTGGACATCCATGATGGAGATGTCAGGGCCCAACGGAGGATTCTTAAGTCCTTCAGTGGGCCAGTCTAACTCTGGTCAAGAGACACAAATGTTGTAGGATTAGGAATGATACATTTATTCACTGATCATATAAATTATATTTGCAAATCATCTATAAACATTTAAATAGGTATTTCAATCACATTATTACAGCATATCTTTATAATTTACTATAATATTATAATACAAGGGGCCCAACTCCATAGACTTCCCCTGGGATACAGAGAAAGAAAGTCAGATGCCAAGTATATGAGGCCTTAAATGCCTAACTGAACATAAACCTCAGAATATAATAAACCTTCCAGTAAAATATTAAGTAACGTAAAGAGGGTGCCAAGCTGGTATCCTATATCACTATTCATGAAAATTTCAAGTCAGAAAGAGAAAGCATATGGAAATAAATACCACCAAATTTGCAATGCTTCCAAATCTAAATAAGACTAGATGAACGTGTACCAGTTATTTCACACAAAAAAATTAGAGCTAAAGCCTCATCTTGTTTCCCTCACCTTCTACAGCAAGGTAAATCTGCTTTTGGTGCACATGGCTGTTGAAATGCCCAGAAACTGTGCAGATCCTCAATGTATGTAGCTCACTATTCACTCTTTTTGAGTGGGTGCTACCTCTTCATCAGCATTTTAGGTGCTGGAATTTTTTTGTTTGTTCCCAGCAGGCATTATACTTGTCATTGTCCAATGGCAGACAGGAGACCAAGAACAAAGAGATGAAGACCCACAACCACTTCCTGTTATCTATATAGTTGTAACAGGCATTGCAAAGTAAGTCAGGCAGGCCAGAGACAGCGAATAGGTAATTTTTTTGGGCAATTTTGTTAGATAAACCTAAATTTATACAAAAAACGGAATGACTAGTCATCTGACAACTATGATGCTGAATTTTAGCAACCAAAAGCAGTGGGGAGCAGTCTGAACCCACTGTTGCGAGTGTGGCGCCCCTGAGGGTTCTGTCGCCACAGAGGTGTTGCATCTCAGCCAGAGATGTGGCATCTCACTCTCAGGTAAGGAAAGAGTACAGCTCAGGACCCTAACACCTGCATCCAACACATACCACTCCAAGCCAGCAGGAGGGGCAAGATGCCTCCCACGTCCTTGCTAAGCCCCTTTCCTGGCTGGAGTGGGGGGGAACCCAGAGAGAGGGGGAACCATGTAGTGGGTGTGGGTGGAGGAAGTAGCTTAGGGGAGCACAAGAGAGGAGGTACAAAATGGGAAGCCATCTTAGAAAGACAGTTCAGATTAATCAGAGGAGGAAAGTGAAAGGAGCAGAGGCTCTGCAGGAGCTCTGCTGCAGAGGCGGGCCTAGCCAGTGAGGCCCAAGTCTGAGAGGAAGGAGAGAAGAGAGGAGAGGGAGCAGAGAGGCTCCAGGAACAGAAGAAAGGACCCTAGGGGTATGGGCCGTGCAGAAGGCCACCCGTACGCCCGCATCTGCCCGGTGGTGGAGGGGTCAGGCCATCTAAGGGGAACCGGTCCCTCAACTAGTAGAAGATTGCAAGTCTCAGCTAGAAACCGGAGGCTGCAGTACTTTATGTCCTGTAGCCACAAGTCCACGCCAGTCTCAACGAGAAAGTATCCACATAGGACCTAGGGGACGGAACAGACGTCGCCCGCCAAGGCCCACGGGTACCGGATTGGAGATACTAGGTGTGAGGTGCAGGGAAAAGGCCAGGGAGAGGACACAGAAGGGGGTCCTACTAAGTACTCCGGAGCTATCTGGGGGTGGACTGAACCCCTCACTGAATAAGCACAGCACGACGAGGGAGATTACTTTGGCGCCTGTAGTCTGGACTGCATTAACTGTGAGTAAAGACCCTGGGACTGCACTTCATTGTCTCTGTGTTTCTTGCTGCGCCATCAACCCCTGCACTACAACGCCCAGCACAACCTGCAATTTCCACACTGCCCTGGAGCTAGCTCTTCCTGTGGAGAGCCACACCATCCCTGCTGCAGTAACATCAGCTTCAGAGGACCTGCTCCGCAGCGGCGGGTCCCCTTAGCCGCATACCACAGGTGGCGTCACGAACTCTATAAAAACACTATAAATCCCCTATCCATAACTCTTTTTATTGACCGCCCTGGGTCACGGACCGGGTCACCTCCACTGTGACATTCCCCAGCATCCACCGGCCCGGCACCGGATACCCCACGGCCCAGGGGGCGCGTCATGAGCACCAACAGAGCTTTCCTTCCCTAAGTTTATTCTGAATGGATTTTAATTATGGTGTCCTTTTATTTATAGTATTATTCTCTGGTTTGTCAGATAAAATGCTGCCAACGGTTGACAATACTGTTGGACTAATTGTTCTAGCAGCTCCGAATATTCATTTAGCTCTCCAGTAGAATATTTAGTGAAATCGGTAAAAGCTTCCTAGTAGAAAACTAGTCAGTCTGGAAAAATATAATAGAAATTAACTGTATGAATGATAACCAGAGAGCTGGCAACTCAGAACGTAATCTATGCTTCATACTCTCTTTCTCCAAGTATTTGTGGCAAAGTGCCTGAAAATATAGTCTCAGTAATTGAGAATAAGGAGAATAGAGTGAAGAGCAACAGAACGGTATACAGTGGCGACCAAAAGTTTTGCATTTTTGCATTTGTGATCACTTCTGTCTGGTTGTTGTGATGCCATTTTCCTGGTGATGAATTGAAAGTGCATGACGTTGTCATCATGTAAGACCTTAATTTTCACCAAAATGCTTTTGAATATAGGTATGGTCATTAATTAAAGAAAATGGACTGCCAAATGTTTTGCATATACTATTTATTGATCAAAACATAGAAAGTAATTCCTTGCTTACAATGCCATAATTAAGTATTTTGTAGCAAAACTTCTTGCTTTAATTACTGCACCACACCGACAGGACACTGAAAACACTAGGGTATTCAAGACATCTTGAGGGATCTTGCTCCATTCCATTTGCAAATCTGCAAACAATTTATTGCTATGGATACGGGCCCAAACTTGTCGCCCTAACTCATCTAAAAGGTGCTCTATAGGGTATAAATCAGGTGATTGGCTTGGCCATTACAACAGGCGAACAATTTTCTTTGCTAATCAATGTTTAACTAAATTGGTTGTGTGCTTCAGATCATTGTCTTGCTGGAATTTCCATCCTCTGCCTACTTTGTTTTTACCATGTGGCAGCATTACATTCTCCAGCATATCCTTGTACATGGTAGCATTCATATTTCTATCAATTCTATACAGAGGGCCAATTGCAGATGCAGAAAAGCAGCCCCAAACCATGACATTACCACCACCATGTTTCACTGTAGGTATTTGGTACCTTACATCATTACGTTTTCCAATTGGGCGGTGTATATAGTTCTTGCCATCACTACCAAGCAGATTGAACTTTGATTCATCCAACCACAACACCTTAGACCATTCTGTCTCTTTCCATTGGCTGTGTTATTTGGCAAACTCAAGTTGGACCTTCCGGTTCTTTGCAGAGATGAAAGGCTTCGTGACTGGAACTCATCCATTCAACCCTACTGCCCTTATGCATCCACCACAGTTTGGCGACTCACTTTGACCCCATAATCTTCATTCATTTTGTGTGAAATCTGTACAGCACTTATATGGACATCAGATACTGACTTTTTCTTAATAATGTGACCAACTCTGGAGGAAGTTTTCCGTGGTCATCCACTTCCAGCTGTTCTAGCTGTTGAATTCCTTAGCTACCTCTTATTGACTTTTGCCCGACTTCACTCTCAGAACAATAATCTTCCTGACATCTGGTGATAAATTGGTTTTGTCTTTGCCATGTTTTAACCTAAAAACACACACATATAAAAGAAAAATTAGGCAAAATTCGACTACCCATGACAAAATATGCAAAACATTTGGCCCAGCAAATGTTGAAAACTAACACATAAAGGGATAAAACAATGTCAAACACAATTTTCTTCCTTATAGCTGACAACCATTTGCTTACGGTTTACTAAAATCACCAGGAAAATGGCATCACAGCAACTAGACAGAAGTAATCACACTTTTAAAAAAAAATGCAAAACTTTTGGTCACCACTGTATTTTTTTTCTTATCACAGGATGATTTTTACATGTTCCCTTAAATATAAAAGAATTTTGTATCTTGCTAGTATTGTCTTACATAGAAACTCACTGGCTTGTATCAGACCCCCTGACACTTGAGCTCCTCTTGCGATGAGGTTGGCTTACTGCCGTTAGATATTGATTTCTTTCTTAAACATCATGCTAGGAAATGAAAATAAGATAAACCTGTCTCATACAGGTCAAAGACTAGTCTTGGGGAAAAGTGAGCCTTTCCATTCGAAAGCATTGCTTGGGGAGTGAGTGTGAGCTCATTGGATATTGTCACGAGTCTGAGTTAGTACAAATAGACACAATAAACCTTCACATTAGTGTAAATTTAATAACTGACTATATAAAGTTGTTATCTTTTCTGCATTCTGCACAAAACCAATTTTCAAAGAGTGAATTTGAAATTATTTGCAAACTTATCTCCAACAGAGAAGTTTCACGGTTTGTTACTTGGATGCACTAACATCAAGGGATATTGAATTTGATATTTCATCTCCAAAAACTGGAAACGGCTCTCTGCAGAGTTTCATCAGAGTCTCTTCTTTCGTAACAAAAATGTTTGCAGATAATCTTATCATTTGGGGAATTTTCCAAAATTAATCTGAGAAGAATTTTTATTTAAGAAAACAAATTTTAAAGTTTCATAGTCAAGGTCTTAAAATCTGTTCCTTTTTTTTGCTAGCATGAAATTAAGTTGGATATTTAGGATTACATATTGTGCTTACTTTACAAAAAAGCCAAATACATTCAAAAGCTGATGTAATATATTGATTCCTGTGATATGTTACTTCTTTTTTTGTCCATACCACAATAATTGCGATAGAAAACAGAGTGAGCCATGGTTTTTGTTTGCTTGACAGAAAAGTAATTGTAAAAACATTATCATAGTAAATGAGAGAACATTTCCAGGATATCTAAATACAATCAGATGCCAAAGATGATTTTTTACTATCAAAACTGGAGACGAGAGAAGATTTTAGATTCATTGAAATTCAGATAATCCCTACGTGGCGTTAATTGATTAGTTTGTGTTGTTAGGAAACTGCTTATACAGTATTATACAGTTTATAAAAGTGGATACAAAATAATGTATTTTGGCTTCTAATTTGGATTCATGGTTTATGTATTTTTACGAGGATTTTGGCAAGGCATATAAAATATTTTGTAAGCCGCAAATAGGATTAAAACTGAGAGTTCATGCAGGTTGCAAAATTTGGGGCCAATGTGAAGTTGTTCAAAAATGTTGCCAGTTTTGGCATTTTCACTCCAGTTTCTGGCGGCTCCACCAACATGGGTGGAGTTTGGAAGAAGTTGGGGCAGGATTGGCAGTGGTTATGCCCACTCATCAAATTATTCAAAAGTGGTAGCGTTTCTTGCATCAGATATGTTACTCCAGTCCGCGACTGGAATAACAATTGGCAAAAGCACACGCCAGTGATAAGATGCACTAAACTCATTAAGTGTTGTGTACATCTTAATGAATTTGGCGTATCTTATTCCAACATGACCCTCATTAGACTAGAAATGCCAGTCTTAATGAATCTGGGCCATAGACTGTTTTATGTCCATACACTGATTCTGTGTTCCTACAATTGTGCACAGAGTCACGTCAAGACTTTGTCTAATGGAGGCACAGTTATTAAGTAGAGATGAGCAAATCTTTTGAAATTCAAATTCAATCGGCTTCACCAAATTTTTCCAAAAATGTCTCAAATTGCAAATATTGCAAGGACTATTGCTCAGTAAAGATGAGTATAACTGCCAGCTGCGCTATAATATAATCACTGTTGTGATCAATCACTGCTGCCAACTTTCCTATCTCTCTTTATATCAATTGAATCTCAGAATTATTTTCTTTTTTTTCACAGTCTACACTAATCTTTTTCATTATTACTGTTGTACAACATACACTAATCCACTGTTTTGTGGCTTTCTCTCCCTATCTCTTATGCTAAGCTGTGAGCTTCTAGCCAAATTCACCCCAAAATGGCTGCTTCATTCCCTGCCTCTGCTATTATATTGGCTTTGATAGTCCTTCCTGATTGGTTGTGCTATAGCATGCGATGTGATAGCTGCAAGGCATTATGAGGAAGTCCAAGTTCATGTGAGCATTCTCTGATGCAATTGTTTACACCGTGTAAAATGACAACAGCCATTTTTAGCGATTTGCGCAAATCAAAATGCAAATTGTTTGACTTGACTGGTTGCAGCGAATTCCCAAAGATTCAACACAAATTCAATTTAGATTGAAATTATTCACTCAACTGTAGTGGTCAGTGAGAAACAGCTCATCACATGGCATATTGCTTCCAGAGAAAAAGAGAATAACTTGTCAAAAATAACTATAGATCCATGAAAAGGACCAGTAGGGAATGGTGTAGTGCAGTACAGTGTACATACAAGTATTACTGTGTGTATAGGGCTTAACATTGACTTTCCATTTATAAGCACTCCTACAATTGGTACAAGCTACTACCTAAGTGCAAATGGTTGGTCTCAGAGGGCTAATGTGATCATGGTATATAGGGGGATATTTATTATTGCACTTGAGCTAAAACATTTTTGTTATTTGGGGCCTTATCGTAAATGCCTACACTAAATGTATTAATGTTTTACACATTTTTTTTATTACCTACGCTAAAATTTAAAAACAAAAGAAAAATTGTTTACAATTTAACATTTTGGTATGAAGGATGACGTGTTTCTTTAAGGCCAAGTGCAGACGGAAATTGGCCCGAGAGAATCGGGCCGATTATGCAAATAACATTCTGGTAAATAGTGTGATCATAGTGTGATCCGTTTCTCTTAGAAGAGGAGAGGATAGAGAAAAAAAATGTCTCCATCTTGTCCATTCTGTCAGGCTGTGGTAATTACCCCACACTCAGATGTCATCCAAATGCAGTCTGATATTTTCCACGGACTCATTCACTTGCATGCGATCCCAATATCGGATAAAACTCGGGCATGCAGCGATTTCTTTCCTCGGTCAGACCCTGTCAGAGGAGAAAATTGAACATGTGCATGGCCCCAGAGCATAACATTGGTCCAGGTGCGATCGAATGTTTTATCAGATCTTGTTCGTATTGAAAATATGCTTGTCTGAATCTGCCCTGAAAGAGGAATAAAAAAGTCTTATACTATAAACAGGTTCTAAATATCTTTAAAAAGGCATGAAAAAATACACTTATGTATAAACATTGATTAAACAGTTCTGCTGTCATAATAGTCACCAATTTATCGTTAAAAGGTTTTTCACATCTTCCTACTTTCATATTGTAGAATAGTGTTGTAAAATCAAGCACTTTTGCAATTTACTGCTTATTAAAATTTCCAGCCGTTGACATAGCAACAATTTTCTTTTGCTTACAGCTCATTGCTTAGGAGATCGACCACCACTGCTATCTAGTGTGTAAGTTTTTAGCTAAAGCTGGCAGAGATTAACCACTTCGCACCAGAGCCTGTTTTTGCCTTCGTGACCGGGCCAATTTTTTCAATTCTGACCACTGTCACTTTATGAGGTAATTACTCTAGAACACTTCAACGGATCCCCCTGATTCTGAGACTGTTTTTTCGTGACATACTGTACTTCATGATAGTGGTAAAATTTCTTCGATATCACTTGCGTTTATTTGTGAAAAAATCTGAAATTTGGTGAAAATTTTGAAAATTTTGCAATTTTCAAACATTGAATTTTCATGCCCTTAAATCAGAGACATATGTCGCACAAAATAGTTAATAAATAACATTGCCCACATGTCTACTTCACATAAGCACAATTTTGGAACCAAAATTTTTTTTTGTTAGGAAGCTATAAAGGTTAAAAGTTGACCAGCGATTTCTCATTTTTACAACAAAATTTACAAAAACATTTTTTTAGGGACCACATCTTATTTGAAGTGACTTTGAGGGGCCTTTATGACAGAAAATACCCAAAAGTGATACCATTCTAAAAACTGCACCCCTCAAGGTGCTCAAAACCACATTCAAGAAGTTTATTAACCCTTCAGGTGCTTCACGGGAATTTTTGGAATGTGGAAGAAAACAATGTACATTTAACTTTTTTTCACAAAACTGCTACTTTAACCTCAAATTTTTAATTTTCACAAGGGCAGCCAGAAAAAATGGACCCCAAAATGTGTTGTGCAATTTCTCCTGAGCACGCTAATACATCATATGTGGTGCAAAACTACCGTTTGGGCGCACGGCATGGCTCGGAAGGTAAGGAGCGCCATTTGACTTTTGGAATGGAAATTTGGCTGGAATCGATAGCGGACGCCATGTTGCATTTGGAGAGCCCCTGAGGTGCCTAAACAGAGGAAACCCCTAACAAGTGACCCCATTTTGGAAACTAGACCCCTCAAGGAACTTATCTAGATGTGTGGTGAGCACCTTGAACCCCCAGGCGCTTCACAGAATTTTATAATGTTGAAGTGTGAAAATAAAAAAACTAATTTTTAACACAAAACTTCTACTTTAGCCTCAAATTTTTAATTTTCACAAGGGCAGCCAGAAAAAATGGACCCCAAAATGTGTGTGCAATTTCTCCTGAGCACGCTGATACCCCATATGTGGTGAAAAACCACTGTTTGGGCGCACGGCATGGCTCGGAAGGTAAGGAGCGCCATTTGACTTTTGGAATGGAAATTTGGCTGGAATCGATAGCGGACGCCATGTTGCATTTGGAGTGCCCCTGAGGTGCCTAAACAGAGGAAACCCCCAACAAGTGACCCCATTTTGGAAACTAGACCCCTCAAGGAACTTATCTAGATGTGTGGTGAGCACCTTGAACCCCCAGGCGCTTCACAGAATTTTATAATGTTGAAGTGTGAAGATAAAATCACACATTTTTAACACAAAACTGCTACTTTAGCCTCAAATTT
Source organism: Phyllobates terribilis (assembly GCF_046119375.1). Lineage (NCBI taxonomy): Eukaryota > Metazoa > Chordata > Amphibia > Anura > Dendrobatidae > Phyllobates > Phyllobates terribilis. The sequence goes on from NW_027362761.1 coordinate 882,735,487, forward strand.
TTAATTTTCACAAGGGCAGCCAGAAAAAATTGACCCCAAAATGTGTTGTGCAATTTCTCCTGAGCACGCTGATACCCAATATGTGGTGCAAAACCACTGTTTGGGCGCACGGCATGGCTCGGAAGGTAAGGAGCGCCATTTGACTTTTGGAATGGAAATTTGGCTGGAATCGATAGCGGACGCCATGTTGCATTTGGAGAGCCCCTGAGGTGCCTAAACAGAGGAAACCCCCAACAAGTGACTGAATTTTACAATCTACTCCTCTGTATAAATTAATCTAGTGGTGGGAAAATAAGTAGATAGGTAAATGGTCACTAAACCCATAGATGAATTCCCAGAGAGGTGTCATTTCCAAAATGGGGTCACTTCAGGGGGGATTCAGCTGTTCTGCCACTTTTCAGAGGCGCTAAGTACCAGAACTAAAGAATCCCCCCTGAAGTGACCCCATTTTGGAAATGACACCCCTCTGGGAATTCATCTATGGGTTTAGTGACCATTTTAACTCAATGGATGATTTCCAGAAACAAGCACGCAATGGAAGGTTTAGATTCTGGAGAAACCCCCCCCTCCACCCCTGGAAATTAAGTGAGCTCTACTCGAATGTGTCATTCACTAAATGAACCAAATGTTTGAATGAAAAATTGGGATACATTTTTACAGTTTAAAAATGTGGTTCTGTGTGGAAGATTTTAAAGCAGTCAGTGACGCATAAGGCTGGCAATGATGGGCATTGTGGGCAATAGTAGCAGGTATCACGCCTCATTCCTCTCTTAGTACATACACGACATCTTTTCTGGGGGTTCCTTCTTGTTTCCTTTGCTGGAATAAGTGCAATAAAATGTTGCTCAGTGAGTCTTTTCACATCCTCAGATTCTAATGGATGAGCGGGGCTAACACTTTGAAAAACAAGATTTTCAATTACCTTTTCTTGATAATCAAGAAAAGGATCTGAATTTCCTGCTTTTTTGTACAACACAAAAGAATTGTATGTGGCCACCTGAAACAAATAAATAACCAACTTTTTATACCAGGTATAGGACTTTCTTGATACCTGGTATGGCTGTAGAATCTGGTCTGCAAGGTCCACACCCCCATGTGTTTGTTGTAGTCAATGACTGACACAGATTTTTGCTTCGGAGTGGTGGATCCTAGTTCTACAGTGGCCCTTGTGGCATCTGTGTGGATCGAGCTGAGGACAAAAATATCCCTCTTATCCCTATACTTTAGGGCAAGCAGCTCTCCGTTGTGTACAGCCCCTGACTGCCCCTTTTGAAACTTTTGATTGACCAATGGTTGTGGAAACCTCTGACGGTTTTTACGAATGGTCCCACAAGCTCCGATGTTGTGTTCAACCAGACTTTTAAATAGGGGTATGCTGGTGTAATAATTGTCTACATATAGATTGTAGCCTTTTTGAAAAAATGGACTTATCAGCTCCCAGACAATTTTTCCAGATGTCCCCAGATAAGTAAGGCATCCTGGTGGGTTTAGTTGGCTATCTTTCCCCTCATATATGCGAAAAGCGGATGTGTATCTGGTTGAACTTTCGCACATTTTATAGAGCTTTATTCCAAACCTTGCCCTTTTAGATGGGATAAATTGCTTGAGGTGCAGTCTTCCTTTGAATTTTACAAGGGACTTATCTATAGAAATATTTTGTGTTGGGGTGTAGAGCCTTAAGAATTTTTCTGACAAATTTTCAATGATGGGTCTAATTTTATATAACCTGTCATGTTCTGGGGCATTTCTGGGCAGGCATTGACTATTGTCGTTAAAATGCCAAAACCGCATGAGCATTTCATCACGGGTCCTAGTAAGAACGACTGAAAACATAGGGGTGGCTTGAACAGGGTGGTTGGACCAATAGGATCGAATGCTCGGTTTTTTAACAAGCCCCATGGCTAATATAAGTCCTAAAATTTTTTTTATTTCCGGGACATTAGTTGGTGTCCATAAATTTGCCCTAGCATAGTAAGATCGGGGATTCTGGCTTATGAATTGGGATGCGTATAAATTTGTTTGCACAACAATGTGCTCTAGCAAGCTGTCTGTAAAAAACAAATGAAAAAAATGAATTGGTCCAAAATCTTCCACCTCCACATTTATACCAGGAATGGCGTTGAAATCAGGGCTGAATGGAGCAGACGAATCCAAAGCCTCCCCTCTGGGAAATGCTAGATCATGTGGCAAAGCCCCTTGTACACTGGCGTGTGCCAATTCATTAGTAGCAGGGACAGCGCTTGTACTGGGCAGTGTTCCTTGATTTGGAGACGTTTCTCCAGTAGCGCTATTTGCCCCTATTGCTGTACTGGTCCTTGGGCTTGAGGATGGACCAGAATCACTGCTCATTTCTGAGCTCTCAGTGTCGCCGCTACTAAAGCCCTCAAAATCCACATCTCCATCTGAGATTGCACTGTCATCACTATCAGAACATAGCAGGGCATACACCTCCTCTGTGGTATAAGTCTGACGGGCCATTTTATTTTTATATTTTTTGACTGGACTGAACGGACCGGACTGAACGGATGGGACTGGACTGGACTGACCGGACTGGACTGACCGGACTGGACTGATCTGACAGGACTGACAGGACTGACTGACAGGACTGACTGATCTGACAGGACTGACTGACTGACAGGACTGACTGATCTGACAGGACTGACTGACTGACAGGACTGACTGATCTGACAGGACTGACTGACTGACAGGACTGACTGATCTGAGAGGACTGACTGACTGACAGGACTGACTGATCTGACAGGACTGACTGACTGACAGGACTGACTGATCTGACAGGACTGACAGGACTGACTGATCTGACAGGACTGTCTGACTGACAGGACTGACTGATCTGACAGGACTGACTGACTGACAGGACTGACTGATCTGACAGGACTGACTAACCCTAACCTAACTCTTACTTTATTTTTTGATTTTTTTTTCACTTTTACAGTGGCAAGGCTGACATCTGAGGAGAAACAGTGTATTTATCAGGCAGATCACCCGGGAAAGTTTGTTGCTAAAACAAACTTCCCTAGTGATCTCTCTGATTGGCTGGTGTGACGCTGACATCATCGAGACCTGAGCCAATCAGGTCTCGATGATGTCAGAGGTCATAGCACCGGGATCCCCTCGCTGCTAAGGTATGTGGGGTCCCGATCGCCAACCACCGGCTGTCACTATCTTTTAAATGCCGCGATCGCTATGGATCGCGGCATCTAGAAGATAGGAACAGGTTAACATCATGGGGACCTGATCCAATCAGGTCCCCATGATGCCACATGTCAGAGCTATCGCTCTGAACCGGTACCGCAGCGCTTGCAGGACCCTGGCGGTCCTGAGCGCTGCGGGACCACCCACCGTTTTTAAACGTCGGCGCTGCACAGAGCCCAGGCAGCGCCGACGTTTATGTACAGTGGGCGGTCGGGAACCGGTTAAGAAGGAACAGCATGCTCCAGCAATCTTGGACAACTTCAAAACAGTGCTTACAAGCTTAAAGCGAACCTGTCAACAGGATTTTGCTAAGTAAATTACATGCAGTGTCATGTTGGGGTTGCTGCACTGATTAATATGATACCGAAGGTGAAGAAGTCTGTCTTGTGGTTTTTGAGTAATCAGTGTTTGCAGTTTTGAGCTAATGAGATGCCCGTGCTCCGAGGCAGGACTGTAGGCAGTGTAACGGGTATGGGAGGCGGAACCTCTGAGCTACTATACAAGGGGGCGGTCCTTGTAAGGGAGCGGGTGGCGACCAGGGTAGACGGACAGGCAGTCACGGCAAGTGACCGGGGCAGTCTCTGGATGAAGGATTGGTACGACCTGTGGCGGCTGATGATAGACGTGAGCTCCCAGGTGAGCAGGCGAGAGTCTCTGGATAAACGGGTGGTCACAGCATGTGACGGCGGAGCCTCCAGGAAGACCAACAGACAGGTAGCAGATGAGCGCTCCCAGGTGAGCGGGCAGGAGTCTCAGGACAGGCGGGTGGTCACAGCACGTGACGGCAGAGCCTCCAGGTAGGCTAGCAGACAGGCAGCAGATGAGCGCTCCCAGGTGAGCGGGCAAGCTGGTCCTTAGACAGACTGACAGGAGTTGAAAGGCAGACCGTCGGACCTCAGGCAAGCAGGCAGGTAGAAGATGTGCGCTCCCAGGTGAGCGGGCAAGCTGGTCCTTAGACAGACTGACAGGAGTTGGAAGGCAGACCGTCGGACCTCAGGCTAGCAGGCAGGTAGCAGGATATCAGGCAGGAATAAGACAGCAGACTGGCAGGAATCTGGCAGGTAACTGGCAACGGGACCTGAGGGCTGAAGCAGAGTAGTGAACAGTGCTACAACATTGCTTGGGCACCTCCATTTTGGAGGAGGTGCCTTTTATATGGGAGGTCCTCTGGCAATTGGCCGGGGACTCCTTAGGACGGCGCGCGCGGTCCCTTTAAGAGCGGGGGAGCGCGCGCGCCCTAAGCACACTGCCGGGGAAGGAGCGCGTGCCGGAAGCAGCGGGGAGAGAAGCGCTGGAGGACGCCGCGCCAGGAGCGGGGAGGTGAGAGGGACAGCGTCTCTGCCTAGAACGGGGCAGAGACGCCGATGCTACAGGCAGAGTCTTATCTTGTGCTCTACTGTAGGCCAGATCAGGAAGAAAAGACCTGACCACAGGCCGCCCCAAAGCAAAAGTATGTTCCTCATCATAGAGACAGCCAGACAGAGACAGGAGCCTGATCTGGGCTTTGAAACACATCAGCAGCAGAGTGTTTGCATAAGAAGAAAAAAAATAAGGTAATGAATTATATTACAAAAAAGTCATAAGTTTAAAATTCTTGGAGGGTAATTAAATAATAAAAAAGTTTAATTACTCTTAACAAAATTATATATTTGCTCCTTTTTCTATTTCTGCAATGTGCCATCACTTACTTTAGTGTGAAAGCTCCTTTAACAATAGGTATGGTAACTAAGGGAAGTACTATAGTGTGTGAATATATCTGTGGCTTAAGTCAACTTGTTTTAACTCCTACATACATTTCTAAGGCTAACATACAGTTGAAACCAGAAGTTTCCATACACTATATAAAAAGACACATATGCATGTTTTTCTCAATATCTAACATGAAATCAGAATAAACCTTTCCCGTTTTAGGTCAATTAGGATTACCATAATGTTTAATATTTGCCAAATGCAGAATGAGAGAGAGAGAATGTTTTAAGGCATTTTTATTACTTACTGCAAAGTCAAAGGTTTACATACACTAAGATTAGTATGCCTTTAAACAATTCTGGACTCCCCATATAATGATGTCATGTGTTTGGCAACATCTTAGTTAATGAGAGACACACCTGTGGATGTATTTTAATGCACACCTGAAGCACACTGCTTTTTTTTGTAGCATCATGGGAAAGTCTAAAGAAATCAGCCAAGATATCAGTAAGAGAATTGTGGACTTGCACAAGTCTTGCTCATCCTTGGGTACAATTTCAAGATACCTGAAGGTGTCTCATTCATCTGTACAAACAATTATACATAATTACAAACAAGATGGGAATGTCCAACCATCATAGCACTCAGGAAGGAGACGGGTTCTGTGTCCCAGAGACATGTCCTGTGGTCTGATGAAACTAAAATTGAACTTTTTGGGCATAATGAACATCGCTACGTTTGGAAGAAAAAGGGAGAAGCTTGGAAGCCTAAAAACACCATCTCAACTTTGAAACACGGGGGTGGCAGCATCATGTTGTGGGGTTGTTTTGCTGCAGGAGGGACTGGTGCACTTCACAAAATAGATGGCATCATGAGAAAAGAAGATTATGTGGCAATACTGAAGCAACATCTCAAGACATCAACCAGGAAGTTAAAGCTTGGGCAGAAATGGGTCTTCCAAATGGACAATGACCCAAAGCATACTGCCAAAATGGTAACAAAGTGGCTTAAGGATAACGAAGTGAATGTGTTGGAGTGGCCGTCACAAAACCCTGATCTCAATCCTATTGAAAAGCTATGGGCAAAGCTGAAAAGGCAAGTGCGAGCAAGGGGACCTACAAACCTGGATCAGTTACATCAGTTTTGTTAGGAGGAATGGGCCCAAATTCCAACCAACTATTACGAGAAGCTTGTGGAATGATATCCCAAATGTTTGACCCAAGTCATTCAGTTTAAGGGCAATGGTTCCAAATACTAATGAAATGTATGTAAACTTTTGACTTTGCAGTAAGTAATAAAAATGCCTTAAACATTCTGTCTCTCATTATTTTGGCATTTGGCAAATATTAAAAATTATAGGAATCCTAATTGACCTAAAACGGGAAAGGTTTATTCTGATTTCATGTCAGATATTGAGAAAAACATGCATATGTGTCTTTTTAAATAGTGTATGTAAATTGGTTTCAACTGTATTTGCCAATGTAACAATGCATAATGTGCGTGTCTGCTCTGGCTCAGACTCACACATCAGGAAACTGGTGAATTTCGTGGGAGTGATGGATTTCCTCTACTCCTCACTCCATCTCGAGGTGCCCAGGCAGAAGAGGCCTGGATAGCAAGAATTGGTGGGTATAAGTACACGTCTAGTCTAGGGTCTAAAAAGATTTATTGCTTATCTGGTTTGAGGTCAATTAATTTGGGGGTCTGATCTGGGAACTGATTAATTTATGGGTCTAATTGGAGATGATTAATTTACGTGGTCTTGTCTGTGGTCTGAATTTATTTAGTTAATTGTAAACTTTGAATTGTCATTACTATCACGGTTGTAGCTAGTCATATATAGCTTGTCACTATATTTTGATGAATTTTGTAAATCTCACCATATAATGCCTTCTCTTTAAATCAATGTTCTCCAACTCTGGTCGTCAAGAGCCACCAACAGATCATGTTTTCAAGATTTCCTTTGTATTTCCCAGGTGATAATTGCATCACCTGCACAGGTAAGAATTCCATCAAGGAAATCCTGAAAACATGATCTGTTGGTGGTTCTTGAGGACCGGAGTTGGGGAACACTGATTTAAATCAATGTCACTCTATGTAAAACATTTGACACTTAAATGTAAGCACATTTATATGCTGTTCTCTAAGCTATGCTTTTAATATTACTTGAATAATTTAAGTGCTTACCTTGATATAGATTTTGGAGATGACAGACTCACATTAATGATTACCAAATATTTTATAGCTTATAATTTTGAGATAAAGAGGAATAGAAAGCGGCACTCACCACTTAAAAGTCAGTTTACTAGATATAATACAGAGACACAGAACGAACATAGTACATCTGATGACCGAATAAACTGACTTTTATGGAAATACCAGTGGTGAGTGCCACTTTCTGTTTCTTTTGATCTCTACCTTACAGGTTACAAGTCTGCATGTAAGCTGAGCACCCCGGGATCTGAGCATGGACTCCCGAACTTGTTGATTCACTGATTTACTCCCTTGTGGAATTCATTGTGTACAACACAGTGTCAGCGTTCATCTTTTTTGCTATCAAATATTTTATACCATATCCTAAATTGATCTGATATGATACATTGTAACACCACATATCACATTATATAGTATAATATACCATAATATACCATAATATAATAACATGATATACAGTACATTATGTAATATACTAATTGTAATACTTTATATAGTTCAACAGAAATCAATGTAATTCATGAAATAAAAGTAATATATAGCCAGTTAAGGTAAAATACTTTTCGTGTGGTGTTACTTGCTTTATGTGCAAGCTTCAAGTTGCACCAACAGGAAATACTGTAATAGTCTTGATTGATAATAGTCTTGATTGATGCTGCAGGTAATATTTAATTTTTATCCTATGGGAGAAAAGAGCTAAAAAATATGTAGCTTTCACATAGCTATTTACTGTAGCCTGTTACTCTAACCTAAGAGTGATGATAGAAGTAACTCACCTCTAAGTAACGAGCAGTCTTCTACCTATATAGTATTAAGAAACGCTTATGTCATTTATCATAGACATTTTATTCGGCTAAATTCCTGTAGACATATTTTCTAAATGGGTGTTTCTGATATTACAAGCAGATATCTATGTAATATCTAAAGAACATCATTCTAAAACTACTAAACAGATCAATACCTTTCCAGATCGGACTGCCATAGCATGCCACCTCTTCAAAAAAATCAGGTTGTCTAATGCAGGGTTCCCCAACTCCAGTCCTCAAGGCCCACCAACAGGTCATGTTTTCAGGATTTCCTTAGTATTGCACAGGTGATGTAACTATTGCCTGTGCTGATGATGGAATTATCACCTGTGCAATACTAAGGAAATCCTGAAAACATGACCTGTTGGTGGGCCTTGAGGACTGGAGTTGGGGAAACCTGGTCTAATGAATCACTTGTAAGTCTGTCCTGGTCAAATATAATGTGTTGCAGAGATCTGGTAGGGCTTCAAAAAGCTCGAATAAAATAATCCTCCCTCATTGTCAACAATAATTACCATGTTCCAATCCAACCAGTCCAGCAGGAGCTTAGGGAATTGGGTTTCCATGAAAGAGCTACACACTAGCCTGAGTATACGAAGAGAAGTGCAGAGCACCGGTGAGGGTTCTGTCCATCATGTTGTCATTGGACTTGCCTTACTCTACAGTGTCCCTTATTTGCAGTCGGAAAATCATAATAAAGTTTTAATCAACAATGACATATTAGAAAACTGTGACCGCAAATATTTGTGGCAAGAATTTGAAGAAGAAAATATCATGACAATACCACTTTTCCCAAAATGAGAACCATTGAACTGACTTAATAATATGAGTGAGAAACCTCTTGTTAGGTCTCTTTCACAGAGACCATACTCTCACTGTGCCACATAGTAGTGTCTCACACCTCCCTCATAGCTACCACAATTTTTAGGGTTCTTTGTTGCAAATGCTTCTATTGCATGTTTGCCCTACAGGCACTGTTCTCACAGGATGTCCACACTTTGGTCTTCCACACATCCACAAGCCTATTCTAACAGCCAAGCAGCCTTTTACCTAGACCCCCATCCTCAATTTTTAATACACACACAATATAGAAGCATATTGGGTAACCTGATTTTTTTCTGTAGTTATTAGTGTCCCACAAGAATTCAATCAATCTCACCTTACTATCCTAAAATGTTCCCTGGTTTTAAGCTCACCACTCTACCTACTAGGTGGCAGACCATAGAAGACTCTCACAGGCTTTCTTGCTGCGTTCTTTTAGCCCCAGATAATAAACTGTTAATTGCTACCTTACCATCCATTCTTTGACATACCCACCAGGTCTCACTAGGTAAGAAAATCAAATTGTGTTTCATTTTGAGGTCAGATCTTGTTCCAACAGGCAACAACTTTCCACAGCTCCTCACATACCCTGTCATCATTACTTTCAACCTCTGGTCTACCATTACAATTCAGCAACTTTCTAGACACTCTCCTTATTTGCAGTGAGACAATTTGCTACTACTGTTGACTAAGGTTTCCACCTATCAAATCAACTGCACCCTGGTCTAGCATCTTGCTTGGTATACCTCGCACTCCACTTCACTCCACAAAGACATCTCTTGCAGGTTCTAACTAATACTGCTTAAAAGGGTTGTCTGGCCTTAGGCTACAAGTCTGCAGTCACTCTACGTGACTGCAGACGTGCATTACGCACTGTGTGGATTCAACGGTGCTGGCTCCAGGAGCAGCGGGCGTGTGACCACAAGTATGTGATTTGCATACATGCCGTCACAAGTTGACTAGATGGGCAAATGTATTTAGCAAGGCCAGACACAGTCTAGTTGGAATGTGGCTGGAAAAGCATGCAAATCGCATACTTGCAGTCACATGACCATCCGCTCCCGGCATCGGAGAATCTTCACAGCACGCAGTGACAGCAGATTTGTAGCCTAAGGCCTTTACAATCCCTTTAAGTTTGTGCTACTTGATTTTCAACCTGAGGGCTATATTCATGAGATTCCTGGCCTCTTATGGAAAGCCTACCTTGTAGGCTTGTAGTTTATTTTATGACATTGGCAATAGGTGGGTGACTGCAGGGGACTGATGTCTTGATGGGATAATATACATTGAAGTTATGTTTTCATTTAAGTGCACAAAACACTAATAAGGCGCAACTCCAAAACATATTATTTATAATGTTATTCTGTTTATGAGAGAATTTGCTCAGTCGACAAATTGTTTTAGATGTAATCTATCAAGTCCAATGAGTTGATTCTAATGTGGTAGACATTGGCAGTGTAATATAATGCCATTCTGTTCCTTTTCAAGGTTTTAAGACATTATGGTTTAGGATTATAATATTCTTTAAAAATCAACAAATAGAGGCATTAACCCGCAACCTGAATGCAATCCTTATTGATGTATTGATATAAAGGTACTTGTGCTATCTACAATAGCTTGATATAAAAGAAGTGCTATTCAATAAACTTTCATATCATGTCCTTTGATGCCAGTTTTAGAACACTATTCATTTCCTAATATATTTTAAAGATATCTAAATGACGTCTTGCCAGATTTCCGAGGGCATTTTTGGATGACTTATTGATCCGAAACGTGCAAGTCCCTGATAAACAGCTATTATATTTATATAGCAGGAAAATTCCATCAGGTATTCAGGATATTATTAATTATGCACAAATTATTGTGCAATTTTGAGTTTAGTTTGTTTTTATCGCTAGCTCAGAAAACGACTTCATGTTACCAGTCTAAAAACAGTATCACTAATGTTTGCATATATTCTCAAAGATGCTACTCAGATGATGGGTACAGGTATTATCAGTCACTCCCGATTATCTCGGTACCTGTACACCTAACATTATTTCTCAAATACTTTTCATGACCTTACAATTTATAGCTTTCCCCTTTAAGGTAATTGTGGTACAAAAACTATTTGCCCTTAAGCAAAGTGTCAATGGCTGGGGAATAAATGCATCTCTAAACACAGCAGGATGCCATTTGTGAAGCTCTAGTATATCATCTAAATGCATTTTCAACAATTAACAGGGTCAGTGCGTCTGCGGGGGAGCCAGAAAAGTGAGTCAGAGGGAAGTATAGTAGAAGTCTATGTGAATGGTGCCTGGGGAACGATCTGCAGCAGCCAGTGGGATGATAATGATGCATCAGTCATATGTCGTCAGCTAGAACTTGGGTAAGTTTCATTAACAAGAACTTGGTTCATTATTGTTGTTTAGTTTATATGTGATTAAAGACTTAAGTAACTATTCAAAAATTACAACTACAGAAATGCTTGGTGAATGTATTGTTGTTGTATATAATCACCTTAAAGGAAAGCTGTGATCAGAAAATAACCTATTGATTAAATAATGTTTTTGTGTTGAATGTATTTTGTAAAAAAAAACTGACAATGTTTTAGTTTTGCTACTTAGCACAATCTGTATTAAAAATAAAAAAATAGAAATCTTGCATTTTTCACATTGGCCACTGAGGTTTTTTTTAGTCTTTAACTTCCTTTTGTTTCAGGAAACAACACGTGTACATAGCCACAATGATGGGATCAACCTATCTTTTGTATTGAAGTGTGTAACAAGCCTGTGTTAAGGTCATTGTAAAGAGAGAGGGAGCAGAGTCTGCTGTTACATCAGCTATTGTGAATCGTGGGTCCTATGTGATCAGCTGTGTATAGAGGTGTGACCTGTCATTGTAATTCTGCCTCTGCTGAAAACTCCTGTAAACTCTGAAAAGACAGGAAGTATGAGTCTACAAATGCCACAGTATCCAATGTGAACATTGCAAGATTACTAATTCTGTTTTGTTTAATAAAGATCGTAAAATGGAAAAAAAATATATAAACATTTTTTTGAAAAATACATGTAGTACAATAACCTGTGTAAAACAATAGGTTATTTTCTGATTATAGCTTCCCTTTAAGACTTCATTCAGATATCTAGGTTTTTGGATTTTTTTGCATACAAGAAAAAAAATGCAATTTTCCACTAGTGTACTGGATCCTTAAATCAATTTTTTTATCTATGTCCATTTTTACTATTATGTCTCACTCACATCTGCGTATAAATCGGACAAGCGTAATTCTATAAAAAATCAGATTGCACTAGTACCAATGTTATTCAATGAGTCGGTGCTGTTCTGCAATTTTTCTCTCTCAGCTGGAATCTGGATGAGAAAAAAATTGCAGCATGCTGCGAGAGGCCACGTATATCGGACGAGACTCGTCAATGCAAGTCCATGGGTGCAAGATATGTGTGTGCCATTCGATTTTTATGCACACATCTCAAAAGGAATCCGACATTTCATCAGCCAAGCATCGTAAATTCACAGCCCAAACTGTCAGAATAGAATAGATAGAATAGATATATAGAATAGATATGTAGAATAGATAGATAGAGTAGAATAGATATATATAGATAGATAGAATAGATAGATGTCATATAGAAATGTAATGTCACGAGCCCCGTACATACGTATAATAAACTTTCACCTTTAGTGCCTTTTATGTGGCACTAAAGGGTGTTTTTAGTATTATTAAACCTATTAAATAAATAATTAAAAAAATTACGTGCAGTCACCACTATTTTTCATAACCAGCCATGGTAAAGCAGATAGCTGCGGGCTTATATTATAAGGCCGGGAAGGGCCATGGTTATTGCACCCCTCCCAATCTAAAAATGCAAGCTCACAGGTGCCCCAGAATTGGCGCTTTACAGATGCGCCAAGTCTGGCTCTTTACCCCGGCTCTTCCCGATTGCCCTGAAGTGACGGCAATTGGGGTAATGGTTAATGGGGTTGATGTCAGCTGTGTAATGTCAGCTGGGGTCAAGCCCAAGGGTTAGTAATGGAGAGGCCTCTATCGAACACTCCCATTAATAACCCAGTGATCAAAAATAAAAACACACAGAAAAAATAGTTTATTTAAAAAACACTCTCACACACCTCATTCACCAATTTAATAAAAAAAACAGAAACACGCTTGGAGCCGAAACGTTGCCTAAAGCCCTTATAGCCTATTAAATAACCATTTATTTTTCTAAAGAGGAGTGGTTTCTTCATTTTTTTACTCTACATTGAGGATTGGTACATACCTTGAAGACTTGGCACCCGTGTTTTTTCTTACTGCTTGCTAGTGCTGCTTTTTGTCTCTTTTTTCTATCCATCTATTGATGCGCCCCCTGGGGCCGTGGGGTACTCAGTAGTCGGGACAGTTGGTTCTTTTGGGATAGTCACAGTGGCATGACCCGGTCCGTGGCCCAAGGCAGTCAATAAATAAAGAAAAGAGGGGAATAAAGTTTTGGGGATAAAGTTTTGTGACGCCACCCGTGGTATGCGGCTATAGATGGCTGCCACTGCTGTTCAGATCCACTGGGGCCGTGGTCGGTTCTATTGGGGTAGTCACGGTGGTGTGACCCGGTCCGTGGCCGCCGCTGCTGTTCAGATCCACTGGGGCCATTGGTGACGCAGCAGAGTTGGTTCAGCTCTCCACGGGTAGAGCTAGGCCCCAGGGCAATTAAATAGGTGATTTTAGATGTTGTTGGTGTAGTGCAAGGCAGGTGACGCAGTAATTGAGTAAAGGACACAGCGGGGTGCAGTCTTCAAATTTTTACTCACAGTTCTTACGGTGCTCCAGGTTACAACTGCTAGCCATGTTATAACAGCCCACCGAGTCCTGTGTCCTCCGGGAAAGTGATCCAGCCAACTCTCGGATAACTTGGGTGCACTTGATCGGGACCCCCTTCTTGTGTACCTTCCCAGGTCGTCTCTCTGCGCTGGCTCTCGCCCTCCTGCCCTGCACCTCACACACAGTGTCCTGAGCCAGTGGCCCCGGGCCTTGTTGGGCAACGTCCCCTCTGTCCCCTTGGTCCTATATGGCCACATTTTCAATGAATGTGTGTGGTTTTGGCTACTGCACTTAGAGATACTGCAACCTCCGGTTTTCTAGCTGACTCTTGCAGTCCTCCACTTGTCTGGGGCCGATCCCCTACTGCGACCTGAACCCTTCACGGTCGGCGTGAACTTGGGCGCACTGGTGGACTCCGCACTTCCCGTGCCCCTAAGATCCTTTCTCTGTCTCTGGAGCCCTTCTCTCTGACTCCCTCGCTCCTCTTGTTCTTTCTCTTACTGGGCCCCCCTGACTGGGCCCTACTCCTCAACGGTCCTCTCTCACTGCACTCTTGCTCCTAGGACCCCTTCTCTCTTCACTCTCCTGTGACAGACTCCCATCACCAACTGCTCTGACTGACTAACTGACTTTCTAGATCTTTATACCCGTCTTTTTATACTCCCTATCATGTGACCCACGTCACCAACTGTCACTCTACGTGGTCCCCTCTACCTTCAGTCCTTCCTTCAGTGCTCCCCTAAACTACTTCCTCCACCCACCTCCTCTACCTAGTTCCCCCCTCCAGACAGGGACAGGGACTGTGCTCTCCCTCAGGAGCAATCTCGCCCTTCCCTACTGGAGTGATGTGGTGTTGAATGTGGGTGTGTGTGGGTCCCGGGTAGTGCTCCCTCCTTACCCGAGAGTGGGGTACCACACCTCTGGCTGAGATGCAGTACCTCTGTGGCGACTGGACCCGCAGGAGTGCCACACTATCTATCTGTCTACCTGTCTAGCTATCTATCTATCTATCTATCTATCTATCTTTCCATATATCTATTATCTATCTATCTATATCTGTATATAAGATTGCTTTATTAGTTGTTTGTAAACTAGCTTTAAATGACAGAGAATTACAGTATGTAAAAGCTGATGTTAAAACACATTGCATATGCATGTCATACGGATGTCATATGGATGCTGGTTGAGAAAAATCGCGTTCTACTCGCATGACACTCGTCTGAGCTCCTATTTATTAAACAGTAAACAATGAACAGCACTCCAATCACACACAGATGGTATTCATGTGCTGTCCATTTTTTCGAAGACAGTTTAATTTGAATGAGTTTGATCGGTAATTCAAATAAAAAAACAGACATGTCCAATTTTTTTTTTTTGGAGGGTGGGCAGCACAGCTCTGTCGGGTATACAAATCAATACGGGGTGGGTATGCAGTTCCCAGGTGCTGCCACTATTTAGTCGATGGAGCTGTGCTGTGGAGCTTCACAACTGAGCAGTTCTGACCGCCGCTGACACCTGGAACAGCACTGTGCTGTTGATGGAATAGTGGCCACGGCCGGGTACTGCACATCCACCCTTATTGATTGATATAGTGGGCGGATCTGCAGTACCCAGCTGTGGCCACTGTACAATTGATGGAGTTGTGCAGCTCTGTAACTGAGCAGTTCTGGCCGCCGGCGACATCAGGAACAGATGATCGGCGGGTGAGTCCGGTGTCACACCCCCACCGATCAGATATTGATGACCTATTCTAAGGATAGGCCATCAATGTTAAAATCCCAGACAACTCCTTTAAAGCTATGTCTATGCAGGGTATTTGAACTTCTGTACATTGAAAATGCTCTGATCACTATAAAGACTTGTTCAGCAGACAACTTTGGACCACTTTAGAATAAATAATGGTACAGGGGTATAAAGTTAACCAAGGTCAAAAGTAGTTTGAGCATTAATCGTATTAATTATATTTGCAATTGATTGAATAATTGCAGTTTATGGAGTAATTTACGACTACAATCTCAATCCAAGTGAGACTTGTAATTGTAGCTGTAATAGTTGCCAGAAAGCTTTCATGCTTTGTACACAGATTCCAGGTGCGGGACAGGCGCACACTTGTGAATTGCCGTTATTCTAAGGATAGGACAGTTTAGGCTCATGGTTGTTATACCTTACCCAAAACTGCTGCAATTTATGGGAAAACACAAGGGTTGTATGAACCCAGCCTTACAAAAATGCAGTAACTTGGTTTCGTTGAATCAAGAAGATGGAAGAATCAAGAAGATTCATAGAATCAAGAGGATGGAAGATGACATTATGTTCTTCTCTAAATCGTGTGCTCATCTGCCAGATGTCTTATATAAGGAACAAATAAGATCACCACTACCATCATTTATACAATGAGCCTCAGGTGTGCAAATATCATAACTGAGTTCATACGTCCTTAAATAAAAATTTCCTGCACTCACTATTCATCTTATAGCAAATACATAGTCCCCATCGTCAGGGGATGATAACGCACATAGCTGGGAGGTGAAAAGCAGCGTCTATGAAAATGAATTTGTGATACTATTTTTCACTTACAATATTTCGAGCAATACTTGTGACCTTGATGACATGTTACATTAGACTTTTCCTTAGCCTCTTTCATATAAGAAACTTGGTTTGCAGCTATACACATATCAACATCACATTCTGAAATTAATTGTACATTCTTATAGCAACTCTTATAGATTATATGCTTGGCTTATATACTATGATTAAAACTAATCCAGATCTTTGAGTCATTGCCAGACAGAAAAACGAGCCCTGGAGAATAGCAGAAAGCTTTACATCTATAAATATAACAAGTCTAGGCGTAGAATCAGTTATAAACCACACTCTGACTTCTTGCTCTTTTTCCTACTTGCAATGACCCTTTTAGAGAAGCCACTTTACTGATACAATGAGACTGTTAAAATAATGTGCAGTTCATCTGCTGATTTATAGCCATGTCTTAATGCATGAAGCTCAACCACAAATAGTGTCTACAACTCTGTCCATCCTTTATGATAACACAACGCTCAGACGGCCCGGGCAGAATGCCAGGGAAGATTTGATTAAACTTATCATTCTTGTTCTTGCATTAAATTAAATAGAATATACGACCCAATTCCCAAAAAATAGTATTCATTGTATAGGGAAAAAGACTGTCTCTCCGGAAGAGGCCTGGCATTTTTTCAGGGCAAAGATTCAGTTTCGTGCCCCAACTCACAAAGTGATACGTACAAAACTTTGTTGGGAGATCAAGTCATTTATGCTGTCATAAAAATTATCATTATCGCCATATTATCAATCAGTTTCCAGCCCATGTAAACAGACCAGTAAACAAGCGCCGATTCACTCATGTATAGTGGATCAGGGCTAGCTAATGTACCAAAATTGTCCCATCTAAACAGATCTTAACCCCTATCTGACGTGGAGTGTAATAGTACACCCCACGTCAGATTTCCCTGTTTGGTGCGGGCTCCGATGCAGAGCCCGCACCTTTCCGGGCACATGTCAGCTGATCCATACAACTGACATGTGCCCGCAACAGCTGCAGATGGAATCGCGATCCACCCGTGGCTTTTAACCAGTTAAATGCCGCTGTCAATCTCTACATTGACTTTGTCACATGATTGCAGGTCGCCGATGGGTTGGCATGGCAACCCGAGGTCTGCAGGAGGTCCCTGTGGTTGTCATTGCCAGATTGCTATGAGCGCTGTCCAGTGGTCGGCGCTCATAGCAAGTGAACACACAGGAGATCTGATCATTGCCTGTGTACAGCAGAGGTGATCAGGCAAGTGCTGCTTCTAGTCTCCCATGGAGACCATTGAAGCAAGCAAAAAGTTAAAATAAAAATGTTTTTAAAAATATAACTCGGTGTTCGAGTTGTTCGACGAACCCGAACGATTTGCAAAAAATTCGTCTGTTCGAGGTTATGTTCCATAACTGTTCGTGCACCAAAAGCGTGTCCTGCATGTCTGGAGCTATTTAGAGCACCAATCATGCAGGGATTGTCTGCCACTCACTGTAATGCCACAGCCATGGTGGTTGTGGCATTACAGTGGTAGCCCAAATCGATGGGAACAGTGCTCACAGTGAAACATGAAAAGCCGGCAATTCAGCAGCGGCATACACCGGTACCCGACAATTTAGAACAGAAAGAATAGAGTATCACACATAGATTAGATAGATAGAAACATGTCAGTCACACATATAAGAAGTACTGTGTCAGTGTTGGTTACTGTACTTGTCATTTAGTGTAAAGGATTTATTAAAAAAAATAATAGTGCTCTCATGCACCGTCTCTTGGCATTTCAGCAGCCGTACCCGACAATTTAGAATAGAAGGAATAGAGAATCACACATAGATTAGATATATAGAAACATGTCAGTCACATATATATGAAGTACAGTGACAGTGTTGATTACTGTACTTGTAATTTAGTGTTAAAATAAAGGATTTATTTAAAAAAAAATTGGCGTGGGGTTCCCCATAATTTTAGGCTCTAGCGGAGGTTAAGCAGACGGCTGGGGCAGATGTTTGAAGCCTGGGAAGGGGGTAATACCCACGGAGCTTCCCAGGCTTCTAATATCAGCCCCCATCTGAATACCTAGCCTTTACTAGCTATTAAAATGGGGGACCCCCCAAAAAAATGACGTGGGGTCCCCCCTATTTTAATAGCTAGCAAAGGCTAGGCAGACAGCTGGAGGCTGATATTAATAGCCCAGGAAGGGTGCCATGTATATTGGCCCCCTCCCAGACTCAAAACACCAGCCGTCAGCCGCCCCAGAAATGGCGCATCCATAGGATGCGCCAATTCTGGCATTTAGCCTCGCTCTTCCCACTGCCCTGTAGCGGTGGCAGTGGGGTAATAGGGCTGGGGTTGATGTCAGCTTATAATGCCAGCTGACATCAAGCCCAGGTTAGTAATGGAGAGGCGTCTATAAGACACCCCCATTACTAACCCCATAGTCAAAGTTAAAAAAAAAACACAAACACCCAGAATAAAGTCCTTTAATTGAAATAAAGACACAATTCTTTATTGTTCTAAATTAAACCATACTTACCATCACGCCCATTCCAGCAGAAGCCAATGTCTTCTGCAATAAAAATAAAATAATAAAGCAACATCATCCTTACCTTTCCATGGTTCCCACGACGGCTTCAGCTCTGCTACATTCACATAACAGGCTGGATCGCAGCAGAACGCTGCCATCCAGCTTGCCGTGCCGCACACACTGAGAAGCGCAGGCATGCTTGCGCTCCTCAGTGTCTTGCTGTGACGGCATAAAGATGAGCCGAGTTCATGTCCAATGAACTCGGCTCACCCCAGGCACGTCACTGACAGCGTGGGAAAATTCTCCTGCACTCAGCGCTTCAGCGTGAGAATTCTCCCACACTGTCAGTGACGTGCATGAGGTGACCTGAGATCATTGGACATGAACTCACCTCATGCACGTCACTGACAGCGTGGGAAAATTCTATGGATGCGCCATTTCTGGGACGGCTGACGGCTGGTGTTTCTACCCTGGGAGGGGGCCAATATTCATGGCACCCTTCCTGGGCTATTAATATCAGCCCCCAGCTGTCTGCCTAGCCTTTGCTAGCTATTAAAATAGGGGGGACCCCACGTCATTTTTTGGGGGGGGTCCCCCATTTTAACAGCTAGTAAAGGTTAGGTATTCAGCTTGGGGCTGATATTAGTAGCCTGGGAAGCTCCATGGGTATTACCCCCTTCCCAGGCTTCAAACATCTGCCCCAGCAGTCTGCTTAACCTCCGCTAGAGACTAAAATTACGGGGAACCCCACGCCAATTTTTTTTTTTAATAAATCCTTTATTTTAACACTAAATGACAAGTACAGTAACCAACACTATCACTGTACTTCTTATATATGTGACTGACATGTTTCTATCTATCTAATCTATGTGTGATGCTCTCTTTCTGTTCTAAATTGCCGGGTACCGATGCTGAATTGCCGGCCGGCTTTTTTAAAGAAACGGTGCATGAAAACACTAATATTTTTTAAAATAAATCCTTTACACTAAATGTCAAGTACAGTAAGCAACACTGTCACTGTACTTATTATATATGTGACTGACATGTTTCTATCTATCTAATCTATGTGTGAGGCTCTATTCTTTCTGTTCTAAATTGTCGGTACCGCTGCTGAATTGCCGGCCTGCTTTTTTAAAGAGACGGTGCATGAAAACACTAATATTTTTTTTAATAAATCCTTTACACTAAATGACAAGTGCAGTAACCAACACTGTCACTGTACTTCTTATATATGTGACTGACATGTTTCTATCTATCTAATCTATGTGTGATGCTCTATTCCTTCTTGTCTAAATTGTCGGGTACCGGTGTATGCCGCTGCTGAATTGCCAGCCGACTTTTTTAAAGAGAGCGTCTTCTGAGCAGTTTGTCAGCTTTTGGACACCTTTGAAGGTGTTTTCTATGTGTTTCTATGTGTTTTTGATTGCCTGCCATTGGTTTTAACGGTGTTCGACGGTGTTCTAAGGTGTTCGACGAACAGTTCGACGAACAGTTCCTCGAACATCCCGGTGTTCGACGAACCGAACCGAACCCGAACACTACGGGGGTGGCTCAACACTAGTTATGATTAGTGATGAGCGAGCCTGGTCGCCACTGCTCGGTACTTGCCCGAGCATCACTGTGCTCGACATGCTCGGCACTCGGTGAGTATTTCCTGGTTGCTCGAGCGGGAGCTTGGGTCCCCGCCCTGCATGTTTGGCGCTCTTTAGAGAGCCAATGAGACATGCAGGGATTGCTTGCCATGCACTGTAATGCTGTAGCCATGTTGGTTGTGGCATTACAGTGATTGGCTGGCCGCATAGCATCATCAGGTCTATATAAGACCTGGTGACGCTAGGGTCGTCACAGTCTAACCCGGAAACAGGCAGAGTAGGGGGAGATGCTGTTGAGCTAGGGACAGAATTGGCGGTGAAATAGATATAGGTATTCTACAGTAAGATATATATCCTTCTGAACTAACAGTCCTTCTGAGGACTAATCTCGCTGCATATATTCAGTGGTGAAGGTAATAGCAGGAGTTAGGCAGGGAGAGTTTGTGGCAGTGTATACAGCACAAGAGGGCCCATTGCACTTTCTGTCTGATCCTGCTGTTACAGATATCCTTAGACATAGCCCCAGATATCGGGCCAGGGCTAATTTTTTTTTTCATCTTAATCCTGATTATTTGCTTAAAAAGAAATCCAGAGTACACCGTTTTACTGCTTCATTTGTTCGTTAGCACTGCAGAATACAGCCAGATCTTTTCCATCATCAGACGTGATCCCATATTACAGCGATAAAAATCCACAAATTTGTAGTGAACGTGGAAAATATTGTCCTCCATTTAGAGTTTGTAGCAGTGTGTCAGTGAAGCTATTCACCTGTGGTCGCTGTGACAATTAGGAAACTACAGGGCCGCTATTAAAAACCGTGGCTGTCCGTCAGATGTATCACATGTAACTGCAGTACAAATCCAGCCATTTCTGTCCTCCATTTAGAGTTTGTAGCAGTGTGTCAGTGAAGCTATTCACACGTGGTCGCTGTGACAAATAGGAAACTACAGGGCTGCTATTTAAAACCATGGGTGTCCGTCAGATGTATCACGTACAACTGCGGTACAAATCCAGCTATTTGTAGTGAATGTGGAAAATATGGAATGTGGAAAATATTGTCCTCCATTTACAGTTTGTAGCAGTGTGTCAGTGTACACTATTTTACTGCTCCATTTGCTTGTTCGCAGAATACAGCCAGATTTTTTTAATTTTATTCACATTACTGTATTGTGCAAGCAGAGAAACTTTTTTCAATGATCAGACGTGATCAGTATGACTGCCGTAATAATACAGAAATTTTATTGAGTGTGCCAAATATTCCACTCCTTTTAAAGTCAGCCAGCTGTGTTTTGTTGAACCAATTGATACTTGGTCGCTGACAAATACCATACTATTAGGTGACTGCCTGAAACTGTGGCCACCAGATGTTATCCCATATGACTGCCCTAATAATCCAGCAATTTTTGTGAGCGTGTCAAATATTTCAATCCATTTAAAGTATTGCAGTTGTGGGTTCAAACCTATTCACAGTTGGTCACTGACAAATAGCATATCTGTGAACAATGTTGTCAGAGTATTACGCCACTTTTATGGACTGACAAAAAAAACCTACAAAAAGCAAGATAGAATGGAAAAAATGTTAAGAAACATTTTCCCAAGGTAATGACTTGTATATAAGAAATACAAAAAGAAAAAAGTTATCAACTGTGGAAGACATTTATGCGACCACAATGAACACTCATCTGGAGCTGATGATACCACCTAGCAGCACCTATCCCTATTGTAAATGAATCTAACAGCATTATCGATAGGTAATAGAATAGATTTCATTTTTTTTTGGGCAGCACTAGCAGCACGCAGTATAAGGCAATAATACCTGGCTGGATTGGTGTAATATGCTATCCATACTGCAATACCCCACCCGTAAATTAACTTCAGATAAGACAGTTAATATTCTAGAATATAGAATCTATTTGAATTGTCCTTCCCATTAAAGAGTGGGTTTCCTATACTGTTATTGCATACACAGCAATTTCAAGGGCTGCCAAAAATTAGGATTCACTCCAATACTCATTTGAAGAGACATAAATAAATAAATAAATAAATAAAAACACAGTAGGATCTTTCTTTAGTATAAAAACCAGACTCGCCAATGTAACCTCAATGTAATCACATTGTTCAGCTCCTGCACCTCCTCCTCCTCCTCCTGTTCGGCCTCCATCTCCGAAATGACCACATCAATCACAAGCTGGAAGCACTGCAGCACTGCCTTGGCCAAGCAGCAACAGGCTGTGCTGAAGATAATATGCTTAATGCTTAGGTGACAAACCGCACACCGCTGCAGAGTTGTTGAAAGCTGTAGCACAGCAGGCAGATCTGTGACTCTCACCGCTGAACATACTGCCAGGCATGGTCATGTATGACAATGGCCGGAACCTGGTGGCAGAGAAATGACAGCCGGAGTAGATATGATTTCCCTCTATGCCAGTCCTTTCACCGAGCTAAAGTATATAGCTGTGGTGAAATACAACTCTCATCGAGAAGCAGTGTCAGACTGCAGTACATTGAGCCCACCAGAGGAGCCTCATAGCCACTGCAAAATTTGCGCTATGATGAACTCTCCTGATGGAGAAACCAGGGCCCACCGGAGTATTCTCTGGTGGGTCCGTCCAACCCTGCCGAGAAGCAGCCCTGGCTAAGAAATGTCTGTGTGAAGGTTCCCGGACATTCTATGGCTGCTTTTTTACTGAAGGGGAAACCCACGTAAAAACTGGGAGAACATACAAAATCCTTGCAGATGTTGTCCTTGGTGGGATTTGAACCCAGGACCCCAGTGCTGCAAGGCTTCAGTGCTAACCACTGAGCCACTGTGCTGCCCTCACTGTTCTCCCTTTGATATCTAACATGCTGGAGAAACTTGCACCTATTGCCACTCAGTATCTTCAGCTCCTTTGTGAGAAACGAATGTATTTGGGCAGCCCTCAGTCTACCAAATAAAATTCCTGAGAAGGAAATTGTGGATGGCTTTGCAACTGGTACTGGGGTCACTGCTAATACCATGCCATCATGCCATAATTCACTGGAAATATTCCAGGCTGGTTTAAACCAAGCTGATTCCCACAGAAAAGTACCAGAAGCAAGCTAAGGAGATGGTGGCCTCTATCATCATCATGACCTGCAAGGTTTGCATTATTAACTCTCCTGAAGGAGAAGCCAGGGCCCACAGGATGAGTCTCCGGTTCTCTGGTGGGCCCGTCCAACCCTGCCGAGAAGCAGCCCTGGCTAAGAAAAGGCTGTGGGAAGGTTCCCGGACACTCTATGACTGCTTTTTTTACTGTGGTCTGGCTCCAGCAATCTATAAGATTGCAATCTATAAAATCCTTTCACTGACTCTCCATTGCCAAGAGACTCCAGTTCAAAACCCTAACCATGACATGCAAAGCCATCCACAACCTGTCTTCTCCATATATCTGTGACCTAGTCTCCCAGTACATACCTGCACGCAACCTCCGATCTTCACAAGATCTCCTTCTCTACTCCCGTCTTTTCACCTCTTCCCACAATCGCATACAAGATTTCTCCCGTGCATCCCCCCTACTCTTGAACTCTGTACCCCAACATATCAGACTCTCGCCTACTGTTGAAACTTTTAAAAGGAAGCCGAAGACCCACCTCTTCCGACAAGCCTACAACCTGCAGTAACCCTCGCTCCACCATACCACTGCACGACCAGCTGTATCCTCACCTACTGTATCCTCACCCATCCCTTATAGACTGTTCGTGCGCCCTCACGGGCAGGGTCCTCTCTCCTCTTGTACCAGTCAGTGACCTCTTTTCACATGTAAAGCGCCATGGAATAAATGGGCTATAATAATAATTATACCACTTGTACTCTGGGTCAATTGATGGCACTTTCCTGGTGTCTGCTCCTAAATTGATGTGTTTTGGCAGCTTTTGGTCCCATTTGAAGGTGTGTGTGCATTTGATTTTGGCCCCCATTGAATCCAATGGCGTTCGGCAATGTTCAGCGAATATTTGACAATTACATTGGCGAATATTGCAAAAACGGCGATCGTAATCTGAAACAAATATTGAAATATTAGCTTGTCTCTAATCAGAAACACCCTTAAAAAAATTATGTGGGAGGATGAGGAGAAGGAGGAGGGCGACATAAAATAGAAGAATTCCTGAAGTGTATACCCATGTCTGGGTTTGAAGGGGTGCATGGGAATAGACCCCCCAAAAAATAACCACTGTATTTGAGTTTTCTGTTTGATGCTATCATCTAGTGGCGTTGAGAAATTTGGCCCAATCCAGCCCTTGTTCATTTTGATAAGTCAGCCTGTTAGCATTTTCAGTTGACAGGCGGATGCACCTATCAATTATATCAGTTATAATGCCCCCGGTGGCACTAAAAACCATCTCTGACAAAACGGTAGTAGCCAGGACCTTCAAGGCGTAGAGAGACAGTTCATGCCACGTGTCCAGCTTGGATACCCAACAGTTGTAAAGAATCATTGAGGAATTATGGAGGACGCTGGTACAGTCGCCAAAGTAGTCCTTCAGCATTTTCCAAAACGTTTTCCTTCTTGTCAGAGTACCCCATGTATCAGGGCCTGGGCGCTGGGAGGATCTGAGAAAACTGTCCCAGATCTTTGACAGCGTTCCCCTGCCTCTGCTGCATCTCGTTTGTGTCTCCCTTGCTTGTACTCCTTGGTTGTTCAATGAAATGTCTGTGACCTCTGCCGCCAGCATTGTCAGATGGGAATTTTTTTTTTGTTATAATTCTTCAACAAGAGCCTGAACTTAATATCTCCAAAAATGAACTCCTCCGGTTTCCTCCCTCTACTAAACTACCTATACCTGACTTTGCAATTTCCTTTAGGTGGTGCCACCATAACTCCCAGTCGGCACGGCTGCTGTCTTGGAGTCATATTTGACACATAACTTTCCTTTATTCAACGTGGAAAATCACTCACTCGCTCATGTCACCTGCACCTTAAAAACATCTCCAGAATTCGATCTTTTCTCACCTTTGATACTGCAAGAACTTTTACTGTCACTCTTATTCACTAGTGCAACTTCTCTTCTAATCAGTCTCCCTCTAAACAAACTGTCTCCTATCCAATTCCTTCTGAATGCAGCAGCAAGGATCATATTTCTATCAAGCCGCTTCATCGACGCCTCCACCCTGTGCCAGTCATTGCACTGGTTAGGTCAGACATTCACTACAGAATGCAATAGAAACTCATTTCTCTCACCCACCAAGCTCTCCACAGTTCATCCCTCATTTCTGTGTATCACCCCTCCCGTGCCCTCTGTTCTGCAACTGATCAAAGACTGACATCCTCCTTAATCAGAACCTCACACCTCCGTCTCCAAGAATTCTCTTGTGCCATGCCAGTTTTCTGTAATGCCCAAAATGCGTACAACACAATGGTCACTGTAAAGGCAACAGAACATAAAGTCGGCCATGTGTTCCAGACTGCCAACAGCCAAGACTTCCTTGTTCTCACCAAGAGGACGACAGTCCATGTTCTCTTCCTCCTCCTCCTCATTATCACCCAATCCGCATTGAGATGAGATGAGGCTAGGTTGAGTAGCATTACTCTGTATAGTTCCTTGCTCCGCCTGCAATGCCTCCTCTTTAATTGTGAGAAGCAAGCGTTTCAGTAGACAGAGAAGCGGGATGGTGACACTAACTATGGCGTCATCGCTGCTCACCATCTTGGTGGAGTCCTCAAAGTTTTGGAGGACGGCACAGATGTCAGACATTCATGCCCACTGATCAGCTCTTATTTGCGGAGGCTGACCTGAATGCCGATGGGCGCGTTGAAGCTGGTACTCAACAACTGCTCTCTGCAGCTCAAAATCATTCCAAACATCTGCAACGTTGATTTCCAACGCGAATCCGGGTAGGTTTTGAGAAACCGCTGAACCACTAAGTTGAGCACATGGGCCAGGCATGGTACGTGTGCGAGCTTGCCTAGTTTCAGAGCCGCCACCAAGTTCTCTGATACAGCTTGCAACAACTCTGCAATGGTATGCGGTTTGCTGCCTAAGCATACAGTCCTGCTTATTGTTATTGACACCCATGAAGTTTAAGTACATAATCTGGAATATCTCCTGAAAAAAATGAATCAAGTGATAAAGATGGAGGTTGAAGAGGAGGAGATGGTGCTGGAGCTGTAGAATATGGGGGCAACCCTGGTTGACCCAGGATCCGCAATCCTCTGCTTCGGGAGGACGTATTCCATCCCAGGGTCCCACTGGGTCTCTGCTTCCACAATATTAACACAGTGAAAAGTGTCAGTGAGATGTACCGTCCCTGGCCACATTCACTTGTCCACATGTTTGCAGTTAGGCAGTCCTTCCCACTAAGTGTGCTGGGGAGGGCACAAGTAATGTTCTGGGACCCGTGCTTGTGGAAGGCGGGGACGACACAGGGAGAAATACTGGAGGCTGGGGACCAAGTATGGAAACCCGGTTGCCCCTTGAGGTTGTGGAAAGCTTTCGCCTCCACGAACCTAAAAGGCAACATTTCAAGGGCAAGCAATAGTCAAGAAATGTGGTAGTTCAATATTGCGGCCTGTGGGTGGGTGACTGGCTGCATACTTGTGCTTGCATTCCAAGGACTGGGGTAGGGACAACACTTGGACGGTGATGGTTGCAAGTCTGCAACAGCAGGTGCAGGGCGGGAGACATCTTCGCACGCGCCATGGAGAGAGGCAGTGGTGTCACTCGCAGACACTGTTTCTGGACCTTGGCGTTCGGTTCAGCTAGTCGGGTGTTTTGCTGTCATGTGCCCGAGCATGCTGGTGGTGGTCAGTCTGGTAGTTTTGATGCTCTTGCTGATGCTGGCCTGGCAGATGTTGCAAATGGCCTTTTTGGGGTTATCTAAACAGTCTTTAAAAAAGAAACAGATTCGGGAAGACCTAACAGTTGTACTGGCAACTTCTGTCGTGTTGGTGTTCCATGGAGCGTTTGCCCGCCTTGTGTCTGTGGCCACCACACTGCTTGTTCCTGCCTGTTGTGGTGCTACGCCTCCCTCCCCCTGTGTGCTGCTGTCCTCACTCTGCATGTCCCCATGCCAGGTTGGGTCAGTGACTTCATTGTCCACCGCTTCATCTTTCACTTCCGCACCCTGGTCCTCCTCCTGACTTTCTGTCGATTTTATCTCATCATCATCCACCTTTTGCGACAGTAATTGCACTTTCCCACCGTCACCTTCGGGTGACCATGGCTGCTCAAATCACTACATGCGATCTTCTGTTGCCTTGCTTGAAGCTGGCCGGCTGAGATGCCCGAATCTATCAGTGGAAAAGGGAACAGCTCTTGGAGTCTCTCAATGGAAAAGTGAACAGCTCCTGGACTCTAATCTCTCCTTCAAACCACATATCCAAGCTCTCTCCACTTCCGAGTGGACCGAGCGAGAGGCCAGAATCTATAAATGGAAAGATGAACAAAACAGCTCTCAGGAGTGTCCAAGTGTGGGATCAGTTGTCTCAGGGAACTCGGAATGGTGGGAGGAAGGAGGATCAGGGTGAGGAAGATACCGACTCCAAGTAAAAGAAATCTCCCAGATCCGCACATTCCTCAACCACAAATCTACAAAACACTAGTGCATGCCCTCATCATCTCCTGTCTCGACTACTGCAACCTCCTGCTCTGTTGCCTCCCTTCTAACACTCTCGCATTCCTCCAATCTATCCTAAACTCTGTTGCCAGACTAATCCACCTGTCCCCTCGCTATTCCCTTGCCTCTCCTCTCTGTCAATCCCTTCACTGGCTCCCCATTGCCCAGAGACTCCAGTTCAAAACCCTAACCTTGGCATGCAAAGCCATCTATAACCTGTCTACGCCATACATCTGTGACCTAGCCTCCTGGTACTTACCTGCATGCAAACTCCGATCCTCTCCTTCTCTACTCTCTTCTTATCTCCTCTTCCCACAATCGCATGCAAGATTTCTCCCGTGCATCCCCCCTTCTCTGGAACTCTCTAACCCAACATTTCTGACTCTTGTCTACTGTTGAAATCTTCAAAAGGCACCTGAAGACCCACCTCTTCCGACAAGCGTGCAACCTACAGTAACCCTCGTTCCACCATACCGCTGCATGACCAGTTCTATCCTCGCCTACTGTATCCTCACTCATCCCTTGTAGACCGTGAGCCCTTGCAGGCAGGGTCCTCTCCTCTCCTGCACCAGTCGTTGTCACATTTTTGTTCAAGATTATTGTAATTGTTTTTGCGATGTATTTGTATACCCCTTTTTCACATGTAAAGCGCCATGGAATAAATGGCTCTAGAGTAATAATAATAATGTGGTCCAGACTCATGGCTACTGAGACTGGACCGTGTGGAAGACAGGGTGGTGGTGGTGGTGGCAAACTGACTGGAAGCATTATCTGTCTGCTATCCAGCCAACAACCTTTTCACACTGCTCTGGCTGCAATAGTGATGTTCCGCGGCCCCCTAGAAATTGGTACAGGAAGGTAGTTCAACATGACGTGGGTGTTTGTTGTGCTCCCTCAGCAGGCACAGTTTCATCTTGCCCATGGCCTCGGCCTCTGTGTGCACCATCACCATTACGTCCACTTCCCCGTCCCTTGCCACGAGCCTTGCCAATTTTAAATGGAGTTTAATAAAAATGTCTGTATTATTACCGCAGTAATATAGGATCACATCTGATGACCACAGTTTTAGGCAGTGCCCAGGGAGTCAGAGATGCTTCCAGGGGTCTTCCCCATGCTGTTCTTATGTCTTTTCAGCACTGTATGGATGTGTCTGATCATGTCTTGCACACCACATGGGAAGATAAGGTAGTAAAATGTTAAAATGACTGTGAAAAATATTCAAGATAATCCCATGTCAGTCAATCATGGTGCCCTGTTTGGAGGGGGATTATAGAAATCTTCAATGTACAGTGTAATTCGACACTCCTGCAAGGGAGGGGGCCGAGAGGCAGGGAGTGACTTACCTCACAGCAGCTGTGAGCTGCGTGTGGATCCCCATGTCATGCGGTCTTTTGTGTCAGATATTATAATTCAACACCGCTTTATGGGGATACGATACATCCCAGTGATGCACCAAATATATTTTTGGAAACCCAAGAGAATGGGGAATATCACCCTGGCTTTCAGCACAGTCCAGCGCATAGGGAAAGGGAGATACACGGCACAGCATTGCAGGGGCCGCTAGGGCCCCGGTGCTTGGTATCCATGCGTAGCAGGGGCCTGGCTGGGTCTGATGACATCATAACCGGCTCCCTAGGACCATCCATTAAGGAGGTATAGCCCATTTTAGTTTTTGGGAGTTTTTAGCTGAGAGCGACCAGGGGTGGAGATTTAGGTCCAACCAGGGGGAAGTAAGGGGAGTGACCCAGAGAGGTTAAGAGCTCCAGCAGAAGCAAGCTCAGGGTCTTTTTCCCTGGGTGTTTGCGAGGATACAATGTGTTGGAGAAGTCCTGCAACAAAGAAAGAGGGCCCACAAGCCTCCTATGTGGCAGCACCTCCCTCACAAAGAGGGAGGTGCTGCCTCAGGCCTTTAAACTGACTGGTAAATGACTCTTAATAACTGATTTATATCTTTTGTACCACTACTATTGTGTTTGCATCTCTGACTATTATGTATGTATAACCCTTATGTATATAGTTAATGTCTAGTGTGCCCTTACGGTAATTAAATATATAATTTAACCATGGGCTGCTCTTTTATCTTGATCCACAAACTCTCACGTCTGTTGTTGGGTCCAACAAACACACTACTGGGCTGGTTTCTAGCCCGATATAAGTCCTGTTATAGCTAATAGAAACTGGTGGCAGCTCTCCCAGGCCGACAAGATTCTGCTTTACTGGAGCTAGTGAAAGAGCCTCTCAGCATGTTAGAGGTCTGAGTGAGTGTGGTGCCATGTTAGTGACTGAGTGGGCCACCTCTTCTCACTCCCTGGTGCTGTCCTGTAGCCGTGTGGACAGGGGGTGTCTGTGTAGAACTGTACCAATCTGACCTTACGAGTCCTCGAGGGGGTGCGGAACATCATGTTGGTGCAAAGGGCAGATCTGTATCACGTGATCCATCTGACGTAATAGTGACGTCAGGCGGGTGGCGGGGTGTGGATCCATCACAAGTGGTGGCAGCGGTGGGATTCTGCGGGGTCTCTCTGCTGCCATTTCTTCACATTGGTGGCAGCGGTGGGATTCTGCGGGGTCTCTCTGCTGCCATTTCATCACAATGACATTTACTGAGAAATGTATTTTTCAAGGTTGAAAGCAAGGCTAAAGTGCAAAACCACATCAAAAACGCTACGTGTGAACATAGCCCAAGGTGTGGAGGAACATTTTTGTTTTGTTGATTTATTTTGCCTTCTATACAAGTCAATACCCTGGAAAAGATGTTCCTTAACATTTTTACCAGGAAAATCCATTTTGGTTTCGTTTTTGGATGTTTTATTGTGAGTCCGTGAAAGTGGCGTAGTACTTTGACAACATTGTTCACAGCAGTGACCTAGGAGTCAGAGATGCTTCCAGGGGTCTTCGCCATGCTGTTCCCATGTCATTTGAGCACTGTTCCCATCGATTTCGGAAATTTTTAGGCCCTCTGCAGACCTCGGAAAAATGCTCAAGTTTCCCATAGAATTACATTGGGCTCGTTGCTCGAGTCAAGCACATTTCAATTTGCTTGACTCGAGCAACAAGTACGCGAGCATTTTAGTGCTCGCTCATCACTAGTTATGATTGATGGTAGTTGCCATCTTGGAATCCTGACAGAGTGCAGTAAAGAATTCCTTTTTGCTATATAAAGGTATTTAAAAAAATGTTTAATATTTAAATGTGTATTATTTATTTTACTTATTTATTTTAGTACATTTCTCGGAGAACCCCCTTTAAAGACATGGCACTTTGGATCTTAAACGTGTCCCTATCATCAATGATTCCCTGGCAAGTCTTGTATTCTTTCACCACCAGTTATAGGTCCTTCCTATACATTGCCTCAGCCCCAAACTTTGCCTTTGCTGACTCAGGGTCTCACAAACCCATAGCCATGCCCACTGTAGCAGAACTCTCCTTTCTCTCGGCTCCACTTCCCAGGGCATCAAAGACGATCTAGCCGTGTTTAGGATCAAATCTGCCAGGTCTTTTATTCAGTTGCTACCAAAGGTCTCCTTCTTATCCCACGTAACAAATCTGTGGCCTTATCTTGCTTCAGTCTTTCACTGCACACCAAAACTAACCAGAAAACTTTACCCCTTTCTTGCTTCCAAAACTCCTCTCCACTGCAGGACTGGCTGCTTACTAATCCTTTCCTGCCCAGATTACTTTGCTATAACATTTTCTACTGTAAAACTGCCTAAAAGTAACATTTCTATAATAAAACATGACAGGACTTAGAATTAATATGAAGCAATAGCGGAATATCATGTAGCACATAACAAATCA
The DNA here is from genome assembly GCF_046119375.1 of Phyllobates terribilis. Taxonomy (NCBI): domain Eukaryota; kingdom Metazoa; phylum Chordata; class Amphibia; order Anura; family Dendrobatidae; genus Phyllobates; species Phyllobates terribilis. The sequence goes on from NW_027362761.1 coordinate 882,767,085, forward strand.
AACATTAGGTCATAATTTCACATATTACCAAAGATTGCATTTGCCAGAGAGCTGGTTCACATGTCAGATACGGCTTCCCCACAATGCCATGCAGCCATCACATCAAATTGGCGATACACAGCGCAGGCAACATGTGGCTAAAAGATCCTTTGAGGCAAAATCTGCTTCTTCTAAGGTTGGCTGGTGATGCCGCAAGTGCTGTTAGTAAACAAGGCTTAAAAGTGCCTTAAAAGCTCTGGTTGTGGTGGTTCTGAGTCGTAAGAGCGGGCATCTTGTGTGTGGGAGTTCTTTTGATAATTGCTGCCAGATGAATCTTTGGCAGTCTGCAGGCTCTGCAGGAAGAAATATAGTCATGAACTTCTAGCGTAGCATCGATTAGGAACTGCTCTCCATAAGCAAATGCAGCAACATCACATGTTCATTTGGGAAAAGGAAGCCATCCAGCAATCAGAACAAGCTCCAAGTTGTCCTCCCACCCATTTTCCATACGCAATTGCAAAGGGAGTTGGCAGATCTTGATGATTGGCATGCCCAAGTGTATTCAACATATTAGAAAATTCCTCTGACAACCATTAATAACCTAACTGACAGCATATAGGTGTATTAATTCTACATGTAGGGCTCATACTCAATACTGAATAAATTGAAATGCTTTGAAAATTTTCTTTCTATTTTTTCATCATTTGGATATCACTAGCATGTCTTTTGATCTTGTGATTTCATAATTCTATGACTTTTCCTTCTTGGTCTTGGAATTTCATGGTTGATGAGTGTATTTCTCCAGGAAAAAAGACACTTGCCATAATGCAACAGGATGTGGAGGAAGAACAGGCGAATGAACATGTTTATCACTGCATTGTGGCTATTGAGGACTGATGAGGTCTATGTTACATGCAGCAGAATGTGAAGAAGGGGGAGGAAGAGGAATAAAAGTAGGACGAGCAACAGCAGCAGGGGAATGTGGAGGAGTACATTGAGTTATCCAAAGCACAGGCAGGGGACAAGGCTGACAGTTAAACTGAAAATGACAATGACGACTATATTGACCATGATGAACATCCATTGCAGTGTATTGCGAAAAGTGCACAAACTGGGCCCTCGATCATACTCATGAGCATTGCAAACTGTATGCTTGAATGCTTTTGGGGTGACAAGGTGTGACGACATAGCATTTAATCTTAATTAGGCCAGACTTATATTTTCAGTAGGCCAGTAGACATAGACTAGTGTTCATATGAGTCTGAAAGTTGACTCTTGAATTGATGTTTGTGAATTGTTAAATGGCTGCTTTTTACCTATTATATCAGCTCCTACAGTTTATTGTACTGCTATTCTTGGAGAACAGGGACACAGGATCATTGAACAACTGATGTTTGATAATGTATTGATTACCCATTGTATAAGTCCATGCAGCTTGTTGACCTGCAAAACAGTGAAGATCAAATTATGCAGATTGATTAAATACTCAAACATTGAGAGTTGATCTCATCCCACCTTCCCCTGACCTGTTGATGATGGCGTGAGCCACAGAAGTGGGTATAAAAAGGGATCTATATCCTCCTGCAAGGAGACTCTACAGAACCGTGTCACACTAGGTGAGGGGAGGACCAAGTGTACAACAATGGGAAAAGGGGGAAAGCCCAACAATTAGGGAAAGGAAGAGTGGAGACCCCTAGGCAGATCATACAACACCTTGACTCCTCTACCGTCCCTAAATAGACTCCACACCTATTGCTGAGCAGGATACCTATTACCTAACTGACCCTAGAGCTAGGGCCTAGGTAGAGAGGGAAGGCGTGAGCACTAGTCAGCCCCCACTGCAACTAAAGACAAACAAGGAAAACAGACAATGGGATACACTTAGCTTGAGAAGACACCAGAGAGAATTTGAAAATTCTACAGCCGGATCCAGAACGACTGTCTGTCAAATCTGATACACCCGTGACAAACAACAGCCTGGACACCATGGCTCCATCAAGTGGCACACAGATTTGACATTCTCCAGGATGCCAGCCTAAGGGACCACTGCTATAGCTGATAGAATACAGATCTGCTCCACTGACCATCATTGATCCCATGGAGACATTTGGGCAAGCTAGGTTGGGACCCTCCGGTCACCTGGCTGCATGGAGACGTTCGGAGAAGCCAGGCTGGGACCCTCCAGTAACCTGGCCACGTAACTCAATGGACTGTCAGCTTCGTAAACTTGTCGTTACCTCCTCTCTGTGGGTGCCCGCCAAAAGCGGGGTGACTGTGGTGAGGGTAGTCGGCCCTGAAGCCCTGAAGTTGCAACTGCTCTAATCCCGGCGAGCCAGCGGAAGGGTGAGACTGTAATTTGCATCATCTTGTGTATTTATTGGAACTGCTCTATATGTTATTGTCTGTTGGTGGCTCAATTAAGTATTGGCACGCTGTTTTACCCTAATCCTGTGTTGTCTGAGTAGTATTATGCTGATGGGGAAGGAGTGCGGGCATTAAGTTTGGATGAGCCCTGATCCATACGGTCTTTCTAAAGACAGCCGGGCCAGCGGATGAGAGCACCCACTGACCCTCGTGTCTCGATACAAGGCAAATCGTTATTGACAAGCAAAGGGATGATTGCGCCAAGCTGATTATTGGATAGACATGTTTTTAGAGCCTTGCTATAGAATCAAAATGGAGCTGATTTTTTTTTGTATTTGGAAGAGAGTCCAAATTGGCATATTACTGGAATAAGCTGTGTTCTCTTCTCTGCTCAATGAAGCTTTCATTTGCCCACTGCATGGCTGACCAAATGAACCTTCTTCATTCCCCACAGAGCTAATACTCCCCCTCCTGTGCCAGCAATATGGCTACAAGTAGTATCCAAGGCAGCAGCAATTACAGTATATTTGGCATGATGGACCAGATGTTTTATCTCCCATTGCACCAAGCTGATGCGCTTCAGCAAACAGAGAGACACAGCTGAATAGTCAAGGTCAGTCATACCTAGATGTTTTTTCCATCAGATACCTTGAGCCCCAATACCATGGACTTTTGTTTCAGCAGATTGGACAATTGGTAGGAACTGGCCTAGTTTGCTATGGGTATATTTTCATGTCCTGCCTCCAGTATACTGTCAAAGAAGGTATTAGGCGTAGCCGCTGGCTTTGTCACACTCAAGTGGAACAGGGTATCTTCTGCAAGCCTGGAGAATGTTACATTTGTCAAAATGAATCAGGCAAGAATCATAGCCAACTTTCATTCACCTGTGGCTGATGTCAATGATTAGCTTGGCCCTACCACTTGCCAGCTTGCCTGTACATTGATTTCTACACTGTTCTTCTGCTGTCATTGCAGGTGGCCCAGCCTGGAATGTACTCCCTGTCCATCATGTTATCTATACTATGCTGTTGCTGCCAGGGCTGCCATTGCTATCCCTATACTGCCAAACATCTCCTAGCCTGCCTCATCCTCTTCTATACTGTACAGTTGATGTCACTGCCGCTAAACAATCACACACATTTCCTATGCTTGTCTAGTTTATTCTATAGCTATTTTGTACTGATGCTGGAAAGTGTATCCTTTTCAAGGTCGCTTTAAAAAACAGTTAACCTGTTTCTGCTTCCTAAAAAAAAGGGATAATTTTTGGGCAACTTGTTAAAAAGTCAATATAATTGTACATTCATTTTGGGAATAGCAAACCTGTTGTTGATCCTTAAAAAGGAATACTTTTTCCAGTCCTAGTTGAGGTCACCAATGATGGGCCTGGCTGCACCTTGACAGATTAGAAAAGTGAAATCTGACAGGGTGCAGCCAGGCCCATCAATGGTGACCTTGTGAATTAGGGGCTTGCCCCTCTATGATGCACTGGTAGGGTGGCGGGCATCCCGCCTAATTGAATAGTAGGAGCGTGTAATAGGATGCTGGCTAGGCACGGTGCTACATGTGTGTGACTTGCGCCCTATTGTAAGCTTCATCTGTGTGCAGTTTTAGCGCTAGGCAATCACCCCCTCCATGGAGTGAGAGGCTGAGTGTGGTTGTTCATCAGCATTCTGCACCTGTGTTATCTCCTTCTAACAAAAGGGGGCCGGCTGCGTCCTGGTGTGCATTTTCCTTCACACCTTGGCTGGTAACTACCATTGCCTTTTTGCTATTTACTGATGTTTAAAATCAACCTTATTGTGGTGGATAAAGGCCATACTTGTAGTGCATGAATACTGATGTTGCGGATTTTCTTAACCATTTCTGCACCTAATATGTAAATTAGGTTACTTGCGCTTTTTTGTTTTGCTTTTTGCATTCATTTTTAACGCGTTTTTGACGCTGCAGTTTTTATCTCTTGTTGGTAAGTCGTTTAAAACAAAGCTGCTTTGTTCTTGATACCTCCTGGTATTTGGTTTTGGCAAAACTTTATTGATATAGTCATGTGCGGATTACTTGCACTTTTGATGCCTTTTTGCTGCGGCGGATTTTCCACATCTAATGCAAGTGTTTGGGAAAAATCTGCAGAAAAAACTCAGTGTACCTGCAAGAGAAAATGACATGTTGTGGATTTGAAACAATCAGCACAGGTCAGTAAAAAAAAGCTAAATGGGCACGAGATTTCTATAAATCCCATCCACTTTGCTAGAGCTGTAAGATGCTGCGTGTTTGATGCAGCGAAAATACACAGCGCCAAAAACTGACCAAAAACTCATTGTGGGCACACAGCCTAATGAGTGCCTATTAGTGATGAGCGAGTATGTTCAATTAACCCTTTCGGTGAGTATGCTCGGGCCGAGCTCCGAGTATTTACAGCTGCTCGATGATATGTTTGAATCGCTCCCGTGTGCATGATTTGCAGCTGTTTGACAGCTTTATTACATGTGAGGAATGTGTAAGAAATAGACATTCCTCACATGTAATAAAGCTGGCAAACAGTTACAAATCATGCACACAGGAGTGATTCAAACATATCACCGAGCAGCTATAACTACTCAGTGCTCGGCCCGAGCATACTCGGCGAAAGGGTTAACAGAACATACTCGCTCATCACTAGTGCCTATTCATTTTCATAGGGCTATGAAACAATGCAAATGCTTGGAAGAGATATCTGTGCAGGCATCTTGGTTATAACTCTTGGTATGGTGCCAGCAAATGGCCTGAACTCTGTATTACTTTACATTATTTTTATATGTCCCTGTTTATGATAAAATATTATGTTGCTTCATGTCCATCTATTCCTTTTTGTGCCAATGTGAATTTAGATGAAAACTTGTAGTGTGATGTAAAACAAGTATTATTTTTGTTTGAAAATCAAGCAAGGACTGTAGAAATCCGAATATAATATGTGAACTGCCAAGAAATGTAACAAAAATCTAAACATATGTAAACACATAGGATTTGATATACTGTACTTCCAGGCATGACCAGACACCTAGCATCTGATAATGCCTTCTGCTTTGGTGTTGTTGTTTCTGTATTTAGTGAGTAATACTGTCTCTGACAGTTCATATGTAATCATCATGAGCAAGTATTAAAAATGTATACACATTATTGTATTTTTTTCATAGCAATAAAGGGGAAGCAAAGAAGATATCACTATCGGGGGTGATTCCATCTTTTTGGAATGATGTACGTTGCCGTGGTGATGAAGAAAATATACTTCTTTGTGAAAAAAACATCTGGCAGGGTGGAACGTGTCCACTAAATATAGCAGCTGCGGTGACATGTAGCTTTACGCACAGTAAGTAAACATAGTATATAATCCCTAATTATTGTGAAATGTTCTGGGATTCAATACCTTACGCATTACTGTGATTACTACACGGTTTTAGCCTCTCAGAAGATCTAAAGATGGCAGTGTTTTTTCTAAATGTAACAGTATTTGTAAAAATGTTTAAGGTTAAGTGCACACTTACCGTTTTTGATGATTTTTCGCGGCTGGTAATCAGTCTGCCAGCTATTGCAATGGTTCTTTCTATGCAGCGTTTCCGCAGCGTTTCCCGCCCATTGACTTTAATTGAACCAAAGCAAATCCGCAGGTATATATTTAGAAACATATAATATTTATAGCTGCGGACTTGCTGCGGTTCAATTAAAGTCAATCAGCTGCGGAAACACTGCAGAAATGCTGCGAGTGGTACCCGGGTCGGCTGGGGAGGACTACTACTCCCCTCATCCGACCTCCGCTCCTGCTGATAACAGCGAGAGCGGCAAGGCTGAGGGGAGTAGTAGTCTCCTCAGCCGAGCCAGGACTGCGCGCAGTGTAAAAAAAAAAAGTAAAAATATTCAAAAAAATCACTATCCTTACCTGTCCGGCGCCCCCTGGTGTCCTCCTGGTCCTCGGTCCTCATGATGTCTTCAGCCCAACGGCTGGCGGTACACTGCCGGGAGCGCGCTCGCTCCCAGCAGTGTACGTCGGTGTCCTGCCAGAACCTGCAGTCACGTGAGCTCTTAGTTGAAGATCAGCTGAGAGCTCACGTGACCTCACTTTATGGCACTGGTGCTGCGTGGGAACATTCTCAAAAATGTTCCCACCAGTACAGATGCTGAGGTCACTGGGGCTGATCAGCTGATCTTCAGCTTATGAACACCAGTGACCTCACTTCTGCAGCAGCAATGTACACTGACAGGAGTGATTTTACAACCCTGTCAGTGTACATTGCTGTCTTCCACAGCAGTGACATCAGTGATTGCTAATGAAACTGCCGTAGAAGTGACCTGGATCGCCGAGGGACAATCATGACGGCGGTAATCGTGGACTACGTCATGACGGCGGACAGGTGAGGGATATGGTTGTTTTTTATTTTTCATATTTTTGCAGATTTATCGCATTCAATACTTTCTAGTGGTCAAATTTCTGTTGCGGAGACTAGCGACTCAGCAAGAGAATTTGACATCCTGCGGTCCTGAAAGACGCGCCGCATGTCAGTGTCCATGGGTGATTCGCAGCCTCTGATGCACGCATAGTGGACATGGGATTTCTAGAGATCCCATCCACTGTGCTGTAACATCTGGACGCTGTGGGTTTAACGTTGTATAAACACGCAGCGTCAAACCTGCAGCGGCTCCTGATCGTGGCCACGTACCCAAACTCACCTGCAACATGTCAATTTCTGTATAAGCTGCAGATTTTGACCAACTGAAGTGTCATTATATGCAGTGGATTCACATGTACTGACAACAAAAGTGCGGCATTAGAACACTGCGTTTTGGACGCAGCAAAAATACACTGCATCCAAAGCGCTGCTTATTGCTGTTCGTAGGGACGTAGCGGCTAACGAAACAGCTGTGAGCTATTAATAATAGCCAGGGACCATGTTTGCCTAATGGTACCTTCCTAGGCTAAAAATAGCAGCTCATAGCTGCCCCAGAAATTACATGAATGCGAATGCTAATGAAGATTGGGTACATGGGATTAGTTGACACATAGCTCTTTTGTTTGGTGATGACAAGGTGTCAATCAGACCCTTTCATCACCAAACCTAATTAAAGTAAAGTAAAGAGTTAAATAAACACACAGACACAGAGCAAACACTTAATTTGAAATACAACTGACACATTCTTAAATTAACCAATATACTCACCCCAGTTCTGATGGTAATCCAAGGGTTAAATCAATGTCCCATGTTCCCTTTCAAATAACTTTATTTAGCTTCAAAAAGCATTCATTGATGTACAAAAACGCATTACAAAAGACAAAATCGCGGCAAAACGTGCATTTTTCCACTGCATTTTCCCTGCCAAGGAGATGCAGAAATGCTGCAGAAATTTCTGCTTCAAATCCTGAACATGTGCACATACCCTAAAAGGGAAGCTGTCACCATGAAGAAGCAGTCCAATCTGCAGGCACCATGTTATAGAGCAGGAGGATTGAAGGAGATTAATATATAGTTTTGTGAGGAAAGATTCAGTATATCCCGTGTTTTCATCATTTAATCCTCTGCTCTTTCTGGGGTGTTGTTTCACACTTTTTTGTTAAGTATATAATTCCACTTGTGTTAATTCATAGTTTTGATGCCTTCAGTATGAATGTACAATTTTCATAGTCATGAAAATACAGAAAAATCTTTAAATGAGAAGGTGTGTCCAAACTTTTGGTCTGTTCTGTAGGTGCCAGCTACACACCTCTCCACTGGTTGTTTTTGGTGTTGCAGCTTAGCCCTTCAATGAAGCTGTGCTGCAAAACTAAACTACTAGACACAGCCCAGGAAAAGGTGTGACACTGATTTTAGAAGCAATCATATTTTTTATTCTTGACAAGATGATTTTTTTTAAGGTTGGTGGCCACTAGGGAATTTATTTCAATCAATTTAATTTATTATTTTGTTAGATAGGGAAAGCTATATATTAGAGTTGAGAAAAACGATTTGCAGGACCATAGTCTTGCAGCCTTGTTGACAGTCCATAGCGCCCTGTGAACCTCTTCATAACTTGTGGCATTCCTGACACCTTATCTGATTATTAGTCTTGGTGTGATGTCATGCGTGTGTCATGCAACAATGATGACATCACACCAGGCCTACTAATCACAAAAGGCTTTGGTAATACTGGCATGAAGAAGGAGGTTCACAGGGCTATGGTCATATATGAACTGGCGTGACTGCTAGACCACAGCAGATCTTTTTGTTCAACTAAATTATATACTATGGGCGGCACGGTGGTGCAGTGGTTAGCACTGCAGCCTTGCAGTGCTGGGGTCCTGGGTTCAAATCCCACCATCTGCAAGGAGTTTGTATGTTCTCCCCGTGTTTGCGTGGGTTTCCTCTGGGTTCTCCGGTTTACTCCCACACTCCAAAGACATACTGATAGGGAATCTAGATTGTGAGCCCCAATGGGGACAGTGAATACTTTCTTTTTGCAAACTATGCAGGCCCAGGGCATCCCGACCAGTACTACATTTACCCTTCAATCTGCAAATCTCATTTCTTAAATCTTTTAATATGTATAACTAATACTTACACACCTGAATTGTCATCTTCAAGCACAACATGCAAGCCTCACTAGGAATAATTCTAGGCTTTGTAACATTGGACATTATCTTGTCATTCAGCTCTGGGGTCAACTTACAGTACAAAGTGGAGTGTACCTACAAATAGACAAACCTATAAATGTACACCTCTGTTCTAAATGTATGGAAAGAGTTTTGTCTTTGCTGTGTTGTATTTTTTGTCCAGTAATAGACAACTATTGGTCTCAGAAAGTCTGAAAATAATCTACATTCCGGAAGGAAAAACTATCTCACTAGTGCCACCTATACATGGCTTTCTTGTGAACCTTCTAAGATATTCACCCATAGTGCACAGTAACATGGATACATGAGCTAAGCATTCATATTGCGCTCCTAAAGGGAATCTGTCAACATGACACACTTATTTAAAACAAGTTAGGCTTAAGTTGTCCGTCCTTGTGACAGATTTTCTTTAAGCCGATTAACAAGGGAGGATCTTATAGTGTTTTCCCACAAAGCAATAAAAGGCAATGGATATCCAGTACATGATTTATCTCAATGTGTCTGGTATCTAAACTGTAACCTCCACAACAAGATCATTTCTTAATAAATGGTTGTCAACTCTATGTAAAAAGTAGGAAAGGGAAATGTTGACAAAGCTTTTACCATACACTTAATGAAAGTGTCTACTGTAGTGCGGAAAAGAAGAAAGACAGTTTATTGAGGACATCAACATGATGCTCGTAAACCTTCTTCTCATTTTTGGAAGTTTGTTCTAAAGTAGGTACAACGTTACTCACAAACCATATAGTGCTAATGATTGTGGCATTTGCCCAAACCAGCGGTCAAAATCTAGAATGATGATGAAAACTATTTAATTTATCGATTTACTAAGTGTTTTCGATCAGGTCCTTTCATTAGGCACAACAGCCCACTGAGATAGCTCGTAGACTTAATGTTTCAGATTACAACTATTGATCCTCAGCTATTTTGTGACAAATAAATTGGTCTAGTACTAAAAGAGGTGGTGCACTACAATCTTTATTGTGCACCTCGATTTAAACCACTGAAATAAGTATTTTTCTAAATACATTCTTTTTTCATATTTGCCTTTGAGCAGCGCTATTTCTGCTCACTCAGTGCCAATCAGGTGACCCCCGGCTGCAGCCGTTGCTGGTATCTGGTGATGTCCCACAAGCATGTGCCAATAAAAGCAGAGAAGGAGAGAGGAAAATCTTCTATAGCGTGCTCGATACTGCGCTGTGACATACGATGAAACTCCGCACACAGCCCAGTCAATCAGGGGGAATGGCCTCAGTCTGCATGAGACTGGGTCATGCCTCGGTGATGCAACCTCAACTTCCAGAGTTCGTAAGTTGACGTGACATCACCAGATATCAGTGGAGGCTGCAGCCAGGGGTCACGTGATTGGTACTGAGTGAGCAAAGATAGCATCGCTCAAAGGCAAATATGAAAAAAGAATGTATTTGAAACAATACTTATTTTACTGGTTTAAATCGACGTGCATAATAAAGATTGTAGTGGACCACCTCTTTAATTATGATGAGAGTAGGACAAGAGCTCCTTAGTTAAAATTGTATTGCAAATGACTTTAATTATGTGTAAATGCCTGGTTTATTGTCAGGTATATGAATTATTTTTACTCCATATTTGACTGATGGGAGAGAGAATTTATGGAGAGTCCCCGAGAGTCTAAGAAAAAAACTGTTGAGAATTGTCTTCAGGTATGAGTGTGAAGTCATTCTTTTTCTGTGGGAGGAGAGTGAAGTCTCCATAAGTGAAAACTAGAGAGGACCACAAGAAACGACTGATGAGCTTGAAAAGCTAAGACATTGGGTCACCTGGAGTAAATCAATTTAGACGGTTGTGCCAGGTTCAGATGGCCTTGTTTCATGGTCTGTATATGGACTACAATGTCTGGACCAACCTCAGGTCTTCTGACCTAAACTAACACTTTCATGCATGTATTTGAGGTATTAGTTTAGATTAGGAGATCTGTGGTTAATACGGTTGGTACAGTCATTGTGGTTTTTACACAGACTGTAAAAAATAGCAGCTTGGATCCAGCTTTACCTGGAGAGACAGTTGGGTGTACAAAGTATGGGCCCGATTCATCAAAGATTTTATGCCAGAATTCTGGTGTAAAAGTCTCACATTTGAGGCTGCGATAAAATGTTGTGATTTTTGTCGTTTTCACGCCATTTTCACCCTGTTCTGACAAAGTGAGTTTAGGTAGGGCGGGGTGGGGGGATAGTGATTGCTGCTTGTCAACTTAAATTAGAGTGGTGGCATTAACTGCACCACAAATCTTACTTCAGCAGTGACAGGAGTATGATTTGTGGCTAGGTGCACATAGAGGCACTCTTCACTTGTCACACGATCCTGATTCATTAACAAGCTTGTGCTACTTAATGAATCAGGAGTCTCACATTCCACCTCACTCCCTCATCAAGACTGTCATGAAGTTCGCTGGTCTTAATGAATCGGAGCCTAACAATCGTAAGTAAAGAAGTCACCTTGGCAGTACCCAATAGTTCTGACTGTTCATTTTTTACTCTTTTGAACCTGTTAATTATTGTGTCATTGAGAAATGCTATTCTTCTGTACATCTTGGGAGCAAGAAAAGAAGCCATTTTTATTTGCAATCAACAGAACTGTGTTCCAGACCTGCAAGGTAATATATTCCCACTCCTGGAATCTTACACATTTTATCCCTTTTTGTTCCTTTTAGTTGGGCACTTTTACCTTTTTTTTTCATTGCTAAGTTTAAAAGCCTTTTTCGAGCTATTACGTTTATATATACAATGCAGCTAAACGGTCAAAAAGAATGACACAACCCTGTCAAAAGGCTGAGAAAAAGAAATTCATTCTGTCCCAGTAGGCGATTTTCCTGTGCATCAAACAGATCAATTAAGCCTAGAGAGGGGAATGCAGCTGCGTCCATTACAAGGGCTGCGGCAGTGATCCCATTTATAATTCAAGATCTGTACGTTACAGCCAGAGCGGCAGGTTTGTACCATTAAGTAACTTATCAAAAGATGACAAAAGAGTTCTCATCCTTAAAGTCTGATGTTATGTCTTTTGTAGAATCAAATGGAATCATTACAAGGAGTGCCCTAGCAGCTCCCTGCTGTGCACCTCTCACGTCTACCTACTAGAAGTCTTTGTTCCCTTAAACGATAACAGGATTGAGAAGCAAGTGGTACAAGTTTATAGCTGGAGGATTTCCCCATTATTTTATACGTGTATCAGCCACACAAAGAATAACTCCTTTGAAAAGCTCTGCTTCATTTCACATCGATGTCTTAGTAAGCCAACATACAATATCACAGTTGTGTAGGCTTTCAAAGTGCCTGAAGCCTGCAGCGGGACGCACCAACAAACAAGTCCTTTCATGATATATTCCACTGGCTTTAAAACATATACATGGATAGATGGGAACCTGTGGCTGTCAATCAGTGACCCCTTTCATGTACACAGAGGTACACAGTGCACTCAATCTAGTACAAACCCATGAGTTTAACTTAAGCAGAGTCAACTTCACAAGTCATCAGGAGCTCTATAGAAAAAGCAAAACTGCTCTTCTGTATCAAGACTGGTTGTAGCCAAATATAAAGCCTTGAAAGGAGAAAAAATAAGCTCTTTAGGCTTTTTAGAGTATTTTCACACAGAGGTTTTTTTACATGGATTTTTCTGGCTTAAAGATCCTAGTCCAAAACACATCAAAAGATAGTTTTTTTTCGTCTCTTTTTGGATGTGTTTTTTGAAAAAAATTGTGTAAGGGATAGGACATTTGTTTTTTCATTTGATTGAGTAGTCAAATTTGAAGTGCTAGTATTAGGCAGATGTACCTCAAGAATTGACTTGTTTTTTTTTAGATGTATTGCGAAGGGTATTTGAATTGATTTTTCCTATAGCAAAAAAAAAACACAGCAAAAAAAGGGCAGCAATGTTTACCTGCCCAGATCTCAGAAATAATGCACTACCAGGGTGCAGCAAACCCACAGAAAGATGGCGGCTACACAGGTGCGAAATACTGTTGAGACAATCACTCACAACCTACCATTTCATGGAGGGGGTGACTGCTTAGTATTTGAATTGCACACAAAATGGCTTGTATAGGGAGCTGTTCACACTTAGGTAGTGCACAGTATCCGGCTTATAGCCTATTAGTTACGCCCCTACTATTAGATTCGGCAGGCTGCCCGACACTATTCAAGTGCACCCCATGGGAACAGACACCCCAGTTTACAATGCAAGCACTGATGGGCCTGGCTGGACCCTGGAATACAAAAGTGCAAAAATGCATATATATAATTTATGAGGTATTAGTCGTTATTTTGGCCAAAATACGCCAGCTCGTAACCTGCGTCAAGGGTCCTCATGCTTACAAGTCCCTACGCTAAACACAAAAAGCAAAGCCACACTAAGAAGAATTAAAATTCCCCCAAGATTCAAGAAAAAGCACAGCAAAAAAGGGCAGCAATGTTTACCTGCCCAGATCTCAGGTTGTGAGTTGTTGTCTCATCAGTATTTTGCACCTGTGTAGCCACCATCTTTATGTGGGTTTGCTGCACCCTGGCAGTGCATTAATTCTGAGATCTGGGCAGGCAAACATTGCTGCCCTTTTTAGCTGTGTTTTTTCTTGAATCTTGGGGGAATTTTAATTCTTCTTAGTGTGGCTTTGCTTTTTGTGCCTATAGCAAAAGACTCAGAGCCCAACAGATGCGTCAAGACCAGTGTTGTTCACACCGATCTGGATAAAGAGGCATGCTGGAGTCAGTTACTTCTGACTGATGAAGAGCATCTTCATGAATCAGTAGGATGAGTGGTTTGCACCTCCAAGTGCGTCTTGCCACAAATCATACTTCAGTCATAGCTGGAGTAAGATTTATGGCAAAGAGGCAAGCGTCAATCGTCCTGCTTGGGTCTCGTCCCAGCTTTGTGGCGCAAAATATAGGCTCAGCTCTGAGTTGCGCCTAAATTCTAGGACTTTTCAAAGCTTTAACTCCAGTATTCTGACGTGAAAGCTTTGTTGAATCAGGCCCTCAGTTTAGACATCTCGTTGTTTCTTGATGTGGATTTTGAAGTGGATCTGCTCCAAAATCCACACTGAAAACCTCTTTTAATACTTTTGGAAAATCCTTCCTATTGATTCCAAAGGGAATTTATATTTCTCTTCATACAGATTTATGTGAGTCTTTTTCATTGAGGTTCTGCAAACTACGATGTGGAAAAAAGATTACATGTGGAATCCACACTGAATTTGACAAGCAAAAAATGCATGGATTTCCAACGTAGATTTCTGTCGAAAACTGCATCCACCTCAAACTGACTTCATGTGACCATATCATAAGGGTTTCTTCAAGTGTAGGCACTTCCATGTCAGAAATCTGAGGCTAACACTTCGATTGGATTTGCTGCAGATCTGATGCTGGGTGAGCATATGTGGCCACTGCTGGAGCAGGTATTAGTTCATCGTTTGAGGTGTCGTACCCTGACCGTTACTATATTGCGGACCTATCCATCTGAAACGTCATCAATGCAGTATGTTAGTCCCAGACACACTACTTTAAAGGGTCCTACATTAGGCTATAGATGTACTCTTAGATGAAAAGAAAATTGATCCAGCTTACAGGTATAGCTGGTGAAATCTTCAATATATTATTTCAATTTCATTAAAATATTTGCAGCAAGAAAATATAAGTGTTGTTTTATTTGTTTGTTAAACCACTCCCCCCAGAAAAACAGAGTCCTGCTATATTCCAGACAGGGAAAATTCTGTTAAACCATTTGGGGAAATCTGCTAAGAAGGCAAACGACTGGACACTTAGCTACGTTCCCACAATTAGCTTTTGTAAAATGTACTGAATACATGGCTAACACATTTCTTATGGTGAAAAAAAATTATGTCCTGGAGAATGATAACAGCTACTAGCTGCAACAATGTAGAAACCATAGCGTGACATACTATGTGAAGCATATGCTATTTACAATGTTTGCACATACATTCAAACATTAGCAGTGAATTTTGCACGTGACAATAATTTTTCTCAACCCTATTTTTATTACAATATTTTTTCACATAATTTCTCAAAGTCTACTTTTAGTATTTAATTGTCAATCATATACAATA
Source organism: Phyllobates terribilis (assembly GCF_046119375.1). Taxonomy (NCBI): domain Eukaryota; kingdom Metazoa; phylum Chordata; class Amphibia; order Anura; family Dendrobatidae; genus Phyllobates; species Phyllobates terribilis. Next base: position 882,782,135 of record NW_027362761.1, read on the forward strand.
TTTTTAAGATTTACCATAGTTCACTATAATATATCATATACAATATTCTTAATATTTCATTGACTATTCAATATAATATAGAATATTTTTAATATTTTTTTTACTATTATATCTAATGTATGAACTCAAACTAATTTTGATGTATGATTAATATAACTTGTTTTCTGCAAATTTATTTCAGCAACAGACTCTTTTATACCAGCTCGTCTAGTTGGAGGGAGCTCTCCTTTTGAAGGAAGGGTTGAAGTCTACCATTCTGGCCAATGGGGCACAGTTTGTGATGACCAGTGGGATGATGCTGATGCTGAGGTGGTCTGCAGACAGCTGGGACTCGGGTAAACAGAATTTTTGTTCATGTTGCATTAATTTTCTTGTCTTCTGGGAACAGTTGATCAACTAGTATAGCTTTTTTATAGCTGAGTCCCCTTCCATAAGCCAAAGTGGAGAGCCGCTAATTATCAGATACTTGTGATTGACAGACCTGACCTGATTAACTGGGTTTGTATCTAGTGTTACTTGAAGTGGTTGCCCATTTTTATAAAAGATTGAAGTCTTACTAGCAGCCAGGATCTAGCGTTGCCTCTCCTCTACTCCCCATCAGTCTTTGAGTACATCATATAAACCTATAAACAAAGACCACTGTGGAGCAGTAGAGAGGGGGCGCTAAAGATACAAGGGATTCAACAGGTAAGTAATACTTATTCTTAAAGCATTACCTGCCTGTGTCTCAATTTTTTATGAAAATGGACAACTCCTTTAATTTTACCTGCAGTGGATGCTGGTCTGACTCCATTTTAGAAGGGGGTTCTCTTTTTTAGAAAACTGCTAGTGTGTACTGTACTGTGTACCACTCCAGTCCTGCCAGTCCAGAATATATGGTGCGCAAAAACTGAAAAACATCCAAGTCTTCTACAACCCTAAATGATAAAAAGCTGGGACGCTGTTTGAAAAAAGTACAAAATTTAGAATGCAATGATGTGGAACTCTAATATAGTTGTAATGCGAACGCCCGGACTGACTGGCGTGTGCGTGTTTAGTGGTTCCACTGTGCCATGAACCGGAGAGTGCCTGGAGGGGCGTAACTAAGTATCTGCTCGATCCGACCAAGGTCGCACGACGGCATACGACGCCAGTGCACCAGGGAGGAACCGAGCAGAGGGACCAGGGTCTACTCCAGGTCAGACTCCGGACACGGCTGTTGACCCACACCGGGGAATACAGGAACAGGCAGGCTAGAGCGCAGGCTGGGTAGGGTCCATTACAGACTGGGAGACGAGTTCAGAGCCACAGATGCGGTAATCAAACAGAGTAAAGCGAAACCGCAGACGCGGTAGACAAGGCTGAGCAGAGCAAAACCACAGACACGGTAGACAGGGCTGAGCAGAGCGAAACCGCAGACGCGGTAGACAGGGCTGAGCAGAGCGAAACCGCAGACGCGGTAGACAAGGCTGAGCAGAGCAGAACCGCAGACGCGGTAGACAAGGCTGAGCAGAGCGAAACCGCAGACGCGGTAGACAAGGCTGAGCAGAGCGAAACCGCAGACACGGTAGACAAGGCTGAGCAGAGCAGAACCGCAGACGCGGTAGACAAGGCTGAGCAGAGCGAAACCGCAGACGCGGTAGACAAGGCTGAGCAGAGCGAAACCGCAGACGCGGTAGACAAGGCTGAGCAGAGCGAAACCGCAGACGTGGTAGACAAGGCTGAGCAGAGTGAAACCGCAGACGCGGAAGACAAGGCTGAGCAGAGCAAAACCGCAGACGCGGTAGACAAAGCTGAGCAGAGCGAAACTGCAAATGCGGTGGACAAGGCTGAGCAGAGCAAAACCGCAGACGCGGTGGACAAGGCTGAGCAAAGCAAAACCGCAGACGCGGTGGACAAGACTGAGCAGAGCAAAACCGCAGACGCGGTAGACAAGGCTGAGCAGAGCAAAACCGCAGACGCGGTGGACAGGGCTGAGCAGAGCAAAACCGCAGACGCGGTAGACAAGGCTGAGCAGAGCGAAACCGCAGACGTGGTAGACAAGGCTGAGCAGAGTGAAACCGCAGACGCGGAAGACAAGGCTGAGCAGAGCGAAACCGCAAATGCGGTGGACAAGGCTGAGCAGAGCAAAACCGCAGACGTGGTGGACAAGGCTGAGCAAAGCAAAACCGCAGACCCGGTGGACAAGACTGAGCAGAGCAAAACCACAAACGCGGTAGACAAGGCTGAGCAGAGCAAAACCGCAGACGCGGTGGACAAGGCTGAGCAAAGCAAAACCGCAGACGCGGTGGACAAGACTGAGCAGAGAAAAACCGCAAACGCTGTAGACAAGGCTGAGCAGAGCAAAACCGCAGACGCGGTGGACAAGGCTGAGCAAAGCGAAACCGCAGACGTGGTGGACAAGGCTGAGCAGAGCGAAAACCGCAGATGCGGTGGACAAGGCTGAGCAGAGCGAAACCGCAGACACGGTGGACAAGGCTGAGCAGAGCGAAACCGCAGACGCGGTGGACAAGGCTGAGCAGAGCGAAACCGCAGACGCGGTGGACAAGGCTGAGCAGAGCGAAACCACAGACGCGGTGGACAGGGCTGAGCAGAGCAAAACCGCAGACGCGGTGGACAATGCTGAGCAGAGCGAAACCGCAGACGCGGTGGACAGGGCTCAGGTAAATCGCCGAAAAGGTAAACAAAGACAAAGCAAAGGGGACAGGGCTCTGTTCACACTGAACAGAAAGAAAGGCAGAACCAGATACACACTAGATACTTGCAAAGAAGTATCGAGAGGACTCCAACTCACAAACGGAAGTACAGCGACAACGAGAAGGAGTTAGGTGCAGGTTCAGACAACGCAGGAAAAGGGAAGGGACGGACATAGAGACAAAACAGGTAAAGGTAAGGAAACAGTTCAGACATGAACTGTGACTGCAACAAAATACAGGAACGAGCCAAGGCAAAGCCAAGTGCTGGTTTAGACAAAGCAGGAGAAAGGGAAGGTACAGACATAGAGAGAAACAGGAAGCAGGTTAGGAGACAGTTCAGACAGGAACTGTACTGCAACAAATACAGGAGCGAGTCTGGGTATGCGGCCCCCAGAGGGCAAGACGAACAGGCTAAGAGCGTGTTCAGACTGGTCTGGAAATACAGCCTCCAGGAATGCGGACAGACAACAGGCTAGAGTGCACAGACAGGACACAGTTCAGACACGGGAACTGATACCGATAGGCAGGAAACATAGACAGGACCTGGCTTGTCAGCGACCAGAAGCCAACTGACAGAACAAGATGCTCAGGCATGGATTCCAAGGAGGAGCTGGGTTAAATACCAGGTGACAGACAGCAATAGGCTGAGGACACATCAGGGGAGTGTCAGCAGCAGCTACAAGAAACAGGAAGTTCAGCGGGCGTCGCCCTAAGCAGCAAGAGCTGAGCAAAGCAGACAACATGGAAAGAAGCCAGAGTAGCAGTCTGGACTGGAGATCAAGTGCGCGCTCTTGCACAGTGGGAGATGGACCACTATGCAAGGATGCCGCCAGGTATGTTACAATAGTCATATTTTATTGACAATAGAATATAGAATCAGGGCAGGGACAAGAGGTGACAGCGACATTTACAGTGCACTGGCAGGGTGGGTGCTACTCTATTCTGGCTCCCCTGTGATATGATCATGGGGCACCAATGGGTTGCTGTGACAGCTGTACCTGTTATGACAGTACTCCTGTGAAATCCAGCCCGTGGCTGGCGTTCATAGGAGAATGTAATTTTTGCTAAGTATAGCAATACTATGGTATTACTGTATATAGCACAAGCCATCAAACAATCTCAAGTTCAAGTCCCCTAAAGAGACTAAAAAATAATATAAAAAGTAAAATAAAATATTTGAAAATTAATAAAATAAATAAAACAAATGTCAAAGTTCAAATCACCCTTTTTTGTAAAACAAATTAAGGAATAAAAAAAAATACACATACAGTATTTTTTGGACTATAAGACGCACTCCCGCCCCCCCCAAATTTTTGGGGATTATTGGGCTTATAGACCAAATGTAGCTTACCAGGTGGCTGAGGGCAGCAGGAGTTGGGCGATACTGTGGGTAATGCTGCGGGTCCTGCGCTTGGAGGAAGGGGTGTCCGGAGGTACGACACTGTGGGGCGATGCTACGAGTCCCAGGGTGGTAGGAGGGGGTGTTTGATGGTCCTTGGCGATACTCGGGGGTGCGGGGGCTCCGCCGATATTTTGTGAAAGTCTGGAGCCCTCGCACTTCGAAGTTTCCTATGTTGTGGATTCCGGGAAAATGGCCGCTGGAGGGAGCACCTGCACAGATTGAGATCTCGGCACTGCGATCTCGGCTCCCAAGATCTCGTCTCCCGAGACCTCAATCTGTACAGCCGCTGCCTCCAGCGGCCATTTTCTCAGAGTCCACCACATAGAAAACATACAAGTGTAGGGGCTCCGGACTTTCACATAATGTCGACGGAGCCCCTGCACCGTCGAGGACCGTCAAACACCCCCTCCTACCACCCTGGGACTTGCAGCATCGCCGAGCAGCGTCATATCTCCGGACATCCCCTCCTTCAAACACAGGACCTGCAGTATTGCCCGCAATATCGCCCGACTCCTGCAGCCGAGCATCGATGAGCAGCCCCTTCTTCCAGCTTGGGATGGGACTCGCAGCATCACCCCACAGCGTCGCTCCTCCTAACACCTAATGTGTCCCCACTCCACAACCACCGGCGCCCCTCACCGGTATGCTGAATTCGGACTGTAAGATGGACCCCCATTTAACACATTAAATTGTTTTCCCTATTTTCCTCCTTAAAATTTTGGGTGCATCTTATTGTTTGGTGTGTCTTAGAGTCCGAAAAGTACAGTATGTGGTATCACTAAATTAGTAAAAGTCAGATATATCAAAATCTAAAATAAATTAACCTGATCAGTAGCGAGAAAAAAATCAAAAGGCCAGAATTGCGGTGCTTCAGCCGCCCCAACAGTGCAAAAAAAATGTAGTTAGAGGCGATTAAAACATTGTTTCTACTTCAAAATGGTATCAATAAAAACGTCGGCTATGGGAGCCACACAGATCCATCATCTGAATATGGTGACACCAGAGAATTTTATTTTTTTACAAATTTCTGAATATTTTTTCACCACTTATATAAAAAAAAATCTATGCATTTTGGTATCTTTGTTATCATACTGACCTGAAGAATCATATTTCTAGGTCATTTTTACAATGAAATGAACGCTGTAAATAAAAAAAAATAAAAAAACAATTGTGGAATTATGCTTTTTTGGGTATTTTTCTTTTGTTTTCCAGTATATTGCATGATGAAATGGATAGTGTCATTAAAAAGTACAACTGGTCCTGCAAAAAACAAGCCCTCACATAGCTATGTCAACAGAAAAATAACAAAGTTATGGCTCTTGGAAGAAGGGGAAGAAAAAACGAAGTAGCAAAGATGGAAAATTGCCCAGTCGGGAAGGGTTTAAGTCAGAATAATAACAAAAAAACTCAAAATGTACAAAAAACATTTCTCACATTTAGTGTTGAGCGAGCACTAAAATGCCCGGGTGCTCGAAGCTCGGGCCGAGCTCACCGTGATACTCGGGTGCTCGACCCGAGCAACGAGCCCGATGTTAGTCTATGGGAGACCCGAGCATTTTTGCGGCGGCACCCCCGGCAGTCTGTAGAAAGCCTAAAAAGTGCCCAAAACGATAGTGACAGTGCTCAAATGACATGGGGACAGCATGGGCATCGCCCCAGGAAGCATTTCTGACCCCCAGGTCACTGCTGTCAACAACATGGTCAGAGGTATTAAGCCACTTTTACGGGCTCACGATAAAACGTTCAAAAACTAAACTGAAACTGTTTTCCTGTGAAATATGTTAAGAAACTTCCTTTCCAGGGTAAAGACTTGTGTATAAGGTAAAATAAATAACCAAAACCAAAAATACTCCTCCATACCTTGGGCTATGTTCACAAGTAGCATTTTTTATGCGTTTTTGCACTTTTGTATTGCTTTCAACCGTGACAAATGCATTCACTGTGAAATGTCATTTTAATATTTTACAACCTTATCTGGCCATGTGCTGTGTGACACATGCATACAGTGCTGAAAAGACATGGGAACAGCATGGGGAAGACCACTGGAAGCATCTCTGACACCCAGGTCACTGCCTAAAAGTGTGCCCATCAGAAGTGATCCTTGCCGCATCAGAAGTCCTTGTCCCAGGGCAGTGTTCAGTTGTACCTCCCCCATTCCTTCCAATGCAAGCGCAAGTATGCAGCCTGCCACCCACCCACCCCTAGGCTGCAATACCATACTGCTAGCTTGCACTTGAAATTTTGCCTTTTAGGCACGTGGAGGCGGAATCTGGCCACCACATCATGGCTGCGTCGGCGGCCTGGTATCCATACTCAGTCCCCAGCCGCCCGATGGCCGGGTGTCCACGCTTGGTCTCCAGTCGCCAGGGGGCGGCCGGGTGTCCATACTCGGTCCCCAGCCACCCCTATTTATCCCGGTAACCTTCCCCACACTTTTCTTAGCCTGGCCTGCTTTAGGGCAGCATTGGCTGAGCCCACCAGACAACCAGACTCCTCCGGTGGGCCCTGGCTTCTCCATCAGTGAAGTTGAGAGTGCCAAGGTGAGGAGCATGATGATAATGATAGAAGTTAGCATCTGCTTTGTTTTCTTGGAATGCAAGCGTAAGTGTGCAGCCTGCCACCCACCCACCCCGAGGCTGCAATACCATACTGCTAGCTTGCTTGCACTTGAAATGAGGCCTTTTAGGCTTGTGGAAGCAGACGCCGGCCACCATGTCATGGCTGCGTCGGCGGCCTGGTATCCATACTCAGTCCCCAGCCGTCCGGCGGCTGGGTGTCCACACTCGGTCCCCAGCCGCCCCGCGGCTGGGTGCCCACACACGGTCCCCAGCTGCCAAGGGGCGGCCAGGTGTCCATAAACGGTCCCCAGCCACCCCTATTTGTCCCGGTGCGCCTTATACACAAGCGCACATACCAAAACATTACCTGTGCCCTCCCCAGTGCATTTAGTGGTAAGGACAGCCTAACCACAAACACGTGGACAAGTGAATGTGGCCAGGGATGGCTCATCTCGCTGACGTCTTCACACTGGGTTAATATTGTGGAAGCCGGGACACAGTTGGACACCAGGATGCAACACGTCCTCCAGACATAGAGGATTGCAGGTCATGGGTCAATCATGCTTCAACACAAAGTTCAGAAGGTAGACAGCAGCAGTGGTCGGCCTCCTACACAACGAGTAAATTATTCATGATCATGAGGCCATCCATCTCCTTAGTTTTCTGTTCCTTGTAATGCAAGCGCATGTATGTAGTAGCGGCTAGGCCTGAGGTGGTCAGCGTTTTGGCGCATATCCTACCTCCTCCGAGGATTGCTGGATGTTTTCCTACTACTTTCCCAGTTCTATGACTCCCGTTAAAACAAAGCTTCAGGTGATGAATGATGGATGAGGTGGTGGCAAAGGAAAAAGAGCAGGAGGAACAGGGACCATTCACATCAATATCAGGCCAGTCAACCACACATGTCTTGTAGGATATGTTTCTCTACCAAAAGGAGAGGTTCGGCTACACAGTTATAGGGCATACAGTGAGTGCAATGCCTACCAAAAATTTCGAAGCACGCCAATGCCCCTTGGAAGTGACATGGAGGTCAGAGGGCTTTAACTAAACTGTTTTTTCCATTTATAGCAACTGGGTCTCCTGCACACTGTTGGCCTAAGCAATGAATGGAAGGCTTTCCAAAAATTATGAGGAACTGCAATGCCCCTTGAAACAGACGTGGATTACAGCGTACTAAAAACCTTCCACCCATTATTGGGGAGTGGGTCTCCCTTAGTGTTTGCCTATGCATTGAAAAGAAAAAGCTGACTAAAATTAGGAGGAAATGCAATGCCCGTTGGAAGAGTCATGGAGGCTAGAGGTAATTAAAAACAACATTTCAATGCCCATTGGAAGAGCTGTGGAGTTCAGAGTGGTTTAACAAGACGGTTTTAATGCCCCTTGGAAGAGATGTGGAGGTCACAGAAGCTTAACAAGACCGTTTTAATGCCCCTTGGAATAGTGGTGAAGATCGCAGTGGAATAAAAAGACAATATCAATGTCCCTTGGAAGAATGGTGGAGGTCGCAGTGGAATAAAAAGACAATATCAATGCCCCGTGCAAGAGACGTGGAGGTCACAGTAGCTTAACAAGACGGTTTTAATGCCCCTTGGAAGAGACGTGGAGGTCACAGTAGCTTAACAAGACAGTTTTAATGGCCCTTGGAAGAGTGGTGGAGGTCGCAGTGGAATAAAAAGACAATATCAATGCCCTGTGGAAGAGACGTGGAGGTCACAGCAGCTTAAGAAGACGGTTTTAATGCCCCTTGAAAGAGTGGTGGAGGTCGCAGTGGAATAAAAAGACAATATAAATGCCCCTTGGAAGAGTGGTGGAGGTCGCAGTGGAATAAAAAGACAATATCAATGCCCCGTGGAAGAGACGTGGAGGTCACAGTAGCTTAACAAGACGGTTTTAGTGCCCCTTGGAAGAGTGGTGGAGGTCGCAGTGGAATAAAAAGACAAAATCAATGCCCCGTGGAAGAGACATGGAGGTCACAATACCTTAACAAGACAGTTTTAATGCCCCTTGGAAGAGACGTGGAGGTCACAGTAGCTTAACAAGACGGTTTTAATGCCTCTTGGAAGGGTGGAGGTGGTCGCAGTGCAATAAAAGACAATATCAATGCCCCTTGGAACAGTGGTGGAGGTCGCAGTGGAATAAAAAGACAATATCAATGCCCCTTGGAAGAGTGCTGCAGGTCGCAGTGGAATAAAAAGACAATATCAATGCCCCGTGGAAGAGACGTAGAGGTCACAGTAGCTTAACAAGACAGTTTTAATGCCCCTTGGAAGAGACATGGAGGTCACAGTAGCTTAACAATACGGTTTTAATGCCCTTTGGAAGAGTGGTGGAGGTCGCAGTGGAATAAAAAGACAATATCAATGCCCCGTGGAAGAGACGTGGAGGTCACAGTAGCTTAACAAGACAGTTTTAATGCCCTTTGGAAGAGTGGTGGAGGTTGCAGTGGAATAAAAAGACAATATCAATGCCTCTTGGAAGAGTGGTGGAGGTCGCAGTGGAATAAAAAGACAATATCAATGACCCTTGGAAGAGTGGTGGAGGTCGCAGTGGAATAAAAAGACAATATCAATGACCGTAGAAGAGACGTGGAGGTCACAATAGCTTAACAAGACAGTTTTAATGCCCTTTGGAAGAGTGGTGGAGGTCGCAGTGGAATAAAAAGACAATATCAATGCCCCTTGGAAGAGACGTGGATGTCGCAGTAGCTTAACAAGACGGTTTTAATGCCCCCTGTAAGAGAAGTGGAGGTCACAATAGCTTAACAAGACAGTTTTAATGCCCTTTGGAAGAGTGGTGGAGGTCGCAGTGGAATAAAAAGACAATATCAATGCCCCTTGGAAGAGACGTGGATGTCGCAGTGGAATAAAAAGACAATATCCATGCCCCGTGGAAGAGACGTGAAGGTCACAGTAGCTTAAAAAGACGGTTTTAATGCCCCTTGGAAGAGTGGTGGAGGTCGCAGTGGAATAAAAAGACAATATCAATGCCCCTTGGAAGAGTGGTGGAGGTTGCAGTGGAATAAAAAGACAATATAAATGCCTCTTGGAAGAGTGGTGGAGGTCGCAGTGGAATAAAAAAACAATATCAATGACCCTTGGAAGAGTGGTGGAGGTCGCAGTGGAATAAAAAGACAATATCAATGCCCCGTAGAAGAGACGTGGACGTCACAATAGCTTAACAAGACAGTTTTAATGCCCTTTGGAAGAGTGGTGGAGGTCGCAGTGGAATAAAAAGACAATATCAATGCCCCTTGGAAGAGACGTGGATGTCGCAGTGGAAGAAAAAGACAATATCAATGCCCCGTGGAAGAGACGTGAAGGTCACAGTAGCTTAACAAGATGGTTTTAATGCCCCCTGTAAGAGACGTGGAGGTCACAATAGCTTAACAAGACAGTTTTAATGCCCTTTGGAAGAGTGGTGGAGGTCGCAGTGGAATAAAAAGACAATATCAATGCCCCTTGGAAGAGACTTGGATGTCGCAGTGGAATAAAAAGACAATATCCATGCCCCGTGGAAGAGACGTGAAGGTCACAGTAGCTTAAAAAGACGGTTTTAATGCCCCTTGGAAGAGTGGTGGAGGTCGCAGTGGAATAAAAAGACAATATCAATGCCCCTTGGAAGAGTGGTGGAGGTTGCAGTGGAATAAAAAGACAATATAAATGCCTCTTGGAAGAGTGGTGGAGGTCGCAGTGGAATAAAAAAACAATATCAATGACCCTTGGAAGAGTGGTGGAGGTCGCAGTGGAATAAAACGACAATATCAATGCCCTGTAGAAGAGACATGGAGGTCACAATAGCTTAACAAGACAGTTTTAATGCCCTTTGGAAGAGTGGTGGAGGTTGCAGTGGAATAAAAAGACAATATCAATGCCCCGTGGAAGATATGTGGAGGTCACAGTAGCTTAACAAGACGGTTTTAATGCCCCCTGTAAGAGACGTGGAGGTCACAGTAGCTTAACAAGACGGTTTTAATGCCCCTTGGAAGAGTGGTGGAGGTCGCAGTGGAATAAAAAGACAATATCAATGCCCCGTAGACGAGACGTGGAGGTCACAATAGCTTAACAAGACAGTTTTAATGCCCTTTGGAAGAGTGGTGGAGGTCGCAGTGGAATAAAAAGACAATATCAATGCCCCTTGGAAGAGACGTGGATGTCGCAGTGGAATAAAAAGACAATATCAATGCCCCGTGGAAGAGACGTGAAGGTCACAGTAGCTTAAAAAGACGGTTTTAATGCCCCTTGGAAGAGTGGTGGAGGTCGCAGTGGAATAAAAAGACAATATCATTGCCCCTTGGAAGAGTGGTGGAGGTCGCAGTGGAATAAAAAGACAATATCAATGACCCTTGGAAGAGTGGTGGAGGTCGCAGTGGAATAAAAAGACAATATAAATGCCCCGTGGAAGAGATGTGGAGGTCACAGTAGCTTAACAAGACGGGTTTAATGCCCTTTGCAAAAGTGGTGGAGGTCGCAGTGGAATAAAAAGACAATATCAATGCCCCATGGAAGAGACGTGGAGGTCACAGTAGCTTAACAAGACGATTTTAATGCCCCTTACAAGAGCCATGCAGTACAGCATATTAAAAACATTATTCCCATTATGGGGGAGTGGGTCTCCCATAGTCTTTGCCTATGCCTTCCAAGCAAAAGCTGCCAAAAATTAGGACGGAGAAACTTGCAATGCCCCGTACAAGAGCCATGCAGTACAGCATATTAAAAACATTATTCCCATTATGGGGGAGTGGGTCTCCCATAGTCTTTGCCTATGCCTTCCAAGCAAAAGCTGCCAAAAATTAGGACGGAGGAACTTGCAATGCTGGCAACATGGACCACGGTCACCCTGGTGGTATAGTGGTAGTGGAGGTTAAGGATAAGCAGAAGAGCAAAAAACAGCCGAAATGAGGAAGCGTATACCCATGTGTGGGTGTGAATCGGTGCATGGGAATACACCTCCCGAAACAACACAGTGGATTTGACTTTATGTTACTCTGCTGTCATTTGGTGGTGATGAGAAGTCTGGCCCAATCCAGCCCTTGTTCATTTTGATAAGGGTCAGCTTGTCAGCATTGTCAGTTGACAGTTGAGTGTGCTTATCAGTTATAATTCCCCCAGCGGCACTAAAAACACGCTCCGATAACACGCTAGCGGCAGGGCAGGCCAGGACCCCCAAGGCGTACAGAGTGAGTTCATTCCAAGTGTCCAGCTTGGATACTCAATAATTAAAAGGCACAGAGGAATCATGGAGGACGCTGGTACAGTCGGCAAGGTACTCCCTCACCATCTTTTGAAACTTTCCACTCCTTGTGAGAGTACCCCACGCCTCAGGGCCTGTAAGCTAGGTGGGTCTCAGAAAACTGTCCCAGAACGTTGACAGTGTTCCCCTGCCTCTACTGGATTGGAGTTGCGTCTCTCTTGCCTGTACGCCTTGGTTGGCCAACGAGCTGTGACCTCTGCCGCTAGCGTGTTCAGATGGGAATTTTTTTTAACAGTTCGGCAGCAAGGGCCTTCTGGTACTGCCCCATTTTTGTAGACCTCTCCACCTCAGGAATAAGAGAGTGAAAGTTCTCCTTGTAGCGGGGGTCTAAAAGTGTCACCAACCAGTAATGACTGTCACCCAACATTTTGACAACGCGAGGGTCACGATTAAGTCAGCGTAACATAAAGTCAGCCATGCGTGCCAGACTGGTAACAGGCAAGACTTCCGTGTCCTCACCAAGATGACAACTGACCATGTTCTTCTCCTCCTCCCCCCCCCCCTGTCCTCAGGCCACCCACGCTGAACCGACGGTATGACAGTTGTACAGGTACTACCATATACAGCGCATGATACCAGCTCCTGTTCTTCCTCCTCCTCTCCCTCATTGTCCCCCAATGCACGTTGGGATGAGATGAGCCTGGGCTGTGTGTAATCAACCGCTACAGCTTCTTGATCCATCTCATCATACTCTGGCTGCAATGCCTCCTCTTTAATTCTCTGCAGAGAGCGTTGCAAAAGACAGACAAGTGGGATGCTGACGCTAATGACGGCGTCATCGCCATTCACCATCTTGGTGGACTCCTCAAAGTTTGTCAGGATGGTACATATGTCAGACATCCAGGTCCACTCCTGAGGTCTTATGTGTGGAGTCTGACCTGAATATCGACGGCCTTGTTGCAGCTGGTACTCCACAACTGCTCTCTTCTGCTCACAAATCCTTTGCAACATGTGGAGGGTAGAGTTGCAACGTGTGGGGACATCACACACCAGTCGGTGTGATGGAAGCTGCAAACGCTGCTGCAACACAGTAAGGGCGGTGGAAGCTGTAGCCGACTTGCGAAAATGAGCTGACAGGCGGCGTACTTTGACGAGCAGATCTGGGAACTCAGGGTATGATTTAAGAAACCGCTGAACCACGAGGTTAAGCACATGAGCCAGACATGGTACGTGTGTGATCTCGCTTCGCCTCAGAGCCGCCACCAGGTAACGGCCATTGTCACACATAACCATACCTGGATGTAGGTTCAGCGCAGCGGTCTCAGCCACAGATCTGCCTGCTCTTTCACAGCTGTCCACAACTCACAAGCAGTGTGAGGTTTATCACCTAAGCTTATGAGTTTCAGCACAGCCTGTTGCCGCTTGGCTGAGGCAGTACTGCAGTGCTTCCAGCTTGTAACTGATGTGGTGATATCTGAGATGGAGGCTGAACATGAGGAGGAGGATGATGCGCAGGAGCTGTACACTGTGGGGGCATCTCTGACTGACATAGGGCCCACAATCTCGGTGTGGGGAGGATGTGTTCCGTCCCAAGGACCGACTGGGTCCCGGCTTCCACTATGTTTACCCAGTGTGCCGTCAGGGAGATGTACTGTCCCTGGCCACAAGCACTTGTCCACATGTCCGTTGTCAGGTGGACTCTCCCAGTAACTGCGTTGTTGAGGGCACGGCAGATGTTTTGGGACACGTGCTTGTGTAGTGCGGGAATGGCACACCGGGCAAAATAGTGTTGTCTGGGGACCGAGTACCGAGGGACGGCCACCGCCATAAGGTTGCGGAAGGATTCCATCTCCACCAGCCTAAAAGACAGCATTTCCAACACAAGCAGTCGTGAAATGTGCGAATTTAGGACTGTGGCTTGTGGGGCGTTGGCTGCGAATTTGCGCTTTCGTTCAAAGGTCTGGGATATGGACAATTGAACGCTGCGGTGGGACGTGGACGTTGATGCTGTTTCTTGAGAAACTGCCATAATAAGTGAAGACTGAGAGGAGGGGGCATCTTTGAATACAGTATGGACAGGGGATTGCCTTGCACGCACAACAGGGGGTTCTCTTATACGCACAACAGCGGAAAAAGCAGTGGTGACACCCGCTGACACTGGTCATGGACCCTGGGGTTCGCCCCACAAAGTCGGGTGCTTTGCTGCCATGTGCCTGATCATGCTGGTGGTGGTCAGGCTGGTAGTTTTGTCACCCCTGCTGATGCTGGTCTGGCAGGTGGTACAAATGGCCTTTTTGGGGTTATCAGCAGAGTCTTTAAAAAAATTCCAGACTCTGGAAGACCTACTGGTTGTACTGGCAACGTCCCTCGTGTTGGTGTTACGGGGAACGGTTGCCCACCTTCTGTCTGTGGCCACCACACTGCTTCTTCCTGCCTGTTGGGGTACTCTGCCTCCCTCCCCCTGTGTGCTGCTGGCCTCGCTCTGCGTGTCCTCCTGCCACTTTGTGTCAGTTACTAGATCATCCACCACCTCCTCCTCTTCCACTTCTGCACCACGGTCCTCCTCCTCACTTTGTGGCAATTGTGTCTCGTCATTGTCCACCTCTTGTGACAAATTGCCATCGTCGCCTTCCTGTGGCCGTGGCTGTTCAAATATTTGGCCATCGCTACATGGGATCTCCTCTTCCACCACTTCAGGCGGAGCAGGCGAGGGGCCCAAATATGGAAATGGATCAGTGAACAGCTCTTCCGAGTGTCCAACTGTGGGATCAGTTGCTGTCTGACGACACTCGGCATGGTGGGAGGAAGTAGCATCAGGGTGAGGAGGAGTATGCGGTCGAGACTCACGGCTACTAACACTTGACCATGTGGAAGACAGACCGGAGGTGGTGGTGCCCAGGTGACTGGAAGTATTATCTGCTATCCAAGTAATATCCTGTTCACACTGATCAGTTCTCAATAGTAGTCTTGTGTGCTTCCCTAGTAATTCGGTCAAGAACTGGGAGCGAGAAGATGTGGCTGTTGGTTGTTGCACATTTTCACCTTGGCCACGGCCCCGTCGTCTACACACACCATCACCAGAACGTCCAGTTCCACATCCCTTGCCACGCACCTTGCCCATTGTAAATGACGTAAAATAGCTTACACTCGCACTATCAATGGCGAAAGGGTAATAAAAAGGAGATTAGAACCGTGGAAGAGGAAAACCACAGTTCTATTTCTCTGGCCTACACCAGAATCTTTTAAACAGATATATTTGTGTCTGAACAGTCAGTGACACACTCAAACTGTTTTCTTTATGGAAAAAAGGCAAGCAGGTTGATAACACCCAGATTTGAACCGTGGAAGAGGAAAAACACAATTCTAGTTCTCTGGCCTACACCAGACTCTTTTAAACAGATATATTGGTGTCTGAACAGTCAGCGAGACACTGAAAATATTTTTTTGTATGGAAAAAAGACAAAAAAGTGGATAATTCAGAGATTTGAATCATGGAACTGCAAAACCACAGTTATAATTTCCTGATGTATACCAGACTTGTTAAAATAGATATATTTGTGTCTGAACAGTCAGCGACACACTCAAACTGTTTTTTTTTATGGAAAAAGGGCAAGCGGGTTGATAACACCCAGATTTGAACCGTGGAAGAGGAAAAACCCAGTTCTATTTCTCTGGCCTACACCAGAATCTTTTAAACAGATATATTAATGTCTGTACAGTCAGCGACACACTCAAACTGTTTTTTTTTTATGGAAAAAAGGCAAGCAGGTTGATAACACCCAGATTTGAACCGTGGAAGAGGAAAAACACAGTTCTAGTACTCTGGCCTACACCAGACTCTTTTAAAGAGATATATTGGTGTCTTAACAGTCAGCGAGACACTGAAAATGTTTTTTTTTATGGAAAAAAGACAAAAAAGTGGATAACACAGAGATTTGAACCGTGGAACTGCAAAACCACAGTTATAATTTCCTGGTGTATACCAGACTTGTTAAAATAGATATATTGATGTCTGAACAGTCAGCGACACACTCAAACTGTTTTTTTTTATGGAAAAAAGGCAAGCAGGTTGATAACACCCAGATTTGAACCGTGGAAGAGGAAAAACACAATTCTAGTTCTCTGGCCTACATCAGAATCTTTTAAACAGATATATTTGTGTCTGAACACTCACAGACACACTCAATTTTTTTTTTGGGGGGGAAATACCAAAAGGTTAATAAGATAGGTTTTTGTACAGTCTGACTGAGGAAAACAAAACAGGATTTAGATGAAAAAAAAAGGATTTTTCCTGGCCCCTGAGACCTGGGGATAAGTCTAGCAATTTGACCAGCAGGAGCACACAGGACTGCAATGCAGTGTTTGTTGGTATAACCACTGCGTCTCCTATACTGCCTGCCTGCCTGCCTGATATCTGGGATGGATATTAGTCCTGAGAAGGACTGTTTGTTTGATTTGGCAGGCTTTAGAGACCCTACACTAACTATTTCGCAGTTAGCTCCCTAGCTCGGCAGCACTGACCCTACACTGTCTGATCCAGAGCGACTGTGTCCAAGATGGCGGCGCCCAGTTATAAATACTCGAGGTGACGCTGTGCGGCCAGTCAATCACTGTAATGCCCTCAAACAACATGGCTGTGGCATTACAGTGACTGGCTGGCAATCCCTGCATATTCATTGGCTCTGTAAAGAACGCCAAACATGCAAGGCGGAGACCCGATCTCCCGCCCGAGTAACCCGGAAATGCTCGGTGCTCGCCGAACATCCCGAGTAGTGAGATGCTCGGGCGAGTACCGAGCAGTGTCGAGCATGCTCGCTCAACACTACTCACTTTTAAAAAAATATCAGTGACCAATATAGTCGCTCTTCTTTTCAATAATAGTCTTAAGTCTTCCATCCATAGATTCTTAGTTTTCTTGTCTACTGGGAACAGTTGATCAACTAGTATAGTTTATAGGATCATCCCTTTTTTATAGATGAGTCCACCTCCATAAGCCAGAGTAGAGAGCCGCTAATTATCAAATACTTGTGATTGACAGACCTGACCTGATTAACTGGGATTGAATCTAGTGATGCTTGAAGTGGTTGCCCATTTTTTTTTAGTACATCATATAAACCTATAAGCAAAGACCACTGTGTCCCAATTTTTTATGAAAATGGACAACTCCTTTAATTTTACCTGCAGTGGATGCTGGTCTGACTTCATTTTAGAAGGGGGTTCTCTTTTTGAGAAAACTGCTAGTGTGTACTGTAGTGATTGCAGCCACCATTGCTCCTCCTGACTGGTACAGGAGGAGAGAGGACCCTGCCCACGAGGGCTCACAATCTACAAGGGATGGGTGAGGATACAGTAAGTGAGGGTAGAGGTGGTCGTGCAGTGGTATAGTGGAACGAGGGTTACTGTAGGTTGTAGGCTTGTCGGAAAAGGTAGGTCTACAGGTTCCTTTTGAAGGTTTCCACGGTAGGCGAGAGTCTGATATGTTGGGGTAGAGAGTTCCAGAGTAGGGGGGGATGCACGGGAAAAATCTTGTATGAAATTGTGGGTAGAGGAGATGAGAGGGGAGTAGAGCAGGAGATCTTGTGAGGAACGGAGGTTGCGTGCAGGTTAGTACCGGGAGACTAGGTCATAGATATATGGAGGAGACAGGTTGTGGAAAGCTTTGTATGCCTAGGTCAGGGTTTTGAACTGGAGTCTCTGGGCAATGGGGAGCCAGGCAAGGTATTGACAGAATGGAGAGGTCGGGGGATAGGGAGATTAGTCAGGCAGCAGAATTTAGGATAGATTGGGGGGTGCGAGAATGTTAGTGTCAGCACCCTAACTCTTCTGTTAAGCCATGCAGTTGTGATGGATGCAGTATGTGGTTTAGCATTGTGTTGCTGAAATATGGTCTTTCCTGAAAGAGTGAAAAAGACATTGCCTGGATGGGAGCAAATGTTATTCTAAAACCTCGATGTCATGCTCAGCATTGACAGTGCCTTTCAAGATGTGTAATCTTCCCATGCGATAGACACTAATGCTGCTTTAAACTACCAGAGATTTAGGTTTTTAAATTGTGCGCTGATAACAAGCTGGATGGCCAATCTTCTCTTCAGTCTGTAGTACATTACATCTTTGGTTTCCATAAAGAATTTCAAAAGTCTGATCACAGAACAGTCTCCCATTTTGCATCAGACCATTTTAAATGATCTTTGCTCCAGAAAAGACGGCAGTGTTTCTGGATTGTGGTGATATATGGTTTCCTCTTTGTATGATAGAGCTTTAATTTGCATTTTTGGATTGCACTGCGCACTGTGTTCACAGACAATGATTTCTCAAAGTATTTCTGAGTCCATGCAGTGATTTGCATTACTAAATCATGCCTGTTTTTAATGGAGTCCGGCTCGTAGATTACAAGCATCCAATATTGACTGTCGGCCTTGTCCCTTTCAAGGTCAGTTTATGGACTAGCCATGGGTCTTCAATGGTAAATACAGGTGCATCTCACAAAATTGGAATATCCTCAAAAAGTTAATTTATTTCAGTTCTTCAATACAAAAAGTGAAACTCATTATATAGAGTCATTACAAACAGAGTGATCTATTTCAAGTGTTTATTTCTGTTAATGTTGATGATTATGGCTTACAACCAATGAAAACACAAAAGTCTCAGTAAATTAGAATACTTTATATAAACAACAGCTTGAAAAATGTTTTTAAAATTCGAAATGTTGGCCTACTGAAATTTATGTTCAGTAAATGCACACAATACTTGGTCGGGGCTCCTTTTGCATCAATTACTGCATCAATGCAGCATGGCATGGAGGCGATCAGCCTGTGGCACTGCTGAGGTGTTATGGAATCCCAGGTTGCTTTGATAGCAGCCTTCAGCTCGTCTGCATTGTTGGGTCTGGTGTCTCTCATCTTCCTCTTGACAATACCCCATAGATTCTCTATGGGGTTAAGGTCAGGCGAGTTTGTTGGCCAATCAAGCACAGTGATACTGTTGTTTTTAAACCAGGTATTGGTACTTTTGGCAGTGTGGACAGGTGCCAAGTCCTGCTGGAGAATGACATTTCCATCTTCAAAAAGCTTGTCGGCAGAGGGAAGCATGAAGCGCTCTAAAATTTCCTGGTAGACGGCTGTGCTTACTTTGGTCTTGATAAAACACAGTGGACTTACACCAGCCGATGACATGGCTCCCCAAACCATCACTGATTGTGGAAACTTCACACTAGACCTCAAGCAGCTTGGATTGTGTGCCTCTCTACTCTTCCATAAGACTCTGGGACCTTGATTTCCAAATGAAAATTGGAACTCTCGGAACTTGTGGAATGTGTCAATGACTGCCTTTTGAACATCTGTCAAGTCAGCAGTCTTCCCCATGATTTTGGAGCCTACCGAAACAGACTAAGTGACCTTTTTTAACCCTTAGCAAGCCTTTGCAGGTGTTTTTCGTTAATTATTTTAAATTACTGAGATAAAGACTTTTGTGTTTTCATTGGCTGTAAGCCATAATCATCAACATTAACAGAAATAAACACTTGAAATAGATCACTCTGTTTGTAATGACTCTATATAATGTATGAGTTTCACTTTTTGCATTGGCGAACTGAAATGAATTAACTTTTTGATGATATTCTAATTTTGTGAGATGCACCTGTATATAGCTTTTGAGTTTAGGTCAGGAGACCCAGGGCCATATAGATGTGTGCAGCCTTAAACTATCCTCAGCCTTCTTCTAATATAGATGCACACTTTCCTAAGGAGTATCACAGAGATACCTGCAAATGTTTAAAAATAAAATTATGCAGAACATCTATTTTCCCTTTCAATGCCATAATTAGAGATGAGCGGTGTTCGACTAGAACTGTTCGCCAATCTCAAATTCGAGCTGTTTTGGGCGGTGTTCGAGTTGTTCGACGAACCCAAACGATTTGCAAAAAATTCGGCTGTTCGAGGTTATGTTCGATAACTGTTCGTGCACCAAAAGCGTGTCCTGCATGTCTGGCGCTATTTAGAGCACCAATCATGCAGGGATTGTCTGCCACTCACTGTAATGCCACAGCCATGGTGGTTGTGGCATTACAGTGATTGCCCAAATCGATGGGAACAGTGCCAACAGTGAAACATGAAAAGCCGGCAATTCAGCAGCGGCATACACCGGTACCCGACAATTTAGAACCGAAAGAATAGAGCTTCACACATAGATTAGATAGATAGAAACATGTCAGTCACACATATAAGAAGCACAGTGACAGTGTTGCTTACTGTACTTGTCATTTAGTGTAAAGGATTTATCAAAAAAAATAATAGTGTTTTCATGCACCGTCTCTTTATAAAAGCCGGCCGGCAATTCAGCAGAGGTACCCGACAATTTATAACATACAGAATAGAGCTTCACACATAGATTAGATAGATAGAAACATGTCAGTCACATATATATGAAGTACAGTGACAGTGTTGATTACTGTACTTGTCATTTAGTGTAAAGGATTTATTAAAAAATATAATAGTGTTTTCATGCACCGTCTCTTTAAAAAAGCCGGCCAGCAATTCAGCATCTGTACCCAACAATTTAGAATAGAAGGAATAGAGAATCACACATAGATTAGGTAGATAGAAACATGTCAGTCACATATATATGAAGTACAGTGACAGTGTTGCTTACTGTACTTGTCATTTAGTATAAAGGATTTATTAAAAAAAATAATAGTGTTTTCATGCACTGTCTCTTTAAAAAAGCCGGCCGGCAATTCAGCATCGATACCCGACAATTTAGAATAGAAGGAATAGAGAATCACACATAGATTAGATAGATAGAAACATGTCAGTCACATATATAATAAGTACAGTGACAGTGTTGATTACTGTACTTGTCATTTAGTGTTAAAATAAAGGATTTATTTAAAAAAAAATTGGCGTGGGGTTCCCCGTAATTTTAGGCTCTAGCGGAGGTTAACCAGACGGCTGGGGCAGATGTTTGAAGCCTGGGAAGGGGGTAATACCCACGGAGCTTCCCAGGCTACTAATATCAGCCCGCAGCGGAATACCTAGCCTTTACTAGCTATTAAAATGGGGGACCCCCCAAAAAAATGACGTGGGGTCCCCCCTATTTTAATAGCTAGCAAAGGCTAGGCAGACAGCTGGGGGCTGATATTAATAGCCCAGGAAGGGTTCCATGAATATTGGCCCCCTCCCAGGCTAGAAACACCAGCCGTCAGCCGCCCCAGAAATGGCGCATCCTTAGGATGCGCCAATTCTGGCACTTAGCCTTGCTCTTCCCACTGCCCTGTAGCGGTGGCAGTGGGGTAATAGGGTTGGGGTTGATGTCAGCTTATAATGCCAGCTGACATCAAGCCCAGGTTAGTAATGGAGAGGCGTCTATAAAACACCCCCATTACTAACCCCATAGTCAAAGTTAAAAGAAAACACAAACACCCAGAATAAAGTCCTTTAATTGAAATAAAGACACATTCCTTTATTGTTCTAAATTAAACCATACTTACCATCACGCCCATTCCAGCTGAAGCCAACGATCTCCTGCAATAAAAGAAAAATAGTAAAGCAACCTCATCCTTACCTTCCCAAGGTTCCCACGACAGCTTCAGCTCTGCTACATCGAGATAACAGGCTGGACCGCAGCAGAACGCTGCCATCCAGCCTGTCATCCCGCAGACACTGAGAAGCGCAGGCATGCTTGCGCTCTGCAGTGTCTGGCTGTGACGGCATAAAGATGAGACGAGTTCATGTCCAATGAACTCGGCGCACCTCATGTACGTCACTGACAGCGTGGGAGAATTCTCCTGCACTCAGCACTTCAGCGTGAGAATTCTCCCACGCTGTCAGTGACGTACATGAGGTCAGCTGAGTTCATTGGACATGAATGAGCTCACCTCATGCACGTCACTGACAGCGTGGGAGAATTCTCACGCTGTAGCGCTGAGTGCAGGAGAATTTTCCCATGCTGTCAGTGACGTACATGAGGTGAGCTGAGATCATTGGACATGAACTTGTCTCATCTGGATGCCGTCACAGCGAGACACTGAGGAGCGCAAGCATGCCTGCGCTTCTCAGTGTCTGCGGGATGACAGGCTGGATGGCAGCTTTCTGCTGCGGTCCAGCCTGTCATCTCGATGTAGCAGAGCTGAAGCTGTCGTGGGAACCATGGAAAGGTAAGGATGAGGTTGCTTTATTATTTTACTTTTATTGCAGAAGACATTGGCTTCAGCTGGAATGGGCGTGACGGTAAGTATGGTTTAATTTAGAACAATAAAGAATTGTGTGTTTATTTCAATTAAAGGACTTTATTCTGGGTGTTGTGTTTTTTTAAATACTTTACTAGAAATTCATGGTGGTCATGTCTAATATTGGCGTGACCCCATGAATTTCGGGCTTAGGGCCAGCTGATAATGCCAAGCTGGCCTTAACCCCTTTATTACCCAGTGAGCCACCGCACCAGGGCCCTGGATGAGTTGGGTACAGCGCCAGAAGATGGCGCTTCTATGAACGCGCCATTTTCTGGGGCGGCTGCGGACTGCAATTTGCAGCGGGTGGGGTCCAGAAAGCTTGGGCCTCCCTGCGCTGCGGATTCCAGCTCCCAGCTGCCTAGTTGTACCTGGCTGGGCACAAAAATAGGGCGAAGCCCCACGCATTTTTTTTTTAAATTATTTCATGAAATTCATGGAATAATTAAGAAAAAAAGGGCTTCCCTATATTGTTGTGTCCAACCAGGTACAAATAGGCAGCTGGTGGTTGGGGGCAGCCCGTCCCTGCCTGCTGTACCTGGCTGGACACAAATATAGTGCGAAGCCCCACGTCAATTATTTTTTAATTATTTCATGAAATAATTTTTTTAAAAAAGGGCTTCCCTATATTGTTGTGTCTGGCCAGGTACAAATAGGCAGCTGGTGGTTGGGGGCAGCCCGTTCCTGCCTGCTGTACCTGACTGGACACAAATATAGGGCGAAGCCCCACGTCAATTTTTTTAAAATTATTTCAGGAAATTCATGAAATAATGAAAAAAAAATTTATGTGGGGCTTCGCCCTATATTTGTGTCCAGTCAGGTACAGCAGGCAGGAACAGGCTGCTCCCAACCACCAGCTGCCTATTTGTACCTAGCCGGACACAACAATATAGGGAAGCCCTTTTTTTCTTAATTATTCCATGAATTTCATGAATTTAAAAAAAAAATACGTGGAGCTTCGCCCTATTTTTGTGTCCAGCCAGGTACAACTAGGCAGCTGGGGGCTGGAATCTGCAGCGCAGGGAGGCCCAAGCTTTCTGAGCCTAACCCGCTGCAAATTGCAGTCCGCAGCCGCCCCGGAAAATGGCGTGTTGATAGAAGCGCCATCTTCTGGCGCTGTACCCAACTCATCCAGGGCCCTGGTGCGGTGGCTCACTGGGTAATAAAGGGGTTAAGGCCAGCTTGGCATTATCAGCTGGCCCTAAGCCCGAAATTCATGGGGTCACGCCAATATTAGACATGACCACCATGAATTTCTAGTAAAGTATTTAAAAGAAACACAAACACCCAGAAAAAAGTCCTTTAATTGAAATAAACACACAATTCTTTATTGTTCTAAATTAAACCATACTTACCGCCACGCCCATTCCAGCTGAAGCCAATGATCTCCTGCAATAAAAGTAAAATAATAAAGCAACATCATCCTTACCTTTCCATGGCTCCCACGACAGCTTCAGCTCTGCTACATCGAGATGACAGGCTGGACCGCAGCAGAACGCTGCCATCCAGCCTGTCATCCCGCAGACACTGAGAAGCGCAGGCATGCTTGCGCTACTCAGTGTCTCTCTGTGACGGCATCCAGATGAGCCGAGGTCATGTCCAATGAACTCGGCTCACCTCATGCACGTCACTGACAGCGTGGGAAAATTCTCACGCTGAAGCGCTGAGTGCAGGAGAATTTTCCCACGCTGTCAGTGATGTACATGAGGTGAGCCGAGTTCATTGTCGGCTCATCTGGATGCCGTCACAGTCAGACACTGAGGAGCGCAAGCATGCCTGCGCTTCTCAGTGTCTGCGGGATGACAGGCTGGATGGCAGCGTTCTGCTGCGGTCCAGCCTGTCATCTTGATGTAGCAGAGCTGAAGCTGTCGTGGGAACCATGGAAAGGTAAGGATGAGGTTGCTTTATTATTTTTCTTTTATTGCAGGAGATCGTTGGCTTCAGCTGGAATGGGCGTGATGGTAAGTATGGTTTAATTTAGAACAATAAAGAATTGTGTGTTTATTTCAATTAAAGGACTTTTTTCTGTATTTTCATGACTTTGAAAATTGTACATTCACACTGAAGGCATCAAAACTATGAATTAACACATGTGGAATTATATAATTAACAAAAAAGTGTGAAACAACTGAAAATATGTCTTATATTCTAGGTTCTTCAAAGTAGCCACCTTTTGCTTTGATGACTGTTTTGCACACTCTTGGCATTCTCTTGATGAGCTTCAAGAGGTAGTCACCGGAAATGGTTTTCACTTCACAGGTGTACCCTGTCAGGTTTAATAAGTGGGATTTCTTGCCTTATAAATGGGGTTGGGACCATCAGTTGTGTTGTGCAGAAGTCAGGTGGATACACAGCTGATAGTCCTACTGAATAGACTGTTAGAATTTGTATTATGGCAAGAAAAAAGCAGCTAAGTAAAGAAAAACGAGTGGCCATCATTACTTTAAGAAATGAAGGTCAGTCAGTCCAAAAAATTGGGAAAACTTAGGAAGTGTCCCCAAGTGCAGTTGCAAAAACCATCTAGCGCTACAAAGAAACTGGCTCACATGAGGACCGTCCCAGGAAAGGAAGACCAAGGGTCACCTCTGCGTCTGAGGATAAGTTTATCCGAGTCACCAGCCTCAGAAATCGCAGGTTAACAGCAGCTTAGATTAGAGACCAGGTCAATGCCACACAGAGTTCTAGCAGAAGACACATCTCTACAACAACTGTTAAGAGGAGACTTTGTGCAGCAGGCCTTCATGGTAAAATAGCTGCTAGGAAACCACTGCTAAGGACAGGCAACAAGCAGAAGAGACTTGTTTGGGCTAAAGAACACAATGAATGGACATTAGACCAGTGGAAATCTGTGCTTTGGTCTGATGAGTCCAAATTTGAGATCTTTGATTCCAACCACCGTGTCTTTGTGCGATGCAGAAAAGGTGAACGGATGGATTCTACATGCCTGGTTCCCACCGTGAAGCATGGAGGAGGAGGTGTGATGGTGTGGGGGTGCTTTGCTGGTGACACTGTTGGGGATTTATTCAAAATTGAAGGCATACTGTACCAGCATGGCTACCACAGCATCTTGCAGCGACATGCTATTCCATCCGGTTTGCGTTTACTTGGACCATCATTTATTTTTCAACAGGACAATGACCCCAAAACACCTCCAGGCTGTGTAAGGACTATTTGATCAAGAGGGAGAGTGATGGGGTGCTACGCCAGATGACCTGGCCTCTACAGTCACCAGACCTGAACCCAATCGAGATGGTTTGGGGTGAGCTGGACCGCAGAGTGAAGGCAAAAGGGCCAACAAGTGCTAAGCATCTCTGGGAACTCCTTCAAGATTGTTGGAAGACCATTTCCAGTGACTACCTCTTAAAGCTCATCAAGACTTTGAAAATTGTACATTCACACTGAAGGCATCAAAACTATGAATTAACACATGTGGAATTATATACTTAACAAAAAAGTGTGAAACAGCTGAAAATATGTCTTATATTCTAGGTTCTTCAAAGTAGCCACCTTTTGCTTTGATGACTGCTTTGCACACTCTTGGCATTCTCTTGATGATCTTCAAGAGGTAGTCACCGGAAATGGTTTTCACTTCACAGGTGTGCCCTGTCAGGTTTAATAAGTGGGATTTCTTGACTTATAAATGGGGTTGGAACCATCAGTTGTGTTGTGCAGAAGTCTAGTGGATACACAGCTGATAGTCCTACTGAATAGACTGTTAGAATTTGTATTATTGCAAGAAAAAAGCAGCTAAGTAAAGAAAAATGAGTGGCCATCATTACTTTAAGAAATGAAGGTCAGTCAGTCTGAAAAATTGGGCAAACTTTGAATGTGTCCCCAAGTGCAGTTGCAAAAACCATCAAGCGCTACAAAGAAACTGGCACACATGAGGACCGCCCCAGGAAAGGAAGACCAAGAGTCACCTCTGCTTCTGAGCATAAGTTTATTAGAGTCACCAGCCTCAGAAATGGCAGGTCAACAGCAGCTCAGGTTAGAGACCAGGTCATGCCACACAGAATTCTAGAACCAGACACATCTCTACAACAACTGTTAAGAGGAGACTTTGTGCAGCAGGCCTTCATGGTAAAATAGCTGCTAGTAAACCACTGCCAAGGACAGGCTAAAGAACACAAGGAATGGATATTCGACCAGTGGAAATCTGTGCTTTGGTCTGATGAGTCCAAATTTGAGATCTTTGGTTCCAACCACCGTGTCTTTGTGCGACGCAGAAAAAGTGAACGGATGGACTCTACATGCCTGGTTCCCACCGTGAAGCATGGAGGAGGAGGTGTGATGGTGTGGGGGTGCTTTGCTGGTGACACTGTTGGGGATTTATTCAAATTTGAAGGCATGCTGAACCAGCATGTCTACCACAGCATCTTGCAGCGGCATGCTCTTCCATCCGGTTTGCGTTTAGTTGGACCATCATTTATTTTTCAACAGGACAATAACCCCAAACACACCTCCAGGCTGTGTGAGGGCTATTTGACCAAGAAAGAGAGTGATGGGGTGCTACGCCAGATGACCTGGCCTCCACAGTCACCAGACCTGAACCCAATCGAGATGGTTTGGGGTGAGCTGGACCGCAGGGTGAAGGCAAAAGGGCCAACAAGTGCTAAGCATTTCAAGGAACTCCTTCAAGATTGTTGGAAGACCATTTCCGGTGACTACCTCTTGAAGCTCATCAAGAAAATGCCAAGAGTGTGCAAAGCAGTCATCAAAGCAAAAGGTGGCTACTTTGAAGAACCTAGAATATAAGACATATTTTCAGTTATTTCACTCTTTTTTGTTAAGTATATAATTCCACATGTGTTAATTCATACTTTTGATGCCTTCAGTGTGAATGTACAATTTTCATAGTCAAGAAAATACAGAAAAATCTTTAAATGAGAAAGTGTGTCCAAACTTTTGGTCTGTACTGTATATTCGTACTTCTTGTGTGTAGAAGTTCTTTTGCATGTTGCTGCCAGACTAATCTTTGGCAGTCTGCAGACTCTGCAAGAGGAACTCATATAAATTAGGAACTACCGTTTTCCGTCAGCACATAAAACAACATCACCTGTTCATTTTGGGAAAAAAAAGCCATCCAGCAATCAGAGCAAGCCTCAAGTTATCCTCCTCCACCCTCTCCTCCCACTTGTCTTTCTGTCAGGCTGCTACTACTGCTACTTGTCATACTCTGAATATACCTCCTCCACTGAACCAATAGATATCCATTCCTAATTGTGTGTCAAGGAATCAGGTTGGCTCCCCTGTCATATACTGGTTTACCTACTAAATTCTCACTTAGTAAACTTACTAGATTTGCAGTTGCTGCTGTACCAAGTAGCAGCGATGCACCACCACAGTTGGGATAGATGGTGAAGCCTCCATGACTGCAAGCTACTGTACATCTGTTTCCACTGACCCATCCCTAACAGACACAGGGCACAGCATTGATTCCACACACCCCAATTATTATTTTCGTTTGAAAGCATGAGGAAAAAATGCCATATAGCGGACGAGCTGCCTCTGTGTATTAAGTTGCAAATCTAACGCTGGCTGGCTTCCCTTCACCTACAGCTAGGATTTATCATATTTAACAATGCCCAAAACATTTTGCTTGCCTTACGTGCAAAGTACTTTGTGTTCCCTGCCTGGCACACATTATCAATTTAATTGTACAACAGTGGCTATGGCTTGGAAAGTGTCTGCTTATTTCAACTGCACTCATGCTGCAAAGCACCCCCCCCTGGCTTTGCAAAACAGAGCAGTCTGCCAAAGTGCTGCCAGATTTGCAATGACTCAACTCACTGGAATTTTATAATGCTTATATTATATATTAGAGCATTTGTACAAGCATTGTAAAGCAGTGATAGACTATATCTTGCAGCAGCCAAACTGGAGGATGGGATACTTTGAGATCTGCCATTGGCATCTGATAAGGCACATGTGTCACCTACATAATCCCTTCAAAGAGGCAGCAAAATTTTTCAGTAGGAACAACTGTCTAATCAAATGTCATCCCTCTCCTATTTATCCGGAAAAATTACCATTACTTATCTTCATCAGAACACAAGAGGAATAAAGGAACTTGCACATGGTCTCATCACCTCCCTGCATCTGTTGGGGACCATCAAGGTCCATGTTACCTGTGGCTGAATTTGAAGTATAATGAAAAGCAAAAGGAGAAGCAGTAGGTGGATGTGGATGGGAACATGCCTCAGGCAGGAAATGAGGCTGACAGAGTGAAAATGATAATGACTACAATGCTGGCCATGACAACTAACCATCGCAGCAGGGTGATAAAGTGAACCAGTGGGGCCCTCAGTTGGATGGTGAGCATGGAAAGCTGTATGCTGGAATACTAGTGGGATGACAAGTGTATTGTTAGCATCAAGCGAAGGGATGAATTATGGATAATCCTGCTTTTAGACCCTTGCTATAAAAGCAAATTGGAGTTTTTTCCAACTTCTGAAAGGGAGTCCAACTAGGCTTATTACCAGGATAATCTCTGCAAAGCTTTCACCAAACGTGCTTGCCCAGCACACGACTGATTTTGTGATCTCAGCAGACCCAATGCTCTATCGCCTGTGCCATTGTCACAGCTACAAGCTGAGGCAGAAGCAGCTACAGCACAGTGTATTTGACATGATGAACTAGATGTTTTATTTGATAAAATTCCAAACTGACACACTTCAATTAACAGAGATGCATCTGTTGAACAACCGGGTTCAATCGTACCTAGATTGTGTAGTTTCTCAGACTTATATTCTGTGTGCCGATTCCATTGACTTCTGGGTCAAAAAAATTACACCATTTGAAAAAACTGTCTCAATTAGTTACGGGTGTACTGCCATTTCCAGCCTACATTGTAATGTCAGAAAGGGCACTCAGCATGGCTGGTGGCTATGTCACACCCAAATGGACCAGCTTTCATTCACCTACGGCTAATGCCATTGATTGAATCATTCATACCATCTGACTAACTGTCTGTTTTCTACAAAGTCCTGCTTCCACCTATGCAGCTGGCCCATGCTCTGAACATGCACCACACCCGGCTGATAATAATTAATTGTAGCTCCAAACTTCCAAAATACCTTCACCATGCTTCACTGTTGCCTTCAGACACCCATTATTATACCACTATCTAGCCATTGAACAAAAAAACTGCTTTTGGTACAGCCAATATTTCACATGTTCACTCATCAGTCCAGATCATGTGCTACCATTTTTCCTGTACCAAAGTTCCTATGATTTTGTGCATAGATAAGTCACTTGTCCTTGTTTCCATCTCAAAAGTATGTTTTTTGGCCATAATTTTCCATGAAGACCACTTCTGGCCAGACTTCTCTGAACAGTAGATGGAAGTAGCTAGGTCCACATCTTGTACATCTTCTGATTTTGAAAGGAAGAAATCATGATATTTATTTTATCTGACCACTGTGTTTATGGCCCTCAACATTGTTCATTTTTTGGTGTTCTCACTGCTGAGAAACACAAGCAGATATTTATAATGCAATACCATTGAGGAGACATCTTATTGGCTTCAAATTTATTCTACAGCAGGACATCCCAAACATAGCAATGTGATTAAAGGGGTTGTCCGATACATATAATGCCTTTTAAATAACTATTCTTAAGCCCTAGCCACTTTTGTAATTTGCTTTATGACAGTACGTCACAGGAGGATTGCCCTGCAGTCTACCACTCGGAATGTTACACCTCCTCGCTTTTAAACTGATGTTCTTCATGGGTGGTGGTTTGGTTACTTACCAAAACTTCTTTCACTGCTTTCTGCTTTCGCTGCTGAAATCTCAAATCAACCGCGGAGATGGAGGCAGGGAGAAATGACCACAGTTTTTGTCACCACTGACATACTTCTTCTCTTCTTCTTTCACTGACATCCTGCAGTTTCTGTCCTCACTGCCTTGTTCATTGCCCCTCACCCCATCTGTGAGGGAGTGGTCGAGGATTCCCATGCCCCTCTGAAACTGTTTTAT
The DNA here is from genome assembly GCF_046119375.1 of Phyllobates terribilis. Taxonomy (NCBI): domain Eukaryota; kingdom Metazoa; phylum Chordata; class Amphibia; order Anura; family Dendrobatidae; genus Phyllobates; species Phyllobates terribilis. The sequence goes on from NW_027362761.1 coordinate 882,812,161, forward strand.
TGTATGTTATGATAAAATATATTTATGATATAGAGCTGCTCAACCATGGCTACCACCTTGCCCCCATTACACATCATCAGTTGGTGGTGATAGAAACAAGGTAAGTAACACCAGCACCGCCCCATAGCTTCTGTCACTGTCCTGAAGTGGATTGTCATCAGTGGGCGGCACTGCTGTCACTAAATCAGCTTCTATCAGCGCTCGTTTATGATGATTTGTTTCAGGATAATGACCGAAGCTGAGGGGCTGCGTTGCTGTCACTTACCCTGGTTCTATCACTCTTCCTTGATGATGTCTTGTTTCAGTGAACGAGATGGCAAGGACTGAAGCTTTGTAGTGACAGGGACAGTAGCTGCAGGGTGGCAGTGACAGAAAAAATGTGGTGGTGAAAGAAGCTGCGGTCTCTTCCCCCTCCATTATCATGGGTGATTCGGGATTTCGTCATGGTAAGTGATAAATGACTGCAGCACCACCCCCTGAAGACATCCTGTTTCAGGAATGGGTGATTGTAGCTGCGGGAAAGTGACTACATGGCCATCCTCCTTTGATGTCCCATTTGAGACTCCTATTGAAGGGGATGTCACAGTAAATAAAACATATATAAAAGTAATAAAATATTAGGCTCACTAGGTGAAGTGGATTCTCAAAGCCCAAGGTCCGGGTTGGCACATGTGGCATTGGTGTCGGTAGAGCAGGCAAGTGAAGCACATGGGACACAGTTAGCAGAGATACTGGAGATTGCAGACAGACAGGAGTCACAAATCAGGTAGCAGAGGTCCTGGAAGCTGCAGCCGGACAGGAGATGTCCTGGAAGTTGCATGCAGACATGTAACAGAGGTCTTGGAAGACCAGGAACAGATAGCAGGGGTCCTGGAAGCTTCAAGAGGACAGGAAACATCCTGGAAGCTGCTGGCGGACACATAGCAGAGGTCCTGGAAGACTGGAAGCAGGTAGCAGAGGTCCTATAAGACCGTAGCCAGGTAGAAGAGGTCCTGGAAGCCGCAGGTGGACAGGAGACATCGCTGCAGTTGGACACGTAGCAGAGGTCCTGGAATACTGAAAATAGGTGACAGAGGTCCTAGAAGACCAAGAACAGGTAGCAAAGATCCTGGAAGACCAGGAGCAATTAGCATAGGTCCTGGAAGACCAAGAATGGGTAAAAGAGGTACTGGAAGCCTCATGAGGACAGGAGACATCCTGGAAGCCACTGGTGGACACATAGCAGAGGTGCTGGAAGATTGGGAACAGGTAGCAGAAAAACTGGAAGACCACGGACAGGTAGCAGAGGTCCTGGAAGCCGCAGGCAGACTGGAGACATCCTGTAAGCCGCAGTTGGACATGTAGAGGAGGTCCTGGAATACTGAAAACAGGTAGCAGAGGTCCCAGAAGACCATGAACAAGTAGCAGAGGCCCTGGAAGACTGGGAACAAGTAGCAGAGGTCATGGAAGAGCACGAACAGGTAGCAGAGGTCCTGGAAAAATGGGAACAGGTAGCAGATAGAACTCCAGAGCAGCTAGAAAATTATAATACTAAGACACAGGTGTGTGTTTTGGTAGGCCTTATATAACCCACATGGGATCAGGCCAGACCATCTGCAAAGGCCGTCATGGAACACAACAGAGTGGAGTGGATGGGAGTAAGGGGGCTTCATCAGGAAATACAGGGATTGGACAGTAAAGGACTGGAGTAAAATTATTTTTGCTGATGAAGCCCTCTTCAGACTGTTTGGAACATCTGGAAGAATGATTGTCTGCAAGAGAAAAGGTGAGGGCTACCATGAGCCTTGCGTCAGGCCAACAGTAAAACATCCTGAGACCCTTTATATGAGGGGATTATTTTTTATCCAAGGAAGTGGGCTCACTCACAATTTTGCCTAAGAACACTGCCATAAATAAAGAATGGTATCTAAACATCTTCCAAGAGCAACTTCTCCCAATGTTTCAGAAGAAATTTGGAGATGAACAATGCTTGTTCCATCATGATGGAGCTTCAGGTCACAAGGCAATAAAAATAACTAAGTGGCTTGGGGAACAAAACATTACATTCTTGAGCCCATGGCCAGGAAACTCCCCACATCTCAATCCCTTTGAGAGAAACTATGGTCAATTCTCAAAACAAACAAAAAAACACAGAAATTGTGATAAACTCCAAGCACTAATTAGGCAAGAATGTCTTGCCATCAGTCAGGATTTGGTGCAGAAGCTGACATCTAGCATGCCAGGATGAATTGCAAAAGTCTTGAAATATAAGGCTATGTGCCCACGTTGCAGAAATGAAGCAGAAAATTTCTGCTTCATTTCTGCAAGTCCTCTCCCGGAAAAACGCATGCGGAATTCCCCACGCGTTTATTGCGTGTTTTTCGTGCGTTTATCGCGCGTTTTCCCATGCGGAATTGCCTTGCGTTTTTTAATGCATTGCACAAAGGCAATTCCGCTTGCGGAAACACAAAATTAATGGACATGCTGCGGATTTTTGAGCGCAGCATTAACGCTCCGGAAAAATCCGCAGCATGTGCATAGAACTTGCGGAATCCCCTTGGGGACCATGGGGAGCGGATTACCTAGTGTTTCCCAAGCGTTTACGCTGCGGAAATTCCGCAGCATATACGCTTGAAAAACGCTATGTGGACACGCAGCCTTAGTATTTGTTCATATGCTGTGTTTTTGACGTTTAATTTTTTTTTCTGTGTGTTTTTCAAAGGTAAATGACACTACACTTTACAGTCCTAGCAAAGTGAATGAGATTTCTGAAATCTCATGCACATGCTGATTATTTTTTCCTCATGAACCATCAAAGCTTATTTTTTTATTTTATTTGCTGCATGTCAGTTCTTTCAGCATTTTTACAGTATTTTTCACCCATTTAAATAAATAAGAAAAAAATGCAAGTTAAAACACATCAAAAACACACGTAAAAAAGCATAAAAAATGGGTGTATTTTTCCTCCCAACACTCTTTTGTGCAGAAAAATATGCTGCAAATACTCAATGTGTGCAGATATAGTTATCACTGTAAATATTGAGTCTTTGCATAAACTTGATATATTTGTGTATAAAAGTGTAAAAATTTATGAAATGCTTAACATTGTACTTAAGTAAACCATAGAAACATCTGGCTAAAAAAATCAAAAAATAATGAAACAGCAAACTTTGTGAAAACCTAAATTTGTATCAGTCTCAAAACTTTTGGCTACGACTTTATTCGTCCAAGGAAAGATAAAGTGGACAACCCCTGTCAGCAAATATTTTGGCTTTGATACCACTTCTTAAGAAAAAACTCAACAAAGAAAACTACATCCCATGCAATGTAATGTGTACTTTATATATATACACTGTCTGTGTGGCACACACACACACGTTTTGCAGTTTGAGTACATAACTTGGATGTGTGACACCAGTTGTGGATGTAGTAGACAACTGGTGTAATACAGGCAGATAACATTAGGAAGGGTAGAACTCATACTTAAACACAGAATACCCCGGAAGGAGCAGTATGCGAAACACGTGACGGGCTGCCCCTTCTTTTTTGTCTCATCCTTGTGCAGTGTTATCTTATACATTTTCATGTACCAATAAAGATTTTTTCTATAACTGTGGTATTGTGTCTGCTTTATACTCTGTAAACTTATAGTTTTGATACTATGCCTTTATCCAGTGCATTTTTACATAATAGATATTACAAAATACTGCAGATAAACCTTCTGACAATGTATGCACATCACCTAACCTGATTTTGTAAACTGAGGATAAATAATTAAACCCTCATGGAAATGTGTGAATCACCAACAGGTGTGATACAACTATCTGATGTTTCCACTAGCTGAAGCTACATATGGCTGAATAATAGCATAATAGCTAGGCTGTCATTCTTAATTCATTTAATCAGAAAATCATATAAAGAGATGAAATCACATTTAACTTATTTATTTTTATGAAAAATTCCCCTATATTGGATTTCATACCATTACCTTATTACACGTGTTTTCCAAATTTATATTGCTACTTTATGACAATTTTGGCAGTGGATAATGGAAGAAATGATACCCTTTTCTTAACAATTTGTCACAAAAATATCATCAGTGAATAAATGAACTATGATCATCAGATAATGAACACTATCATTTACATACAGGACTAGGAAGCAGTGTAATAGGCTGTAGTTGCGTCCATCTGTTGCTGTTTTGCTCATGATGTGTGACTGATGGGTCTGTGCAGCAACAGGTGGGCAAATCTGCATATAGCACAGGACGTCAATTTAGATAAATACATTGGGGGACAAAAATGAAAAAATATGGGTCTTAGAAAGCCACTGTGGTTTTTTATGGTACTGTTAAACTTATGTCTTGGAATTTCTCTTGCCTTATGGATCACATACAACTTAGTATAATTGTAATTTATTTACCAGAACTAGTGACATTATAATAACCCGCTAAAATTAAAGTTAATAATAAATAGAAAATAATGTAACTGTAAGGGAATTGTCTGATTTGTCTGAATTGACAAATTATCAATTAGAATATAGTCCAGGAAGAGAATGATGTGTAAAATCATACAAACACCTAGCAATGTAAAAAAGTATATCACCAATAATTTACATAAAGTGCTTGTGCAGTATTTTTTCATGATATAGCAAGAGGTAGAAGTATTACAAATTAAGAGTCCCAAGACAAAAGACACATATTCTGCAAATTCAGAAAAAAAGTTCAATGCATAAGATGCATGGAGAAATAAAAAAAGTGCATACTAAAGGATTCACATGATATAAGCCATAATCACAAGAGACATGTTAACACATCATCATACTAGGAAATAAGTAAAGGGAAAGTTCCCAGCCAGTTCCTACCCAAAACATAGGAACACAGTACATATACAGGTTTAAAGTGTGCAACCTGGTGAAGACGTAGATGGATGGTCCCCCTTCGTTGTAATCAAAATTTTAACTCTGTCCTGATTTATATATACTTCCTGTGTAACGACTGGAATGCCGGTCGAATGTGTATGAGGGATAATGGCGCTGCTATGAATGACTCCGACCTCGTACAGTGGCAAATAACTTTCTTTATACTGGTCACACAAATGACAGGGTTAAACGATTCTACAAAATATGGGCCACAACAGCCACTAACACAAATTACAAGTTATGCAGCCCGAGAGAGCCCAAGTGCCAATCTCACGGGAATGAGCCAAACTACCCCTGGGCTACGGACCCTTATTCAGTACAGGGCCTACCCAGGATGTTACCGTGGACATGGCACGTGGTCCTCCCAGGAATATAACCTTACACCCCCTCCCACACTAATACAATTGGATCTGGGAACCCTTGTTTTTCCCTTAGAGAACACTCATAAATATATATTTAGCCAACGCATTACCTATACAGTGTACAGTTTCTCTTCTTACAAGAGCAAAGAGAAATCTGTCAGATTTAATACATATACAAACAGTTAACAAACTAAACCTTTTATTAGACCCTGATCTCTGGCCACAGGATTTGATCAGCTTCTCCTTCTCACCAAGCTCTCCAGCACATTCAGGTGTAAGCAGGAATTAGAATCAATCTCAGTCTCAAAGTGTAGTTCACAACAGGGCTCCTTTGTAGTATCCACGTACACAGTCTTAGTATACCAGATCCTTCACAATCTCTGGATCAAACCTGATCAGTCCATCAGCAGTGATATACACCAGGCAGTTCTCAGCACTACTGGAATCACTTACTAGCTTTCAATAACTGACTACACAGTTGGTAACCGGTCACATATCGCAGTTACTTACAAGGCACAGCTTTTATTTGGACACACAGTCTGGCTGCAGTCTGTACAAGCTCCCAAACATCCCCTAGGAATCAGTCACGTCTCGTCTCCTCGGAGGACTTCCTGGTTCTGTGTTTCCCGGGCTTTTTCTTTTCTTGTTTCTTGCTGACACTTAATGGCCAGACTAAGTCATTGCAGGAGAAATTTATACTGCAAGTAATATGAACTCATTACTAAAAAGACATGTCAACATGTTACACCTGCACGGACGTGGCACTTTGGTGTCGCTTCTCTTTCCCTTTTTTTATCCTATTGTTCAGTTTAAATTTGTTTTTTTATTGATTATTGAAATAAAAATCTTTTCTATTTTTATTTGATATGCTCCTGTTTCCATAATTGCTCTTTGGGTTTTGGTTATATTTTTGAAGAGCTTTATAACTTGACCGACCCCTCTCTTTGGTTATTTAGCATGTGGTTAGTTATGCAGATTTTTGTCATGTCACTGCATTGTAACTGTTTAGCTCCTAAAAATCTAAGTTTTCATTTTTATTATTTGTCAGAATGGTACATAAGACTTTAAAAGATGATGGGAAGCCACTGTCTGTGCCCTTAGCAGTGATTGAAACTGTGCCGGTTCCCTACGGGGGGGAATAACCTGCAGATTAACCCCTTATCTGCAGATTAATATCATTTATTTATATGACACATTCCCTCGAAAGAGCATGCTAATCACTCCTGACTCAGTCAATGTCCAAGAGCCCTAGGCATCTTAAGAATCCTTCCCCATTAATTTGGTGTCTAAACAAAAAGGTAATTTTGGTTCTTGATTTTGAAAAGGTGTTTGTTAGTATTTCACCTTGATATTGACTGGAATTGTTGACCCTAACTATACTTTGGCCACCTGTTCTGATCTCTGCCTGATCACCACTCAAGATCGAACTCTGCCTACATTGACCCATGCTCTCTTTGAGCATGAGTCCTGTCTGCTGCCTTAGCATAGTGACTGGATGACTTAATACTTGAAATGGTAGCTGATTAGTACAACTATAAGAGTGAACGTGCGCTCTGTAGTGCATCATTTTCGGTCGTATACGGCTACTGGAGGAGGATACTCAGACATGTAGAAAATTATGCATGTCAGAGCGCACGTTCACTCTGTTGGCACCATTATAGTCTATGCCTGAATATGCCCGAATCACGTTTTGCGAGCCCTGATGGCACCAACAAGAGGGTGGCAAAACACAATGTGAAAGCACCTTAAACCTCAGAACAATTCTGCTGAAACACATTCAACTATCAGTGATTTGTTCTGAAGCTACACTGCTATTTACACACAGAGATAGCAGGGCATTTGGACAATCACAAGTCTAAGTGAGAGCTGTAATTAGGAGACCTGCTCTGAAAGATGCAGATGGTGGGGACTAGTGATTTTTCAAGCTATATAACAGCAACTTGTCAGGAGCTAAGAAGGAGATAGAGGGATGTGAGCAGCTAACTGCTGTATAGAAATCAATAGGTTGGAGAAAACTGACTATAATGTTAGAGTTAACCGTCTTCTGGAATATAACTACTATGCACACTGGACCAGGCACTGATGGCCAAGTTCCATGGGATCTAGCTGTACACTCTGTAAGATAAAAGTTCTTATTGCAGGAGAATGACAGCAGATGGAAAAAGCAAGTCAATTGTAAAATTGCTTATTTTCATGCTGTCTAACTAACTACAGAAATGTATAAACATGTGAATACCTCTTTAACAGTAAAAAAGACACAATCTCTGACTTTGTTAATTGAACTATGCTAAAGTTGTTAGTGACCCTGTGGTTCCATTTCACTTTTGAGACCATTACAGGCGACTCCTGTACTTGAACTATTACTTGAGAATTATTGACTTACAGGACATGAATTAGTAATAATGGGTATTATATTAATTTACCTACACCTTTAAATGCTCTTTTTATTCAGATACCTAATCTGAATAAAATTCTTGCTATATGTACTAATAACCCAGTGAATATTATTTGCTGATTTTCTTTTAGTTTGTGGAGTTTACCACTAATATTACTATCACTCTTGATGTTACAGGGGTGTTGCAAAAGCTTGGAGTCAGGCTCATTTTGGAGCAGGAACAGGACAGATTCTCCTGGATGAGGTACAGTGCACAGGAAATGAGCTGTCTATAGAAGAGTGTCAACGAAGTTCATGGGGGGAACACAACTGTGGACACAAAGAAGATGCTGGCGTTTCCTGTACACCAGTTGCAGGTATCGCATAGACATTATGTTCATTTTAACTGGTTTTGTTCAAAAACCTTCCATAGTAATGAATTTACAAAAGTCATTGTCATGATTTACAAATGGCTGAAAGACACTATTGATTTGTAAGCCTGTACATTGTCCTGCCGGAAATATCCTTGTAATTGACAATACAAAGAACCCATTAAACAATTCACCTTGTCAGCACAAGCATTTTCAGAAGACCTGGAGGTTGTTGGGATAATAAACATGCCATTACTATAATTCACCAATTTGTCACTGAACCAAACTATTACATAAGGAATTGCTGGACGTTTAGTCTAGGAACCTATGATATTGTTATAGGTTCTATTGCGTGTGCACAAATAGCTGAAAATAATACTGACTATCTATTACATTTCATACAGATGGCTCCATTAGACTAGCAGGTGGTAGAGGTAGCCATGAAGGACGTCTGGAAGTTTTCCATAATTCACAGTGGGGGACGATATGCGATGACGGGTGGACAGAGCTGAATACACAAGTTGTGTGCCGTCAACTGGGATATAAGTAAGAATCATTTAATCTCTACTTTCAACTTGAAAACGTAAATAAAATAAACACTAGATACATAGCAGTGTGTTAAATGTATGTAAGCCATGGCTGATTACCCCTTTTGACTTTGGATCTCTTACTTCCATGATCTGATGGGCCCATGGGCGTTGCCACACAGCCAACTGAAAGAGTAGAACAAATTGCATAAAACAATAAGTTCAACTGAACTTACAATAAGACAACTGAAAATACAAAGTGGGGAAAATGTATTAATAGTGTCATAATTTAGCTTAGAATTATACCCAATTCTCCAATTGTATTAAAGTTGCTCTTGCTGGATGATAAATTTGATGTGTCTTCAAAACTTTTTTTGTAACTTTATACCAGTCTTTGGTTGGCTTAAAGATGTTCTCCGACATTGAAATGCATTTTTTAAAAAAAATACTATTAAACTTGTATATAACACAACTATGCTCCCCAAATGTCTTTGTTTACATGCAGCACTTCCAGCTTCATTGGCTTCATATACTTCCCAACATCTCCCCTCTACCCTCCCTTCTATCAATGCTATAGTTCTGTGTGGGCAGGGATAACCCAGCTCTCCCCTCCCTCCTGTGGCATTCTCCTTAATTTTACTTCCTTCTCCCAGCATCTCTTTCCTCTCCTCTCCTGCTGCACTCCCTTCCATCAGTTCTGCTGTCCTGTGTGGCAGTGAACGTCCAGTCCTCCCCCTCATTCCTGTGTCACTCTCTTCTTTGTCTATTACTCGGTGTGTGCTGTGATCTTCCCCCCATCACTATGTTTAACTTTACTTCCTTCTCCCAGCATAGTGCCTCTCTCACACTTACTTTATTTTATCAGTTTCTGTCCTGTGTGCAGTGAGTTCCCAACCCTCTCCCCTGTAGTGTAGCTTAAAGCTTGTGGTCCCCAAATTAAAAGTGTTTTTGCAGAGTTTTTTCACCAATGGAAAGCAATGAATAAGTGCAAAATGCAGCAAAAACTCAGCAAAAAATGCAGGTATTAGGTTTTGCTGCATTTTTACTGAAAAAAGCAGATACAGCAGTATGTGAAACTCATTTATTTTTTGTGATTTTCGCAAGTTTAAACCATAAAGTCTTGGTGTTCTCAACTGAGAATTACAGTTAATATTAGTACAGTTTAATTAAATAAGTGATGCATGCAAAATAAAACATTGGCTGACCAAGGTGTGAAATTGAATAATACCTCAGCAACTCAAGGGCTGACCAAAGTATGAAAGTAAACTGTGTCCTACAAACTCAATGCTCTGCCAATGTCTTAGGTAAACTATTCCCAACCTATTCACCCCCCCCCCACTGTTACATTTGTAATTGTGTATTTTTTCATGAACTCATATGAACTATATGAATAGTCTCTATTTTTTCAGACATAAAAATCTTTTTCTACTAAATAATTTCATCAAATTGCCCTTTTTTCAAAAATGGTTTTATGGTTTCACACATGTCATGCATTGGTGACCCGTGTTCATGCTTCTGTGGTGGAACCAAAGCTGCCAAGAGAGCAGTTTCTGTCTGCAGAAAAAAAGCAGCAAAAACGCAATGTGTGAACATAGCCTTAGGCTCTTTCAGACGTTCATGCAAATTGGTCCGGACTCGCTAATGCAGACTAGTCGTGGCTCTCCCGACCCAAGTGTGACAGCCTCCTAGAAATACATGAAGCTATTATGCTTCAATCAGGAGACCTACAGCAAGTCCGTGCATTGCGGTCCATCTGCATGAAGCCTTAAAGGGACCCTGTCAAGTGAAAAAATGTTAAGTTGCGATATGGGGTTGATCTGCAGGTTAATATCGTTCTAAATCTGCCTGGCGCCTGCTCTTAGAGTCCTGCTGCTGGGAGGAAGTGAACTTCAGTCATGGGATTGACGCCGGCGCGGGTTCAGTTACTGCTATGTGTATAGAGAGCTGTGATAGTAACTGCGCCCCCATCACTGACTGACAGCAGGCCCTAATGCTGAGCTGTTTTCAGTCAGTGCTGGGGGCGCGGTTACAGCTCTCTATACACAGAACAGTGACTGATGCCGATGGCACTCCTATGACTGAACGTCGAACGCTGCTGAGGGAGATATAGCTCTAAGTGAGGGAGCAGGGCAGGTTCAGAATGCTATTACCTGCAGATTAACCCCATATCTGCAGATTAATAGCGTTATTTTACATATGGATCAACACAACTAATATTACAAGTGGATTCTGCAAATTCAAGAAATGTGATGCACAGTCAGAAACCAACTGGGGTTGAATAATTTTGATTACAACTGTATAAATCACTTTATCCATATGGAATACCATGCTGAACAGGACGTTCTCTGTTAGCACCAATTCCACCTTTGCTGCATCTTCTGGAAATGAGGTCTCTTAGATTATTGCCTGCAGCTATAGGATAATTAGTACTAAAATAGCCTTTTTGACATATGAAGAAGTTTAATTATATTAATCCTTCTAGTCATCATAGTCTTGTCTAAAATGGCTTCACTGATAATGGGGATTCCAGATGTTTGCCTCCGGTGGCCAATAATATATCACTATGATATGTTAGACTCTATAGTCTTGTTGGCTTACTTAAAGGGGAATTATGGTGTAGCAAATTTATTTTTCCAGCTTCATTTTTTTAAATTCAATATGGATTTTTGAGCTCTGTTTGCTGTAATTTAATTTACATTTGGTCTGTTTTAGTCATGTAGTGGACAGTGCTCTGATAATGAAACTCTGCGTTTCTGTATTAGCTCTGTACCTGTGTGAACAGGTTACTGGAATGCAACAGTGCAGATAATGATGATGCAGAAATAGTCAACTAAAGCTATTTATTTTCCTAGCACAGACGGAAAGCTTAGCTATAGTAACAGATGTTATTTGAGTATAAGGAGCAAATATCAGAATATATAACAGTATAACAATTACAATATCCTATCCTATGTTCTATCTAGTTATCTCTCAGTTAAATGATTATTAATGCCTTTCTGTCTTAGTAAAACGCGCGTCACTCTCAACGATAGGCCTGTCACCGTAATATGATCCTCAAGCACTTTCGATTGTTGTACTGCCACTAATGGGGGTCACTGCTATTTCTCGTTAGGCCACAAGTCCTTCACAAGTGAGTCATTTAGTACCCTGTGTGAGTTTGCCATACTGGCCGCCCTGCTCCCTTCTGGAGTGTGGCCACAACCCACTCCCTGTACCATACATCTACACTGGAAGTAACAGCCCGGTTCACTTGGGTCTCTTCGTCACCACGGCAGGCGCCCAACCTTCTGTGCTTGGCTGGTGGTGTCTGGATGTCAGGTATTAACTGGCAAAGTCTGGGCTTCGGTGGTGGATCATCTATGTCTCGCCTGTCCCAGCCACTCTTTGGTCACCCTGCTTCTGCGATCTATCACTCACACGCCCTCTCTGTTTCGCTTGCTTGCACCAACTGCTTTTCTGACATCAATCATAAACTAAAAAAGACCCACCTACTATGTACAACATTTTATGTACACTGTGTGCAGAATTATTAGGCAAATGAGTATTTGGATCACATGATACTTTTTATACATGTTGTCCTACTCCAAGCTGCATAGGCTTGAAAGCCAACTACCAATTAAGTAAATCTGGTGATGTGCATCTCTGTAATGAGGAGGTGTGTTGACTAATTATATCAACACCCTATATAAGGTGTGCTTAATTATTAGGCAACTTCCTTTCCTTTGGCAAAATGGGTCAGAAGAGAGATTTGACGGGCTATGAAAAGTCCAAAATTGTGAGATGTCTTGCAGAGAGATGCAGCAGTCTTGAAATTTCCAAACTTTTGAAGCGTGATCACCGAACATCTTTCATTTCATGGCCAACAGGGTTGCAAGAAGCGTGTTGGCCAAAAAAGGCGCAAAATAACTGCCCATGAATTGAGGAAAATCAAGCGTGAAGCTGCCAAGATGCCTTTCGCCACCAGTTTTGCCATATTTCAGAGCTGCAACGTTACTGGAGTATCAAAAAGCACAAGGTGTGCGATACTCAGGTACTCCACAGCGTGGCTGGCCAGTAAAAGTCTAAAAGAAGAAAAAATAATGACATGGCCCACTTGTTCACCTGATCTGAACCCCATAGAGAACCTGTGGTCCATCATAAAATGTGAGATCTACAGGGAGGGAAAACAGTACACCTCTCGGGAACAGTGTCTGGGAGGCTGTGGTGGCTGCTGCACGCAATGTTGATCAAAAACAGATCAAGCAACTGACAGAATCTATGGATGGAAGGCTGTTGAGTGTCATCATAAAGAAAGGTGGCTATATTGATCACTAATTTTTTTGGTTTTTGTTTTTGCATGTCAGAAATGTTTATTTACATGGTGAAAATAAACAAGTGAGATGGGATTATATTTGGTTGTTATTAAGTTGCCTAATAATTCTGCACAGTAATAGTTACCTACACAAACAGATATCTTCCTAAGATAGCCAAATCTAAAAAAAAACCACTCCAACTTCCAAAAATATTAGGCTTGGATATTTATGAGTCTTTTGGGTTGATTGAGAACATAGTTGTTGATCAATAATAAAAATAATCCTCTAAAATACAACTTGCCTAATAATTCTGCACACAGTGTAAACAAAAAAGGAGGGGCTTCACAGAAAAATTAGGGTCACAGAGAAGGGGAAATACTGGGCCTTACCCTACCGTGGTCTCCTATATTATCCCTGCCTTCCAGCGGAGGTTGGCACCCTAATATTGCGATGTGGCACCCCACTCCTCGTCGGCTTTCCCTCTCTTGGCCTATTATGCCCTAAATATATACAACATAAACAAAAAATGCGTGAAATGAAGTGACAGAACAATAATAGTGCAGACAATACAAATATAAAATTACGTCGCAAAAAAGATGAAGACCGCCCAAAGGGTGATTTTAAGCATCTGCCAGAAATAGCCGTTTATGTTTGGTCACTCTTAAAACAGATTGGTCCACTTTCAGAACATCTGTTCAGTTGGTGTAGTGTAACCAACTGCTTTTCGGCCTTACTACCCCAGCCTTTTGTATTTGATAGCTGCTCAGCAGCTACCACCTGACCCGGCATCCTCTTCAAATTCTTCCCTCCAGAAATGCTTCCTCCATCTTTTAGTTCCGGTCTACTCGGTTTGCTCAGCAGATAGCGACATTTATTTGTAAGTGCTGTAGGATTTTGATGAACCATATCTGCTGCTTTCCACCATCTTACATTCCACCTTCCTTTTTACTCGCCAGTCCTTGGGTGAGGGGAGTCTTCACATGTCTTAATGCTCTTCGGGAGTGGTCCCTTTGTTGCCAGTAACCAAGCACACTCATGAGTCTTTTGTATGATACATTGCCATATGATCTCATCTTGCGCATATCTTGTAGGGTGAATACCGGTCTTGGCATGCTCAGTCCTACGAAGCTCTGCTTGTGGGGGTTCTACAAGGCCATTCGGAGCTTCGGCTGCTTTATGCGTAGGTTCGATTTCGGGCCAATACTTCACTTCTGCTGAGGGCAGAGGCGCAACCTCCCGATGTTCTGTGTGCACTGCAATCCACTCATCCTCATCAGTCTTTCCCGATGCAGCATTACACTGCTCCTTAGGAGACGTAGCCCTTTTATCTTCCTCCGCTTCTGAAAGGCAGGGATGAAGCATGTTCCTGTGTAACACGCTACTAAAGGCCTCTTCCTCTCCTTTGGGTCGAATCTCATATACTGGGTTATAGGGATGAGTCCTCCTCACCACTCGGTGAGGCACTGCCTCCCTGCAATAATCTAATTTTTTTAGGATGCTTGTCCCATACCAGCTCCTGCTTGGAGTAGTTCTTCCTGTACTGGAATCTCATCCCGATGGTTCAGCTCCCAAAATTTCTGCTCCGCTAGTCATCTCAATGTCCGTAGCTGATGTCCATGCTCTCAGGTCCAGGTGCTCGGACTGCTCCTCGTACAATCTTTCACTTGATCCAACTCTAATTCAGTAATTTCCCGACTCCTCTGATCGATCAGCAGCATGTATGGCGTGTATCCGGTGGTGGCGTGGACCCGATTGTTGTACACCCACACAAGCTCTGAGACGAATTCAGCCACCTCATCTTCCGATCCTCCTCTAATGTTCTCAACATCTGCAGCAACATTCTATTGAAACGCTCGCAGGCTCTATTCCCCAGCAGAAGGTATGGCGTTGTTCTGGACTTGTCAATTTCATAGAGTCGGTGCAACTCCTCCATGACTCTCCCTTGGAAACAGGCTTCCTGGTCAGAGTATATTCTCATCAGGCACCCGTACACACAAATGAACTCTCGGCATATAACAGTGGTCACTGCCTCAGCCGTCTGATCTCTGGTTAGAGTCACGACTGGATAGGAACAGCGTTGAAATGGAATAGGAACAGCTTGGGGAAGACGCCTGGATGCATCTCTGACTCCCAGGTCGCTGCTGGGAAGAATGTTGTCAGAGTATTACTCCACTTTTAGGGTACTTTTCTATGACCAGTGTTTGTTCAACTTTCATGCAGCTGAATTTCCGCATGAATCCTGCACCTCAACTCACTTGCGTTTTTCCCTGCGTTTTTGTCACATACGATTTTGCCGCATTTTTGATGCATGCGTTTTTGTCTCTCTTTGGTATGTTGCAAAGATATAACTAAATAGATATGGGGTTGATAGATAGAAATGGAGTAGATAGGAAGATAGATATCCATGAGATATATAATTTGTGTCATGCATGTGTAGTTTACCGTACATGCATTAACCTAATAAATAAATAAATGAAAAAAACGTTGTGGGGTCACCCCTATTTTTGATAAGCACCCAAGGTAAAGCAGACAGTTGTGGGCTTATATGATCAGGCTGGGAAGGTCCATGATTATTGGGCCCTTCCTAGCCTAAAAATACAAGCCCACAGTCACCTCAGAATTGATTGGCACATCCCATTAGATGCGCCAATTGTGATGCTTTGCCCGGCTCTTTCTTATTGCCCTGGTGCGGTGGCAATCAGGGTCATGGTAGTTGGGGTTGATGATAGCTGTGATCTGTCAAAGAGAAAAAAACCCGCCTCCTCCACCTCTTAATAGCCGGGCCATCACTCGCCGTGTTTTCCTGATGCCTATGACTACAGTAGATGCCTTAGTAGAGGGGGAAATAAAACTACACCCACCGGTAGTCACCAGTAAATGTAATTTTAACATTTTACTACCTTATCTGGGCATGTAGTGTGTGACATGGTAAGATACTTCCTGTTTAAGTTATGAAGAAGGGACACGGAAACTCACAAAGTCTATGAGGATAATTCAAGAATTAGAGAAGAAAGGAAGAGGGACACCAATACACTCTGTATTAGACATAAAGGAGGAATACCTTGGCCTTTTATGTTTGATAACTGCGCCTCAGTTGCCACCTGACCCAGTGTCCCCTTAAAGCTCTTCCTTCCAGAAATGCTTTCTCCATCTTTTAGTTCCGGCCTACTTGGTTTGCTCATCAGGTGGCAACATTTGGTCAAAAGTGGCGTAGGACTTTGATGAACCTGCTTTCTACCTCCTTACACCTGTGCCTTCATCACATGATCAAACAGATTTATATCCGCTTGAAGAAACCTATTGCAAGAACAGCAGATATATTGAAAACATGGAGTACTTCATTCGAAAAGTAATTGGAATATTGTAATTGTTATTATTATCATTGTTAACCAGCTTAGAAGTAGAAGTAGCCATTAAAGTGTGTTCAAAAATTCAATTTTATCCAAAGATAAGATACTGATAATAATATAATATGATACTAAATTTGCTGTTCCTCCTGGTAAACTCATATCTGCAAGCATAGCCATAGCTAGGGGTTCAGCACAGGGGAAAAGGGGAGAAACATCTGAGTGGGTCCCTGACTGGTAATCCTGATTTCAATTATGATGGCACATCCTAATAGTTTGTATAAGGGAACCTCAGCAGATGGCCATGCAGTTATGGAAGCTAAATCTCTACACAAAGACCAATATAGATATTACTGCCATATGGTGACCATATAGTGGTAGATGCCAGTCCCGCAGAACATACAAGTGATTACAGTACTGTTATATACAGGAGCTTCTCACAAAATTAGAATATCATCAAAAAGTTAATTTATTTCAGTTCTTCAATGCAAAAAGTGAAACTCATATATTATATAGAGTCATTACAAACAGTAATTTCAAGTGTTTATTTATATTAATGTTGATGATTATGGCTTACAGCCAATGAAAACACAAAAGTCATTATCTCATTAAATTAGAATACTTTATAACACCAGCTTGAAAAATGATTTTAAAATCCAAAATGTTGGCCTACTGAAATGTATGTTCAGTAAATGCACTCAATACTTGGTCCTGGAAAGTAATAATACCCCCTGTGCACCTTTGACAGTCTCAATACCCTGAGTGCCCCTGTAAAAATAATGCTTCTTAAGTGCCCACAGCTCCTCTATACACAGTATGATTGGCCCACAGCTCCCCTATACACAGTATAATGCTTCCACAGCTCCCATGTATACAGTATAGTGGGCCCAAAGCTCCCCTAAACACAGTATGATGTCCCCACAGTTCCCTTATATACTGCATGATGGGCCCACAGCTCCTCTATACACAATATAATGCACCCATTATGGAGAAACTCTCCATATCCTTCTTCAAAATTTGGTTCTCGGAATGTATTCATGTAACTACCCCTTTAAAAAAATATTGCAGCCCTTGGGATTAGTTCAGTATGGCAATGTGGCCCTAAGACCAAAAAATGTTGTGCACCACTGGCTTATTGGAAAGAGCCGAGTGCACTTCAGCCTTTTGGACTGCCCAGAAAGCACAGCGGGTGGGCTGTGGATTTAACATCTCTACATATCTTCTATATAAGCATTTTAGCAGGCTTGCAAACATAGACGTCAAGATGACTTTAGCATTAATTTTCCATTAGTAAAACTTTAACTCATGTATATATGATCTGCGTGTACTATTTTCAAAACTAAGAACTAAAACTGAGTGGAAAACACGGTGTAGCTGTTAGTACAGCAGACAATCTCCTGAAACGTTTGTTGCGTATGACAGCTCATACTGTTACATAAAATGTCAGTGTATGACAAGTGGAGCTATCCTTGTAAAACACACCATGAAACAATGAGAAGAGTCATTACTTAATAGTGCAGACACTAGCGGGTGTAAAGGTCGTACGCCACAAGCTTTAGAGAACGACACCACCCACGATGGCCACTTGCCCATTCATCATGAACAATGATACTTTCAAGCTTACATTTATGTTCCCTGAGCCCCCAGCTCTTGCCTCTTTATCTTTGCCCATGAATGTATACAATGTTTGTGGGTGAGCATGCATGGATGTGAAGAATAGTGTATGTCTACAGAACATAAGTAATCCCGCTGACCTCCTTTAAAAAGTCGGCTTTTCCCAATGTCATTTACCAAACCCATACATTCTTGAAAACCAATGTAAAGTGTAAGTAGTCACTAATAATGAAAATATGAAAATAATTCATAATGTAATACTGTAGTGAAGATAAAGGAAAGGACTCTGAAAATGTTCTTGCTATTTATTGTAGGATATTTTATGGTAATGCATTTCCATTATGCAACCAGTCCTTCTTTATATTAGGACATAATACATTTCGAGGAATGAATATTCACAGCAGCACATAGAATTCCAGGAGATAAGTGTTATTGACATGAAATCACCTGTATGAGCCGTGTAATGAGAGTGCAGGGTGGGAAGCACCAAGTAAAGGGAAAGCCGTTGACTTCTCAAGATGATACTTGTAAAGCAGGTAAACCATACTTTTATTAATTATACTGGTTGAATAAACCAGAAATATGGTGGTGTGAAAAAGTGTTTGCCCCGTTCCTGATTTCTTGTTCTTTTGTATGTTTGTCACACTGAAATGTTTCAGATCACGAAACAAATTTAAATGTTAGACAAAGTATACATTTAAGTGTGACAAACATGCAAAGGAATAAGAAATCAGGAAGGGAGCAAACACTTTTTCACACCACTGTAGAAGTGTCCTCCTGGGTTGCCAACCGTCCAGAAATTCCAGGACAGTCAGGAAAAATTGGTGACTTTTTTGCCTTGTCCGTAAAAAATTATTTTGGCATATGTGATTTTTTTGGACGAAGAAGAAACTTATGCAGATTCTTTTGACTAATTATTATCATTTTACAGTTTACACTGTGAATGCAGCTCATGTCTTCTAACCAGAATTATGGGATGTACACATGTATCACTTATAATGATAATGATTTATGATAGTTTTCCAATATGTCCATACATTTTTTTGTCTGACTGTAGTTTTTTAATAAGCTGTTCAGAAACAATAAAAATTCAAGTTGGCAACCCTGGTGTCCTGTTACCTCTCCATTGAATGCACCCCAGCCTCTCCCTTCTGGCTCACCAAGAGAAGAAGGGAGATGGCTACTAAACCCAGTCAAGAATGCCCAAGAAACTGAACAGTTAGGAAACACCCCCTCACTGTGCAATTGGGATTTATACTTATGCAGATAGAAAGTTTTAATTGCTTTACATGTCCCCTGCCCAGCGCTAACACAGGCCTATGTTTTTATGTTATAGGGTTTGGACTAAGATTGGGTGTTATCTTCTATACACAGAGCACTCTCATTAAGAATGAATGGAGTGGAGATGAGCATGCTCCACCTCTGTTGCTTCAGATGGGGCTCTTCACATCAATGTTCTTATGATCAGTAGGATTCATTAACATGGGCTTGCACATGATAGTCATAAAGGGAATCTCTCAGGATTTTTTTTAGTAATTTGAGAGCAGCATGATGTAGGTGCTGAGAACCTGATTTCCCGTGATGTGTCACTTATTAGGTGTAACATACCTGGCGGCGTCCTTGCATGGTGGTCCATCTCCCACTGTGCAAGAGCGCGCACTTGATCTCCAGTCCAGAATGTCTCTCTGGCTTCCCTCCATGCTGTCTGTTTGTGTCTGTTTCTGCTGCTTAAGGGCGGCGCCCGATCACTTCCTGCTTTTTGTACCTGCTGTGGGTCACACCCCTTGTGCGTCCTCAGCCTATTGCTGTCTGTCACCTGGTATATAGCTCTGCTGCTCCCATCTATTCCTGCCTGAGCATAGTGTTTCATTCAGTGTGTGCTTGCACTCTGAAGGTGCCAGGTCCCGTTCTGTGTTCTCTTGTCTGCCTATCCTGTAGGCTGTATTTCCAGGCCTGTCTGAACACGCTCCTAGCCTGTTCCTCCTGCCTTCTAGGGGCCGATTACCTAGACCCGTTCCTGTATCTTGTCTGACCTGTCTGAACACGCTCCTAGCCTGTTCCTCCTGCCTTCTAGGGGCCGATTACCTAGACCCGCTCCTGTATCTTGTCTGTCCTGTCTGAACACGCTCCTTGCCTGTTCATCCTGCCTCTCTGGGGGCCGTATTCCCAGACCCGCTCCTGTATTCCGCTGCAGTGTCGGTCTCCTCCGTACACTCAGTTCCAGTCTGAACTCTCTCCTATCCTTTACCTGTTTTGCCTCTATGTCCGTTCCCTTCCTTTTTCTGCAGAGTCTGAACTCGTACCTAACTCCTGCTTGTTGTCTCTGTACTCCCGTTTGTGAGTTTGTGGTCCACTCGCTACTTCTCTGCAAGTACCCTGTGGGTGTCTGGCTCTGCCTTTCCCTTCCTGTCTGTTCCGTCCGAACAGAGCCCTGTCCCCCCTACTCAGCCTTGCCTGCTCTGACTCCTTTGCTCACCGCTCCGGCGGTTCTAGCCTGCTCTGACTCCTTTGCTCACCGCCCCGGCTGTTCTAGCCTGCTCTTACTCCTTTGCTCACCGCTCCGGCAGTTCTAGCCTGCTCTGACTCCTTTGCTCACCGCTCCGGCGGTTCTAGCCTGCTCTGACTCCTTTGCTCACCGCTCCGGCGGTTCTAGTCTGCTCTGACTCCTTTGCTTACCGCTCCGGCGGTTCTAGCCTGCTCTGACTCCTTGCTCACTGCTCCGCAGCCTTGCTCCGCTCTGACCCTTTCGCTCACTGCTCCGGCAGCCTTGCTCCGCTCTGACCCTTTTGCTCACTGCTCCGGCAGTCCTGTCCTGCCCTGCTTCTGCCCGCTGCTCCGGCAGTCCTGTCCTGCCCTGCTTCTGCCCGCTGCTCCGGCAGTCCTGTCCTGCCCTGCTTCTGCCCGCTGCTCCGGCAGTCCTGTCCTGCCCTGCTTCTGCCCGCTGCTCCGGCAGTCCTGTCCTGCCCTGCTTCTGCCCGCTGCTCCGGCAGTCCTGTCCTGCCCTGCTTCTGCCCGCTGCTCCGGCAGTCCTGTCCTGCCCTGCTTCTGCCCGCTGCTCCGGCAGTCCTGTCCTGCCCTGCTTCTGCCCGCTGCTCCGGCAGTCCTGTCCTGCCCTGCTTCTGCCCGCTGCTCCGGCAGTCCTGTCCTGCCCTGCTTCTGCCCGCTGCTCCGGCAGTCCTGTCCTGCCCTGCTTCTGCCCGCTGCTCCGGCAGTCCTGTCCTGCCCTGCTTGTGCTCGCTGCTCCTGCAGCCCCGTCCTGCTCTGTTCTTGCCCACCGCTTCGGGCGTTCCCTCTCTGCTGTGGTTGTCTACCGCATCTGCGGTTCTGTGACCCAGTCTGTACTGGGTCTTAACCTTTCTGTGCTCCAGCCCGTCCTTTCGGCCAGTACCTCCCTGCCTGCATACTCGCCTGTATCTACCCATCTGCATACCTGCCGTGTTTGCTTACATCCACCAGTCTGTGCCAGCCTAACCTGCCTGTTCAAGTAATCCCAGTGTGGGTCAACCCCCGTGTCCGGAGTTTGACCTGGAGTAGCACCTGGTCCCTCTGCCCGGTTTCTCCCTGGTGCACTGGCGTCGTATGCCGTCGTGCCACCT
Organism: Phyllobates terribilis; assembly: GCF_046119375.1. Lineage (NCBI taxonomy): Eukaryota > Metazoa > Chordata > Amphibia > Anura > Dendrobatidae > Phyllobates > Phyllobates terribilis. Next base: position 882,833,543 of record NW_027362761.1, read on the forward strand.
TGGTCGGATCGGCCAGATACTTAGTCACGCCCCTCCAGGCACTCTCCGGTCCATGGTCCAGTGGAACCACAACACCCGCACACGCCAGTCAGTCCGGGCGTGTGCATAACATTAGGTTGTGTGCTGTTTCAATAAAATCAGTCTTTTATAAGCAGAAGATTGTCACTACATGACTAGGTGACTCGTGCCTCCTAGTCAACTATTCTGTGTGATCCCACCCCCCTTACTGATAGCAACTTTCTGCCAATATACAGTGTACACAGAAAGCTGTCAATCAGTGTTGTGGATGGGCTTATACAGGGCAAAGCATTCAGAGAACTGCTAGATCTTGAGCAAGGAAAACTGATTTTATCCAGTGATTTTACCCAGTAAACTCTGTGACACATTGCTGGAATAAGGGTTTCTTCCCCTACATCATTCTGCTTTCAGACGAGGTAGCAACAACCTGGTGACAAACCCCACTTAACGAAGGGGCTCGCTAGAATACAATGCTCCTAATTTATTAAGAGGCCCACACTACTTAATGAATTAAGCGCATCTGTTAACATGTGCTGCCACCAGAAACATACTCCAGTCAGGGATTGTAGTACATTTCTGGAGTAAATCACGGCACTAAAGTAGAGTAACTTTTCATGAATTCGACAGGCGGGCGTAACCACACACTGTCCCACAAATATCCTGCCAATGCTACACCCATATTGGTGTACCTTGCCGGGACTGGCATGTAATCGCCAAGTGTTGCAATATTTTTGTGCAACTTCAGAGCTGCACAAAATATTGCGATATTAATGTCCTTTACACCAGAATTCTGGCATAAAAATCTTAATGATTAGGCCGCCGTGTCTCTTGATAGAATTAAACTTTCTGTTCTGTACAGATCGATTTTCAGTAGTTATCTGATTATCACCACAAGCGGGATCACAATGAATGGTAACACCTATATATAGATACCACAGGATTCAGCATTCACTATAGGCGAGGGTCATAGCTCACCTTCTACCTTCTCACCCTCCATACATAATAACCTATGCACAGGTCAAAGAGCATACCTAGAACATTACTCCATAGAAAGTAATAAACATCTCGTCTGTTGTTTCCTACGTCCTTGTAGATGCCTTTAAAACAGATTTCTGAATGCTGTTAGCAGCTCAGACAAGATGGCCACCCTCATAATCATGTATAGAAAAAGAATAAAGGAATATCTACAATCAGAAGATAAAAACCTATTAGAAAAAACAACATTTTTCAATACCTGGCTTTAATTAATGAAAAATAATGTAGATGATACGTTACCGTTGAAGTGATGATAATTGACTTTTTCACATACGATGTAGAGCAGTTATTATTATGACCAGTTTCTTATCAATTTACCTTGTATGTCTTTACTTTCTTAGATATGGGAAGATTTTACTGGATAATGATTTTGAAGAGATCACTAGTGTCATCTGGCTGGACGATGTCACGTGTTCGGGGAAAGAGCCCACACTCACTCATTGTACCAAGCCAGAGTGGGGCAAGCACGACTGCACACATCAAGAGGACCTCCATATTATGTGTTTTCCAGATACTGACCAGCACAGAACATTGTCTGGTATGTAATATGTAATCGTTCTTCATTTCCTTCTTTGTTGTCTTGACTGTAAGGCGATCTTCCTCCGCAGTGACGGACATTCACAGAAGATGGCCCCTGTGCAAGAACAATATGAAGGAATGTTCCTGTCCAACAGCTGATTTGTTAAAAGTGAATAAATAGCCCCATAGTCTCAGGATTTCTTTTCATGGTGGTGCTATGTGGTTCTTTGCCTATAGGGCCCATATACAGAAGTACAGGCATCATATATGGCATGTACACTCTGATCCGTAGTTTAGATATTCAGATTGTACCCACAATTTCTGCATTGGTAAGGCGCCGTATGGATGTTTTAATCAGAAGGAATTATAGTGTTCATTTTAAAGCTGAAATAAGCACAGAGAGGATTCTTTTTCACCACCTATTAGGTACATCACTGGTAGGAAAACAGTTTTCTATTAATGGGTATCTGATAAGCCCAAGGAAGTAAACTAGTCCATACAAAATGTGTGATTCTATAATGTTTTATGCTGTCAAGGGACATCTAAATGATGTTCCGAAGCAAAAATTGTTCTACCCTCAATAGATAACATCTTAACTGGAAACCAATGTAATAATAGCAAAAATATACTAATGGGAATTGGGAGATATCTATGGCATGCTGAAAAACTGATCAGGTGATTCATTATAATTTAGTATGGCCAGTCTCTACAGCAATTGTATAATTGAGCTTATGTATATAGCTGTATACGTGCATTACATGGGCAAAGAGATAGATAGATAGATAGATAGATAGATAGATAGATAGATAGATAGATAGATAGATGATAGATACATTTCAGATATTCAAAGGTTGCATATATCTTGGCACATACAATTTGCTGCTATACTTTTTGGTATGTACTGTATATACTGCAGTCCTTAAAGCTTGCATCTGTTCACATTAGCTTCCTTCTGTTAGGAGGAGCTGGTCAGTTTTTTGTAGTATGCATTAGAAAGTGGTGACCGCCTCTACAGTTGACTGAGCACTTTTCCCATAAGTTTAAAGTTATTTTAAATTAGCTTTGAATACGACCTGCCCTTTAAAGTGCACCTGTAACACTGCGTAACTCCACTGGGCGGGCTTACCCTGGAGGGGCATGACTAAGCGATTACTTGTTGTTCACTAGTGCCTCTGGTGGTGAGTTTAGGCTTGGCCTCAGGTAGTCGCTAGGTATCACTCCAGGGCACTCCCCGGGTCTGCAGCAGCTGACAGGAGGGTCAGAATCACGGTACAGGAGTGCAAAGACAAAGCGTGGTCAAACGATCTGAGGAAGGGGCAGGCAGCACAGGAATTGCCAGGTTCAGGAGCAGAGAGGTCAGATAGGAAGGATAACTAGCTGGGTCGGTAACGAGAATCAGAATATGGGATAGCATGCATAAGTACAACGGGGTAGGAACAAACATTCGGGAGAGGAAAGGTTGGAGGAGCTGCCTTAAATATTACCTGCTAGGCTGGGGAGCCAGATCTCTGCAGGACACAGCAGGGTTAAATTCCTGTATAGACCAGCCACACCCCTCTAAGGCCAGAAGGAAAGATGGAAACACCATGCTGTAGCAGCCATGCAGGGGAGTGCAAGAGGAAACAAGCTTTAGCGGAAACGCCTGCCACAAGGAAAACCCGCACGGTGAATAGGGCGCCGTGAGGAGCCATGCAAGTTGCCGCCGTGACAGCACCATTCACCAGTTATAGCCACATCATGGAATAGTGGCTTTTATGCTGAGGAAAACATAGTTTGTAGGTTTTTTTTCTCTATACTGGGATATTAGCTTGTAAACTTTAGATTATAATCTATGGAAAATTCAACTGGATGTTACAAGAGATTTGTTGCTAGTGCCATGCTCTTCTTCCACTGCATAAGGTTGACCAATCATAAGCAGGAAACATAATGTAAGGGAGGAAAGAACACTTTACTCACTGATATCTACTGCAGAGTTGAGTTATGTATCATCACAAACCCTTCCAGATCTTATCTCATGAAAGTCAGTGTGGGGGGAGGGTGAGAGCAGACATCACTGTGAGATGAGATCTGGATGTGCTTGTAATGATATATAACTCAGTTCAAATGTATCTCTACACAGTAGCTGAAGATTTTGTATATACATTGTGACAGTGTCACTGGTTTATATGTGAGGGGAGGTATGTGTCACTCAGGATGCTCTCCTGTGTGAACTAAGACCTACTTTATTTTTCTGCCAGCGTGTTATATGCTGGTAGGTTTACACTGTTAAAGGGTGTGCGGTTTTATGAGAATGGCAAAGAGGGCGGGACGCCTTTCCCCCTACCTTCCCTCAGGGTGTGGCTGAGCAATGTGTAAAAGCTCAGTCCTTTTTTTTCCTCTGGAGTGTGGTCTGGAGAGGGAAGTCTCCAGACAGCATAGTAGAAGCTGCAGAGCTTGTTACCTGTGCAGTTTATGCTATCGAGAGCGGGCGGAACCCGCTCACCTATGGACTGAGCTATACTTTGTTTTGTTTTCCCGTTTAACCCAGAGGGGTCTTGTTTATTTTTCCTGTGGAACCCTGCATGAGTTTATGCCACATAATAAACCAGCGAAAGGTAACCTGAGAACGTGTGTCCTGAGTCTGCCTCCGGGAGAGCCGAGCGAGTCTTCTTGCAACAGTTGGTGTGAGAGTGCGAGCAGGATTCCAGGAACACGTGTACCTGCCACAAAGACCGGTGGATGTCCTGGGTGAAGGCTGCCAGCCAGCCAGAGAAGTCTGGAGGAGCTCATTAAGCACCTGGTCCAGAGCCAACAGAGCTTGCAGCAGCAACACCTGCAGGCCCAGCAGAGCATGCAGCAGGCCCAGCAGAGCATGCAGCAGCAGCACCAGGAGACGACCAAACTGTTGCTTCAGCAAATCCAGTTGCAGCAAAAGTCGCAGCAGCAGCACCAGCAGGAGGCGCAACAGCAGATTCAGCTTTTGGCGGACGCCATCCAGAGCAGGGCGGCCGCCCCACCCCCAGGGCCGACTGATGATTCTCACGTCAGGAAGGCGGTAAGGCGGGCCATGCAGAAGATGACCCCTGGGGATGATGTAGAAGCATTTCTGACTGTTTTTGAGAGGGTGGCTGATCGGGATAGACTTCCACCAGCACAATGGGCAGAGATTCTGGCGCCATATTTATCGGGTAAACCCCAGAAGGCGTATTTTGACTTGGCGCTGCAAGATGCTAAGGAGTATCCCAAACTAAAGACAGAGATCTTAGCATGTCTGGGAGTAAATATGGCGGTGAGAGCCCAACGAGTTCATCACTGGGCGTATGCTAGCAACAAACCCCCTCGCTCGCAGATGTTTGACCTCCTGCATCTTGTTCAGAAGTGGCTACAACCGGAGTCCTCCACTCCGGCCCAGATGGTTGAGCGGGTGGTGATTGACAGATTCATGCATTCCCTTCCCAAGGCAGTACAGACCTGGGTTGCCCAGGGTGATCCACAGAACGTAGATGACTTTATCGGCCTGGTAGAGAGGTACCAGGTAGTTGAGAGATCTCTTGGGAAACTGGATGCAGTCATTTCTCCCTACTGGGATACCCAAAAGGGGGTGGGTTCAGCACGGAAGGGGTCTAGAGCCACCACTGGGGGATGTCCCACTCCCACTGAAGGTGCCGTTAGAACGGTTGGTAAAGATATAGTTTGTTGGCAGTGTCACCACCCTGGACATGTAGCCGCCAGGTGTCAAATATCCACTGAGCCCATGGACTGCAACCTAGGCAGACGGGTCTCCTATTATGCCTATCCAGCCGGTAGCATGGACTGTCGACCAGGCGAGGGGCCGCAGGCGTGTGCAGTGTCCATTAATGGAGTAAAAGTGCTTGGGATGTTGGACTCCGGGAGTCTGGTGACCTTGATCAGAGCAACCCTTCCCCACCAGTTGATCCCTTCCAAAACCCTGGGTGTTCGGTGCATCCATGGTGACGCCAAGGACTATCCCGTGGCCACAGTGACAGTGTTGAGCCACCCCCGTAGTGTTCGGTTCGGTTCGTCGAACACCCGTGTGTTCGCCGAACTGTTCGTCGAAATGTTCGTCGAACACCTTCGAACACCGTTAAAACCAATGGCAGGCAAACAAAAACACATAGAAACACATAGAAAACACCTTCAAAGGTGTCCAAAAGCTGACAAACTGCTCAGAAGACATAACTAACACATGGAAAAGTGACAAGTACATATAGTCATGCGAAAAGAAAAGAGGTGGAGGAGTAAAAGGAGGGGGAGACACAGATATAGGCATGTCATGCCCTTCTAAAATCCAAAAAGTGAGAAGCCGACACGGCCAGTCCGTTCCTGCCCGTGCCACCTCTGTGTCGCCGGGTTTGTGCCAGAGCCGCGGTGGACCCTGATGGCCAGCCCCCCTCTCCCAATACTGGTGCCTGTCCGCTGGTGGGTCGAGCGAGCCCCCCTGTGGTGGAGGCAGCTCTAAGCTTTTTAATTTAAATTGTCTCTCTAATTTGAATGAATACACTTTAAATCCTTTTACAAGGATCTTTTGGAGGGAAAGTCTCATGCCAGTCGCCGCGTAATTCCAGCTCCAGTAGCGTCCACTAAAGCTGCTGCAGTTAAAAAGCTTTTATAAGGATCGAGCTCGGCTGTCCACCGCAAGGCATCCTACCGCCAGTCCCAGCCCCTATGCCTTGGGGTGCCTCCCGATGCTCTTCACGGAGTATCCCGTGGTCCCGAAGCATTTCCTTTGAAAAAATTAAGTGTCCAAACTACAGGTGGTGTAGCTTGCTTAACAGCCGGGATAATCCGCTGACCAGCAGACACTGCTACTAGGCACAAAGTATTTCCTGGGCTAGATGCAGTTAAAAATTTGTAATTAGATACTCTCGTTGGATGCTAAGAAAGCATTCCATAGAGTCTCCTGGCACGCCATATATTATTCTCTTAAAAAGCTTGGGGTAGGGTCTAGGGGACCTTTTTATAGCCAAAATCACGGCCCTGTATCGCAATACGTCACCTAGGCTGAAGATAAATGGAACTGTAGCAACCTGAGGGCTCGGTTACTACAGAGGTATTGCACCTCACCCAGTGGTGTGATATCTCACTCTCAGGTAAGGATGGAGTGTGGATCAGGACCCGACACCTGCATGCATTACACCACATTGCCGTGAGGCAGGGCGACCAATATGCCCCTGAGATGGACACGACAGTCCCTGTCCCTGGCTGGAGTGGGGGGAGGGAACACTGAGGAAGGGGAACCCTGTACTGCAGGAGCAGGGAGGAAGCAGTTCCTGGGTGCATTGAGAAGGGAGTATAAAAGGTGGGCACCATCTTAGTTCAGTGCAGAGAAGTCTGAGCAGAAGTGACAGGGAGCAGGGGCTCTGCATGAGCTCTGCTCCGGAGGCGGGCTTAGTAACAGAGGCCCAGGCCTGGAAGAGGGAGAAAGAAGGATGAGGAGTGGAGAAGGCTCAAGGAACAAGGAACGAAGGGATCCCAGCGGTGCGGACGGACGAGTCGCCACCGCACGCCCGAATCCACCTGCGTGAAGGGGTCAGGCCAAAGGGGGAGACCGGTCCCCGAAACTAGTGGAGGCGGGAAACGACCCTCAGCTAGAAACCGGAGGCTGTGACATTTTATGTGGCACAGCCCCTCGCTACACCCGCTAGGAAGGCACCACATAGGGTCAGGGAAACTGGCGCCAAGTTTACCAAGAGGAGGCCCGAGGCAGCCGGACAGAAGGGTTGGTAAGAAAGGCCAGACAAAGGACACACAAAGGGGGTCCTGTGAAGCGCTCCAAAGTTATCTGGGAGTTGTCTGAGCCCCTCACCTGGTGAGCACAGTACGACGTGGGCCGCCGTTACCTGCAGAAGTGGTCTGGATAATAAGAACTGTGAGTAAAGGCCCTGGACTGCATCACTGACTCCGTGTCGTTACTGCTGCTGCCCTGCACCATCACCCCCATCCTCCGCATACACTGCCCTGAGGCTATACTCCTCCCGTGGGGAGTTATGCTACGCTCTGCTGCACCCACAACACCAGCCTCAGAGGTCTGCCCTGCAGCGTCAGTTCACACTGACCGCAATCCACGGGTGGCGTAGTCGGACATTTAAACATCAAAACCACATAAATAGTTCCGCCACTGGTTTGACCGCCCTGAGCCACGGAACCCGGTCGCCGCCACGGAGACTACAACCACCAGCATCCACCAAAAAGGGTCCGGCTCCGGGTGTCCCAAGGCCCAGGGAGCACGTCAGAACATTTTCATCACCTTTCATAATCACCAATGGGACGAGGCAGGGATGTCCTCTGTCCCCTCTCTTATACATCCTAGTGACGGAGCACCTGCTCTCATCAATTCGCCATAACCCCAATATTAGGTGGATTGAGGTGGGAGGCACCGAGTACAAGTGCTCTCTATTTGCTGATGATGTCCTAGTATATATCACTCAATCACATATATCCATCCCTGCTGTTATGGCTGAAATAGATCACTTTGTTACATGGTCAAATTTTAAAATCAATGCAGCGAAGTCTGAGGCCCTCGATGTCTCCCTCCCCAAATCCATACAGGATTCCATCCAGTCCAACTTTCCCTTTGCCTGGCCCTCACAGGGTATCAAATATTAGGAATTCCTATTCATAGAGACCTCTCCCGTCTATGTTATCTTAATTTTGGGCCCTTTATTGAACAACTCCATACAGACCACGGTTGGCAAGTTAGAACTGTAAGATTCACTACGTGAACCACTGGTGTTTTGTGGAAAAGCACATGTACACTGTGTTCCAAATTATTATGCAAAAAGTGTTTAGGAGTGATAAGGGAAGAATTTGTTTGTTTGTCAGTTAAACTCATTGATGGTGATGTGTGTCAGGGCTCTTTATATCACTGTAAGCAATTGCAGACACCTGTGCTAATTAGTTTGGCAGGTGTGTCCAATGAAAGGCAAGACTACTTAAGAAGGCTGTCCCACATTATTAAGCAGCCTACATTTTCTGCCAAAATGGGAAAGAAAAAGGATGTGTCGGCTGCTGAGAAGCAACAAATTGTGGAGTGTTTAGGTCAAGGCATGACTACAATCAACATTGTGCGATGATCAGGATGAAGTGTCTTGGCAATCAAGAAGTATGTAGCTGATTCACAGTACACACGTGTGCATGCTGATAAGGGCAAATTGAGGACTCTTTCCTGCAGGCAATTACGTCAGGTTAAAAGAGCAGCGGAAAAAAAGCCTTGTCATAGCAGCAGACAAGTTTTTGAAGCTGCTGGTGCCTCCAATGTCCCACGAACAACAAGATGCAGGGTCCTTCAGAGGTTTGCAGCTGTGCGTCCACCATCCTGTCGACCTCCTCTATCCACTTCACAAAAGCAGAAACGGCTCCAGTGGGCCAAACATTACATGAAGACTGATTTCCAAACTGTTTTGTTCACGGATGAGTGCCGTGCAACGCTCGATGGTCCAGATGGATGGAGTGGAGGATGGCTGGTTGATGGACAGCCCACGCAAACATGGCTACAGCGCCAACAAGGAGGAGGTGGAGTAATGTTTTGGGCTGGAATCATGGGGAGAGAGATTGTCGGCCCCTTTAGGATCCCTGAAGGGGTAAAGATGAACTCCATAATGTATGTGGAGTTTCTCAAACAGCACTTCCTGCCATTGTTGAAGAAGAAGAACCGTGTATTCCACAGCAAGATCATTTTTATGCATGATAATGCACCGTCTCATGCTGCACATAACACATCTGCATCTCTGGCTGATATGGGCATAAAAGGGGACAAACTTATGGTGTGACCCCCATGCTCCCCTGACCTCTACCCCATTCAGAACCTCTGGAGCATCATCAAAAGGAGTGTCTATGATGGCGGGAGGCAGTTCACATCTAAGCAACAGTTCTGGGAGGGTATTCTGTCCTCATGCAAAACAATTGAAGCAGAAACCATCCAAAACCTGACAAATTCAATGGACGAGAGAGTTCAGAAGCTCCTTTCGAACAAGGGGTCCTATGTGCAAATGTAACATCACCTAGAATAAAGTTTTGAGTTTAAAACTGTTTGATTTCAATTTCTAATAACCTGCTAATGCTTATAATTTCAAAAATGACCATTTTTTTTGGTCTTTATTAAAATGAAAAGGTTGATCGAAGAGTGTGGGGGATCTAAGAGTGTGGCAACCCAGTAGTCAGGATTACTTTGAATTCTGACAATCTGAGGGTCATGTTGCAGGTAGTGCAGCAAGAAGGCACTTATGTGTCTTGCGCATCTCTGAGCCCCAAAATTATTTTCCGGGCTAGATGCAGCTAAAAATTATTATTAATTTTAAATCTGGTGGAGCTTAGCATGGATGGCCTAATAGAATCAGTACTGCACACTGCTACAAAGCCCAAATTATTTTCCAGCCAAGATACAGTTAAACATGATAAGTAATTTTAAATCTGGTGGAGCTTAGTATAGATGGCCTAATAGAATCAGTACTGCACACTGTTACAAAGCCCAAATTATTTTCCAGCCAAGATACAGATAAACATGATTAGTAATTTTAAATCTGGTGGAGCTTAGTATAGATGGCCTAATAGAATCAGTGCTGCACACTGCTACAAAGCCCAAATTATTTTCCAGCCAAGATACAGATAAACATGATTAGTAATTTTAAATCTGGTGGAGCTTAGTATAGATGGCCTAATAGAATCAGTACTGCACACTGCTACAAAGCCCAAATTATTTTCCAGCCAAGATACAGATAAACATGATTAGTAATTTTAAATCTGGTGGAGCTTAGTATAGATGGCCTAATAGAATCAGTACTGCACACTGCTACAAAGCCCAAATTATTTTCCAGCTAAGATACAGATAAACATGATTAGTAATTTTAAATCTGGTGGAGCTTAGTAAAGATGGCCTATTAGAATCAGTGCTGCACACTGCTACAAAGCCCAAATTATTTTCCAGCCAAGATACAGATAAACATGATTAGTAATTTGAAAGCTTAAAACGGTTGGTGAGGTGATTTTAGCCAATCATCAAGCTTTTACTCTCCCCAGGATGACACAGGGGTAGAAAAGTTGTTTCGGATCCATGATTTGTTCATCTTTATGAACGTGAGTCTGTCTACATTATCAGTGGAGAGCCGCGTGCGCTTATCTGTCAGCACACCACCAGCAGCGCTGAACACACGTTCAACAGAACGCTGGCTGCGGGGCATGACAAGATCTCCAAGGCGTAAGTGGCTAGCTCCGGCCATTTATCCAGATTGGAATCCCTAAAAGAGCAAGGGTCCAGTGACACAGTCATGGCTTCAATGTTTACTTGGAGATACTCCTGTACCATCGTCTCTAGGTGCTGACTATGTGTCAGACTTCTTGTCTCCTGTGGCCTTGCAAAGGATGGGCTAAAAAAGTGGTGAAATGATTCCGCAAAATTGATGTTACCAGCAGATACTGTGTTTCTGTTACGGTTTGAGTGCTGAACACTCGACGGTCCCACGGTTGGCAAGTTGGAACTGTGAGATTCACTACGTGCACCACTGGTGTTTTGTGGAAAAGCACATGTAAGATTCTGCAACAGTCTCTCCTGATACTCCTGCATGCGTGCATCCCTTTCTATGGCAGGAATAATTTCTGCAAATTTACTTTTGTACCGGGGATCTAACAGTGTGGCAACCCAGTAGTCAGGATTATTTATAGTTCTCACAATTTGAGGGTCATGTTGCAGGTAGGGCAGCAAGAAGGCACTCATGTGTCTTGCGCATCCAGGAGCACCAAGTCCCTGTTGTGTTGGTGGCGAGGTAACAATCATGCTTCCTTCCTCTGTCCTCTCCCCCCAACCTCGCACAACAGAAATGTGATCAAGGTCTCCCTCATCTGATGAGTCTTCCATCAGTTCGTCCTCCACTTCTTCCTGGGCTCCTGCACCTTCCTCACTAGTTTGGCTGCTACCATGCGCCCTGGTAAAACCATCTCCCCCGCCCTCACATGCCTGCCGCCTTGGTGCTGCCGACCGTCTGGACCTTGCAGATGTTAGCCCTTCCGCATACAACTCCTCCTCCTCTACTTCCTCCACCTCCTCTTGTGCCACCACCTGACTCCGAATTCTGTTTAACATGTGCTCCAGCATGTAAATCACCGGAATAGTCATGCTGATAATGGCATCTTCAGCACTAAACATCTTCGTCGCCATTTCAAAACTGTGCAGAAGGGTGCATAGGTCCCTAATCTGAGACTACTCTTCCAGCGTGATTTGCCCCACCTCTGGATCTCGTTGGCCCAGGCTATACGTCAGACCGTATTGCACCAGGGCTTGTCGGTGCTGCCACAGTCGCTGCAACATGTGCAGAGTTGAATTCCACCAGGTAGTCACATCGCATTTTAGCCGGTGAAGTGACAGGCCCAACGACTTCTGTAGAGATGTAAGTCGCTGAGCTGCGGGATGCGAATGGCGGAAGTGAGCACACAGCGACCGTGCCCTCTGCAGAAGGCCATCTAGTCCTGGATAGTGGGCTAAAAATTGCTGGACAACCAGGTTCAACACGTGAGCCATACAAGGCACGTGTGTGACATTGCCCCGGCGAAGGGCCGCACCCAGGTTTGCAGCATTGTCGCACACGGCCTTCCCTGGTTTCAGGTCCAGTGGAGACAACCATTCATGAAATTGGTTCCCCAGAGCTGACCACAACTCCTCAGCTGTGTGACTCACATTTCCCAGACATTTCAAAGTAAAAACCGCCTGATGACATTGAGCCCTACTGCCAGCATAGTAAGGAGGTGTGCAGGATCCCTTCTGCGCAGTTAGAAAGCTTGTGGCATGACCAGACAGGCTTTGGGTGCAGGTGGAGGACCGAGAGGAGGTTGAGGAGGCAGAAGCAGTGGAGGAACTTTGAGATTTAGAGGATTGACGCACAACTCGTGGGAACGGCAAGACTTGGACAGCAGCCCCTTGTCCTGCTGTCACCATAGTTACCCAGTGCCCAGTCAGCGACATGTAACGCCCCTGTCCATGCCTACTCGTCCAAGTGTCTGTGGTGAAATGCACCCTGTCACACACAGAGTTTCTCAAAGAAGCGGTGATGTTGTGTGCGACATGCTGGTGGAGCGCAGGCACACCTTTCTTTGAGAAGTAGTGCCGACTGGGCATCTAGTACTGGGGCACTGCGACGGACATAAGGTCTCGAAAAAAATCCTCTGTGTCCACCAGGCGGAAAGGCAGCATTTCTGTAGCCAAGAGCTTGCAGATGGAGAAATTCAACCTCTTAGCTTTCTCATGGCTAGGAGGAAATGGTCTTTTACTTGTCCACATCTGAGGGACCGAGGGCTGGCTATTGTGCTTAGACGGGGTTGATAAGGGAGTCTCCGGCAAACTGCCGGTCTGTGAGGAAGATGCAGGCGGACATATTAGGTTGCCTTGATCCAAAGGTGGTGCTATCGATGTCGGACAGCGCTCAACACCAGCTGGTGTTACCACCTCCAAAGAAAATGATGACCTGCCAATCACGCTGGCTGTTGCGGGTAAAGAGGTGGCAGGTCTGCGTCCCAAAGCAGGTGTGACTGCTGTCCCCCCAGTCACAGAGGATGAAGAGGCCGCGGATGCACAAGATATGACAGACGGTGGTTGGCCCGGCCGGCTAGGCCGCATTGTAGCACACTGAGCTTCCCACTGCAACTTATGCTTCATGTCCATGTGCCGGTTCATGCGTGAAGTACTCAAACTTTGTATTTTTTGGCCTCTACTTAGCTTTTGCTGACAAATGTTACAGATAACACGAGTTGGGTCATCTTTATCGATCTGAAAAAATGCCCAGGCTATGCAAGGCTTAGCACCCATGCGACCTGAAGAGCCACCACGACTTGTGGTGAGAGGCAGAGTTGTGTTTGAGGATGCAGTTGTTGACGTGCTTCCAGTACTACATCTCTGTCCAGGAAGGCGCAACCTGACCTCGTCGTCACTAGCATTCTCCTCCACCTTCTCTGCTGACCTCATCTTTTGACTGATTGTGGGTTGACAGTAAGTGGGATCTCCAACCTCATCATCATCACCCTGTGCGTTATCACACCCATCGTCCCCAGAGCCAACCTGTTACTGCCCTGACAAAAAACTAAATCAGGTATTTGAATCTCATCATCGTCTTCCTCATTGTCTCCACCAACAGGAGTTACAGTTTGGGAATGAGGGTCTACATTATGGTCAGAACCTTCAGCGTCTGGTCCTGGATCCGACTCATAAAGATTCTGGGCATCAGTGCAGATCATTTCCTCGTCTGGATTCACAGAAGCGCTGGAGCCGACCTCTGATTCCCAGGCTATAGTATGAGTAAACAGCTCTGCAGACTCAACCATCTGTTCTACCTCATACTCAGACGGGCAGCTGGAGATTTGGGAGCTGTGAGGAAGCAAGTGCGATTGGGGTGACACCTTTGAGGACTGGAGTATTTGTGATGTTGAAGTTGATGTGGAGGAGAGCCCACTTAAAGGAGCACTTGATATCCGTTGAAGCACCTGCTGTTTTTGTGCCTCATCTGGAATTTGTAGCGATTGGCGTGGCCGTAAGAAAGGGATCTTATCACATTGTCCGCTAAAAGAAGTAGACATTTTAGTTTGGCTGGAAGATGGTCTTTCTTCTGCAGATGTTACTGTTGCTTTAACACCTACCCCACGGACACAACCTTTTTTCCCCTTCCCAACACGCCTATTCCTCTTTCCACAAGCAGCAGGCCTTTTGCCACTCATTTTGGTGGTTAACTAATTCACAACTCTGGAGTTGTTTGCACAAAAAAACAATGGATGGGAACCGAGCAGAGCTGAGTGGCCAAACTGTGGTATTAGGCCAAAACTATTGGCTGGGTTAGATGCAGAAAAAAATTATATTCAATTTGCAACCTGATGGAGGTCAGTATAGATGGACTAATAGACCAAGTCCCACACACTGCTAGAAGCCAAAATATTTTTTCAGAGCTAGATGCAGAAAAAAATTATATTCAGTTTGCAACCTGATGGAGGTTAGTATAGATGGACTAATAGAACAAGTCCCACACACTGCTAGAAGCCCAAATATTTTTTCAGAGCTAGATGCAGAAAAAAATTATATTCAATTTGCAACCTGATGGAGGTCAGTATAGATGGACTAATAGACCAAGTCCCACACACTGCTAGAAGACCAAATATTTTTTCATTGCTAGATGCAGAAAAAAATTATATTCAATTTGCAACCTGATGGAGGTCAGTATAGATGGACTAATAGACCAAGTCCCACACACTGCTAGAAGACCAAATATTTTTTCAGAGCTAGATGCAGAAAAAAATTATATTCAATTTGCAACCTGATGGAGGTCAGTATAGATGGACTAACAGAACAAGTCCCACACACTGCTAGAAGCCCAAATATTTTTTCAGAGCTAGATGAAGAAAAAAATTATTTTTAATTTGCAACCTGATGGAGGTCAGTATAGATGGACTAATAGACCAAGTCCAACACACTGCTAGAAGCCGAAATATTTTTTCAGAGCTAGATGCAGAAAAAAATTATATTCAATTTGCAACCTGATGGAGGTCAGTATAGATGGACTAATAGAACAAGTCCCACACACTGCTAGAAGCCCAAATATTTTTTCAGAGCTAGATGCAGAAAAAAATTATATTCAATTTGCAACCTGATGGAGGTCAGTATAGATGGACTAATAGAACAAGTCCCACACACTGCTAGAAGCCCAAATATTTTTTCAGAGCTAGATGCAGAAAAAAATTATTTTTAATTTGCAACCTGATGGAGGTCAGTATAGATGGACTAATAGACCAAGTCCCACACACTGCTAGAAGCCCAAATATTTTTTCAGAGCTAGATGCAGAAAAAAATTATATTCAATTTGCAACCTGATGGAGGTCAGTATAGATGGACTAATAGACCAAGTCCCACACACTGCTAGAAGCCCAAATATTTTTTCAGAGCTAGATGCAGAAAAAAATTATATTCAATTTGCAACCTGATGGAGGTCAGTATAGATGGACTAATAGAACAAGTCCCACACACTGCTAGAAGGCCAATTTATTTTCAGAGCTAGATGAAGAAAAAATTATTTTTAATTTGCAACCTGGTGGAGGTCAGTATAGATGGACTAATAGACCAAGTCCCACACACCGCTAGAAGCCCAAATATTTTTTCAGAGCTAGATGCAGAAAAAAATATTTTTAATTTGCAACCTGATGGAGGTCAGTATAGATGGACTAATAGACCAAGTCCCACACACTGCTAGAAGCCCAAATATTTTTTCAAAGCTAGATGCAGAAAAAAATTATATTCAGTTTGCAACCTGATGGAGGTCAGTATAGATGGACTAATAGACCAAGTCCCACACACTGCTAGAAGCCCAAATATTTTTTCAGAGCTAGATGCAGAAAAAAATTATATTCAAATTGCAACCTGATGGAGGTCAGTATAGATGGACTAATAGAACAAGTCCCACACATTGCTAGAAGCCCAAATATTTTTTCAGAGCTAGATGCAGAAAAAAAATATTTTTAATTTGCAACCTGATGGAGGTCAGTATAGATGGACTAATAGAACAAGTCCCACACACTGCTAGAAGCTCAAATATTTTTTCAGAGCTAGATGCAGAAAAAAATTATATTCAATTTGCAACCTGATGGAGGTCAGTATAGATGGACTAATAGACCAAGTCCCACACACTGCTAGAAGCCCAAATATTTTTTCAGAGCTAGATGCAGAAAAAAATTATATTCAGTTTGCAACCTGATGGAGGTTAGTATAGATGGACTACTAGAACAAGTCCCACACACTGCTAGAAGCCCAAATATTTTTTCAGAGCTAGATGCAGAAAAAAATTATATTCAATTTGCAACCTGATGGAGGTCAGTATAGATCGACTAATAGACCAAGTCCCACACACTGCTAGAAGCCCAAATATTTTTTCAGAGCTAGATGCAGAAAAAAATTATATTCAATTTGCAACCTGATGGAGGTCAGTATAGATGGACTAATAGATCAAGTCCCACACACTGCTAGAAGCCCAAATATTTTTTCAGAGCTAGATGCAGAAAAAAATTATATTCAGTTTGCAACCTGATGGAGGTCAGTATAGATGGACTAATAGAATGATGCTATGCCCAAAAGGTTTTACTTCACTAGGTGCAGTAAAAAAATTGGTATTCTATACACAGGTGGTGTAGCTTGCAACACAGATAGGCTACTCCACTGACTAACACACTCTGCAATAGGCCAAAAAGGAATAGCTTTGCTAGATTTAGCCAAATGCTGTGAAAAAAACTTGCACAGCACTGGCACAGACCTGGCAAAAACTGATAGGAACTGATGTAACTTAGTCCTGAAAAGGACTGCAATTACAATTAGTCTTTACTCCCAACCTATCTATTTAAGAGCACAGACCTGCCTGATAAAAGTCGTAGGAAATGCTGTAACCTAGTCCTTAAAAGGACTGCAATCACAACTATTCCCTACTCCCAAGCTATCGGTAGATTTGTGCGAAAATTGGCTTGAAATTAACAAGGTATAGCGCACACAGCAACAGCGGTGCCGTCTAACACGCAGCTGCAGCAGTGAGAAAATGGTGGCGATGGGGAAAATGGCTGGGTCTTATAGGGCAAGGACATGTGACATACACTGCCAATGACACATGCCCTTGCTTGTGTGAAAAAAAGCACTTCGCTCCGTGTGTGCGCTGCTGATAGGCTGACAGATTGTACCTCCCCACTGTAAATGCGGGAAAGAGAAAAAAAAATGGAGATCTTCATTATTCCTGCAGAGATCCATCCCCTGCCCCTCCCCCCGCCACGCTGTACACTCAAACTGCGTATTAACATTAATTTTCATCATTACTGAGAAAAAATCCAGTTATGATTTTGGTGCACAAATAGTTATCGAACATAACCTCGAACAGCCGAATTTTTTTCAAATCGTTCGTGTTCGCCGAACGGCTCGAACACCGCCCAAAACAGCTCGAATTTGAGATTGGCGAACAATTCAAGTCGAGCAACGCTCATCTCTAATGCCCAGTCGGGGTAGTGAAGGACCTGATACACCCCGTCATATTGGGCCGTGATTTTTCCTTATTCTGGGACTTGTGGGGGAAGGGAACTGGACTAAGTAGCATGGGGAAAAGCCAGGTCCTTGAAGAAGAACCCCTGACGAAGTCTCAGATGGAGGAGTTCCCGCTGTGCGTCCTTGTCGGTGACGAGGGTGAGACGGTGACCGAGGAGGCCGACCTCCCTGCGTTAGATATGTCCAGAGAGAACTTTGGGACTGCTCAAGTTCGAGACCTGACCTTAAAAGGGGCGTTCGACCAGGTTACTGTATGCAGTGGGGTTGCCCAAGAGCCAGGGGCCGACACCAGATTCCCCCACTTTGCAGTGCAGGGGGAGTTGCTATATCGGGTGGCCAAACTGAGGGGTGGTGAGATAGTGGAACAGCTGTTAGTGCCGGGGCCATACAGACGGCGGGTGCTAGATATGGTCCATTCACATGTCCTGGGGGGACACATAGGGGTCGAGAAAACTCAGGAGAGGATACTGAGAAGGTTTTATTGGCCAGGGTGTTATCGAGAAGTTCAAAACTATTGTAGGTCCTGCCCCACCTGCCAAATAACCGCTTCCTCCTCCCACTTCCGTAGCCCCTTAGTCCCACTACCTGTGATAGAGGTTCCCTTTGAGAGGATTGCCATGGACCTCATGGGCCCCTTAGTTAAATCAGCTCGGGGCCACCAATATATCCTGGTCATCATGGACTCTGCAACCCGATACCCTGAAGCGGTTCCCCTAAGGAACTCGTCCAGTAAACGTATAGCCCGAGAGCTGGTCCATATTTTTGCTTGGACAGGTCTGCCAAAAGAGATTCTGACAGACCAAGGAACTCCCTTCATGAGTAAGGTGATGAAGGAGCTTTGCAGAATCCTTCAGATAACTCAGCTTCGGACCTCGGTTTATCATCCACAGACGGACGGCCTAGTGGAACGCTTCAACAAGACCTTAAAGGCGATGCTCAAGAAGGTCGTGGAAAAGGATGGGCGAGACTGGGACTACCTGCTCCCATTTCTGCTTTTCTCGGTCAGAGAAGTTCCTCAAGCCTCCACTGGCTTCTCTCCATTTGAGCTCCTATATGGGCGGCATCCATGAGGTCTCCTAGACATTGCCAAGGAAACTTGGGAGGCTGAAGTCACGCCACACCGGAGTATCATCGAACATGTCGCCCAGTTACAAGAGAGAATGTCAAAGGTGATGCCTATCGTGAAGGAATATCTCCTCCAGGTGCAGGAAGACCAGGCGAGGGTCTATAACCGGTCAGCGAGACTAAGACAGTTCCAGCCCGGGGACCGTGATTTGGTGCTGATCCCTACCATCGAGAGCAAGTTCCTCGCCAAATGGCAAGGTCCATACGAGGTGGTGGAGAAAGTCAGCGAAGTTAATTATAAAGTCCACCAGCCTGGCCGAAGAAAGCCGCATCAAATATATCATGTAAATTTGCTCAAGCCGTGGCGGGACCGTGAACCTATAGAAACTCCTTGCCTGGGAGCCGCACCAGAAGGCAAGGTGGAGGAGGTCACTATTACAGAGACTCTATCACCGGCCCAGAAGCAACAGTGTCGAGAATTACTACAGCGGAATCGAGAGCTGTTCTCAGAGTTGCCCGGGCATACTCAAGTGGTAGAGCATGACGTGCTGACAGAGCCGCACGTACAAGTTAATCTGAAGCCGTATCGGATTCCGGAAGCACACCGGGAGGTGATTTCGGCTGAGGTGAACAGGATGTTAGACCTCGGGGTAATAGAGGAGTCAAAGAGTGGGTGGTCGAGCCCAATCGTCCTCGTGCCGAAACCCAATGGAGAGTGGAGGTTTTGTAATGACTACCGCCGGCTGAAAGAGGTATCCAAGTGTGACACGTACCCGATGCCCCGCGTCGACGAACTCATCGAGAGGCTTGGACCGGCGAGGTACATCACCACTCTTGACCTGACGAAGGGCTACTGGCAGATACCCATGTCCCAGATGGCTAAGGAGAAGACGGCTTTCTCAACACCTGATGGGTGTTTTTAATATACGCGGATGCCGTTCGGACTACAGGGGGCCCCAGCCACGTTCCAGAGGGCTATGGATCGGATCCTAGCCCCACAAAAGAAGTAAGCCGCAGCCTACCTCGATGACATTGTGGTCTTTAGCCCAGACTGGGCTAGTCACCTACCTAAACTACAGGCCGTTCTGGAGGCGCTAAGGAAGGCAGGATTTACCATAAATCCGAGAAAGTGTGCCATTGGAAAAGAGGAGGCCAAGTACCTGGGCTATGTTGTTGGGAGAGATGAAATAAAGCCGCAAATCAAGAACGTGGAGGCAATTCAAACCTGGCCGCAACCGCTCTCGAAGAAGCAGGTGAGAGCATTCCTGGGAATGGTGGGATACTACCAGCGGTTTATCCCGAATTTTGCCATGATTGCCGCGCCACTAATGGATCTTCTAAAAGGCACCCAATCAACCATGGTAAAATGGACGGAAGAAACGGAGACCGCGTTTCAACAGTTGAAGCTAACACTGTGCAAGCAGCCGGTCCTGGTCGCGCGAGACTTCAAGAAAGAATTTGTGGTCCAGACAGATGCTTCAGAGGTTGGTCTAGGAGCCGTACTCTCCCAAGAGATAAATTGGGAAGAACATCCCATTCTCTATCTAAGCCGAAAGCTGTCCTCCTGCGAGAAGAACTGCGCCATAGTAGAGAAAGAGTGTTTAGCCATAAAATGGGCCGTGGATACACTGAAATATTACCTACTAGGCCAGAAGTTTAAATTAGTATCAGACCATGCCCCGTTGAGATGGTTGAGGGAGAAGAGGGGTAAAAATGCCAGGGTAACTAGATGGTTACTAGGGCTCCAAGATTTTAACTTTCACGTGGAGCATAGGCCCGGGAAGTTACATGGGAATGCAGATGCCCTCTATAGGATTCCCTGTCTAGTGTCAGAAGGTGCCCAAACCCCCGGCTTTAGGCAGAGGGGGGGGGAATATGTGACAGTGTCACTGGTTTTATATGTGAGGGGAGGTATGTGTCACTCAGGATGCTCTCCTGTGTGAACTAAGACCTACTTTATTTTTCTGCCAGCGTGTTATATGCTGGTAGGTTTACACTGTTAAAGGGTGTGCGGTTTTATGGGAATGGCAAAGAGGGCGGGACGCCATTCCCCCTACCTCCCCTCAGGGTGTGGCTGAGCAATGTGTAAAAGCTCAGTCCTTTTTTTTCCTCTGGAGTGTGGTCTGGAGAGGGAAGTCTCCAGACAGTATAGTGGAAGCTGCAGAGCTTGTTACCTGTGCAGTTTATGCTATCGAGAGCGGGCGGAACCCGCTCACCTATGGACTGAGCTATACTTTGTTTTGTTTTCCCGTTTAACCCAGAGGGGTCTTGTTTATTTTTCCTGTGGAACCCTGCATGAGTTTATGCTACATAATATACCAGCGAAAGGTAACCTGAGAACGTGTGTCCTGAGTCTGCCTCCGGGAGAGCCGAGCGAGTCGTCTTGCCACAACATATACAGTATATATACAGTATATATATATGATATATACAGTATATAATGTATATATACAAACACTATATAATATATGTATAATGTACAGTACAGACCAAAAGTTTGGACACACCTTCTCATTTAAAGATTTTTCTGTATTTTCATGACTATGAAAATTGTACATTCACACTGAAGGCATCAAAACTATGAATTAACACATGTGGAATTATATACTTAACAAAAAAGTGTGAAACAACTGAAAGTATGTCTTATATTCTAGGTTCTTCAAAGTAGCCACCTTTTGCTTTGATGACTGCTTTGCACACTCTTGGCATTCTCTTGATGAGCTTCAAGAGGTAGTCACCGGAAATGGTTTTCACTTCACAGGTATGCCCTGTCAGGTTTAATAAGTGGGGTTTCTTGCCTTATAAATGGGGTTGGAACCATCAGCTGTGTTGTGCAGAAGTCAGGTGGATGCACAGCTGATAGTCCTACTGAATAGACTGTTAGAATTTGTATTATGGCAAGAAAAAAGCAGCTAAGTAAAGAAAAACGAGTGGCCATCATTACTTTTTGAAGTTATGGTCAGTCAGTCCGAAAAATTGGCCAAACTTTGAAAGTGTCCCCAAGTGCAGTTGCAAAAACCATCAAGTGCTACAAAGAAACTGGCTCACATGAGGACCGCCCCAGGAAAGGAAGACCAAGAGTCACCTCTGCTTCTGAGGATAACTTTATCCGAGCCACCAGACTCAGAAATCGCAGCTTAACTGCAGTTTAGATTAGAGACCAGGTCAATGCCACACAGAGTTCTATCAGCAGACACATCTCTACAACAACTGTTAAGAGGAGACTTTGTGCAGCAGGCCTTCATGGTAAAATAGCTGCTAGGAAACCACTGCTAAGGACAGGCAACAAGCGGAAGAGACTTGTTTGGGCTAAAGAACACAAGGAATGGACATTAGACCAGTGGAAATCTGTGATTTGGTCTGATGAGTCCAAATTTGAGATCTTTGGTTCCAACCACCGTGTCTTTGTGCGACGCAGAAAAGGTGAACGGATGGACTCTACATGCCTGGTTCCCACCGTGAAGCATGGAGGAGGAGGTGTGATGGTGTGGGGGTGCTTTGCTGGTGACACTGTTGGGGATTTATTCAAAATTGAAGGCATACTGAACCAGCATGGCTACCACAGCATCTTGCAGCGGCATGCTATTCCATCCGGTTTGCGTTTAGTTGGACCATCATTTATTTTTCAACAGGACAATGACCCCAAACACACCTCCAGGCTGTGTAAGGGCTATTTGACCAAGAAGGAGAGTGATGGGGTGCTACGCCAGATGACCTGGCCTCCACAGTCACCAGACCTGAACCCAATCGAGATGGACCGCAGAGTGAAGGCAAAAGGGCCAACAAGTGCTAAGCGTCTCTGGGAACTCCTTCAAGATTGTTGGAAGACCATTTCCGGTGACTACCTCTTGAAGCTCATCAAGAGAATGCCAAGAGTGTGCAAAGCAGTCATCAAAGCAAATGGTGACTACTTTGAAGAACCTAGAATATAAGACATATTTTCAGTTGTTTCACACTATTTTGTTAAGTATATAATTCCACATATGTTAATTCATAGTTTTGATGCCTTCAGTGTGAATGTACAATTTTCATAGTCATGAAAATACAAAAAAATCTTTAAATGAGTACTGTATATATACAAACACTTCCAGATCTCATCTCACAGTACTGTCTACTCTCATCCTTCCCACATCCCCAACCCCACACACTGATAGCACTGTGAGATGACATCTGGCAATGTTTATGACGATATACAACTCAGCTCTGCTGTATCTCTACACAGTAACTGCAGAGTTATGAATCATTACAAATCCTTTGAGATCTCATCTCACAGTGCTATCAGCTCTCACCCTCCCTCCACACTGATTGCCATGTGATGAGATCTGGAAATATTTGTAATGAGACTTAACTCAGCTCTACACAGTAGCTGCAGATATCAGTGAGAAAAGGAGGGTGTGTTCTTTTCTCCCCTGCACAAGGCTGACTGATTATGATTGGTCAACCTCATGCAGGGGAGAAGGGTACACCAGAAGAGACAAATCTCAGGTAACATCCAGTTGAACTATAGCATAAATTATAACCTAAACTTTACAAGCTAATATCTTTTCAAGGATGAGGAGAACTGAAGAAAATAAAAACTATGTCTTACTCACATCTAGGTCCACTATTCTATGATGTACCCAGTTTAATATGCTCTAACTGGTGACAGGTCCTCTTTAAATTTGTAGACGTCTGGCCCAGGAGAAGTATATCTGATGCAAAATGTCTAGGGTCCCATCAAAGAAAGGTACTCCTTGTTGTGTCTTGTGGGGACACAGAAAGAGGCATGAAAGTACCTCACTTTTATAACTATAGTCTGTTTAGCAGTAACGCCATTTAAATTGCACATATTTAATGTATTAATATATCCCAGTGTATTTAGTGTCCAGCTGCACTTTTAATATGTACAGTACACACCACAGTCAAAGCAGCAGGCACCTTTTCACATTTGATTCATTCTTTTTTTGCTGGTTGGATTTGTTTTTCAATATACTGTATTTACAGTAAAAAGATTAATAGGTAGACAGACAGATAGATAGATACACATCCCAAAAATTCAGCTCTTGCATGCCAGTCTTGATGAAGAGTGCAAAGGTATAAGATGTGCCAAATTCATAAACAGGCATGCATCTCTTATTAAATTTGGCGCATCACAAGAAATGCACTCCAGCAAGGAATTTAGTTGTAAATTATGGTAAATTTGTTGGCTGCCCTGAGCTTTGCCCTTCTTAACTAAGCCCCGTCCACTTTTTTAAAAAGCTAACAGGCCTGGTCGAAACTGGCATGAAGCGAAAAAATTCCCAACATTTTGTAACATTCCAAGTGGTTTCACAACAGAATTCTGGCAAAAACTGTAAGATGAATCAGCCCCTCAGTGAATGACGGAAAAAAAGGTTTAGATCTTTTTGCCGAGTGCATAAGCTTGCAAAATCTGAATTATTTCTCTCCTACCATCTGGGACGTGATTATAAATTGTCATATATTAGTTTCTGGTGAGCCTAGTAATATTAAAGGCGACATTTTAATGCTGCCATTCATTGTGCTTCTGGCAGGTTGCCACCTTGCACTCTGATGAAAGAAATGTAAGTAGCACCGGTGTTTTGGCAGCCAGTGTACACAAGGCATAGGCGGCAGAACAATAGTATTCTTTACCGCTGAATAAAATGCAATAGATGCCAAAGAAAACTAAACACGTCTAATGAGGTTTTACCTGATATTAATAAGAGCCTCTTAAAACTAATGACGTGTATGAAGCTGATAACCGAACCTATCATATGTATAAGGGGATATATTTGAAAGCAGTATTTAAAAATACAGTAATTGATTAGAGAAAAAGTAATTGTTCTTGTTTTATTGTGAGATCATATTTCACACATGTCCTCTGTGATTTGATGACGTAGCGTGAAAAGTAAAGACGCAAGGTAATTTTTATCTCAAGTGCTGACACAAAGAATCATTTTAATATTTCATTGTATCTATTCTTCGCATTTAACAAATCCTTAGTCTTTCCTTTCTTTAAATAGCGCGAATCGTGAAAACAGGAGGCTTCTTTCTACTGAATATGTAACATTCGATGTGCTAATTTAATTAAATGATGAATTTGTAACGCAAGTATCCATATGTGTGAATGTGAGATTTCTTAAGTGTGATTGTTTGCAGAATAATATTAATTTTACATTTCAGGTCTATGTAATATTTGTCAGGCGGTCTCATGATCTGTAATTGTTGCTTGGGTCTTAGTTTTTGTCTTTTGTGTTCATTTCATTTTAGAAATAGTTCCAAATTAAAGAAAGAACAATTAAACATGATGTGAAGTATGGATGATGAATAAATATTTGGATCTAGTTATACAGATGTGTCCTTTCTTACATTTATTATGAGTTCAACATAACCTGAGATTTGTGGCGATTACAAGCTTTAATAAAAAAAAAAAATGATTTTATGATACTCTGTTATGAGACATTTATATAATTTGCAGCAGTGTGTGGCCACCCAGTAGTTTTGATATGAATTGTGGCCTGTTGAGGGCTTTGCTAACTTGTTGCAATATTGTATTGATTTTAATTAGTGAGAAAATAAAAAAAAAAAGTCAAGTGTGGACATAGTAATTGAAAGTACTGTAAATAATTTTGATATCAAACTTGTGTACAGAAGCAGAAGGCATGATTCTTGGAGTTGGAGTATTGATACTTTACATGAGTGGACTGATCATTTTGTGCATTGGTGAAATGCCTTAGAACCCAAAAGCAATTCTTCCCCATGTCCTTGATTTATTAGAGTACTCTCAGTTTAAGCGCTGAGCATTAGAACATTTGAGATGATCGAAAAGAAGAGGCCAAGGTATCTAGATGGCGGCTGTGGGGATTACGGGACATGTGATCGGTGAATATTAATTTTTTTTAAATCGTTTGCCTGCCTTGTACGATTCAGCTAAGTGGGGGCTGCCGCTGGCCATCATTTTGCTAAATTTGCACAGAGCCAATTTCAAAATATCCATATTCTCGTGAATGCAAATTTTAGTTACATTGAGAAAAATTAAATTCCACTTGAATAAATTTGCCTATCTCTACTCTGCATGCAATAAAAAAATTGCATTTGTAAGTGCTAATCACATGTATTCTACATTACAAAATCAATTAAATTATGGTGACAGTAGTCTGTAAGTGATTCATAAAATTTAATGCCAAGGGGCTGAAATCACTTTGGTAACCAAAATGTTCCTTCAATACCAGGACAACTTCAGCCGGTCAATGGTATGAGCACACCCCTATAAACTTTATAACTAAACATTTTAGGTAGTTCTTAGTTTGACATGAGGGGATCTGATGTTAGGGTTAATTAAAGTCACATCTGATTTTAATGATTATTTTTTACACTTTTTAATTCAAAGCTAAGGCAGGCCATACACATTAGATTAATGTCTGCCAAATCAATGTTGTTGGAAGAAGAAAATTGGGGAGCAAAAGAGCGCAAAATAGGTTCTTAACTGATAACAAAATTGGAAAAGAAAAGGGGAGTATTTTGCTCACCTGATGGAGTTGCTAATTTGCAACATTTTTAACGCACGAAACAGCTGCTGCAGGACACTGGTCGAAAAGGACTGAAGAGCTTGTAAATCCAGGAATGATGTGTCTAAATCTGCGCTGCTGATGGAGATCTCAGGACATCAAGAGATTTCTTCCAATGCTTAGCTTTATTAGTACAGGTTTTTAAAAGAAAACTCGCTTCGAAGTCACTCTAGACCTTTTCCTCAGGTTTTGTCCTTTAAAAACCTGTACTAATAAAGCTAAGTATTTGAAGAAATCTATTGATGTCCTGAGATCTCCATCAGCAGCGCAAATTTAGACACATCACTCTTGGATTTACAAAATCAAAGTTGTTGTCGGATAAAATATTGATCATCAGTCGGTTTTCAACCTACCTAATCCTTATGTTCTCATCAGAGGGGTAGCTAAGGGTTCAGAACACAAGGAATAAACCACACCTGAGTAGGCCCCTAATCTAGGTAACCATGTTTACAACTGTGGTGGCATGCCCTCATCATAGTGGGTACAGAGGAACCTCAGTAGATGACCATGATGTTACTGAAAAAACAAATCACTAAACAAAACCCAAGATCGATATTACTAGATATTACTACCATACGGCAGCCATATAGTGGTAGATAACAGTCCTGCAGAACATATTAAGAAATTACAAAACAGGTATACATAGTGACTTACAGATGAAGTTCTTTCTGATAAAGCTTTTCACTTTTCCCATCTTTTCCACCCAGCCCAGACCGACTTAACAACTTCTCCTGCCACAGAGTTTACATAGTTTGCAACATAGACACATTTGGCTTTTAACATTTCCAGCACTGTCTCATCTATTCTCAACCTTGACAAACTCCCATCCTACTGATATCACTTTGTTGAACCTGCTGCTACCGTATTTATCCGTACTACTGCTTCTGCTATTTGGCATGTTAACTGTACTCCTCTTAGTGCTCCACATAGTAATAATGCTTCCCACTTTGCCCTTTCACAGTAAACCACGACATTTGTGCTCTCTAGATGGTAATATTGCCCCCTAGAAAATCGAACTGCCCTTTGTAAGTGCCTTAGAAAGTAATAGGGCTCACATTTTTCCCTGCTAGAAAGTAATAATGCCTCCCATGTGGCCCTTTGACAGTTATAATACTCTGAATGTCCCAGTAATGTAATAATGCCAATTAAATGCCCACTTAATATTTAATGTTGTTCCCTGAGTGCCCCTAAAAAGTAATAATATCCCCAGATGCCCCACAGAGTATGATTCCTCTACAATCCCCACACACAGTATGATGTTCCCCACAGCCACCTACACACAGTATGAAGGCCCCCATAGCTATAGCTATATATTCACCTAATCCAGGATGCTGCTGAGTCTGTGAGCACAATCAGTATTCCAGAACAGGTGGCTTGAAGTGGTGACATAATCACGCCTCCTGCGCTGGGACTCTAATAATCTGTACGTGCTCTTGCCGTTCTGTGGGGTGCAGGCCTAAAACTACCTGCATAGAACAGAACAGAGAGTGATAAGCCAGAAGGAACTATATTGGCATGCTGATGCAGGTTTAAGCCACATCTGCCTCCTGTGTAGCTATGCTACTAGTTCTCATAGAATAAGTCACATCTGCCTCCTGCGTAGCTATGCTACTAGTTCTCATAGAATAAGCCACATCTGCCTCCTGTGTAGCTATGCTACTAGTTCTCATAGAATAAGCCACATCTGCCTCCTGTGTAGCTATGCTACTAGTTCTCATAGAATAAGCCACCTCTGCCTCTTGGGTAGATATGCTACTAGTTCTCATAGAATAAGCCACATCTGCCTCCTGCGTAGCTATGCTACTAGTTCTCATAGAATAAGTCACATCTGCCTCCTGCGTAGCTATGCTACTAGTTCTCATAGAATAAGCCACATCTACCTCCTGTGTAGCTATGCTACTAGTTCTCATAGAATAAGCCACCTCTGCCTCTTGGGTAGATATGCTACTAGTTCTCATAGAATAAGCCACATCTGCCTCCTGCGTAGCTATGCTACTAGTTCTCATAGAATAAGTCACATCTGCCTCCTGCGTAGCTATGCTACTAGTTCTCATAGAATAAGCCACATCTGCCTCCTGTGTAGCTATGCTACTAGTTCTCATAGAATAAGTCACATCTGCCTCCTGCGTAGCTATGCTACTAGTTCTCATAGAATAAGCCACACCTGCCTCCTGTGTAGCTATGCTACTAGTTCTCATAGAATAAGCCACCTCTGCCTCTTGGGTAGATATGCTACTAGTTCTCATAGAATAAGCCACATCTGCCTCCTGCGTAGCTATGCTACTAGTTCTCATAGAATAAGCCACATCTGCCTCCTGTGTAGCTATGCTACTAGTTCTCATAGAATAAGTCACATCTGCCTCCTGCGTAGCTATGCTACTAGTTCTCATAGAATAAGCCACACCTGCCTCCTGTGTAGCTATGCTACTAGTTCTCATAGAATAAGCCACCTCTGCCTCTTGGGTAGATATGCTACTAGTTCTCATGGAAGATAAGTCACCTCAAGGTTGTCTGTTAGCACTACTTATCAGAACACATATGTGCTTAGCTGAGCTGAACAGAGTTTTCATGTATATGGTGTGGGGGTTCAAGAGAGATATCTGTCAACCAAACCATTAACCATTGACTGACTCTTTTATTTTCAGGTTAGTATAGTGACAATAATAATGGAAGTTGTAATGTCAGCCATACTAGTAGTCACTTAAGCAAGCTGCACTTCATATAGCAGTGTTATACAGCAGACGTTTCGGTCACATAGACCTTCATCAGTACACTCTGCAAGGCTACGTAGTGGAAGGAATAGATGTGTGACACAGTGTCTCACCAGAGAAATATAAATCATAGGTCATGTACAAAGCTTCCTAGTATATGGCGTCCGGCGCCGCATGCTGACAAGTGGTGGATACCACGTCATGTATTTTAGTGTCCCCACATAGCTAGACAGATTTGATGGTGTCTAGGCATATAAGTAGCTACTGTACATAATAAGTCTATAATTAAAGACCTTCAGTCTACTAGAACCCATACAGTCACATTAATAAATGATCAATTGGCTTTGATACATTGACATTTTTGATGCTGCATGAGAAATGTTATTCTGGTTCTCATCAGCCACCTCGGAGAGAAATAACACACTTAGCACACTGCAGGAATGTCATAAACAAGGTCCTGTGAATTTGACCATATAGCGTCACAGAATGTGTTGTGCTCTATAAAACATGTTTTTAACTAGAAACCACGAACAAATCTACACGTAGCAGTAAGTACAGTAAATTCTTATATTTAGCAATCATGTTCGGATAATATTAATGGAAGTGGAAGGGTTTAAATCCTTGTGTGAGCGGATTAGGGAGAGATTTTCTGTGAGTTAAGGGACTAAAAAGCATATGGAAATAAGACAGCTGGTCCAAAAATGATTGACACTCCGTCTTCAGGCCCGGGAGATTTACAGACGGCCAATTTTCTGCCTGACCGACGATTTATCGTATCCTTCAATTACGTCAGGTAAAATATACTCCAAAATTGCCACCAAATGGGACCTTGTCTATATCGTAATCATAGACAGCTCTATAAATATTTCTTCTAAAATCCACTATACGTAAGACATTTACGCTAAAATTAATGTCCACACTGTGCAGACCACATTCTACATGCATTAGTGTTAAATTATTAATCTGTATAAGGTTTCATAACAGTGCTGGAATTTTTCATGTAAATCTATTATAGATGATATTCCCTTATAGAAGCGATGAGTAGGTGTGAGACCTTACAAGAGCAGCTGCTGGCGATTTGATGGACTCATATCATGCAGATCAATGCAGCTGGTTTCTGAAAATGAAATATTATTCCAGTACATCTCTTTTTACAGATAGGAATTGCAGATGTTTCAGTTATTACAAGAGATCACAACCACTGGCTTGGCAATCTTATGAATGACTTTGCTCTCTTTGGGAATAATAAGGGCAATAATTAACTGTGACCTTGATAAATAAACTTGAATTATGCTTACATAACCCTAAAACATCATTGAGAGAAAAATATGCTAACTGTCTGTAATGACAAGAGCCATCTGTGCTGACTGAACCAACAGACTATCGCAATTCAACACGGTTCATTGCAGGTCATAAAAAACGAAGACTTTGATGTTTCGTAAATTACATACTTGTCATTATTAAAGGGGTTATCTGCTACCACACAATAGATACAGCTACAGTTGTCTTCTACAGTACATAGTACATATAAATAGGATAAACTTAAAGGGGCTGTCACATTAGAGACAAACCCTTTCCCAATGTGCCTTCCAGGTTTGGACCCATCAACCCCCACAAACATGAAATTTTACCAAAAAAGCCACCGCTAGCCAAGCAGCCATTGCATTATATGGCAAAAGTTCATAGGGATGCTTAAGTCTGCGATATAAAAAGTGGCTCTTAAAAATTAGCTCTCGAATCTCACTCATAAAGAGACACCACCCTCTGTGAAATCCATATACCATAATAGTGCAGAGTTTGTCTTCATGAGTAAAGTTAAGCTATGAAGGAACTCTGTCAGCAAGTTTTTGCTATTTAATTTGAGATTAGCATATTATAGGGCAAGTGAGCCTGATTCCTGCATTGTATCGCTTAGATCACTGAGTTCAGCACTTGTGACATAATCAGAGTTTTTAGATGTAGCATGTAGCAGAGCTCAGAATGCTAACCTCGCCCACACCACAGCTTATTGTGTAGTGACAGTAAGCTACTTATCAGAGGTGAGATCCAGGGCTCTGCACTGTGGTCAGGGAATGATAATCTCCTAATGATAAATGATTCATTGTAAGTAAACAACAGCACACAGCCTGATAAGTGACACATCCCTGAATTCAGTGTATCCGCTGCTACCTCATGCTGTCCTCAGATTACATAGCAATAACCTGCTAAGTGATTCCCTTTAATTATACATTAGATAACTCTTGACCCAACATTTGCTTAGTTTACATTGATCTTTCCTGCCTCATCCATTTACATGTACAATTAGATCAAGCAGATTTTCTTCTTTATTTGTTTTGTGATCTCTGACAATAGGGTAGACGAGCTGTTGGCCAACCCACCAGATGTGTTTTGGTGCGCCAACAAGTGGCTACTCGCCCGCAATCATTATTTCTAAAGTCATTGCTGTCTTTTATTTAACAGACTGGTCCATTGCATTCGGAAATCCAAGAATAGACTTTGTGACCCTTATAAATCTTTATTAGTCTGTGTACTTTTCTGTTGTCTCCAAATCTACTCTAGGCTGCTTCCTGTTTTCTATAGATAATTAAAGCAGACATGGACAAAGGGTAGCCTGCAGGCCACATCCAGTTCTCTGGATGTTTCAGTCCGGCCAGCAGACCGAGACAGCCGAAGGGCTGACACCAGTGGCCCATGGGCCGCACTATACCTTCGTCTGCCTTCCGTCTGCTGTCACTGCTAGTGATGAGCGAACGTGCACGCCACTACTCAGTACTCACCCAAGTATAACGATGCTCGACAAGATCAGCGCTCAGCAAGTATTTCCGGCTTGCTCAGTCGGGAGCTCGAGTCCCCGCCCTGCGTGTTTGTCGCTCTTTAGAGAGCCAATAAACATGCAGGGATTGTTTGCCATGCACTGTAATGCCGTAGCCATGTTGGTTGTTGCATTACAGTGATTGGCTGGCCGCATAGTGTCATCAGGTTTATATAAGACCTGCTTGTCACAGTCTACCCCGGAAACAGGCAGAGTAGGGAGAGGTGCTGCTGAGTGAGGGATAGAATTGGTGCTTGTTTTAGTAAGTTATTCCACAGCTATATATTCATCTAAACTAACAGTCCTTCTGAGGACTAATCCAGCTGCATATATTCAGTGGTGATAGCAGGAGTTAGGCAGTCAGGAAGGGTTTGTGGCAATCTATATAGCACAAGAGGGTCCATTGCACATTCTGTCTGTTCCTGTAGTTACAGATATTTGTAGACATAGCCTCAGACGTCAGGGGCCAGGGCTATTTTTTTTTTTATCTTAATCCTGATTATTTGCTTAAAAAGCAAGGCAAGCAGGGTTTGTGGCAGTATATGCAGCACAAGAGGGTCCTTTGCACGTTCTGTCTGTTCCTGCAGTTACAGATATTTGTAAACATAGCCCCAGATATGAGGGGCCAGGGCTAATTTTTTTTGGATCTTAATCCTGATTATTTGCTTAAAAAGCAATCCAGAGTACACCATTATTCTTTGCTTGTTACCACTGCAGAATACAGCCAGATCTTTTCCATATTACAGCAATAAAAATCCAGAAATTTGTAGTGAACGTAGAAAATATTGGCCTCCATTTACAGTTTCTTGCAGTGTGCCAGTGAAGCTATTCACACATGCTCACTGTGAAGAAAAGTAAACTTCAAGTCTGATATTTAAAATAGTGGTTGTCTGTCAGACATATCACATATAACTGCTGTCCAAATTCAGCCATTTCTGTCCTCCATTTACAGTTTGTTGCAGTGTGTTGGTGAAGCTATTCACACGTGCTCGCTGTGAAGAATAGTAAACTACAAACCCGCTATTTAAAACCGTGGTTGTCCATCAGACGTATCCCGCAGAACACTACTATTCAACACAGAGCAGTGTGAAAAAGTTGTTGGTTGGATAGCAGATAATGCTTCCAGTCACTTTTCCACCACCGCCACCACCCTGTATTCCACACCGTGCAGTCTCAGTAGCCGTGAGTCTGGACCGCATATTCCTCACCCTGATCCTCCTTCCTCCCACCATGCTGAGTGCCCGGAGACAACTGATTCCCCGAAGAGCTGTTCACTTTTCCATTTATAGAGTCAGCCTCTCGCCTGGCCAGCTTCAAGCGGCGCAGGAGGAGAACGCATGTAGCGATGCCCAAATATTTGAGCAGCCACGGTCACATGAAGGTGATGGTGGGAAAGTGCAATTACTCTTGCAAGAGGTGGATGACGATCAGACACAATTGCCAGAAAGTCAGGAGGAGGAACAGGGTGCGCATGTGGAAGACGAGGTGGTGGACGATATAGTCACTGACCCAACCTGGCAGCCGGACATGCAGAGCGAAGAGAGCAGCACACAGGGGGAGGGAGGCGTAGCAGGAAGAAGCAGTGTGGTGGCCACAGACACAAGGCGGGCAAGCATTCCCCGTAATACACCAACACAGCGGAAGTTACCAGAACAACAGTTAAGTCTTCACGAGTCTGGTTGTTTTTTAAAGACTCTGACAGATAACCTCAAAAAGGCCATTTGCACCATCTGCCAGGCCAGCATCAGCAGGGGTAGCAAAACTAGCAGCCTGACCACCGCCAGCATGATTAGACACATGAAAGCAAAGCACCCGACAAGGTGGGCCGAACGCCAGGGTCCAGAAACAGTGTCTGCGGGTCACACCACTGCTTGTTCCACTGTTGTGCGTGCGCGCCAATCCCCTGTGCATGGTGCATGCGAAGATGCCTCCTGCCTTGCACCTGTCGTTGCAGACTCTCAACTAATACCATCATCAACCACGTCCACGTCATTGTCCCAGCGCAGCGTTCAGTTGTCTCTACCCCAGTCCTTGGAACGAAAGTGCAAATGCGCAGCCAACGCCCCACAGGCCACACTACTAAATTCACACATTTCGTGAATGCTTGCGCTCGAAATGTTGCCTTTTAGGCCCATGGAGACGGACTCTTTCCACAACCTGGTGGCGGCGGCCATCTCTCAGTACTCGGTCCCCAGCAGCCACTTTTTCTCCTGGTGTGCCATCCCTGCATTACACAAGCACGTGTCCCACAAGATTAGCCGTGCCCTAAACAAGTTACTGGGAAAGTCCACCTAACCCTGGACACATGAACAAGTGTTTGTGGGTAGGGACAGTACATCTCGCTGATGGCACACTGGGTTAATCTAGTGGAAGCTGGGACTCAGTCAGACCTTGCGACGGAACACATCCTCCTGACACCAAGGGTTGCGGGCCCTGGGTCAATCAGGGTTGCCCCCACATTCTATAGCTCATGCACCTCCTTCTCTTCAGCCTCCATCTCCGAAATAATCACATCAGTCACAAGCTGGAAGCACTGCTGCACTGCCTCAGCCAAGCAGCAACAGGCTGTGCTGAAGCTAATATGCTTAGGTGACAAATTGCACAATGCTGAAGAGTTGTGGACCTCTGAAAGATCAGGCAGATCTGTGGCTGACACCGCTGAACCTACAGCCAGGCATGGTAATGTGTGACAATGGCCGGAACCTGATGGTGGCTCTGAAGCGATGCAAGCTCACATGTATCATGCCTGGCTCAGGTGCTCAACCTCGTGGTTCAGCGGTTTCTCAAAACCTACCCGGATCTGCTTGTCAAAGTATGCTGCATGTGAGCCCATTTTAGAAAGTCAGCTACAGCTTCCGCCGCCTTTGCCGTGCTTCAGCAGCGTTTGCAGCTTCCAGGTCACTGTCTGGTGTGTGATGTCCCCACGCATTGGAACTCAACGTTGCAGATGTTGGGAAGGATTTGTGAGCAGCAGAGGCCAGTTGTTGACTACCAGCATCAACATGGCCATCGGTATTCAGTTCAGCCTCCACACAAAAGACATGGGCATGGATGTCAGACATCTGTGCCATCCTCCAAAACTTTGAGGACTCCACCAAGATGGTGAGTGGCAATGATGCCATACTTAGCCTCACTATCCCACTTCTCTGTCTTCTGAAATGCTCGCTGCTCATAATTAAAGAGGAGGCATTGCAGGAGCACGATGAGATGGAGCAAGGAACCATACAGGGTGATTACATACAGCCCAGCCTCATCTCATCCCAATGTGGATTGGGTGACAATGAGGAACAGGAGGAGGAGGAAGACCAGGAGCTGGTTTCCTGTGCTATAGACGGTACTACCCGCACAATTTTCATACCGTCTGTTCTGTTCAGCGTGGATGGCCTGAGGAGAGGGAGGAGGAGGAGGATGAGGAGGACAGCATGGTCAGTCATTCTCTTGGTGAGGACATGGAAGTCTTGCCTGTTAGCAATCTGGCACACATGGCTGAGTTTATGTTATGCTGCCTTTCCCGTGACCTTTGCATTGTCCAAATTTTGGGGGACAGTCATTACTGGTTGGTGACACTTTTAGACCCAAGCTACAAGGAGAACTTTCTATCTCTTATTTCCTTCGGCGGACAGTTCTGCTAAAATGGGGCAGCACCAAAAGGCCCTTGTTGCGGAATTATTAAAAAAATTCCCATCTGAAAACGCTGGCGGCAGAGGTCACGGTTCGTTGGACAACCAAAGAGTACAGGCGAGAGAGACACAAATCTGATCCAGCAGAGGCAGGGGAACACTGCGCAGGGTAGTCTCACAAGGAGGGAAAAGTTTTGGAAGATGCTGAAGGAGTACCTTTCCGACTGTACTAACATCCTCCATGAATCCTCTGTGCCTTATAATTATTGAGTGTCCAAGCTGGACACGTGGCATGAACTGGCTCTCTCCGCCTTGGAGAACCTGGCCTTTGTCAGAGCAGGTTTTTAGTGCCGCCAGTGGAATTATAACTGATAGGCGCATCCGCCTGTCAACTGAACATGCTGACAGGCTGACTCTTATAAAAATGAACAAGGGCTGGATTGGGCCAGACTTCTCAACACCACTGAATGATAGCAGTGTAACATAAACTCAAATACAGTGTCTTGTTTTGGGAGGTCTAACTCTATTCCCATGTACCTCTGTCTTCACAACCAGATTTTGGTTCCTGATTTTGTCTATGTGCTCTTGTCCTCCTCCTTCTCCTCATCCTCCACCACCATATCACTACCATATCTACCATATCACCATATCTGCGTCTCTTGCAAGGGGCATTGGAGTGCCTCAAAATTTTTGGCAGCCATTGCATTCACTGCATAGGCAAACAGTATGGGAGATCCACTTCCTAATAATGGTAACATTTTTTTCATGAGACCCTCAGACCTCTATGTCTCTTGCAAGTGGCATTGGAGTGTTTACAAATTTTTGGCAGCCGTTGCATTCACTGCATAGGCAAACAGTATGGGAGACCCACTTCCTATTAATGGAATCATTTTTTTCATGAGTCCAAATTTTTAGCAGCCGTTGCAGGCACTGCATACCCTAAAACTGTATTGCAGAACCGATCCTTTCTATTGTGAACATGTCGCTACTGAGGTCCACCTCTATGTGTCTTTAAATTGTTTTTGTTTTTTTTCCTAAATTTTGGCAGCCGTTGTACTCACTGCATATGACGCGCCCCCTGTGCCGTGGGGTACTCAGTGCCGGGCCGGTCGTTGCTAGGGGAGATGTCACAGTGGCGGTGACCCGCTCCGTGACCCAGGGCGGTCAGTAAAAAGGGGATATTTACAGGGGAATTAAAGTTCTTATGTACAGTTCATGACGCCACTTGTGGTATGCGGCTATAGGGAGCCGCCGCTGCGGAGCAGGTCCTCTGGAGCTGGTGTTAATGCAGCAGAGTTGGTTTAGCTCTCCACAGGTAAAGTTTAGCTCCAGGGCAGTGTAGATGTTGCTGTTATGGAAGTAGCACTCGTGGTGCAGTGTAGTGCAGGGGGTGATGGCGCAGCAGTAATAATTGACAGAGACAGTGGAGTGCAGTCTTCCGGATTTACTCACAGTTCTTACTTTGCTCCTGGTTACAACTGCATATCATAACTTCCCATGTCGTGCTGCGTTCACCGGGCAGGGGCTCAGCCAACCCTCAGGTACCTCCGGAGTACATAACAGGACCCCCTTCTGTGTGTTCCTTCTGGCTGTCTCCCTGCACCATAGTGTCCCAATACAGTGACCGCGGACCTTGCCGGGCGACATCTTTTCTGTCCCCTGGGTCCTCTATGACCACCTTCTTGGTGAGATTGATGTGGCTTGTGGCTGCAGCACCTAAAATGCTGCAGCCTCTGGTTACCTAGTTGAGTATTGTAATTCTCACTAGTTAGGGGCCGGTCCCCTCTGCGACCTGATCCCTCCACCGCCTGGTAGACTCGGGCGTACGGGTGGCCTCCAGCACTGCCCGTACCCCTGGTATCCTTTCTTCACTCCTGGAGCCTTTCTCCTGCTCCTCTCTCTCTTCAGTCTTGGGCCTCTCCGGCTAGGCCCTCCTCCTGAGCAGAGCTCCTACAGAGCTCCTGCTCCTCTCACTGTCCTCCTCTGACTGAACTCTCACACCCAAGGTGGCTTCCCTCTTTATACTATTCCTAACAACTGCTCCCCTGATTTACTTCCTCCACCCACACCCACTACATGGTTCCCCCTACTTTTGGTTCCCCCCACTCCAGCCAGGGACAGGGCTCAGCAGAGAAGCAACGCATCTTGCCCCTCCTGCTGGTCTGGAGTAGTGTAGTGTTGGATGCAGGTGTTAGGGTCCTGGGCCGTACTCCTTCCTTACCTGAGAGTGAGATACCACACCTCTGGGTGAGATGCAGTACCTCTGTGGTGACTGAACCCGCAGGGGCGCCACATATACCCTATAACTGTACAGCAGAACCGCTCCTTTCTAATGGGAGCATGTCATTACTGAGGCCCAGCTCTCTGTGTCTTTAAATTGGTATTGAGATTTTTCCCAAATTTTGGCAGCCATTGTACTCACTGCATACCCTATAACTGTATAGCAGAACTGCTCCTTTCTAATGGGAACATGTCGTTACTGAGGCCCAGCTCTATGTGTCTTTAAATTGGTATTGGGGTTTTTCCCAAATTTTGGCAGCCGTTGTACTCACTGCATACCCTATAACTGTATTACAGAACCGATCCTTTTTGTTTGGAACATGTCGTTACTGAGGCCCCGCTCTATGTGTCTTTAAATTGGTATTGGTGTTTTTCACAAATTTTGGCAGCCCTTGCAGTCATTGGATGGGCATTACCACTATAAGAGATCCACTACTTTATAATGGGAACATTTTTTTTACTGAGGCCCTCCTCTATGTCTCTTCAAAGGGGTATTGGGGTGCGTTCAAATTTGTGGCAGCCCTTGAAGTCAATGCATGCGCAATAACAGTATAGGAGACCCACTCTTTAATAATGTCAGACCATGATTAATACTGCACGTCAAAATGCATAGGTCAAGATAGCTGTGATCCTTGTGTGCACCAAGACTTATTATGGTGGTTGCAGCCTTTTTTAATGGCTCAATAAAAGCTATGTTTTATTCAAGTTTATAGCCTGATACGCTGGATCATTCCTCCTCTTTTCTGATTCATAAACAAGGCAGCGAGACTGAAACCACACCCCAATGGTGAGTGGACTTTACTAACCTTTTTTTCTAGTATAGGAGACCCACTCATTAATAATTGGAATAACAAAGCATAGTCGGCTGATGGCTCTCTAACTATAGTGAGGGCAAACTGTTGGCCCTTTAAGAATAGTAAGGACCACCTGATGGCCCTATAAAAATAGGCTTTGTGACTTTCAGAGTCCCTCCTTCATAAATGAAACAGAATGTGTATGATCATGTCTCACCACATGGCCAGATAAGGTTGTAAAATGTTAAAATGACATTTACCGGTGAATGTATTTTTCACTGTTGAAAGCAATGCAAAAGTGCAAAAAAGCATCAAAAACACTACGTGTGAACATAGCCCAAGGTGTTGAGGAACATTTTTGTTTTTGGTTATTTATTTTGCCTTATATACAAGTCATTACCCTGGAAAGGATGTTCCTTAACATTTTTCCCAGGAAAATCCATTTTGGTTTCGTTTTTGTATCTTTTATTGTGAGCCCGTAAAAGTGGCGTAATACTCTGACAACATTGTTGACAGCAGTGACCTGGGAGTCAGAGATGTTTCCTGGTGTCTTCCACATGCTGTTCCTATGTCATTTGAGCAGTGTTCCCATTGATTTGGGCAATTTTTAGGCCCTCTGCAGACCTCCGGTGGGGGGGGGGCACTGGAAAAATGCTTGAGTTTCCCATAGACTTACATTGGGCTCGTTGCTCGGACCAAGCACTCGAGCATTCCAATTTGCTCAACTCGAACAACGAGTACCCGAGCATTTTAGTGCCGCCCACTAGTCATCGCTATCCACACCTCAGGATGCAAACAGCAATGAATACGTTGGTGGAGGATGGAGCAGCGGGCTCCTTCTTCCACCAATCAGCGTGTGCAACTGAGTCAGCAGACGCAATGAGGTCATTGCATCACATCTGCTGTGTGGAGACTAAGTGCATCGGAAACCCCGGGGAAATGGGAATAAGGTGAATATTGTTTTTTTTTCATATACAGTGGGGAAAAAGTATTTGATACTCTGCCAATATTGCAAGTTTTCCCACCTTCAAAGAATGGAGAGGTCTGTAATTTTTATCGTAGGTACACCTCAACTGTGAGAGACAGAATCTCTAAAAAATACAGTATGATTTTTATATAATTAATTTGCATTCCATTGCATTTAGTAAGTATTTGATACAATAGAAAAACAGAACTTAATATTTGGTATTGAAACCTTTGTTTTCAATTACAGAGGTCAGTCGTTTTCTGTAATTCTTGACCAAGTTTGCACACACTGCAGCAGAGATTTTGGCCCACTGCTCCATACAGACCTTCTCCAGATCTTTCAGGTTTTGGAGCTGTCGCTGGGCAACATTGAGTATCAGCTTTCTCCATAGATTTTCTATTGAGTTGAGGTTTGGAGACTGTCTAGGCCACTCCAGGACCTCAAAATGCTCCTTATGTGCCACTCCTTAGTTGTCTTGGCTGTATGTTTCGGGTCATTGTCATGCTGACACCCAGCCACGACCCGTCTTCGATGCTCTTATTGAGGGAAGGAGGTTGTTGGTCAAAATCTCGTGACACATGACCCCATCCATCCTTTCTTTAATATGGTGCAGTCATCCTGATCCCTTTGCAGAAATGCACCCACAAAGTATGATGTCTCCCCCACCATGATTCACGGTTTGGACGGTGTTCTCGGGGTTGTATTCATCCTTGTTGCTCCAAACACGGTGAGTGGAGTTGATACCAAAAGTTCTATTTTGATCTCATCTGACCACATGACCTTCTCCCATGCCTCCTCTGGATCATCCAGACTGTCATTGGCCAACTTCAAATGGGCCTGGACATGTGCTGGCATGACCAGGGGGACCTTGCGTGCCCTTCAGGATTTTAATCCATGATGGCATAGTGTATTACTAATGGTAATGTTTGAGACTATGTTCCGAGCTCTCTTCAGGTCATTGACCAGGCCCTCCCGTGTAGTTCTGGGCTAATTCCTGACCTTTCTCAGTCATCCTTACCACATGAGGCGAGATCTTGCATGGAGCCCCAGACCAAGGAAGTTTGACAGTCACTTTTGTGTTTCTTCCATTTTCTAATAATTGTGCCAACAGTTGTTGCCTTCTCAGCAAGTTGCTTGCCTATTGCCCATCCCAGTCTTGTGCAGGTCTACAATTGTCCCTGGGGTCCTTAGACAGCTCTTTGGTCTTTGTCATGGTGGAGAGGTTGGAGTCTGATTGATTGAGTGTGTGGACAGGTGTCTTTTATACAGGTAACGAGTTCAAACAGGTGTAATTAATACAGATAATTGCAGCGTAAGATGGCTTCTCAAATAAAAACTAACAGGTCTGTTAAAGACAGAATTCTTGCTGATTGGTAGCTAATCAAATACTTATTTCATGCAATTAAATGCAATTTTATTATTTAAAAATCATACAAGGTGATTTTCTGTTTTTTATTTTTAGATTCTGTCTCTCACAAATGAAGTATATCTATGATAAAAATTACAGACCTCTCCATTCTTTGTAGGTGGGAAAACTTGCAAAATCGACAGTGTATCAAATGCTTATTTTCCCCATTTTATATATGGGACATTTGCATGTACAATGTGTAGGGGTCTATGTGATGGCTCATACTGTATTTAGTTCTAATTCTTATTACTAATTTTTAAGAATGTTTTTAATCTTTAATTTTAACATGTAATAATAAAGGTCTTTGATTTTAATCATTACCTGTGGATGTGATGCTGGATAAACCCACCATTTGAATATAGGGGGCTATGTAGGAGTTCAGATTGTATATAGGAGGCTATTTGGGGGCTCACACTGTATATAGGGGTTGTGTGTGGGCTCATAAGGTATATAGGAGGGCTGTGTGCAGGCTCATACATTATATAGGGAGATTTCAGCATGCTTAATTCTGCTCAATATTAAGTGATGCAATTAATATTTATATACAATTATAATTAATATGTTAATATTAATATTGAGCAGCCTGTTGGTTCGGCCCTCAAAACAGTCACAGTCTCTCATGTGGCCCCTCGTTAAAATTAATTGCCCACCCCTGATCTAAAGTGATTGCCAACTAATCATGTTTCTCCTGTTGGATACAGCAACAGCTGCAGCTATGCTGGAGGAACTGCAGAAGGCTCTGTGTGAACTGTTAGAGTTTATGTATAATGTTTTGTAAGACCTCTCTAGTTTGTGTCAGTCTGTTCTCTCTAGTAATCCTCCTTGTTGTGATGATGTAAATGATGGGTGTGGTATTTCCTAAGTAAAACAGCTTATTCTCCCACAATGTCTGAGTGTTGATGATTCTGCTGAAAGATGAAAATCTGCATCTTTTTCTCCCTAATTTGGGCTGATGTCCTGCTTCTCCTTTGTCTTGGACCTACAGTACATCTGTGGCTGTCCACTTCCCTGCTTTGTAGATTGAAATGATTCATATAACTGTATCTTATACTGTATGTGGCCACATATTCACTATGTCTACAGTCATGGCCGAAAATGTTGGCACTCTTGCATTTTTTTACAGAAAATGAAGTATTTCACCCAGAACTTATTGCAATTACACCTGTTTTGGTATACATATGTTTATTTCCTCAAAATGGGCCAGACAAAATTGTTGATACCTTTCAAAAATTGTGGGTAAACAACTTTTTTT
This sequence comes from Phyllobates terribilis, assembly GCF_046119375.1. Classification (NCBI taxonomy): domain Eukaryota; kingdom Metazoa; phylum Chordata; class Amphibia; order Anura; family Dendrobatidae; genus Phyllobates; species Phyllobates terribilis. The sequence continues at coordinate 882,875,607 of NW_027362761.1, forward strand.
CAAGCATGTGATGCTTGTTCAAACTCACCTGTGGCAAGTAACAGGTGTGGGCAATATGAAAATCATACCTGAAACCAGATAAAAAGGGGAGAAGTTGACTCAATCTTTGCATTGTGTATCTGTGTGTGCCACACTAAGCATGGAGAACAGAAAGATGAGTAGAGATCTAGACATGGACGGCAGCGAAAATTTGATGAAAGGTTGCAACACAGGATTGTCAGAATGGTGGATAAGCAGCTCCAATCAAGTTCCAATGAAATCCAAGCTGTCCTGCAGGCTCAGGGTGTATCAGTGTCAGCACAAACTATCTGTTGACATTTGAATGGAATGAAAGGCTATGGCAGAAGGACCCCACTGCTGACAAAAAGTGATAAAATAGCTAGACTGCAGTTTGCCAAAATATACATGAGTAAGCCAAAATCCTTTTGGGCAAGCATCTTGGGGACAGATGAGACCAAGATAGAGCTTTTTGTTAAAGCACATCATTCTGTGTACCGAAAACGCAATGAGAAAAGAACACAGTACCTACAGTCAAATATGGTGGAGGTTCAAAGATGTTTTGGAGTTGTTCTGCTGCCCCTGGCTCTTGACTGTGTTCAAGGCATCATGAAATCTGAAGATTATCAAAGGATTTTGGGTCGCATTGTAGTGCCCAGTGTCAGAAAGATGGGTTTGTATCCTAGGTCATGGGTCTTCTAGCAGGACAATGACCCCAAAACCCCAAACATACTTCAAGAAACAACCAGAAATGGATAGAAACATAGTGCTGGAGAGTTCTGAAGTAGCCAGCAATAAGTCCGGATCTAAATCCATTTGAACACCTGTGGAGAGATCTTAAAATTGATGTTGGGAGAAGGCACCTTTCAAATATGAGAGACCTGGAGCAGTTTGCAAAAGAAGAGTAGCCAAAATTCCAGTTGAGAGGTGTAAGAAGCTTGTTGATGGTTATAGGAAGCAACTGATTGTCGTTATTTATTCCAAAGGGTGTGCAACCAAATATTAACTTGAGGGTGCCAACAATTATAACAAACAGAATCTGACTTATTTTTTAAAAAGCACATTAAAAGTAACATCAGAATAATAGATGACAGAAAAGTATTCATTATGTTCATGAATGTGTATTAAAGTCTACATCATGAATAACTAAATCATAATTATCAATTATTTGCTAAACACTATTAATATTTCATTTTTTTGGCACTCTTGTCTCATAGCTTAAGATGAAGATTTTAATTAGTCTAAGATTATGCCCACGCAGATAGAATTTAGGGTTTGAAAATCTTCTACAACAGTCACTATGATTCTATGGCAAATTCTACATGTTTTGTATAAAGATTTTGTTACCTTCCACTGCTGATTTCATCATAAGGCCGCAGCCCCACTATCGGTATTTGGTCAGTATTCGGTCAGTATTTTTTCACAGGAGTGGGAGCCAAAACCAGGTGAGGAACAATCAGAGAAAAGGTATAATAGAAACAAGTCACCAATTCTGCATTTATCACCCACTCCTGCTTTTGGCTCCCACTCCTGAGAAAAAATACTGACCGTATACTGACCAAATACTGATAGTGGGGCCGTGGCCTAATAGTTACAAAAGGTGAAATCAGATGTGAAAATTTTCAGAAAAGCGTCATGCAGTAGATTTAGAAATTTCTTTGCTACTACTGTAATATGCTGTGGATTTTCCATCCACAAATCAAAAAAAACCTTCAGCATCCACTATACTTGAACATATCGTAAGTGGACTGGTTATTTGTTGATTGTATATTGAACCTTTTCCTTTTCTATGTTCTAAAAAAATTCTACTTTTCTTATATAATTCCAAAATAAGTTGAGAAGAAATCACTTTTACTGTATTAAATATAGTTCTTATATGAACTGCACGGTTTCTGTTTGTGTCTCTTTGTCTTTATCTCACTTTCTTGCCTCTCTTCCAGGTCCTCCTCTGAGGTTGATGGATGGTGAAACAAAGAAAGAGGGGCGTGTGGAAATTTATCTCAATGGCCAGTGGGGGACAATCTGTGATGATGGATGGACCGATAAGGATGCATCTGTTGTGTGCCGGCAACTTGGCTACAAGTAAGTCCAGCAAATGGAGCACTTTCTTGACAGGCAGTACATTTCCAGGAGGCAGCAGGAGGTTTTCACGTATCTGGAATTTGTACATTAATAACCATAAATTACTATACAAGTGGAAAGAGATTTCTGTTCAGGAAATAGACTTTTTAACATGCGCATATCTCGAGCTGTTTTTATGCATTGCAATGTATAAATATACCAACAAAACAAAAAAAAAATATTTTTATTTTCTTTTAATTTGCACTTTATTTTAACATCTTGTTTTGCCGATCAGTCTGTAAATCTAATGTAATTTTCACTGCATTAATTTACAGTAGTTAAGATACCTGCTATAGAATAGTAAGAAGTGTGAATAGCGTGATTTGCAGATAATATACCTTCATGTGCTAATGTACAGATGAAAGCAATAGAGTTCCACTAGTTCTAGTAACATTTTTGGTAAAGAGAATTTACAAACATATACAACTATATTCTATAATTCTGTCTGCTAAACAGCCTGGACCCCAGTCATAATATCTACATTATAGATGTATTATAGATGTAGGACTTTGCATTTCTCCCTGTTAAAAACTATTCTGTTAGTTGCTGTCCACTGCTCCAGTTTATTTAGGTCTTTTTGAATCCTCTCTCTCTCTTCTCTAGTATTAGCTATCCCTCCTAGCTTTGTGTTATCAGCAAATTTATTCAGTTTACCCTCAATTCCTTCATCTAAATCATTGATAAAGATGTTGAACAACACAGGGCCCAGGACAGAGGTTCACCAACTACCAACGGGCCACTTGACCAGTGTCCTGGGAATCTTGTTGCTCAACCCTAATATGGGCTGTTTGAATTCTCAGTCTATAAATGTAAAAAATCTGTAAAAGTTTCATGAATAGAAGCATAAAGTATTTTAGGAAGTCACGGTGATTCATCTGTCAGCACAAAGTGACTGTTCAAACTAAGCACAGCAATCATGTCTGGGTTTATGGGACACAGCCCTAATAACAGTTGTATCATTAGTGTCCAAATCCCTTCTTGTGTTTGACAGACCATTTTTTATTCATTTATGCCATTCAGCTGCTTGGTGCACCCATGGTTTGCTCAAGCAGTTCAGTGAACTTTGCCACCTACTTGACTTCCATCTATCGTCTCTCCCTGTTTCACTTGATTTACCACTTTGGACTTACAGGAGGCATAGAAGAGTGACGATATATTGGTGGAAAACAAATAGGTGGGAAGGTGCACTGTTCGACCACATCCCAGGTTCACCTCACTAGCATATTTGAATAGAGAATGTTTTTTTTAAACAACCCCTCCTGAAAAAACCCTTGCGAAACGCGAGTTGAGGTTGTAGGCATTTGGTCTGACACATGGACATGGGTAAGACATAGGATTTTATATATTTACAACACTTTGGAATGTTTTTTTTATACTGTCTGCTATGCAATATCACTTTAATTGTGACTCCTTTACTTTTATTCATAAAATATTGACCTTCTTGGCATAGGATTAATTGAGCTTTGTGTTAACCATCACAGATAGTATTATTACATTATGTGTTTAGACCCCAGCCTTAGAATACTTAAGTCTTCACCTTTAATGTACTATGTCGTATTTGTATTTTTCAATAAAACTCTATTGATTCTTATAGATGGTGGATTTATGATTCCATGCTCTTTGTAGGATCTATATGTTCTCTTGGAGTTTTCTCCCTCTATTGAGTTAGGTATGTCACGCTTCGCGTTTGGAAGCCCTACCCTGGGAGATGGGGGACTCGGAGGCTGGTCCCGATGTTGTAGATGGGGTGCAGCCGTGGCCCGGACCCGCTCCGTGCCCACGGCCGTCACATTAAAAAGGATGGTAAGGGCTTATCTGGGTTGAGTGGCTGATCTCGACTACGCCACCTGTGGCACCTGGTGAAGGCCACCAGCGCTGCCGCAGTCCGCTGATGCATGGTGTTATGGCAGCCGTCGTTGTTACTACTCCCCACAGGTGGAGCAGGGCCTCAGGGCAGAGGGACAGGATGGAAGGGGTAGTAGTCTAGGAAGTCTGATGCTGCGTAGTGCTGTGTGGTGCAGAATAAAGAGTCCGGAGGCCATAGGGGTGAACTTCCAGGGTTTTACTCACGAAAGAGATGGCAGTAGGAAGGCGACTCCCTGCTCCTCGCGGAGTTCTGCAGTCACCAGAGACGAGGGGGTCCGACAAACCTTTGAGTAAGTCCAGTGCTAAATCAGGACCCCGCACCAGAGTGTTCCTAGACATTAGACCTGGTCCTTTCCTGTCCGTGTGTGTATAGGCCGGGTCTCCCTCTGAACTTCATTCAGAACAAGGGTATGGGTGGCAGCGCCATTCCTTCCGTTACCCGGTGGGATCCTCATGGCCTACCGGGCTTCCCTGACCAGGACGTAGAGTTGCAAGGTCAGGTGTCGGGGGCCAGTACCCCTCTTGCAGCCGGAATCCCTCTGAATAGATCAGGTAGGCGAGGACAGGTGGCGTACACCGCTCCGTCTGCATCATCCCCGTGACCCATTTGCGGTGGAGCTCCACTCTAAAACTCCGGGCCTTCTTGGTCATGGTCCTTGACCGGGCTGAGACATTCCTCATCTCCAGCCTGCCCCTCATCCCAAGGTCAGGGGACGAGGGCCGTGTCTCCATCCTCTGCAGGTCCACACAGGATCCACGCTCAGGGAGGGAGATCACTATCAAAGAACCAAGAACCAAGATGGCAGTGTATTAAATATGAAATTTAAGGTGTCACTATTATGTGAGTCCTCCACCCTCACCCACTAACTGGTTCCTATCTCTTTTGGGTTCCCCAGTCTCCCGAACGCCAGTAGAGGCAGCACCTGGTGCTTACTAGCCCCCTCTGGTGGGAGAAGTGTGGTGTTTGATGTGGAGGTAGGGTCCTGACAATCACACTGTTCTTACCTCAGAGGAGGAACACTACACTCCATTGGAGAAGTGCAGCATCCCTGTGGCGGTTGAACCCTCAGGGGCGCCACAGGTATTACTGGGGCTTATAGCCTCTTTCCCCTTTTTTGGAGCAACTTTATCCGTTCGCATGACATTGATTATATATATTTTTTTAAAAAAAAACATAGCAACAGATTTGGATAGCAGAGGTATGATTTTTATTAGGGCTAAGTCCCCTACAAGATGATGTGCTTGGTTTGAACAGTTATTTTGTGCTGACAATTTTGTGCTCCCTTAAACATTATGGAAAACAAAAGCTTGAAAATGGTCTTTAATTGATAAAAGGAGAATTTTTCACCACTGAACCTTCTTGGTAAAATATAGAAAAAAAAATAGTTTCCCCAGATCAATTGTTAAATGTAAGCCATAAATACTGTAGATTGTTATGACTCATTTCATTTATATAATTGTAAAACTGATTATTTTCGACCTTATATAGTTATATTCTCTATTAATGTCCTGAAACGTGAATAATGAAGTGTGAAAATGTAACTTTCCTTACCACTTCACAGTTGATAGAAAACACAGACACCAGGGATTTTATTCATAGATGCTGCATACTTAAAGGGAATACAATCCTCCCCCAGACAGCACTGGATATTTCAATACTTTTTCCATGCACATGCTTTGGATTATTATTGCAAATAAGCATTGCTAAGTGAGACGTGTATTACGAAAACTTTCTGGACAATGATCAATTGCTGCAGCATGGAAACTATATTAATAAAATAAAAGGATAGCCCCACTCCCCCGCTTCCATTCAACCTTGAGAGGGTTACTGCAGACTGAAGATTGTTTCCTGCGGCCAACAATGTCATTATATGTAGCTGAGTAGACGTTAACAGCCTAAATCACATTAAAGGACTGTCTTACAAATTAGAAAAGACCCATTAAGACGCTAAATATATCATGATATCTCATTTCAGTGCAGCCAGGCATTACGTAAGATCGGCACACATTATTTATTATATTACATAATGTCTGAAGACTGGCAACGTGATTTGACAACATTTAGACAGGAATAAGATGTTGGTAGACACTGAACACAAGAGATGTCAAAGGACAAGCGTTTGGGAAAACACAATGAATTTAATTCTGACATGCTACAATGATTTACAGATACGTGTGACCGGAAAAAACAAAAACACATGTACAAATAATCTTCACTGTAAATATCTTTTATTATGAAAATAATTGTTAGAGATTTTTCTAAATTAGTAATAAGAACAGTTAGAGAGGTTCTCCACCTTGATTGTTCAAATGGATTCATGGGCGATAAGCTGATCACAAAGTGTCCCCATAGTGATCAGCTGGAATTATTCAGGATGCCGAGAAAGAAGTTTTCAACTTCCCTGCAGTGCCCCCACAGGAGAAATTATGTATCACACTGTACCCATTCAGATCAATTGGTTGTCTGATTAAAGAAGTACTCCTCCCATCAAAGTTTTTAACCTTTTAATATATTATAATCATCATATTATATGACACTCTGTACTTGCAATTGCTCATTTAGCATTTTGCAACAGTAGCAGACACAGATGTCACAGATGGGCTCTTGGCACATCCCACAAGGGCAGAGGCAGACGACATGCAGTAGAATTGCCACCTTTTAGGTGGTGATAAACCAGATGTCTGGTAAAGGGCAAACATTATATGCTGGATATGCAAGGTGCCTTCTATCATTGCCTCTTATTGGCATTGCTTATTTCTTTGCTTTCCTGTTATTAGTCGTGTGGCAAACATCCGCCTTATGATCTTGTACATAGGGACAGGGATCAGCAGCCAAGCAGATCTAATTTTTATTTTGTTATAGAATTCACATACTGTGTAGAGGTAGCATATATAAAGATAATATTGCCGTATTTTCAGCTAAAATTGATCAACGGTAATACTGATGTTGGCCAATGCGCAGGTGTCTTTTAAGACCCAAGTGATAAATTGAGTGCATTTCTGCCATTGGCTCTGGAGGAGGTAATTACCTGGAAAGTGCTTCTAGAGAATAGCCAAGCATAAGACACAAACGTGTCCGCTATCCATTACTTCACGTGTTGTAATTAAAAGGAAATGCACTCACAATTAATATTTATCAGCGGCACAATAAATGTTTCTAAGCTCAGTGTTGCTGTCATTTCAATGCAAAGATTTAGCTTTTTTCTATTTTTAATTCTTAACATATTGCTCCATCGTACTCTAGAACTAGAACAGAACACAGATTATTTTTTTGTTACTGAGAGAGATTATTTCTTCCGTGCTCCTTATCTCCTCATGCACCTTGTATTAATTGTCACATGAAGCAGAGGAATGGAAGTGATAAATGATTTGAGTATATTTGTATTAAATGGTTATTTTCTATTATAGACCACTACTGCCTATATGCCATTGGAAGAGGGGTACCTTGCTCTATGTGCCAAAGTAGGTCTAGCTCGCTTATGTATTACGTGGTTGCAATGCAGAATTATAAGGAAAGATGATCCAGCATTATTTCATAAGAAGATACAATTATTTTCTATGGCAGACAACTCAGGTCCACTAAATATGATTTCCAATCAATAATACTAAGAATTGTTATTTACTCTTTAGTAGAGTTCATCAAAAATATTTGCATGCCACATGTTGTTAGCTCAAGGTCACCTTACCAGAGCCCTGCGAACCTAAGTGCCGGTATCCCTCGTCTTCGGATAAGTTTGGCACGACTCCATTGTTGCGGCACGACACCCGCATGACATTTCCTACTAATCAGAAAAAGCAACGGGGATGCTGGCAGGTAGAAGAATGTTTGCAGGTCTCTGGTCTGGTGGTCACAGACTACCAACGTGGTCAATTGACCAGTGTCCTGTGATTTTGTTCGCTCAATTCTACTCAATTCAGCTTAGCTGAACGTGTATATTCCTTCTCAATGGGATTTCATGGCTCATGAAGCCATAAATGTCTGATTTTTCCCTATTTTGTATATCTGTATTTCCTGATGATGAGTGCTATTAATATTTTAGAGGTTCTGCGAAGTCCAGGAACATGGCTTACTTTGGAGAGGGTAAAGGACCGATCCATGTGGATAATGTTAAATGCACCGGAAATGAAAGATCCTTGGCAGACTGTATCAAGGAAGATATCGGAAAGCACAACTGTCGCCATAATGAGGATGCTGGAGTCATCTGCGATTATTTAAGCAATAAAATGACGGCTGTAGGACATAAAGGTGAGCTCTGCTTAACACCAGGTCTTTCTTGCATCCAGAATGGGATATATGAAAGTAGATCTACTGCAGGACAAAATGACACAATTCATTATGAATAAAGTCCCACTGAAAAATATGTACAAAAATAGAAAACAAAATTGCATTACTGTGCACGTGTGCATTGAATGTATGCACATTATAGAAACATTAGAAAAATGGCATCATCTATTTGATTTTTTTGTTTTAAACAGGAAGATGGGAGAAAAGCTCATTAACAGCAGAGCAAAGTTTTATAAATGTGCTTTCTATTTTTGATGATAGCAAAAGCGGCTTCTTACATCTCTCAACCAAATGGAAATGTTTTTATTAAAAATGGCCCTGTCTTTTCTCTCCGTGCCTATAAGAAGTCCACAGGCAAATGAGTTCACTGTGTCTAGAGGAAGGTCAGAAACTTCATTTACTTGACATTCTCCTTAGTCACAGTCACAGCTGTTCTGCTAAAGCCTGTGGAGTGAAGAAACAAGAAGATACATTATTAACAGCCTCAATCAGGGACAAGTAGGCAACTGCCAAGTTACAGTACCAATTAAGAGTTGGGGGATGCTATGGGTGCCGTTGCTAGGAGATGATCCTATTTTCTTAGAATAAATGAAGTTTTGCAGATCATAGATTTCTGGAAACAATAGAACTTTCAGGATTCAGGAGGAAGAAGCCATTCAGTCACAGCATAAATAATTATCAGACTTTACAATTTCACAGTTTGTCCCTACATGTAGAAAGTTAGAAAAAACTATTTATTTGTCATGGGAAAGTTTTGTCTCACATTGAAGACACACACATAGTTTAACCAGAACAGTGGACCTCATGCCCAACATGTATATACGGCCCTCACACCAATAGCTCAATGCTAGGCTCACCTGGTGAGCCACATGATTCATGTAGCTACAGGTCAGGGATAGACACATTGACCCAGGGTGTTGGTACAGCAGGTTGGAAGGCACATGGAACAGTAAGGGTCCAGACAACAGGCTGTGCTGGATGGCAGACAAGCAAGTGACATAGGACACCTGAGAAGTCAGAGAACCAGGAGGGTAGATGAAGAGCAAAGCAGCAGGTCTGAAGCAGCATTCAGATGTAGGTAGCAGAATTGACAGCAGATTGAAGTGTTATATGAACAGTCTCTAATAACAGTTTGTGATGCTTATGGCAGACGATAGGTTAAGCAGCAGTTCACAGAAACAGCAGATGCAAGTTATAGAAGTCACAGCAGATTGTAATATAATGTGAACAGACTTTAATGACAATTTGTGATCCTTTCAGTAAACAATTGATTAATCAGCAGGTCACAGAGCTAGCAGATATACATTTTAAAATCGTAGGATTCTGAGGAAAATATATCAACAGAAGAAGCCGGATCATCGCAATTTTCAAACAAATGGCAAATGAACACATACCATTCTCATAACTCAGAGAGGTTTGTGTCCAAGTGGGTCTTAATAGGCCTTAGGGAATGCTGTCACTGAGGATCGCCGGGCCACTTGTAAGATCCGACATAGAAATAAGGAAAGAGAGCGTAGCTTGGCCCTATGTGAAGAGATGCGTGAATAGGTGGACAACTATCTTTTTTTTATTAACAGTGGGATACAGTACCCTACTTATATGACTTCCTGAGGATGGTTGACCACCACTGCTTGAATCACTTGTTGTCACACCAATACCTCACCAATGCTCTCGGTCTAAGCTGTGTGCTCTATAAATCTTAGTGTTCAAAATGTTCCTCCCTGCAGACAGATTAAGGGTTGCTGAAAGGCTCACTGGCCTCAGTAGAAATTTGTTTTAACTACCTGAGTGCCCATCTCTTCTTAAAAACAGTTTTATACCACCTAGATACTGCAGTCATTATTCACCGTGGCATCTAGGATGTTAAGCAGCCATGATCAAAGTTCTCTCAAATATTATTTACTAGCTTTTACCCGCGGCTTCACTCGCGTGGAATTTGGTCTGCCACATTAAGTTTCGTGACAGATCATTTTAATAGTAAAAAAAAATAATCTTAATAGTAAAAAAAAAATAATCTTATTTAGTTACTCGTACATCCAAAATTTCAGATGTCTAACTTCAAAACTGACGGATTCCATACAATCTTTGAACCCCTATAATATGAAGAGGGAAACTCTTGAGGGTGGAATTATCAAAATTCCTTTCTTAGTGCTCATTTAAGCTATAATAGAACCTATCTGCAAATTTCAAGATGCTAAGTTCAGTGGTTTCGGCTGTGCGTTGACCGCTAGGTGTGTCAGTCAATCAGGTTTACAGTTTTATATAATCTTCGCCTGTATGGTGTGTTTATAAAAAGTAGCCCTATGTCCTTCCCCAGGCTTGAAATTATCCATATCAAATTTCATCACAAACGGATTAATAAACACTGATTAATAAACAGGACGGACTGAAGTTACTTGCGTTTAACATTGTTCGTGTTAGTAAAGAATTAGTATGTAATCGGAATAATGGACATCTGCAGGTAATTTATCTATGTGTTTTTACTGCAATATACTCCTGTAAACTATGTTATTTGATTTCTTTTGTTCAGCGAAAATATGTAGATTTTGCGATTTAGAAACACGTGAGCAAGCTACGTATAGCTGACCGTGGGAAAAACAGGGCGTGCCTAAATGTATCCCCGCTACCTTCAAAGTTTGCCCTTGCGATTTATTGATGGTCATTGAAAATGCAACTTTAAGTGGGAACTGCAAACGTTTGAAATTAAAGGATAAGTTATTGGGTATTATTGGGATGCGTGGTATAAGAATATTTTCACCCTTAGCTTCTCCAGTTAAAATTGTGGCCTTTACAATGTGCCTGCCTAGTTCAGTGACTCGCAATCTAGTGCCATTACATAATCTTGGGGCGTCCAAGTTGCGCATTAACAAAACGGGTATACCGACCTTTAATTCGAGCTTATGAGATGGGACCCCGGATAGCTCCAAAGAGTTAAGAAACTCCACGGGGTAGCTCGTACAGTCTTCAGATGACATGACTGTGTCGATGGAGTTGTAGGTTGTTGCATCGCTGGTTACTTGGTCCAAGATAATTTTATTGATTTTCGCAACTGTTTCATTTCTTGGTGCTAGTATAGTTCTTTCACATAGCCAATTTTCATCATGGATGTTTTGTTGCAAATTTGGAAAAACTTGAGCAACAAGTGCGTCTTCCGAATCCACAACATGACAAAATTGGTTAGTGAATAGAACCATACCTTCTTCGTCAGTTTCGATTCGACCTTCACCGATCTCGAGCAGTTTCTCAGCGTACGCGCCCGACTCTAGATCACTGAATAACTGGACACGCATGTTGGTGGTGAGGTGCAGCTTTTCAACTTTGGTCCATAAATATGAGGATTTCAGACATGCGTTAATTTCGTCTGCTGCGGTGCCTCGCTCGATGACAGGCAAAGTTTGCCTAAAGTCCCCAGCCAATAAAACAACCACACCACCCATTATTGTTTGTTTACTGTGTAAGTCTTGTAGACAACGATCAAGAGCTTCGATGGCGCGTTTGTGCGACATTGTGCACTCGTCCCACACGATTAGTTTGCACTGTTGCAACAGGAGGCCACGGGCGCTGCTCTTGCTGATATTACACAATGGGGTTTCTTCGTTCACCAGATTAAGAGGTAATGTAAAGACTGAATGTGCCGTCCGTCCACCGCTTAGCAATGTTGCAGCAATTCCAGAGGAAGCCACAGCTAATGCAACGTTATGACCGCTACGAATTTTTGCTAAAAGTAAATTAAGCAAGAAAGTTTTTCCTGTACCACCCGGGGCATCAAGGAAAAAAAGTCCGCCTTCACCATTCTCAACTCGTCCTACTATTTTGTGATAAATCTCTCTTTGATCAGGTAGCAAACGTGGCTCAGTTTCGCAAACGTGAGCGTCTAACTGGTTGGTATCATAGCTTAGCTCTTTTATCAACTCGTTCGACAGCTCTCCTCTACGCCGCGGTGAGGGTAGACCAAAATCGGACAATTTTTTTCCAGAAATTATTAATATTTTGTCCTCGATAAGCCCCAACACCTCATTGAAACAGAGATCATCGTTAACGTGATCCATTCTTTCAAATCTGTGCATGATATCCTCTGATAACGCAGTTTTATACTTGTGCCAGAGTTGTAGAGGATTGGATAAACCGCAAGTGCATATCAATATGGCAAAATTATTTGCGCCGGGGAGCAACATAGCACGGCCTCTTCTAAGGTGGTATCCCAGTGGTTATCATCTTCCAACAACCCCATCTTCTCACACACCTGCCGAAAAGTTGCAAGTTCTTGACCTTCAAATGTTTTTAAATCCGAGAAGTTGGTTGGACCCCTTATTACATTCAGCAGCATACGCAAGCAATAACATTCAAAATTGCTAACGTGCACCATGTAAATGCGACCCAGAGCGTCTCCTGCCTTCACACCTGGCCAGCCATCGACAGGTGTTCCTTGTAAACGACGTTTCCATTGCTTCCGTGCCACATTCCAAGTATAGTAGCGAGGCACGTCAATGTAAAGCAATGTTTTTGCAAACGTATCACTTGGCACAACAGGAAAAATGCAGTTAGTGAAGTTTTAGGTGGTGCTTCTAATCTCTCTCTAAAATTATTTTCCGTAAAGTAAACCCTCTCGCCATTGGGTAAATGAATCGCGAGATGAGTGACGGTTGGGTGTCTCTCGTGCAGAGGCAGACCTAAGATCCGCCACGCTGCTTCGTTGCTACTAACATATCGGCCGGTTCTAAAGGTCTGCACCTCATCTCTTGGGTCAATGTTAACATTCCCTTGCTGGCGGATGTTAAAAATAGCCTGTTCGCTACCCTTATTAATATATTTGCAAATATATTTTATCGCCTGTACCGTATTACAGAACTCTACATTTAAATGAGAATTACAATTTTTTGATAAGAGTGGAGAATATGGGACCACCCAGCTATTGTCCACCAATATTTCCTGTGTTCCTCTACGGGTTTTTATAATCGTCTGGTGCTCTGCGCCTGTACAAAGGATAACCTTTGTCATTGGTTTGAGTATCTTTTAAAAGCTTCCTCGGATATTTTTTGGTACATTTTCCTTCCTTCATGCATGGCGATGAAGAATTGAATGTACCACATGGCCCGTGAATCATATTCTTTGTCACTGTATCATAGAGCTTTTGATCGGTTTCTGGGTTTGGTATCTCAGCACATATGATTTCGTCAATTTGGTTCGGATGCAATTTTTCCTTTAACCACAGCAGTAAGTGCACATGAGGCAAACCTCGCTTTTGCCACTCGATCGAGTACATGAAGCATTGCATATCACCAAATATGTTACCTTTTGTAAGTAGAGCTACCAACTTCTGTACTTTTATTCTAAATACTCGGGCTGTTAAGTCATGTCTGTCTGTTGAATTTTGACCAGCCATAAGATCTTTGGTGATTTCTGGCCAAGCGGGGTTGCAATTGTAATAAATAAATCAGGCCTCCCATAATTACGTACGTATGTGAACGCATCTTGTGTGTATTCGTGTAGGTATCTCGGGCTATTTGCAAATGATGACGGGAGAATCACCATCTGACCTAAGTTATTTGGATCCAAATCCGCATCATTTCTTATTGCATCTTGCAAGTGAATATAATTTTCTGCGCGCAGTTTTTTTTTTGATTTAAAGAAATGAACCTTAAGCGCTCACTTTCCATCTTTACATACATGTCGACCAGAAACTGATGAAGTAGGAGCCTACACTTAAGCATCAAATTAAAATCGCTGCGACGGACCATCAAGTGAAAGGCATAAAAATCTTTGCAGGACACATTTTTGCTTGGCATTGCTTGTTTGGTAATTGGATTTATCTGAGGAATATCAATGCTGTACCCCTCTTGTCCTTTCCAAAAAATTATTGGGTACTCGAGAGCGTCATAGAATCTATGTGTATCGGGAACCCTAGTGAGCATGCCATCGCGCGGCTGCACAACGATGTCCCGAGACATAGTTTGTTCGCTACTAACTATTACAGCAGCTATTTAATTTGTAGTAGGGGCATTGAATCGTCTCTCATGTTGACCACGTGGTACACGGTCTGGGTGAATCACTACTTTGAGATGATCGTCATTGATCATTCTGTCTCTAGCCGTTTTAAATTCATGCACCAAAATGTTGTGGTCGTGAAGTAGTCATTGTAATTTTTTAACTATGTTTCTATCTACTCTTTGCCCGTACTCAGTACGCCTATTGATTTGTTCTTCTTCGTCACCTATGAAATAAACTTGTAAAAATTGTGGTTGCGAAATGGACGTAGGAATTAAAGAACCGATACGGTGGCATACTTGTCCTTGTATTGTAAAGGTCGGGCAAAACCCTGGCATTGAGACAATTTGATCTGCTCCAAAAGACGTCATATGAAAGCACATGTTGTATTTTCTTATATTATTTAGAAAAAGGCGAGATTCATCAGTTTCATTAGAGAAAAGCTCTTTTAAAGGTTGAACTGGCTCGTCTATATAAGGAAGAGCTACTTTCCCGCCCAAACAACACATACCTGCTGCTTCCTCTTTCCACTTAAGAGCTCCGCAATATTTGCAATCTATGGTCATTGCTTCTATTTTTATAAGCTTGTGAGTTTCATAATCAAGAGTCTCATCATACTCAAATGCAGCTTTATTAAACAATATCCATGTATTTCTTGTAAATGTTTGACGTCGCTGCGCTGCCCTTTCAGCAACAGTGCGTCTGCGAGATTCGGCCATTTCATAAGTTTCAGTGGCTCTTTGGGACGCCATGTAAGTCGCTTGCTGCTGACGTCGGGCTTGGGACTGTTCTGGAGTTTCAGCAGCCCGTTGAGATGCCAGATACTCCGCATGCTGTTCACATCAGGCTTGGGATTGTTCTTGAGTTTCAGCAGCCCGTTGAGACGCCAGATACTCCGCATGCTGTTCACGTCGGGCTTGGGATTGTTCTTGAGTTTCAGCAGCCCGTTGAGACGCCAGATACTCCGCATGCTGTTCACGTCGGGCTTGAGATTGTTCTGGAGTCTCTGCAGCTCTATGTGCCGCACAACGCACCGCCTGCTCAAGTCTTCGTTGCTCGGCTTGTTGAGACGTCTCATCACGTCTAATTATTTTCATAGCTCGGGCTTTATTAGAGCTTTGCGAAATGTTAGACTTACGCTTTCGCGGCATTTTTATAAGTACTAATTACAAAATAGGTACTTAGTAAAGTTCAAACAAAATACTAAAACAATCTAATTAGTTATATTACGATCGCTGTACAGACGATATCAGTTGTATATGACTGGTCTATGAAGAGCAGCTGTGGCGCGGTTACCCATAGCAACCATTCCCAGTGCTCTGTGGGAGCTGAGAGCAGCCTGCTGGTGCTGTGGGTGACATGCTGCGCTGCACACACACAGGGCTGTGCTGCACACAGGAGGGGAGGACGCCATTTGTGTAGCACTGCTGCCGGTGCTGTCAGGCTGCAGTGTGTGCATCCTCCATGGAGCTGCGCTCAGGTTACTGCCCCTCCCCGTGTGTGAGTCACTTCCCCTCCGCCCAGGTGAGGCGCTCGGAACTTTCCCGGCTGCAGCAGCTGGCGCAGGTGAGCGCATGTTTTATTATATGGTGTTATGTGGAGGGACAATGGCGGCGGGGACCCCCTGTGTGAGGACAATGACGGCCCAGTGCCCCCGGGCAACCTGCAGGAGGAAGCCTCACACTCCCTCCGGGCTGTGGGCGCGGGCAGGCCATGCTGGGACATATAGTTCTCTAGTAACCTGTTCCTGACATATGGGCTGTTTTCTGTGTTTTTTTTTTTTTTTTAAGTCTGAGAAAATGTCATAAATTATCCTTCTCCCTTCAGCTGTTTCCAGAGTGTAATGTATCAGGGTGAGCTCATGACTGACAGCTGCCAAAGTTTCTAGGAAATGTCAGTCCCTGGGGGTCGTGTGTGAACCCCCTGTGCCACACTTGTACCTGGCCACGGTATATGATCAACCCTGTATTCTGACTGTGGACAGGCGGCAACTGTGACCTCACTATACAATGATCCACTATGGGCAAATTATTGTATTATCAATCTCTTCTGACTGCTGTAAATCAGCCATTTAAATATCACCTGTGTATGTGTGTATATAAGAGAGCTCTCAGAGGCCAGATTTTTTTCCGACTTAATTGACATGTATCGTTATATTACGACCAAAATTACATAAAATCATTACAAATTGTAGCCTATATGTTATTCCGATGTATAATCTATATTACTGTAAAGTTTCATGCAAATCCATCCAGTAGTTTTTTCGTGAAAGAGTAACAAACATACATACTCACAAACTTTCGCATTTATAATATTAGTAGGATTGATGTGGTTTGTTTCTGCCTTCTTCAGAATCATCAAGGCAGGATAATAAGATGAACAATATAGATGAATGTCTATTTAAACCTTAGTGTTTCTTAACCCTTTAATTGTAACCAAATTCACTCACTTACTGAAACTATAAAAATCATCATTTCAGGTGAATTTGATGCAGGGAGTACTTCACATCTATAACAGGCAGGACACAGTCTCCTCTACTCGAGATGCACCAGATCAATGTACTTTGCAATATCCTAGCTTGTTCCATACAAAATCGCTGTGATGGAACAAGAGCAACAATCCAGAACCTCCATTATTATTAATGTTTTGCAGTTTTTGCTACATGTGCAGGTTTAACAAGGCAGTTAAATTGATCGATGTGTTTTATTGTCCATAAAAGACAATAGTTTTAAGGGGGTCAAGAATTGTGTAAATGAAACACCCCAGGGGCGCTGTTAAATTGTTTCCTTTGTTTTCTGCTTTAAATTGTTTATTAAAGCCTATCTGGTAATGAATTTGTACAATATCATAGCAATTTTAACAAAGCCAGCAGGTTTTCTGCTTTATTTGGTAATTACATACATAGATGTCTCATTCTGCAGATGGAAAGTACTATTAAAATGAATAATACAAGACTGTTGAGAGCAGGTTTGCTTGTGCACTGGGTATTATTACAGATCCAAAATAGAGATGGGAAGTACTAATGTGTTTACAAAAAAATCTCTCATACCACATGCGGCAAATTACCAACCAGGGCTTCATTTTGCCATCACAGTAAAACAGCAGTCTTGTAGCCTGCTTTAAAGGCTGCATTTTACTATATTTTAAATGTAATGCCTATATATAGTGATCTAGTGGTCTACAATTACTTATTTTCACTATATGCTGTACATGTATTCACATGCATTACATGTAGCATAAGGTAAGATTGAAAATAACGGTCTTGTTGTTTTTAATCATATCAAAAAAAAATTTAGAGACCACTTAAATCACACATCAGATCTTGATGAGAAAAACATTTAAGTTCTAAATCTTTACTGATATGAATTGTGTAATGAGCAAAATGATCAATCAATGGAAACCAAAATTATCTACCAATTGAGGGCTGGGTTCCAAATCACCCCAAAAATTAAAAATGTAATTCACAGATAGATCTATTTTACGGCAATATCATCACTGCAACTCCTTAATGTGACTCGGTAGTAAATATGGCACCCATGCCTGTATGCCCTCCTGACAACATCTGGGCATGTGTGTTGTGAGACAACAAATGGTGTCTGGGGGATCTCCTCCCAGATCTGGATCTATGCATCAGTGAGTTCCTGGACAAACTGTGGTGCAAATTGCCAATGTTGGATGCACTTATAGAGGGTTCCCCAACTCCAGTCCTCAAGGCCCACCAACAGGTCATACTTTCAGGATTTCCTTACTATTACACAGGTGATGGAATTATTGTCTGTGCAGGTGAAGCAATTATCAACTGAGCAATACTAAGGAAAACATGGCCTGTTGGTGGGCCTTGAGGACTGGAATTGGGGAACCCTGCACTAGTACATAAGAGACTTAATTGAATTCGGGTATTGGATTCAGGTCTACCTTCAATCCAAAAACTGCTTACACTCTTTGGCCAAATGAGGTCAGGTATTATCCTCCATCAGGAGAAGCCCAAGATCTACTGTTCTGGCATAAGTTATAATAATGGCTATGAAGATATCCAGGTACCTAAACATGACATGTTAGAATGTTTATATTATTCTGAGGTCTAAGGGGTAGCGTTTCTCCTTATGGAGAGTGACACACCAGCTCTGGCATGTCAAGGTAAGGAGGCTTATTCGCCATGCAATGCTCCTCTGGGAAATTTAATATGCAAATTGCCTCTTCGGAGAAAAAGAGGACTTGTACTCTATAGCGCCATCTATTGGAAGTAGCGATCCTACAAGTCACAATCAACCCTTTAACGAGTCGTACAATATGACTTAGGATAAAAGCCAAATCAGAATCTCAATTTGCAGACCCGGTGTTTCAGGCTGTTGGCCCTCGTCAGTGCAAAGAATGAGAACTGATTTGGCTAGATGAGTGGCTCTGGACTGAGGTCTAAGGGGTAGAGTTTCTCCTTATGGAGAGTGACACAGCAGCTCTGGCATGTCAAGGTAAGGAGGCTTATTCACCATGCAAATTGCCTCTTTGGAGAAAAAGAGGACTTGTACTCTATAGCGCCACCTATTGGAAGTAGCGATCCTACAAGTCACAATCAACCCTTTAACGAGTCATGCAATATGACTTAGGATAAAAGCCAAATCAGAATCTCAATTTGCAGACACGGTGTTTCAGGCTGTTAGCCCTCATCAGTGCAAAGTATGAGAACTGATTTGGCTAGGTGAGAGGCTCTGGACTGAGGTCTAAGGGGTAGCGTTTCTCCTTATGGAGAGTGACACTTTCTCTATAGCACCACCTATTGGAACTAGTCCTCTTTTTCTCCGAAGAGGCAATTTGCATATTACATTTCCAGAGGAGCATTGCATGGCAAATAAGCCTCCTTACCTTGACATGCCAGAGCTGGTGTGTCACTCTCCATAAGGAGAAATGCTACCCCTTAGACCTCAGTCCAGAGCCTCTCACCTAGCCAAATCAGTTCTCATACTTTGCACTGACGAGGGCCAACAGCCTGAAACACCGTGCCTGCAAATTGAGATTCTGATTTGGCTTTTATCCTAAGTCATATTGCACGACTCGTTAAAGGGTTGATTGTGACTTGTAGGATCGCTACTTCCAATAGGTGGTGCTATAGAGTACAAGTCCTCTTTTTCTCCGAAGAGGCAATTTGAATATATATTATTCTGAGTATCTGAAGCTTTTTTCCCCCAAAATTGCTTTGTTGTGGAGGATCATAAACCTAACAATTTAAAGGGGTTTTCCAGGACTATATTCGTTTTTCACTATGGGCTCAACAACTAACATGCAGGTAGTTGCTAATTACCTGCCTGTTCTGCCCGGCGCATCTCTCTGCAGGCACAGAGCGGTCACAGACCGCTGCTCCTGCTGGCAATTCTGTGGCTTCTGCTGAGCTGACGTCAGGTCGACACAGCGGCAGCTTCCCTTCTGCTCTGTTGAAAGGCGTGACTGTCCATGTGATGCTGATTGACAGCCGGCTACTGGAAGTCGGCTGTCAATTAGCAAAATGTCGGCAGTAACACCCCATCGACATAGCAGCCCAGAAGGGGATGAGCTGCTCTGATGGCGCAGAGCAGCTGAATCGCCGGCAGGAGCGGTCAGTGCTGCTCTGAGTCGGCACTGGATAGAACAGGTGGGTAGTTAGCAATTACCCGCTTGTTA
Source organism: Phyllobates terribilis (assembly GCF_046119375.1). NCBI lineage: Eukaryota > Metazoa > Chordata > Amphibia > Anura > Dendrobatidae > Phyllobates > Phyllobates terribilis. Next base: position 882,895,513 of record NW_027362761.1, read on the forward strand.
GTTTTTTGGTTCATAGTTACAAAGTCCTGGATAAACCCTTTAAAAGGATGCATATACACTGACAGGCTAAGTGGATCACATTGATGATCTTGTTACAATGGCACCAGAGAGCAATTCTATACTGGAAAGATGACGCAATTTGCACGATACATCTGCCAAATCCAAAAAAACTAGGTGAATTTGGCTCAACCTTTCTAATATGTATGAGTGTTCTGACCTGGGGAATGCAGGAAAAAATATGTTGGGTAAATATATTTTTTAAAATACAGTACATGCTAGCATAACATTAAAGACAGGCTTCATCTTCTACAAAATATATGTGAAACTCAAGTTGATGTGTTTAGATATTGTGGCTTATTCAAGACTGCTTTCAAGGTAGAAGCGGATTAGACAGAATTGAATGTTTCCTCCATGTTTTTAGAGTGCATTTATGGTTGTTTGCCCCAGAAAGCTTGCAGTGCATATATCAAATGTACTAATTGGCCCTATTCACATGATTAATCCATTGTTTGCCTTTGGAATAGCTCAGGCTGTTGCATTATTCTATACAAAGGCAAAAATATTAGAATTTTCTCAATATAGTAGACTATAGGTAATGTATGTCACTGTTTGGCTATGCACGTGCATACATCAGAGGTACAGTATCTTTGAAAGGTATAATTAAGGAAATTCTTATTAGGTATACCTCTGAAATATATAGTAAATGCATCAATCATGAATGCACCCTTATTTACAGCCAATGTTGTATAATGATGGAGCTTCATATATATTGAATTGCTGTAGAAGTGAACATAAGAAATCTACTAATTGTTTCATAATGATTAATGTTGTTCTATAGAATCCTCTCTTGTTTGTGGACATCGGTTGCTGCATCGGCGTCCTAAACGTATTATCGGAGGGAGGAATTCTTTACGGTAAGAGTTTTTGATTTATGACAATACTAAACAAAAGATAAACATATGTTACCTAAGCATGGCAGGAAGGGCCTGGATAGGATGGGAAAACATTTATGTGCCGCTGGCTAAGGTCACGCATTCGGATGATTATGCTTGATTTCTATACTTGGTTCATTTAATGGATTCCCGACATTGGAGGAAAAGATCAATTTGATGTTTTCTTCATTTCTCTCTTCCCTTTGAACACTTCTGCCTAGCATATGTCCCATATATCTCCAGTTAGGATGGATTCACTTTAATATTTCTTTTTGCCCCTTTGTTCTTGAAATAAATGCCTCTTGAAATAAAACCATATGCTCTACCTTATTGAGCGAAGTAGGAGATGGATAGGATGGATGATCAAAACAATGATCAGTTGTGCAATCACATCCACTCACAAAAACATATGGTTTAAAAAAATAACAAAACACATTATTTTGGGGATTTACCCTAAGATAAATGTAGAAATGAGGATTAAGGAGGTTCTTCAACATATCACAAGACCTTAAAGTCTTCTGGAAATCTAGCAGAGTACAGACTGGTTAATGTTCTATTAATTCCATCTAGGGCTCGTGCAGATGTTATTCTATGGTGCCATGCACTTGTCCAATTTTTTCCTCGGACAGAGCCTGTCCAAGGAAAGAATCGCAGCCTGTTCGATTTGCATTCGATATTCGGATCGCACTTAGCCTTGCAAGTCAATGAGTCAGTGGGAAAAATCGGACCGCACTTGGATGACATCTGAGGGCAGGCCGATTTTCTGTTAGTCCGTGAAAATTGGTTTCACTGACTAACAGAATGGAGAAGATGGAGACATTTTTTTTTTCATCTTCTCTTCATCCGAGAAAATCGGATCACACTATGATCACACTCTGATCAAAGTGCGATTAGCATACTCAGACCAATTTTCTCGGATGAGAGAAAATACGGTCGTGTGACCACAGCCTTATTTTTATCTGTTAGGTGGCTAAGAGCTGTAACTACTTGGTCTTCTATTATGAACGAGGAAATGACAAATGGCCATCATTGCACCCAGTTAGCTTATATCCAGGCACAGGTTTCATGAAGGGTGGAAAGTAGTTGATCCCTAGAATGCACACAATTTTTTATATATTTTTCACAGTTTTGGCTTCTATATGAGATACTGTAGGATAACAGAGACATTTTTGGTATTAATAGATTTTTTATGTTTTTTTTGTGTTTTCAGACTACAGTAATCAATTCCAAGACACTTTTCTGAACAAAATTTGCTGGGTTGACTTTTACTAGCTGATTATTGTCCTCTTGTTTGATAGACCTCTTGCTTGGGCAATAATACCAAAACATATTACCCTTGTTTGCTAGTAGCAATCAGAGCTTTCTATATAGATTCACCATTTCAAAACATATATTTTCTTCTAGTGATAAAACTTCGTTCGGTGTAAAGAGTAAATTAAAGATTAAAAGTTCCTAAAGGGTTGAAAGATTTACTGGACAAACTTCATTTATTATCAACTGCGACATCTCTGTACAAGTGGATGCATTTCCAGCTGCCTCTACACTGTTGATTATATAGAATCTCAGTAACAGCCTGTATTTTTCAGAATAGTATTTTCACCCAGTTTAATAAGAGGCCGTTCTTTTTTTCCACGCAGGGGCAGCTGGCCCTGGCAGGTAGCTCTGCGGCTGAAATCTTCTCACAGTGATGGAAGGTTGTTATGTGGAGCCACTCTCATTAGCAGCTGCTGGGTGCTCACCGCTGCTCATTGTTTTAAGAGGTAAGTTGGTAAATGGATCAGTGCAGACAATTGCCAGGCAGATTTGTCATCACCTTTTTTTTTTTTTATTCATCTTCTATTTTTTTTAACTAGATTTTAAAATAACATTGAAGCAAAAGGGAGTTAGAATACATATAGTGGGGAAAAAAAGTATTTAGTCAGCCACCAACTGCGCAAGTTCTCCCACTTAAAAAGATGAGAGAGGCCTGTAATTGACATCATAGATAGACTTCAACTATGAGAGACAAAATGAGAAAGCAAATCCTGAAAATCACATTGTCTGATTTGGAAAGAATTTTTTTTAAAATTTTGGTGGAAAATAAGTATTTGGTCAATTACAAAAGTTCATCTCAATAGTTTGTTATATATCCTTTGTTGGGAATGACAGAGGTCAAACGTTTTCTGTAAGTCTTCACAAGGTTGGCACACACTGTTGCTGGTATGTTGGCCCATTTCTCCATGCAGATCTCCTCTAGAGCAGTGATGTTTTGGGGATTTTGCTGGACAACACGGACTTTCAACTCCCTCCAAAGGTTTTCTATAGGGTTTAGATCTGGAGACTGGTTAGGCCACTCCAGGACCTTCAAATGCTTCTTACAAAGCCACTCCTTCATTGCCCTGACGGTGTGCTTGGGACCATTGTCATGTTGAAAGACCCACCCACATTTCATCTTCAATGCTCTTGCTGATGGAAGGAGGTTTGCACTCAAAATCTCACGATACATGACCCCATTCATTCTTTCATGTACATGTATCAGTCGTCCTGGTCCCTTGGCAGAGAAACAGCCCCAAAGCATGATGGTGCTACCCCCATGCTTCACAGTAGGTATGGTGTTCTTTGGATGCAACTCAGCATTCTTTCTCCTCCAAACACGACGATTTGTGTTTCTGCCAAACAGTTCAACTTTGGTTTCATCTGATCATATGACATTCTCCCAATACTCTTCTGGATCATCCAAATGCTCTCTAGCAAACTTCTGATGGGCCGAGACATGTAATGGCTTAAGCAGGGGGACACGTCTGGTACTGCAGGATCTGAGTCCCTGGCGGTGTAGTGTGTTACTGATCGTAGCCTGTGTAACATTGGTCCCAGCTCTCTGCTGGTCATTCACTAGTTTCCCCCGTCTGGTTCTGGGATTTTTTCTCACTGTTCTTGAGATCATTTTGACCCCACGGGGTGAGATGTTGTGTGGAGCCCCAGATCGAGGGAGATTATCAGTGGTCTTGTATGTCTTCCATTTTCTAATTATTGCTCCCACAGTTGATTTCTTCACACCAAGCTGCTTGCCTATTGCAGATTCAGTCTTCCTAGCCTGGTGCAGGGCTACAATTTTGTTTCTGGTGTCCTTCGACAGCTCTTTGGTCTTCACCATAGTGAAGTTTGGAGTGTGACTGTTTGAGGTTGCGAACAGGTGTCTTTTATACTGATAACAAGTTCAAACAGGTGCCAGTACTACAGGTAATGAGTGTAGGACAAAGGAGCCTCTTAAAGAAGAAGTTACAGGTCTGTGAGAGCCAGAAATCGTGTTTGTTTGTAATTGACCAAATACTTATTTTCCACCAAAATTTGAAAAAAAATTCTTTCCAAATCAGACATTGTGATTTTCAGGATTTGTTTTCTCATTTTGTCTCTCATAGTTGAGGTATACCTATGATGTCAATTACAGGCCTCTCTCATCATTTCAAGTGGGAGAACTTGCACAATTGGTGGCTGACTAAATACTTTTTTTCTCCATTGTAAAGTCTGGTAACAGTGGTACTAGGTCAAAGCCTTAATATGTTATTATATAGGAAGCATGAGGCTGATCAGAAAAAGCTTTAGGCATTAAATAATGAAGAAGTAGCAAGATAAGAGAAATATGTAACGTGACAATGCAATTGTGCGTGCAATGTCGACCAGTAAAGGTAAGCTATTACAAAGTGGAAAAAGAGAGAAGGGAACTCTAGGCAATTCATCATTTGCAATCACTTCTTAAAGTATGATCCAAGAACTTGTGATGATACAACACAACAATGTTCAATATGAATTCAACAGATGTCAAAGTTTCTAAAAGATAACAATAAAAATAAATATGTACTGTACATATGTGTATATATTCATACAGTTAGGTCCAGAAATATTTGGACAGTGACCAAATCTTTGAGATTTGGGCTCTGCATGACAATGTTTTTGATTTAAAATGAAACAACTGAGAAGCAACTGAAGTGTAGACTTTCAGGTTTAATTAAAGGGGTTGAACATAAAAATCCTGAGAAATGTTTTGGAATTGCAACCATTTTTCTACAAAACTTCCTTATTTCAGAGGCTCAAAAGTAATTGGACAAATTAATTTCACCATAAATAAAAGGTTTACTTTTAATACTTTGTAGAGAATCCTTTGCAGGTAATGACTGCTTGAAGTCTGGAAGCCTTGGATGTCCCCAAATACTGGGTTTCCTCCTTTGTGATACTTTGCCGGGCCTTTACTGCAGCTGACTTGAGTTGTTTCTTGTTAGTGGGTCTTTCTGTCTTAAGTTTTGTCTTAAGCATGTGAAATCCATGCTCGATGGGGTTCAGATCTGGTGATTGACTCGGTCATTGCAGAATATTCCACTTCTTTACCTTAAAAATGCCTTGCTTGCTTTCGCAGTATGTTTTTGGCCATTGTCCATCAGTACTGTGAAGTGCTATCCAATCAACCTTGCTGCATTTGGTTGAATCTGAGCAAAAAGTATCACCCTGTACACTTTAGAATTCACCTGGCTTCTTCTGTCTTCAGCCACACCATCAATAAACACTAGTGACCCAGTGCCAAAAAAAAAATGAAGAAATAAAATAATGTGATTGTGTAAATATGCATAATACACTTTGTGGAAGTACTCTATCAGCATGGTATATAATCGGCAGTATTTGCCCAGTCTTCCTTGCAGTAGTGCTCTAGTTTGTCAGATTGTGTGGGCATCTCCTGCACAACCCTCTTCAGGTCACCCACAGATTTTCAATGATATTCAGGTCTGGTCTCTGGCTGGGCCATTTCAAAATTTTGATCTTCTTCTGGAGAAGCCATTCTTTTCTTGATTTAAAAGTATATTTGGGGTCATTGTCATTGAGTAAGGTAAATTTCCTCTTCAACTTCAGCTTTTTAGCATAAGCCTTAAGTTTTTGAACAAAGTTGAAATGACTGATATTTGGAACTGTTCATAATTCCCTCCATTTTGACTAAAGTTCCAGTTCCAACTAATGTACAATAAAAAATTACATCAGTTCCAACTGAAAAACCTCTCATATTCTTCTTGTCTTTTTATAAATTTTTGAGGTACGTGCAATTCTTGGTAATGTCACCATTGTGCCAAATTTAAGCCATTTCTTGATGACCATCTTCACAATGTTCAATGGCATATCTAATGCCTTGTAAATATTTTTGTACCCTTCTCCTTACTTTCAACAATGAGATTCTTTTGCTGTGTTGTAAGCAGTTTATGGCCATGGCTTTAGCTGTAAAATGCATCTAAGAAAATGTCAGGAAAATCCTCCTAGAAAAGGTAAACTTTATATGCAGTTAATCAGAATCAATTTAAATGATAGCAGCCGTGTACTGACTACTTTTTACCATGACTTTAAATATGATTGGCTAATTCAGAACACAACCACATCCACAGTTAGAAGAGAGTGTTCACACTTATGCAACCACATTATTTTTCTTTTGTTGTTTTTATTTCCCCTCTAAAAAATATTCCATTTTGTTTCTCAATGAATTTGTACAGATTATAATCTGTACAAAGTCATTGAGAAACAAATTACAATCTTTTCAGAACTTTTTCGACATTATGGAAAAGGCTCCGAAAAGAGTGTTCTTGGTATGATTTTTTAACAGAACAAAAACCTGGCATTTTAACAGGGTTATGTAGACTTTCTATATCCACTCTAGCAAAACTAAACAATAATCTATATAAATTTGTTATAATCACAATTATATTGACCTATAGAGTCAAGTTAACATGTCCTTTATATCACATGGTACATGACGTAAAATCAAAAAGTTTGGAATTATTGTTTTCTCTGTTCTACCTTAAATTATTACAGACATTTCAATTATATATACCCAAAAATGGTGCTAGTAAAAAATACAATGGCGCTTGGAATGCCGTACCAGAATAATTGTATCCATAAGTCAAGACAGGGGAACATTACGATTTCCAACGTCATCATAAGTAGAGATGAGCGTTGTTCTACTCGAACTGTTCGCCAATCTCAAATTCGAGCTGTTTTGGGCGGTGTTCGAGCCGGTCGGCGAACACGAACAATTTTAGAAAAATTCGGCTGTTCGAGGTTATGTTCGATAACTGTTCGTGCACCAAAATCATAACTGGATTTTTTCTCAGTAATGATGAAAATTAATGTTAATACGCAGTTTGAGTGTACAGCGGGGCGGGGGGAGGGGCAGGGGATGGATCTCTGCAGGAACAATGAAGATCTCCATTTTTTTTTCTCTTTCCCGCATTTGCAGTGGGGAGGTGCAATCTGTCAGCCTATCAGCAGCGCACACACGGAGCGAAGTGCTTTTTTTCACACAAGCAAGGGCATGTGTGATTGGCAGTGTATGTCACATGTCCTTGCCCTATAAGACCAAGCCATTTTCCCCGTCGCCACCATTTTCTCACTGCTGCAGCTGCGTGTTAGACGGCACCGCTGTTGCTGTGTGCGCTATACCTTGTTAATTTCAAGCCAATTTTCGCACAAATATACAGATAGCTTGGGAGTAGGGAATAGTTGTGATTGCAGTCCTTTTAAGGACTAGGTTACAGCATTTCCTACGACTTTTATCAGGCAGGTCTGTGCTCTTAAATAGATAGATTGTGGGAGTAAAGACTAATTGTAATTGGAGTCCTTTTCAGGACTAGGTTACATCAGTTCCTATCAGTTTTTGCCAGGCAGGTCTGTGCCAGTGCTGTGCAAGTTTTTTTCACAGCATTTGGCTGAATCTAGCAAAGCTAATCCTTTTTGGCCTATTGCAGAGTGTGTTAGTCAGTGGAGTAGCCTATCTGTGTTGCAAGATATACCACCTGTGTATAGAATACCAATTTTTTTACTGCACCTAGTGAAGTAAAATCTTTTGGGCATAGCATCATTCTATTAGTCCATCTATACTGACCTCCATCAGGTTGCAAACTGAATATAATTTTTTTCTGCATCTAGCTCTGAAAAAATATTTGGGCTTCTAGCAGTGTGTGGGACTTGGTCTATTAGTCCATCTATACTGACCTCCATCAGGTTGCAAATTAAAAATAAATTTTTTCTTCATTTAGCTCTGAAAAAATATTTGGGCTTCTAGCAGTGTGTGGGACTTGTTCTATTAGTCCTTCTATACTGACCTCCAGCAGGTTGCAAATTGAATATAATTTTTTTCTGCATCTAGCTCTGAAAAAATATTTGGGCTTCTAGCGGTGTGTGGGACTTGGTCTATTAGTCCATCTATACTGACCTCCATCAGGTTGCAAATTAAAAATAATTTTTTTCTGCATCTAGCTCTGAAAAAATATTTGGGCTTCTAGCAGTGTGTGGGACTTGGTCTATTAGTCCATCTATACTGACCTCCATCAGGTTGCAAATTAAAAATAATTTTTTTCTTCATTTATCTCTGAAAAAATATTTGGGCTTCTAGCAGCGTGTGGGACTTGTTCTATTAGTCCTTCTATACTGACCTCCATCAGGTTGCAAATTAAAAATAATTTTTTCTGCATCTAGCTCTGAAAAAATATTTGGGCTTCTAGCAGTGTGTGGGACTTGGTCTATTAGTCCATCTATACTGACCTCCATCAGGTTGCAAATTAAAAATAATTTTTTTCTACATCTAGCTTTGAAAAAATATTTGGGCTTCTAGCAGTGTGTGGGACTTGGTCTATTAGTTCATCTATACTGACCTCCATCAGGTTGCAAATTGAATAAAAAAATTTTCTGCATCTAGCTCTGAAAAAATATTTGGGCTTCTAGCGGTGTGTGGGACTTGGTCTATTAGTCCATCTATACTGACCTCCATCAGGTTGCAAATTAAAAATAATTTTTTTCTGCATCTAGCTCTGAAAAAATATTTGGGCTTCTAGCAGTGTGTGGGACTTGGTCTATTAGTCCATCTATACTGACCTCCATCAGGTTGCAAATTAAAAATAATTTTTTTCTGCATCTAGCTCTGAAAAAATATTTGGGCTTCTAGCAGTGTGTGGGACTTGGTCTATTAGTCTATCTATACTGACCTCCATCAGGTTGCAAATTAAAAATAATTTTTTTCTTCATTTAGCTCTGAAAAAATATTTGGGCTTCTAGCAGTGTGTGGGACTTGTTCTATTAGTCCTTCTATACTGACCTCCAGCAGGTTGCAAATTGAATATAATTTTTTTCTGCATCTAGCTCTGAAAAAATATTTGGGCTTCTAGCGGTGTGTGGGACTTGGTCTATTAGTCCATCTATACTGACCTCCATCAGGTTGCAAATTAAAAATAATTTTTTTCTGCATCTAGCTCTGAAAAAATATTTGGGCTTCTAGCGGTGTGTGGGACTTGGTCTATTAGTCCATCTATACTGACCTCCATCAGGTTGCAAATTAAAAATAATTTTTTTCTGCATCTAGCTCTGAAAAAATATTTGGGCTTCTAGCAGTGTGTGGGACTTGGTCTATTAGTCCATCTATACTGACCTCCATCGGGTTGCAAATTGAATAAAAAAAATTTCTGCATCTAGCTCTGAAAAAATATTTGGGCTTCTAGCGGTGTGTGGGACTTGGTCTATTAGTCCATCTATACTGACCTCCATCAGGTTGCAAATTAAAAATAATTTTTTTCTGCATCTAACCCAGCCAATAGTTTTGGCCTAATACCACAGTTTGGCCACTCAGCTCTGCTCGGTTACCATCCATTGTTTTTTTGTGCAAACAACTCCAGAGTTGTGAATTAGTTAACCACCAAAATGAGTGGAAAAAGGCCTGCTGCTGGTGGAAAGGGGAATAGGCGTGTTGGGAAGGGGAAAAAAGGTTGTGTCCGTGGGGTAGGTGCAGAAGAAAGACCATCTTCCAGCCAAACTAAAATGTCTACTTCTTTTAGCGGACAATGTGATAAGATCCCTTTCTTACGGCCACGCCAATTGCTACAAATTCCAGATGAGGCACAAAAACAGCAGGTGCTTCAATGGATATCAAGTGCTCCTTTAAGTGGGCTCTCCTCCACATCAACTTCAACATCACAAATACTCCAGTCCTCAAAGGTGTCACCCAAATCGCACTTGCTTCCTCACAGCTCCCAAATCTCCAGCTGCCCGTCTGAGTATGAGGTAGAACAGATGGTTGAGTCTGCAGAGCTGTTTACTCATACTATAGCCTGGGAATCAGAGGTCGACTCCAGCGCTTCTGTGAATCCAGACGAGGAAATGATCTGCACTGATGCCCAGAATCTTTATGAGTCGGATCCAGGACCAGACGCAGAAGGTTCTGACCATAATGTAGACCCTCATTCCCAAACTGTAACTCCTGTTGGTGGAGACAATGAGGAAGACGATGATAAGACTCAAATACCTGATTGGAGCGACAACTTTAGTTTTTTGTCAGGGCAGGAACAGGTTGGCTCTGAGGACGACGGGTGTGATAACGCACAGGGTGATGATGATGAGGTCGGAGATCCCACTTACTGTCAACCCACAGTCAGCCAAGAGATGAGGTCAGCAGAGGAGGTGGAGGAAGATGCTAGTGACGACGAGGTCAGGTTGCGCCTTCCTGGACAGAGACGTAGTACTGGAAGCACGTCAACAACTGCATCCTCAAACACAACTCTGCCTCTCACCACAAGTCGTGGTGGCTCTTCAGGTCGCATGGGTGCTAAGCCTTGCATAGCCTGGGCATTTTTTCAGATCGATAAAGATGACCCAACTCGTGTTATCTGTAACATTTGTCAGCAAAAGCTAAGTAGAGGCCAAAAAATACATAGTTTGAGTACTTCATGCATGAACCGGCACATGGACATGAAGCATAAGTTGCAGTGGGAAGCTCAGTGTGCTACAATGCGGTCTAGCCGGCCGGGCCAACCACCGTCTGCCATATCTTGTGCATCCGCGGCCTCTTCATCCTCTGTGACTGGGGGGACAGCAGTCACACCTGTTTTGGGGCGCAGACCTGCCACCTCTTTACCCGCAACAGCCAGCGTGATTGGCAGGTCATCATTTTCTTTGGAGGTGGTAACACCAGCTGGTCTTGAGCGCTGTCCGACATCGATAGCACCACCTTTGGATCAAGGCAACCTAACATGTCCGCCTGCATCTTCCTCACAGACCGGCAGTTTGCCGGGGACACCCTTATCAACCCCGTCTAAGCACAATAGCCAGCCCTCGGTCCCTCAGATGTGGACAAGTAAAAGACCATTTCCTCCTAGCCATGAGAAAGCTAAGAGGTTGAATTTCACCATCTGCAAGCTCTTGGCTACAGAAATGCTGCCTTTCCGCCTGGTGGACACAGAGGATTTTCGAGACCTTATGTCCGTCGCAGTGCCCCAGTACCAGATGCCCAGTCGGCACTACTTCTCAAAGAAAGGTGTGCCTGCGCTCCACCAGCATGTCGCACACAACATCACCGCTTCTTTGAGAAACTCTGTGTGTGACAGGGTGCATTTCACCACAGACACTTGGACGAGTAGGCATGGACAGGGGCGTTACATGTCGCTGACTGGGCACTGGGTAACTATGGTGACAGCAGGACAAGGGGCTGCTGTCCAAGTCTTGCCGTCCCCACGAGTTGTGCGTCAATCCTCTTTATGTCATTTTTCCTCCACTGCTTCTGCCTCCTCAGCCTCCTCTCGGTCTTCCACCTGCACCCAAAGCCTGTCTGGTCATGCCACAAGCTTTCTAACTGCGCAGAAGGGATCCTGCACACCTCCTTACTATGCTGGCAGTAGGGCTCAACGTCATCAGGCGGTTTTTACATTGAAATGTCTGGGAAATGTGAGTCACACAGCTGAGGAGTTGTGGTCAGCTCTGGAGAACCAATTTCATGAATGGTTGTCTCCACTGGACCTGAAACCAGGGAAGGCCGTGTGCGACAATGCTGCAAACCTGGGTGCGGCCCTTCGCCGGGGCAATGTCACACACGTGCCTTGTATGGCTCACGTGTTGAACCTGGTTGTCCAGCAATTTTTAGCCCACTATCCCAGACTAGATGGCCTTCTGCAGAGGGCACGGTCGCTGTGTGCTCACTTCCGCCGTTCGCATCCCGCAGCTCAGCGACTTACATCTCTACAGAAGTCGTTGGGCCTGCCACTTCACCGGCTAAAATGCGATGTGCCTACCCGGTGGAATTCAACTCTGCACATGTTGCAGCGACTGTGGCAGCACCGACAAGCCCTGGTGCAATACGTTCTGACGTATAGCCTGGGCCAACGAGATTCAGAGGTGGGGCAAATCACGCTGGAGGAGTGGTCTCAGATCAGGGACCTATGCACCCTTCTGCACAGTTTTGAAATGGCGACGAAGATGTTTAGTGCTGACGATGCCATTATCAGCATGACTATTCCGGTGATTTACATGCTGGAGCACATGTTAAACAGAATTCGGAGTCAGGTGGTGGCACAAGAGGAGGTGGAGGAAGTAGAGGAGGAGGAGTTGTATGCGGAAGGGCTAACATCTGCAAGGTCCAGACGGTCGGCAGCACCAGGGCGGCAGGCATGTGAGGGTGGGGGAGATGATTTTACCAGGGCGCATGGTAGCAGCCAAACTAGTGAGGAAGGTGCAGGAGCCCAGGAAGAAGTGGAGGACGAACTGATGGAAGACTCATCAGATGAGGGAGACCTTGATCACATTTCTGTTGTGCGAGGTTGGGGGGAGAGGACAGAGGAAGGAAGCATGATTGTTACCTCGCCACCAACACAACAGGGACTTGGTGCTCCTGGATGTGCAACACACATGAGTGCCTTCTTGCTGCACTACCTGCAACATGACCCTCGAATTGTGAGAATTAGAAATAATCCTGACTACTGGGTTGCCACACTGTTAGATCCCCGGTACAAAAGTAAATTTGCAGAAATTATTCCTGCCATAGAAAGGGATGCACGCATGCAGGAGTATCAGCAGAGACTGTTGCAGAATCTTACATGTGCTTTTCCACAAAATACCAGTGGTGCACGTAGTGAATCTCACAGTTCCAACTTGCCAACCGTGGGACCGTCAAGTGTTCAGCACTCAAACCGTAACAGAACCACAGTATCTGCTGGTAACATCAATTTTGCGGAATCATTTCACCACTTTTTTAGCCCATCCTTTGCAAGGCCACAGGAGACAAGAAGTCTGACACATAGTCAACGCCTAGAGACGATGGTACAGGAGTATCTCCAAGTAAACATTGAAGCCACGACTGTGTCACTGGACCCTTGCTCTTTTTGGGCTTCCAATCTGGATAAATGGCCGGAGCTAGCCACTTACGCCTTGGAGATCTTGTCATGCCCCGCAGCCAGCGTTCTGTCTGAACGTGTGTTCAGCGCTGCTGGTGGTGTGCTGACAGATAAGCGCACGCGGCTCTCCACTGATAATGTAGACAGACTCACGTTCATAAAGATGAACAAATCATGGATCCGAAACGACTTTTCTACCCCCGTGTCATCCTGGGGAGAGTAAAAGCTTGATGATTGGTTAAAATCACCCTACCAACCGTTTTAAGCTTTCAAATTACTAATCATGTTTTTCTGTATCTTGACTGGAAAATAATTTGGGCTTTGTAGCAGTGTGCAGCACTGATCCTATTAGGCCATCTATAATAAGCTTCACCAGATTTAAAATTAAAAATAATTTTTAGCTGCATCTAGCCCGGAAAATAATTTTGGGGCTCCGAGATGCGCAAGACACATAAGTGCCTTCTTGCTGCACTACCTGCAGCATGACCCTCATATTGTCAGAATTCGAAGTAATCATGACTACTGGGTTGCCACACTCTTAGATCCCCCAAACTTTTCGATCAACCTTTTCATTTTAATAAAGACCAAAAAAATGGTCATTTTTGAAATTATAAGCATTAGCAGGTTGTTAGAAACTGAAATCAAACAGTTTTCAACTCAAAACTTTATTCTAGGTGATGTTACATTTTCACATAGGACCCCTTGTTCGAAAGGAGCTTCTGAACTCTCTCGTCCATTGAATTTGTCAGGTTTTGGATGGTTTCTGCTTCAATTGTTTTGCATGAGGACAGAATACCCTCCCAGAGCTGTTGCTTAGATGTGAACTGCCTCCCGCCATCATAGACACTCCTTTTAATGATGCTCCAAAGGTTCTGAATGGGGTAGAGGTCAGGGGAGCATGGGGGTCACACCATAAGTTTGTCCCCTTTTATGCCCATATCAGCCAGAGATGCAGATGTTTTATGTGCAGCATGAGATGGTGCATTATCATGCAGAAAAATGATCTTGCTGTGAAATACACGGTTCTTCTTCTTGAACCATGGCAGGAAGTGCTGTTTGAGAAAATCCACATACATTATGGAGTTCATCTTTAGCGCCTTCAGGGATCCTAAAGGGGCCGACAATCTCTCTCCCCATGATTCCAGCCCAAAACATTACTCCACCTCCTCCTTGTTGGCGCTGTAGCCGTGTTTGCGTGGGGTGTCCATCAACCAGCCATCCTCCACTCCATTCATCTGGACCATCGAGCGCTGCACGGCACTCATCCGTGAACAAAACAGTTTTGAAATCAGTCTTCATGTAATGTTTGGCCCACTGGAGCCGTTTCTGCTTGTGTGAAATGGATAGAGGAGGTCGACAGGATGGCGTATGCACAGCTGCAAACCTCTGAAGGACCCTGCATCTTGTTGTTCGGGGTACGTTGGAGGCACAAGCAGCTTCAAAAACTTGTCTGCTGCTATGACAAGGCAACCTGACGTAATTGCCTGTAGGAAAGAGTCCTCAATTTGCCCTTATCAGCACGCACACGTGTGTACTGTGAATCCGCTACATACTTCTTGATTGCCAAGACACTTCATCCTGATCATCGCACAATGTTGATTGTAGTCATGCCTTGACCTAAACACTCCACAATTTGTTGCTTCTCAGCAGCCGACACATCCTTTTTCTTTCCCATTTTGGCAGAAAATGTAGGCTGCTTAATAATGTGAGAGAGCCTTCTTAAGTAGTCTTGCCTTTCATTGGACACACCTGCCAAACTAATTAGCACAGGTGTCTGCAATTGCTTACAGTGATATAAAGAGCCCTGACACACATCACCATCAATGAGTTTAACTGACAAACAAACAAATTCTTCCCTTATCACTCCTAAACACTTTTTGCATAATAATTTGGAACGCGGTGTACATGTGCTTTTCCACAAAACACCAGTGGTTCACGTAGTGAATCTTACAGTTCTAACTTGCCAACCGTGGTCTGTATGGAATTGTTCAATAAAGGGCCCAAAATTAAGATAACATAGATGGGAGAGGTCTCTATGAATAGGAATTCCTAAGTATTTGATACCCTGTGAGGGCCAGGCAAAGGGAAAGTTGGACTGGATGGAATCCTATATGGATTTAGGGAGGGAGACATCGAGGGCCTCAGACTTCGCTGCATTGATTTTAAAATTTTACCATGTAACAAAGTGATCTATTTCAGCCATAACAGCAGGGATGGATATATGTGATTGAGTGATATATACTAGGACATCATCAGCAAATAGAGAGCACTTGTACTCGGTGCCTCCCACCTCAATCCACCTAATATTGGGGTTATGGCGAATTGATGAGAGCAGGTGCTCCGTCACTAGGATGTATAAGAGAGGGGACAGAGGACATCCCTGCCTTGTCCCATTGGTGATTGTGAAAGGTGATGAAAATGTTCTGACGCACCCCCTGGGCCTTGGGACACCCGGAGCCGGACCCTTTTTGGTGGATGCTGGTGGTTGTAGTCTTCGTGGCGGCGATCCGTTCCGTGGCTCAGGGCGGTCAAACCAGTGGCGGAACTATTTATGTGGTTTTGATGTTTAAATGTCCGACTACGCCACCCGTGGATTGCGGTCAGAGTGAACCGCCGCTACAGGGCAGACCGCTAAGGCTGGTGTTGTGGGTGCAGCAGAGCGTAGCATAACTCCCCACGGGAGGAGTATAGCCTCAGGGCAGTGTATGCGGAGGATGGGGGTGATGGTGCAGGGCAGCAGCAGTAACGACACGGAGTCAGTGATGCAGTTCAGGGCCTTTACTCACAGTTCTTATTATCCAGACCACGTCTGCAGGTAACGGCTGCCCACGTCGTACTGTGCTCACCAGGTGAGGGGCTCAGACAACTCCCAGATAACTTTGGAGCGCTTTACAGGACCCCCTTTGTGTGTCCTTTGTCTGGCCTTTCTTACCAACACTTCTGTCCGGCTGCCTCGGGCCTCCTCTTGGTAAACTTGGCGCCAGTTTCCCTGACCCTATGTGGTGCCTTCCTAGCGGGTGGAGCAAGGGGCTGCGCCACATAAAATGTCAGAGCCTCCGGTTTCTAGCTGAGGGTCGTTTCCTGCCTCCACTAGTTCGGGGACCGGTCTCCCCCTTTGGCCTGACCCCTCCACGCAGGTGGATTCGGGCGTGCGGTGGCGACTCGCCCGTCCGCACCCCTGGGATCCCTTCATTCCTCGTTCCTGGAGCCTTCTCCGCTCCTCTTCCTTCCTTCTCCCTCTTGCAGGCCTGGGCCTCTGTTACTAGGCCCGCCTCCGGAGCAGAGCTCATGCAGAGCCCCTGCTCCCTGCCACTTCTGCTCAGACTTCTCTGCACTGAACTAAGATGGTGCCCACCTTTTATACTCCCTTCTCAATGCACCCAGGAACTGCTTCCTCCCTGCTCCTGCACTGCAGGGTTCCCCTTCCTCAGTGTTCCCTCCCCCCACTCCAGCCAGGGACAGGGACTGTCGTGCCCATCTCAGGGGCATATTGGTCGCCCTGCCCCACGGCAATGTGGTGTAATGCATGCAGGTGTCGGGTCCTGATCCACACTCCATCCTTATCTGAGAGTGAGATATCACACCTCTGGGTGAGGTGCAATACGTCTGTAGCAACCGAGCCCTCGGTGCTACAGTTCCATTTATCTTCAGCCTAGGTGACGTATTGTGATACAGGGCCGTGATTTTGGCTATAAAAGGGTCCCCTAGACCCCTACCCCAAGCTTTTTAAGAGAATCATATATGGCGTGCCAGGAGACTCTATGGAATGCTTTCTCAGCATCCAACGAGAGTATCTACTTACAAATTTTTAACTGCATCTAGCCCAGGAAATACTTTGTGCCTAGTAGCAGTGTCTGCTAGTCAGCGGATTATCCCGGCTGTTAAGCAAGCTACACTACCTGTAGTTTGGACACTTAATTTTTTCAAAGGAAATGCTTCGGGACCACGGGATACTTAGTGAAGAGCATCAGGAGGCACCCCAAGGCATAGGGGCTGGGACTGGCACTAGGATGCCTTGCGGTGGACAGCCGAGCTCGATCCTTATAAAAGCTTTTTAACTGCAGCAGCTTTAGTGGACGCTACTGGAGCTGGAATTACGCGGCTGCTGGCATGAGACTTGCCCTCCAATAAATCCTTGTAAATGGATTTAAAGTGTATTCATTCAAATTAGAGGGACAATTTAAATTAAAAAGCTTAGAGCTGCCTCCACCACAGGGGGGCTCTCTCGACCCACCAGCGGACAGGCACCAGTATTGGGAGAGGGGGGCTGGCCGTCAGGGTTCACCGTGGCTCTGGCACAAACCCGGCGACACGGAGGTGGCACGGGCAGGAGCGGACTGGCCGTCTCGGCTTCTCACTTTTTGGATTTTAGAAGGGCATGACATGCCTATATCTGTGTCTCCCCCTCCTTTTACTCCTCCACCTCTTTTCTTTTCGCATGACTATATGTACTTGTCACTTTTCCATGTGTTAGTTGTGTCTTCTGAGCAGTTTGTCAGCTTTTGGACACCTTTGAAGGTGTTTTCTATGTGTTTCTATGTGTTTTTGTTTGCCTGCCATTGGTTTTAACGGTGTTCGAAGGTGTTCGACGAACAGTTCGACGAACAGTTCGGCGAACACACGGGTGTTCGACGAACCGAACCGAACTCGAACACTACGGGGGTGGCTCAACACTAATCATAAGGCCTAAAAGACACATCCATGTAACAAATATTTCTTTTATACTACTTTATATAACTCACTGTTACCCCAGTAGATTATTCTTTTCTTTATTACAAAGATTACGGACAATAAAATAGCTTTGATCAGCTATTAAGAGATTAATTTGGGACATTGAACTACTCAGAGAGATCTTGAGGAAAGTAGTGTGATCATCAATCGCTAGTGTTTCAAGTCCCAGAAGCATACATATGTTGTATGTCTGGCTCTGGCTTCCAATCCCTGGAAATATTAGTATTGCTATTGACCTATCCCTATCTGACGGCAGCTATCACTGCAAAGAAAACCATTGAACAATGATTTTAGTCGATAAATTACATCAACAGAGAATGACAGGTCACATTTGCATCAAAGTCTTACAATATTTTAAACAATGCGTAAAGGATGCTAACAAAATCGTAGCTTAAAACGACTATACTCAACAGTTGCTCGTTAGACAATTTGAATACCACATTGGTTCAGATGTATCAAGCTAGATATACAACTTTTTATGGAAAAACTGGTGTACTGTATATCACGTGCATTTGATTTATGAAGTATTTATACCATTTTGTAACTCATGATAACCAAGTGGTCAAGATGCTCCTAACCATATTTATGAAATGTGATTATTTTTTCTCAAAAGTCCTAAAAAAGTCACTTCTTGCAGACTAGGTACTTAACACATTACTAAATGTATTCTGCAACATAGATGAAAAAATCCAACCTTAAAAAAAAAATGAAATATCCCAAAAAGAACATATAACACCTATTTGAATATATGATTCTAAGAATCTGGCCAGTTAAACACTCACTGATCATGGGAATGGGGGCCGTTAAGTTACCTGTGTGAATAGAGCAGTAGTAGGCATTTGTGACCACTGCCCCAGTCATTGTCTATAGGAGTGATTGTTGCACATACTCATTATTGCTCCATTCATATTGGGGACTTTAAACCCCTTTTCATCCCTATTTTTAGGATAGTATGAGACTTTTGTCATCTATTCTGTGGATAGGTGATAAGTGTTTTTTATGGTATTACTATGCCTATGGCAGAGCCTTACATCTTTCATGTACTGCCATATAGGTATTATATACCTTAGGACTACATAGAATAAATAGATTCTATTTCCAATGTAAAATATACGATGACCGATTTAAATTTTACTATATTCATATGATTTTCATTTATATATTGATACAGAGTACATTGATGCTATTATACATTTATTATGGGTCTCCGTCAAATTCCATCATCAATTGGAAAAGCAGGAAATTCTTTTAGCATTCTTGTAAAAGATACTTGGCTGACTTGTTTTAAGGTGAATATGAAACAGATGTTCTGTTTTTGGTGGAAAATAAAAGTCTGTATCCAAAAGAGTCATCTTCCATGTATACTGCACTCAGTTGGTATAATGCAGTCATTTACATTCCAGTACTTACACTACAGTCTAATACAATTTAGTTTTGTTCTAAGAGAAGCATTCGGAAAGAAAATGAAAAACGCCATTGCATCCCTGAACAAGTTCCAAACTTTTGTCACTCACGTTGCAGGAGCAAGGCCACATCTGCTGGCGGTATAGACATTCTGCTAGTTTCCACTTAAAACAGTAAGACATTCTGCAATTACAAACTCACTTTTCAATTGCTTTAGCTTTAATTGTATCCTTCCTCTTTTACAATACAGGGAATCTTTGTGAGCATTTCTCCACTTCAAGGTGAAAAGTAGGACAGGAGTCTAGTCAAAAAGTTTGTAAGACATTTATTAGCAATGGAGAAATGATGTAAAATATTGATCCAGCCTTTCCCACCACAGGCTTCTTATTTCTTGGCTGCTTTTAGAACGATGGTTCCTGGCAAACCTAATATACTGAAATATTGTGTTAATGATGTAGCTCTAAATTCCACAAACTAATTACAAAAACCTTGACAATATTAGGTAAGCAGTGACACACTTAGGTAAAAAGAGGCTCCAGAAAAAAAAAGTGACTCCTCATTGTGGTGCTTGATTTTGCTATTCAGAACAAAAGCACTTGGGTCCCAATTTAGCAAGGTGTTGTCATCAGAATACTTGAGTAAAACACCTTCAAGTGTCACAAAATGTCAAGGAACTCTTAATAAAGCGCATCATTAAAGGGAACCTGTCATGTAAAATAATGCTATTTACCTGCAGATATGGGGTTAATCTGCAGATTAATAGCGTTCTGACACTGTGCGGTACCAGCACTGAGAACCCCGCTGGTGGGAAAAAATTAACTTAATTCCGCTCGGCAGCATTCAGCTTCCAGTCATAGGGGAGGCGCTTTCACGGTTTCAGTCACCGCTTAATGTATAGACAGCGGTAGCTTTTGCCACGCCCCCGGTACTGACTGACAGCCAGCTGATCCTGCTGTCAGTCAGTGCCACCCCTGTGACTGGAAGTCCTCCCGGCAGCAGAACACTAAGTCCAGTGGCCTCATGGGGTCAGAATGCTATTATCCTGCAGATCAACCTAATTTCTGCAGGTTTCTAGTATTATTTTAAATAGCAGGTTCAGCCCTCAAGAAAACTATTAGGTTACTGACCTTTTATTAGTTACCTGAGTAAGTTTTGTGAATGATTTAAAGGGAACCGGACAGCAGATACATGGACAAGCATGTATCAGACCGTGTTTGTATGATTTCAGCCATAACATAGCTTTCCAGCCTCCAGATTCCAAGCTGCACAGGAGACTAGTCGTACAGCAGCTTCTCCCTGCACGCTGCCAGTGACTTACAGATCTCTCCCTTTACACACATGCAGGGAGAGACTGTCCCTCCAGGGCAGCAGGAAGGGAGAAGCCGCCAGGGATCCGCCTGTCCGACTACTCCCTGGCAGCTATTAAACTATTTTTTTCTTTGAAACATCATAGCTTTGGTATTTTCATATTGAGAAAGCCTATTAGACATGTTTATTTCATATATGCAGAGTATACTAAATGTGTTATATTTTAAATACTATTTGGATAGTTTGGTGATGTTATGTGAGGACTGGCATGATGCAGATTTAAAAGACTGCTATTATAGGTGCAATTAGCTACTATACAGTGGGTTTATATTGAAATCACAGCTGAATAATAGCATCTATTCATTGTTGAACACAGTCTTTGACAAAAAAGGTCAACATTTCCTACCACAGGAAACAATGAGTCTGAACAGGAATGATGGCAGAGTTCAACAATCTCTGATAATGAGCAGCCTCTAAATAGAAATGGTGGAAATATCTTGTAATAAGATTGTGCAATCATCTCTGAAAATGATCAGTCTCTAAGATCAGCATCCTTAGGGTAGGCCATCAATGTCTGATCGGTGGGGGTGCAACTCCCAGCACCCCCGCCAATCAGCTATTCCTGGTGTCGGCGGCGGACGTAACTGCTCAGTTACGGAGCTGCACAGCTCCATCGAAGGAATAGTGGCCACGGCCAGGCACTGCAGGTCCACCCCCTATTGATTTGAATAAATAATACAATCAACGTAGCTGGGCTGTGAAGTTCCATAACTGAGTAGTTCCGGCCTCTGCCAACGCCGGGAACAGCTGATCGCCAGGGGTGCCGGGTGTCGCACCCCTACTGATCAGACGTTGATATCCTATCCTGAGGACAGGCAATCAATGTTAGAGTCCCGGACAACCCCTTTAACTTCAGAGGAGGGTGTTCTGAGAAGAAAGGGGCAATAATCCCAGTCTTCAGTACTTCCAAGCCATATTCTAAGCAGTATATTATATGTAGAGCTGTCTTTGGTAACAACAAATTTTATTTGAAACCTCCTTTTGTAGGCAATCTTATTATTTCTGGGGATGGGAGTAGTTGGTAAACGCTTTTTTCTTGCTTGAATTGTTTCAGATAGGTTGACATATGGTGTTAAGGTAAATTTAGATGGGTTGATAATTGCCAAACACACAATGCTTGTCCATTGTAACAATACCCTTTTGTAGCACATGTTTTAGATACAACTCAGTCACTGCTCTGTTAGAGGATGGGTATAAGTCATTAAGACTCATGGTTATGTTAGATGCATTAGGATGACATGATGTGTCTTTGTAGTCAGCAGTCATCTTTGTTTTCTGTCGCTAGACTACTAAAGAGAGGAGATTTAGCCAACAGAGGTAAATCTGAGTGTGTCAGAGTTTGGTAAGCAGCTGGGTCTTTCCTGGCGAAACCCAAGACCTTTAGTAAAAATGTAGGATCTAAGCTATCCTCGATGTCTGGTCATGCAGAGTTAATCTTGAGATTAGTGGTCTTGTATAGTGTTGAGCGAACATGCTCGACACTGCTCGGTACTCGCCCGAGCATCACGCTACTCGGGATGTTCGGCGAGCACCGAGCATTTCCGGGTTACTCGGGTGGGAGCTCGGGTCTCCGCCCTGCATGTTTGGCGCTCTTTACAGAGCCAATGAACATGCAGGGATTGCCAACCAGTCACTGTAATGCTGCAGCCATTTTGGTTGTGGGCATTACAGTGATTGGCTGGCCGCACAGCGTCACCTCGAGTATTTAAAACCGGCGCCGCCATCTTGGACACAGTTGCTCCGGATTAGACACTGTAGGGACAGCGCTGCTGATTTAGGAAGAGATATAAACTGCGAAATAGTTAGTGTAGGGTCTGTAAAGGCTGCCAGAACAAACAAACAGTCCTTTTCAGGACTAATATCCATCCCAGATACCAGGCAGGCAGGCTGTATAGGAGACACAGTGGTTATACCAGCAAACGCTGCATTACAGTCCTGTGTGCTCCTGTTGCTGAAATTGCTGGACTTAGCACCAGGTGTCAGGGGCCAAGAAAAATCCTTTTTTTTTCATCTAAATCCTCCTTTTTTTTCATCCTTCACACTGTACAAATACCCGTCTTATTAACCTTTTGGTGTGTCCCTCCCCCCCCCAAAAAAAAGCGTGTCTCTGATTTTTCAGACACAAATATAACTGTTGAAAATAGTCTGGTGTAGGCTAGAGAAACAGAAGTGTTCTTTTGCACTTCCACGGTTCAAACCTCTGTATTATCCATTTTGGGCCATTTGTATGTAAAAAAAAAAACAGTTTGAGTGTGTCGCTCACTGTTCAGCCGCAAATCTATATATTTAAAAAAGTCTGGTATACCCCAGTAAACAATAACTGTGGTTTTGCCATCCCACAGAAAAAAATCTCTATTATTCAGGTTTGGTATATTTTCTGTAAAGAAAAACAGTAGTGTCTCCTGACTGTTGTGACACAAAAATATATCTGTTGAAAATAGTCTTGTGTAGGCCCGACATCACACTGTGGTTTCGCAGTTCCACGGGTCAAATCGCTGTACTATCCAGTTTTGGGCCTTTGGTATCTAAAAAAAAAGCAGTTTGAGTGTGTCGCTCACTGTTCAGCCGAAAATATCTCTATTTAAAAAAGTGTGGTATACCCCAGTAAACAATAACTGTGGTTTTGCCATCCCACGGTAAAAAATCTCTATTATTCAGCTTTTGGTAGTTTTTTCCGTAAAGAAAAACAGTAGTGTCTCCTGACTGTTGTGACACAAAAATATATCTGTTGAAAATAGTCTTGTGTAGGCCCGACATCCCACTGTGGTTTTGCAGTTCCACGGGTCAAATCGCTGTACTATCCAGTTTTGGGCCTTTGGTATCTAAAAAAAAAAGCAGTTTGAGTGTGTCGCTCACTGTTCAGCCGCAAATATCTCTATTTAAAAAAGTGTGGTATACCCCAGTAAACAATAACTGTGGTTTTGCCATCCCACGGTAAAAAATCTCTATTATTCAGCTTTTGGTAGTTTTTTCCGTAAAGAAAAACAGTAGTGTCTCCTGACTGTTGTGACACAAAAATATATCTGTTGAAAATAGTCTTGTGTAGGCCCGACATCCCAGTGTGGTTTCGCAATTCCATGGGTCAAATCGCTGTACTATCCAGTTTTGGGCCTTTGGTATCTAAAAAAAAGCAGTTTGAGTGTGTCGCTCACTGTTCAGCCGCAAATATCTCTATTTAAAAAAGTGTGGTATACCCCAGTAAACAATAACTGTGGTTTTGCGATCCCACGGTAAAAAATCTCTATTATTCAGCTTTTGGTAGTTTTTTCCGTAAAGAAAAACAGTAGTGTCTCCTGACTGTTGTGACACAAAAATATATCTGTTGAAAATAGTCTTGTGTAGGCCCGACATCCCACTGTGGTTTCGCAGTTCCACGGGTCAAATCGCTGTACTATCCAGTTTTGGGCCTTTGGTATCTAAAAAAAAAGCAGTTTAAGTGTGTCGCTCACTGTTCAGCCGCAAAATATCTCTATTTAAAAAAGTGTGGTATACCCCAGTAAACAATAACTGTGGTTTTGCCATCCCACGGTAAAAAGTCTCTATTATTCAGCTTTTGGTAGGTTTTTACGTAAAGAAAAACAGTAGTGTCTCCTGACTGTTGTGACACAAAAATATATCTGTTGAAAATAGTCTTGTGTAGGCCCGACATCCCAGTGTGGTTTCGCAGTTCCATGGGTCAAATCGCTGTACTATCCAGTTTTGGGCCTTTGGTATCTAAAAAAAAGCAGTTTGAGTGTGTCGCTCACTGTTCAGCCGCAAATATCTCTATTTAAAAAAGTGTGGTATACCCCAGTAAACAATAACTGTGGTTTTGCCATCCCACGGTAAAAAATCTCTATTATTCAGCTTTTGGTAGTTTTTTCCGTAAAGAAAAACAGTAGTGTCTCCTGACTGTTGTGACACAAAAATATATCTGTTGAAAATAGTCTTGTGTAGGCCCGACATCCCACTGTGGTTTCGCAGTTCCACGGGTCAAATCGCTGTACTATCCAGTTTTGGGCCTTTGGTATCTAAAAAAAAGCAGTTTAAGTGTGTCGCTCACTGTTCAGCCGCAAAATATCTCTATTTAAAAAAGTGTGGTATACCCCAGTAAACAATAACTGTGGTTTTGCCATCCCACGGTAAAAAGTCTCTATTATTCAGCTTTTGGTAGGTTTTTCCGTAAAGAAAAACAGTAGTGTCTCCTGACTGTTGTGACACAAAAATATATCTGTTGAAAATAGTCTTGTGTAGGCCCGACATCCCAGTGTGGTTTCGCAGTTCCACGGGTCAAATCGCTGTACTATCCAGTTTTGGGCCTTTGGTATCTAAAAAAAAAGCAGTTTGAGTGTGTCGCTCACTGTTCAGCCGCAAATATCTCTATTTAAAAAAGTGTGGTATACCCCAGTAAACAATAACTGTGGTTTTGCCATCCCACGGTAAAAAATCTCTATTATTCAGGTTTTGGTATATTTTCTGTAAAGAAAAACAGTAGTGTCTCCTGACTGTTGTGACACAAAAATATATCTGTTGAAAATAGTCTTGTGTAGGCCCGACATCCCAGTGTGGTTTCGCAGTTCCACAGGTCAAATCGCTGTACTATCCAGTTTTGGGCCTTTGGTATAAAAAAAAAAAGCAGTTTGAGTGTGTCGCTCACTGTTCAGCCGCAAATATCTCTATTTAAAAAAGTGTGGTATACCCCAGTAAACAATAACTGTGGTTTTGCCATCCCACGGTAAAAAATCTCTATTATTCAGCTTTTGGTAGTTTTTTCCGTAAAGAAAAACAGTAGTGTCTCCAGACTGTTGTGACACAAAAATATATCTGTTGAAAATAGTCTTGTGTAGGCCCGACATCCCAGTGTGATTTCGCAGTTCCACGGGTCAAATCGCTGTACTATCCAGTTTTGGGCCTTTCGTATCTAAAAAAAAAGCAGTTTGAGTGTGTCGCTCACTGTTCAGCCACAAATATCTCTATTTAAAAAAGTGTGGTATACGCCAGTAAACAATAACTGTGGTTTTGCCATCCCACGGTAAAAAATCTCTATTATTCAGCTTTTGGTAGTTTTTTCCGTAAAGAAAAACAGTAGTGTCTCCTGACTGTTGTGACACAAAAATATATCTGTTGAAAATAGTCTTGTGTAGGCCCGACATCCCAGTGTGGTTTCGCAGTTCCATGGGTCAAATCGCTGTACTATCCAGTTTTGGGCCTTTGGTATCTAAAAAAAAAGCAGTTTGAGTGTGTCGCTCACTGTTCAGCCGCAAATATCTCTATTTAAAAAAGTGTGGTATACCCCAGTAAACAATAATTGTGGTTTTGCCATCCCACGGTAAAAAATCTCTATTATTCAGGTTTTGGTATATTTTCTGTAAAGAAAAACAGTAGTGTCTCCTGACTGTTGTGACACAAAAATATATCTGTTGAAAATAGCCTTGTGTAGGCCCGACATCCCAGTGTGGTTTCGCAGTTCCACGGGTCAAATCGCTGTACTATCCAGTTTTGGGCCTTTGGTATCTAAAAAAAAAGCAGTTTGAGTGTGTCGCGCACTGTTCAGCCGAAAATATCTCTATTTAAAAAAGTGTGGTATACCCCAGTAAACAATAACTGTGGTTTTGCCATCCCACGGTAAAAAATCTCTATTATTCAGCTTTTGGTAGTTTTTTCCGTAAAGAAAAACAGTCGTGTCTCCTGACTGTTGTGACACAAAAATATATCTGTTGAAAACAGTCTTGTGTAGGCCCGACATCCCACTGTGGTTTCGCAGTTCCACGGGTCAAATCGCTGTACTATCCAGTTTTGGGCCTTTGGTATCTAAAAAAAAAGCAGTTTGAGTGTGTCGCTCACTGTTCAGCCGCAAAATATCTCTATTTAAAAAAGTGTGGTATACCCCAGTAAACAATAACTGTGGTTTTGCCATCCCACGGTAAAAAATCTCTATTATTCAGGTTTTGGTATATTTTCTGTAAAGAAAAACAGTAGTGTCTCCTGACTGTTGTGACACAAAAATATATCTGTTGAAAATAGTCTTGTGTAGGCCCGACATCCCAGTGTGGTTTCGCAGTTCCACAGGTCAAATCGCTGTACTATCCAGCTTTGGGCCTTTGGTATCTAAAAAAAAAAGCAGTTTGAGTGTGTCGCTCACTGTTCAGCCGCAAATATCTCTATTTAAAAAAGTGTGGTATACCCCAGTAAACAATAACTGTGGTTTTGCCATCCCACGGTAAAAAATCTCTATTATTCAGCTTTTGGTAGTTTTTTCCGTAAAGAAAAACAGTAGTGTCTCCTGACTGTTGTGACACAAAAATATATCTGTTGAAAATAGTCTTGTGTAGGCCCGATATCCCAGTGTGGTTTCGCAATTCCATGGGTCAAATCGCTGTACTATCCAGTTTTGGGCCTTTGGTATCTAAAAAAAAGCAGTTTGAGTGTGTCGCTCACTGTTCAGCCGCAAATATCTCTATTTAAAAAAGTGTGGTATACCCCAGTAAACAATAACTGTGGTTTTGCCATCCCACGGTAAAAAATCTCTATTATTCAGCTTTTGGTAGTTTTTTCCGTAAAGAAAAACAGTAGTGTCTCCTGACTGTTGTGACACAAAAATATATCTGTTGAAAATAGTCTTGTGTAGGCCCGACATCCCAGTGTGGTTTCGCAGTTCCATGGGTCAAATCGCTGTACTATCCAGTTTTGGGCCTTTGGTATCTAAAAAAAAGCAGTTTGAGTGTGTCGCTCACTGTTCAGCCGCAAATATCTCTATTTAAAAAAGTGTGGTATACCCCAGTAAACAATAACTGTGGTTTTGCCATCCCACGGTAAAAAATCTCTATTATTCAGCTTTTGGTAGTTTTTTCCGTAAAGAAAAACAGTAGTGTCTCCTGACTGTTGTGACACAAAAATATATCTGTTGAAAATAGTCTTGTGTAGGCCCAACATCCCACTGTGGTTTCGCAGTTCCACGGGTCAAATCGCTGTACTATCCAGTTTTGGGCCTTTGGTATCTAAAAAAAAAGCAGTTTGAGTGTGTCGCTCACTGTTCAGCCGCAAAATATCTCTATTTAAAAAAGTGTGGTATACCCCAGTAAACAATAACTGTGGTTTTGCCATCCCACGGTAAAAAGTCTCTATTATTCAGCTTTTGGTAGGTTTTTCCGTAAAGAAAAACAGTAGTGTCTCCTGACTGTTGTGACACAAAAATATATCTGTTGAAAATAGTCTTGTGTAGGCCCGACATCCCAGTGTGGTTTCGCAGTTCCACGGGTCAAATCGCTGTACTATCCAGTTTTGGGCCTTTGGTATCTAAAAAAAAAGCAGTTTGAGTGTGTCGCTCACTGTTCAGCCGCAAATATCTCTATTTAAAAAAGTGTGGTATACCCCAGTAAACAATAACTGTGGTTTTGCCATCCCACGGTAAAAAATCTCTATTATTCAGGTTTTGGTATATTTTCTGTAAAGAAAAACAGTAGTGTCTCCTGACTGTTGTGACACAAAAATATATCTGTTGAAAATAGTCTTGTGTAGGCCCGACATCCCAGTGTGGTTTCGCAGTTCCACAGGTCAAATCGCTGTACTATCCAGTTTTGGGCCTTTGGTATCTAAAAAAAAAGCAGTTTGAGTTTTCGCTCACTGTTCAGCCGCAAATATCTCTATTTAAAAAAGTGTGGTATACCCCAATAAACAATAACTGTGGTTTTGCCATCCCACGGTAAAAAATCTCTATTATTCAGCTTTTGGTAGTTTTTTCCGTAAAGAAAAACAGTAGTATCTCCAGACTGTTGTGACACAAAAATATATCTGTTGAAAATAGTCTTGTGTAGGCCCGACATCCCAGTGTGATTTCGCAGTTCCACGGGTCAAATCGCTGTACTATCCAGTTTTGGGACTTTGGTATCTAAAAAAAAAGCAGTTTGAGTGTGTCGCTCACTGTTCAGCCGCAAATATCTCTATTTAAAAAAGTGTGGTATACCCCAGTAAACAATAACTGTGGTTTTGCCATCCCACGGTAAAAAATCTCTATTATTCAGGTTTTGGTATATTTTCTGTAAAGAAAAACAGTAGTGTCTCCTGACTGTTGTGACACAAAAATATATCTGTTGAAAATAGTCTTGTGTAGGCCCGACATCCCAGTGTGGTTTCGCAGTTCCACAGGTCAAATCGCTGTACTATCCAGTTTTGGGCCTTTGGTATCAAAAAAAAAAGCAGTTTGAGTGTGTCGCTCACTGTTCAGCCGCAAATATCTCTATTTAAAAAAGTGTGGTATACCCCAGTAAACAATAACTGTGGTTTTGCCATCCCACGGTAAAAAATCTCTATTATTCAGCTTTTGGTAGTTTTTTCCGTAAAGAAAAACAGTAGTGTCTCCAGACTGTTGTGACACAAAAATATATCTGTTGAAAATAGTCTTGTGTAGGCCCGACATCCCAGTGTGATTTCGCAGTTCCACGGGTCAAATCGCTGTACTATCCAGTTTTGGGCCTTTGGTATCTAAAAAAAAAGCAGTTTGAGTGTGTCGCTCACTGTTCAGCCACAAATATCTCTATTTAAAAAAGTGTGGTATACGCCAGTAAACAATAACTGTGGTTTTGCCATCCCACAGTAAAAAATCTCTATTATTCAGCTTTTGGTAGTTTTTTCCGTAAAGAAAAACAGTAGTGTCTCCTGACTGTTGTGACACAAAAATATATCTGTTGAAAATAGTCTTGTGTAGGCCCGACATCCCAGTGTGGTTTCGCAGTTCCATGGGTCAAATCGCTGTACTATCCAGTTTTGGGCCTTTGGTATCTAAAAAAAAAGCAGTTTGAGTGTGTCGCTCACTGTTCAGCCGCAAATATCTCTATTTAAAAAAGTGTGGTATACCCCAGTAAACAATAATTGTGGTTTTGCCATCCCACGGTAAAAAATCTCTATTATTCAGGTTTTGGTATATTTTCTGTAAAGAAAAACAGTAGTGTCTCCTGACTGTTGTGACACAAAAATATATCTGTTGAAAATAGTATTGTGTAGGCCCGACATCCCAGTGTGGTTTCGCAGTTCCACAGGTCAAATCGCTGTACTATCCAGTTTTGGGCCTTTGGTATCTAAAAAAAAAGCAGTTTGAGTGTGTCGCTCACTGTTCAGCCGAAAATATCTCTATTTAAAAAAGTGTGGTATACCCCAGTAAACAATAACTGTGGTTTTGCCATCCCACGGTAAAAAATCTCTATTATTCAGCTTTTGGTAGTTTTTTCCGTAAAGAAAAACAGTAGTGTCTCCTGACTGTTGTGACACAAAAATATATCTGTTGAAAACAGTCTTGTGTAGGCCAGACATCCCACTGTGGTTTCGCAGTTCCACGGGTCAAATCGCTGTACTATCCAGTTTTGGGCCTTTGGTATCTAAAAAAAAAGCAGTTTGAGTGTGTCGCTCACTGTTCAGCCGCAAAATATCTCTATTTAAAAAAGTGTGGTATACCCCAGTAAACAATAACTGTGGTTTTGCCATCCCACGGTAAAAAATCTCTATTATTCAGGTTTTGGTATATTTTCTGTAAAGAAAAACAGTAGTGTCTCCTGACTGTTGTGACACAAAAATATATCTGTTGAAAATAGTTTTGTGTAGGCCCGACATCCCAGTGTGGTTTCGCAGTTCCACAGGTCAAATCGCTGTACTTTCCAGTTTTGGGCCTTTGGTATCTAAAAAAAAAGCAGCTTGAGTGTGTCGCTCACTGTTCAGCCGCAAATATCTCTATTTAAAAAAGTGTGGTATACCCCAGTAAACAATAACTGTGGTTTTGCCATCCCACGGTAAAAAATCTCTATTATTCAGCTTTTGGTAGTTTTTTCCGTAAAGAAAAACAGTAGTGTCTCCAGACTGTTGTGACACAAAAATATATCTGTTGAAAATAGTCTTGTGTAGGCCCGACATCCCAGTGTGATTTCGCAGTTCCATGGGTCAAATCGCTGTACTATCCAGTTTTGGGCCTTTGGTATCTAAAAAAAAAGCAGTTTGAGTGTGTCGCTCACTGTTCAGCCACAAATATCTCTATTTAAAAAAGTGTGGTATACCCCAGTAAACAATAACTGTGGTTTTGCCATCCCACGGTAAAAAATCTCTATTATTCAGCTTTTGGTAGTTTTTTCCGTAAAGAAAAACAGTAGTGTCTCCTGACTGTTGTGACACAAAAGTATATCTGTTGAAAATAGTCTTGTGTAGGCCCGACATCCCACTGTGGTTTCGCAGTTCCACGGGTCAAATCGCTGTACTATCCAGTTTTGGGCCTTTGGTATCTAAAAAAAAAGCAGTTTAAGTGTGTCGCTCACTGTTCAGAAACAAAATATCTCTATTTAAAAAAGTGTGGTATACCCCAGTAAACAATAACTGTGGTTTTGCCATCCCACGGTAAAAAGTCTCTATTATTCAGCTTTTGGTAGGTTTTTCCGTAAAGAAAAACAGAAGTGTCTCCTGACTGTTGTGACACAAAAATATATCTGTTGAAAATAGTCTTGTGTAGGCCCGACATCCCACTGTGGTTTCGCAGTTCCACGAGTCAAATCGCTGTACTATCCAGTTTTGGGCCTTTGGTATCTAAAAAAAAAGCAGTTTGAGTGTGTCGCTCACTGTTCAGCCGCAAATATCTCTATTTAAAAAAGTGTGGTATACCCCAGTAAACAATAACTGTGGTTTTGCCATCCCACGGTAAAAAATCTCTATTATTCAGGTTTTGGTATATTTTCTGTAAAGAAAAACAGTAGTGTCTCCTGACTGTTGTGACACAAAAATATATCTGTTGAAAATAGTCTTGTGTAGGCCCGACATCCCAGTGTGGTTTCGCAGTTCCACAGGTCAAATCGCTGTACTATCCAGTTTTGGGCCTTTGGTATCTAAAAAAAAAGCAGTTTGAGTGTGTCGCTCACTGTTCAGCCGCAAATATCTCTATTTAAAAAAGTGTGGTATACCCCAGTAAACAATAACTGTGGTTTTGCCATCCCACAGTAAAAAAATCTCTATTATTCAGCTTTTGGTAGTTTTTTCCGTAAAGAAAAACAGTAGTGTCTCCAGACTGTTGTGACACAAAAATATATCTGTTGAAAATAGTCTTGTGTAGGCCCGACATCCCAGTGTGATTTCGCAGTTCCACGGGTCAAATCGCTGTACTATCCAGTTTTGGGCCTTTGGTATCTAAAAAAAAAGCAGTTTGAGTGTGTCGCTCACTGTTCAGCCACAAATATCTCTATTTAAAAAAGTGTGGTATACCCCAGTAAACAATAACTGTGGTTTTGCCATCCCACGGTAAAAAATCTCTATTATTCAGCTTTTGGTAGTTTTTTCCGTAAAGAAAAACAGTAGTGTCTCCTGACTGTTGTGACACAAAAATATATCTGTTGAAAATAGTCTTGTGTAGGCCCGACATCCCAGTGTGGTTTCGCAGTTCCATGGGTCAAATCGCTGTACTATCCAGTTTTGGGCCTTTGGTATCTAAAAAAAAAGCAGTTTGAGTGTGTCGCTCACTGTTCAGCCGCAAATATCTCTATTTAAAAAAGTGTGGTATACCCCAGTAAACAATAACTGTGGTTTTGCCATCCCACGGTAAAAAATCTCTATTATTCAGCTTTTGGTAGTTTTTTCCGTAAAGAAAAACAGTAGTGTCTCCTGACTGTTGTGACACAAAAATACATCTGTTGAAAATAGTCTTGTGTAGGCCCGACATCCCAGTGTGATTTCGCAGTTCCACGGGTCAAATCGCTGTACTATCCAGTTTTGGGAATTTGGTATCTAAAAAAAAGCAGTTTGAGTGTGTCGCTCACTGTTCAGCCGCAAATATCTCTATTTAAAAAAGTGTAGTATACCCCAGTAAACAATAACTGTGGTTTTGCCATCCCACGGTAAAAAATCTCTATTATTCAGCTTTTGGTAGTTTTTTCCGTAAAGAAAAACAGTAGTGTCTCCTGACTGTTGTGACACAAAAATATATCTGTTGAAAATAGTCTTGTGTAGGCCCAACATCCCACTGTGGTTTCGCAGTTCCACGGGTCAAATCGCTGTACTATCCAGTTTTGGGCCTTTGGTATCTAAAAAAAAAGCAGTTTAAGTGTGTCGCTCACTGTTCAGCCGCAAAATATCTCTATTTAAAAAAGTGTGGTATACCCCAGTAAACAATAACTGTGGTTTTGCCATCCCACGGTAAAAAGTCTCTATTATTCAGCTTTTGGTAGGTTTTTCCGTAAAGAAAAACAGTAGTGTCTCCTGACTGTTGTGACACAAAAATATATCTGTTGAAAATAGTCTTGTATAGGCCCGACATCCCAGTGTGGTTTCGCAGTTCCACGGGTCAAATCGCTGTACTATCCAGTTTTGGGCCTTTGGTATCTAAAAAAAAAGCAGTTTGAGTGTGTCGCTCACTGTTCAGCCGCAAATATCTCTATTTAAAAAAGTGTGGTATACCCCAGTAAACAATAACTGTGGTTTTGCCATCCCACGGTAAAAAATCTCTATTATTCAGGTTTTGGTATATTTTCTGTAAAGAAAAACAGTAGTGTCTCCTGACTGTTGTGACACAAAAATATATCTGTTGAAAATAGTCTTGTGTAGGCCCGACATCCCAGTGTGGTTTTGCAGTTCCACAGGTCAAATCGCTGTACTATCCAGTTTTGGGCCTTTGGTATCTAAAAAAAAAGCAGTTTGAGTGTTTCGCTCACTGTTCAGCCGCAAATATCTCTATTTAAAAAAGTGTGGTATACCCCAGTAAACAATAACTGTGGTTTTGCCATCCCACGGTAAAAAATCTCTATTATTCAGGTTTTGGTATATTTTCTGTAAAGAAAAACAGTAGTGTCTCCTGACTGTTGTGACACAAAAATATATCTGTTGAAAATAGTCTTGTGTAGGCCCGACATCCCAGTGTGGTTTCGCAGTTCCACAGGTCAAATCGCTGTACTATCCAGTTTTGGGCCTTTGGTATAAAAAAAAAAAGCAGTTTGAGTGTGTCGCTCACTGTTCAGCCGCAAATATCTCTATTTAAAAAAGTGTGGTATACCCCAGTAAACAATAACTGTGGTTTTGCCATCCCACGGTAAAAAATCTCTATTATTCAGCTTTTGGTAGTTTTTTCCGTAAAGAAAAACAGTAGTGTCTCCAGACTGTTGTGACACAAAAATATATCTGTTGAAAATAGTCTTGTGTAGGCCCGACATCCCAGTGTGATTTCGCAGTTCCACGGGTCAAATCGCTGTACTATCCAGTTTTGGGCCTTTGGTATCTAAAAAAAAAGCAGTTTGAGTGTGTCGCTCACTGTTCAGCCACAAATATCTCTATTTAAAAAAGTGTGGTATACGCCAGTAAACAATAACTGTGGTTTTGCCATCCCACGGTAAAAAATCTCTATTATTCAGCTTTTGGTAGTTTTATCCGTAAAGAAAAACAGTAGTGTCTCCTGACTGTTGTGACACAAAAATATATCTGTTGAAAATAGTCTTGTGTAGGCCCGACATCCCAGTGTGGTTTCGCAGTTCCATGGGTCAAATCGCTGTACTATCCAGTTTTGGGCCTTTGGTATCTAAAAAAAAAGCAGTTTGAGTGTGTCGCTCACAGTTCAGCCGCAAATATCTCTATTTAAAAAAGTGTGGTATACCCCAGTAAACAATAATTGTGGTTTTGCCATCCCACGGTAAAAAATCTCTATTATTCAGGTTTTGGTATATTTTCTGTAAAGAAAAACAGTAGTGTCTCCTGACTGTTGTGACACAAAAATATATCTGTTGAAAATAGTCTTGTGTAGGCCCGACATCCCAGTGTGGTTTCGCAGTTCCACAGGTCAAATCGCTGTACTATCCAGTTTTGGGCCTTTGGTATCAAAAAAAAAAGCAGTTTGAGTGTGTCGCTCACTGTTCAGCCGCAAATATCTCTATTTAAAAAAGTGTGGTATACCCCAGTAAACAATAACTGTGGTTTTGCCATCCCACGGTAAAAAATCTCTATTATTCAGCTTTTGGTAGTTTTTTCCGTAAAGAAAAACAGTAGTGTCTCCAGACTGTTGTGACACAAAAATATATCTGTTGAAAATAGTCTTGTGTAGGCCCGACATCCCAGTGTGATTTCGCAGTTCCACGGGTCAAATCGCTGTACTATCCAGTTTTGGGCCTTTGGTATCTAAAAAAAAAGCAGTTTGAGTGTGTCGCTCACTGTTCAGCCACAAATATCTCTATTTAAAAAAGTGTGGTATACGCCAGTAAACAATAACTGTGGTTTTGCCATCCCACGGTAAAAAATCTCTATTATTCAGCTTTTGGTAGTTTTTTCCGTAAAGAAAAACAGTAGTGTCTCCTGACTGTTGTGACACAAAAATATATCTGTTGAAAATAGTCTTGTGTAGGCCCGACATCCCAGTGTGGTTTCGCAGTTCCATGGGTCAAATCGCTGTACTATCCAGTTTTGGGCCTTTGGTATCTAAAAAAAAAGCAGTTTGAGTGTGTCGCTCACAGTTCAGCCGCAAATATCTCTATTTAAAAAAGTGTGGTATACCCCAGTAAACAATAATTGTGGTTTTGCCATCCCACGGTAAAAAATCTCTATTATTCAGGTTTTGGTATATTTTCTGTAAAGAAAAACAGTAGTGTCTCCTGACTGTTGTGACACAAAAATATATCTGTTGAAAATAGTCTTGTGTAGGCCCGACATCCCAGTGTGGTTTCGCAGTTCCACAGGTCAAATCGCTGTACTATCCAGTTTTGGGCCTTTGGTATCAAAAAAAAAAGCAGTTTGAGTGTGTCGCTCACTGTTCAGCCGCAAATATCTCTATTTAAAAAAGTGTGGTATACCCCAGTAAACAATAACTGTGGTTTTGCCATCCCACGGTAAAAAATCTCTATTATTCAGCTTTTGGTAGTTTTTTCCGTAAAGAAAAACAGTAGTGTCTCCAGACTGTTGTGACACAAAAATATATCTGTTGAAAATAGTCTTGTGTAGGCCCGACATCCCAGTGTGATTTCGCAGTTCCACGGGTCAAATCGCTGTACTATCCAGTTTTGGGCCTTTGGTATCTAAAAAAAAAGCAGTTTGAGTGTGTCGCTCACTGTTCAGCCACAAATATCTCTATTTAAAAAAGTGTGGTATACGCCAGTAAACAATAACTGTGGTTTTGCCATCCCACGGTAAAAAATCTCTATTATTCAGCTTTTGGTAGTTTTTTCCGTAAAGAAAAACAGTAGTGTCTCCTGACTGTTGTGACACAAAAATATATCTGTTGAAAATAGTCTTGTGTAGGCCCAACATCCCAGTGTGGTTTCGCAGTTCCATGGGTCAAATCGCTGTACTATCCAGTTTTGGGCCTTTGGTATCTAAAAAAAAAGCAGTTTGAGTGTGTCGCTCACTGTTCAGCCGCAAATATCTCTATTTAAAAAAGTGTGGTATACCCCAGTAAACAATAATTGTGGTTTTGCCATCCCACGGTAAAAAATCTCTATTATTCAGGTTTTGGTATATTTTCTGTAAAGAAAAACAGTAGTGTCTCCTGACTGTTGTGACACAAAAATATATCTGTTGAAAATAGTCTTGTGTAGGCCCGACATCCCAGTGTGGTTTCGCAGTTCCACAGGTCAAATCGCTGTACTATCCAGTTTTGGGCCTTTGGTATCTAAAAAAAAAGCAGTTTGAGTGTGTCGCTCACTGTTCAGCCGAAAATATCTCTATTTAAAAAAGTGTGGTATACCCCAGTAAACAATAACTGTGGTTTTGCCATCCCACGGTAAAAAATCTCTATTATTCAGCTTTTGGTAGTTTTTTCCGTAAAGAAAAACAGTAGTGTCTCCTGACTGTTGTGACACAAAAATATATCTGTTGAAAACAGTCTTGTGTAGGCCCGACATCACACTGTGGTTTCGCAGTTCCACGGGTCAAATCGCTGTACTATCCAGTTTTGGGCCTTTGGTATCTAAAAAAAAAGCAGTTTGAGTGTGTCGCTCACTGTTCAGCCGCAAAATATCTCTATTTAAAAAAGTGTGGTATACCCCAGTAAACAATAACTGTGGTTTTGCCATCCCACGGTAAAAAATCTCTATTATTCAGGTTTTGGTATATTTTCTGTAAAGAAAAACAGTAGTGTCTCCTGACTGTTGTGACACAAAAATATATCTGTTGAAAATAGTCTTGTGTAGGCCCGACATCCCAGTGTGGTTTCGCAGTTCCACAGGTCAAATCGTTGTACTATCCAGTTTTGGGCCTTTGGTATCTAAAAAAAAAGCAGCTTGAGTGTGTCGCTCACTGTTCAGCCGCAAATATCTCTATTTAAAAAAGTGTGGTATACCCCAGTAAACAATAACTGTGGTTTTGCCATCCCACGGTAAAAAATCTCTATTATTCAGCTTTTGGTAGTTTTTTCCGTAAAGAAAAACAGTAGTGTCTCCAGACTGTTGTGACACAAAAATATATCTGTTGAAAATAGTCTTGTGTAGGCCCGACATCCCAGTGTGATTTCGCAGTTCCATGGGTCAAATCGCTGTACTATCCAGTTTTGGGCCTTTGGTATCTAAAAAAAAAGCAGTTTGAGTGTGTCGCTCACTGTTCAGCCACAAATATCTCTATTTAAAAAAGTGTGGTATACCCCAGTAAACAATAACTGTGGTTTTGCCATCCCACGGTAAAAAATCTCTATTATTCAGCTTTTGGTAGTTTTTTCCGTAAAGAAAAACAGTAGTGTCTCCTGACTGTTGTGACACAAAAATATATCTGTTGAAAATAGTCTTGTGTAGGCCCGACATCCCACTGTGGTTTCGCAGTTCCACGGGTCAAATCGCTGTACTATCCAGTTTTGGGCCTTTGGTATCTAAAAAAAAAGCAGTTTAAGTGTGTCGCTCACTGTTCAGCCACAAAATATCTCTATTTAAAAAAGTGTGGTATACCCCAGTAAACAATAACTGTGGTTTTGCCATCCCACGTTAAAAAGTCTCTATTATTCAGCTTTTGGTAGGTTTTTCCGTAAAGAAAAACAGTAGTGTCTCCTGACTGTTGTGACACAAAAATATATCTGTTGAAAATAATCTTGTGTAGGCCCGACATCCCAGTGTGGTTTCGCAGTTCCACGGGTCAAATCGCTGTACTATCCAGTTTTGGGCCTTTGGTATCTAAAAAAAAAGCAGTTTGAGTGTGTCGCTCACTGTTCAGCCGCAAATATCTCTATTTAAAAAAGTGTGGTATACCCCAGTAAACAATAACTGTGGTTTTGCCATCCCACGGTAAAAAATCTCTATTATTCAGGTTTTGGTATATTTTCTGTAAAGAAAAACAGGAGTGTCTCCTGACTGTTGTGACACAAAAATATATCTGTTGAAAATAGTCTTGTGTAGGCCCGACATCCCAGTGTGGTTTCGCAGTTCCACAGGTCAAATCGCTGTACTATCCAGTTTTGGGCCTTTGGTATCTAAAAAAAAAGCAGTTTGAGTGTGTCGCTCACTGTTCAGCCGCAAATATCTCTATTTAAAAAAGTGTGGTATACCCCAGTAAACAATAACTGTGGTTTTGCCATCCCACAGTAAAAAAATCTCTATTATTCAGCTTTTGGTAGTTTTTTCCGTAAAGAAAAACAGTAGTGTCTCCAGACTGTTGTGACACAAATATATATCTGTTGAAAATAGTCTTGTGTAGGCCCGACATCCCAGTGTGATTTCGCAGTTCCACGGGTCAAATCGCTGTACTATCCAGTTTTGGGCCTTTGGTATCTAAAAAAAAAGCAGTTTGAGTGTGTCGCTCACTGTTCAGCCGCAAATATCTCTATTTAAAAAAGTGTGGTATACCCCAGTAAACAATAACTGTGGTTTTGCCATCCCACGGTAAAAATCTCTATTATTCAGGTTTTGGTATATTTTCTGTAAAGAAAAAAGAAAAACAGTAGTGTCTCCTGACTGTTGTGACACAAAAATATATCTGTTGAAAATAGTCTTGTGTAGGCCCGACATCCCAGTGTGGTTTCGCAGTTCCACAGGTCAAATCGCTGTACTATCCAGTTTTGGGCCTTTGGTATCTAAAAAAAAAGCAGTTTGAGTGTGTCGCTCACTGTTCAGCCGCAAATATCTCTATTTAAAAAAGTGTGGTATACCCCAGTAAACAATAACTGTGGTTTTGCCATCCCACGGTAAAAAATCTCTATTATTCAGCTTTTGGTAGTTTTTTCCGTAAAGAAAAACAGTAGTGTCTCCAGACTGTTGTGACACAAAAATATATCTGTTGAAAATAGTCTTGTGTAGGCCCGACATCCCAGTGTGATTTCGCAGTTCCACGGGTCAAATCGCTGTACTATCCAGTTTTGGGCCTTTGGTATCTAAAAAAAAAGCAGTTTGAGTGTGTCGCTCACTGTTCAGCCACAAATATCTCTATTTAAAAAAGTGTGGTATACCCCAGTAAACAATAACTGTGGTTTTGCCATCCCACGGTAAAAAATCTCTATTATTCAGCTTTTGGTAGTTTTTTCCGTAAAGAAAAACAGTAGTGTCTCCTGACTGTTGTGACACAAAAATATATCTGTTGAAAATAGTCTTGTGTAGGCCCGACATCCCAGTGTGGTTTCGCAGTTCCATGGGTCAAATCGCTGTACTATCCAGTTTTGGGCCTTTGGTATCTAAAAAAAAAGCAGTTTGAGTGTGTCGCTCACTGTTCAGCCGCAAATATCTCTATTTAAAAAAGTGTGGTATACCCCAGTAAACAATAACTGTGGTTTTGCCATCCCACGGTAAAAAATCTCTATTATTCAGCTTTTGGTAGTTTTTTCCGTAAAGAAAAACAGTAGTGTCTCCTGACTGTTGTGACACAAAAATATATCTGATGAAAATAGTCTTGTGTAGGCCCGACATCCCAGTGTGATTTCGCAGTTCCACGGGTCAAATCGCTGTACTATCCAGTTTTGGGAATTTGGTATCTAAAAAAAAAGCAGTTTGAGTGTGTCGCTCACTGTTCAGCCACAAATATCTCTATTTAAAAAAGTGTGGTATACCCCAGTAAACAATAACTGTGGTTTTGCCATCCCACGGTAAAAAATCTCTATTATTCAGGTTTTGGTATATTTTCTGTAAAGAAAAACGGTAGTGTCTCCTGACTGTTGTGACACAAAAATATATCTGTTGAAAATAGTCTTGTGTAGGCCCGACATCCCAGTGTGGTTTCGCAGTTCCACAGGTCAAATCGCTGTACTATCCAGTTTTGGGCCTTTGGTATCAAAAAAAAAAGCAGTTTGAGTGTGTCGCTCACTGTTCAGCCGCAAATATCTCTATTTAAAAAAGTGTGGTATACCCCAGTAAACAATAACTGTGGTTTTGCCATCCCACGGTAAAAAATCTCTATTATTCAGCTTTTGGTAGTTTTATCCGTAAAGAAAAACAGTAGTGTCTCCTGACTGTTGTGACACAAAAATATATCTGTTGAAAATAGTCTTGTGTAGGCCCGACATCCCAGTGTGATTTCGCAGTTCCACGGGTCAAATCGCTGTACTATCCAGTTTTGGGACTTTGGTATCTAAAAAAAAAGCAGTTTGAGTGTGTCGCTCACTGTTCAGCCGCAAATATCTCTATTTAAAAAAGTGTGGTATACCCCAGTAAACAATAACTGTGGTTTTGCCATCCCACGGTAAAAAATCTCTATTATTCAGGTTTTGGTATATTTTCTGTAAAGAAAAACAGTAGTGTCTCCTGACTGTTGTGACACAAAAATATATCTGTTGAAAATAGTCTTGTGTAGGCCCGACATCCCAGTGTGGTTTCGCAGTTCCACAGGACAAATCGCTGTACTATCCAGTTTTGGGCCTTTGGTATCAAAAAAAAAAGCAGTTTGAGTGTGTCGCTCACTGTTCAGCCGCAAATATCTCTATTTAAAAAAGTGTGGTATACCCCAGTAAACAATAACTGTGGTTTTGCCATCCCACGGTAAAAAATCTCTATTATTCAGCTTTTGGTAGTTTTTTCCGTAAAGAAAAACAGTAGTGTCTCCAGACTGTTGTGACACAAAAATATACAGTGCCTACAAGTAGTATTCAACCCCCTGCAGATTTAGCTGGTTTGATAAAATGCAAATAAGTTAGAGCCTTCAAACTGCAAACGAGAGTAGGTTTTATGAACAGAAGCATAAATCTTACAAACCAAAAAGTTATGTTGCTCAGTTGAATTTTATTAAATTTTAAACATAAAAATGTGGGTCAATTATTATTCAACCCCTATGTTTAATATTTTGTGGAATAACCCTTGTTTGCAATTACAGCTAATAATCGTCTTTTATAAGACCTGATCAGGCCAGCACAGGTCTGTGGAATTATCTTGGCCCACTCCTCCATGCAGATCTTCTCCAAGTAATCTAGGTTCTTTGAGTGTCTCATGTGGACTTTATTCTTGAGCTCATTCCACCAGTTTTCAATTGGGTTAAGGTCAGGAGACTGACTAGGCCACTCCAACACCTTGACTTTTTCCCTCTTGAACCAGGCCTTGGTTTTCTTGGCTGTGTGCTTTGGGTCATTGTCTTGATGGAAGATGAAATTACGACCCATCTTAAGATCCTTGATGGAGGAGCGGAGGTTCTTGGCCAAAATCTTCAGGTAGGCCGTGCTATCCATCTTCCCATGGATGCGGAACAGATGGCCAGGCCCCTTGGCAGAGAAACAGCCCCACAGCATGATGCTGCCACCACCATGCTTGACTGTAGGGATGGTATTCTTGGGGTCGTATGCAGTGCCATCCAGCCTCCAAACGTCACGTGTGTGGTTGGCACCAAAGATCTCGATCTTGGTCTCATCAGACCATAGAACCTTGAACCAGTCTGTCTCAGAGTCCTCCAAGTGATCATGAGCAAACTGTAGACGAGCCTTG
The DNA here is from genome assembly GCF_046119375.1 of Phyllobates terribilis. Lineage (NCBI taxonomy): Eukaryota > Metazoa > Chordata > Amphibia > Anura > Dendrobatidae > Phyllobates > Phyllobates terribilis. The sequence continues at coordinate 882,936,895 of NW_027362761.1, forward strand.
ACATGACGCTTTGAAAGTAAAGATACCTTACGGGCTCGTCTGGAACGGAGACCATTGCGGTGGAGTACGTTACTTATGGTATTGACTGAAACCAATGTCCCCACTGCCATGAGATCTTCCCGGAGCTCCTTCCTTGTTGTCCTTGGGTTAGCCTTGACTCTTCGGACAAGCCTGGCCTCGGCACGGGAGGACACTTTCAAAGGCTGTCCTGGCCGTGGAAGGCTAACAGTAGTTCCATAAGCCTTCCACTTACGGATGATGCTCCCAACAGCGGAGACAGGTAGGCCCAACTCCTTGGAAAGGGTTTTGTACCCCTTGCCAGCCTTGTGACCCTCCACGATCTTGTCTCTGATGGCCTTGGAATGCTCCTTTGTCTTTCCCATGTTGACCATGTCTGAGTGCTGTTCACAAGTTTGGGGAGGGTCTTAAATAGTCAGAAAAGGCTGGCAAAAGAGATCTTTAATCCACACATGTGAAGCTCATTATTCTTGGTGCCTGAACTACTTCTTAATACTTTAGGGGGACCAAACAGAATTCTTGTGGTTTGAGGGGTTGAATAATAAATGACACTCTGAATTAACTTTTAACGTTTTAAAAAAAAAAACAAAAAAAAAACAAAAACAAAATTTGCTGCAGTGCATTTCCCACTTCCAGGCTGATCTACAGTACAAATGTCACAATGCCAAGTTAATTCCGCAGGTGTCAACCAGCTAAATCTGCAGGGGGTTGAATACTACTTGTAGGCACTGTATCTGTTGAAAATAGTCTTGTGTAGGCCCGACATCCCAGTGTGATTTCGCAGTTCCACGGGTCAAATCGCTGTACTATCCAGTTTTGGGCCTTTGGTATCTAAAAAAAAAGCAGTTTGAGTGTGTCGCTCACTGTTCAGCCACAAATATCTCTATTTAAAAAAGTGTGGTATACCCCAGTAAACAATAATTGTGGTTTTGCCATCCCACGGTAAAAAATCTCTATTATTCAGCTTTTGGTATATTTTCTGTAAAGAAAAACAGTAGTGTCTCCTGACTGTTGTGACACAAAAATATATCTGTTGAAAATAGTCTTGTGTAGGGCCGACATCCCAGTGTGGTTTCGCAGTTCCATGGGTCAAATCGCTGTACTATCCAGTTTTGGGCCTTTGGTATCTAAAAAAAAGCAGTTTGAGTGTGTCGCTCACTGTTCAGCCGAAAATATCTCTATTTAAAAAAGTGTGGTATACCCCAGTAAACAATAACTGTGGTTTTGCCATCCCACGGTAAAAAATCTCTATTATTCAGCTTTTGGTAGTTTTTTCCGTAAAGAAAAACAGTAGTGTCTCCTGACTGTTGTGACACAAAAATATATCTGTTGAAAATAGTCTTGTGTAGGCCCGACATCCCACTGTGGTTTCGCAGTTCCACGGGTCAAATCGCTGTACTATCCAGTTTTGGGCCTTTGGTATCTAAAAAAAAAGCAGTTTGAGTGTGTCGCTCACTGTTCAGCCGCAAAATATCTCTATTTAAAAAAGTGTGGTATACCCCAGTAAACAATAACTGTGGTTTTGCCATCCCACGGTAAAAAATCTCTATTATTCAGGTTTTGGTATATTTTCTGTAAAGAAAAACAGTAGTGTCTCCTGACTGTTGTGACACAAAAATATATCTGTTGAAAATAGTCTTGTGTAGGCCCGACATCCCAGTGTGGTTTCGCAGTTCCACAGGTCAAATCGCTGTACTATCCAGTTTTGGGCCTTTGGTATCTAAAAAAAAAGCAGTTTGAGTGTGTCGCTCACTGTTCAGCCGCAAATATCTCTATTTAAAAAAGTGTGGTATACCCCAGTAAACAATAATTGTGGTTTTGCCATCGCACGGTAAAAAATCTCTATTATTCAGCTTTTGGTATATTTTCTGTAAAGAAAAACAGTAGTGTCTCCAGACTGTTGTGACACAAAAATATATCTGTTGAAAATAGTCTTGTGTAGGCCCAACATCCCAGTGTGATTTCGCAGTTCCACGGGTCAAATCGCTGTACTATCCAGTTTTGGGCCTTTGGTATCTAAAAAAAAAGCAGTTTGAGTGTGTCGTTCACTGTTCAGCCACAAATATCTCTATTTAAAAAAGTGTGGTATACCCCAGTAAACAATAACTGTGGTTTTGCCATCCCACGGTAAAAAATCTCTATTATTCAGCTTTTGGTAGTTTTTTCCGTAAAGAAAAACAGTAGTGTCTCCTGACTGTTGTGACACAAAAATATATCTGTTGAAAATAGTCTTGTGTAGGCCCGACATCCCAGTGTGGTTTCGCAGTTCTACAGGTCAAATCGCTGTACTATCCAGTTTTGGGCCTTTGGTATCAAAAAAAAAAGCAGTTTGAGTGTGTCGCTCACTGTTCAGCCGCAAATATCTCTATTTAAAAAAGTGTGGTATACCCCAGTAAACAATAACTGTGGTTTTGCCATCCCACGGTAAAAAATCTCTATTATTCAGCTTTTGGTAGTTTTTTCCGTAAAGAAAAACAGTAGTGTCTCCAGACTGTTGTGACACAAAAATATATCTGTTGAAAATAGTCTTGTGTAGGCCCAACATCCCAGTGTGATTTCGCAGTTCCACGGGTCAAATCGCTGTACTATCCAGTTTTGGGCCTTTGGTATCTAAAAAAAAAGCAGTTTGAGTGTGTCGCTCACTGTTCAGCCACAAATATCTCTATTTAAAAAAGTGTGGTATACGCCAGTAAACAATAACTGTGGTTTTGCCATCCCACGGTAAAAAATCTCTATTATTCAGCTTTTGGTAGTTTTTTCCGTAAAGAAAAACAGTAGTGTCTCCTGACTGTTGTGACACAAAAATATATCTGTTGAAAATAGTCTTGTGTAGGCCCGACATCCCACTGTGGTTTCGCAGTTCCATGGGTCAAATCGCTGTACTATCCAGTTTTGGGCCTTTGGTATCTAAAAAAAAAGCAGTTTGAGTGTGTCGCTCACTGTTCAGCCGCAAATATCTCTATTTAAAAAAGTGTGGTATACCCCAGTAAACAATAATTGTGGTTTTGCCATCCCACGGTAAAAAATCTCTATTATTCAGCTTTTGGTATATTTTCTGTAAAGAAAAACAGTAGTGTCTCCTGACTGTTGTGACACAAAAATATATCTGTTGAAAATAGTCTTGTGTAGGGCCGACATCCCAGTGTGGTTTCGCAGTTCCACGGGTCAAATCGCTGTACTATCCAGTTTTGGGCCTTTGGTATCTAAAAAAAAAGCAGTTTGAGTGTGTCGCTCACTGTTCAGCCGAAAATATCTCTATTTAAAAAAGTGTGGTATACCCCAGTAAACAATAACTGTGGTTTTGCCATCCCACGGTAAAAAATCTCTATTATTCAGCTTTTGGTAGTTTTTTCCGTAAAGAAAAACAGTAGTGTCTCCTGACTGTTGTGACACAAAAATATATCTGTTGAAAATAGTCTTGTGTAGGCCCGACATCCCACTGTGGTTTCGCAGTTCCACGGGTCAAATCGCTGTACTATCCAGTTTTGGGCCTTTGGTATCTAAAAAAAAAGCAGTTTAGCAGTTTGAGTGTGTCGCTCACTGTTCAGCCGCAAAATATCTCTATTTAAAAAAGTGTGGTATACCCCAGTAAACAATAACTGTGGTTTTGCCATCCCACGGTAAAAAATCTCTATTATTCAGGTTTTGGTATATTTTCTGTAAAGAAAAACAGTAGTGTCTCCTGACTGTTGTGACACAAAAATATATCTGTTGAAAATAGTCTTGTGTAGGCCCGACATCCCAGTGTGGTTTCGCAGTTCCACAGGTCAAATCGCTGTACTATCCAGTTTTGGGCCTTTGGTATCTAAAAAAAAAGCAGTTTGAGTGTGTCGCTCACTGTTCAGCCGCAAATATCTCTATTTAAAAAAGTGTGGTATACCCCAGTAAACAATAACTGTGGTTTTGCCATCGCACGGTAAAAAATCTCTATTATTCAGCTTTTGGTATATTTTCTGTAAAGAAAAACAGTAGTGTCTCCTGACTGTTGTGACACAAAAATATATCTGTTGAAAATAGTCTTGTGTAGGCCCGACATCCCAGTGTGGTTTCGCAGTTCCACAGGTCAAATCGCTGTACTATCCAGTTTTGGGCCTTTGGTATCTAATAAAAAAGCAGTTTGAGTGTGTTGCTCACTGTTCAGCCGCAAATATCTCTATTTAAAAAAGTGTGGTATACCCCAGTAAACAATAACTGTGGTTTTGCCATCCCACGGTAAAAAATCTCTATTATTCAGCTTTTGGTAGTTTTTTCCGTAAAGAAAAACAGTAGTGTCTCCAGACTGTTGTGACACAAAAATATATCTGTTGAAAATAGTCTTGTGTAGGCCCAACATCCCAGTGTGATTTCGCAGTTCCACGGGTCAAATCGCTGTACTATCCAGTTTTGGGCCTTTGGTATCTAAAAAAAAAGCAGTTTGAGTGTGTCGCTCACTGTTCAGCCACAAATATCTCTATTTAAAAAAGTGTGGTATACGCCAGTAAACAATAACTGTGGTTTTGCCATCCCACGGTAAAAAATCTCTATTATTCAGCTTTTGGTAGTTTTTTCCGTAAAGAAAAACAGTAGTGTCTCCTGACTGTTGTGACACAAAAATATATCTGTTGAAAATAGTCTTGTGTAGGCCCGACATCCTAGCGTGGTTTCGCAGTTCCATGGGTCAAATCGCTGTACTATCCAGTTTTGGGCCTTTGGTATCTAAAAAAAAGCAGTTTGAGTGTGTCGCTCACTGTTCAGCCGCAAATATCTCTATTTAAAAAAGTGTGGTATACCCCAGTAAACAATAATTGTGGTTTTGCCATCCCACGGTAAAAAATCTCTATTATTCAGCTTTTGGTATATTTTCTGTAAAGAAAAACAGTAGTGTCTCCTGACTGTTGTGACACAAAAATATATCTGTTGAAAATAGTCTTGTGTAGGCCCGACATCCCACTGTGGTTTCGCAGTTCCACGGGTCAAATCGCTGTACTATCCAGTTTTGGGCCTTTGGTATCTAAAAAAAAAGCAGTTTGAGTGTGTCGCTCACTGTTCAGCCGCAAAATATCTCTATTTAAAAAAGTGTGGTATACCCCAGTAAACAATAACTGTGGTTTTGCCATCCCACGGTAAAAAATCTCTATTATTCAGGTTTTGGTATATTTTCTGTAAAGAAAAACAGTAGTGTCTCCTGACTGTTGTGACACAAAAATATATCTGTTGAAAATAGTCTTGTGTAGGCCCGACATCCCAGTGTGGTTTCGCAGTTACACAGGTCAAATCGCTGTACTATCCAGTTTTGGGCCTTTGGTATCTAAAAAAAAAGCAGTTTGAGTGTGTCGCTCACTGTTCAGCCGCAAATATCTCTATTTAAAAAAGTGTGGTATACCCCAGTAAACAATAATTGTGGTTTTGCCATCGCACGGTAAAAAATCTCTATTATTCAGCTTTTGGTATATTTTCTGTAAAGAAAAACAGTAGTGTCTCCTGACTGTTGTGACACAAAAATATATCTGTTGAAAATAGTCTTGTGTAGGCCCGACATCCCAGTGTGGTTTCGCAGTTCCACAGGTCAAATCGCTGTACTATCCAGTTTTGGGCCTTTGGTATCTAAAAAAAAAGCAGTTTGAGTGTGTCGCTCACTGTTCAGCCGCAAATATCTCTATTTAAAAAAGTGTGGTATACCCCAGTAAACAATAACTGTGGTTTTGCCATCCCACGGTAAAAAATCTCTATTATTCAGCTTTTGGTAGTTTTTTCCGTAAAGAAAAACAGTAGTGTCTCCAGACTGTTGTGACACAAAAATATATCTGTTGAAAATAGTCTTGTGTAGGCCCAACATCCCAGTGTGATTTCGCAGTTCCACGGGTCAAATCGCTGTACTATCCAGTTTTGGGCCTTTGGTATCTAAAAAAAAAGCAGTTTGAGTGTGTCGCTCACTGTTCAGCCACAAATATCTCTATTTAAAAAAGTGTGGTATACCCCAGTAAACAATAACTGTGGTTTTGCCATCCCACGGTAAAAAATCTCTATTATTCAGCTTTTGGTAGTTTTTTCCGTAAAGAAAAACAGTAGTGTCTCCTGACTGTTGTGACACAAAAATATATCTGTTGAAAATAGTCTTGTGTAGGCCCGACATCCCAGTGTGGTTTCGCAGTTCCACAGGTCAAATCGCTGTACTATCCAGTTTTGGGCCTTTGGTATCAAAAAAAAAAGCAGTTTGAGTGTGTCGCTCACTGTTCAGCCGCAAATATCTCTATTTAAAAAAGTGTGGTATACCCCAGTAAACAATAACTGTGGTTTTGCCATCCCACGGTAAAAAATCTCTATTATTCAGCTTTTGGTAGTTTTTTCCGTAAAGAAAAACAGTAGTGTCTCCTGACTGTTGTGACACAAAAATATATCTGTTGAAAATAGTCTTGTGTAGGCCCGACATCCCAGTGTGGTTTCGCAGTTCCATGGGTCAAATCGCTGTACTATCCAGTTTTGGGACTTTGGTATCTAAAAAAAAAGCAGTTTGAGTGTGTTGCTCACTGTTCAGCCGCAAATATCTCTATTTAAAAAAGTGTGGTATACCCCAGTAAACAATAATTGTGGTTTTGCCATCCCACGGTAAAAAATCTCTATTATTCAGCTTTTGGTATATTTTCTGTGAAGAAAAACAGTAGTGTCTCCTGACTGTTGTGACACAAAAATATATCTGTTGAAAATAGTCTTGTGTAGGGCCGACATCCCAGTGTGGTTTCGCAGTTCCACGGGTCAAATCGCTGTACTATCCAGTTTTGGGTCTTTGGTATCTAAAAAAAAAGCAGTTGGAGTGTGTCGCTCACTGTTCAGCCGAAAATATCTCTATTTAAAAAAGTGTGGTATACCCCAGTAAACAATAACTGTGGTTTTGCCATCCCACGGTAAAAAATCTCTATTATTCAGCTTTTGGTAGTTTTTTCCGTAAAGAAAAACAGTAGTGTCTCCTGACTGTTGTGACACAAAAATATATCTGTTGAAAATAGTCTTGTGTAGGCCCGACATCCCACTGTGGTTTCGCAGTTCCACAGGTCAAATCGCTGTACTATCCAGTTTTGGGCCTTTGGTATCTAAAAAAAAAGCAGTTTGAGTGTGTCGCTCACTGTTCAGCCGCAAAATATCTCTATTTAAAAAAGTGTGGTATACCCCAGTAAACAATAACTGTGGTTTTGCCATCCCACGGTAAAAAATCTCTATTATTCAGGTTTTGGTATATTTTCTGTAAAGAAAAACAGTAGTGTCTCCTGACTGTTGTGACACAAAAATATATCTGTTGAAAATAGTCTTGTGTAGGCCCGACATCCCAGTGTGGTTTCGCAGTTCCACAGGTCAAATCGCTGTACTATCCAGTTTTGGGCCTTTGGTATCTAAAAAAAAAGCAGTTTGAGTGTGTTGCTCACTGTTCAGCCGCAAATATCTCTATTTAAAAAAGTGTGGTATACCCCAGTAAACAATAACTGTGGTTTTGCCATCCCACGGTAAAAAATCTCTATTATTCAGCTTTTGGTAGTTTTTTCCGTAAAGAAAAACAGTAGTGTCTCCAGACTGTTGTGACACAAAAATATATCTGTTGAAAATAGTCTTGTGTAGGCCCAACATCCCAGTGTGATTTCGCAGTTCCACGGGTCAAATCGCTGTACTATCCAGTTTTGGGCCTTTGGTATCTAAAAAAAAAATCAGTTTGAGTGTGTCGCTCACTGTTCAGCCACAAATATCTCTATTTAAAAAAGTGTGGTATACCCCAGTAAACAATAACTGTGGTTTTGCCATCCCACGGTAAAAAATCTCTATTATTCAGCTTTTGGTAGTTTTTTCCGTAAAGAAAAACAGTAGTGTCTCCTGACTGTTGTGACACAAAAATATATCTGTTGAAAATAGTCTTGTGTAGGCCCGACATCCCCGTGTGGTTTCGCAGTTCCATGGGTCAAATCGCTGTACTATCCAGTTTTGGGCCTTTGGTATCTAAAAAAAAAGCAGTTTAAGTGTGTCGCTCACTGTTCAGCCACAAAATATCTCTATTTAAAAAAGTGTGGTATACCCCAGTAAACAATAACTGTGGTTTTGCCATCCCACGGTAAAAAGTTTCTATTATTCAGCTTTTGGTAGGTTTTTCCGTAAAGAAAAACAGTAGTGTCTCCTGACTGTTGTGACACAAAAATATATCTGTTGAAAATAGTCTTGTGTAGGCCCGACATCCCAGTGTGGTTTCGCAGTTCCACGGGTCAAATCGCTGTACTATCCAGTTTTGGGCCTTTGGTATCTAAAAAAAAAGCAGTTTGAGTGTGTCGCTCACTGTTCAGCCGCAAATATCTCTATTTAAAAAAGTGTGGTATACCCCAGTAAACAATAACTGTGGTTTTGCCATCCCACGGTAAAAAATCTCTATTATTCAGGTTTTGGTATATTTTCTGTAAAGAAAAACAGGAGTGTCTCCTGACTGTTGTGACACAAAAATATATCTGTTGAAAATAGTCTTGTGTAGGCCCGACATCCCAGTGTGGTTTCGCAGTTCCACAGGTCAAATCGCTGTACTATCCAGTTTTGGGCCTTTGGTATCTAAAAAAAAAGCAGTTTGAGTGTGTCGCTCACTGTTCAGCCGCAAATATCTCTATTTAAAAAAGTGTGGTATACCCCAGTAAACAATAACTGTGGTTTTGCCATCCCACAGTAAAAAAATCTCTATTATTCAGCTTTTGGTAGTTTTTTCCGTAAAGAAAAACCGTAGTGTCTCCAGACTGTTGTGACACAAAAATATATCTGTTGAAAATAGTCTTGTGTAGGCCCGACATCCCAGTGTGATTTCGCAGTTCCACGGGTCAAATCGCTGTACTATCCAGTTTTGGGCCTTTGGTATCTAAAAAAAAAGCAGTTTGAGTGTGTCGCTCACTGTTCAGCCGCAAATATCTCTATTTAAAAAAGTGTGGTATACCCCAGTAAACAATAACTGTGGTTTTGCCATCCCACGGTAAAAAATCTCTATTATTCAGGTTTTGGTATATTTTCTGTAAAGAAAAAAGAAAAACAGTAGTGTCTCCTGACTGTTGTGACACAAAAATATATCTGTTGAAAATAGTCTTGTGTAGGCCCGACATCCCAGTGTGGTTTCGCAGTTCCACGGGTCAAATCGCTGTACTATCCAGTTTTGGGCCTTTGGTATCTAAAAAAAAAGCAGTTTGAGTGTGTCGCTCACTGTTCAGCCGAAAATATCTCTATTTAAAAAAGTGTGGTATACCCCAGTAAACAATAACTGTGGTTTTGCCATCCCACGGTAAAAAATCTCTATTATTCAGCTTTTGGTAGTTTTTTCCGTAAAGAAAAACAGTAGTGTCTCCTGACTGTTGTGACACAAAAATATATCTGTTGAAAATAGTCTTGTGTAGGCCCGACATCCCACTGTGGTTTCGCAGTTCCACGGGTCAAATCGCTGTACTATCCAGTTTTGGGCCTTTGGTATCTAAAAAAAAAGCAGTTTGAGTGTGTCGCTCACTGTTCAGCCGCAAAATATCTCTATTTAAAAAAGTGTGGTATACCCCAGTAAACAATAACTGTGGTTTTGCCATCCCACTGTAAAAAATCTCTATTATTCAGGTTTTGGTATATTTTCTGTAAAGAAAAACAGTAGTGTCTCCTGACTGTTGTGACACAAAAATATATCTGTTGAAAATAGTCTTGTGTAGGCCCGACATCCCAGTGTGGTTTCGCAGTTCCACAGGTCAAATCGCTGTACTATCCAGTTTTGGGCCTTTGGTATCTAAAAAAAAAGCAGTTTGAGTGTGTCGCTCACTGTTCAGCCGCAAATATCTCTATTTAAAAAAGTGTGGTATACCCCAGTAAACAATAACTGTGGTTTTGCCATCGCACGGTAAAAAATCTCTATTATTCAGCTTTTGGTATATTTTCTGTAAAGAAAAACAGTAGTGTCTCCTGACTGTTGTGACACAAAAATATATCTGTTGAAAATAGTCTTGTGTAGGCCCGACATCCCAGTGTGGTTTCGCAGTTCCACAGGTCAAATCGCTGTACTATCCAGTTTTGGGCCTTTGGTATCTAAAAAAAAAGCAGTTTGAGTGTGTTGCTCACTGTTCAGCCGCAAATATTTCTATTTAAAAAAGTGTGGTATACCCCAGTAAACAATAACTGTGGTTTTGCCATCCCACGGTAAAAAATCTCTATTATTCAGCTTTTGGTAGTTTTTTCCGTAAAGAAAAACAGTAGTGTCTCCAGACTGTTGTGACACAAAAATATATCTGTTGAAAATAGTCTTATGTAGGCCCAACATCCCAGTGTGATTTCGCAGTTCCACGGGTCAAATCGCTGTACTATCCAGTTTTGGGCCTTTGGTATCTAAAAAAAAAGCAGTTTGAGTGTGTCGCTCACTGTTCAGCCGCAAATATCTCTATTTAAAAAAGTGTGGTATACCCCAGTAAACAATAACTGTGGTTTTGCCATCCCACGGTAAAAAATCTCTATTATTCAGGTTTTGGTATATTTTCTGTAAAGAAAAAAGAAAAACAGTAGTGTCTCCTGACTGTTGTGACACAAAAATATATCTGTTGAAAATAGTCTTGTGTAGGCCCGACATCCCAGTGTGGTTTCGCAGTTCCACAGGTCAAATCGCTGTACTATCCAGTTTTGGGCCTTTGGTATCTAAAAAAAAAGCAGTTTGAGTGTGTTGCTCACTGTTCAGCCGCAAATATTTCTATTTAAAAAAGTGTGGTATACCCCAGTAAACAATAACTGTGGTTTTGCCATCCCACGGTAAAAAATCTCTATTATTCAGCTTTTGGTAGTTTTTTCCGTAAAGAAAAACAGTAGTGTCTCCAGACTGTTGTGACACAAAAATATATCTGTTGAAAATAGTCTTGTGTAGGCCCAACATCCCAGTGTGATTTCGCAGTTCCACGGGTCAAATCGCTGTACTATCCAGTTTTGGGCCTTTGGTATCTAAAAAAAAAGCAGTTTGAGTGTGTTGCTCACTGTTCAGCCGCAAATATCTCTATTTAAAAAAGTGTGGTATACCCCAGTAAACAATAACTGTGGTTTTGCCATCCCACGGTAAAAAATCTCTATTATTCAGGTTTTGGTATATTTTCTGTAAAGAAAAAAGAAAAACAGTAGTGTCTCCTGACTGTTGTGACACAAAAATATATCTGTTGAAAATAGTCTTGTGTAGGCCCGACATCCCAGTGTGGTTTCGCAGTTCCACAGGTCAAATCGCTGTAATATCCAGTTTTGGGCCTTTGGTATCTAAAAAAAAAGCAGTTTGAGTGTGTCGCTCATTGTTCAGCCGCAAATATCTCTATTTAAAAAAGTGTGGTATACCCCAGTAAACAATAACTGTGGTTTTGCCATCCCACGGTAAAAAATCTCTATTATTCAGCTTTTGGTAGTTTTTTCCGTAAAGAAAAACAGTAGTGTCTCCTGACTGTTGTGACACAAAAATATATCTGTTGAAAATAGTCTTGTGTAGGCCCGACATCCCACTGTGGTTTCGCAGTTCCACGGGTCAAATCACTGTACTATCCAGTTTTGGGCCTTTGGTATCTAAAAAAAAAGCAGTTTGAGTGTGTCGCTCACTGTTCAGCCGCAAAATATCTCTATTTAAAAAAGTGTGGTATACCCCAGTAAACAATAACTGTGGTTTTGCCATCCCACGGTAAAAAATCTCTATCATTCAGGTTTTGGTATATTTTCTGTAAAGAAAAACAGTAGTGTCTCCTGACTGTTGTGACACAAAAATATATCTGTTGAAAATAGTCTTGTGTAGGCCCGACATCCCAGTGTGGTTTCGCAGTTCCACAGGTCAAATCGCTGTACTATCCAGTTTTGGGCCTTTGGTATCTAAAAAAAAAGCAGTTTGAGTGTGTCGCTCACTGTTCAGCCGCAAATATCTCTATTTAAAAAAGTGTGGTATACCCCAGTAAACAATAACTGTGGTTTTGCCATCGCACGGTAAAAAATCTCTATTATTCAGCTTTTGGTATATTTTCTGTAAAGAAAAACAGTAGTGTCTCCTGACTGTTGTGACACAAAAATATATCTGTTGAAAATAGTCTTGTGTAGGCCCGACATCCCAGTGTGGTTTCGCAGTTCCACAGGTCAAATCGCTGTACTATCCAGTTTTGGGCCTTTGGTATCTAAAAAAAAAGCAGTTTGAGTGTGTTGCTCACTGTTCAGCCGCAAATATCTCTATTTAAAAAAGTGTGGTATACCGCAGTAAACAATAACTGTGGTTTTGCCATCCCACGGTAAAAAATCTCTATTATTCAGCTTTTGGTAGTTTTTTCCGTAAAGAAAAACAGTAGTGTCTCCAGACTGTTGTGACACAAAAATATATCTGTTGAAAATAGTCTTGTGTAGGCCCAACATCCCAGTGTGATTTCGCAGTTCCACGGGTCAAATCGCTGTACTATCCAGTTTTGGGCCTTTGGTATCTAAAAAAAAAGCAGTTTGAGTGTGTCGCTCACTGTTCAGCCACAAATATCTCTATTTAAAAAAGTGTGGTATACGCCAGTAAACAATAACTGTGGTTTTGCCATCCCACGGTAAAAAATCTCTATTATTCAGCTTTTGGTAGTTTTTTCCGTAAAGAAAAACAGTAGTGTCTCCTGACTGTTGTGACACAAAAATATATCTGTTGAAAATAGTCTTGTGTAGGCCCGACATCCTAGTGTGGTTTCGCAGTTCCATGGGTCAAATCGCTGTACTATCCAGTTTTGGGCCTTTGGTATCTAAAAAAAAAGCAGTTTGAGTGTGTCGCTCACTGTTCAGCCGCAAATATCTCTATTTAAAAAAGTGTGGTATACCCCAGTAAACAATAATTGTGGTTTTGCCATCCCACGGTAAAAAATCTCTATTATTCAGCTTTTGGTATATTTTCTGTAAAGAAAAACAGTAGTGTCTCCTGACTGTTGTGACACAAAAATATATCTGTTGAAAATAGTCTTGTGTAGGGCCGACATCCCAGTGTGGTTTCGCAGTTCCATGGGTCAAATCGCTGTACTATCCAGTTTTGGGCCTTTGGTATCTAAAAAAAAAGCAGTTTGAGTGTGTCGCTCACTGTTCAGCCGAAAATATCTCTATTTAAAAAAGTGTGGTATACCCCAGTAAACAATAACTGTGGTTTTGCCATCCCACGGTAAAAAATCTCTATTATTCAGCTTTTGGTAGTTTTTTCCGTAAAGAAAAACAGTAGTGTCTCCTGACTGTTGTGACACAAAAATATATCTGTTGAAAATAGTCTTGTGTAGGCCCGACATCCCACTGTGTTTTCGCAGTTCCACGGGTCAAATCGCTGTACTATCCAGTTTTGGGCCTTTGGTATCTAAAAAAAAAGCAGTTTGAGTGTGTCGCTCACTGTTCAGCCGCAAAATATCTCTATTTAAAAAAGTGTGGTATACCCCAGTAAACAATAACTGTGGTTTTGCCATCCCACGGTAAAAAATCTCTATTATTCAGGTTTTGGTATATTTTCTGTAAAGAAAAACCGTAGTGTCTCCTGACTGTTGTGACACAAAAATATATCTGTTGAAAATAGTCTTGTGTAGGCCCGACATCCCAGTGTGGTTTCGCAGTTACACAGGTCAAATCGCTGTACTATCCAGTTTTGGGCCTTTGGTATCTAAAAAAAAAGCAGTTTGAGTGTGTCGCTCACTGTTCAGCCGCAAATATCTCTATTTAAAAAAGTGTGGTATACCCCAGTAAACAATAATTGTGGTTTTGCCATCGCACGGTAAAAAATCTCTATTATTCAGCTTTTAGTATATTTTCTGTAAAGAAAAACAGTAGTGTCTCCTGACTGTTGTGACACAAAAATATATCTGTTGAAAATAGTCTTGTGTAGGCCCGACATCCCAGTGTGGTTTCGCAGTTCCACAGGTCAAATCGCTGTACTATCCAGTTTTGGGCCTTTGGTATCTAAAAAAAAAGCAGTTTGAGTGTGTCGCTCACTGTTCAGCCGCAAATATCTCTATTTAAAAAAGTGTGGTATACCCCAGTAAACAATAACTGTGGTTTTGCCATCCCACGGTAAAAAATCTCTATTATTCAGCTTTTGGTAGTTTTTTCCGTAAAGAAAAACAGTAGTGTCTCCAGACTGTTGTGACACAAAAATATATCTGTTGAAAATAGTCTTGTGTAGGCCCAACATCCCAGTGTGATTTCGCAGTTCCACGGGTCAAATCGCTGTACTATCCAGTTTTGGGCCTTTGGTATCTAAAAAAAAAGCAGTTTGAGTGTGTCGCTCACTGTTCAGCCACAAATATCTCTATTTAAAAAAGTGTGGTATACCCCAGTAAACAATAACTGTGGTTTTGCCATCCCACGGTAAAAAATCTCTATTATTCAGCTTTTGGTAGTTTTTTCCGTAAAGAAAAACAGTAGTGTCTCCTGACTGTTGTGACACAAAAATATATCTGTTGAAAATAGTCTTGTGTAGGCCCGACATCCCAGTGTGGTTTCGCAGTTCCACAGGTCAAATCGCTGTACTATCCAGTTTTGGGCCTTTGGTATCAAAAAAAAAAGCAGTTTGAGTGTGTCGCTCACTGTTCAGCCGCAAATATCTCTATTTAAAAAAGTGTGGTATACCCCAGTAAACAATAACTGTGGTTTTGCCATCCCACGGTAAAAAATCTCTATTATTCAGCTTTTGGTAGTTTTTTCCGTAAAGAAAAACAGTAGTGTCTCCAGACTGTTGTGACACAAAAATATATCTGTTGAAAATAGTCTTGTGTAGGCCCAACATCCCAGTGTGATTTCGCAGTTCCACGGGTCAAATCGCTGTACTATCCAGTTTTGGGCCTTTGGTATCTAAAAAAAAAGCAGTTTGAGTGTGTCGCTCACTGTTCAGCCACAAATATCTCTATTTAAAAAAGTGTGGTATACGCCAGTAAACAATAACTGTGGTTTTGCCATCCCACGGTAAAAAATCTCTATTATTCAGCTTTTGGTAGTTTTTTCCGTAAAGAAAAACAGTAGTGTCTCCTGACTGTTGTGACACAAAAATATATCTGTTGAAAATAGTCTTGTGTAGGCCCGACATCCCAGTGTGGTTTCGCAGTTCCATGGGTCAAATCGCTGTACTATCCAGTTTTGGGACTTTGGTATCTAAAAAAAAAGCAGTTTGAGTGTGTCGCTCACTGTTCAGCCGCAAATATCTCTATTTAAAAAAGTGTGGTATACCCCAGTAAACAATAATTGTGGTTTTGCCATCCCACGGTAAAAAATCTCTATTATTCAGCTTTTGGTATATTTTCTGTAAAGAAAAACAGTAGTGTCTCCTGACTGTTGTGACACAAAAATATATCTGTTGAAAATAGTCTTGTCTAGGGCCGACATCCCAGTGTGGTTTCGCAGTTCCACGGGTCAAATCGCTGTACTATCCAGTTTTGGGCCTTTGGTATCTAAAAAAAAAGCAGTTTGAGTGTGTCGCTCACTGTTCAGCCGAAAATATCTCTATTTAAAAAAGTGTGGTATACCCCAGTAAACAATAACTGTGGTTTTGCCATCCCACTGTAAAAAATCTCTATTATTCAGCTTTTGGTAGTTTTTTCCGTAAAGAAAAACAGTAGTGTCTCCTGACTGTTGTGACACAAAAATATATCTGTTGAAAATAGTCTTGTGTAGGCCCGACATCCCACTGTGGTTTCGCAGTTCCACGGGTCAAATCGCTGTACTATCCAGTTTTGGGCCTTTGGTATCTAAAAAAAAAGCAGTTTGAGTGTGTCGCTCACTGTTCAGCCGCAAAATATCTCTATTTAAAAAAGTGTGGTATACCCCAGTAAACAATAACTGTGGTTTTGCCATCCCACGGTAAAAAATCTCTATTATTCAGGTTTTGGTATATTTTCTGTAAAGAAAAACAGTAGTGTCTCCTGACTGTTGTGACACAAAAATATATCTGTTGAAAATAGTCTTGTGTAGGCCCGACATCCCAGTGTGGTTTCGCAGTTCCACAGGTCAAATCGCTGTACTATCCAGTTTTGGGCCTTTGGTATCTAAAAAAAAAGCAGTTTGAGTGTGTCGCTCACTGTTCAGCCGCAAATATCTCTATTTAAAAAAGTGTGGTATACCCCAGTAAACAATAACTGTGGTTTTGCCATCGCACGGTAAAAAATCTCTATTATTCAGCTTTTGGTATATTTTCTGTAAAGAAAAACAGTAGTGTCTCCTGACTGTTGTGACACAAAAATATATCTGTTGAAAATAGTCTTGTGTAGGCCCGACATCCCAGTGTGGTTTCGCAGTTCCACAGGTCAAATCGCTGTACTATCCAGTTTTGGGCCTTTGGTATCTAAAAAAAAAGCAGTTTGAGTGTGTTGCTCACTGTTCAGCCGCAAATATCTCTATTTAAAAAAGTGTGGTATACCCCAGTAAACAATAACTGTGGTTTTGCCATCCCACGGTAAAAAATCTCTATTATTCAGCTTTTGGTAGTTTTTTCCGTAAAGAAAAACAGTAGTGTCTCCAGACTGTTGTGACACAAAAATATATCTGTTGAAAATAGTCTTGTGTAGGCCCAACATCCCAGTGTGATTTCGCAGTTCCACGGGTCAAATCGCTGTACTATCCAGTTTTGGGCCTTTGGTATCTAAAAAAAAATTCAGTTTGAGTGTGTCGCTCACTGTTCAGCCACAAATATCTCTATTTAAAAAAGTGTGGTATACCCCAGTAAACAATAACTGTGGTTTTGCCATCCCACGGTAAAAAATCTCTATTATTCAGCTTTTGGTAGTTTTTTCCGTAAAGAAAAACAGTAGTGTCTCCTGACTGTTGTGACACAAAAATATATCTGTTGAAAATAGTCTTGTGTAGGCCCGACATCCCCGTGTGGTTTCGCAGTTCCATGGGTCAAATCGCTGTACTATCCAGTTTTGGGCCTTTGGTATCTAAAAAAAAAGCAGTTTAAGTGTGTCGCTCACTGTTCAGCCACAAAATATCTCTATTTAAAAAAGTGTGGTATACCCCAGTAAACAATAACTGTGGTTTTGCCATCCCACGGTAAAAAGTCTCTATTATTCAGCTTTTGGTAGGTTTTTCCGTAAAGAAAAACAGTAGTGTCTCCTGACTGTTGTGACACAAAAATATATCTGTTGAAAATAGTCTTGTGTAGGCCCGACATCCCAGTGTGGTTTCGCAGTTCCACGGGTCAAATCGCTGTACTATCCAGTTTTGGGCCTTTGGTATCTAAAAAAAAAGCAGTTTGAGTGTGTCGCTCACTGTTCAGCCGCAAATATCTCTATTTAAAAAAGTGTGGTATACCGCAGTAAACAATAACTGTGGTTTTGCCATCCCACGGTAAAAAATCTCTATTATTCAGCTTTTGGTAGTTTTTTCCGTAAAGAAAAACAGTAGTGTCTCCAGACTGTTGTGACACAAAAATATATCTGTTGAAAATAGTCTTGTGTAGGCCCAACATCCCAGTGTGATTTCGCAGTTCCACGGGTCAAATCGCTGTACTATCCAGTTTTGGGCCTTTGGTATCTAAAAAAAAAGCAGTTTGAGTGTGTCGCTCACTGTTCAGCCACAAATATCTCTATTTAAAAAAGTGTGGTATACGCCAGTAAACAATAACTGTGGTTTTGCCATCCCACGGTAAAAAATCTCTATTATTCAGCTTTTGGTAGTTTTTTCCGTAAAGAAAAACAGTAGTGTCTCCTGACTGTTGTGACACAAAAATATATCTGTTGAAAATAGTCTTGTGTAGGCCCGACATCCTAGTGTGGTTTCGCAGTTCCATGGGTCAAATCGCTGTACTATCCAGTTTTGGGCCTTTGGTATCTAAAAAAAAAGCAGTTTGAGTGTGTCGCTCACTGTTCAGCCGCAAATATCTCTATTTAAAAAAGTGTGGTATACCCCAGTAAACAATAATTGTGGTTTTGCCATCCCACGGTAAAAAATCTCTATTATTCAGCTTTTGGTATATTTTCTGTAAAGAAAAACAGTAGTGTCTCCTGACTGTTGTGACACAAAAATATATCTGTTGAAAATAGTCTTGTGTAGGGCCGACATCCCAGTGTGGTTTCGCAGTTCCATGGGTCAAATCGCTGTACTATCCAGTTTTGGGCCTTTGGTATCTAAAAAAAAAGCAGTTTGAGTGTGTCGCTCACTGTTCAGCCGAAAATATCTCTATTTAAAAAAGTGTGGTATACCCCAGTAAACAATAACTGTGGTTTTGCCATCCCACGGTAAAAAATCTCTATTATTCAGCTTTTGGTAGTTTTTTCCGTAAAGAAAAACAGTAGTGTCTCCTGACTGTTGTGACACAAAAATATATCTGTTGAAAATAGTCTTGTGTAGGCCCGACATCCCACTGTGTTTTCGCAGTTCCACGGGTCAAATCGCTGTACTATCCAGTTTTGGGCCTTTGGTATCTAAAAAAAAAGCAGTTTGAGTGTGTCGCTCACTGTTCAGCCGCAAAATATCTCTATTTAAAAAAGTGTGGTATACCCCAGTAAACAATAACTGTGGTTTTGCCATCCCACGGTAAAAAATCTCTATTATTCAGGTTTTGGTATATTTTCTGTAAAGAAAAACCGTAGTGTCTCCTGACTGTTGTGACACAAAAATATATCTGTTGAAAATAGTCTTGTGTAGGCCCGACATCCCAGTGTGGTTTCGCAGTTACACAGGTCAAATCGCTGTACTATCCAGTTTTGGGCCTTTGGTATCTAAAAAAAAAGCAGTTTGAGTGTGTCGCTCACTGTTCAGCCGCAAATATCTCTATTTAAAAAAGTGTGGTATACCCCAGTAAACAATAATTGTGGTTTTGCCATCGCACGGTAAAAAATCTCTATTATTCAGCTTTTAGTATATTTTCTGTAAAGAAAAACAGTAGTGTCTCCTGACTGTTGTGACACAAAAATATATCTGTTGAAAATAGTCTTGTGTAGGCCCGACATCCCAGTGTGGTTTCGCAGTTCCACAGGTCAAATCGCTGTACTATCCAGTTTTGGGCCTTTGGTATCTAAAAAAAAAGCAGTTTGAGTGTGTCGCTCACTGTTCAGCCGCAAATATCTCTATTTAAAAAAGTGTGGTATACCCCAGTAAACAATAACTGTGGTTTTGCCATCCCACGGTAAAAAATCTCTATTATTCAGCTTTTGGTAGTTTTTTCCGTAAAGAAAAACAGTAGTGTCTCCAGACTGTTGTGACACAAAAATATATCTGTTGAAAATAGTCTTGTGTAGGCCCAACATCCCAGTGTGATTTCGCAGTTCCACGGGTCAAATCGCTGTACTATCCAGTTTTGGGCCTTTGGTATCTAAAAAAAAAGCAGTTTGAGTGTGTCGCTCACTGTTCAGCCACAAATATCTCTATTTAAAAAAGTGTGGTATACCCCAGTAAACAATAACTGTGGTTTTGCCATCCCACGGTAAAAAATCTCTATTATTCAGCTTTTGGTAGTTTTTTCCGTAAAGAAAAACAGTAGTGTCTCCTGACTGTTGTGACACAAAAATATATCTGTTGAAAATAGTCTTGTGTAGGCCCGACATCCCAGTGTGGTTTCGCAGTTCCACAGGTCAAATCGCTGTACTATCCAGTTTTGGGCCTTTGGTATCAAAAAAAAAAGCAGTTTGAGTGTGTCGCTCACTGTTCAGCCGCAAATATCTCTATTTAAAAAAGTGTGGTATACCCCAGTAAACAATAACTGTGGTTTTGCCATCCCACGGTAAAAAATCTCTATTATTCAGCTTTTGGTAGTTTTTTCCGTAAAGAAAAACAGTAGTGTCTCCAGACTGTTGTGACACAAAAATATATCTGTTGAAAATAGTCTTGTGTAGGCCCAACATCCCAGTGTGATTTCGCAGTTCCACGGGTCAAATCGCTGTACTATCCAGTTTTGGGCCTTTGGTATCTAAAAAAAAAGCAGTTTGAGTGTGTCGCTCACTGTTCAGCCACAAATATCTCTATTTAAAAAAGTGTGGTATACGCCAGTAAACAATAACTGTGGTTTTGCCATCCCACGGTAAAAAATCTCTATTATTCAGCTTTTGGTAGTTTTTTCCGTAAAGAAAAACAGTAGTGTCTCCTGACTGTTGTGACACAAAAATATATCTGTTGAAAATAGTCTTGTGTAGGCCCGACATCCCAGTGTGGTTTCGCAGTTCCATGGGTCAAATCGCTGTACTATCCAGTTTTGGGACTTTGGTATCTAAAAAAAAAGCAGTTTGAGTGTGTCGCTCACTGTTCAGCCGCAAATATCTCTATTTAAAAAAGTGTGGTATACCCCAGTAAACAATAATTGTGGTTTTGCCATCCCACGGTAAAAAATCTCTATTATTCAGCTTTTGGTATATTTTCTGTAAAGAAAAACAGTAGTGTCTCCTGACTGTTGTGACACAAAAATATATCTGTTGAAAATAGTCTTGTCTAGGGCCGACATCCCAGTGTGGTTTCGCAGTTCCACGGGTCAAATCGCTGTACTATCCAGTTTTGGGCCTTTGGTATCTAAAAAAAAAGCAGTTTGAGTGTGTCGCTCACTGTTCAGCCGAAAATATCTCTATTTAAAAAAGTGTGGTATACCCCAGTAAACAATAACTGTGGTTTTGCCATCCCACTGTAAAAAATCTCTATTATTCAGCTTTTGGTAGTTTTTTCCGTAAAGAAAAACAGTAGTGTCTCCTGACTGTTGTGACACAAAAATATATCTGTTGAAAATAGTCTTGTGTAGGCCCGACATCCCACTGTGGTTTCGCAGTTCCACGGGTCAAATCGCTGTACTATCCAGTTTTGGGCCTTTGGTATCTAAAAAAAAAGCAGTTTGAGTGTGTCGCTCACTGTTCAGCCGCAAAATATCTCTATTTAAAAAAGTGTGGTATACCCCAGTAAACAATAACTGTGGTTTTGCCATCCCACGGTAAAAAATCTCTATTATTCAGGTTTTGGTATATTTTCTGTAAAGAAAAACAGTAGTGTCTCCTGACTGTTGTGACACAAAAATATATCTGTTGAAAATAGTCTTGTGTAGGCCCGACATCCCAGTGTGGTTTCGCAGTTCCACAGGTCAAATCGCTGTACTATCCAGTTTTGGGCCTTTGGTATCTAAAAAAAAAGCAGTTTGAGTGTGTCGCTCACTGTTCAGCCGCAAATATCTCTATTTAAAAAAGTGTGGTATACCCCAGTAAACAATAACTGTGGTTTTGCCATCGCACGGTAAAAAATCTCTATTATTCAGCTTTTGGTATATTTTCTGTAAAGAAAAACAGTAGTGTCTCCTGACTGTTGTGACACAAAAATATATCTGTTGAAAATAGTCTTGTGTAGGCCCGACATCCCAGTGTGGTTTCGCAGTTCCACAGGTCAAATCGCTGTACTATCCAGTTTTGGGCCTTTGGTATCTAAAAAAAAAGCAGTTTGAGTGTGTTGCTCACTGTTCAGCCGCAAATATCTCTATTTAAAAAAGTGTGGTATACCCCAGTAAACAATAACTGTGGTTTTGCCATCCCACGGTAAAAAATCTCTATTATTCAGCTTTTGGTAGTTTTTTCCGTAAAGAAAAACAGTAGTGTCTCCAGACTGTTGTGACACAAAAATATATCTGTTGAAAATAGTCTTGTGTAGGCCCAACATCCCAGTGTGATTTCGCAGTTCCACGGGTCAAATCGCTGTACTATCCAGTTTTGGGCCTTTGGTATCTAAAAAAAAATTCAGTTTGAGTGTGTCGCTCACTGTTCAGCCACAAATATCTCTATTTAAAAAAGTGTGGTATACCCCAGTAAACAATAACTGTGGTTTTGCCATCCCACGGTAAAAAATCTCTATTATTCAGCTTTTGGTAGTTTTTTCCGTAAAGAAAAACAGTAGTGTCTCCTGACTGTTGTGACACAAAAATATATCTGTTGAAAATAGTCTTGTGTAGGCCCGACATCCCCGTGTGGTTTCGCAGTTCCATGGGTCAAATCGCTGTACTATCCAGTTTTGGGCCTTTGGTATCTAAAAAAAAAGCAGTTTAAGTGTGTCGCTCACTGTTCAGCCACAAAATATCTCTATTTAAAAAAGTGTGGTATACCCCAGTAAACAATAACTGTGGTTTTGCCATCCCACGGTAAAAAGTCTCTATTATTCAGCTTTTGGTAGGTTTTTCCGTAAAGAAAAACAGTAGTGTCTCCTGACTGTTGTGACACAAAAATATATCTGTTGAAAATAGTCTTGTGTAGGCCCGACATCCCAGTGTGGTTTCGCAGTTCCACGGGTCAAATCGCTGTACTATCCAGTTTTGGGCCTTTGGTATCTAAAAAAAAAGCAGTTTGAGTGTGTCGCTCACTGTTCAGCCGCAAATATCTCTATTTAAAAAAGTGTGGTATACCCCAGTAAACAATAACTGTGGTTTTGCCATCCCACGGTAAAAAATCTCTATTATTCAGGTTTTGGTATATTTTCTGTAAAGAAAAACAGTAGTGTCTCCTGACTGTTGTGACACAAAAATATATCTGTTGAAAATAGTCTTGTGTAGGCCCGACATCCCAGTGTGGTTTCGCAGTTCCACAGGTCAAATCGCTGTACTATCCAGTTTTGGGCCTTTGGTATCTAAAAAAAAAGCAGTTTGAGTGTGTCGCTCACTGTTCAGCCGCAAATATCTCTATTTAAAAAAGTGTGGTATACCCCAGTAAACAATAACTGTGGTTTTGCCATCCCACAGTAAAAAAATCTCTATTATTCAGCTTTTGATAGTTTTTTCCGTAAAGAAAAACAGTAGTGTCTCCAGACTGTTGTGACACAAAAATATATCTGTTGAAAATAGTCTTGTGTAGGCCCGACATCCCAGTGTGATTTCGCAGTTCCACGGGTCAAATCGCTGTACTATCCAGTTTTGGGCCTTTGGTATCTAAAAAAAAAGCAGTTTGAGTGTGTCGCTCACTGTTCAGCCGCAAATATCTCTATTTAAAAAAGTGTGGTATACCCCAGTAAACAATAACTTTGGTTTTGCCATCCCACGGTAAAAAATCTCTATTATTCAGGTTTTGGTATATTTTCTGTAAAGAAAAAAGAAAAACAGTAGTGTCTCCTGACTGTTGTGACACAAAAATATATCTGTTGAAAATAGTCTTGTGTAGGCCCGACATCCCAGTGTGGTTTCGCAGTTCCACAGGTCAAATCGCTGTAATATCCAGTTTTGGGCCTTTGGTATCTAAAAAAAAAGCAGTTTGAGTGTGTCGCTCATTGTTCAGCCGCAAATATCTCTATTTAAAAAAGTGTGGTATACCCCAGTAAACAATAACTGTGGTTTTGCCATCCCACGGTAAAAAATCTCTATTATTCAGCTTTTGGTAGTTTTTTCCGTAAAGAAAAACAGTAGTGTCTCCAGACTGTTGTGACACAAAAATATATCTGTTGAAAATAGTCTTGTGTAGGCCCGACATCCCAGTGTGATTTCGCAGTTCCACGGGTCAAATCGCTGTACTATCCAGTTTTGGGCCTTTGGTATCTAAAAAAAAAGCAGTTTGAGTGTGTCGCTCACTGTTCAGCCACAAATATCTCTATTTAAAAAAGTGTGGTATACCCCAGTAAACAATAACTGTGGTTTTGCCATCCCACGGTAAAAAATCTCTATTATTCAGCTTTTGGTAGTTTTTTCCGTAAAGAAAAACAGTAGTGTCTCCTGACTGTTGTGACACAAAAATATATCTGTTGAAAATAGTCTTGTGTAGGCCCGACATCCCAGTGTGGTTTCGCAGTTCCACAGGTCAAATCGCTGTACTATCCAGTTTTGGGCCTTTGGTATCAAAAAAAAAAGCAGTTTGAGTGTGTCGCTCACTGTTCAGCCGCAAATATCTCTATTTTAAAAAGTGTGGTATACCCCAGTAAACAATAACTGTGGTTTTGCCATCCCACGGTAAAAAATCTCTATTACTCAGCTTTTGGTAGTTTTTTCCGTAAAGAAAAACAGTAGTGTCTCCAGACTGTTGTGACACAAAAATATATCTGTTGAAAATAGTCTTGTGTAGGCCCAACATCCCAGTGTGATTTCGCAGTTCCACGGGTCAAATCGCTGTACTATCCAGTTTTGGGCCTTTGGTATCTAAAAAAAAAGCAGTTTGAGTGTGTTGCTCACTGTTCAGCCACAAATATCTCTATTTAAAAAAGTGTGGTATACGCCAGTAAACAATAACTGTGGTTTTGCCATCCCATGGTAAAAAATCTCTATTATTCAGCTTTTGGTAGTTTTTTCCGTAAAGAAAAACAGTAGTGTCTCCTGACTGTTGTGACACAAAAATATATCTGTTGAAAATAGTCTTGTGTAGGCCCGACATCCCAGTGTGGTTTCGCAGTTCCATGGGTCAAATCGCTGTACTATCCAGTTTTGGGCCTTTGGTATCTAAAAAAAAAGCAGTTTGAGTGTGTCGCTCACTGTTCAGCCGCAAATATCTCTATTTAAAAAAGTGTGGTATACCCCAGTAAACAATAATTGTGGTTTTGCCATCCCACAGTAAAAAAATCTCTATTATTCAGCTTTTGATAGTTTTTTCCGTAAAGAAAAACAGTAGTGTCTCCAGACTGTTGTGACACAAAAATATATCTGTTGAAAATAGTCTTGTGTAGGCCCGACATCCCAGTGTGATTTCGCAGTTCCACGGGTCAAATCGCTGTACTATCCAGTTTTGGGCCTTTGGTATCTAAAAAAAAAGCAGTTTGAGTGTGTCGCTCACTGTTCAGCCGCAAATATCTCTATTTAAAAAAGTGTGGTATACCCCAGTAAACAATAACTTTGGTTTTGCCATCCCACGGTAAAAAATCTCTATTATTCAGGTTTTGGTATATTTTCTGTAAAGAAAAAAGAAAAACAGTAGTGTCTCCTGACTGTTGTGACACAAAAATATATCTGTTGAAAATAGTCTTGTGTAGGCCCGACATCCCAGTGTGGTTTCGCAGTTCCACAGGTCAAATCGCTGTAATATCCAGTTTTGGGCCTTTGGTATCTAAAAAAAAAGCAGTTTGAGTGTGTCGCTCATTGTTCAGCCGCAAATATCTCTATTTAAAAAAGTGTGGTATACCCCAGTAAACAATAACTGTGGTTTTGCCATCCCACGGTAAAAAATCTCTATTATTCAGCTTTTGGTAGTTTTTTCCGTAAAGAAAAACAGTAGTGTCTCCAGACTGTTGTGACACAAAAATATATCTGTTGAAAATAGTCTTGTGTAGGCCCGACATCCCAGTGTGATTTCGCAGTTCCACGGGTCAAATCGCTGTACTATCCAGTTTTGGGCCTTTGGTATCTAAAAAAAAAGCAGTTTGAGTGTGTCGCTCACTGTTCAGCCACAAATATCTCTATTTAAAAAAGTGTGGTATACCCCAGTAAACAATAACTGTGGTTTTGCCATCCCACGGTAAAAAATCTCTATTATTCAGCTTTTGGTAGTTTTTTCCGTAAAGAAAAACAGTAGTGTCTCCTGACTGTTGTGACACAAAAATATATCTGTTGAAAATAGTCTTGTGTAGGCCCGACATCCCAGTGTGGTTTCGCAGTTCCACAGGTCAAATCGCTGTACTATCCAGTTTTGGGCCTTTGGTATCAAAAAAAAAAGCAGTTTGAGTGTGTCGCTCACTGTTCAGCCGCAAATATCTCTATTTTAAAAAGTGTGGTATACCCCAGTAAACAATAACTGTGGTTTTGCCATCCCACGGTAAAAAATCTCTATTACTCAGCTTTTGGTAGTTTTTTCCGTAAAGAAAAACAGTAGTGTCTCCAGACTGTTGTGACACAAAAATATATCTGTTGAAAATAGTCTTGTGTAGGCCCAACATCCCAGTGTGATTTCGCAGTTCCACGGGTCAAATCGCTGTACTATCCAGTTTTGGGCCTTTGGTATCTAAAAAAAAAGCAGTTTGAGTGTGTTGCTCACTGTTCAGCCACAAATATCTCTATTTAAAAAAGTGTGGTATACGCCAGTAAACAATAACTGTGGTTTTGCCATCCCATGGTAAAAAATCTCTATTATTCAGCTTTTGGTAGTTTTTTCCGTAAAGAAAAACAGTAGTGTCTCCTGACTGTTGTGACACAAAAATATATCTGTTGAAAATAGTCTTGTGTAGGCCCGACATCCCAGTGTGGTTTCGCAGTTCCATGGGTCAAATCGCTGTACTATCCAGTTTTGGGCCTTTGGTATCTAAAAAAAAAGCAGTTTGAGTGTGTCGCTCACTGTTCAGCCGCAAATATCTCTATTTAAAAAAGTGTGGTATACCCCAGTAAACAATAATTGTGGTTTTGCCATCCCACGGTAAAAAATCTCTATTATTCAGCTTTTGGTATATTTTCTGTAAAGAAAAACAGTAGTGTCTCCTGACTGTTGTGACACAAAAATATATCTGTTGAAAATAGTCTTGTGTAGGGCCGACATCCCAGTGTGGTTTCGCAGTTCCACGGGTCAAATCGCTGTACTATCCAGTTTTGGGCCTTTGGTATCTAAAAAAAAAGCAGTTTGAGTGTGTCGCTCACTGTTCAGCCGAAAATATCTCTATTTAAAAAAGTGTGGTATACCCCAGTAAACAATAACTGTGGTTTTGCCATCCCACGGTAAAAAATCTCTATTATTCAGCTTTTGGTAGTTTTTTCCGTAAAGAAAAACAGTAGTGTCTCCTGACTGTTGTGACACAAAAATATATCTGTTGAAAATAGTCTTGTGTAGGCCCGACATCCCACTGTGGTTTCGCAGTTCCACGGGTCAAATCGCTGTACTATCCAGTTTTGGGCCTTTGGTATCTAAAAAAAAAGCAGTTTGAGTGTGTCGCTCACTGTTCAGCCGCAAAATATCTCTATTTAAAAAAGTGTGGTATACCCCAGTAAACAATAACTGTGGTTTTGCCATCCCACTGTAAAAAATCTCTATTATTCAGGTTTTGGTATATTTTCTGTAAAGAAAAACAGTAGTGTCTCCTGACTGTTGTGACACAAAAATATATCTGTTGAAAATAGTCTTGTGTAGGCCCGACATCCCAGTGTGGTTTCGCAGTTCCACAGGTCAAATCGCTGTACTATCCAGTTTTGGGCCTTTGGTATCTAAAAAAAAAGCAGTTTGAGTGTGTCGCTCACTGTTCAGCCGCAAATATCTCTATTTAAAAAAGTGTGGTATACCCCAGTAAACAATAACTGTGGTTTTGCCATCCCACGGTAAAAAATCTCTATTATTCAGCTTTTGGTAGTTTTTTCCGTAAAGAAAAACAGTAGTGTCTCCAGACTGTTGTGACACAAAAATATATCTGTTGAAAATAGTCTTGTGTAGGCCCAACATCCCAGTGTGATTTCGCAGTTCCACGGGTCAAATCGCTGTACTATCCAGTTTTGGGCCTTTGGTATCTAAAAAAAAAGCAGGTGGAGTGTGTCGCTCACTGTTCAGCCGCAAATATCTCTATTTAAAAAAGTGTGGTATACCCCAGTAAACAATAACTGTGGTTTTGCCATCCCACGGTAAAAAATCTCTATTATTCAGGTTTTGGTATATTTTCTGTAAAGAAAAAAGAAAAACAGTAGTGTCTCCTGACTGTTGTGACACAAAAATATATCTGTTGAAAATAGTCTTGTGTAGGCCCGACATCCCAGTGTGGTTTCGCAGTTCCACAGGTCAAATCGCTGTAATATCCAGTTTTGGGCCTTTGGTATCTAAAAAAAAAGCAGTTTGAGTGTGTCGCTCATTGTTCAGCCGCAAATATCTCTATTTAAAAAAGTGTGGTATACCCCAGTAAACAATAACTGTGGTTTTGCCATCCCACGGTAAAAAATCTCTATTATTCAGCTTTTGGTAGTTTTTTCCGTAAAGAAAAACAGTAGTGTCTCCAGACTGTTGTGACACAAAAATATATCTGTTGAAAATAGTCTTGTGTAGGCCCGACATCCCAGTGTGATTTCGCAGTTCCACGGGTCAAATCGCTGTACTATCCAGTTTTGGGCCTTTGTTATCTAAAAAAAAAGCAGTTTGAGTGTGTCGCTCACTGTTCAGCCACAAATATCTCTATTTAAAAAAGTGTGGTATACCCCAGTAAACAATAACTGTGGTTTTGCCATCCCACGGTAAAAAATCTCTATTATTCAGCTTTTGGTAGTTTTTTCCGTAAAGAAAAACAGTAGTGTCTCCTGACTGTTGTGACACAAAAATATATCTGTTGAAAATAGTCTTGTGTAGGCCCGACATCCCAGTGTGGTTTCGCAGTTCCACAGGTCAAATCGCTGTACTATCCAGTTTTGGGCCTTTGGTATCTAAAAAAAAAGCAGTTTGAGTGTGTCGCTCACTGTTCAGCCGCAAATATCTCTATTTAAAAAAGTGTGGTATACCCCAGTAAACAATAACTGTGGTTTTGCCATCCCACAGTAAAAAAATCTCTATTATTCAGCTTTTGATAGTTTTTTCCGTAAAGAAAAACAGTAGTGTCTCCAGACTGTTGTGACACAAAAATATATCTGTTGAAAATAGTCTTGTGTAGGCCCGACATCCCAGTGTGATTTCGCAGTTCCACGGGTCAAATCGCTGTACTATCCAGTTTTGGGCCTTTGGTATCTAAAAAAAAAGCAGTTTGAGTGTGTCGCTCACTGTTCAGCCGCAAATATCTCTATTTAAAAAAGTGTGGTATACCCCAGTAAACAATAACTTTGGTTTTGCCATCCCACGGTAAAAAATCTCTATTATTCAGGTTTTGGTATATTTTCTGTAAAGAAAAAAGAAAAACAGTAGTGTCTCCTGACTGTTGTGACACAAAAATATATCTGTTGAAAATAGTCTTGTGTAGGCCCGACATCCCAGTGTGGTTTCGCAGTTCCACAGGTCAAATCGCTGTAATATCCAGTTTTGGGCCTTTGGTATCTAAAAAAAAAGCAGTTTGAGTGTGTCGCTCATTGTTCAGCCGCAAATATCTCTATTTAAAAAAGTGTGGTATACCCCAGTAAACAATAACTGTGGTTTTGCCATCCCACGGTAAAAAATCTCTATTATTCAGCTTTTGGTAGTTTTTTCCGTAAAGAAAAACAGTAGTGTCTCCAGACTGTTGTGACACAAAAATATATCTGTTGAAAATAGTCTTGTGTAGGCCCGACATCCCAGTGTGATTTCGCAGTTCCACGGGTCAAATCGCTGTACTATCCAGTTTTGGGCCTTTGGTATCTAAAAAAAAAGCAGTTTGAGTGTGTCGCTCACTGTTCAGCCACAAATATCTCTATTTAAAAAAGTGTGGTATACCCCAGTAAACAATAACTGTGGTTTTGCCATCCCACGGTAAAAAATCTCTATTATTCAGCTTTTGGTAGTTTTTTCCGTAAAGAAAAACAGTAGTGTCTCCTGACTGTTGTGACACAAAAATATATCTGTTGAAAATAGTCTTGTGTAGGCCCGACATCCCAGTGTGGTTTCGCAGTTCCACAGGTCAAATCGCTGTACTATCCAGTTTTGGGCCTTTGGTATCAAAAAAAAAAGCAGTTTGAGTGTGTCGCTCACTGTTCAGCCGCAAATATCTCTATTTTAAAAAGTGTGGTATACCCCAGTAAACAATAACTGTGGTTTTGCCATCCCACGGTAAAAAATCTCTATTACTCAGCTTTTGGTAGTTTTTTCCGTAAAGAAAAACAGTAGTGTCTCCAGACTGTTGTGACACAAAAATATATCTGTTGAAAATAGTCTTGTGTAGGCCCAACATCCCAGTGTGATTTCGCAGTTCCACGGGTCAAATCGCTGTACTATCCAGTTTTGGGCCTTTGGTATCTAAAAAAAAAGCAGTTTGAGTGTGTTGCTCACTGTTCAGCCACAAATATCTCTATTTAAAAAAGTGTGGTATACGCCAGTAAACAATAACTGTGGTTTTGCCATCCCATGGTAAAAAATCTCTATTATTCAGCTTTTGGTAGTTTTTTCCGTAAAGAAAAACAGTAGTGTCTCCTGACTGTTGTGACACAAAAATATATCTGTTGAAAATAGTCTTGTGTAGGCCCGACATCCCAGTGTGGTTTCGCAGTTCCATGGGTCAAATCGCTGTACTATCCAGTTTTGGGCCTTTGGTATCTAAAAAAAAAGCAGTTTGAGTGTGTCGCTCACTGTTCAGCCGCAAATATCTCTATTTAAAAAAGTGTGGTATACCCCAGTAAACAATAATTGTGGTTTTGCCATCCCACAGTAAAAAAATCTCTATTATTCAGCTTTTGATAGTTTTTTCCGTAAAGAAAAACAGTAGTGTCTCCAGACTGTTGTGACACAAAAATATATCTGTTGAAAATAGTCTTGTGTAGGCCCGACATCCCAGTGTGATTTCGCAGTTCCACGGGTCAAATCGCTGTACTATCCAGTTTTGGGCCTTTGGTATCTAAAAAAAAAGCAGTTTGAGTGTGTCGCTCACTGTTCAGCCGCAAATATCTCTATTTAAAAAAGTGTGGTATACCCCAGTAAACAATAACTTTGGTTTTGCCATCCCACGGTAAAAAATCTCTATTATTCAGGTTTTGGTATATTTTCTGTAAAGAAAAAAGAAAAACAGTAGTGTCTCCTGACTGTTGTGACACAAAAATATATCTGTTGAAAATAGTCTTGTGTAGGCCCGACATCCCAGTGTGGTTTCGCAGTTCCACAGGTCAAATCGCTGTAATATCCAGTTTTGGGCCTTTGGTATCTAAAAAAAAAGCAGTTTGAGTGTGTCGCTCATTGTTCAGCCGCAAATATCTCTATTTAAAAAAGTGTGGTATACCCCAGTAAACAATAACTGTGGTTTTGCCATCCCACGGTAAAAAATCTCTATTATTCAGCTTTTGGTAGTTTTTTCCGTAAAGAAAAACAGTAGTGTCTCCAGACTGTTGTGACACAAAAATATATCTGTTGAAAATAGTCTTGTGTAGGCCCGACATCCCAGTGTGATTTCGCAGTTCCACGGGTCAAATCGCTGTACTATCCAGTTTTGGGCCTTTGGTATCTAAAAAAAAAGCAGTTTGAGTGTGTCGCTCACTGTTCAGCCACAAATATCTCTATTTAAAAAAGTGTGGTATACCCCAGTAAACAATAACTGTGGTTTTGCCATCCCACGGTAAAAAATCTCTATTATTCAGCTTTTGGTAGTTTTTTCCGTAAAGAAAAACAGTAGTGTCTCCTGACTGTTGTGACACAAAAATATATCTGTTGAAAATAGTCTTGTGTAGGCCCGACATCCCAGTGTGGTTTCGCAGTTCCACAGGTCAAATCGCTGTACTATCCAGTTTTGGGCCTTTGGTATAAAAAAAAAAAGCAGTTTGAGTGTGTCGCTCACTGTTCAGCCGCAAATATCTCTATTTTAAAAAGTGTGGTATACCCCAGTAAACAATAACTGTGGTTTTGCCATCCCACGGTAAAAAATCTCTATTACTCAGCTTTTGGTAGTTTTTTCCGTAAAGAAAAACAGTAGTGTCTCCAGACTGTTGTGACACAAAAATATATCTGTTGAAAATAGTCTTGTGTAGGCCCAACATCCCAGTGTGATTTCGCAGTTCCACGGGTCAAATCGCTGTACTATCCAGTTTTGGGCCTTTGGTATCTAAAAAAAAAGCAGTTTGAGTGTGTTGCTCACTGTTCAGCCACAAATATCTCTATTTAAAAAAGTGTGGTATACGCCAGTAAACAATAACTGTGGTTTTGCCATCCCATGGTAAAAAATCTCTATTATTCAGCTTTTGGTAGTTTTTTCCGTAAAGAAAAACAGTAGTGTCTCCTGACTGTTGTGACACAAAAATATATCTGTTGAAAATAGTCTTGTGTAGGCCCGACATCCCAGTGTGGTTTCGCAGTTCCATGGGTCAAATCGCTGTACTATCCAGTTTTGGGCCTTTGGTATCTAAAAAAAAAGCAGTTTGAGTGTGTCGCTCACTGTTCAGCCGCAAATATCTCTATTTAAAAAAGTGTGGTATACCCCAGTAAACAATAATTGTGGTTTTGCCATCCCACGGTAAAAAATCTCTATTATTCAGCTTTTGGTATATTTTCTGTAAAGAAAAACAGTAGTGTCTCCTGACTGTTGTGACACAAAAATATATCTGTTGAAAATAGTCTTGTGTAGGGCCGACATCCCAGTGTGGTTTCGCAGTTCCACGGGTCAAATCGCTGTACTATCCAGTTTTGGGCCTTTGGTATCTAAAAAAAAAGCAGTTTGAGTGTGTCGCTCACTGTTCAGCCGAAAATATCTCTATTTAAAAAAGTGTGGTATACCCCAGTAAACAATAACTGTGGTTTTGCCATCCCACGGTAAAAAATCTCTATTATTCAGCTTTTGGTAGTTTTTTCCGTAAAGAAAAACAGTAGTGTCTCCTGACTGTTGTGACACAAAAATATATCTGTTGAAAATAGTCTTGTGTAGGCCCGACATCCCACTGTGGTTTCGCAGTTCCACGGGTCAAATCGCTGTACTATCCAGTTTTGGGCCTTTGGTATCTAAAAAAAAAGCAGTTTGAGTGTGTCGCTCACTGTTCAGCCGCAAAATATCTCTATTTAAAAAAGTGTGGTATACCCCAGTAAACAATAACTGTGGTTTTGCCATCCCACTGTAAAAAATCTCTATTATTCAGGTTTTGGTATATTTTCTGTAAAGAAAAACAGTAGTGTCTCCTGACTGTTGTGACACAAAAATATATCTGTTGAAAATAGTCTTGTGTAGGCCCGACATCCCAGTGTGGTTTCGCAGTTCCACAGGTCAAATCGCTGTACTATCCAGTTTTGGGCCTTTGGTATCTAAAAAAAAAGCAGTTTGAGTGTGTCGCTCACTGTTCAGCCGCAAATATCTCTATTTAAAAAAGTGTGGTATACCCCAGTAAACAATAACTGTGGTTTTGCCATCCCACGGTAAAAAATCTCTATTATTCAGCTTTTGGTAGTTTTTTCCGTAAAGAAAAACAGTAGTGTCTCCAGACTGTTGTGACACAAAAATATATCTGTTGAAAATAGTCTTGTGTAGGCCCAACATCCCAGTGTGATTTCGCAGTTCCACGGGTCAAATCGCTGTACTATCCAGTTTTGGGCCTTTGGTATCTAAAAAAAAAGCAGGTGGAGTGTGTCGCTCACTGTTCAGCCGCAAATATCTCTATTTAAAAAAGTGTGGTATACCCCAGTAAACAATAACTGTGGTTTTGCCATCCCACGGTAAAAAATCTCTATTATTCAGGTTTTGGTATATTTTCTGTAAAGAAAAAAGAAAAACAGTAGTGTCTCCTGACTGTTGTGACACAAAAATATATCTGTTGAAAATAGTCTTGTGTAGGCCCGACATCCCAGTGTGGTTTCGCAGTTCCACAGGTCAAATCGCTGTAATATCCAGTTTTGGGCCTTTGGTATCTAAAAAAAAAGCAGTTTGAGTGTGTCGCTCATTGTTCAGCCGCAAATATCTCTATTTAAAAAAGTGTGGTATACCCCAGTAAACAATAACTGTGGTTTTGCCATCCCACGGTAAAAAATCTCTATTATTCAGCTTTTGGTAGTTTTTTCCGTAAAGAAAAACAGTAGTGTCTCCAGACTGTTGTGACACAAAAATATATCTGTTGAAAATAGTCTTGTGTAGGCCCGACATCCCAGTGTGATTTCGCAGTTCCACGGGTCAAATCGCTGTACTATCCAGTTTTGGGCCTTTGTTATCTAAAAAAAAAGCAGTTTGAGTGTGTCGCTCACTGTTCAGCCACAAATATCTCTATTTAAAAAAGTGTGGTATACCCCAGTAAACAATAACTGTGGTTTTGCCATCCCACGGTAAAAAATCTCTATTATTCAGCTTTTGGTAGTTTTTTCCGTAAAGAAAAACAGTAGTGTCTCCTGACTGTTGTGACACAAAAATATATCTGTTGAAAATAGTCTTGTGTAGGCCCGACATCCCAGTGTGGTTTCGCAGTTCCACAGGTCAAATCGCTGTAATATCCAGTTTTGGGCCTTTGGTATCTAAAAAAAAAGCAGTTTGAGTGTGTCGCTCATTGTTCAGCCGCAAATATCTCTATTTAAAAAAGTGTGGTATACCCCAGTAAACAATAACTGTGGTTTTGCCATCCCACGGTAAAAAATCTCTATTATTCAGCTTTTGGTAGTTTTTTCCGTAAAGAAAAACAGTAGTGTCTCCAGACTGTTGTGACACAAAAATATATCTGTTGAAAATAGTCTTGTGTAGGCCCGACATCCCAGTGTGATTTCGCAGTTCCACGGGTCAAATCGCTGTACTATCCAGTTTTGGGCCTTTGGTATCTAAAAAAAAAGCAGTTTGAGTGTGTCGCTCACTGTTCAGCCACAAATATCTCTATTTAAAAAAGTGTGGTATACCCCAGTAAACAATAACTGTGGTTTTGCCATCCCACGGTAAAAAATCTCTATTATTCAGCTTTTGGTAGTTTTTTCCGTAAAGAAAAACAGTAGTGTCTCCTGACTGTTGTGACACAAAAATATATCTGTTGAAAATAGTCTTGTGTAGGCCCGACATCCCAGTGTGGTTTCGCAGTTCCACAGGTCAAATCGCTGTACTATCCAGTTTTGGGCCTTTGGTATCAAAAAAAAAAGCAGTTTGAGTGTGTCGCTCACTGTTCAGCCGCAAATATCTCTATTTTAAAAAGTGTGGTATACCCCAGTAAACAATAACTGTGGTTTTGCCATCCCACGGTAAAAAATCTCTATTACTCAGCTTTTGGTAGTTTTTTCCGTAAAGAAAAACAGTAGTGTCTCCAGACTGTTGTGACACAAAAATATATCTGTTGAAAATAGTCTTGTGTAGGCCCAACATCCCAGTGTGATTTCGCAGTTCCACGGGTCAAATCGCTGTACTATCCAGTTTTGGGCCTTTGGTATCTAAAAAAAAAGCAGTTTGAGTGTGTTGCTCACTGTTCAGCCACAAATATCTCTATTTAAAAAAGTGTGGTATACGCCAGTAAACAATAACTGTGGTTTTGCCATCCCATGGTAAAAAATCTCTATTATTCAGCTTTTGGTAGTTTTTTCCGTAAAGAAAAACAGTAGTGTCTCCTGACTGTTGTGACACAAAAATATATCTGTTGAAAATAGTCTTGTGTAGGCCCGACATCCCAGTGTGGTTTCGCAGTTCCATGGGTCAAATCGCTGTACTATCCAGTTTTGGGCCTTTGGTATCTAAAAAAAAAGCAGTTTGAGTGTGTCGCTCACTGTTCAGCCGCAAATATCTCTATTTAAAAAAGTGTGGTATACCCCAGTAAACAATAATTGTGGTTTTGCCATCCCACGGTAAAAAATCTCTATTATTCAGCTTTTGGTATATTTTCTGTAAAGAAAAACAGTAGTGTCTCCTGACTGTTGTGACACAAAAATATATCTGTTGAAAATAGTCTTGTGTAGGGCCGACATCCCAGTGTGGTTTCGCAGTTCCACGGGTCAAATCGCTGTACTATCCAGTTTTGGGCCTTTGGTATCTAAAAAAAAAGCAGTTTGAGTGTGTCGCTCACTGTTCAGCCGAAAATATCTCTATTTAAAAAAGTGTGGTATACCCCAGTAAACAATAACTGTGGTTTTGCCATCCCACGGTAAAAAATCTCTATTATTCAGCTTTTGGTAGTTTTTTCCGTAAAGAAAAACAGTAGTGTCTCCTGACTGTTGTGACACAAAAATATATCTGTTGAAAATAGTCTTGTGTAGGCCCGACATCCCACTGTGGTTTCGCAGTTCCACGGGTCAAATCGCTGTACTATCCAGTTTTGGGCCTTTGGTATCTAAAAAAAAAGCAGTTTGAGTGTGTCGCTCACTGTTCAGCCGCAAAATATCTCTATTTAAAAAAGTGTGGTATACCCCAGTAAACAATAACTGTGGTTTTGCCATCCCACTGTAAAAAATCTCTATTATTCAGGTTTTGGTATATTTTCTGTAAAGAAAAACAGTAGTGTCTCCTGACTGTTGTGACACAAAAATATATCTGTTGAAAATAGTCTTGTGTAGGCCCGACATCCCAGTGTGGTTTCGCAGTTCCACAGGTCAAATCGCTGTACTATCCAGTTTTGGGCCTTTGGTATCTAAAAAAAAAGCAGTTTGAGTGTGTCGCTCACTGTTCAGCCGCAAATATCTCTATTTAAAAAAGTGTGGTATACCCCAGTAAACAATAACTGTGGTTTTGCCATCCCACGGTAAAAAATCTCTATTATTCAGCTTTTGGTAGTTTTTTCCGTAAAGAAAAACAGTAGTGTCTCCAGACTGTTGTGACACAAAAATATATCTGTTGAAAATAGTCTTGTGTAGGCCCAACATCCCAGTGTGATTTCGCAGTTCCACGGGTCAAATCGCTGTACTATCCAGTTTTGGGCCTTTGGTATCTAAAAAAAAAGCAGGTGGAGTGTGTCGCTCACTGTTCAGCCGCAAATATCTCTATTTAAAAAAGTGTGGTATACCCCAGTAAACAATAACTGTGGTTTTGCCATCCCACGGTAAAAAATCTCTATTATTCAGGTTTTGGTATATTTTCTGTAAAGAAAAAAGAAAAACAGTAGTGTCTCCTGACTGTTGTGACACAAAAATATATCTGTTGAAAATAGTCTTGTGTAGGCCCGACATCCCAGTGTGGTTTCGCAGTTCCACAGGTCAAATCGCTGTAATATCCAGTTTTGGGCCTTTGGTATCTAAAAAAAAAGCAGTTTGAGTGTGTCGCTCATTGTTCAGCCGCAAATATCTCTATTTAAAAAAGTGTGGTATACCCCAGTAAACAATAACTGTGGTTTTGCCATCCCACGGTAAAAAATCTCTATTATTCAGCTTTTGGTAGTTTTTTCCGTAAAGAAAAACAGTAGTGTCTCCAGACTGTTGTGACACAAAAATATATCTGTTGAAAATAGTCTTGTGTAGGCCCGACATCCCAGTGTGATTTCGCAGTTCCACGGGTCAAATCGCTGTACTATCCAGTTTTGGGCCTTTGTTATCTAAAAAAAAAGCAGTTTGAGTGTGTCGCTCACTGTTCAGCCACAAATATCTCTATTTAAAAAAGTGTGGTATACCCCAGTAAACAATAACTGTGGTTTTGCCATCCCACGGTAAAAAATCTCTATTATTCAGCTTTTGGTAGTTTTTTCCGTAAAGAAAAACAGTAGTGTCTCCTGACTGTTGTGACACAAAAATATATCTGTTGAAAATAGTCTTGTGTAGGCCCGACATCCCAGTGTGGTTTCGCAGTTCCACAGGTCAAATCGCTGTACTATCCAGTTTTGGGCCTTTGGTATCAAAAAAAAAAGCAGTTTGAGTGTGTCGCTCACTGTTCAGCCGCAAATATCTCTATTTAAAAAAGTGTGGTATACCCCAGTAAACAATAACTGTGGTTTTGCCATCCCACGGTAAAAAATCTCTATTATTCAGCTTTTGGTAGTTTTTTCCGTAAAGAAAAACAGTAGTGTCTTCAGACTGTTGTGACACAAAAATATATCTGTTGAAAATAGTCTTGTGTAGGCCCAACATCCCAGTGTGATTTCGCAGTTCCACGGGTCAAATCGCTGTACTATCCAGTTTTGGGCCTTTGGTATCTAAAAAAAACGCAGTTTGAGTGTGTCGCTCACTGTTCAGCCACAAATATCTCTATTTAAAAAAGTGTGGTATACGCCAGTAAACAATAACTGTGGTTTTGCCATCCCACGGTAAAAAATCTCTATTATTCAGCTTTTGGTAGTTTTTTCCGTAAAGAAAAACAGTAGTGTCTCCTGACTGTTGTGACACAAAAATATATCTGTTGAAAATAGTCTTGTGTAGGCCCGACATCCCAGTGTGGTTTCGCAGTTCCATGGGTCAAATCGCTGTACTATCCAGTTTTGGGCCTTTGGTATCTAAAAAAAAAGCAGTTTGAGTGTGTCGCTCACTGTTCAGCCGCAAATATCTCTATTTAAAAAAGTGTGGTATACCCCAGTAAACAATAATTGTGGTTTTGCCATCCCACGGTAAAAAATCTCTATTATTCAGCTTTTGGTATATTTTCTGTAAAGAAAAACAGTAGTGTCTCCTGACTGTTGTGACACAAAAATATATCTGTTGAAAATAGTCTTGTGTAGGGCCGACATCCCAGTGTGGTTTCGCAGTTCCACGGGTCAAATCGCTGTACTATCCAGTTTTGGGCCTTTGGTATCTAAAAAAAAAGCAGTTTGAGTGTGTCGCTCACTGTTCAGCCGAAAATATCTCTATTTAAAAAAGTGTGGTATACCCCAGTAAACAATAACTGTGGTTTTGCCATCCCACGGTAAAAAATCTCTATTATTCAGCTTTTGGTAGTTTTTTCCGTAAAGAAAAACAGTAGTGTCTCCTGACTGTTGTGACACAAAAATATATCTGTTGAAAATAGTCTTGTGTAGGCCCGACATCCCACTGTGGTTTTGCAGTTCCACGGGTCAAATCGCTGTACTATCCAGTTTTGGGCCTTTGGTATCTAAAAAAAAAGCAGTTTGAGTGTGTCGCTCACTGTTCAGCCGCAAAATATCTCTATTTAAAAAAGTGTGGTATACCCCAGTAAACAATAACTGTGGTTTTGCCATCCCACGGTAAAAAATCTCTATTATTCAGGTTTTGGTATATTTTCTGTAAAGAAAAACAGTAGTGTCTCCTGACTGTTGTGACACAAAAATATATCTGTTGAAAATAGTCTTGTGTAGGCCCGACATCCCAGTGTGGTTTCGCAGTTCCACAGGTCAAATCGCTGTACTATCCAGTTTTGGGCCTTTGGTATCTAAAAAAAAAGCAGTTTGAGTGTGTCGCTCACTGTTCAGCCGCAAATATCTCTATTTAAAAAAGTGTGGTATACCCCAGTAAACAATAACTGTGGTTTTGCCATCGCACGGTAAAAAATCTCTATTATTCAGCTTTTGGTATATTTTCTGTAAAGAAAAACAGTAGTGTCTCCTGACTGTTGTGACACAAAAATATATCTGTTGAAAATAGTCTTGTGTAGGCCCAACATCCCAGTGTGGTTTCGCAGTTCCACAGGTCAAATCGCTGTACTATCCAGTTTTGGGCCTTTGGTATCTAAAAAAAAAGCAGTTTGAGTGTGTTGCTCACTGTTCAGCCGCAAATATTTCTATTTAAAAAAGTGTGGTATACCCCAGTAAACAATAACTGTGGTTTTGCCATCCCACGGTAAAAAATCTCTATTATTCAGCTTTTGGTAGTTTTTTCCGTAAAGAAAAAGAGTAGTGTCTCCAGACTGTTGTGACACAAAAATATATCTGTTGAAAATAGTCTTGTGTAGGCCCAACATCCCAGTGTGATTTCGCAGTTCCACGGGTCAAATCGCTGTACTATCCAGTTTTGGGCCTTTGGTATCTAAAAAAAAAAGCAGTTTAAGTGTGTCGCTCACTGTTCAGCCACAAAATATCTCTATTTAAAAAAGTGTGGTATACCCCAGTAAACAATAACTGTGGTTTGCCATCCCACGGTAAAAAGTCTCTATTATTCAGCTTTTGGTAGGTTTTTCCGTAAAGAAAAACAGTAGTGTCTCCTGACTGTTGTGACACAAAAATATATCTGTTGAAAATAGTCTTGTGTAGGCCCGACATCCCAGTGTGGTTTCGCAGTTCCACGGGTCAAATCGCTGTACTATCCAGTTTTGGGCCTTTGGTATCTAAAAAAAAAGCAGTTTGAGTGTGTCGCTCACTGTTCAGCCGCAAATATCTCTATTTAAAAAAGTGTGGTATACCCCAGTAAACAATAACTGTGGTTTTGCCATCCCACGGTAAAAAATCTCTATTATTCAGGTTTTGGTATATTTTCTGTAAAGAAAAACAGTAGTGTCTCCTGACTGTTGTGACACAAAAATATATCTGTTGAAAATAGTCTTGTGTAGGCCCGACATCCCAGTGTGGTTTCGCAGTTCCACATGTCAAATCGCTGTACTATCCAGTTTTGAGCCTTTGGTATCTAAAAAAAAAGCAGTTTGAGTGTGTCGCTCACTGTTCAGCCGCAAATATCTCTATTTAAAAAAGTGTGGTATACCCCAGTAAACAATAACTGTGGTTTTGCCATCCCACAGTAAAAAAATCTCTATTATTCAGCTTTTGGTAGTTTTTTCCGTAAAGAAAAACAGTAGTGTCTCCAGACTGTTGTGACACAAAAATATATCTGTTGAAAATAGTCTTGTGTAGGCCCGACATCCCAGTGTGATTTCGCAGTTCCACGGGTCAAATCGCTGTACTATCCAGTTTTGGGCCTTTGGTATCTAAAAAAAAAGCAGTTTGAGTGTGTCGCTCACTGTTCAGCCGCAAATATCTCTATTTAAAAAAGTGTGGTATACCCCAGTAAACAATAACTGTGGTTTTGCCATCCCACGGTAAAAAATCTCTATTATTCAGGTTTTGGTATATTTTCTGTAAAGAAAAACAGTAGTGTCTCCTGACTGTTGTGACACAAAAATATATCTGTTGAAAATAGTCTTGTGTAGGCCGGACATCCCAGTGTGGTTTCGCAGTTCCACAGGTCAAATCGCTGTACTATCCAGTTTTGGGCCTTTGGTATCTAAAAAAAAAGCAGTTTGAGTGTGTCGCTCACTGTTCAGCCGCAAATATCTCTATTTAAAAAAGTGTGGTATACCCCAGTAAACAATAACTGTGGTTTTGCCATCCCACGGTAAAAAATCTCTATTATTCAGGTTTTGGTATATTTTCTGTAAAGAAATAAGAAAAACAGTAGTGTCTCCTGACTGTTGTGACACAAAAATATATCTGTTGAAAATAGTCTTGTGTAGGCCCGACATCCCAGTGTGGTTTCGCAGTTCCATGGGTCAAATCGCTGTACTATCCAGTTTTGGGCCTTTGGTATCTAAAAAAAAAGCAGTTTGAGTGTGTCGCTCACTGTTCAGCCGCAAATATCTCTATTTAAAAAAGTGTGGTATACCCCAGTAAACAATAACTGTGGTTTTGCCATCCCACGGTAAAAAATCTCTATTATTCAGCTTTTGGTAGTTTTTTCCGTAAAGAAAAACAGTAGTGTCTCCAGACTGTTGTGACACAAAAATATATCTGTTGAAAATAGTCTTGTGTAGGCCCGACATCCCAGTGTGATTTCGCAGTTCCACGGGTCAAATCGCTGTACTATCCAGTTTTAGGCCTTTGGTATCTAAAAAAAAAGCAGTTTGAGTGTGTCGCTCACTGTTCAGCCACAAATATCTCTATTTAAAAAAGGGTGGTATACCCCAGTAAACAATAACTGTGGTTTTGCCATCCCACGGTAAAAAATCTCTATTATTCAGCTTTTGGTAGTTTTTTCCGTAAAGAAAAACAGTAGTGTCTCCTGACTGTTGTGACACAAAAATATATCTGTTGAAAATAGTCTTGTGTAGGCCCGACATCCCCGTGTGGTTTCGCAGTTCCATGGGTCAAATCGCTGTACTATCCAGTTTTGGGCCTTTGGTATCTAAAAAAAAAGCAGTTTAAGTGTGTCGCTCACTGTTCAGCCACAAAATATCTCTATTTAAAAAAGTGTGGTATACCCCAGTAAACAATAACTGTGGTTTTGCCATCCCACGGTAAAAAGTCTCTATTATTCAGCTTTTGGTAGGTTTTTCCGTAAAGAAAAATAGTAGTGTCTCCTGACTGTTGTGACACAAAAATATATCTGTTGAAAATAGTCTTGTGTAGGCCCGACATCCCAGTGTGGTTTCGCAGTTCCACGGGTCAAATCGCTGTACTATCCAGTTTTGGGTCTTTGGTATCTAAAAAAAAAGCAGTTTGAGTGTGTCGCTCACTGTTCAGCCGCAAATATCTCTATTTAAAAAAGTGTGGTATACCCCAGTAAACAATAACTGTGGTTTTGCCATCCCACGGTAAAAAATCTCTATTATTCAGGTTTTGGTATATTTTCTGTAAAGAAAAACAGTAGTGTCTCCTGACTGTTGTGACACAAAAATATATCTGTTGAAAATAGTCTTGTGTAGGCCCGACAGCCCAGTGTGGTTTCGCAGTTCCACAGGTCAAATCGCTGTACTATCCAGTTTTGGGCCTTTGGTATCTAAAAAAAAAGCAGTTTGAGTGTGTCGCTCACTGTTCAGCCGCAAATATCTCTATTTAAAAAAGTGTGGTATACCCCAGTAAACAATAACTGTGGTTTTGCCATCCCACAGTAAAAAAATCTCTATTATTCAGCTTTTGGTAGTTTTTTCCGTAAAGAAAAACAGTAGTGTCTCCAGACTGTTGTGACACAAAAATATATCTATTGAAAATAGTCTTGTGTAGGCCCGACATCCCAGTGTGATTTCGCAGTTCCACGGGTCAAATCGCTGTACTATCCAGTTTTGGGCCTTTGGTATCTAAAAAAAAAGCAGTTTGAGTGTGTCACTCACTGTTCAGCCGCAAATATCTCTATTTAAAAAAGTGTGGTATACCCCAGTAAACAATAACTGTGGTTTTGCCATCCCACGGTAAAAAATCTCTATTATTCAGGTTTTGGTATATTTTCTGTAAAGAAAAAAGAAAAACAGTAGTGTCTCCTGACTGTTGTGACACAAAAATATATCTGTTGAAAATAGTCTTGTGTAGGCCCGACATCCCAGTGTGGTTTCGCAGTTCCACAGGTCAAATCGCTGTAATATCCAGTTTTCTGCCTTTGGTATCTAAAGAAAAAGCAGTTTGAGTGTGTCGCTCATTGTTCAGCCGCAAATATCTCTATTTAAAAAAGTGTGGTATACCCCAGTAAACAATAACTGTGGTTTTGCCATCCCACGGTAAAAAATCTCTATTATTCAGCTTTTGGTAGTTTTTTCCGTAAAGAAAAACAGTAGTGTCTCCAGACTGTTGTGACACAAAAATATATCTGTTGAAAATAGTCTTGTGTAGGCCCGACATCCCAGTGTGATTTCGCAGTTCCACGGGTCAAATCGCTGTACTATCCAGTTTTGGGCCTTTGGTATCTAAAAAAAAAGCAGTTTGAGTGTGTCGCTCACTGTTCAGCCACAAATATCTCTATTTAAAAAAGTGTGGTATACCCCAGTAAACAATAACTGTGGTTTTGCCATCCCACGGTAAAAAATCTCTATTATTCAGCTTTTGGTAGTTTTTTCCGTAAAGAAAAACAGTAGTGTCTCCTGACTGTTGTGACACAAAAATATATCTGTTGAAAATAGTCTTGTGTAGGCCCGACATCCCAGTGTGGTTTCGCAGTTCCATGGGTCAAATCGCTGTACTATCCAGTTTTGGGCCTTTGGTATCTAAAAAAAAAAGCAGTTTGAGTGTGTCGCTCACTGTTCAGCCGCAAATATCTCTATTTAAAAAAGTGTGGTATACCCCAGTAAACAATAACTGTGGTTTTGCCATCCCACGGTAAAAAATCTCTATTATTCAGCTTTTGGTAGTTTTTTCCGTAAAGAAAAACAGTAGTGTCTCCTGACTGTTGTGACACAAAAATATATCTGTTGAAAATAGTCTTGTGTAGGCCCGACATCCCAGTGTGGTTTCGCAGTTCCATGGGTCAAATCGCTGTACTATCCAGTTTTGGGCCTTTGGTATCTAAAAAAAAAGCAGTTTGAGTGTGTCGCTCACTGTTCAGCCGCAAATATCTCTATTTAAAAAAGTGTGGTATACCCCAGTAAACAATAACTGTGGTTTTGCCATCCCACGGTAAAAAATCTCTATTATTCAGGTTTTGGTATATTTTCTGTAAAGAAAAACAGTAGTGTCTCCTGACTGTTGTGACACAAAAATATATCTGTTGAAAATAGTCTTGTGTAGGCCGGACATCCCAGTGTGGTTTCGCAGTTCCACAGGTCAAATCGCTGTACTATCCAGTTTTGGGCCTTTGGTATCTAAAAAAAAAGCAGTTTGAGTGTG
The DNA here is from genome assembly GCF_046119375.1 of Phyllobates terribilis. Taxonomy (NCBI): domain Eukaryota; kingdom Metazoa; phylum Chordata; class Amphibia; order Anura; family Dendrobatidae; genus Phyllobates; species Phyllobates terribilis. The sequence continues at coordinate 882,980,603 of NW_027362761.1, forward strand.
TCGCTCACTGTTCAGCCGCAAATATCTCTATTTAAAAAAGTGTGGTATACCCCAGTAAACAATAACTGTAGTTTTGCCATCCCACGGTAAAAAATCTCTATTATTCAGCTTTTGGTAGTTTTTTCCGTAAAGAAAAACAGTAGTGTCTCCAGACTGTTGTGACACAAAAATATATCTATTGAAAATAGTCTTGTGTAGGCCCGACATCCCAGTGTGATTTCGCAGTTCCACGGGTCAAATCGCTGTACTATCCAGTTTTGGGCCTTTGGTATCTAAAAAAAAAGCAGTTTGAGTGTGTCGCTCACTGTTCAGCCGCAAATATCTCTATTTAAAAAAGTGTGGTATACCCCAGTAAACAATAACTGTGGTTTTGCCATCCCACGGTAAAAAATCTCTGTTATTCAGCTTTTGGTAGTTTTTTCCGTAAAGAAAAACAGTAGTGTCTCCTGACTGTTGTGACACAAAAATATATCTGTTGAAAATAGTCTTGTGTAGGCCCGACATCCCAGTGTGGTTTCGCAGTTCCACAGGTCAAATCGCTGTACTATCCAGTTTTGGGCCTTTGGTATCTAAAAAAAAGCAGTTTGAGTGTGTTGCTCACTGTTCAGCCACAAATATCTCTATTTAAAAAAGTGTGGTATACCCCAGTAAACAATAACTGTGGTTTTGCCATCCCACGGTAAAAAATCTCTATTATTCAGCTTTTGGTAGTTTTTTCCGTAAAGAAAAGCAGTAGTGTCTCCTGACTGTTGTGACACAAAAATATATCTGTTGAAAATAGTCTTGTGTAGGCCCGACATCCCAGTGTGATTTCGCAGTTCCACGGGTCAAATCGCTGTACTATCCAGTTTTGGGCCTTTGGTATCTAAAAAAAAAGCAGTTTGAGTGTGTCGCTCACTGTTCAGCCGCAAATATCTCTATTTAAAAAAGTGTGGTATACCCCAGTAAACAATAACTGTGGTTTTGCCATCCCACGGTAAAAAATCTCTATTATTCAGGTTTTGGTATATTTTCTGTAAAGAAAAACAGTAGTGTCTCCTGACTGTTGTGACACAAAAATATAACTGTTGAAAATAGTCTTGTGTAGGCCGGACATCCCAGTGTGGTTTCGCAGTTCCACAGGTCAAATCGCTGTACTATCCAGTTTTGGGCCTTTGGTATCTAAAAAAAAAGCAGTTTGAGTGTGTCGCTCACTGTTCAGCCGCAAATATCTCTATTTAAAAAAGTGTGGTATACCCCAGTAAACAATAACTGTGGTTTTGCCATCCCACGGTAAAAAATCTCTATTATTCAGGTTTTGGTATATTTTCTGTAAAGAAATAAGAAAAACAGTAGTGTCTCCTGACTGTTGTGACACAAAAATATATCTGTTGAAAATAGTCTTGTGTAGGCCCGACATCCCAGTGTGGTTTCGCAGTTCCATGGGTCAAATCGCTGTACTATCCAGTTTTGGGCCTTTGGTATCTAAAAAAAAAAGCAGTTTGAGTGTGTCGCTCACTGTTCAGCCGCAAATATCTCCATTTAAAAAAGTGTGGTATACCCCAGTAAACAATAACTGTGGTTTTGCCATCCCACGGTAAAAAATCTCTATTATTCAGCTTTTGGTAGTTTTTTCCGTAAAGAAAAACAGTAGTGTCTCCTGACTGTTGTGACACAAAAATATATCTGTTGAAAATAGTCTTGTGTAGGCCCGACATCCCAGTGTGGTTTCGCAGTTCCATGGGTCAAATCGCTGTACTATCCAGTTTTGGGCCTTTGGTATCTAAAAAAAAAGCAGTTTGAGTGTGTCGCTCACTGTTCAGCCGCAAATATCTCTATTTAAAAAAGTGTGGTATACCCCAGTAAACAATAACTGTGGTTTTGCCATCCCACGGTAAAAAATCTCTATTATTCAGGTTTTGGTATATTTTCTGTAAAGAAAAACAGTAGTGTCTCCTGACTGTTGTGACACAAAAATATATCTGTTGAAAATAGTCTTGTGTAGGCCGGACATCCCAGTGTGGTTTCGCAGTTCCACAGGTCAAATCGCTGTACTATCCAGTTTTGGGCCTTTGGTATCTAAAAAAAAAGCAGTTTGAGTGTGTCGCTCACTGTTCAGCCGCAAATATCTCTATTTAAAAAAGTGTGGTATACCCCAGTAAACAATAACTGTAGTTTTGCCATCCCACGGTAAAAAATCTCTATTATTCAGCTTTTGGTAGTTTTTTCCGTAAAGAAAAACAGTAGTGTCTCCAGACTGTTGTGACACAAAAATATATCTATTGAAAATAGTCTTGTGTAGGCCCGACATCCCAGTGTGATTTCGCAGTTCCACGGGTCAAATCGCTGTACTATCCAGTTTTGGGCCTTTGGTATCTAAAAAAAAAGCAGTTTGAGTGTGTCGCTCACTGTTCAGCCGCAAATATCTCTATTTAAAAAAGTGTGGTATACCCCAGTAAACAATAACTGTGGTTTTGCCATCCCACGGTAAAAAATCTCTGTTATTCAGCTTTTGGTAGTTTTTTCCGTAAAGAAAAACAGTAGTGTCTCCTGACTGTTGTGACACAAAAATATATCTGTTGAAAATAGTCTTGTGTAGGCCCGACATCCCAGTGTGGTTTCGCAGTTCCACAGGTCAAATCGCTGTACTATCCAGTTTTGGGCCTTTGGTATCTAAAAAAAAGCAGTTTGAGTGTGTTGCTCACTGTTCAGCCACAAATATCTCTATTTAAAAAAGTGTGGTATACCCCAGTAAACAATAACTGTGGTTTTGCCATCCCACGGTAAAAAATCTCTATTATTCAGCTTTTGGTAGTTTTTTCCGTAAAGAAAAGCAGTAGTGTCTCCTGACTGTTGTGACACAAAAATATATCTGTTGAAAATAGTCTTGTGTAGGCCCGACATCCCAGTGTGATTTCGCAGTTCCACGGGTCAAATCGCTGTACTATCCAGTTTTGGGCCTTTGGTATCTAAAAAAAAAGCAGTTTGAGTGTGTCGCTCACTGTTCAGCCGCAAATATCTCTATTTAAAAAAGTGTGGTATACCCCAGTAAACAATAACTGTGGTTTTGCCATCCCACGGTAAAAAATCTCTATTATTCAGGTTTTGGTATATTTTCTGTAAAGAAAAACAGTAGTGTCTCCTGACTGTTGTGACACAAAAATATATCTGTTGAAAATAGTCTTGTGTAGGCCGGACATCCCAGTGTGGTTTCGCAGTTCCACAGGTCAAATCGCTGTACTATCCAGTTTTGGGCCTTTGGTATCTAAAAAAAAAGCAGTTTGAGTGTGTCGCTCACTGTTCAGCCGCAAATATCTCTATTTAAAAAAGTGTGGTATACCCCAGTAAACAATAACTGTGGTTTTGCCATCCCACGGTAAAAAATCTCTATTATTCAGGTTTTGGTATATTTTCTGTAAAGAAATAAGAAAAACAGTAGTGTCTCCTGACTGTTGTGACACAAAAATATATCTGTTGAAAATAGTCTTGTGTAGGCCCGACATCCCAGTGTGGTTTCGCAGTTCCATGGGTCAAATCGCTGTACTATCCAGTTTTGGGCCTTTGGTATCTAAAAAAAAAAGCAGTTTGAGTGTGTCGCTCACTGTTCAGCCGCAAATATCTCCATTTAAAAAAGTGTGGTATACCCCAGTAAACAATAACTGTGGTTTTGCCATCCCACGGTAAAAAATCTCTATTATTCAGCTTTTGGTAGTTTTTTCCGTAAAGAAAAACAGTAGTGTCTCCTGACTGTTGTGACACAAAAATATATCTGTTGAAAATAGTCTTGTGTAGGCCCGACATCCCAGTGTGGTTTCGCAGTTCCATGGGTCAAATCGCTGTACTATCCAGTTTTGGGCCTTTGGTATCTAAAAAAAAAGCAGTTTGAGTGTGTCGCTCACTGTTCAGCCGCAAATATCTCTATTTAAAAAAGTGTGGTATACCCCAGTAAACAATAACTGTGGTTTTGCCATCCCACGGTAAAAAATCTCTATTATTCAGGTTTTGGTATATTTTCTGTAAAGAAAAACAGTAGTGTCTCCTGACTGTTGTGACACAAAAATATATCTGTTGAAAATAGTCTTGTGTAGTCCGGACATCCCAGTGTGGTTTCGCAGTTCCACAGGTCAAATCGCTGTACTATCCAGTTTTGGGCCTTTGGTATCTAAAAAAAAAGCAGTTTGAGTGTGTCGCTCACTGTTCAGCCGCAAATATCTCTATTTAAAAAAGTGTGGTATACCCCAGTAAACAATAACTGTAGTTTTGCCATCCCACGGTAAAAAATCTCTATTATTCAGCTTTTGGTAGTTTTTTCCGTAAAGAAAAACAGTAGTGTCTCCAGACTGTTGTGACACAAAAATATATCTGTTGAAAATAGTCTTGTGTAGGCCCGACATTCCAGTGTGATTTCGCAGTTCCACGGGTCAAATCGCTGTACTATCCAGTTTTGGGCCTTTGGTATCTAAAAAAAAAGCAGTTTGAGTGTGTCGCTCACTGTTCAGCCGCAAATATCTCTATTTAAAAAAGTGTGGTATACCCCAGTAAACAATAACTGTGGTTTTGCCATCCCACGGTAAAAAATCTCTGTTATTCAGCTTTTGGTAGTTTTTTCTGTAAAGAGAAACAGTAGTGTCTCCTGACTGTTGTGACACAAAAATATATCTGTTGAAAATAGTCTTGTGTAGGCCCGACATCCCAGTGTGGTTTCGCAGTTCCACAGGTCAAATCGCTGTACTATCCAGTTTTGGGCCTTTGGTATCTAAAAAAAAAGCAGTTTGAGTGTGTTGCTCACTGTTCAGCCGCAAATATCTCTATTTAAAAAAGTGTGGTATACCCCAGTAAACAATAACTGTGGTTTTGCCATCCCACGGTAAAAAATCTCTATTATTCAGCTTTTGGTAGTTTTTTCCGTAAAGAAAAACAGTAGTGTCTCCAGACTGTTGTGACACAAAAATATATCTGTTGAAAATAGTCTTGTGTAGGCCCAACATCCCAGTGTGATTTCGCAGTTCCACGGGTCAAATCGCTGTACTATCCAGTTTTGGGCCTTGGTATCTAAAAAAAAAGCAGTTTGAGTGTGTCGCTCACTGTTCAGCCACAAATATCTCTATTTAAAAAAGGGTGGTATACCCCAGTAAACAATAACTGTGGTTTTGCCATCCCACGGTAAAAAATCTCTATTATTCAGCTTTTGGTAGTTTTTTCCGTAAAGAAAAACAGTAGTGTCTCCTGACTGTTGTGACACAAAAATATATCTGTTGAAAATAGTCTTGTGTAGGCCCGACATCCCCGTGTGGTTTCGCAGTTCCATGGGTCAAATCGCTGTACTATCCAGTTTTGGGCCTTTGGTATCTAAAAAAAAAGCAGTTTAAGTGTGTCGCTCACTGTTCAGCCACAAAATATCTCTATTTAAAAAAGTGTGGTATACCCCAGTAAACAATAACTGTGGTTTTGCCATCCCACGGTAAAAAGTCTCTATTATTCAGCTTTTGGTAGGTTTTTCCGTAAAGAAAAACAGTAGTGTCTCCTGACTGTTGTGACACAAAAATATATCTGTTGAAAATAGTCTTGTGTAGGCCCGACATCCCAGTGTGGTTTCGCAGTTCCACGGGTCAAATCGCTGTACTATCCAGTTTTGGGCCTTTGGTATCTAAAAAAAAAGCAGTTTGAGTGTGTCGCTCACTGTTCAGCCGCAAATATCTCTATTTAAAAAAGTGTGGTATACCCCAGTAAACAATAACTGTGGTTTTGCCATCCCACGGTAAAAAATCTCTATTATTCAGGTTTTGGTATATTTTCTGTAAAGAAAAACAGTAGTGTCTCCTGACTGTTGTGACACAAAAATATATCTGTTGAAAATAGTCTTGTGTAGGCCCGACATCCCAGTGTGATTTCGCAGTTCCACAGGTCAAATCGCTGTACTATCCAGTTTTGGGCCTTTGGTATCTAAAAAAAAAGCAGTTTGAGTGTGTCGCTCACTGTACAGCCGCAAATATCTCTATTTAAAAAAGTGTGGTATACCCCAGTAAACAATAACTGTGGTTTTGCCATCCCACAGTAAAAAAATCTCTATTATTCAGCTTTTGGTAGTTTTTTCCGTAAAGAAAAACAGTAGTGTCTCCAGACTGTTGTGACACAAAAATATATCTGTTGAAAATAGTCTTGTGTAGGCCCGACATCCCAGTGTGATTTCGCAGTTCCACGGGTCAAATCGCTGTACTATCCAGTTTTGGGCCTTTGGTATCTAAAAAAAAAGCAGTTTGAGTGTGTCGCTCACTGTTCAGCCGCAAATATCTCTATTTAAAAAAGTGTGGTATACCCCAGTAAACAATAACTGTGGTTTTGCCATCCCACGGTAAAAAATCTCTATTATTCAGGTTTTGGTATATTTTCTGTAAAGAAAAAAGAAAAACAGTAGTGTCTCCTGACTGTTGTGACACAAAAATATATCTGTTGAAAATAGTCTTGTGTAGGCCCGACATCCCAGTGTGGTTTCGCAGTTCCACAGGTCAAATCGCTGTAATATCCAGTTTTGGGCCTTTGGTATCTAAAAAAAAAGCAGTTTGAGTGTGTCGCTCATTGTTCAGCCGCAAATATCTCTATTTAAAAAAGTGTGGTATACCCCAGTAAACAATAACTGTGGTTTTGCCATCCCACGGTAAAAAATCTCTATTATTCAGCTTTTGGTAGTTTTTTCCGTAAAGAAAAACAGTAGTGTCTCCAGACTGTTGTGACACAAAAATATATCTGTTGAAAATAGTCTTGTGTAGGCCCGACATCCCAGTGTGATTTCGCAGTTCCACGGGTCAAATCGCTGTACTATCCAGTTTTAGGCCTTTGGTATCTAAAAAAAAAGCAGTTTGAGTGTGTCGCTCACTGTTCAGCCACAAATATCTCTATTTAAAAAAGGGTGGTATACCCCAGTAAACAATAACTGTGGTTTTGCCATCCCACGGTAAAAAATCTCTATTATTCAGCTTTTGGTAGTTTTTTCCGTAAAGAAAAACAGTAGTGTCTCCTGACTGTTGTGACACAAAAATATATCTGTTGAAAATAGTCTTGTGTAGGCCCGACATCCCCGTGTGGTTTCGCAGTTCCATGGGTCAAATCGCTGTACTATCCAGTTTTGGGCCTTTGGTATCTAAAAAAAAAGCAGTTTAAGTGTGTCGCTCACTGTTCAGCCACAAAATATCTCTATTTAAAAAAGTGTGGTATACCCCAGTAAACAATAACTGTGGTTTTGCCATCCCACGGTAAAAAGTCTCTATTATTCAGCTTTTGGTAGGTTTTTCCGTAAAGAAAAATAGTAGTGTCTCCTGACTGTTGTGACACAAAAATATATCTATTGAAAATAGTCTTGTGTAGGCCCGACATCCCAGTGTGATTTCGCAGTTCCACGGGTCAAATCGCTGTACTATCCAGTTTTGGGCCTTTGGTATCTAAAAAAAAAGCAGTTTGAGTGTGTCGCTCACTGTTCAGCCGCAAATATCTCTATTTAAAAAAGTGTGGTATACCCCAGTAAACAATAACTGTGGTTTTGCCATCCCACGGTAAAAAATCTCTATTATTCAGGTTTTGGTATATTTTCTGTAAAGAAAAAAGAAAAACAGTAGTGTCTCCTGACTGTTGTGACACAAAAATATATCTGTTGAAAATAGTCTTGTGTAGGCCCGACATCCCAGTGTGGTTTCGCAGTTCCACAGGTCAAATCGCTGTAATATCCAGTTTTCTGCCTTTGGTATCTAAAGAAAAAGCAGTTTGAGTGTGTCGCTCATTGTTCAGCTGCAAATATCTCTATTTAAAAAAGTGTGGTATACCCCAGTAAACAATAACTGTGGTTTTGCCATCCCACGGTAAAAAATCTCTATTATTCAGCTTTTGGTAGTTTTTTCCGTAAAGAAAAACAGTAGTGTCTCCAGACTGTTGTGACACAAAAATATATCTGTTGAAAATAGTCTTGTGTAGGCCCGACATCCCAGTGTGATTTCGCAGTTCCACGGGTCAAATCGCTGTACTATCCAGTTTTGGGCCTTTGGTATCTAAAAAAAAAGCAGTTTGAGTGTGTCGCTCACTGTTCAGCCACAAATATCTCTATTTAAAAAAGTGTGGTATACCCCAGTAAACAATAACTGTGGTTTTGCCATCCCACGGTAAAAAATCTCTATTATTCAGCTTTTGGTAGTTTTTTCCGTAAAGAAAAACAGTAGTGTCTCCTGACTGTTGTGACACAAAAATATATCTGTTGAAAATAGTCTTGTGTAGGCCCGACATCCCAGTGTGGTTTCGCAGTTCCATGGGTCAAATCGCTGTACTATCCAGTTTTGGGCCTTTGGTATCTAAAAAAAAAAGCAGTTTGAGTGTGTCGCTCACTGTTCAGCCGCAAATATCTCTATTTAAAAAAGTGTGGTATACCCCAGTAAACAATAACTGTGGTTTTGCCATCCCACGGTAAAAAATCTCTATTATTCAGCTTTTGGTAGTTTTTTCCGTAAAGAAAAACAGTAGTGTCTCCTGACTGTTGTGACACAAAAATATATCTGTTGAAAATAGTCTTGTGTAGGCCCGACATCCCAGTGTGGTTTCGCAGTTCCATGGGTCAAATCGCTGTACTATCCAGTTTTGGGCCTTTGGTATCTAAAAAAAAAGCAGTTTGAGTGTGTCGCTCACTGTTCAGCCGCAAATATCTCTATTTAAAAAAGTGTGGTATACCCCAGTAAACAATAACTGTGGTTTTGCCATCCCACGGTAAAAAATCTCTATTATTCAGGTTTTGGTATATTTTCTGTAAAGAAAAACAGTAGTGTCTCCTGACTGTTGTGACACAAAAATATATCTGTTGAAAATAGTCTTGTGTAGGCCGGACATCCCAGTGTGGTTTCGCAGTTCCACAGGTCAAATCGCTGTACTATCCAGTTTTGGGCCTTTGGTATCTAAAAAAAAAGCAGTTTGAGTGTGTCGCTCACTGTTCAGCCGCAAATATCTCTATTTAAAAAAGTGTGGTATACCCCAGTAAACAATAACTGTAGTTTTGCCATCCCACGGTAAAAAATCTCTATTATTCAGCTTTTGGTAGTTTTTTCCGTAAAGAAAAACAGTAGTGTCTCCAGACTGTTGTGACACAAAAATATATCTATTGAAAATAGTCTTGTGTAGGCCCGACATCCCAGTGTGATTTCGCAGTTCCACGGGTCAAATCGCTGTACTATCCAGTTTTGGGCCTTTGGTATCTAAAAAAAAAGCAGTTTGAGTGTGTCGCTCACTGTTCAGCCGCAAATATCTCTATTTAAAAAAGTGTGGTATACCCCAGTAAACAATAACTGTGGTTTTGCCATCCCACGGTAAAAAATCTCTGTTATTCAGCTTTTGGTAGTTTTTTCCGTAAAGAAAAACAGTAGTGTCTCCTGACTGTTGTGACACAAAAATATATCTGTTGAAAATAGTCTTGTGTAGGCCCGACATCCCAGTGTGGTTTCGCAGTTCCACAGGTCAAATCGCTGTACTATCCAGTTTTGGGCCTTTGGTATCTAAAAAAAAGCAGTTTGAGTGTGTTGCTCACTGTTCAGCCACAAATATCTCTATTTAAAAAAGTGTGGTATACCCCAGTAAACAATAACTGTGGTTTTGCCATCCCACGGTAAAAAATCTCTATTATTCAGCTTTTGGTAGTTTTTTCCGTAAAGAAAAGCAGTAGTGTCTCCTGACTGTTGTGACACAAAAATATATCTGTTGAAAATAGTCTTGTGTAGGCCCGTCATCCCAGTGTGGTTTCGCAGTTCCATGGGTCAAATCGCTGTACTATCCAGTTTTGGGCCTTTGGTATCTAAAAAAAAGCAGTTTGAGTGTGTCGCTCACTGTTCAGCCGCAAATATCTCTATTTAAAAAAGTGTGGTTGTAACATACCTGGCGGCATCCTTGCATAGTGGTCCATCTCCCACTGTGCAAGAGCGCGCACTTGATCTCCAGTCCAGTCTGCTAACCTGGCTTCCCTCCATGCTGTCTGCTTGCCTCTGTGTCTGCTGCTTAAGGGCGGCGCGCGATCACTTCCTGCTTTTTGTACCTGCTGCAGGCACACCCCTTTTGCGTCCTCAGCCTATTGCTGTCTGTCATCTGGTATTTAACCCAGCTGCTCCAATGAATCCCTGCCTGAGCATTGTGTTTCATTCAGTGTGCTCTCTCACTCTGAATGTGCCAGGTCCCTTTCTGTGTTTGCTTGCTTGCCTTTCTTGTAGGCTGTTTTTCCAGTCCTGTCTGAACACGCTCCTTGCCTGTTCGTTCCGCCTTCTAGGGGCCGCATACCTAGACCCACTCCCGTATCTTGTCTGTCCTGTCTGAACACGCTCCTTGCCTGTTCGTTCCGCCTTCTAGGGGCCGCATACCTAGACCCGCTCCCGTATCTTGTCTGTTCTGTCTGAACATGCTCCTTGCCTGTTCGTTCCGCCTTCTAGGGGCCGCATACCTAGACCCGCTCCCGTATCTTGTCTGTACTGTCTGAACACGCTCTTAGCCTGTTCCTTCCGCCTTCTAGGGGCTGCATTCCTAGACCCGCTCCTGTATCTTGCTACTGTGCCTGTTCTTGTCTGTATACTCTTCTTGCCTGTTTCCTGAGTTTCTCTATGTCCGTACCTTTCCTTTTTCTGCAGAGTCTGAACTCGTACCTAACTCCTGCTCGTTGTCACTGTACTTCCGTTTCTGAGTTTGTGGTCCACTCGCTACTTCACTGCAAGCACCCTGTGGGTATCTGGTTCTGCCTTTCCCTTCCTGTCTGTTCCGTGTGAACAGAGCCCTGTCCCCTCTGCTCTGCCTTGCTCACTGCTCCGGCGGTTCTAGCCTGCTCTGCCTTGCTCACCGCTCCAGTGGTTCTAGCCTGCTCTGCCTTGCTCACCGCTCCGGTGGTTCTAGCCTGCTCTGCCTTGCTCACCGCTCCGGCGGTTCTAGCCTGCTCTGCCTTGCACACCGCTCCGGCGGTTCAAGCCTGCTCTGCCTTTGCTCACCGCTCCGGCGGTTCTAGCCTGCTCTGCCTTGCTCACCGCTCCGGCGGTTCTAGCCTGCTCTGCCTTGCTCACCGCTCCGGCGGTTCTAGCCTGCTCTGCCTTTGCTCACCGCTCTGGCGATTCTAGCCTGCTCTGCCTTGCTCACTGCTCCGGCAGTCTTGCTCCTCTCTGACCCTTTGCTCACTGCTCCGGCAGTCTTGCTCCGCTCTGACCCTTTGCTCACTGCTCCGTCAGTCTTGCTCCGCTCTGACCCTTTGCTCACTGCTCCGGCAGTCTTGCTCCGCTCTGACCCTTTGCTCACTGCTCCGGCAGTCTCGCTCCACTCTGACCCTTTGCTCACTGCTCCGGCAATCTCGCTCCACTCTGACCCTTTGCTCACTGCTCCGGCAGTCTCGCTCCGCTCTAACCCTTTGCTCACTGCTCCGGAAGTCTCGCTCCGCTCTGACCCTTTGCTCACTGCTCCGGCAGTCTCGCTCCGCTCTGACCCTTTGCTCACTGCTCCGGCAGTCTCGCTCCGCTCTGACCCTTTGCTCACTGCTCCGGAAGTCTCGCTCCCCTCTGACCCTTTGCTCACTGCTCCGGCAGTCTCTCTCCGCTCTGACCCTTTGCTCACTGCTCCGGCAGTCTCGCTACGCTCTTACCCTTTGCTCACTGCTCCGGAAGTCTCGCTCCGCTCTGACCCTTTGCTCACTGCTCTGGCAGTCTCTCTCCGCTCTGACTCCTTGCTCACTGCTCTGGCAGTCTCGCTCAGCTCTGACCTCTTGCTCACCACTCCAGGCGGCCTCGTCCTGCTCTACTCTTGCTCACCGCTCCAGGCGGCCTTGTCCTGCTCTACTCTCGCTCACCGCTCCAGGCGGCCTCGTCCTGCTCTACTCTCGCTCACCGCTCCAGGCGGCCTCGTCCTGCTCTACTCTCGCTCACCGCTCTAGGCGGTCTCGTCTTGCCCTGCTCTCGCTCACCACTCTGGGCGGCCTTACTCTGCTGTGTTTGTCCGCCACATTTGTGGTTCTGTTCCTGAGTCCCAGTGTGTACTGGGTCCTATCCCGCCTGTGTTCCTACCTGCTAGTGCCTCCCTGACTGCACTCTAGCCGTGCTTGCCTGTACCCCCCTGCCTGCCTATACCCACCAGTCTGTGTTCCAGCCTAACCAGTCTGTTCCTGTATTCCCCTGTGTGGGTCAACAGCCGTGTCCGGGGTCTGTCCAGGAGTAGCACCTGGTCCCTCTGCTCGGTTCCTCCTTGGTGCACTGGCGTCGTATGCCGTCGTGCGACCCTGGTCGGATCGGGTGAATACCTAGTTACGCCCCTCCAGGCATTCACTCTCCGGCACGGTCCAGTGGAATCACACGCACACGCCGCTCAGCCCGGGCGTGTGCATTACAGTATATTTTCCGTAAAGAAAAACAGTAGTGTCTCCTGACTGTGACTTGTGACACAAAAATATATCTGTTGAAAATAGTCTTGTGTAGGCCCGACATCCCAGTGTGGTTTCGCAGTTCCACGGGTCAAATCGCTGTACTATCCAGTTTTGGGCCTTTGGTATCTAAAAAAAAAGCAGCTTGAGTGTGTCGCTCACTGTTCAGCCGCAAATATCTCTATTTAAAAAAGTGTGGTATACCCCAGTAAACAATAACTGTGGTTTTGCCATCCCATGGTAAAAAATCTCTATTATTCAGCTTTTGGTAGTTTTTTCAGTAAAGAAAAACAGTAGTGTCTCCAGACTGTTTTGACACAAAAATATATCTGTTGAAAATAGTCTTGTGTAGGCCCGACATCTAGTGTTGAGCCACCCCCGTAGTGTTCGAGTTCGGTTCGGTTCGTCGAACACCCGTGTGTTCGCCGAACTGTTCGTCTAAATGTTCGTCGAACACCTTCGAACACCGTTAAAACCAATGGCAGGCAAACAAAAACACATAGAAACACATAGAAAACACCTTCAAAGGTGTCCAAAAGCTGACAAACTGCTCAGAAGACATAACTAACACATGGAAAAGTGACAAGTACATATAGTCATGCGAAAAGAAAAGAGGTGGAGGAGTAAAAGGAGGGGGAGACACAGATATAGGCATGTCATGCCCTTCTAAAATCCAAAAAGTGAGAAGCCGACACGGCCAGTTCGTTCCTGCCCGTGCCACCTCCGTGTCGCCGGGTTTGTGCCAGAGCCGCGGTGGACCCTGACGGCCAGCCCCCCTCTCCCAATACTGGTGCCTGTCCGCTGATGGGTTGAGCCCCCCCGCAGTGGGGGGGGGTAACATCTGCAGAAGAAAGACCATCTTCCAGCCAAGCTAAGATGTCGACTTCTTTTCGTGGACAATGTGATACGATCCCTTTCTTACGGACACGCCCATCGCTACAAATTCCAGATGAGGCACAAAAACAGCAGGTGCTTCAGCGGATATCAAGTGCTCCTTCAAGTGGGCTCTCCTCCACCTCAATTTCAACATCACAAATATTCCAGTCCTCAGAGGTGTCACCCCAATCGCACTTGCTTCCTCACAGCTCCCAAGTCTCCAGCTGCCCGTCTGAGTATGGGGTAACACAGATGGTTGAGTCTGCAGAGCTGTTTACTCATACTATAGCCTGAGAAACGTAAGTCTGCTCCAGAGCTTCTGTTAATCCAGACGAGGAAATGATCTGCACTGATGCCCAGAATCTTTATAAGTCGGATCCAGGACCAGATGAAGAAGGTTCTGAGCATAATGTAGACCCTTGTTCCCAAACTGTCACTCCTGTTGGTGGAGACAATGATGAAGACGATGATGAGACTCAAATACCTGATTGGAGCGACAACTTGACTTTTCGGTCAGGGCAGGAAGAGGTTGGCTTTGAGGACGACGGGTGTGATAACACACAGGGTGATGATGACGAGGTTGGAGATCCCACTTACTGTCAACCCACAGTCAGCCAGTCGATGAGGTCAACGGAGGAGGTGGAGGAGGATGTGACTAGCCCAGGGGATGGGGTTGACTCGGTACCCGGGCCTTTGCCTGGCCTTGGGGATGTCGCGGTGGTCGGCTCCCTGGCCCGTACCCTGGGGTCACTCTTTGAAAGAGTGGATAATTGTTAATTTTATAAGAGTTTGTGACGCCACCTGTGGTATCTGGTGAGAAGCACCAGCGCTGCAGCAGTCCACTGGGACCCGTGATAAGGCTGCTCGATGGTATAGCTCCCCACAGGTGGAGCTAGGTCTCAGGGTAGCGTATGCAGGGGGAATGCAGGACAGGCGAGACCCAGCTGGGTCAGAGCAAGAACGGGAACGGACACGGTAGTCACTTCAGTACCTTTTACTGGAGGAAATTCAGGCACATCCCGGAGCACTGTAGGGTGAAGGGTGAATATCAGGATTAGAGATGAGCGTTGTTCTACTCGAACTGTTCGCCAATCTCAAATTCGAACTGTTTTGGGCGGTGTTCGAGCCGTTCGGCGAACACGAACAATTTGAGAAAAATTCGGCTGTTCGAGGTTATGTTCGATAACTGTTCGTGCACCAAAATCATAACTGGATTTTTTCTCAGTAATGATGAAAATTAATGTTAATACGCAGTTTGAGTGTACAGCGGGGTGGGGGGAGGGGCAGGGGATGGATCTCTGCAGGAACAATGAAGATCTCCATTTTTTTTTCTCTTTCCCGCATTTGCAGTGGGGAGGTGCAATCTGTCAGCCTATCAGCAGCGCACACACGGAGCGAAGTGCTTTTTTTCACACAAGCAAGGGCATGTGTCATTGGCAGTGTATGTCACATGTCCTTGCCCTATAAGACCAAGCCATTTTCCCCGTCGCCACCATTTTCTCACTGCTGCAGCTGCGTGTTAGACGGCACCGCTGTTGCTGTGTGCGCTATACCTTGTTAATTTCAAGCCAATTTTCGCACAAATATACAGATAGCTTGGGAGTAGGGAATAGTTGTGATTGCAGTCCTTTTAAGGACTAGGTTACAGCATTTCCTACGACTTTTATCAGGGAGGTCTGTGCTCTTAAATAGATAGGTTGTGGGAGTAAAGACTAATTGTAATTGGAGTCCTTTTCAGGACTAGGTTACATCAGTTCCTATCAGTTTTTGCCAGGCAGGTCTGTGCCAGTGCTGTGCAAGTTTTTTTCACAGCATTTCGCTGAATCTAGCAAAGCTAATCCTTTTTGGCCTATTGCAGAGTGTGTTAGTCAGTGGAGTAGCCTATCTGTGTTGCAAGATATACCACCTGTGTATAGAATACCAATTTTTTTACTGCACCTAGTGAAGTAAAATCTTTTGGGCATAGCATCATTCTATTAGTCCATCTATACTGACCTCCATCAGGTTGCAAATTAAAACTAATTTTTATCTGCATCTACAGTACCTCTGAAAAAATATTTGGGCTTCTACCTGTGTGTGGGACTTGTTATATTAGTCCATCTATACTGACCTCCATCAGGTTGCAAACTGAATATATTTTTTTCCTGCATCTACCTCTGAAAAAATATTGGGCTTCTAGCTGTGTGTGGGTCTTGTTCTATTAATCCATCTATACTGACCTCCATCAGGTTGCAAACTGAATATAATTTTTTTCTGCATCTAGCTCTGAAAAAATATTTGGCCTTCTAGTAGTGTGTCGGACTTTCTCTATTAGTCCATCTATACTGACCTCCATCAGGTTGCAAACTGAATATAATTTTTTTCTGCATCTAGCTCTGAAAAAATATTTGGCCTTCTAGTAGTGTGTCGGACTTTCTCTATTAGTCCATCTATACTGACCTCCATCAGGTTGCAAATTAAAACTAATTTTTATCTGCATCTACAGTACCTCTGAAAAAATATTTGGGCTTCTAGCTGTGTGTGGGACTTGTTGTATTAGTCCATCTATACTGACCTCCATCAGGTTGCAAACTGAATATATTTTTTTCTGCATCTACCTCTGAAAAAATATTGGGCTTCTAGCTGTGTGTGGGACTTGTTGTATTAGTCCATCTATACTGACCTCCATCAGGTTGCAAACTGAATATATTTTTTTCTGCATCTACCTCTGAAAAAATATTGGGCTTCTAGCTGTGTGTGGGTCTTGTTCTATTAATCCATCTATACTGACCTCCATCAGGTTGCAAACTGAATATAATTTTTTTCTGCATCTAGCTCTGAAAAAATATTTGGCCTTCTAGTAGTGTGTCGGACTTTCTCTATTAGTCCATCTATACTGACCTCCATCAGGTTGCAAATTAAAACTAATTTTTATCTGCATCTACAGTACCTCTGCAAAAATATTTGGGCTTCTAGCTGTGTGTGGGACTTGTTGTATTAGTCCATCTATACTGACCTCCATCAGGTTGCAAACTGAATATATTTTTTTCTGCATCTACCTCTGAAAAAATATTGGGCTTCTAGCTGTGTGTGGGTCTTGTTCTATTAATCCATCTATACTGACCTCCATCAGGTTGCAAACTGAATATAATCTTTTTCTGCATCTAGCTCTGAAAAAATATTTGGCCTTCTAGTAGTGTGTCGGACTTTCTCTATTAGTCCGTCTATACTGACCTCCATCAGGTTGCAAACTGAATATAATTTTTTTCTGCATCTAGCTCTGAAAAAATATTTGGCCTTCTAGTAGTGTGTCGGACTTTCTCTATTAGTCCATCTATACTGACCTCCATCAGGTTGCAAATTAAAACTAATTTTAATCTGCATCTACAGTACCTCTGAAAAAATATTTGGGCTTCTAGCTGTGTGTGGGACTTGTTGTATTAGTCCATCTATACTGACCTCCATCAGGTTGCAAACTGAATATATTTTTTTCTGCATCTACCTCTGAAAAAATATTGGGCTTCTAGCTGTGTGTGGGACTTGTTGTATTAGTCTATCTATACTGACCTCCATCAGGTTGCAAACTGAATATATTTTTCTCTGCATCTACCTCTGAAAAAATATTGGGCTTCTAGCTGTGTGTGGGTCTTGTTCTATTAATCCATCTATACTGACCTCCATCAGGTTGCAAACTGAATATAATTTTTTTCTGCATCTAGCTCTGAAAAAATATTTGGCCTTCTAGTAGTGTGTCAGACTTTCTCTATTAGTCCATCTATACTGACCTCCATCAGGTTGCAAACTGAATATATTTTTTTCTGCATCTACCTCTGAAAAAATATTTGGCCTTCTAGTAGTGTGTCGGACTTTCTCTATTAGTCCATCTATACTGACCTCCATCAGGTTGCAAATTAAAACTAATTTTTATCTGCATCTACAGTACCTCTGAAAAAATATTTGGGCTTCTAGCTGTGTGTGGGTCTTGTTCTATTAATCCATCTATACTGACCTCCATCAGGTTGCAAATTCAAAATAATTTTTTTCTGCATCTAACCCAGCCAATAGTTTTGGCCTAATACCACAGTTTGGCCACTCAGCTCTGCTCGGTTACCATCCATTGTTTTTTTGTGCAAACAACTCCAGAGTTGTGAATTAGTTAACCACCAAAATGTGTGGAAAAAGGCCTGCTGCTATGGAAAGGGGAATAGGCGTGTTGGGAAGGGGAAAAAAGGTTGTGTCCGTGGGGTAGGTGTTAAAGCAACAGTAACATCTGCAGAAGAAAGACCATCTTCCAGCCAAACTAAAATGTCTACTTCTTTTAGCGGACAATGTGATAAGATCCCTTTCTTACGGCCACGCCAATCGCTACAAATTCCAGATGAGGCACAAAAACAGCAGGTGCTTCAACGGATATCAAGTGCTCCTTTAAGTGGGCTCTCCTCCACATCAACTTCAACATCACAAATACTCCAGTCCTCAAAGGTGTCACCCAAATCGCACTTGCTTCCTCACAGCTCCCAAATCTCCAGCTGCCCGTCTGAGTATGAGGTAGAACAGATGGTTGAGTCTGCAGAGCTGTTTACTCATACTATAGCCTGGGAATCAGAGGTCGACTCCAGCGCTTCTGTGAATCCAGACGAGGAAATGATCTGCACTGATGCCCAGAATCTTTATGAGTCGGATCCAGGACCAGACGCAGAAGGTTCTGACCATAATGTAGACCCTCATTCCCAAACTGTAACTCCTGTTGGTGGAGACAATGAGGAAGACGATGATAAGACTCAAATACCTGATTGGAGCGACAACTTTAGTTTTTTGTCAGGGCAGGAACAGGTTGGCTCTGAGGACGACGGGTGTGATAACGCACAGGGTGATGATGATGAGGTCGGAGATCCCACTTACTGTCAACCCACAGTCAGCCAAGAGATGAGGTCAGCAGAGGAGGTGGAGGAAGATGCTAGTGACGACGAGGTCAGGTTGCGCCTTCCTGGACAGAGACGTAGTACTGGAAGCACGTCAACAACTGCATCCTCAAACACAACTCTGCCTCTCACCACAAGTCGTGGTGGCTCTTCAGGTCGCATGGGTGCTAAGCCTTGCATAGCCTGGGCATTTTTTCAGATCGATAAAGATGACCCAACTCGTGTTATCTGTAACATTTGTCAGCAAAAGCTAAGTAGAGGCCAAAAAATACATAGTTTGAGTACTTCATGCATGAACCGGCACATGGACATGAAGCATAAGTTGCAGTGGGAAGCTCAGGGTGCTACAATGTGGCCTAGCCGGCCGGGCCAACCACCGTCTGCCATATCTTGTGCATCCGCGGCCTCTTCATCCTCTGTAACTGGGGGGACAGCAGTCACACCTGTTTTGGGGCGCAGACCTGCCACCTCTTTACCCGCAGCAGCCAGCGTGATTGGCAGGTCATCATTTTCTTTGGAGGTGGGAACACCAGCTGGTGTTGAGCGCTGTCCGACATCGATAGCACCACCTTTGGATGAAGGCAACCTAACATGTCCGCCTGCATCTTCCTCACAGACCGGCAGTTTGCCGGGGACAACCTTATCAACCCCGTCTAAGCACAATAGCCAGCCCTCGGTCCCTCAGATGTGGACAAGTAAAAGACCATTTCCTCCTAGCCATGAGAAAGCTAAGAGGTTGAATTTCACCATCTGCAAGCTCTTGGCTACAGAAATGCTGCCTTTCCACCTGGTGGACACAGAGGATTTTTGAGACCTTATGTCCGTCGCAGTGCTCCAGTACCAGATGCCCAGTCGGCACTACTTCTCAAAGAAAGGTGTGCCTGCGCTCCACCAGCATGTCGCACATAACATCACCGCTTCTTTGAGAAACTCTGTGTGTGACAGGGTGCATTTCACCACAGACACTTGGACGAGTAGGCATGGACAGGGGCGTTACATGTCGCTGACTGGGCACTGGGTAACTATGGTGACAGCAGGACAAGGGGCTGCTGTCCAAGTCTTGCCGTCCCCACGAGTTGTGCGTCAATCCTCTTTATGTCAAAGTTCCTCCACTGCTTCTGCCTCCTCAACCTCCTCTCGGTCTTCCACCTGCACCCAAAGCCTGTCTGGTCATGCCACAAGCTTTCTAACTGCGCAGAAGGGATCCTGCACACCTCCTTACTATGCTGGCAGTAGGGCTCAACGTCATCAGGCGGTTTTTACATTGAAATGTCTGGGAAATGTGAGTCACACAGCTGAGGAGTTGTGGTCAGCTCTGGAGAACCAATTTCATGAATGGTTGTCTCCACTGGACCTGAAACCAGGGAAGGCCGTGTGCGACAATGCTGCAAA
The DNA here is from genome assembly GCF_046119375.1 of Phyllobates terribilis. Classification (NCBI taxonomy): domain Eukaryota; kingdom Metazoa; phylum Chordata; class Amphibia; order Anura; family Dendrobatidae; genus Phyllobates; species Phyllobates terribilis. The sequence continues at coordinate 883,000,151 of NW_027362761.1, forward strand.
CCTGGGTGCGGCCCTTCGCCGGGGCAATGTCACACACGTGCCTTGTATGGCTCACGTGTTGAACCTGGTTGTCCAGCAATTTTTAGCCCACTATCCCAGACTAGATGGCCTTCTGCAGAGGGCACGGTCGCTGTGTGCTCACTTCCGCCGTTCGCATCCCGCAGCTCAGCGACTTACATCTCTACAGAAGTCGTTGGGCCTGCCACTTCACCGGCTAAAATGCGATGTGCCTACCCGGTGGAATTCAACTCTGCACATGTTGCAGCGACTGTGGCAGCACCGACAAGCCCTGGTGCAATACGTTCTGACGTATAGCCTGGGCCAACGAGATTCAGAGGTGGGGCAAATCACGCTGGAGGAGTGGTCTCAGATCAGGGACCTATGCACCCTTCTGCACAGTTTTGAAATGGCGACGAAGATGTTTAGTGCTGACGATGCCATTATCAGCATGACTATTCCGGTGATTTACATGCTGGAGCACATGTTAAACAGAATTCGGAGTCAGGTGGTGGCACAAGAGGAGGTGGAGGAAGTAGAGGAGGAGGAGTTGTATGCGGAAGGGCTAACATCTGCAAGGTCCAGACGGTCGGCAGCACCAAGGCGGCAGGCATGTGAGGGTGGGGGAGATGGTTTTACCAGGGCGCATGGTAGCAGCCAAACTAGTGAGGAAGGTGCAGGAGCCCAGGAAGAAGTGGAGGACGAACTGATGGAAGACTCATCAGATGAGGGAGACCTTGATCACATTTCTGTTGTGCGAGGTTGGGGGGAGAGGACAGAGGAAGGAAGCATGATTGTTACCTCGCCACCAACACAACAGGGACTTGGTGCTCCTGGATGCGCAACACACATGAGTGCCTTCTTGCTGCACTACCTGCAACATGACCCTCGAATTGTGAGAATTAGAAATAATCCTGACTACTGGGTTGCCACACTGTTAGATCCCCGGTACAAAAGTAAATTTGCAGAAATTATTCCTGCCATAGAAAGGGATGCACGCATGCAGGAGTATCAGCAGAGACTGTTGCAGAATCTTACATGTGCTTTTCCACAAAATACCAGTGGTGCACGTAGTGAATCTCACAGTTCCAACTTGCCAACCGTGGGACCGTCAAGTGTTCAGCACTCAAACCGTAACAGAACCACAGTATCTGCTGGTAACATCAATTTTGCGGAATCATTTCACCACTTTTTTAGCCCATCCTTTGCAAGGCCACAGGAGACAAGAAGTCTGACACATAGTCAACGCCTAGAGACGATGGTACAGGAGTATCTCCAAGTAAACATTGAAGCCACGACTGTGTCACTGGACCCTTGCTCTTTTTGGGCTTCCAATCTGGATAAATGGCCGGAGCTAGCCACTTACGCCTTGGAGATCTTGTCATGCCCCGCAGCCAGCGTTCTGTCTGAACGTGTGTTCAGCGCTGCTGGTGGTGTGCTGACAGATAAGCGCACGCGGCTCTCCACTGATAATGTAGACAGACTCACGTTCATAAAGATGAACAAATCATGGATCCGAAACGACTTTTCTACCCCCGTGTCATCCTGGGGAGAGTAAAAGCTTGATGATTGGTTAAAATCACCCTACCAACCGTTTTAAGCTTTCAAATTACTAATCATGTTTATCTATATCTTGACTGGAAAATAATTTGGGCTTTGTAGCAGTGTGCAGCACTGATCCTATTAGGCCATCTATACTAAAGCTTCACCAGATTTAAAATTAAAAATAATTTTTAGCTTCATCTAGCCCGGAAAATAATTTTGGGGCTCCGAGATGCGCAAGGCACATAAGTGCCTTCTTGCTGCACTACCTGCAGCATGACCCTCATATTGTCAGAATTCGAAGTAATCATGACTACTGGGTTGCCACACTCTTAGATCCCCCAAACTTTTCGATCAACCTTTTCATTTTAATAAAGACCAAAAAAATGGTCATTTTTGAAATTATAAGCATTAGCAGGTTGTTAGAAACTGAAATCAAACAGTTTTCAACTCAAAATTTTATTCTAGGTGATGTTACATTTTCACATAGGACCCCTTGTTCGAAAGGAGCTTCTGAACTCTCTCGTCCATTGAATTTGTCAGGTTTTGGATGGTTTCTGCTTCAATTGTTTTGCATGAGGACAGAATACCCTCCCAGAGCTGTTGCTTAGATGTGAACTGCCTCCCGCCATCATAGACACTCCTTTTAATGATGCTCCAAAGGTTCTGAATGGGGTAGAGGTCAGGGGAGCATGGGGGTCACACCATAAGTTTGTCCCCTTTTATGCCCATATCAGCCAGAGATGCAGATGTTTTATGTGCAGCATGAGATGGTGCATTATCATGCAGAAAAATGATCTTGCTGTGAAATACACGGTTCTTCTTCTTGAACCATGGCAGGAAGTGCTGTTTGAGAAAATCCACATACATTATGGAGTTCATCTTTAGCGCCTTCAGGGATCCTAAAGGGGCCGACAATCTCTCTCCCCATGATTCCAGCCCAAAACATTACTCCACCTCCTCCTTGTTGGCGCTGTAGCCGTGTTTGCGTGGGGTGTCCATCAACCAGCCATCCTCCACTCCATCCATCTGGACCATCGAGCGCTGCACGGCACTCATCCGTGAACAAAACAGTTTTGAAATCAGTCTTCATGTAATGTTTGGCCCACTGGAGCCGTTTCTGCTTGTGTGAAGTGGATAGAGGAGGTCGACAGGATGGCGCATGCACAGCTGCAAACCTCTGAAGGACCCTGCATCTTGTTGTTCGGGGGACGTTGGAGGCACAAGCAGCTTCAAAAACTTGTCTGCTGCTATGACAAGGCTTTTTTGCCGCTGCTCTTTCAACCTGACGTAATTGCCTGTAGGAAAGAGTCCTCAATTTGCCCTTATCAGCACGCACACGTGTGTACTGTGAATCAGCTACATACTTCTTGATTGCCAAGACACTTCATCCTGATCATCGCACAATGTTGATTGTAGTCATGCCTTGACCTAAACACTCCACAATTTGTTGCTTCTCAGCAGCCGACACATCCTTTTTCTTTCCCATTTTGGCAGAAAATGTAGGCTGCTTAATAATGTGAGAGAGCCTTCTTAAGTAGTCTTGCCTTTCATTGGACACACCTGCCAAACTAATTAGCACAGGTGTCTGCAATTGCTTACAGTGATATAAAGAGCCCTGACACACATCACCATCAATGAGTTTAACTGACAAACAAACAAATTCTTCCCTTATCACTCCTAAAGACTTTTTGCATAATAATTTGGAACGCAGTGTACATGTGCTTTTCCACAAAACACCAGTTCTAACTTGCCAACCGTGGTCTGTATGGAGTTGTTCAATAAAGGGCCCAAAATTAAGATAACATAGATGGGAGAGGTCTCTATGAATAGGAATTCCTAAGTATTTGATACCCTGTGAGGGCCAGGCAAAGGGAAAGTTGGACTGGATGGAATCCTATATGGATTTGGGGAGGGACATCATCAGCAAATAGAGAGCACTTGAACTCGGTGCCTCCCACCTCAATCCACCTAATATTGGGGTTATGGCGAATTGATGAGAGCAGGTGCTCCGTCACTAGGATGTATAAGAGAGGGGACAGAGGACATCACTGCCTTGTCCCATTGGTGATTGTGAAAGGTGATGAAAATGTTCTGACGCACCCCCTGCGCCTTGGGACACCCGGAGCCGGACCCTTTTTGGTGGATGCTGGTGGTTGTAGTCTTCGTGGCGGCGACCCGGTTCCGTGGCTCAGGGCGGTCAAACCAGTGGCGGAACTATTTATGTGGTTTTGATGTTTAAATGTCCGACTACGCCACCCGTGGATTGCGGTCAGAGTGAACCGCCGCTACAGGGCAGACCGCTGAGGCTGGTGTTGTGGGTGCAGCAGAGCGTAGCATAACTCCCCACGGGAGGAGTATAGCCTCAGGGCAGTGTATGCGGAGGATGGGGGTGATGGTGATGGTGCAGGGCAGCAGCAGTAACGACACGGAGTCAGTGATGCAGTTCAGGGCCTTTACTCACAGTTCTTATTATCCAGACCACGTCTGCAGGTAACGTCTGCCCACGTCGTACTGTGCTCACCAGGTGAGGGGCTCAGACAACTCCCAGATAACTTTGGAGCACTTCACAGGACCCCCTTTGTGTGTCCTTTGTCTGGCCTTTCTTACCAACACTTCTGTCCGGCTGCCTCAGGCCTCCTCTTGGTAAACTTGGCGCCAGTTTCCCTGACCCTATGTGGTGCCTTCCTAGCGGGTGTAGCGAGGGGCTGCGCCACATAAAATGTCAGAGCCTCTGGTTTCTAGCTGAGGGTCGTTTCCTGCCTCCACTAGTTCGGGGACCGGTCTCCCCCTTTGGCCTGACCCCTCCACGCAGGTGGATTCGGGCGTGCGGTGGCGACTCGCCCGTCCGCACCCCTGGGATCCCTTCATTCCTCGTTCCTGGAGACTTCTCCGCTCCTCTTCCTTCCTTCTCCCTCTTCCAGGCCTGGGCCTCTGTTACTAGGCCCGCCTCTGGAGCAGAGCTCATGCAGAGCCCCTGCTCCCTGCCACTTCTGCTCAGACTTTTCTGCACTGAACTAAGATGGTGCCCACCTTTTATACTCCCTTCTCAATGCACCCAGGAACTGCTTCCTCCCTGCTCCTGCACTACAGGGTTCCCCTTCCTCAGTGTTCCCTCCCCCCACTCCAGCCAGGGACAGGGACTGTCGTGCCCATCTCAGGGGCATATTGGTCGCCCTGCCCCACGGCAATGTGGTGTAATGCATGCAGGTGTCGGGTCCTGATCCACACTCCATCCTTACCTGAGAGTGAGATATCACACCTCTGGGTGAGGTGCAATACGTCTGTAGCAACCGAGCCCTCAGGGTGCTACAGTTCCATTTATCTTCAGCTTAGGTGACGTATTGCGATACAGGGCCGTGATTTTGGCTATAAAAGGGTCCCCTAGACCCCTACCCCAAGCTTTTTAAGAGAATCATATATGGCGTGCCAGGAGACTCTATGGAATGCTTTCTCAGCATCCAACGAGAGTATCTAATTACAAATTTTTAACTGCATCTAGCCCAGGAAATACTTTGTGCCTAGTAGCAGTGTCTGCTAGTCAGCGGATTATCCCGGCTGTTAAGCAAGCTGCACCACCTGTAGTTTAGACACTTAATTTTTTCAAAGGAAATGCTTCGGGACCATGGGATACTTAGTGAAGAGCATCAGGAGGCACCCCAAGGCATAGGGGCTGGGACTGGCAGTAGGATGCCTTGCGGTGGACAGCCGAGCTCGATCCTTATAAAAGCTTTTTAACTGCAGCAGCTTTACTGGACGCTACTGGAGCTGGAATTACCGCGGCTGCTGGCATGAGACTTGCCCTCCAATAGATCCTTGTAAATGGATTTAAAGTGTATTCATTCAAATTAGAGAGACAATTTAAATTAAAAAGCTTAGAGCTGCCTCCACCACAGGGGGGCTCGCTCGACCCACCAGCGGACAGGCACCAGTATTGGCCTTCAGGGTTCACCGCGGCTCTGGCACAAACCCGGCGACACGGAGGTGGCACGGGCAGGAGCGGACTGGCTGTGTCGGCTTCTCACTTTTTGGATTTTAGAAGGGCATGACATGCCTATATCTGTGTCTCCCCCTCCTTTTACTCCTCCACCTCTTTTATTTTCGCATGACTATATGTACTTGTCACTTTTCCATGTGTTAGTTATGTCTTCTGAGCAGTTTGTCAGCTTTTGGACACCTTTGAAGGTGTTTTCTATGTGTTTTCTATGTGTTTCTATGTGTTTTTGTTTGCCTGCCATTGGTTTTAACGGTGTTCGAAGGTGTTCGACGAACAGTTCGACGAACAGTTCGGCGAACACACGGGTGTTCGACGAACCGAACCGAACTCGAACACTACGGGGGTGGCTCAACACTAGTCAGGACTCCAGGACGGAGTGGAACAAGCGTTAAGAGTGATGGGTGGGGGTCAGAGTCCTGCATACGAGTACGCAGGATCCTCCGTGGCCTGGAAATAGAAAGGACATGTTGGAGAGTTACACTTGTTGGCCAAGTTGCCGGAGTGGAGACCCAGGGCATGCTGCAACAAGCTGAATTATTTTAGAAATAAAATGTCTTTCTAATGGAATGAGTATAAAGTGTTAATAAAGCTGTGACCGATCCTCACCCATCCAGTTGTAAGAGTTACATTATTGTATTGTCAAGGAAAGGGGGGCGGTAGGGGGGCTGAGCATCTGGGTTTGGTTGGGGGTCCCCACAGTCTGCCTAGGCTAGATGCATTTAAAAATTCTTATTAGATACACAGGCGGTGCAGCTTGCTTCGCAGCTGGGCTACTACGCCCAAAGTATTGTCTAGGCTAGATGCAGTTAAAAATTCTACGCTGACTAGCAGACACTGAAGATTTGGAGCAGACCTCTGAGTAAACAGCTCTTCAGACTCAATCATCTGTGTTACCCCAAGCCATAGTGTATGTAGTTTCTTACAGTTAAAAGGGGGGGGGAGCGACCCAACCCACCTGGAATTGACGATGCCAACGTCACGTAAGACACAGCAAGGGGACTCCAAAAAGAGTTTCCATTTTTTCCCAAAATTGTGGCACAGACACCACTTAACCCTAGAACGCATACCTGGGGCCTCGCAGTCCCGCCCTGTTAATTGTTTTCTATTTTCTGCAAGATTACTTTAGTTAGAATTTTGAAACTCTAGGTATTCTTCATGTATATAGTTGTTTGTCATTTGAGTTTGAGTTATTCAATGTTATTTGCACACGGGCCTAAAAGGCCCCAGGTATATGAAAGTGTAGATTTTTATGGTCATGCGTTCTAGGGTTAAGTGGCATCAATTGCCCCACAGTTGCTTAAAACGGTTGGTGAGGTGATATTACCAAATCCTCAAGCTTTTAGCCTCCCAAGGATAACACAGGATTAGGAAAGTCCTTGCGAATCCATGATTTGTTCATCTTTATGAACGTGAGTCTGTCTATATTCTCAGTGGACAGCCGCGTGCGCTTATCTGTCAGCACACCATCAGCAGCGCTGAACACACGTTCAGAGAGAACACTGGCTGCAGGGCATGACAAGATCTCCAAGGCGTGAGTGGCGAGCTCCGGCCATTTTTCCAGATTGGAATACCAAAATGAGCAAGGGTCCAGTGACACAGTCATGGCTTCGATGTTCACTTGGAGATACTCCTGCACCATCCTCTCTAGGCATTGACTATGTGTCAGACTTCTTGTCTCCTGTGGCCTTGCAAATGATGGTCTAAAAAAGTGGTGAAACGATTTCACAAAATTGCTGTTACCAGCAGATACTGTGTTACTGTTACGGTTTGAGTGATGAAGACTCGACAGTCCCGCGGTTGGCAAGTTAGAACTGTGAGATTCACTTCGTGCACCACTGGTGTTTTGTGGAAAAGCACATGTAAGATTCTACAACAGCGTCTGCAGATACTCCTGCATGCGTCAATCCCTTTTTATGGCAGGAATTATTTCGGCAAATTTACTTTTGTACCGGGGATCTAAGAGTGTGGCAACCCAGTAGTCGAGATTACTTCGAATTCTGCAATCTGAGGGTCATGTTGCAGGTAGTGCAGCAAGAAGGCACTCATGTGTCTTGCGCATCCAGGAGGACCAAGTCCTTGTTGTGTTGGTAGCGAGGTAAGAATCATGCTTCTTTCCTCTGCCCTCTCCCCCCAACCTCGCACAACAGAAATGTGATCAAGGTCTCCCTCATCTGATGAGTCTTCCATGCCCATCGCCAGTTCATCCTCCACTTCTTCCTCGGCTCCTGCACCTTCCTCAACAGTTTGGCTGCTACCATGCGCCCTGTTTAATCCCTCTCCCCCACCCTCCCATGCCTGCCTCCTTGGTGCTACCAACCGTCTGGACCTTGGAGATGTTATCCCTTCCACATACGACTCCTCCTCTACTTCCTCCACCTCCTCTTGTCCGACCACCTGACTCTGAATACTGTTTAATGTGTGCTCCAGCATGTAAATCACCGGAATAGTTATGCTGATAATGGCATCGTCGTCAGCACTAAACATCTTCGTCGCCATTTCAAAACTGTGCAGAAAGGTGTCTGGCGCCCCTGAGGGTGCAGTCACCACAGAGTTACTGCATCTCACCCAGAGGTGTGGTATCTCACCCTCAGGTAAGGAAGGCGTATGGCTCGGGACCCTAACACCTGCATCCAACACATACCCGCAGTGGGGTTAGGGCGAGATTGCTCCTAAGGGAGAGCACAGTCCCAGGTCCCTAGCTGGTGGGAGGATCCTATGTAGTGGGTGCTTAGGGGAGCAGCTTAGGGGAGCACATGACAGGGAGAGTATAAATAGGAAGCCATCTTAGAAAGAGCAAGCCAGTCAGAGGAGGAAAAGTGACAGGAGCAGAGGCTCGGCATGAGCTCTGCTCCGGAGGCGGGCCTAGCCTGGGAGGCCCAGGACTGAAGGAGAGAAGAGAGGAGTGGGAGCAGGAAGGCTCCAGGAACCGAAGGGACCCTAGGGCTACGGGCCGTGCAGAAGGCCACCTGTACTCCCGCTGCTACCAGGAGGTAGAGGGGTCAGGCCAGATAAGGGGAACCGGTCCCTCAACTAGAGGAGAAACAGCAAGGCTCAACTAGAAACCGGAGGCTGCAGCATTTCATGTACTGCAGGCAAAAGTCCACACCAGTCTCACTAAGAAGGTAGCCACATAGGACCCAGGGGACGGAACACAAGTCGCCCGCCAAGGCCCGAGGATACCGGATAGAAGTGTCACTGGGTGTGAGGTGCAGGGAGAAGGCCAGAGAAAGGACACACAGAAGGGGGTCCTGCTAAGTACTCCGGAGCTATCTGGGGGTGGACTGAGCCCCTCACTGAGTACGCACAGCACGACGGGTGAGATAGCTCTGGTACCTGTAATCTGGACTGCAACAACTGTGAGTAAAGATCTTGGGACTGCATCACACGGACTCTGTGTTCATTACTGACTCCCTGCACTACAACCACCATCATCCACCCACACTGCCCTGAAGCTACACTCTTCCTGTGGTGAGTAATAATACCATTGCAGCAAAACCACCAGCTTCAGAGGACTGTTCCGCAGCGGCGGCCCCTTTGGCCGCACTCCACAGGTGGCGTAGTCGGACATTATAAAATCCATATATACAAATTACCGTTGGATTGAGTGCCCTGGGTCACGGACCCAGTCACCGCCACAGTGACTACAACCCCCAGCGTCTACCGGCCCGGCTCCGGGTACCCCACGGCCCAGGGGGCGCGTCAACTTCATAGGTCCCTGATCTGAGACCACTCCTGCTGTGTGATTTGCCCCACCTCTGGATCTCGTTGGCCCAGGCTATACGTCAGAAACTATTGCACCAGGGCTTGTCGGTGCTGCCACAGTCGCTGCAATATGTGCAGAGTTGAATTCCACCGTGTCGGCACATCGCATTTCAGCCGGTGAACTGGCAGGCCCAACGACTTCTGTAGAGATGTAAGTCGTTGAGCTGCGGGATGCGAACGGCGGAAGTGAGCACACAGCGACCGTGCCCTCTGCAGAAGGCCATCTAGTCCGGGATAGTGGGCTAAAAATTTATGGACAACCAGGTTCAACACGTGAGCCATACAAGGCACGTGTGTAACATTGCCCCGGCGAAGGGCCGCACCCAGGTTTGCAGCATTGTCGCACACGGCCTTCCCTGGTTGCAGGTCCAGTGGAGACAACCATTCATGAAACTGGGTCTCCAGAGCTGACCACAAGTCCTCAGCTGTGTGACTCACATTTCCCAGACATTTCAAAGTAAACACTGATGCCGTTGAGCCCTGCTGCCAGCATAGTAAGGAGGTGCGCAGTTAGAAAGCAGGTGGCATTACCAGACAGGCTTTGGGTGCAGGTGGAGGACCGAGAGGAGGTTGAGGAGGCAGATGCAGTGGAGGAACTTCTAGATAAAGAGGATTGACGTACAACTCGCGGGGACGGCAAGACTTGGACAGCAGCCCCTTGTCCTGCTGTCACCATAGTTACCCAGTGCCCTGTCAGCGACATGTAACGCCCTGTCCATGCCTACTCGTCCAAGTGTCTGTGGTGAAATGCACCCTGTCACACACAGAGTTTCTCAAAGAAGCGGTGATGTTGTGTGTGACATGCTGGTGGAGCGCAGGCACACCTTTCTTTGAGAAGTAGTGCCGACTGGGCATCTGGTATTGGGGCACTGCGACGGACATAAGGTCTCAAAAATCCACTGTGTCCTCCAGGCGGAAAGGCAGCATTTCTGTAGCCAACAGCTTGCAGATGGTGAATTTCAACCTCTTAGCTTTCTCATGGCTAGGAGAAAATGGTCTTTTACTTGTCCACATCTGAGGGACCGAGGGCTGGCTGTTGTGCTTTGACGGGGTTGAGTAGGGTGTCCCTGGCAAACTGCCGGTCTGTGAGGAAGATGCAGGCGGACATGTTAGGTTGCCTTGATCCAAAGGTGGTGCTCTCGATGTCAGAGAGCTCTCAACACCAGCAGGTGTTTCCACTTCCCAATGAACTGACGACCTGCCAATCACACTGGCTGTTGCAGGTAAAGAGGTGGCAGGTCTGCGTCCAAAAACATGTGTGACTGCTGTCCCCCCAGTCACAGAGGATGAAGAGGCCGCGGATGCACAAGATGGGGCAGACGGTGGTTGGCCCAGCCTGCTAGGCCGCATTGTAGCACAGTGAGCTTCCCACTGCAACTTATGCTTCATATCCATGTGACGGTACATGCATGAAGTACTCAAACTATGGATTTTTTGGCCTCTACTTAACTTTTGGTGACAAATATTACAGATAACACGAGTTGGGTCATCCTTATCGATCTGAATAAATGCCCAGGCTATGCAAGGCTTAGAGCCCATGCGACCTGAAGAGCCACTACGACTTGTGGTCAGAGGCGGAGTTGTGGTTGAGGATGCAGTTGTTGACGTGCTTCCAGTACTCCGTCTCTGTCCAGGAAGGCGCAACCTAACCTCGTCGTCAATAGCATCTGTGACGCCCCGCTGCGCTTGGTATCACAGATCCTAGAAGAGTGTATTGATGGAATCCTCCACAAGAGGCCCCCATAAACATTCACACATCTCCACCTTCCACCTCAGACCAGCAGAGGGAGCCCGTTAGGGATATAAATAGGGAAGGTGGAGCTAGGCAGTTCAGTTCCTCTGAAGAGTTCCTACAGTAGAGAAGCCTAAGAGAGGTCAGTCTGCAGTGGAGCTCAGTCTAGTCTAGAGAACTCAGTTAATAGTTCAGCAGTGGAGCACGAGGCTCCTGCTAGCTAGATTCAGGGAGCCCAGATAGAGCTTAAGGTGTGCCGTCGTCATAAGATCGGTGAAGCGCGGCAAGCTGCCGTTAGTGTGTATAGCCTATTGAGGGCCCGAGTAGGCCGAAGGCGAGTGGCGAGTTAGTACATAAGGGGCAGAGGAGCTTAACCAGCTCACCCCGAAGAATTTACCGGACACCGGATCCGAGCTTACCAGGATCTCTATGACCCAGTAAGGCATAACCGGAATCCCTGGAGAACTACAAGTCCCAGGATCGCTAAGGTGCTGATACGTAACAGAGCCAGGAGACGCTTAGGCCCCGCATACTGGGAGCGTGAACTTCAAGAGAAGGCCCTACCACAAGGTCAGCCAGCGCAGGACAGAGACAAAGTTAGGCCTAGCTCCAGGCAGGTCAGAAACTTACTGCGCAGAGGCAAGAAACAGGAGGCCCTACACCCGCTCATTGGGGAGGATCCTGATATGCACCCTTCACCCTACAGTGCTCCAGGATGTGCCTGAATTTCCTCCAGTAAAAGGTACTGAAGTGACTACCGTGTCCGTTTCCGTTCTTGCTCTGACCCAGCTGGGTCTCACCTGTCCTGCATTCCCCCTGCATACGCTGCCCTGAGACCTAGCTCCACCTGTGGGGAGCTATACCATCGAGCTGCCTTATCACGGGCCTCAGTGGACTGCTGCAGCGCTGGTGCTTCTCACCAGATACCACAGGTGGTGTCACAAACTCTTATAAAATTAACAATTATCCACCCTTTTAAAGAGTGACCCCAGGGTACGGGCCAGGGAGCCGACCACCGCGACATCCCAAAGGCCAGGCTGGCTGACTGTGGGTTGACAGTAAGTGGGATCTCCAACCTTGTCATCATCACCCTGTGTGTTATCACACCCGTCGTCCTCAAAGCCAACCTCTTCCTGCCCTGACCGAAAAGTCAAGTTGTCGCTCCAATCAGGTATTTAAGTCTCATCATCGTCTCCACCAACAGGAGTTACAGTTTGGGAACGAGGGTCTACATTATGCTCAGAACCTTCTTCATCTGGTCCTGGATCCGACTTATAAAGATTCTGGGCATCAGTGCAGATCATTTCCTCGTCTGGATTAACAGAAGCTCTGGAGCAGACCTCCGTTTCCCAGGCTATAGTATAAGTAAACAGCTGTGCAGACTCAACCATCTGTGTTACCCCATACTCAGACGGGCAGCTGGAGACTTGGGAGCTGTGAGGAAGCAAGTGCGATTGGGGTGACACCTCTGAGGACTGGAGTATTTGTGATGTTGAAGTTGAGGTGGAGGAGAGCCCGCTGAAGCACCTGCTGTTTTTGTGCCTCATCTGGAATTTGTAGCGATGGGCGTGTCCGTAACAAAGGGATCGTATCACATTGTCCACGAAAAGAAGTCGACATGTTAGTTTGGGTGGAAGATGGTCTTTCTTCTGCAGATGTTACTCCCCCCCCACCGCGGGGGGCTCGACCCACCAGCGGACAGGCACCAGTATTAGGAGAGGGGGGCTGGCCGTCAGGGTCCACCGTGGCTCTGGCACAAACCCGGCGACACGGAGGTGGCACGGGCAGGAACGGACTGGCCGTGTCGGCTTCTCACTTTTTGGATTTTAGAAGGGCATGACATGCCTATATCTGTGTCTCCCCCTCCTTTTACTCCTCCACCTCTTTTATTTTCGCATGACTATATGTACTTGTCACTTTTCCATGTGTTAGTTATGTCTTCTGAGCAGTTTGTCAGCTTTTGGACACCTTTGAAGGTGTTTTCTATGTGTTTCTATGTGTTTTTGTTTGCCTGCCATTGGTTTTAACGGTGTTCGAAGGTGTTCGACGAACAGTTCGACGAACAGTTCGGCGAACACACGGGTGTTCGACGAACCGAAAAGAACTCGAACACTATGGGGGTGGCTCAACACTAATCAGGATCCTCCCCAATGAGCGGGTGTAGGGCCTACTGTTTCTTGCCTCTGCGTAGTAAGTTTCTGACCTGCCTGGAGCTAGGCCTAACTTTGTCTCTGTCCTGCGCTGGCTGACCTTGTGGTAGGGCCTTCTCTTGGAGTTCACGCTCCCACTATGCGGGGCCTAAGCGTCTCCTGGCTCTGTTACGTATCAGCACCTTCGCCATCCTGGGACTTGTAGTTCTCCAGGGATTCCGGTTATGCCTTATTGAATCTAGTTAGCAGGAGCCTCGTGCTCCACTGCTGAACTATTAACTGAGTTCTCTAGACTAGACTGAGCTCCACTGCAGACTGACCTATCTTAGGCTTCTCTACTGCAGGAACTCTTCAGAGGAACTGAACTGCCTAGCTCCACCTTCCCTATTTATATCCCTAACGGGCTCCCTCTGCTGGTCTGAGGTGGAAGGTGGAGATGTGTGAATGTTTATGGGGGCCTCTTGTGGAGGATTCCATCAATACACTCTTCTAGGATATGTGATACCAAGCACAGCGGGGCGTCACAGATGCTATTGACGACGAGGTTAGGTTGCGCCTTCCTGGACACAGATGGAGTACTGGAAGCACGTCAACAACTGCATTCTGAACCACAACTCTGCCTCTGACCACAAGTCGTAGTGGCTCTTCAGGTCGCATGGGCTCTAAGCCTTGCATAGCCTGGGCATTTATTCAAAATGATAAGGATGACTCAACTCGTGTTATCTGTATAATTTGTAACCAAAACATAAGTAGAGGCCAAAAAATCCATAGTTTGAGTACTTCATGCATGAACCGGCACATGGATATGAAGCATAAGTTGCAGTGGGAAGCTCACTATGCTACAATGCGGCCTAGCAGGCTGGGCCAACCACCGTCTGCCCCATCTTGTGCATCCGTGGCCTCTTAATCCTCTGTGACTGGGGGGACAGCAGTCACACATGTTTTTGGACGCAGACCTGCCACCTCTTTACCTGCAACAGCCAGTGTGATTGGCAGGTCATCAGTTCATTGGGAAGTGGAAACACCTGCTGGTGTTGAGCGCTCTCTGACATCGAGAGCACCAGCTTTGGATCAAGGCAATCTAACATGTCCGCCTGCATCTTCCTCACAGACCGGCAGTTTGCCGGGGACATCCTACTCCACCCCGTCTAAGCACAACAGCCAGCCCTCGGTCCCTCAGATGTGGAAAAGTAAAAGACCATTTCCTCCTAGCCATGAGAAAGCTAAGAGGTTGAATTTCACCATCTGCAAGCTCTTGGCTACAGAAATGCTGCCTTTCCGCCTGGAGGACACAGTGGATTTTCGAGACCTTATGTCCGTCTCAGTGCCCCAGTACCAGATGCTCAGTCGGCACTACTTCTCAAAGAAAGGTGTGCCTGCGCTCCACCAGCATGTCGCACACAACATCACCGCTTCTTTGAGAAACTCTGTGTGTGACAGGGTGCATTTCACCACAGACACTTGGACGAGTAGGCATGGACAGGGGCGTTACATGTCGCTGACTGGGCACTGGGTAACTATGGTGACAGCAGGACAAGGGGCTGTTGTCCAAGTCTTACCGTCCCCACGAGTTGTGCGTCAATCCTCTTTATCTCGAAGTTCCTCCACTGCTTCTGCCTCCTCAACCTCCTCTCGGTCCTCCACCTGCACCCAAAGCCTGTCTGGTAATGCCACCTGCATTCTAACTGCGCAGAAGGAATCCTGCACACCTCCTTACTATGCTGGCAGCAGGGGTCAAGGCATCAGTGTTTACTTTGAAATGTCTGGGAAATGTGAGTCACACAGCTGAGGAGTTGTGGTCAGCTCTGGAGACCCAGTTTCATGAATGGTTGTCTCCACTGGACATGCAACCAGGGAAGGCCGTGTGCGACAATGCTGCATCGCCGGGGCAATGTCACACACGTGCCTTGTATGGCTCACGTGTTGAACCTGGTTGTCCATAAATTGTTAGCCCACTATCCCGGACTAGATGGCCTTCTGCAGGGGGCACGGTCGCTGTGTGCTCACTTCCGCCGTTCGCATCCCGCAGCTCAATGACTTACATCTCTACAGAAGTCGTTGGGCCTGCCAGTTCACCGGCTGAAATGCGATGTGCCGACACGGTGGAATTCAACTCTGCACATGTTGCAGCGACTGTGGCAGCACCGACAAGCCCTGGTGCAATAGTTTCTGACGTATAGCCTGGGCCAACGAGATCCAGAGGTGGGGCAAATCACGCTGCAGGAGTGGTCTCAGATCAAGGACCTATGAAGTTGACGCGCCCCCTGGGCCGTGGGGTACCCTGAGCCGGGCCGGTAGACGCTGGGGGTTGTAGTCACTGTGGCGGTGACCCGGTCCGTGATCCAGGGCGGTCAATCCAAGGGTAATTTGTATATATGGGTTTTATAATGTCCGACTACGCCACCTCTGGAGTGGGGCAAAAGGGGCCGCCGCTGCGGAACAGTCCTCTGAAGCTGGTGGTTTTGCAGCAATGGTATTATTACTCACCACAGGAAGAGTGTAGCTTCAGGGCAGTGTGGGTGGATGATGGTGGTTGTAGTGCAGGGAGTCAGTAATGAACACAGAGTCCGTGTGATGCAGTCCCAAGATCTTTACTCACAGTTGTTGCAGTCCAGATTACAGGTACCAGAGCTATCTCACCCGTCGTGCTGTGCGTACTCAGTGAGGGGCTCAGTCCACCCCCAGATAGCTCCGGAGTACTTATCAGGACCCCCTTCTGTGTGTCCTTTCTCTGGCCTTCTACCTGCACCTCACACCCAGTGACACTTCTATCCGGTATCCTCGGGCCTTGGCGGGCGACTTGTGTTCCGTCCCCTGGGTCCTACGTGGCTACCTTCTTAGTGAGACTGGTGTGGACTTTTACCTGCAGTACATGAAATGCTGCAGCCTCCGGTTTCTAGTTGAGCCTTGCTGTTTCTCTGCTAGTTGAGGGACCGGTTCCCCTTATCTGGTCTGACCCCTCTACCTCCTGGTAGCAGGAGTACGGGTGGCCTTCTGCACGGCCCATAGCCCTAGGGTCCCTTCGGTTCCTGGAGCCTTCCTGCTCCCACTCCTCTCTTCTCTCCTTCAGTCCTGGGCCTCCCAGGCTAGGCCCGCCTCTGGAGCAGAGCTCATGCCGAGCCTCTGCTCCTGTCACTTTTCCTCCTCTGACTGGCTTGCTCTTTCTAAGATAGCTTCCTATTTATACTCTCCCTGTCATGTGCTCCGCTAAGCTGCTCCCCTAAGCACCCACTACATAGGACCCTTCCACCAGCTAGGGACCTGGGACTGTGCTCTCCCTTAGGAGCAATCTTGCCCTACCCCCACTGCGGGTATGTGTTGGATGCAGGTGTTAGGGTCCCGAGCCATATGCCTTCCTTACCTGAGGGTGAGATACCACACCTCTGGGTGAGATGCAGTAACTCTGTGGCGACTGAACCCTCAGGGGCGCCACACACCCTTCTGCACAGTTTTGAAATGGCGACGAAGATGTTTAGTGCTGACGACGATGCCATTATCAGCATGACTATTCCGGTGATTTACATGCTGGAGCACACACTAAACAGAATTCAGAGTCAGGTGGTGGGACAAGAGGAGGTGGAGGAAGTAGAGGAGGAGTCGTATGCGGAAGGGATAACATCTCCAAGGTCCAGACGGTTGGCAGCACCAAGGCGGCAGGCATGGGAGGGTGGGGGAGAGGGATTAACCAGGGCGCATGATAGCAGCCAAACTGTTGAGGAAGGTGCAGGAGCCGAGGAAGAAGTGGAGGACGAACTGGCGATGGGCATGGAAGACTCATCAGATGAGGGAGACCTTGATCACATTTCTGTTGTGCGAGGTTGAGGGGAGAGGGCAGAGGAAGGAAGCATGATTCTTACCTCGCTACCAACACAACAAGGACTTGGTCCTCCTGGATGCGCAAGACTCATGAGTGCCTTCTTGCTGCACTACCTGCAACATGACCCTCAGATTGTCAGAATTCGAAGTAATCCCGACTACTGGGTTGCCACACTCTTAGATCCCCGGTACAAAAGTAAATTTACCGAAATAATTCCTGCCATAAAAAGGGATTGACGCATGCATGAGTATCTGCAGACGCTGTTGCAGAATCTTACATGTGCTTTTCCACAAAACACCAGTGGTGCACGTAGTGAATCTCACAGTTCTAACTTGCCAACCGTGGGACTGTCGAGTCTTCATCACTCAAACCGTAACAGTAACACAGTATCTGCTGGTAACAGCAATTTTGTGGAATCGTTTCACCACTTTTTTAGACCATCCTTTGCAAGGCCACAGGAGACAAGAAGTCTGACACATAGTCAACGCCTAGAGAGGATGGTGCAGGAGTATCTCCAAGTGAACATCGAAGCCATGACTGTGTCACTGGACCCTTGCTCATTTTGGTATTCCAATCTGGAAAAATGGCCGGAGCTCGCCACTCACGCCTTGGAGATCTTGTCATGCCCTGCAGCCAGTGTTCTCTCTGAACGTGTGTTCAGCGCTGCTGGTGGTGTGCTGACAGATAAGCGCACGCGTCTGTCCACTGAGAATGTAGACAGACTCACGTTCATAAAGATGAACAAATCATGGATTCGCAAGGACTTTTCTACCCCTGTGTTATCCTTGGGAGACTAAAACCTTGAGGATTTGGTGAAATCACCTCACCAACCGTTTTAAGCAACTGTGGGGCAATTGATGCCACTTAACCCTAGAACGCATGACCATAAAAATCTACACTTTCATATACCTGGGGCCTTTTAGGCTCGTGTGCAAATAACATTGAATAACTCAAACTCAAATGACAAACAACTATATACATGAAGAATACCTAGAGTTTGCAGAAAATAGAAAACAATTAACAGGGCGGGCCTGCGAGGCCCCAGGTATGTGTTTTAGGGTTAAGTGGTGTCTGTGCCACAATTTTGGGAAAAAATGGAGACTCTTTTTGGAGTCCCCTTGCTGTGTCTTACGTGACGTTGGCATCGTCAATTCCAGGTGGGTTGGGTCGCTCATCCCCCCTTTTTAACTGTAAGAAACTAGATACACTATGGCTTGGGGTAACACAGATGGTTGAGTCTGAAGAGCTCAGAGGTCTGCTCCAAATCTTCAGTGTCTGCTAGTCAGCGTAGAATTTTTAACTGCATCTAGCCTAGGCAATACTCTGGGCGTAGTAGCCCAGCTACGAAGCAAGCTGCACCGCCTGTGTATCTAATAAGAATTTTTAAATGCATCTAGCCTAGGCAGACTGTGGGGACCCCCAACCAAACCCAGACGCTCAGCCCCCCTACCGCCCCCCTTTCCTTGACAATACAATAATGTAACTCTTACAACTGGATGGGTGAGGATCGGTCACAGCTTTATTAACTCTTTATACTCATTCCATTGGAAAGGCATTTTATTTCTAAAATAATTCAGCTTGTTGCAGCATGCCCTGGGTCTCCACTCCGGCAAGTTGGCCAACAAGTGTAACTCTCCAACATGTCCTTTCTATTTCCAGGCCACGGAGGATCCTGCGTACTCGTATGCAGGACTCTGAACCCCACCCATCACTCTTAACGCTTGTTCCACTCCGTCCTGGAGTCCTGACAAGAATATGTCCAGTTCAATATTCATTAAGTGAACACCGTCAGGCCATATGAGGCCTGCTTTATCTCCTTCCAGTTGTCGGTGTCGTACCACTACACCGCCTCTGTCTCTTCTAAATTTTGCCATCCGAATATTTATTACCCGCCTTCTCCGTTCGATGGCCGTGATGTCTCGCGCACCTTGCCATACCGCTATCGGCACAATCTCTGACCATACTATCGCTAGTTTTGTGAAAAATTCTCTGAAGCGCTCAGTGTCTAGTTTCATTATTGCCATTAGTTATGCGCTGTTATGATGACCTAGGTTGTTTCCCCCGGCCTGTATAACTCAGATGACCGGACATCTTGCCTCTCTCCCTACCTTGATTACCTCCATTAGTACCTGTGGCCATAGCAGGCCTCTAATACCTCTCTAGTTGAAATATGTGTTATGAAACTCTAATTTCCTCCCGCCTGGGCAGACTTTCGCCATTTTTTCTGCCCAATACATATACGAGTGGCCTATCACCCACACTGTTGGCTTAGCGTCACCTGTAAAAGAAACAAACCACGTTAGGATAACAAGTCCGGTCTTATGTATCTTGCCAAACACGTGGATCGCCATCTCCTTATCCTCTGAACTTCCGTTTCTGACAGTCCTGCTCTTGCTGCTTCCGTGGCCGCGCCTATGCCGAATGAGTGTGTCCCGTAATCTTTGGGGTGGTTCCCTGCCGATGTTATGCATTTATTAAATATAGCTTGGAACTGGTATCTTGATAATGGCATTCCATCAATGTGTGATAGGAAGAAATTACTTTGTGATCTGATGGTTAGATATGTTTTTACTATTGTTACCCAACTCAGTGTACCGTTTGTGGGTTGTAGAAGTACCCAAGTGCCCCTGCCCGCTGGAACCGTTTTCGATTTGTGTATGCGTAGACGTATTGCATTATTGGCTATGACTACGTCCTGGTGTAATAAGCCTCCACTGGTGGTAATTTTGGATTGAGGGACTAATTCGCTTATGCATAGCGCCCCGAAGAAGGCGATCACAAATGCAGTAGACAGTAGTGTTGCTTCAAATTGTGAGTGTCATGTTAATGGTGTTAGGGATATGATGTGAGAAATCAGTTTTAGTGACACGGGACGGGACGTCTACACTCCTGACTTGGCTGACCCCTTTTCCACCCTTTTATGGATTGTCTGATGATGAACCTTTGTCACATCTCCCCAATTCAGTAGTTGGAAGTGAAATGCTACTCCGGTCAGAAACCGCTGCGCTGACGCCCCTGATATGCCCCTCATAATTAGCTGGTGGAGAAATTCTATGGTGACTTGTGATCTGGCTTGTTCACATTGGTCAACCCGTCTGCCTGCTACTAGTCATGTCCACTCTTCCCATGCCTTACCGTATGCTTGCCACGTCGACGGGGCAACTGACGCTCTGATTAATGGCATCAACTATTCGCCACTAGATCCCATAGGGAAGGTGGGCAACTGTTGCCCGATGGGTGGGCGTTGTGGAAGAGCTCTGTGAAAATCTGCCAATTGAATTGTTATAAAGCGTTAGCAGCAGCTTTAGACCCCTCAGCATAGTGGCTAGCGCGGACCCATACATTGTGTTTTAGGCACAGGAATGCTAGCCTGGGTAGTAGGCCTAGCACTAGGGGAGACGATGATGCCATCTTATTAATGCAGTGCGCTAGGCTGGTGTTTTTTGTTATGAAGCGTATATTTTTGTAAGCCAGGCGCGCGCCCCATATTTCTATTGCTACCACTATTGGGAAGAAAAATTATTTTCAGGGCTAGATGCAGCTAAAAATTATTATTAATTTAAAAGCTGGTGGAGCTTGGTATAGATGGACTAATACAATGAGTCCCACACACTGCTAGAAGGCCAAATATTTTTTCAGAGCAAGATGCAGATAAAAATTATTTTTCATTTGCAACCTGATGGAGGTCAGTATAGATGGACTAATAGACCAAGTCCCACACACAGCTAGAAGCCCAAATATTTTTTCAGAGGTAGATGCAGATAAAAATTATTTTTAATTTGCAACCTGATGGAGGTCAGTATCGATGGACTAATAGAGAAAGTCCCACACACTGCTAGAAGGCCAAATATTTTTTCAGAGGTAGATGCAGAAAAAAATTATATTCAGTTTGCAACCTGATGGAGGTCTGTATAGATGGATTAATAGAACAAGTCCCACACACAGCTAGAAGCCCAATATTTTTTCAGAGGTAGATGCAGAAAAAAAATATATTCAGTTTGCAACCTGATGGAGGTCAGTATAGATGGACTAATAGAGAAAGTCCCACACACTGCTAGAAGGCCAAATATTTTTTCAGAGCTAGATGCAGACAAAAAATTATTTTTAATTTGCAACCTGATGGAGGTCAGTATAGATGGACTAATAGAGAAAGTCCCACACACAGCTAGAAGCCCAAATATTTTTTCAGAGGTAGATGCAGAAAAAAATTATATTCAGTTTGCAACCTGATGGAGGTCTGTATAGATGGATTAATAGAACAAGTCCCACACACTGCTAGAAGGCCAAATATTTTTTCAGAGCTAGATGCAGAAAAAAATTATATTCAGTTTGCAACCTGATGGAGGTCAGTATAGATGGACTAATAGAACAAGTCCCACACACAGCTAGAAGCCCAAATATTTTTTCAGAGGTAGATGCAGAAAAAAATTATATTCAGTTTGCAACCTGATGGAGGTCTGTATAGATGGATTAATAGAACAAGTCCCACACACTGCTAGAAGGCCAAATATTTTTTCAGAGCTAGATGCAGAAAAAAATTATATTCAGTTTGCAACCTGATGGAGGTCAGTATAGATGGACTAATAGAACAAGTCCCACACACAGCTAGAAGCCCAAATATTTTTTCAGAGGTAGATGCAGATAAAAATTATTTTTAATTTGCAACCTGATGGAGGTCAGTATAGATGGACTAATAGAACAAGTCCCACACACAGCTAGAAGCCCAAATATTTTTTCAGAGGTAGATGCAGAAAAAAATTATATTCAGTTTGCAACCTGATGGAGGTCTGTATAGATGGATTAATAGAACAAGTCCCACACACAGCTAGAAGCCCAATATTTTTTCAGAGGTAGATGCAGAAAAAAATATATTCAGTTTGCAACCTGATGGAGGTCAGTATAGATGGACTAATAGAGAAAGTCCCACACACTGCTAGAAGGCCAAATATTTTTTCAGAGCTAGATGCAGAAAAAAATTATATTCAGTTTGCAACCTGATGGAGGTCAGTATAGATGGACTAATAGAACAAGTCCCACACACTGCTAGAAGCCCAAATATTTTTTCAGAGCTAGATGCAGAAAAAAATTATATTCAATTTGCAACCTGATGGAGGTCAGTATAGATGGACTAATAGAATGATGCTATGCCCAAAAGATTTTACTTCACTAGGTGCAGTAAAAAAATTGGTATTCTATACACAGGTGGTATATCTTGCAACACAGATAGGCTACTCCACTGACTAACACACTCTGCAATAGGCCAAAAAGGATTAGCTTTGCTAGATTCAGCCAAATGCTGTGAAAAAAACTTGCACAGCACTGGCACAGACCTGCCTGGCAAAAACTCATAGGAACTGATGTAACCTAGTCCTGAAAAGGACTGCAATTACAATTAGTCTTTACTCCCACAATCTATCTATTTAAGAGCACAGACCTGCCTGATAAAAGTCGTAGGAAATGCTGTAACCTAGTCCTTAAAAGGACTGCAATCACAACTATTCCCTACCCCCAAGCTATCTGTAGATTTGTGCGAAAATTGGCTTGAAATTAACAAGGTATAGCGCACACAGCAACAGCGGTGCCGTCTAACACGCAGCTGCAGCAGTGAGAAAATGGTGGCGACGGGGAAAATGGCTTGGTCTTATAGGGCAAGGACATGTGACATACACTGCCAATGACACATGCCCTTGCTTGTGTGAAAAAAGCACTTCGCTCCGTGTGTGCGCTGCTGATAGGTTGACAGATTGCACCTCCCCACTGTAAATGCGGGAAAGAGAAAAAAAAATGGAGATCTTCATTATTCCTGCAGAGATCCATCCCCTGCCCCTCCCCCCACCCCGCTGTACACTCAAACTGCGTATTAACATTAATTTTCATCATTACTGAGAAAAAATCCAGTTATGATTATGGTGCATGAACAGTTATCGAACATAACCTCGAACAGCCGAATTTTTCTCAAATCGTTCGTGTTCGCCGAACGGCTCGAACACCGCCCAAAACAGCTCGAATTTGAGATTGGCGAACAGTTCGAGTAGAACAGCGCTCATCTCTACCGACATCCCAGTGTGGTTTCGCAGTTCCACAGGTCAAATCGCTGTACTATCCAGTTTTGGGCCTTTGGTATCTAAAAAAAAAAGCAGTTTGAGTGTGTCGCTCACTGTTCACATCAAATATCTCTATTTAAAAAAGTGTGGTATACCCCAGTAAACAATAACTGTGGTTTTGCCATCCCACGGTAAAAAATTTCTTTTATTCAGCTTTTGGTAGTTTTTTCCGTAAAGAAAAACAGTAGTGTCTCCTGACTGTTGTGACACAAAAATATATATGTTGAAAATAGTCTTGTGTAGGCCCGACATCCCTGTGTGGTTTCGCAGTTCCACGGGTCAAATCACTGTACTATCCAGTTTTGGGCCTTTGGTATCTAAAAAAAAAGCAGTTTGAGTGTGTCGCTCACTGTTCAGCCACAAATATCTCTATTTAAAAAAGTGTGGTATACCCCAGTAAACAATAACTGTGGTTTTCCTCTTCCACGGTTCTAATCTACTCGTTATTACCCTTTTTCCATTGATAGTGCAAATGTAAGCTATTTTACTTCATTTACAATGGGTAAGGCGCGTGGCAAGGGACGTGGAAGTGGACGTTCTGGTGATGGTTCGTGCAGAGGATGGGGCCGTGGCCAAGGTGAAAATGTGCCACAACCAACAGCCACATCTTCTCGCTCCCACTTCTTGACCGAATTACTAGGGAAGCACAGAACAACACCAGTATTGAGAACTGATCAGTGTGAACAGGTTATTAATTGGATAGCAGATAATACTTCCAGTTACCTGGGCACCACCACCTCCGGTCTGTCTTCCACACGGTCAACTCTTAGTAGCCGTGAGTCTCTACCGCTTACTCCTCCTCACCCTGATGCTCCTTCCTCCCACCATGCCGAGTGTCGTCAGACAGCAAGTGATCCCACACTTGGACACTCTGAAGAGCTGTTCACTGGTCCATTTCCATATTTGGGCCCCTCGCCTGATACGCTTGAAGTGGTGGAAGAGGAGATCCCATGTTGCGATGCCCAAATATTTGAACAGCCACGGCCACAGGAAGTTGACGTTGGCAATCTGTCACAAGACGTGGACGATGACCAGACACAATTGCCAGGAAGTGAGGAGGAGGATCGTGGTGCCCAAGTGGAAGAGGAGGAGGTGGTGGATGATCTAGTAACTGACCCAACGTGGAAGGAGGACATGCAGAGTGAGGCCAGCAGCACACAGGGGGAGGGAGGCAGAGTACCCCAACAGGCAGGAAGAAGCAGTGTGGTGGCCGCAGACAGATGGCAGGCAACCGTTCCCCATAACACCAACACGAGGAACGTTGCCAGTACAAACGGTAGGTCTACCAGAGTCTGGAATTTTTTTAAAGACTCTGCTGATAACCCCAAAAAGGCCATATGTTCCACCTGCCATGCCAGCATCAGCAGGGGTGACAAAACTACCAGCCTGACCACCACCAGCATGATCAGGCACATGGCAGCAAAGCACCCGACTTTGTGGGGCGAAACCCAGGGTCCACGACCAGTGTCAGCGGGTGTCACCACTGCTTCTTCCACTGTTGTGCGTGCAATAGAACCCCCTGTTGTGTGTGCAAGGCAATCCCCTGTCCATACTGCATGTAAAGATGCCCCCTCCTCTCAGTCTTCACTTGTTATGGCAGTTTCTCAAGAAACAGCATCAACGTCCACGTCCACGTCCCACCGCATCGTTCAATTGTCCATATCCCAGACCTTTGAACGAAAGCGGAAATTCGCAGCTAAAGCCCCACAGGCCACAGTCCTAAATTCGCACATTTCACGACTGCTTGCGTTGGAAATGCTGCCTTTTAGGCTGGTGGAGACGGAATCCTTCCGCAATCTTATGGCGGTGGCCGTCACTCGGTACTCGGTCCCCAGCCGACACTATTTTGCCCAGTGTGCCATCCCCGCACTACACAAGCACGTGTCCCAAAGCATCTGCCGTGCCCTCAACAACGCAGTTACTGGGAGAGTCCACCTGACAACGGACACGTGGACAAGTGCTTGTGGCCAGGGATGGTACATCTCTCTGACGGCACACTGGGTAAACATAGTGGAAGCCGGGACCCAGTCGGACCTTTGGACGGAATACATCATCCCCACACCGAGGACTGCGGGCCCTATGTCAGTCAGAGTTGCCCCCACAGTGTACAGCTCCTGCGCATCCTCCTCCTCCTCCTCATGTTCAGCCTCCATCTCAGATATCACCACATCAGTTACAAGCTGGAAGCATTGCAGTACTGCCTCCGCCAAGCGGCAACAGGCTGTGCTGAAACTCATAAGCTTAGGTGATAAACCTCACACTGCTTGTGAGTTGTGGACAGCTGTGAAAGAGCAGGCAGATCTGTGGCTGAGACCGCTGAACCTACATCCCGGCATGGTCGTGTGTGACAATGGCCGTAACCTGGTGGTGGCTCTGAGGCGAGGTGAGATCACACACGTACCATGCCTGGCTCATGTGCTTAACCTCGTGGTTCAGCGGTTTCTTAAATCGTACCCCGAGTTGCCAGATCTGCTCGTGAAAGTACGCCGCCTGTCAGCTCATTTTTGCAATTCGGCTACAACTTCCGCCACCCTTGCTGTGTTGCAGCAGCGTTTGCAGCTTCCGGCACACCGACTGGTGTGTGATGTCCCCACACGTTGGAACTCTACCCTCCACATGTTGCAAGGGATTTGTGAGCAGAAGAGAGCAGTTGTGGAGTACCAGCTGCAACAAGGCCGTCGATATTCAGGTCAGACTCCACACATAAGACCTCAGGAGTGGACCTGGATGTCTGACATATGTACCATCCTGATAAACTTTGAGGAGACCACCAAGATGGTGAGTGGCGATGACGCCATCATTGGTGTCAGCATCCCACTTGTCTGTCTTTTGCAACGCTCTCTGCAGAGAATTAAAGAGGAGGCATTGCAGCCAGAGTATGATGAGATGGATCAAGAAGCCGTAGCGGGCGATTACACACTGCCCAGCCTCATCTCATCTCAACGTGCATTGGGGGGCAATGAGGGAGAGGAGGAGGAGGAGGAGGAGGAGGAAGAACAGGAGCTGCTATCATGAGTTGTAGACGGTAGTACCTGTACAAGTGTCATACCGTCGGTTCAGCGTGGGTGGCCTGAGGACAGGGGGGAGGAGGAAGAGGAGGAGGAGGAGGAGGAGGAGAGCATGGTCAGTCGTCATCTTGGTGAGGACACGGAAATCTTGCCCGTTACCAGTCTGGCACGCATGGCTGACTTTATGTTACGCTGCCTTAACCGTGACCCTCGCGTTGTCAAAATGTTGGGTGACAGTCATTACTGGTTGGTGACACTTGTAGACCCCCGCTACAAGGAGAACTTTCACTCTCTTATTCCTGAGGTAGAGAGGTCTACAAAAATGGGGCAGTACCAGAAGGCCCTTGCTGCAGAACTCTTAAAAGAATTCCCATCTGAACACGCTAGCGGCAGAGGTCACAGTTCGTTGCCCAACCAAGGCGTACAGGCGAGAGAGATGCAACTCCAATCCAGCAGAGGCAGGGGAACACTGTCAACGTTCTGGGACAGTTTTCTGACACCCGCCCAGCTTACAGGCCCTGAGGCGCGGGGTACTCTCACAAGGAGTGGAAAGTTTCAAAAGATGGTGAGGGAGTACCTTGCCGACCGTACCAGCGTCCTCCGTGATTCCTCTGTGCCTTTTAATTATTGGGTATCCAAGCTGGACACTTGGAATGAACTCGCTCTGTATGCCTTGGAGGTCCTGGCCTGCCCTGCCGCTAGCGTGTTATCGGAGCGTGTTTTTAGTGCCGCTGGGGGAGTTATAACTGATAAGCGCACTCGCCTGTCAACTGACAATGCTGACAAGCTGACCCTTATCAAAATGAACAAGGGCTGGATTGGGCCAGACTTCTCATCACCACCAAATGACAGCAGAGTAACATAAAGTCAAATCCACTGTGTTATTTCGGGAGGTGTATTCACATGCACCGCTTCACACCCACACATGGGTATACGCTTCCTCGTTTCGGCTGTTTTATCTTCTTCTCCTTATCCTAAGCCTCCACCACCACTATACCACCAGGGTGCCAGCATTGCAAGTTCCTCCATCCTTATTTTTGGCAGCTTTTGCTTGCAAGGCATAAGCAAATACTGTGGGACACCCACTCCCCAATAATGGGACTTATGTTTGTAATATGCTGTACTGCATGGCTCTTGCAAGGGGCATTGCAAGTTGCTCCGTCCTAATTTTTGGCAGCTTTTGCTTGGAAAGCATAAGCAAATACTATGGGAGACCCACTCCCCAATAATGGGACTTATGTTTGTAATATGCTGTACTGCATGGCTCTTGTAAGGGGCATTGCAAGTTGCTCCGTCCTAATTTTTGGCAGCTGTTGCTTGCAAGGCATAAGCAAATACTATGGGACACCCACTCCCCAATAATGGGACTTATGTTTGTAATATGCTGTACTGCATGGCTCTTGTAAGGGGCATTGCAAGTTGCTCCATCCTAATTTTTGGCAGCTTTTGCTTGCAAGGCATAAGCAAATACTATGGGACACCCACTCCCCAATAATGGGACTTATGTTTGTAATATGCTGTACTGCATGGCTCTTGTAAGGGGCATTGCAAGTTGCTCCGTCCTAATTTTTGGCAGCTTTTGCTTGCAAGGCATAAGCAAATACTATGGGACACCCACTCCCCAATAATGGGACTTATGTTTGTAATATGCTGTACTGCATGGCTCTTGTAAGGGGCATTGCAAGTTGCTCCATCCTAATTTTTGGCAGCTTTTGCTTGCAAAGCATAAGCAAATAGTATGGGAGACCCACTCCCCAATAATAGGAGTTATGTTTGTAATATGCTGTACTGCATGACTCTTGTAAGTGGCATTGCAAGTTGCTCCGTCCTAATTTTTGCCAGCTTTTGCTTGCATGGCATAAGCAAATACTATGGGACACCCACTCCCCAATAATGGGACTTATGTTTGTAATATGCTGTACTGCATGGCTCTTGTAAGGGGCATTGCAAGTTGCTCCGTCCTAATTTTTGGCAGCTTTTGCTTGCAAGGCATATGCAAATACTATGGGACACCCACTCCCCAATAATGGGACTTATGTTTGTAATATGCTGTACTGCATGGCTCTTGTAAGGGGCATTGCAAGTTGCTCCGTCCTAATTTTTGGCAGCTTTTGCTTGCAAAGCATAAGCAAATAGTATGGGAGACCCACTCCCCAATAATGGGACTTATGTTTGTAATATGCTGTACTGCATGGCTCTTGTAAGGGGCATTGCAAGTTGCTCCATCCTAATTTTTGGCAGCTTTTGCTTGCAAGGCATAAGCAAATACTATGGGACACCCATTCCCCAATAATGGGACTTATATTTGTAATATGCTGTACTGCATGTGACGCGCCCCCTGGGCCATGTGTACACGTGTGTGGGATACCCGGTGCCGGGTCTCTGGGGTCTGTAGTCTCCGTGGCGGTGACCCGGTCCCGTGGCTCAGGCTGGTCTAACCAGTGGCAGTCTTTCTTAGGTTTTGAGGTTAATTGTCCGACTGCGCCACCCGTGGATTGCGGTCAGGGAGTACCACCGCTGCGAGGCAGACCGCTGAGGCTGGTGTTGTGTGCGCAGCAGAGAATGTGATAACTCCCCACGGGAGGAGTATAGCCTCAGGGCAGTGAGTGTGGATGATGGGGGTGATGGTGCACGAGCGCAGCAGGAACGACTCAGTCTTTGCAGTGCAGTTCAGGGTCTTTACTGATGATTATAAGGTAGACCCTCCCGGGAGTACTGGCTAGCATAAGAGGCCTGGTCAGTCTGTGAGCAAGCAGGAGTTCCCTGGCCAGGTGGAGTTGTAGGCCTCCCCGTCTGTCTGCACTCTTCCTGGCTACCTTGCTGTAGAAGTAGCCCACGTCCCTGACTGTACCATGTAGTGCTCACCTGTATGGCTGGTGACTTGGGGCCTTCAGTTAGCCTCCGCTCCACGACGGCGGTGCAGGTCCCTTGCTTGTGACTGAGCCTCCGGGCTTCTATGGCCAGAGGTCCTGAAATCCCCTGCCGGCTGGTTTCTGCTGCTGGATATATAAGTTATCACAGCCTCGGACTCCTGTGTCCGGTTCCTATTGTCTTCTGCCAGGACGAGCTCTGCTCAGCTTCCAGCCCCTGGTCTTTAGCTCCTAGCTCCTACAGAGCTCCTTGCTGTTACTTTCCCTTGCTCTCACTCTGACTCTGACTGTTCTCTGACTCACTCAACCCCGCCCCAGATCCAGTTTATAAGGGCAGAATTCTCCCCTCCCAGGACTGGGGCAGGACGATGTTGCATGTTTAAGGGATCCTGACCAGGAAACCTCCCACTTGCTCTCCAACGTAACATCTCTATTACTGTGGTGACCAGACCACTGGGGTGCCACACATGGCTCTTGTAAGGGGCATTGCAGTTCCTCATAATTTTTGGAAAGCCTTCCATTCACTGATTAGGCCAACAGTGCACAGGAGACCCAGTTGCTATAAATGGAAAAAAAGGTTTAGTTAACGCCCTCTGACCTCCATGTCATTTCCAAGGGGCATTGGAGTGCCTCGAAATTTTTGGTAGGCATTGCACTCACTGTATGCCCTATAACTGTGTAGCCGAACCGCTCCTTTTGTTACAGAAACATATCCTACAATACATATCTGGTTGACTGGCCTGATATTGATGTGAATGGTCCCTGTTCCTCCTGCTCTTTCTCCTTTGCCACTACCTCATCCATCATTTATCACCTGAAGCTTTGTTTTAACGGGAGTCATAGAACTTGGATAGTAGCAGGAAAACATCAAGCAATCCTCGGAGGAGGTACGATATGCACCAAAACGCTGACCACCTCAGGCCTAGCCGCTACTACATACATGCGCTTGCATTACAACAAAACAAAGCAGATTCTAACTTCTATCATCCTCATCATGCTCCTCACCTTGGCACTCTCAACTCCCCTGATGGAGAAGCCAGGGCCCAGCGGAGGAGTCTGATAGTCCGGTGGGCTCGGCCAATGCTGCCCTAAAGCAGGCCAGGCTAAGAAAAGTGTGGGAAAGGTTACCGGGACAAATAGGGGTGGCTGGGGACCGAGTATGGACACCTGGCCACCCCCTGGAGGCTGGGGAGCAAGCGGGGACACCCGGCCACCAGGCGGCTGGGGACTGAGTATGGATACCAGGCCGCCGACACAGCCATGGCGAGGTGGCCAGATTCCGCCTCCACATGCCTTAAAGGCCCAATTTAAAGTGCAAGCAAGCAAGCAGTATGGTATTTCAGCCTGGGGGTGGGTGGGTGGCAGGCTGCATTCTTGCGCTTGCATTGCAAGGAATGGGAGAGGTACAATTGAACACTGCCCTGGGACAAGGACTTGAATTGGGGATAGTTGCAAGTCTGCAACGACAGGTGCAAGGTGGGAGGCATCTTCGCATGTATCATGAACAGGGGTTTGGCATGCACACACTACAGCGGAATAGGCTCTCTTTCCCACTAAATGCACTGGGGAGGGCACAGGTAATGTTTTGGTATATGCGCTTAATCTTATGTATAAGGCACACCAGGACAAATAGGGGCGGCTGGGGACTGAGTATGGATACCTCGCTGCCGAAGCTGCCATGAGGTAGTGGCCAGCTTCGGCCTCCTCCAAACTAAAAGGCTAACTTCTGTCATCATCATCATGCTCCTCACCTTGGCACTCTCAACTCCACCGATGGAGAAGTCAGGGCCCACCGGAGGAGTCTGGTTCTCTGGTGGGCTCGTCCAATGCTGCCTAAAGCAGGCCGGGCTAAGAAAAGTGTGTGGGGGGATGTTCCAAGGAGAAATAGGGGCGGCTGGGGACCGTTTATGGACACCCGGCTGCCCCCAGGCGGCTGGGGACCGTGTGTGGACACCCAGCCACGGAGCGGCTGGGGACCGAGTATGGACACCCGGCCGCCGGGTGGCTGGGGACTGAGAATGGATTCCAGGCCGCCAACACAGCCATGACGTGGTGGCCAGATTCCGCCTCCACATGCCTAAAAGGCCCAATTTCAAGTTCAAGCAAGCAAGCAGTATGGTATTGTAGCCTGGGGGTGGGTGGGTGGCAGGTTGCATACTTGCGCTTGTATTGCAAGGAATGGGGGAGGTACAATTGAACACTGCCCTGGGACTAGAACTTGCATGGGGATAGTTGCAAGTCTGCATCTTCTGATGCGGCAAGGATCACTTATGATGGGCACACTTTTAGACAGTGACCTGGGAGTCAGAGATGCTTCCAGGGGTCTTCCCCATGCTGTTCCCATGTCTTTTCAGCACTTTATGCATGTGTCACACAGCACATGGCCAGATAAGGTTGTAAAATGTTAAAATGACATTTCCCGGTGAATGCATTTCTCATAGTTGAAAGCAATACAAAAGTGCAAAAACGCATAAAAAATGCTACTTGTGAACATAGCCAAAGGTGTGGAGGAGTATTTTTGTTTTTGGTCATTTATTTTAACTTATACACAAGTCTTTTCCCTGGAAAGGATGTTCCTTAACATATTTCACAGGAAAAAAGTTTCACTTTCGTTTTTGAACGTTTTATTGTGAGCCCGTTAAAGTGGCTTAATACCTCTGACCACGTTGTTGACAGCAGTGACCTGGGGGTCAGAAATGCTTCCTGGGGCGATCCCCATGCTGTCCCCATGTCATTTGAGCACTGTCACTATCGTTTTGCTTGTTAGGCTTTTAAAAGACTGGCGGGGGTGCCACCGAAAAAATGCTCGAGTCTCCCATAGACTAACATTGGGCTCGTTGCTCGGGTCGAGCACCCGAGTATCACGGCGAGCTTGGCCCGAGCTTCGAGCACCCGAGCATTTTAGTGCTCGCTCAACACTAGTCTTGTATCATCAGCTATCATTGTTAGCTTTGTCTTTCGTTGTAAAAAAATCTGAAAGGCAACGCAGACACTCCTTTCTGCATTTCTTTTTTGTCATTTACAAATTAATCAAGTAATATATAGCACCTCACATTTGTGGTTTACATGATGCACTAAGATGCTTCAATGGCGATAAATTTTTTTAAATTTTTCATGAGATATTGTAACATTGATACTTGACTGGATAAGTGCAAAATTGCTGAGCTGCAGGGTATTCTGGTTGCGGGAAGCTTATTTAGAAAGGCACTGTTTAATGTGGTAATCGGCCAATTGGAAATCTGTAAAGGTTGCGGTTGGCTATTGATACGTTTCCCTTTTAACTGGTAAAACTGGGGTAAGAATTTTTTACTGTTGCTCTGAATGGGATCAATCTGCTTATTTGAAAATAGTGGAATATTGACCTGAACAACTCTCATATATCGTGTACCACAGCTCTTCTTTGGGTTCATATACTTTACACAAAGACTCTTTAGTAGTTATATGCAAAAGAATATGCTCAGAGTTATTACTTTCTGTCTGTATCATGCTGAATTAATAGTAGAGTCCAAGTAAAAAAATGAAACAGTGCTCTTCTTACAAATATGAGTAGTGTGTAGTGTCAAAGCAGACTTCTTATAATGAGGTCCAAGAAACATTAGAATTGCGCCCATTAGCAGAAGAAAACAATGGTTGCTGTGCCACATGCACTGTGCGCCAAAGACTTCTGGAGAGGCAGCTTTGTGATGACATGATGATGGCTACTAGGATAGTGGGGAGGTCAAGTTTAAGGGTAAATGCCAGCATCCGTTCACGCTGCTTCAGGGTGTCCACAAATTTAGATGTCAGCTTTAATTGTGTTGCGATATTAAAATGTATAGCAATAGAAGATATACACCTAAATCAATGATGGATAGTCCTTTTAGTTATCCATGGGTGTTTTTTTTTTGGCAATTCACTATGTTTAGCCACCAGATTGTGAAAGATTTTGATGGTTAGTGCAGAGCTCACAGAAGAAGCGTCTGCCATGTTTCTGCAGTGAGCCACACCACTTTCCTACTGTATTATGGGTCCGTACTGTACATATCTGTAGATATTGTCCCATCCTGCACTTACTGATTTTATACAAGAGTACATAGAGGGTTTTTCTTTTCTCATGGGTTCATATGTAATCTGTAAAATTTAAGTTGTGAAACGTTGCATTGGATGTCATAATGTAGAATCGTTTCCCCTTATAAATATTGCCATTGGGCTCTATACTGCTATATAAATCTGTAGTGCAGACCATAGAGCCCGGGAAGAGCCGTGTTCCTCTGTGCGCCTTGTGGATGAGGCCTTCACATACAAATAACATTTTGAACCTTTAACCTTTTCTGTCTCTTTTTAGAGAAATTACCTCTCCTGCATTATGTTCCTCTGGTAGATTACTCTAATTTGTACCCTTCCACATAAAGCAAATTCATCCATATAAATAAAGGCCCGCTATTTCTTTGTTATAGCGCCCTGACATCATATTTGGCTGTATTCCTAATTGATTTTGCCAGAGAATGTTTATAATAATGTCACTTATCTTACTATGGTACTGTACTTACTTTACTCAAGCCATCATAGGCACTCGCCACAGGTGTCTAGTGGAAAATATATGCCGAGTGTTAACTGTGACATGATCTAATACCAGGTTCCCCAATTCTATTAGATTATGTTTTACACTAGTGTGTTCTATACAGTGTTATCTGCTAGGCTCACTGACTAACATGCACTAGCCTGCTCCTCTCCCACTACCTGCTCCAAGCTCAGTTTGATTGACAGGTTTCTCCTTATTTGCACATTACACAGTTCTCATAAAAATTAATAGGCTGTCCTGGATGTATTGGGTCTTTAAACAAGTTGTCCACTACTTTGACAGCTTCTTCTCATAACCCACGTTTGGCCCCGATAAAATAGAAAAGCTTATACTCACCTCCCGTGCCGACACTGTTCCAGTAGTGTCAGCACTTGCGTTCCTGGGGCCCTCATGCAGTTGTTATGACATGTAAGCTCTGCGCCCAATCAGCGCTTGCGTCACTGTCCCCGCCTGGACAATGGAGAAATCAAACATCAAGAGGAAGTCAGGGCTATGGCTGCTCACTGATTTCCTCTTGATGTTTGATTTGTTCGAAGTCGGGGACAGTGACACAAGCGCTGATTGGGCGCTGTGCTCACGTGTCATAACAGCCACACAAGAAACACGAATGCTAACACCGCTAGAATGGTGCTGGCATGAGAAGTGAGTGTGGCACCCTGCTATTACAGGTACCACAGGACCCAAAAGGGTGCATGGACGGACTTCTCCACAAGAGGCCCTCATTACATAACAGACACCTCCACCCTTCCACCTCATACCAGCAGAGGGAGCCCTGTTAGGGATATACACTACAGACCAAAAGTTTGGACACACCTTCTCATTTAAAGATTTTTCTGTATTTTCATGACTATGAAAATTGTACATTCACACTGAAGGCATCAAAACTATGAATCAACACATGTGGAATTATATACTTAACAAAAAAGTGTGAAACAACTGAAAATATGTCTTATATTCTAGGTTCTTCAAAGTAGCCACCTTTTGCTTTGATGACTGCTTTGCACACTCTTGGCATTCTCTTGATGAGCTTCAAGAGGTAGTCACCGGAAATGGTCTTCCAACAATCTTGAAGGAGTTCCCAGAGATTCTTAGCACTTGTTGGCCCTTTTGCCGTCACTCTGCGGTCCAGCTCATCCCAAACCATCTCGATTGGGTTCAGGTCTGGTGACTGTGGAGGCCAGGTCATCTGGCGTAGCACCCCATCACTCTCCTCCTTGGTCAAATAGCCCTTACACAGCCTGGAGGTGTGTTTTGTATCATTGTCCTGTGGAAAAATAAATGATGGTCCAACTAAACGCAAATTGGATGGAATAGCATGCCGCTGCAAGATGCTGTGGTAGCCATGCTGGTTCAGTATGCCTTGAATTTTGAATAAATCTCCAACAGTGTCACCAGCAAAGCACCCCCACACCATCACACCTCCTCCTCCATGCTTCACGGTGGGAACCAGGCATGTAGAGTCCATCCGTTCACCTTTTCTGCGTCGCACAAAGACATGGTGGTTGGAACCAAAGATGTCAAATTTGGACTCATCAGACCAAAGCACAGATTTCCACTGGTCTAATGTCCATTCCTTGTGTTCTTTAGCCCAAACAAGTCTCTTCTGCTTGTTGCCTGTCCTTAGCAGTGGTTTCCTAGCAGCTATTTTACCATGAAGGCCTGCTGTACAAAGTCTCCTCTTAACAGTTGTTGAAGAGATGTGTCTGCTGCTAGAACTCTGTGTAGCTTTGACCTGGTCTCTAATCTGAGCTGCTGTTAACCTGCGATTTCTGAGGCTGGTGACTCGGATAAACTTATCCTCAGAAGCAGAGGTGAGTCTTGGTCTTCCTTTCCTGGGGCGGTCCTCATGTGAGCCAGTTTCTTTGTAGCGCTTGATGGTTTTTGCAACTGCACTTGGGGACACTTTCAAAGTTTGCCCAATTTTTCGCACTGAGTGACCTTTGTTTTTCTTTACTTAGCTGCTTTTTTCTTGTCATAATACAAATTCTAACAGTGTATTCAGTAGGACTATCAGCTGTGTATCGACATGACTTCTGCACAACACAACTGAAGGTCCCAACCCCATTTATAAGGCAAGAAATCCCACTTATTAAACCTGACAGGGCAAACCTGTGAAGTGAAAACCGTTTCCGATGACTACCCCTTGAAGCTCATCAAGAGAATGCCAAGAGTGTGCAAAGCAGTCATCAAAGCAAAAGGTGGCTACTTTGAAGAACCTAGAATATATGACATATTTTCAGTTGTTTCACACTTTTTTGTTAAGTATATAATTCCACATGTGTTGATTCATAGTTTTGATGCCTTCAGTGTGAATGTTCAATTTTCATAGTCATGAAAATTCAGAAAAATCTTTAAATGAGAAGGTGTCCAAACTTTTGGTCTGTACTGTATATACTGGAGGGTGGAGTTAGGCAGTCAGTGTGTGTGTGCTGGCACAGAGATCAGTGAAGAAGCAGCATGTGAGCTGCTATGCTGAGGGCCAGCCAGGGCCTAAAGCACGTGCTGAAGCCCTGGGGGCCTAGAGCGGGGCCGGAGGCAAGGAGAAGAGTGAGAGGAGTTATGGGGGCAGAGGAGCATCTTAGGCTCACCGCAGAACACAAGCCGGACACTGGGTCCGCACCTACAGGGTCCTCTATGCCCAGTAGGAACAACCAGTATACCAGGAGGATTCTAAACCCCTGGTCAACCTGAAGCTACAATTATCTAAAGAACTAGGAACCAAGAAGGCCCCAGCATCCAGGAATAGTGGTAGCCAGAAGAAAGTTCTTACCACCAAGCATACAGGTTAGGAGAGTGAAAGAGTACAGAAGCTAGGCCAAGTTCCAGGCTGGTCAGAAGCTTCAGAGTGAGAGGAAGAAATGGATCAGGAGGCCTTATACCCGCTCACTGGGGAGAGTCCAGAAGTGCACCCTTTCTATCAAGTACCCTGGACCGTACCTGCCGTCTACACCAGTAAAGGTACTGAAGCGAACCCCCTGTGTGCGTGTCTGTTATTCTCCCCTGGCCCGGCTGGGCCACCTCTCACCTGCATCCCTTCCATCAACTCTGCCCCGGGGGCCCGCTCTGCCTGTGGGGAGCAGAAACATCCCAGCTGCCATCCCATCACCCCCGGAGGTCTGCAGCAGCGCTGGTACCCATTACCAAGAACCACAGGTGGCGACACGAGACAAAACTAATATTCATCCCATCGAGTGACAAGCCCCTTTTAAAGAGTGACCCCATGGTACGGGCCCGGGAGCCGACTGCCGTGACATCCCAAGAAGGTAAAGGCCCGAGTACCGAGTCCCCCATATCCCCCTGGGCGAGTCATGAGCATAATCTTTTTTTATTTTATCGGCGCCAAACATTCAGATCTAGAAGGAGTTGTCCTCAGTATCAACAGCATATAACAGCCAAGTGATATCTCTTAAAATATAACCTTTAATAAATCTCTAAAAACATTTATACCTCCAATATCTGATTAGCTACTCATTACATCTTATTCACATCAGGACGTACAGATATGACCTCTTAGATAACATATCAAAATAGAGGCAAAAGATGTCAAAAATAGACAAAAATAGACAAATAGACCTAAGACATATAATATCTAATTAGCCCATTTAGGATGTACACATATGACCCTTTAGATAACGAATACGAAAAGGCCAATAATTTCAAACCAATCCTGGTCAATAAATGAAAAAAATACAGTGCTATCAAACATTAGTGATAAGTGTGGATCTCACCCATTTTTTGCATGCGGGCATCATTCAGGGTTCTTCATCCCATTCAGTCGATTTGTTCTTTAGAAGAAATCTACCCTGTTGTGCCCCTGATGTTAGTGGAAAGTGGCAACAGCACTCTGTACCACTGAAATGGACACTCACCATTGTGAGGTTCATTAAGTTACGTTTTTTAAGTCACTTGGCAATTTATAGCACAGAGTCACTTTTTTTGCTCTTATGTATTGCTAGTGCTCCCCAAAATGCAAAATACACTCCCCTGATGAATCCTCCCTAAGGAGGAAGAAACGCGTCGGGAGGGACTTGTTTGTGGGTGATGTTGTAAGATATCCTTGGGTGCTGCCCTTGTTAGGGCGGGAGCTAACACCAGGGGCACGACAGGGTAGATTTCTTCTAAAGAACAAATCAACTGAATGGGATGAAGAACTCTGAATGATGCCCACATGCAAAAAATGGGTGAGATCCACACACATATCACTAACGTTTGATAGCACTGTATTTTTTCATTTATTGACCAGCATTGGTTTGAAATTATTGGCCTTTTGGTATTCGTTATCTAAAGGGTTATATGTGTACATCCTAAAGGGGCTAATTAGATATTATATGTCTTAGGTCTATTTGTCTATTTTTGTCTATTTTTGACATCTTTTGCCTCTTTTTTGATGTGTTATCTAAGAGGTCATATCTGTCCGTCCTGATGTGAATAAGATGTAATGAGTAGCTAGTATCAGATATTGGTGGTATAAATGTTTTTTTAGAGATTTATTAAAGGTTATATTTTAAGAGATACCTCTTGGCTGTTATATGTACTTAAAATAATCCTCAAAGCTTTATAGAAGGTTGTAAAAGTGTAGTCCTCCGTAAAACGTAAATTATTATGCAGCAAAAATTTGAGCCATGGACTGAAAATCTGACTCCAACTGTTTTTACATTGAGTGACGACGCAGGGTTTGATCCCATGTGTACATTGAAGCTTAATTATTTCTGCACATTGGACTTATGTTTCCCCCTTTCCTCCTTACCTTGACTTAATCCTGGCTACTATCCAGACAGTGATTACATGAAATTAATATTTTCAGGACTGGTTACTATTACCTAATGACAGCAGTAATTTTTCATGGGCAGCAGCTCTCTGAGAAATTCTTGCGAATTTTTTGTGTAGTTTGCTTTCCGAATCGATGCCAGTTTTAGCCTGATTGATTTTATTTCGTTTTATGCCACAAGGTGATGCCAAGACATACTAAGCTTTAACATATTTTTGTGCAGCAGATAATCATTCTTTGGAAAATATAGGTTACTCCATGACTTATGGTTTGTTTTATTAGCACTGGATATTTCACAGATAGAGATCATCCTCATCCACAGCAATGATAAAAGAAGCGGTGCCAACTTGGTATATGATAATAAGATATAGTAATCCTCTGTTAGAGATAGCATCTAGCCTCGCTAACCCTTTATTCCTGGAGCACAGTTTTTCAATATGATTACATCACTTTCCAGATCGGGATCGCTATATTGTGCCAATAGAAAATTCAACAGAGAGCCTGAAAGCTGAAGAGCAATCTCACAATTACAAACAAACTGGTATAAAACCTCAGGAAAATCTAAAATAAGCCACAGATAAAAGCATAAGTGAGTCTTGTCTCATGGTTTTATAAACGCAATGGGCATGTTTAATAGAGTAAGATAAGTATAATTGCTCCTAATGGTGCTTTAGTGTTTGGTTGATAAGACTGTAGATGCAGAGAAAAGAATATTGCATTACGTTAAAACCTGATTAGCCTAGGTGTGCCTAGAGGAGCGTGTATATGGCAAAATGTTAATAAATAATAAATAATCTTTTAAAAATGTATAGCCTTTAAGCCAAAAAGCTATTTTTTATATTATCCAAAAATGTATATTCTACCCATCTGCGGTGGAAGTGTCAACTTTAGGATCTAGATTATTAATCTGTCCTTTTTTGCATTGATTAGAGTCTCTTGGGTATCACTATAAGCTTGGCACACTTGTATTTAGGGATTTTCTTCCTTTGATTTTCTCAAGCTCTGAATAAGAAGCGCCAAAGCACAGCTGTTTTCATGTCCTGAGATATTTGTTTGATCTGGTTCACGTATATGCTCTGGCTTTCATGTCTTGTCGTGGCTGACTGCGCTCGGGTTAGTTGTCATGTTGGAATAATTCTTTATTCCACTCTGAGGTCAAGAGAGCTCGGATACAGGATTTCATCAATGATTTCTCCAATCTGTTCATTTTTTACTTAATCCTGAGTAGTTTCCTAGTTGCTGAAGCTGAAAATAGCCCAATGGCATTATGGTTCCGTGACCATGCCTCACCAGAGTGATAGAATTGTCCAGAAGATGAGCCGTGACTAATTTTCTCAAAACATTAGCCTTGTCGTTCAGGCCAACGACTCGTTAAAGGGTTGATGGTGGCGCTATAGAGTTCAAGTCCTCTTTTTCTCTGAAGAAGCAATTTGCATATTAAATTTCCCAGAGGAGCACTGCACGGTGAATAAGCCTCCTTACCTTTACATGCCAGAGCCGGTGTGTCACTCTCCACAAGGAGAAACGTTACCCCTTAGACCTCAGTCCAGAGAGCCTCTCACCTAGCCAAATCAGTTCTCATACTTTTCACTGATGAGGGCCAACAGCCTGAAACATTGTGTATGTAAATTGAGATTCTGATTTGGCTTTAAGTCATATTGTACGACTTGTTAAAGGGTTGATTGTGACTTGTAGGATTGCTGCTTCCAATAGGTGGCGCTATAGAGTTCAAGTCCTCTTTTTATCCGAAGAGGCAATTTGCATATTGAATCTTGGTTTCATTCAAACAGAGAATGGTACTTCTCATGTTCTGAGAGTGCTTTACTTGACTTTTGGAATACCCCAAGAAGGCTATCATATAAAGATCTGATTGATGGAGTATAACAGAGATAGATGTCCACCTGGAAAGTTCTCCCATTTACAATTGGTAACCTTTCTGGCTCTTCTGATTCCTCACTTTGACCTTTAGACCAACTTTAAATAGTCACAGTGGTTCTGAATTTCTTCCAATTAAAAATTGTAGAGGCCATAGTGATTTTTAGTAACTGCTCTGACATGCACTCACAGCAAAGTCAGGTAAGCAGCTTTTCAAAGCATGTCCAATCAACTATACATACCACAGTTGGACTTCAGTAAAGTTGTAAAAACATTTTTAATAAATTTGTACAAATTTTACAAATGTAATTTATCTTTGCCATTATGGGATATTATGTGAAAGTTGATAAATCACAAGATTATTATCCATTTTAGAGCAAGACTTTATCATAATGCAAAATGCAAACAATGTGAACTGGAATCACAAGTTCAGCTTCTACATCCATAATAAATGTGATGAATTACATTGATCCATCAGGATTCTGCCATTTTCTTATGTAAAACAGCACAGCATAATACACTATTCTCTCTATCAGCAGAATAAAAACCCAGCAGAGAGAAATCATGCTAACCGAATAGAGAGTATATTATTGGGAAACTTTTAAATAAATTGGATTGTTCAACATCTCATTATTTGTATCAAAATATTAAGACACAAAAAATAGAAACAATTTTACCTGCAAAATTTGCACTTCATTGAAACTTCCTATTTTATAACTTACACTGGTTATTGAATTATTGAATTAAACTATTAGATTTTACTTTTTTTAAGGTAGAGTATGTGGAAGCAAATTACAAAGTTTGTATGCCATTGAAATCATGTTTTTTTTTCTGATTCATACCAAAAAAAGAATCAACTTTATAAATAGTATTGATTAAAAATATCTTATGCGTCTTGGTGGTTCAAACTACAAGCAATTCCTGTGTGCATTCTAATCGTGTAATCATATGACACTCCATGTGTCTCCTGTTTCTTGGCAATGGCAAACCAATTTCTGAAAATTATACAGATGATGTCAGTCTGCCCATGATCAGGACAGGTTAATGCTATTTACAGCCTTTTATATATTCTTGAGGAGAATCCACATTTATGTTTGGAGTAAACTCAGAAACATACATGCCGAAACATTGAGAGAAGGGTAGCAGAGAGAAAGAGCATGATTCATAGGTAATGCCCACTGAGCACTAAACTTGCAGCTCTGCATGCATAATTAAAATGCAAGTTTTAATACTAATGACAAATATGCTTTAAAGTATGTTTTTACACATAGACTACTATATTAGAAGCCACTTTCTTTTTTTCTATATTCATTATAAATTGAGACTACATTTAAAGTTTTCTTCTCTAGGAATAGCAGGTGAACTTTTCTTGTATTAAAATCCATAAAGTTGTAGGAGGAGCAGCATACAAAGCCTAATATATGTCTTTATACTTTCCCCTTTGCTACTTCAGTTATGTAATTATATCTAATTTTTGGGAGTGCTGCATTTATTGTATACTTTGGTGCTATAAAGAGAGGCACATAAAAAAATTAACCTATTGTGCTTGCTAAAGTAGTCTCTGTAGAAAATAAAAAATGTACAATTTAGTAATTTTCATGGGTCATGGGAAAATGCTGAACATGTCATTTTTATAACAATAGAAAAGGTAAAAATCACTTACGCAGAAATACGGTATACTATATATTCTTGTTAAAAAGTTTTTTTTCTGCTGTAAATGTAATACTTTTGGGGATAAAATATAATTCAATTTGATGTCTAGTTGATACAGATTTTGAAAGAAATAGTTTTTGATAAATATTAGTTATTACATTGCAGAGCAATCAGTTCATTGAAGTTATATTTATTCCTTGGCATGCGAAATGAAAACTTCTGCCAAATGCCTTTCTTTACATATGTAAACCACCCCCACACACTAGTATGGAAGCCTGGCAGGGCATTACTTGATAGTGAGAAGTTCTTCAGCGATAGGAAGTAGTTAGCATTCCATGACTTAGATCATTTCCTTTAATATAATATGTTGCTAACAGACTGAGAACACTGTCCAAACTTGCTACATTCTGGAGGCTTACTTGTAAGGAAACGTCTTTAGTTTCAGATTCATCATAATTATCAGTTTATTTATAGGGTCAAGGGGTTGTGATAACATTAAAATCTAATTAATTCAATCACAAACATTTTCATCTTTAACAACGTCAACTATAATTACTGAGCTATTCCATTTATTGTACAGTATCATTCAAAAGTATGGACACACCTGTTCATGCAATCGTTTTCTAGGATCTTATTGGAAAGGGCACATTGTAGATCCAGTCTCTAGGCAGCAAAACCATGAATGAACACTATGGAAACAAGGAGTAAAGAAACACTTGGGAAACAAAATAAAATACAGTATGTGTTAAATTGTAGATTCCTCAGAGTACACATCTTTTACTCTGATGATATCTTTACTGCCCCTAGGCATTCTATAAAGTAGCTGTCAGTTAGTTACTTGAAAACAAGCAGCATAGACAGAACAATAAACAGAAATTTTTAAAAAATTCCAAAGTCAAATTAGAAAACAGCAAAAAGGCAATGGTGCTCACCAGCCAAGGGTTCAAGAAAAATGCACACCAGGACGCAGCCGGCCCCCTTTTGTAAGAAGGAGGTAACACAGGTGCAGAATGCTGATGAACAATCACTCTCATCCCCTCTCACTGGAGGAGCGACAGCCCAGCATTAAAACTGCACAAGATGAAACTTGCAATAGGGTGCAATTCACACACTCGCGGCACCGTGCCTGGTCAGCATCCTATTACACACCCCTCCTATTTGATTAGACGGGATGCCCAGCACCCTATCCGTGCATCGCAGAGGTGCAAAGTTAGTCACTTGCAATAACTTCCAATGAATAAATATACTTTGACAAGAGTTCCTTTGTAGAATCACTGGCCTTCAGATTTTTTTGTGACCATCAGATGTGTTTTGCAAATGTAGTGTTGGTACACAGTATAATACACTGCTGAGCTCTATTCCTCAAGTGTTCTAAGAAAGAATATTGCAATAACCCCTCAATTAAGTAAAGAGAAACAACAGTCCATCATTACTTTAAAACATGAAGGTCAGTCAATTTGGAAAAGTGCTAGAGCCTTGAAGGTACTCTCAAGTGTTCTTATTAAAACCATCAATTACTATGATAAAAATGGCTCTCATGAGGACATCTCCAGGAAGAGAAGACCAAGAATTACCTGTGTTGGTGAGGATATATTCATCAGGGTTATCAGCCTCAAAAAACGCAAATTGACAGCCCTAATAAATGATGCACAGACAGCAAGTAGTACACACATCTCAACATGAACTATTCAGAGGAGGTTGCAAGAAGCATGCCTTTATGGTCAAATTGCTGCAAAAAGTCACTATTGAGGACTGTCAACAATAAGAAAAGACTTGTTTGGACCATGAAACACAAGGACTGGACATCAGATCAGTGGAAATCTGAGCTGCGGTCTGATGAATCAAAATTTGAGATTTTTGGTACCAACCGCCATATCTTTGTAAACACAGTAAGGCCATGTTTGGTCAATATTTTACATCAGTATTTGTAAGCCGGAATCAGGAGTGGAACAATCCAAGAAAAAGTATAATATAAACAAGTCACCACTTCTGTATTTATCACGCACTCCTGGTTTTAGCTTGCAAATACTGATATAAAATACTGACCAATTACTGAACTTGTGAACGTAGCCTAAAGGT
Source organism: Phyllobates terribilis (assembly GCF_046119375.1). Taxonomy (NCBI): domain Eukaryota; kingdom Metazoa; phylum Chordata; class Amphibia; order Anura; family Dendrobatidae; genus Phyllobates; species Phyllobates terribilis. The sequence continues at coordinate 883,044,066 of NW_027362761.1, forward strand.
GAGTGGATGGTTTGACATGTGTGGGCTCACGGTGAATCATGGAGGAGGTGCTTTAATTGTGTGGGGGTACTTTGCTGGTGACACTGTTGGTGATTTATTCCAAATTCAAGGCACACTTATCCAGCACGCTTACCCCAAAACTCTGCAACTACATGCCATGCCATCTGGTTAGCACTTAGTGGGACCATCATTTGTGTTGCAACAGAACAATGACCTTAAACACATCTCCAGGCTATGTAATGATTATGTGACCAAAAATTAGAGGGATGAAGAGCTGCATCAGGTGACATCCATGGCCTCCACAATCACCTGATCTCAACTTAATTAAAATGGTTTGGGATGCGTTGGATCATATAGTGAAGGCAAAGCTGTCAAAAATTGCTCAGTCAGCACCTCTGGGAATTGCTTCAAGTTTGTTGGAAAGGCATTCTAGGTAACTCCTTCAAGACTGTTGGAAAGCCATTCCATGTGACTTTTTGCTCCTTGAAAGAATATTAAGGGTATGAAAAGTTGTCATCAGAGTAAAAGGAAGGAGGTATGTAACTTTTATCAAATATTATGGATTGTTACCCGTTTTTCTTCACTCCTTGTTTTTATGTGTTCCTTTATGGTTTTGCTGTCTTAAGTCTGAATCTACAATATGCACATTCCTAAAAGAACAAGGAAAGCCATTGTATGAACACGTGTGTCCAAAAAATAATTGACGACTGTGGTCTGGGTTGCCAAATTTTTCAGATGCAACTGTGGCCCATAACTGTGCCACTCACAGAGTACAATAACAGAGCTATCTGTAAAGGAAGGGGGCTATTTTAAGGATATGGACACCTTCAGAGGAAGATTTTATTGATGTAAATTAATATTTTTTGGACTTAAAATGTTTATTGCTGTTGGGTTTCATTACAAAATTCTACACTGATGGCCTTCTATAACCTTTATGTTTCTGGCTGCAGAATGAGAAAATAAATGAAGACTGGGTCACTGTAACACATCAGAAATTTGTTTTATATTTTCTGTCACTAATTGTAAGCCAAATCCCAAATTAGAACCTGCAAAGGAAAAATTTAGCAAACAAATAATGGTGCATATAGGTATAATCACGTGTGTAGACTTTTGGGTGTACGCCATGTATCTCAGTAGGGTGATTGCAAAATTTCACATGCTTGCTGCCAAAACTATCCCATCCAGATGTATGGAATTGATTTTCAGCCACAGCAATTTTTGCTGTATAAAAGCAATACATTTTCTGGCACAGCTAACCTATTGTTTTGTTTGCAAGAAAAATGTCCTCTCTCCCCTGAAAATCTATATGACAAACAGCAGTACCTACAGTATTACTATATTAATACACAGGTTCAAGTACAGACATATAAATATAAATACTATACAACAGTAATCCGCAAACACTATATACATCAATTCTACTATTTCTACACTTCTAAGAACTTGTGATACTTTTTACACATTTTTATCAAAATGTGTCAGACTATCTGTAAACCAACCAATCAGTGGTTTTGATCCATTGCACAAGATCTAACTATGCTTTCTAATGTCATTTTCTAGGTATGGTAACAACACTCGCAGTTATGTGATAAGAGTGGGAGATTATCACACACTTGTCCCCGAGGAGTATGAAGAGGACATGGGAATCCAGCAGATCATAATACACAAAGATTACAGACCTGATGGAAGTGACTATGACATAGCTCTTATAAGACTACATGGCTCTACTGAACAGTGTGTATCGTTCAGCACCCATGTCTTACCAGCCTGTTTACCAATGCGACGAGAAAGACCTCAAAAAACAGCATCGAACTGTTATATCACAGGATGGGGCGATACAGGTAAAATCTTATTACCATATTTTGCAGATTCGGAGTAGGGTCCCAGGAGGCAGGGTCACTGCTGCAGGAAGCTGATGGCGGTATTGGCAGCAGGAGTGAGGCGATGCTGTGGGCCCAGGACTGGGAGGAGGGGGTGTTCAGCGGTGCGAGGCGGGCTCCGGGCTTTCAGAAAATGTTGGGAATCCCTGCACTTCCCATCCTTTTCACTGTGGTGGCCTTCAGGAAAATGGCCGCCTGCGGGAACACATGTGGAGATTGAGATCTCGGGAGCCAAGATCTCAATCTGCACATGCGCCGCCTCCGACGGCCATTTTCCGCCTCAGTGTAAAGGATGGGAAGTGCAAGGACTCCTGACATTTTTTAGCCTGGAGCCCGCCTCGCACCACTGAACAACCCCTCCTCTTAGACTGGGGCCTGTAGCATCACCACAGTCCTGCGGCCGCCACCAGCTTCCTGCAGTAGCGACCCTGTCTCCTAGGACTCCACTGCAGCCGTTCCTACCCGGTAAGCTACATTCGGATTGTAAGATGCATCCCCATTTTCACCCCAAACTCAGGGGAAAAAAGTGAGTCTTATAATCCGAAAAATACAGTATTTTATGAATAGCTTTCCCATGATGTATAATAGCTCTCCCATGCTGTATACAGTACAGACCAAAAGTTTGGACACACCATCTCATTTAAACATTTTTCTGTATTTTCATGACTATGAAAATTGTACATTCACCAGACTTCTGCACAACACAAATGATGGTCCCAACCCCATTTATAAGGCAAGAAATCCCACTTATTAAACCTGACTGGGCACACCTGTGAAGTGAAAACCATTTCCGGGGACCACCTCTTGAAGCTCATCAAGAGAATGCCAAGAGTGTGCAAAGCAGTCATCAAAGCAGAAGGTGGCTACTTTGAAGAATCTAGAATATAAGACATATTTTCAGTTGTTTCACACTTTTTTGTTAAGTATATAATTCCACATGTGTTATTTCATAGTTTTGATGCCTTCAGTGCGAATGTACAATTTTCATAGTCGTGAAAATACAGAAAAATCTTTAAATGAGAAGGTGTGTCCAAACTTTTGGTCTGTACTGTATATACACATATATATATATATATAAAAATATATAAAAGTTCAAATTTTGCCCCATTTAAAATAAATAAATATATAAAAAAATACACGTGTGGTATTATTATGTCCGTAAAATCCGATTTATCAAAATATAATACTAATTAACCTGATCGGTAAACGACGTAATAAAAAAAAAAAATAAACGCCAGAATTACGTATTTTCGGACGCCGCAACACTGCAAAAAAATCCAGTAAAATGCGATCAAAACATTGTATCTACCATGAAATGGTATCAATAAAAACATCAGCTCAAATTATAAGCCCTCACACAGCCCCATCAACCAAAAATGTAAAACATTACGGGTCTCGGAATATGATACCACAAGCAAAAGTTTTTTTTACAAATATCCAATTTTTATTTCAACACATAAATAAAAAAAACTATAGATGCTTAGTATCTTCGTAATCACACTGACCTGTGGAATCATATTGCCAACTAATTTTTACCGTATAGTAAACATGGTAAATAAAAAAACAAAAAACAATTGTGGAATTGCACTTTTTAAAGCAATTTTGCCACACTTGGAATTTTTTTCTCACTTTATAGTACATCACATGATAAATTGAATGGCATCATTCAAAAGTATAACTTGTCCCTCAAAAAATAAACCCTGATACGTCCATGTAGATGGAAAAATAAAAAATGTTATGGCTCTTGGAAGAAGTAGAAGGGGAAAAAAACGAAAATGCAAAATTGAACAATAGCCATATTAGGAAAGGGTTAATGCTCAGCTCTAATTAGTTTCTGTGTGCAACAAACACCGTTTCTCCATTAGTTTTGATCAATGACTCCCAATTTATATTATGTATCTGATTTTTTTTTTTTTTTTTTAATACGATTGAAATTTTTATGTACAAAGGGAATCAGCAATGTAATTATTCGGTAAGACTACGGAGACGCAGGCAAATTAAAATATAATAATGTTTGATCCCATCTTGGCATGTATTAAACTAAGACATCAACCTTGAAAATATGATGGATAGGTAACATTTGAGGTGTGTACATGAGTAATGCCAGGATGGCATTTTGAGGCCTAGATGACAAGTAATCGATGGAAGTTACATTTTTTTTAGCTGAACATTTTTAAGTAAAATACATAAATAGTTCTCATCGTACAGCTCCCAGACTGACAGTAAATACCGTAAAATATCCCTAGAAGCAGAGCTGTCAGTCACAGTAGTGATTGTAGAAGTCGTGCCTGTTATGGAAGTGCATCAGTCACTGACAGCTCTGTTCTGTCTAATGCTTTTCTAAACTATCCTTTTCAACCTCCTGCAGGGACTCAAATCCCTGGAAAAACATCTGTACTAGACAAGCCACATCTCTACCTTGTATAGACTATAATAGATATCGAAACACATTTACCAAACCATATGTCTGATATTTGTATGCACTTATAGGTCGAGCATATTCAAGGACTTTACAACAAGCTGGAGTGACATTACTACCCAAGCGAATCTGTGAAGAGAGGTACAGGAGTCGGTTTACAGGAAGGATGCTTTGTGCAGGAAGCCCTCAAGAGCAGAAGCACGTAGACAGCTGTCAAGGAGACAGTGGTGGCCCGTTGGTCTGTGAACGTTCTGGAGGAAGCTGGGTAGTGTTCGGGGTAACTTCTTGGGGCTATGGATGTGGGATGAAAGACTCTCCTGGAGTATACACAAGAGTGTCTTCTTTTATACCATGGATAAAGAGTTTGACCAATTTATAGACCACTGAAGAATTCACATGTTTCCAAGGAAGCTAGACCAAATTCTCATGTATGTTACCTTCACAGCAAGACCCTCAGGAGTATGGCATAATGTTTCTACCTTTGCACAGCTAGCTATATGCTGCATCATACAGACTGTATTACCTTCCTTTTAGGGAGACTTTAGAAAAGAGATGCCAAGTGGCAGCCAGACAGGCTGTACAATAATAAGGACAATGTCTAGAGAAACAGGGTTTGGAACTTCCACAAATAAACATTTTCAGACATGTTATTTTTTTTTATTTCTGTCTAAATAAGTTGTTTAATAGTTCATTGATTAAAGTGATATGATCTGTTTATGCTGTGTACACACAGGTTTTTTACTATTTTAATTGATGTTAAGGTCCCCATACACATTAAAAATAAAGTTAGTTGAACTTGCTGGTTTTGGCAGGATCAGTTGACTATCTGGAGGCCTCTTGATTCTCTACCGATAAATAATGTTAGTGAAGAAAAGGATCGGGTGGTTGAATGTTAGACGTCCAATTCTTTTCTTGCTAGGAGAGAAAAAACTGCTGCCAGAGGTACCTGGCAGCTGCTTTCTGCCCTCTCCTTATAAAAAACATGTAACTGTTCAGCTTGGGCATACATTTGTGTGCAGCAGTAGGAAGAAATAGCTGTTGGCCCGAATAGTGTTCGACTGACAGCTATCTCATGTGTGTGGGCACCAAAAGCGTATAGTTTTGAGCTCATCTCTAGTGGGCTGTAGAATGGTCAATTTTAGCTAAATTCAGCTTTTATTAAAGTAAAAAAAAATTAAACTGTGTAGATCTTTTTCCTAATTAATTATTCCATGTCCCTGTATATTTGGGTACTCGCATAGTTTTGGCTGGTGCAGAATACATAAAAGCACAAAAATATTTCAATCGTTAGACTACTCAGTTAAAAAGTTGTGCACGAAATTGAAACAATCTATGTATGTCCTGTACATTAATGGTATTTTCCATGTTTTCAGGACAAGCTATCTTTAATATCTGTGTTTGCATATACAGATGTGTCCTTCCTTATTTTGCGTTTGTCTCAACATATACTAAAATGTACAAGATGACCAGTATTGAAAAAAACATGATTACATAATTTTGTGATACTCTGTCACAAGGTGACTGTATTTTATTTTTCTATGTTTGTGCATCCAGTTGTTGTGATGTGAATTGCCGCTTGTCTTGTACAATTGAATACTGTATCACAATTATATTTACTTCTTCTTGGTCAAGACATTAGAATTGCTAAATTAATGCAGAAGAATTCACCTCATAACTTCCTAAATATTGTTTAGAACTTCAAAACCTATACTGATGTTATCAATGGTGCTTGCATACTACCAAAATAAGAATAACTTTTGAAGTTATGCACCTTTTCTACTACTTCATGCACTGTAGTAGGGTACCTGGAAACTACCCCAATGCTAAAGAATAGCATTTTACATGGACCATATGCAAAAAGTTGAACTATATACTGTAGATTCCTATGGGGATTTTTTTTTTAAATTCATACTTTTTTGTGTAAAAAAAATTGTAATAGGGTTTCATTAACAATTTTTGATTGTTTGACTTCTACAGCCTCTGTATATTATAGTACATAGCTAGCTGCAGAGCAAGCTAACCGTGAGCCCTTTTGAAGGCAGAATTTGTAACTCTGATGCCTGAGCAAAATAAAAATAAATGGTATTTCAAAAATGATTTTTAGCCCAAAATGCATGCATTTAAAAAAAATGGAGAAGGGATCCCAAGGCTAAGCCTATGTTGGCCCATCTAGCTTCTACATAGACAATAAAGATTGCTTACAGGTTACCATTCTACAAAGGTACTTTAAACTAAAAGAACTGATCCAGAAACACATAGAGGAATAGAAGATGTTACAATGATGTTAAAAAGTGTTTGCCCCCTTCTTGATTTATTAATCTTTTCCATGTATGTCACACTTAAATTTTTCAGATCATAAAATAAATTTAAATATTAGACAAAGAAAACACAAGTAAACCCAAAATGCAGTTTTTAAATGAAGGTCTTTATTATTAAGGGATAAAGAAATCCAAGCCTACAGGGCCCTGTGTGAAAAAGTGATTGCCCCACCCCCTTAAAACATAAATTAACTGTGGTTTTTAACATCTTTGTGAAGCTGAGTTAAATTTCCCTAGCCATACGCAGGCCTGATTACTGCCACATCTGTTCTCAATAAAGAAATCACTTAAATAAGGGAAGTAGACCAAAAGATCCTCAAAAGCTAGACATCATGCTGCGATCCAAAGAAATTCATGAACAAATGTTTTTTTTAAGTGCAGAATAAAAGCTTTTCTGTACCATAAAAATCACGTTAAAAACACTGCTTCAAATCTGCAACAAAAAACGCATCAAGAAACTTGAAGGTCCTAGAGTGTTGCCTCCTAGTTGCCACTTCCTGTCTGTAGCATATATTATACCTGTATTTCTCCAGCTTTTCATTTCATTGCAGGAGACAAGACTGGATCTGCCTAAGGTCGAACCTAATTGTAACTGAAAATGTGAGAATTATTTTTCCCATCAATGACTGAGAAATAAATTTTTAATAAGTCTGAAAAAAACATTTGTGTACAAGAAATTAGAAATTTCTCTTTAAGATAAGCGAAGTAAAGCATCCCATGCACCTGCTTGCCTTGCAGAATCTCATTATAGTGTTGAAAAAAAATGTGGGTGTAAACATTTCAATCAATTAAATTGTATAAAAACCTAATCAGGCTATTTCTAACCACGTGTGTGTGTTTATTTCTCAAGATTATATGGCAGGATGAGTCTTTACACTGAATATCTTCATTTAGGACTATTACTGAGAAATGTGAAGTGGTTGAAAGCAATAAGGCTGCCTTTGCTTCCAACACTGAGCACTAGTGTTGAGCCACCCCCGTAGTGTTCGAGTTCGGTTCGGTTCGTCGAACACCCGTGTGTTCGCCGAACTGTTCGTCGAACTGTTCGTCGAACACCTTCGAACACCGTTAAAACCAATGGCAGGCAAACAAAAACACATAGAAACACATAGAAAACACCTTCAAAGGTGTCCAAAAGCTGACAAACTGCTCAGAAGACACAACTAACACATGGAAAAGTGACAAGTACATATAGTCATGCGAAAAGAAAAGAGGTGGAGGAGTAAAAGGAGGGGGAGACACAGATATAGGCATGTCATGCCCTTCTAAAATCCAAAAAGTGAGAAGCCGACACGTTCAGTCCGCTCCTGCCCGTGCCACCTCCGTGTCGCCGGGTTTGTGCCAGAGCCGCGGTGAACCCTGACGGCCAGCCCCCCTCTCCCAATACTGGTGCCTGTCCGCTGGTGGGTCGAGCGAGCCCCCCTGTGGTGGAGGCAGCTCTAAGCTTTTTAATTTAAATTGTCTCTCTAATTTGAATAAATACACTTTAAATCCATTTACAAGGATCTATTGGAGGGCAAGTCTCATGCCAGCAGCCGCGTAATTCCAGCTCCAGTAGCGTCCACCAAAACTGCTGCAGTTAAAAAGCTTTTATAAGGATCGAGCTCGGCTGTCCACCGCAAGGCATCCTACTGCCAGTCCGAGCCCCTATGCCTTGGGGTGCCTCCTGATGCTCTTCACTGAGTATCCCGTGGTCCCGAAGCATTTCCTTTGAAAAAATGAAGTGTCCAAACTACAGGTGGTGTAGCTTGCTTAACAGCCGGGATAATCCGCTGACTAGCAGACCCTGCTACTAGGCACAAAGTATTTCCTGGGCTAGATGCAGTTAAAAATTTGTAATTAGATACTCTCGTTGGATGCTGAGAAAGCATTCCATAGAGTCTCCTGGCACGCCATATATGATTCTCTTAAAAAGCTTGGGGTAGGGGTCTAGGGGACCCTTTTATAGCCAAAATCACGGCCCTGTATCGCAATACGTCACCTAGGCTGAAGATAAATGGAACTGTAGCACCCTGAGGGCTCGGTTGCTACAGAGGTATTGCACCTCACCCAGAGGTGTGATATCTCACTCTCAGGTAAGGATGGAGTGTGGATCAGGACCCGACACCTGCATGCGTTACACCACATTGCCGTGGGGCAGGGCGACCAATATGCCCCTGAGATGGGCACGACAGTCCCTGTCCCTGGCTGGAGTGGGGGGAGGGAACACTGAGGAAGGGGAACCCTGTAGTGCAGGAGCAGGGAGGAAGCAGTTCCTGGGTGCATTGAGAAGGGAGTATAAAAGGTGGGCACCATCTTAGTTCAGTGCAGAGAAGTCTGAGCAGAAGTGGCAGGGAGCAGGGGCTCTGCATGAGCTCTGCTCCGGAGGCGGGCCTAGTAACAGAGGCCCAGGCCTGGAAGAGGGAGAAGGAAGAGGAGCGGAGAAGGCTCCAGGAACGAGGAACGAAGGGATCTCAGGGGTGCGGACGGGCGAGTCGCCACCGCACGCCCGAATCCACCTGCGTGGAGGGGTCAGGCCAAAGGGGGAGACCGGTCCCCGAAACTAGTGGAGGCAGGAAACGACCCTCAGCTAGAAACAGGAGGCTGTGACATTTTATGTGGCGCAGCCCCTCGCTACACCCGCTAGGAAGGCACCACATAGGGTCAGGGAAACTGGCGCCAAGTTTACCAAGAGGAGGCCCGAGGCAGCCGGACAGAAGGGTTGGTAAGAAAGGCCAGACAAAGGACACACAAAGGGGGTCCTGTGAAGCACTCCAAAGTTATCTGGGAGTTGTCTGAGCCCCTCACCTGGTGAGCACAGTACGACGTGGGCAGTCGTTACCTGCAGACGTGGTCTGGATAATAAGAACTGTGAGTAAAGGCCCTGGACTGCATCACTGACTCCGTGTCATTACTGCTGCTGCCCTGCACCATCACCCCCATCCTCCGCATACACTGCCCTGAGGCTATACTCCTCCCGTGGGGAGTTAAGCTACGCTCTGCTGCACCCACAACACCAGCCTCAGCAGTCTGCCCTGGAGCGGCGGTTCACTCTGACCGCAATCCACGGGTGGCGTAGTCGGACATTTAAACATCAAAACCACATAAATAGTTCCGCCACTGGTTTGACCGCCCTGAGCCACGGAACCGGGTTGCCGCCACGGAGACTACAACCACCAGCATCCACCAAAAAGGGTCCGGCTCCGGGTGTCCAAAGGCCCAGGGGGCGAGTCAGAACATTTTCATCACCTTTCACAATCACCAATGGGACAAGGCAGGGATGTTCTCTGTCCCCTCTCTTATACATCCTAGTGACGGAGCACCTGCTCTCATCAATTCGCCATAACCCCAATATTAGGTGGATTGAGGTGGGAGGCACCGAGTACAAGTGCTCTCTATTTGCTGATGATGTCCTAGTATATATCACTCAATGACATATATCCATCCATGCTGTTATGGCTGAAATAGATCACTTTGTTATATGGTCAAATTTTAAAATCAATGCAGCGAAGTCTGAGGCCCTCGATGTCTCCCTCCCCAAATCCATATAGGATTCCATCCAGTCCAACTTTCCCTTTGCCTGGCCCTCACAGGGTATCAAATACTTAGGAATTCCTATTCATAGAGACCTCTCCCATCTATGTTATCTTAATTTTGGGCCCTTTATTGAACAACTCCATACAGACCACGGTTGGCAAGTTAGAACTGTAAGATTCACTACGTGAACCACTGGTGTTTTGTGGAAAAGCACATGTACACTGTGTTCCAAATTATTATGCAAAAAGTGTTTAGGAGTGATAAGGGAAGAATTTGTTTGTCAGTTAAACTCATTGATGGTGATGTGTGTCAGGGCTCTTTATATCACTGTAAGCAATTGCAGACACCTGTGCTAATTAGTTTGACAGGTGTGTCCAATGAAAGGCAAGACTACTTAAGAAGGCTGTCTCACATTATTAAGCAGCCTACATTTTCTGCCAAAATGGGAAAGAAAAAGGATGTGTCGGCTGCTGAGAAGCAACAAATTGTGGAGTGTTTAGGTCAAGGCATGACTACAATCAACATTGTGCGATGATCAGGATGAAGTGTCTTGGCAATCAAGAAGTATGTAGCTGATTCACAGTACACACGTGTGCGTGCTGATAAGGGCAAATTGAGGACTCTTTCCTACAGGCAATTACGTCAGGTTGAAAGAGCAGCGGCAAAAAAGCCTTGTCATAGCAGCAGACAAGTTTTTGAAGCTGCTTGTGCCTCCAACGTCCCCCGAACAACAAGATGCAGGGTCCTTCAGAGGTTTGCAGCTGTGCATACGCCATCCTGTCGACCTCCTCTATCCACTTCACACAAGCAGAAACGGCTCCAGTGGGCCAAACATTACATGAAGACTGATTTCAAAACTGTTTTGTTCACGGATGAGTGCCGTGCAGCGCTCGATGGTCCAGATGGATGGAGTGGAGGATGGCTGGTTGATGGACACCCCACGCAAACACGGCTACAGCACCAACAAGGAGGAGGTGGAGTAATGTTTTGGGCTGGAATCATGGGGAGAGAGATTGTCGGCCCCTTTAGGATCCCTGAAGGCGCTAAAGATGAACTCCATAATGTATGTGGATTTTCTCAAACAGCACTTCCTGCCATGGTTCAAGAAGAAGAACCGTGTATTTCACAGCAAGATCATTTTTCTGCATGATAATGCACCATCTCATGCTGCACATAAAACATCTGCATCTCTGGCTGATATGGGCATAAAAGGGGACAAACTTATGGTGTGACCCCCATGCTCCCCTGACCTCTACCCCATTCAGAACCTTTGGAGCATCATTAAAAGGAGTGTCTATGATGGCGGGAGGCAGTTCACATCTAAGCAACAGCTCTGGGAGGGTATTCTGTCCTCATGCAAAACAATTGAAGCAGAAACCATCCAAAACCTGACAAATTCAATGGATGAGAGAGTTCAGAAGCTCCTTTCGAACAAGGGGTCCTATGTGAAAATGTAACATCACCTAGAATAAAGTTTAGAGTTGAAAACTGTTTGATTTCAGTTTCTAACAACCTGCTAATGCTTATAATTTAAAAAATGACCATTTTTTTGGTCTTTATTAAAATGAAAAGGTTGATCGAAAAGTTTGGGGGATCTAAGAGTGTGGCAACCCAGTAGTCATGATTACTTTGAATTCTGACAATATGAGGGTTATGCTGCAGGTAGTGCAGCAAGAAGGCACTTATGTGTCTTGCGCATCTCGGAGCCCCAAAATTATTTTCCGGGCTAGATGCAGCTAAAAATTATTATTAATTTTAAATCTGGTGAAGCTTTAGTATAGATGGCCTAATAGGATCAGTGCTGCACACTGCTACAAAGCCCAAATTATTTTCCAGTCAAGATACAGATAAACATGATTAGCAATTTTATATCTGGTGGAGCTTATTATAGATGGCCTAATAGAATCAGTGCTGCACACTGCTACAAAGCCCAAATTATTTTCCAGCCAAGATACAGATAAACATGATTAGTAATTTGAAAGCTTAAAACGGTTGGTAGGGTGATTTTAACCAATCATCAAGCTTTTACTCTCCCCAGGATGACACAGGGGTAGAAAAGTCATTTCGGATCCATGATTTGTTCATCTTTATGAACGTGAGTCTGTCTACATTATCAGTGGAGAGCCGCGTGCGCTTATCTGTCAGCACACCACCAGCAGCGCTGAACACACGTTCAGACAGAACGCTGGCTGCGGGGCATGACAAGATCTCCAAGGCGTAAGTGGCTAGCTCTGGCCATTTATCCAGATTGGAAGCCCAAAAAGAGCAAGGGTCCAGTGACACAGTCGTGGCTTCAATGTTTACTTGGAGATACTCCTGTACCATCGTCTCTAGGCGTTGACTAATGTGATCAAGGTCTCCCTCATCTGATGAGTCTTCCATCAGTTCGTCCTCCACTTCTTCCTGGGCTCCTGCACCTTCCTCACTAGTTTGGCTGCTACCATGCGCCCTGGTAAAACCATCTCCCCCACCCTCACATGCCTGCCGCCTTGGTGCTGCCGACCGTCTGGACCTTGCAGATGTTAGCCCTTCCGCATACAACTCCTCCTCCTCTACTTCCTCCACCTCCTCTTGTGCCACCACCTGACTCCGAATTCTGTTTAACATGTGCTCCAGCATGTAAATCACCGGAATAGTCATGCTGATAATGGCATCGTCAGCACTAAACATCTTCGTTGCCATTTCAAAACTGTGCAGAAGGGTGCATAGGTCCCTGATCTGAGACCACTCCTCCAGCGTGATTTGCCCCACCTCTGGATCTCGTTGGCCCAGGCTATACGTCAGAACGTATTGCACCAGGGCTTGTCGGTGCTACCACAGTGGATGCAACATGTGCAGAGTTGAATTCCACCGGGTAGGCACATCGCATTTTAGCCGGTGAAGTGGCAGGCCCAACGACTTCTGTAGAGATGTAAGTCGCTGAGCTGCGGGATGCGAACGGCGAAAGTGAGCACACAGCGACCGTGCCCTCTGCAGAAGGCCATCTAGTCTGGGATAGTGGGCTAAAAATTGCTGGACAACCAGGTTCAACACGTGAGCCATACAAGGCACGTGTGTGACATTGCCCCGGCGAAGGGCCGCACCCAGGTTTGCAGCATTGTCGCACACGGCCTTCCCTGGTTTCAGGTCCAGTGGAGACAACCATTCATGAAATTGGTTCTCCAGAGCTGACCACAACTCCTCAGCTGTGTGACTCACATTTCCCAGACATTTCAATGTAAAAACCGCCTGATGACGTTGAGCCCTACTGCCAGCATAGTAAGGAGGTGTGCAGGATCCCTTCTGCGCAGTTAGAAAGCTTGTGGCATGACCAGACAGGCTTTGGGTGCAGGTGGAAGACCGAGAGGAGGTTGAGGAGGCAGAAGCAGTGGAGGAACTTTGACATAAAGAGGATTGACGCACAACTCGTGGGGACGGCAAAACTTGGACAGCAGCCCCTTGTCCTGCTGTCACCATAGTTAGCCAGTGCCCAGTCAGCGACATGTAACGCCCCTGTCCATGCCGACTCGTCCAAATGTCTGTGGTGAAATGCACCCTGTCACACACAGAGTTTCTCAAAGAAGCGGTGATGTTGTGTGCAACATGCTGGTGGAGCGCAGGCACACCTTTCTTTGAGAAGTAGTGCCGACTGGGCATCTGGTACTGGGGCACTGCGACGGACATAAGGTCTCGAAAATCCTCTGTGTCCACCAGGCGGAAAGGCAGCATTTCTGTAGCCAAGAACTTGCAGATGGTGAAATTCAACCTCTTAGCTTTCTCATGGCTAGGAGGAAATGGTCTTTTACTTGTCCACATCTGAGGGACCGAGGGCTGGCTATTGTGCTTAGACGGGGTTAATAAGGGTGTCCCCGGCAAACTGCCGGTCTGTGAGGAAGATGCAGGCGGACATGTTAGGTTGCCTTGATCCAAAGGTGGTGCTATCGATGTCGGACAGCGCTCAACACCAGCTGGTGTTACCACCTCCAAAGAAAATGATGACCTGCCAATCACGCTGGCTGTTGCGGGTAAAGAGGTGGCAGGTCTGCGCCCCAAAACAGGTGTGACTGCTGTCCCCCCAGTCACAGAGGATGAAGAGGCCGCGGATGCACAAGATATGGCAGATGGTGGTTGGCCCGGCCGGCTAGGCCGCATTGTAGCACACTGAGCTTCCCACTGCAACTTATGCTTCATGTCCATGTGCCAGTTCATGCATGAAGTACTCAAACTATGTATTTTTTAGCCTCTACTTAGCTTTTGCTGACAAATGTTACAGATAACACGAGTTGGGTCATCTTTATCGATCTGAAAAAATGCCCAGGCTATGCAAGGCTTAGCACCCATGCGACCTGAAGAGCCACCACGACTTGTGGTGAGAGGCAGAGTTGTGTTTGAGGATGCAGTTGTTGACGTGCTTCCAGTACTAAGTCTCTTTCCAGGAAGGCACAACCTGACCTCGTCGTCACTAGCATCTTCCTCCACCTCCTCTGCTGACCTCATCTCTTGGCTGACTGTGGGTTGACAGTAAGTGGGATCTCCAACCTCATCATCATCACCCTGTGCGTTATCACACCCGTCGTCCTCAGAGCCAACCTGTTCCTGCCCTGACAAAAAACTAAAGTTGTCGCTCCAATCAGGTATTTGAGTCTTATCATCGTCTTCCTCATTGTCTCCACCAACAGGAGTTACAGTTTGGGAATGAGGGTCTACATTATGGTCAGAACCTTCTGCGTCTGGTCCTGGATCCGACTCATAAAGATTCTGGGCATCAGTGCAGATCATTTCCTCGTCTGGATTCACAGAAGCGCTGGAATCGACCTCTGATTCCCAGGCTATAGTATGAGTAAACAGCTCTGCAGACTCAACCATCTGTTCTACCTCATACTCAGACGGGCAGCTGGAGATTTGGGAGCTGTGATGAAGCAAGTGCGATTGGGGTGACACCTTTGAGGACTGGAGTATTTGTGATGTTGAAGTTGATGTGGAGGAGAGCCCACTTAAAGGAGCACTTGATATCCGTTGAAGCACCTGCTGTTTTTGTGCCTCATCTGGAATTTGTAGCGATTGGCGTGGCCGTAAGAAAGGGATCTTATCACATTGTCCGCTAAAAGAAGTAGACATTTTAGTTTGGCTGGAAGATGGTCTTTCTTCTGCAGATGTTACTGTTGCTTTAACACCTACCCCACGGACACAACCTTTTTTCCCCTTCCCAACACGCCTATTCCCCTTTCCACCAGCAGCAGGCCTTTTTCCACTCATTTTGGTGGTTAACTAATTAACAACTCTGGAGTTGTTTGCACAAAAAAACAATGGATGGGAACCGAGCAGAGCTGAGTGGCCAAACTGTGGTATTAGGCCAAAACTATTGGCTGGGTTAGATGCAGAAAAAAATTATATTCAATTTGCAACCTGATGGAGGTCAGTATAGATGGACTAATAGAGAAAGTCCCACACACTGCT
This sequence comes from Phyllobates terribilis, assembly GCF_046119375.1. Lineage (NCBI taxonomy): Eukaryota > Metazoa > Chordata > Amphibia > Anura > Dendrobatidae > Phyllobates > Phyllobates terribilis. Next base: position 883,059,635 of record NW_027362761.1, read on the forward strand.
AGAAGGCCAAATATTTTTTCAGAGCTAGATGCAGAAAAAAATATATTCAGTTTGCAACCTGATGGAGGTCTGTATAGATGGATTAATAGAACAAGTCCCACACACAGCTAGAAGCCCAATATTTTTTCAGAGGTAGATGCAGAAAAAAATATATTCAGTTTGCAACCTGATGGAGGTCAGTATAGATGGACTAATACAACAAGTCCCACACACAGCTAGAAGCCCAATATTTTTTCAGAGGTAGATGCAGAAAAAAATATATTCAGTTTGCAATGTGATGGAGGTCTGTATAGATGGATTAATAGAACAAGTCCCACACACAGCTAGAAGCCCAATATTTTTTCAGAGGTAGATGCAGAAAAAAATATATTCAGTTTGCAACCTGATGGAGGTCAGTATAGATGGACTAATACAACAAGTCCCACACACAGCTAGAAGCCCAATATTTTTTCAGAGGTAGATGCAGAAAAAAATATATTCAGTTTGCAACCTGATGGAGGTCTGTATAGATGGATTAATAGAACAAGTCCCACACACAGCTAGAAGCCCAATATTTTTTCAGAGGTAGATGCAGAAAAAAATATATTCAGTTTGCAACCTGATGGAGGTCTGTATAGATGGATTAATAGAACAAGTCCCACACACAGCTAGAAGCCCAATATTTTTTCAGAGGTAGATGCAGAAAAAAATATATTTAGTTTGCAACCTGATGGAGGTCAGTATAGATGGACTAATACAACAAGTCCCACACACAGCTAGAAGCCCAATATTTTTTCAGAGGTAGATGCAGAAAAAAATATATTCAGTTTGCAACCTGATGGAGGTCTGTATAGATGGATTAATAGAACAAGTCCCACACACAGCTAGAAGCCCAATATTTTTTCAGAGGTAGATGAAGAAAAAAATATATGCAGTTTGCAACCTGATGGAGGTCAGTATAGATGGACTAATACAACAAGTCCCACACACAGCTAGAAGCCCAATATTTTTTCAAAGCTAGATGCAGAAAAAAATTATATTCAATTTGCAACCTGATGGAGGTCAGTATAGATGGACTAATAGAATGATGCTATGCCCAAAAGATTTTACTTCACTAGGTGCAGTAAAAAAATTGGTATTCTATACACAGGTGGTATATCTTGCAACACAGATAGGCTACTCCACTGACTAACACACTCTGCAATAGGCCAAAAAGGATTAGCTTTGCTAGATTCAGCCAAATGCTGTGAAAAAAACTTGCACAGCACTGGCACAGACCTGCCTGGCAAAAACTGATAGGAACTGATGTAATCTAGTCCTGAAAAGGACTCCAATTACAATTAGTCTTTACTCCCACAATCTATTTAAGAGCACAGACCTGCCTGATAAAAGTCGTAGGAAATGCTGTAACCTAGTCCTTAAAAGGACTGCAATCACAACTATTCCCTACTCCCAAGCTATCTGTAGATTTGTGCGAAAATTGGCTTGAAATTAACAAGGTATAGCGCACACAGCAACAGCGGTGCCGTCTAACACGCAGCTGCAGCAGTGAGAAAATGGTGGCGACGGGGAAAATGGCTTGGTCTTATAGGGCAAGGACATGTGACATACACTGCCAATGACACATGCCCTTGCTTGTGTGAAAAAAAGCACTTCGCTCTGTGTGTGCGCTGCTGATAGGCTGACAGATTGCACCTCCCCACTGTAAATGCGGGAAAGAGAAAAAAAAAATGGAGATCTTCATTGTTCCTGCAGAGATCCATCCCCTGCCCCTACCCCCACCCCGCTGTACACTCAAACTGCGTATTAACATTAATTTTCATCATTACTGAGAAAAAATCCAGTTATGATTTTGGTGCACGAACAGTTATCGAACATAACCTCGAACAGCCGAATTTTTCTCAAATTGTTCGTGTTCGCCGAACGGCTCGAACACCGCCCAAAACAGCTCGAATTTGAGATTGGCGAACAGTTCGAGTAGAACAATGCTCATCTCTACTGAGCACATATGTGTCAAAGCTGAATATTGCAAATTAAGTTGTAAGGTTAAGTGCCCACGTAGCGTTTTTGTAGCGTTTTTGCGGCGTTTTTACGGCCGCGAAAATGCTTGTAAAACCATCTGCCATGCAAAGCAATGTGAATTCGGATGTGCTGTGCACATGATGCGCTAATTTGCGCGCCGAATTCGCATTGCGTTGCAAAACGCAGCATGACCATTTCTACCGCGATTACGCTGTGAATTTGCAGCATAATCGAAGTGCGTGTGGTACCCGGATGAAGAGGAGACTACAACTCCTCTTCATCCCGGCTACCACGCGGTGAAAAAAAGAAATAAAAAAGTTAAAAATAAACAAAACCTGTATATTCACCTCTCCGGCGGCCCCCGATCTGCTCTCCGGTCTCCTCCAGTCTGCTCCCGGCCACGCTCTCTCTCCTTGGCGTCCCGCGGTGTACTGTCAGGACCTGCGGTGATGTCATTTAGTCACCAGATGTTCACGCGACCGCTGACATCGGCGGTCAGGTGATGGTCGCGTAACCATCAGATGACTAAATGACGTCACCGCAGGTCCTGACAGTACACCGCGGGACGCCGAGGAGAGTGGACACCGCCGAGAGCAGACCGGGGGCCGCCGGAGAGGTGAATATACAGTTTTTTTTTTATTTTTAACGTTTTAATTCTCTTTTTTTTTATTATAGATGCTGCATTTAAAGCATCAGTTGTTCACACATTATAAATCCATGCCGGTTGCATGGATTTATATTGTGTGACCAACTTGTCAAGCTCTTTCCAAGTGATGCTCAAAATCGCTTGGAAACTGCTTGAAAAAACGCATGCGAAAACGCATGTAAAAACGCTGAAAAAATGCTTCTCTTTGGCAGATAAAACGCATGTAAATCTGCATGCGTTTTTTTCTGCCAGAGAGAGGCAAAAATGCTCTGCATCAAATCTGCTACGTGGGCACATAGCCTAAGAGTGGAGGAAGATATTGGACGTACCTAGACCTGTTCAATAACAACTGTCAGGTGTCATTACAGGCCTGATAACACCGCTACAGCGAGATAGCTTGTAATCTTACCAGGGCAGCACGGAATGCTGTACTGCAGTATAGAGCGAAATTCCAAGTAAATTAACTATATATAACTATACCATTGTATCATTAATATACACTACAGCCATTTATCTTTTTTAGGGATCGCTCACATCAGCGTATACATCGGATGAGTGCTATCCTATTTTGTATCGGATAGCACTCGGACCAATGTTATTCAGTGCGGCAGTGCTGATGACTGATTTTTTTTCACTGAGAGAATCAACACATTTTACTCACTACTTCTACTTCTAGTCTAGTTAATGGGAATCTGTCAGCAGGTTTTTGCTACCATATCTGAGAGCAGCCTGACGTAGAAGCTGAATCCAACGATGTATCACTTAGATGGTTGAATCACTCCCGTGTGCATGATTTGCAACTGTTTGACAGCTTTATTACATGTGAGGAATGTATAAGAAATAGACATTCCTCACATGTAATAAAACTGTCAAACAATTGCAAATCATGCACACGGGAGCGATTTAACCTTATCACCGAGCAGCTATAAATACTCGGAACTCGGCCCGAGCATACTCGCCGAAATGGTTAATAGAACATACTCGCTCAACACTAGCTGACGGATTCCCTTTAAAGACGTGCCACCACACAAACTTTGGCTTAGGCTCATGTACCTCCTACGTTTCCCAGAGTTAGGCTACGTTCTCGATGAGCTTTTGGTGCATTTTTGATGGTGCAGATTTTTTCTGCATCAAAAAAGCAGCATCTTACAGTTTCAGCAAAGTGGATGAGCTTTATAGAAATCTCGTGCCCAATGTGCTTTTTTTTAACTCAGCGTAAACTCACCTGCGGTGCGTGTGTCAAATCCACAGCATGTCAATTTCTGTTGTGGGTACAATGAGTTTTCTGTGTGGATTTATCTCTTAGACTTGCATTGGATGCAGAAAATCCACAAGTAGGAAACGCACATGCGTTTTTAGTGAATTTCCGTGATGGAAACGCATAAAAGAAGTGTGTAATCTACACCTAAGTACAGGGTGGGCCATTTATATGGATACACCTAAACTAAATGGGAATGGTTGGTGATATCAGCTTCCTGTTTGTGGCACATTAGTATATGGGAGGGGGAAAACTTTTTCAGATGGGTGGTGACCATGGCGGCCATTTTGAAGTCGGCTATTTTGGATCCAACTTTATTTTTTTCAATGGGAAGAGGGTCATGTGACACATCAAACTTATTGAGAATTTCATAAGAAAAACAATGGTGTGGTTGTTTTTATTGTAACTTTATTCTTTTGTGAGTTTTTTACAAATTTATGACGACTTATAAAATGTGTTCAAAGTGCTGCCCATTGTGTTGGATTGTCAATGCAACCCTCTTCTCCCACTCTTGACACACTGATAGCAGCACCACAGAAGAAATGCTAGCACAGGCTTCCAGTATCCATTGTTCCAGATGCTGCACATCTCGTATCTTCACAGCATAGACAATTACCCCAAAGATAAAAGTCTAAGGGGGTCAGATTGGGAGACCTTGGTGGCCATTCAACTGGCCCACGATGAACAATCCACTTTCCAGGAAACTGTTCATGTAGGAATGCTCGGACCTGACACCCATAATGTAGTGGTGCACCATCTTGTTGGAAAAACTCAGGGAACGTGCCATCTTCAGTGCATAAAGAGAGCAACACATCATCATGTAGCAATTTCAGATATCCAGTGGCATTGAGGTTTCCATTGATGAAGAAAGGCCCCACTATCTTTGAACCCCATATACCACACCATACCATCAAGATACGAAATGTGCAGCATCTGAAACACCGGATACTGGAAGCCTGTGCTAGCATTTCTTCTGCGGTGCTGCTATCAGTGTGTCAAGAGTGGGAGAAGAGGGTTGCATTGACAATCCAACACAATGGGCTGCACTTTGAACACACTTTATAAGTGGTCATAAACTTGTAAAAAACTCATGAAAGAATAAAGTTACATTAAAAACAACCACACCATTGTTTTTCTTATGAAATTCTCAATAAGTTTGTGTCACATGACCCTCTTCCCATTGAAAAAAATAAAGTTGGATCCAAAATGGCCGACTTCAAAATGGCCGCCATGGTCACCACCCATCTAGAAATTTTTTCCCCCTCCCATATACTAATGTGCCACAAACAGGAAGTTGATATAACCAACCATTCCAATTTAATTTAGGTGTATCCATGTAAATGGCCCACCCTGTATATCAATACAGGGTATTGTCAAAGCCAGATACCAGAAATAATCAAAAACAAAGCAGCTTTATTTAAAGCATGACATACCAAAAAGAGACAAAAAACGCAGTGTTAAAAACTCAATAAAAACGCCTATTAAAAACTACACACAAAAATGTAATGAAAAAACGCGAGTAACCTAATTTAAATAATAGATACAGAAATGATGCAGAAATTCTGCAGCGTCAAAAAATTCACCAAAAGCTCATAGTGGAAGCGTAATCTTACACTTCTGAGTTTGCTATTATGTTTAGCCTATTTTATGTTTTCCCATTTACATTAGATTTGTTGCTTATATTTGAACAACTGAAGCTCCCTTCCAGTCATGTAAACTAACCGTTTCATCAGAATAAGCTCTACCATCACTTTATCATGTATGGAACACTTGCAGACATTCCTACTGCCATGTGTCAATAACATACCCTTAGGGGTGTTAGAAAGCTGCATGTTCTTTGTGTAATTCTGCTACATTTGCACCTATTTTTATCACCTATTAGATCAATGTTTGTCTGAATTCTGAAATCCCGATTGGGGGCACAGAGAAGTGCCTCTCATCTTCCCAAGCTAAAGACCACAGTACGGAGAAGTTAAATGGAATAGCCAGTCTTGCATATGTCTTGTTGCTGTGACAAGTAAAGCACTTGGCTATCTTTGTTTTCGAAGAAGATTTTAAATTAACATATTTTCACATTCACTTCCAGCTGGTATATTTAAATCTTCCTTGCCGCAGTCTCACGGCTAGGGAAAAACGGGCACACAGATTCCATGTTTGGGTGATCACCTATTCAATGGATGAGCGATAATTATTATTAACTGGAATTAAGGTAAGCAAATATGGCAGGGTTATTCTAAGAACAGGCAGCTGTCTTATACCAAGATGGACAGCAGTTTGGGCACTTTCTTCTTACCTCACCACCCTGTTATCTCCAGTATATAATCAGAAAGACAAGATGGACAGCAGTGTGTGCAGCCTCTTCTTACCTCAGTTGCTTTGGTATCTCCAGTATTAGATTAGAAAGACAAGATGGACAGAAGTTTCAGCAACCCCTTCTTACCTCAGTACCTTTGGTATCTCCAGTAGTTCAGAAAGCCAAGATGGGCAGCAGTGTGAGCCACTTATTATCTCGGCACTCCTGGTATCTCCAGTATTAAATCAGAAAAATAGGAAGGACAGTCATTGATCAGCCTCCACTTACCTCAGCACCCATGGCATCTGTGGTATTAGATCAGATAGATCAGGTCGACAGCAGTGAGAGCAGCCTCCTCCTATGTCAACCATCCTGGTATCTTTAGTTTTAGATAAGAAATTCAGTGTGGCTGATCATCATTTTCTTACCTAATCACCCCTGGTATCTCCAATATATCAAAAACACAGGTTGGAAACCTGTGTGAGCAACCTCCTCTTAATCCCAGCATTCCTGGTACCTAAAGAATATCAGATTACAAATACAGGTTGGACAGCAGCGTGAACAGACTCTTCTTACCTCAACACCCCAAGGTATTTCCGGTATTAGATCAGAAAGACAGGGTAAACAACAATGTGAGCAGTCTGTTCTTACTCTAGCAGCCCTGCTACCTCCAATATTAGATAAAAAAGACAAGGTGAACAGCAGTGTGTGCAGCATCTTCCTACCTGAGAATTGTTGTGATCACCAATACTTGATCAGAAAATATCCTTTGAGCATATATCACTACAGTTGAAAGGGTGGTAGAGACTCCGACTGTACATGCTCACAGACACGTGTCCCAACATTTCTGTCAATGTAATAGGGTAGCATCCATTTTAACTCTATAGTGATAACCTCATTAGACAAAACAGTTGTGATTTAGTACTTAAATATATTTAGAAATTTATTTGCGTTTACATTTCCTTTAGTTATATATATTTTTTTCTATTCTCTGAGAACTCCTTTAAGTATACATATACATGAAGTTCCAGTGGGAAATAGTGAAATTGCATGCACCATCACCTTTTGTGCTATTTCTAACACTGAAAGAACAAATCTCATACAGTGACTTAAAATTGAACATTTTGTCTTTGTTCTCATAAATTTCTGATGTGTAGTCTAGCCTTTTGAGTAAAAAAATGTGAAAAATAATGACAAAAGATGAATATTTGTTTAGATGAATATAAATATTTGTAGAGATGAACATTACTTATTTATATGGTACCAGCATATTCATCAGCTGTATCATGTATTCCATCATGTATAATTTACAATCTAATATAAAAATCCTTCCATACTCCGAAAATTCATCTGCAGATCACCCTACTGCCCTCCTCCAGTCATACATGCATGAAAGTCTGACTCACATGACAAAAAGCACCAAGTGGATGGCATCTTCACCATGTCTACTTGTACTGCCTATTTCCCCATATGTTGTAAGGGCAGCAAACTGGGGATTTCACTAAAATGGGACTGAGCTACATTATCCGATATATTTCATAGATAAGAGTGGCACTGTTACTTACTAATCTCATAAACCCTTTTAAGACATAAAGAGATTCTATCATCTGAATTTAAAGATCCTGTGTCCACAGCATGTCTCTTTGATTTTCCGAAAGCGATATTTCCAAGTCATGTTATATTCACATTGTATGGGTCCAAATCTTTACCCTCATTGTTATACCATAAATGTCTATGCATACTAAATTAGGTGAGGCAAACCCACTCATTTCAGCAGGAGTGGCTGAACATATAATATGTATTATTATTATTTATTTTTAAAGCACCAATAACTCCATGGTGCTGTACATCTCAAAAGGTTTACATACATACTGTATAAAATACATATAATTTATCAAACTGAAAGATTAATATGGAGGGGGAGATTACTCTGCCTTCATGGATTTACAAACTACAGAGAAAAGGAGACAGTAAGTGGGGGGTTGCAGGAGCTCCGGTGGTAGTGCGGTGGCAGCAGGGTTATTGCAGGCTGTAGGCATTTCTGAAGAGATGCATTTTCAGGTTGCATCTGAAGGTTCCCAATGTTGGAGACAATTGAACATGTTGTAGCAATAGTTAAGGCAGGAGAAGATAAGAGCATGTGCTAGAATTTTAGTGGAATTGGGGTTGAAGAAAAGATGAATTCTGGAAATTTTGCTGAGCTGGAGATGGCAGGAGATGGTAAGGGCTTAAATGTGTGGTCTGAAGGACAGAACAGAGTCAAGGATCACACCGAGGCAGTGGACTAATGTTACAACTGAAAGAGGGATGTCATTCATTGTGATAGATAGCTCTGGTGAATGTTGAGTAACATGGCAGAAAGATGATGAGTTTGGATTTGTCCAGATTGAGTTTTAGTATTCATGATAATAAGAAGGAGGATATAACTGATAAACACTCTGGGATGCTAGACAGTAGGGAGGCGACATTTGGGCCAGAGAGGTAAATTTGAATGTCATCCGCATATAGATGGTATTGGAAGCCATTAGACTTTATAAGTTGTCCCAGGACAAAGGTATAGATGGAGAAGAGTAGGCTTCCTAGGACAGAGCCTTGAGGTACACCAACAGAAAGAGTATGGGAGTAAGATTAAGAATATGAAATATTGTCTCATAGCCTTGGTGGTTAGCAAGTTGTTACTTATTTTGGTTAGAGAAGTTTCAGTACAGTGATGGAGTCAGAAGTTAGATTATAATTGTTGAACAGTGTGTTGGTTGAGAGGTGGGAGGCACTTTAATGTGGACATATTGTTTGCGGAGTTAGGAGGCAAACCGAAGTAGCAATATGGGGCGATAGCTGGATATAGAGGTTGGATCAAGGGATAAAGTCTTCAGGGTGGGCACGATTGTTGCCTGTTTGAAAGCAGAAGAGAAGACAAGAGAGTATAAAGATAAGTTGAACAGTGGGTTAAGGCTAGGATAAGCAAGGTGGTGAAGTTGGTGAGGAGGTGAAATGCGATAAGTTCAAACACTCAAGCACTCAAGTGCTGAGGTGTGACTTAGGAAGAAAATATGCAAGCTTGTCTTCAGTGATAATGACTAAGAAGGTTATGGTGGAAGGGCATTGGTCTGTTTTGCAGATGGAGTTGTGGCACTTGAACATTAAAGCTATGAAAGGACATTAATGTGTAGGGACTAGGGATGAGCGGACCGATAGTCGAAAGTTCGGTTCGGGTACCAGAATATCACCCTGAGCCCAAACCCCATAGAAGTCAAAGGGGACCCAAACTTTGGTGCTGTAAAATGGCCGTATTAAGGGGTAGGGGGCTGCAAAAGAAAGCAAAATGGAGGTAAGAGCAAGACAATTACCCTGCAAACAAAGGTGGATAGGAAAATAACATAGAATAAAAAAATATAAAAAATAATAATCTTGAACAAGGAGGCAGAGGTCCAAGAGGAGGAGCAGTGCCTAGGGTGGGTAGTTTACTGTACTTGTTAAAAAATAAATAAATGAAAAAAATCAAGCGGGGTCCCCGTATTTTTCATAACCAGCAAGGAAAAGCAGACAGCTGTGTGTTGGTCTTATTATGCTGAGAAGGGGTCAATATCTATGGACCTTCCCAGCCTATTAATATCAACCCCCAGCTGTCTGCTTTGCCTTTACTGGTTATTATAAATGGGGGGACCCCGCATCATTTTTTTCATTTATTTATTTTTTAACAAGTATAGTAAACTACCCACGATAGGCACTGTTCCTCCACTTGGACCTCTGCCTCCTGGTTCAAGATTATTATTTTTTATATTTTTTTATTTTACACTGTCCCTACGCTAGTCAGAGTACAATGAACTTTATTCTGTGCCGACCCAAACAGTAAAACGGACTTCCGGGAAAAAGTCCATGTTCGCAGTTTGGTACTGGACACTAGGTGTCTCGTACAAACCACAAACTTTACAGTTCAGGTTCACTCATCCCTAGTAGGGACCTATTTTATTCCCACAGGAGATGCGTTTCTGCCAGCCATGGTTTACCCAATGCTCCTCATTGGAAACAAATGCAAGCTTTATTAAGTCAAACATTCACAAATATAGTGAGGTCAGGGAAGATAGATATCAGTACTGGTATTTAAGGTGCATCAACACCTTTAACTGACCTGAATGGGAGAAGCAAATTTTAATGAAATAAAAGGTATATACTGTATGTAAACATATCAAGAGAGTGTCTGGTATTGAGCTTCCAGTTGGTAAAAGCAGATTGCAAACCAAATGAACCCACAATTTAAATGAACTGACCTTTGGTGCAGGGATGTATTTTATTACCCCTAAGTACATATGATCAAATCTTTCAAAATTCAAATTAGCCAGGTTTGACACATTTCTTCCAACAATTTGATTCGTGGAGGATCATAATACTGCAAATCCTCCACTTGCCCTGAATACTCTAAGATCTTTTTGGACTGTATCCTACCCCTTTCAAGATCTTTAACACAAATGAAGCCGTAGAATTGTTAAAGTGATCGTACTAAAGAAAAGAATGGTAACTTGATAGTAACCAACAGACTATTTAACAACACAACACACCAACAGGCTTTTGCTGTTTTTTTTAATTAAAAAATGGTCCAAAATTATCCCTTTAAGTAATTTTGTGATCAGCAGACCATTCTTTGCAGAACACTAATTCAAACTGACACTTGTCACTGTCAGAGGTAACATTATCTTGCTATGAGATGAGACAAGTGATGTGCTATATATTCCATAACACACTCCAATCTCTCCCCACTAACATGCTTGCTGTAGGTAAACAAGGCTGATTGCAAAAAAAACATTTGCAACACGCACATTTGATGAAGTAGACAGTCACAGTTAAATGTCTGGATTTGGAGCAAATTTGTTTTGTATTTTTAAAAATAATTATTCCTACTTTACAAAAAGGATTACATAAGAAATGCAAAACCTCAGTATAATCACTTGTGAAAAGCAAGTGCACCGTCTCTGACTTACACTGATCTCTTTTTTTGCAAAAAATATTGTGCTGGCTGGCTGCTGCTTTCTAGTAGATAAAGAATGAAGAAAGAAAATATGTTATAGCTATTTAAATGCAGCAGGGCAAATGCCAGCTACTCCTTATCACTAATCAATTACACTGAGTCTGGCACTGCTGCTGGCACTTCTATCTCCTTCTCTTGTTATCATTTGAATCAGTGTATTATTCACAGACTGCTGCTCTCTTCTTTCTCACTGCTGCATTTATTCAACATATCACTGTCCAGACCAATGTTTTAGGACAGTATCTTCCTCTCTCTATTACTGAACTGTGAGCTCTGATGTCATAAAATGTCTGCTTCATTCCCTATCTAGGCTGCTATATCATTCCCTATCTAGACTGACTATCTATGATAGTCCATTCAGAATGTCTGAATGTGATGTGATAGCTGCAAGGCATTATAAGTAAGCATGTGTGGTCGTGCCTAAGGTCTTGTAAGCCTTCCATGATTTATGTGTAAGGGGGGAATTCGGCTGACATCTATTTCCACACCCATAAACACCTTACATAGGGGTCTGTGGGTGTGTTTATTTTGTTATGTTTCTGTTACGGACACTTTCATGTAATTCTGGCACAATTTGTGCGGCACTGGACCCCCGGACCCCTTTAACTTTCCGATGAAGAAACCAGACAGCTTTGCAAAAAAGGGTAGCAGGAACAATGCTTGCCTTTTTCTTCTGCACAATACATAGACATATTCTTAGTGGTTCTGGACGGCGGGACATTATTTGTGAGAAATGTTATAGATGCAACACAGGTTAAGCTGGGGGGTCTCCATCTTCCAGGTACAGGGACACACGGATCAATGTGTTACCCTTTGCCCACTGCACCCTAGCTGAACTCTTGTGAAAGAATATCCAGTCTGGCTGACTGCATATTCTTTCACGCTGATCTCCAGGTCTGGTTTACGCTGCAACCTTCTTTAGCTCTTCCAGATTAGATGTCCCAACTTTCCTGCTTTGAAGAACTGCCGCCGTAATGCAGGTGGTCAGATGCAACACACAGGGGAGCATGAGGCGGGAACAATCAATGAGCTATTTATGTCCCCAGATATGGCGGGAAATTGCAATAGTGATAACAGCAGTTAACAAGATGCAAATGAAAAATTACAGGTAAATTATACAATACAGAGCATATGAGTCTTAAAGTTCACTTTAAATGTTAGGGAAGCCTTCTGAGGATTATGCTTATGTCCCTCTAACAGTGGTAAAATACCTGTTCCTGTAGGAGCTGCTGTGCAGAATACTGCAGGAACAATGACCCTAGAAGGGCCTCTGATTTTTCTTGAAAGGCTGTAAGTCCTCCTAACAAAGTCTATCAAAGCATGTTGGGACTCCTTTGCTTCAATTGGCCTCCACCCTGTCAGCTGCCCCAGCCCAGGCCAACCCCTGTAACATACATCGGTGTTGGAAGCGGTGGCCTGGCTCCCTTGTGCCTCACATTCACCACTGCAAGTGTTCTCTTCCAGGCGGAGTCTCCTCAAGGATCTTCGGTGCTTGACCAATGGTGGGTGTCTCCCAGGACTGAGAAAAAGAGGGCTGGGCTCTGGGTCTTGACTGGTGCAGGTCTGGGATTCGGGTCTTGACTGGCGTAGTTGGGACTCTGTGTCTTGAATAGCACAGATTGAGTACTCGGGTCTTTATCGGCGCAGTCTGTACTCTGGGTCTCATTCAGTGCCACTTGGGTCCTATTTGTAACCAGACAGCAGTCCACTGGCACATGCTTCTCAGTCGGGCCTATCATTCTGGCTGCAGCATCTCCTCCTGAGCATGTCTAGACCGCTCTCTCCTTTGCCTCAAAATCCACTTGTTATGATCTGCAACATGTACTAAGGAAAGATAAGGGAAAACTGTCCCTACAGTAAAACTAAGCTGAATCCCTACGATGTAGTGTGCTACCTGTTCCTAGCGAACAGACCCGCCTTAGTCCTCGGCTAGTCTGAACGAAGACCTATAGCATAAGGGGAGGGATCCCTAAAAGAACTAAGGACTGGGACAAAAATGGGACACCTCCTAAACAGAGAAGTTGTTGCAGAACACAAAAAGACAAACAGACAAAAAAGTACTAGAGGTCCCTGAAGGACCAAATGAACTGACAGAGAAAGGCACAGAATCACCTGGCTAGAGAAACAGTCAAACACTGAAGTCCAGCACAGCCAAAAGGGCGGAGCTGGAATATAAAGGCAGATGGTCACATGACCACAAAACACAAGATGGAAAAAACAAACAGGAGGGTTCTAACAGTACCCCCTCTTTTATGAGGATCCTCCGGATCCTCCAGGCCCAGGCCTATCCGGAAACCTCTTGTGGAAAGCTTTAACAAGTCTTGGAGCAGAGACATCATCCGTCCTTACCCAGGAGTTGTCTTTGGGACCAAAACCCTTCCAGGAGACAAGATACTGTAATCTCCCTCTATGCCATCTAGAATTCAAGATGCGAGAAATTTCATATTCGCCGTCTTCCACCACAGGAGGAACTGAGACAGTGGCATCCCCATCTGATACATCAGCCTTTTTCAACAAGGAAACATGAAACACAGGATTAATCTTCCAGGAAGTAGGAACATCCAACCTAACAGCAGACGGGTTAACAACCTGAAGCAGTTTAAATGGACTCACAAACTTAGGACCCAGTTTTTTTTAGGGAATCCTCAACCGCAGGTTCTTTGAGGACAACCAAACCATGTCACCCACAGTAAACAAAACCTCCTTACGTTTCCTGTCAAAATACTTCTTGTCCTTCTTGCTAGCCTCTTTAAGGTTGCAACGTACATTAGTCCAAACTCTCTCCAAATCACCGGAAAAATTCTCCTCCTCCGGCACCGCCGACCCCAATTTGGAGAACGAACCAAAAGACGGATGTCTCCCAGTACAAAAAAAAAAGGAGAACACCCAGCAGAGGAGGATGTATGATTGTTAAGAGCAAATTCGGCGAGAGGCAGAAACTCAGACCACACCTCTTGATTGTCCGCCACAAAACAACACAAAAACTGTTCAACATCCTGGTTCTTTCTTTCAGTCTGTCCATTAGACTCAGGATGATACCCAGACGAAAATGACAAGTGGACTCCCAACCTGTCACAAAAAGCACGCCAAAAGCCAGCTACAAACTGAGGTCCTCTATCAGAAACAATATACGTGGGAACGCCATGGAGCTTGACAATCTCCTTAACAAACGCCTTAGCGAGTGTCTTGGCGCAGGGCAACTTAATGAATGGAACCAAATGACACATCTTACTAAAATGGTCCACGACCACCCAGATGACAGTAAAACCCTCGGACACAGGAAGATCAGTAATAAAATCCATTGTGAGATGCGTCCAAGGCGCACTAGGAACCTCCAGAGGGCAAAGCAACACCGCAGCAGGAGTATGTGAAGTCTTTGACCTAGCACACACATTACATTGACGCACCCACTTGATGACTTCCTTCTGCCATCTAGGCCACCAAAAACTGCGACTGATAAGTCTCTTAGTCTCTGAAATTCCTGGATGACCTGCCAACCAAGACTCATGACACTCCACAAACAAATCTCTACTAAAGGCTCTAGGCAAGAACAACCTCCCATGGGGAGTGTTAGATGGAGCATCATCTTGAGCTTTCAGAATCCCATTCTCCAAAACAAAGTCCAATGCCGCCACCACAACTCCTTTCTGTAAAATGCTCTCCTCCTCCTCGGCACCGACGATAGGAGAGAAGCTCCGAGATAAAGCATCAGCTTTAACATTCTTAGTACCAGGTATATAGGTAACAGAAAAATGAAACCGAGAAAAAAAAAGTGCCCACCTAGCTTGACGGGCATTCAAGCGCTTGGCAGCATCCAGATAGATCACATTCTTATGATCTGTGAAAACCTGAATAGGAAATCTAGCGCCTTCCAAAAAATGATGCCAATGTTCAAACGCGAGTTTTATAGCCAGCAACTCCCGTTTTCCAACATCATAATTCAGTTCGGTTTCCGAAATTTTTTTCGAAAAGATGTTTTTTTCGAAAAGAAGTTTTGTCTCCTGAGACAAAACTGCTCCGACCCCCACCGATGAAGCATCGACCTCGACCAAAAAAGGCTTGGTCTCATCAGGCTGCATAAGGATAGGGGCAGAACTGAACCTCTCTTTGAGATTCTCAAACGCTTCAATGGCCTCAGTAGTCCACTGAACCGTATTCGCACCATTCCTGGTGAGATCGGTCAGAGGCTTAACAATTACAGAAAAATTCTTAATGAATTTCCTGTAATAATTTGCAAAACCCAAAAATCTCTGTATAGATTTCAAACCAATAGGCCTAGGCCATTCCTGCACAGCCTGAACCTTCACCGGGTCCAAAGCCCTTGCTGGAGACAATGTAGCCCAAAAAACTAATTTTCTGCACAGCGAACTCACATTTCTCCAGCTTAGCAAAGAGTTAATTATCACTCAATAACTGCAAAACTTCACGTACACTCTGCCAATGGGACTCTAGATCTGGTGAGTAAATCAAAATGTCATCCAAATACACAACCACATTCTTACCAATCAAAGGTCTCAGGATGTCATTAATAAGGTTCTGAAAAAATGCAGGTGCATTGGTAAGACCAAAAGGCATCACCAGATTCTCAAAATGACCTACCGGAGTGTTAACAGCAGTTTTCCATTCATCACCCTCCTTCACTCCTAACAAATTGTATGCCCCCAGAGATCAATTTTAGAGAACCACTTGGCCCCCACCAACTGGTTAAACAAGTCAGGAATTAACGGCAATGGGTAGGAATTGTGTACGGTAATCTTATTAATTTCATGAAAATCCAGACATGGACTTAAACCCCCGTCATTTTTTTTAACAAAGAAAAATCCAACAGCCACAGGCGACTTAGAAGGTCTAATGTGACCAGCAGCCAGGCTAGTCTGTATGTACTCCACCAAGGCCTTTCTTTCAGGGATAGTCAGATTAAACAAGCGACTCTTGGGAAGAGTAGCTCCAGGAACAAACTCAATGGCGCAATCATAATCCCTATGAGGAGGTAAAACTTGCGACTCCTCCTCAGAAAAAACCCTCCAAAAATCTTGAATACGTACAGGTAATTCCCCTTTTTCCACAGCCGCAATGCGACCATTACAACATTTATCATAGCACTTCGGACTCCAAGACTTAATCACATTAGTAGACCAGTCCAGCAAAGGATTGTGCAGTTTTAACCAAGGCAATCCTAGAATGACCGGAGAGGGTAAATTATCTAATACAACCAAGTCCAAAATTTCTTGGTGAACTCCATTGATAGTGAGGGGAAATGCAGCAACCTTGTGAGTAATATATTTCAAGGGAGTGTTATCAATTGCAATCACAGAAATAGGTGATGACAAAGGTTTGGATTTCAATTTAAGGTTTTCCAAAAACCCTTTATCAATCACATTAAGTGTTGAACCACAATCCACAAATACCTGAAATTCAATCAAATTTTCCTGCAAAGTAGTACTCCCGGAAAGAAATACTCCTATAAACAAGCTATACTGACCTTTTTTTTTTCTTTACTTAAATGAAGCTCACAATGCTTAATCAAATGGTAAGCTTTACCACAATAAAGACACAATCCCTCGGTGAACCTCCGGTCTCTTTCCTGAGAGGGGAGCGACTTCGCCCCAACTTCCATCGGTTCTCCGCCATCAGAGCAGATTTTCTGGGGGCTAGGACCTGGCATTACAAGAGTCTTTACCTCATTCTGTCTAAATCTCAGTCTCCTATCCACACGAACAGCTAATTGCATGGCATCCTGCAGAGTCTCAGGTGCAGGGAATGCAATTAGCAAATCCTTAACCCTTTCACTTAGACCAGCAAGAAATAGAGATTTCAGAGATGGATCATTCCATTTAACTTCTGAGGCCCATCTTCTGAAGTGTGTGCAATAATTTTCAACATCACCTGACCCCTGATTCAAATGCCTGAGTTCTGCCTCAGCAGATGAGATTCGATCAGGATCGTCATATAATAGCCCCATAGCAGAAAAAAATTCTTCTACAGACCTTAAACATGGATCATTAGGTTGGAGAGAAAAGGCCCACCCCTGTGGTTCTTTGCGCAAAAGTGACATAATAAAACTAATGCTCTGTGATTCATTCCCAGAGGACCTTGGTCTCAAACGAAAATATAACAAACAAGCATTTTTAAAGGAAAAAAATCTTGCTGTTTATGATTAAAAACATCAGGCAGTCCTACCTTGGGTTCCACAAAATGCGCTTCAGAACAGCTACTCACGTGTTGCTGGAGCTCGGCCACCTCCAGAGACAATCCCTGCAGGCGTTGAGCCAAATCCTGGATGAAAACCATACTGATCCCCAAATTTCTTTCCTTTTAGTTTTTTTGGGCTGGACTTACTGTTATGATCTGCAACATGTACTAAGGAAAGATAAGGGAAAACTGTCCATCCAGTAAAACTAAGCTGAATCCCTACGATGTAGCGCGCTGCCAGTTCCTAGCGAACAGACCCGCCTTCGTCCTTGGCTAGTCTGAACGAAGACCTATAGTATAAGGGGAGGGGTCCCTAAAAGAACTAAGGACTGGGACAAAAATGGGACACCTCCTAAACAGAGAAGTTGTTGCAGAACACAAAAAGACAAACAGACAAAAAAGTACTAGAGGTCCCAGAAGGACCAAATGAACTGACAGAGAAATTCACAGAATCACCTGGCTAGAGAAACAGTCAAACACTGAAGTCCAGCACAGCCAAAAGGGCGGAGCTGGAATATAAAGACAGATGGTCACGTGACCGAAAAACACAAGATGGAAAAAACAAACAGGAGGGTTCTAACAGCACTCCAGTTTGGCGCTCAGACTCTTTATATTGAGGAATTCTGTCATCAAGGGCACTTGACTGGGAGTTACATACAAACTCATCCCACCTGCAACTCTTCCTCTTCCGGTTAGTTCTGCAAAGTCCCGTCCGAACGGTAGGTGGCAGCCTTCTTGCATCAATGATACAAAACACCGGGGTTTTTGAAGAGTATTGTTACCTCCTCTTTCACCGCCATTAAAAATTGCTTCCTGAATAACTTGCTCCCTTGTTGGTCTGTTACTTCATAACCCACCCAGTGCTCATGATTCTTCTCTTGGGTATCCTTCCTTATCTGTAGCTCACTACCATCTAACTCTAAAACCATGAACTCACATACTGGTCACCATTACTCCTCCCCAACTATGGGCCAGTTCTACACTTAATCCTGTCACCACTGACTAACAAGAAATGCAACTTCCAGAAGGATAAAAGCATGCAATACATTTTGCACACTTTTAAACAATAGGGGTCTTCAGTGGGGTGTTACGCCATCTTTTCCATCTTTACACATGCAATCATCTGTAATATATTAAAAATACAGTGGACATTTGTTTAGCGATTTATGCAAATCGTATCACAAATTGTTCAAATTCATTGGGACCTGTGAATTTCATATAATTTATATCAAATTGATTCACTCATCTCTACCCCTGAGTCTAAGCATGCACAATACCAGACTAATAGGAGAACTGGATAGTAGTATATCTAGTCATAGAGTATCTAAGGGGACACTTGGAATCTGATGAAATGTAGGTAACTTGTACAACAAACGATCACTAAAGTTCACATGTATTAAAAAGTTAGTATTAACAATTAAAAAATGTAAAAGATTCTATAAAACTACAAACAGTCTGAACTAATTTCAGTGGTTTCAAGCTTCTACCCCTTCCTGTTCTTTCAGCCACATGTACATTAGTAGCAATAAACTGGATCAAGCCCTATTTATTAATGAAGCATCAAATGAATATGTACAAAAGTCATTCTAAAGGCAAGGGGGAGCAGGGTCAGCTGTGACATCACCTTTTGTAAATGGTGGATCCTGTGTTATCAACTGTGTACAGAGGTGTTATCTGTCATTGTAATCCTGCCTATGATGATAGAGAGCCTGCTGAAAACTCTTCCTGAAATGACAGGAACTATGAGTTAAAAATAACTCAAAAATACATGTAACACAAAAACCTGATTTAAACAATAGGTCATTTTCTTTTCTGAGACATTCCCTTTGACTCTACCTGTGTTGCTGTATATACGGTCCATACATTCTTTGATAACTTTGACGTTTTGTAGCCCAATTTTTCCTAAAACAATGCTCTCACTAGATTAAGTATACATTGATCAGCCAAAACTTTCAAACCATTTTGACGGATGAAGTGAATAACATTGATTATGAACACTCAATTCTTGAAGTTTAAAGCAAAAAAAATGGGCAAGTGTAAGGATAAACATAGAAACTTTGACACGGAAAATTGTGATGGCTTGTGTTGGAGCAATTAAAGCTAGTTTTAGATTTCTAGTAATTGGTTTTCAGCCATGAGGTGCAATGTTATTTTAGGAACGGTCAGTTACTCCACATTGCCTATCTCTTGTAAATTCCTATTAGACTATGTTCATATAGCATATGATCAGTGGCTTCGTTGGAGCTTACATCCGAACTCCTGCAAAATGGGATTTAGAAATTTATGCTGATGGGGCCATTGACTATCATGATGTGGCGGTGTCACAGTGTGCTCTGTCATACATTATATTTGGCCACATATGCCTAGTTTAGGGGGCACAAAGACATTGTCAACTGCGTCTTGAGACCCACCTAAACTAAGCATATACGGCTGAAAATGATGCCTGACAGAATACCCTGTGACTATATCTGTATCATTATAGACAATGGCTCCATCAGCGCATACATGTGAATCCTGTTTTGCAAGGCTTTGTTCGTATGCCCTGACAGCCACTGAAGATATGCTAAAACACTATGTGAACCTTAGGGAATAACCAGTGGTATGAACTGGTGCCTGTGCATAGCTATAGACAGATCTAAATTTCAAAGCCATCCAAATGTGATTTGAAATAAAATAGACCAAAACATTTCCTCATGTAAACATCATATACACCCATTTAATAAATTATAGCTAAAAAAAATATTAATATATTAGAAGGAGCCCGATTGCAGCTGGGTATATTATTCTCTGAAGCACTCCAACAGAGAAAATATACTTTGAAGATCCAGCAGTGGACCATAGCTGTAGACTAGACTAGTCAGGCTCTGCCCCAGGCCGGCTCTTCCCAGCACTGCTAGAGGTAGTTCACAGGTCTCTCCCTGCATGCATATGTAGCACCCTGAGGATTCAGCTGCTACAGGGGTATTGCACCTCAACCCAGAGGTGTGATATTCCACTCCCGGGTAAGGATGGAGTGTGGAACTGAGCTCGGTAGGCTGCATGCACTACACACATCCCATTTCCGAGGAGCAGACCGACGGTACTCCCACTTAGAAATGTGCAGGTACGACCGAGTCTGTTCCTGGCTGGAGTGGGAGGGGGGTGGTACATCCCAAGTAGTGTAGGGGCAGATAGGGGGAGCAGCCTGGGTAAAGATAGGAGCTCATTGGGTGCTGGTCACCTGAGCTCACACATAGAGGGTGTATAAAAGGAGGGCACCAACTAAGATCAGGGTCAGATGCAGAGAACAAGTCAGCAAGCAGAGGAGAAGAGAGACCCAGAGTGAGAGAGGAGAAGAGAGACCCAGAGGGGGAAACAGAAAAGAGGACTCCAAGAACCCAAATTAAATCCCCGGGTGAAGAGTCGGCACAGGGTACCGGATCCCAAACTGGCGGGGGCAGAAAACACACCCTAGCCAGAGACCGGAGGCCGTGGGCAGCATCTGCCACGGCCACCCATCACATCCACCCCGAAGGCACACCACATGAAGGGTCAGGGAACCCAAGGCCAAGGGTGTCCCAACAGAAGGCCCGAGGGAGCTGGACCTAGGTGGATCACTGGTGGGGACGGCCAGAGAACGGGACAGAAGGAGAGCTCAGGGCCACGCTCCGGACTTGTTTGGGGGTTGGCTGGATCCAGAACCTGGTGGACGCAGCACGGCTCGGGAGGTCACTCGAAGCTGGAGTGACCGGAACATCAGCAGTGAGTAAACATCCTAAACTGCATAACCCGACTCTGTCTCTGATTGCCGTCTACACTGCATCACCACAACTCCCATCCTCTGCACCTGATCCCCCTGAGGCTATACCCCACCCGTTGGGGGTTATACCATCAAAAGCTGCACCTACACCATCAGCCTCAGCGGACCCTGCTGCAGCGGCGGCCATAGTGACCGCAATACAACGGGTGGCGTAGTCGACAATAAAGAACTTTATAACATCTGTAGGACTGCCACATACAACTGAGTTTGACACCCTGGGCACGGACCGGGTCACAGCCACTCGAAAGACTACAACTCCCATCTGATCCGGCTCCGGATAGTCCCCCTAAAGAATATGGCCCAGGGGGCGCGTCAACTTTGGCGTAGTCGGCAGGATTACGTGCCCGCAACAACCGGGTACTGCGTGCCTGAAGAAAAGAATGAGTTTACCTCAAAAAGAAGTCTCCTGCCGGTTCCGGAGGGTCCCCGCCATCGGACCCCATCACCAGTCGATTCCAGCCGGTTGTCCGCCATTAACCGCGTTTTCCCGCCATCTGCAGAGTTTCCCGCCACTGGGAAGCGATTCCCGCCATTTCCAAAGGTTTCCCGCCTTGGAAGAGCGGACGCCATTATGGGCGTGCCAGAGGGTGGCGAGAGGCCACCTCCCATCGTGGGCCAGGACCGAAAATGGCGCCAAAAGTGGAAACCGCCCCCACCAACAGAGACTGTGATGCTAGAGGTGTCTGTCAGCGTGAAAGAACTCCCCCTGGAGCTGACAGTCACCAAGTGGCCCCGGGACCGCCCTCGAGAGGGGAGGAGACGAAAGAAAAGAACGAAGATGGGTGCCGCCTGGAGCAGTCTGGAGCGAGCGCACCCGGAGACAAGAAGTCTAACGAGGAGTCTAGAGCGAGCGCACCCGGAGGCAAGAAGCTTGGAGAGGAGTAGCGGAGGAGCTTACCCGGAGATGGAGAGAAAGCAGAACAGCACCGGCCCGCTGGCCAGGAGCCTGCTGGAAGAAGAGCAGAGCAGCACCGACCCGTTGGTCAGGAGCCTGCTAGAAACCACGACCCCACTAGGCCTAGTGGAGGTCCTTGCACAGCTCCCCCAAGACCGGGAGTGTGCACAGACTGCCCTGGAGGGCCTCGCACGGAGGATGGCCCGGGTACAGCGAGAGACATTGGCGGAGTGGAGCCGAGAGATGGCCCAGCAAATCAAGACCTGTCAGCGGAGCACGCCACCCGAGACGAGGAGACAGACCGCCTCTGAGGATGGCGCGGGAGGACCAAAGGCCGGAGACGGCGCCGAGAAGGGAGCCGGACGCAAGGAGGCAGGTAAAGGGGACGCCTATACCCCAAGCCGG
Organism: Phyllobates terribilis; assembly: GCF_046119375.1. Taxonomy (NCBI): domain Eukaryota; kingdom Metazoa; phylum Chordata; class Amphibia; order Anura; family Dendrobatidae; genus Phyllobates; species Phyllobates terribilis. Next base: position 883,082,147 of record NW_027362761.1, read on the forward strand.
GAAACCGCCCACCTGCCCCAGCTCCCCGTCGCAGAGCCCGAAAGTCCCCCTGCTGTGCCCGTAGCCGCCATGTCACCGCTATGGACTAAGCCCCGACCGGAAGCCGCCGCAGCGACCCCTGTGACGTCACGCGCCTCGACCCGGAGCGTGACAAAGCAGGAAATACCACCAGCCTGGTCGCAAGGCCTAGTACCCCCGGGCGCCGCATCACCAACAGCGCCCCCTACCTCCGCGGAGCCTCCGGCCTGGCCGCAAGGCCAGGTAGCCCAGGGCGCCGCCGTCCTAACGGTGCCCTTCACCTTCCAGGTGCCCCAGGCCTGGCCGCAAGGCCTGGGCAACCCGGGCGCCACCACCACCGCGCCCGCGCCCGTAAAACCAAGGGTGCCACACCTGGGGGAGGACTTGTTCAGCCAGCTCACATGGCCGGACGGGCGGCCCTTCATCTGGCCCGAAGAATTCCATGAGCTGGAACGGCAGCAGAGACTAGGGCCCTTGTGTGAGCCCCTGATTCCGGCTCCGACGCCCGTGGCACGGATCTCGCCCCCGCTTGAAGAGGCCCAATTTGAGTGGGACCCCACCGGAGAAGACCTAATGGGGTTCACTCAGGAAACCAGGGCAGCTGCAGCGGAGCGTGCTGAGTGTTGCCGACAGCAGCTCGAAGAGTTTGCGAGGGAGCGGAGAGAGAGGCGGGTCCGGGAACAGCAGGCCCAAGTACGGAGTGCCGAGCAGAAGAGCCGGACCAGGAGGGACCCCCGTGCAGCGCATTGTCCCCGCACCATCGGGACAGTGATCAAGTTCAACCAGCAGCATGGGTGGGGCTTCATCCGAGACAACAACACCCCCGGCGACGTCTTTGTCACGCGCAGAGACGTGGAGTCCCATCTGCCGGAGGGGCACAGAGGACGTGACCTCTACATCGGAGACGAGGTCACCTTCACCCGGCACAAGTGTGCCAAAGGACCTTACGCCCTCCACGTACACCGCCTGACGGAGGAGGAGTTGCGGTGCGAGGAGGAGGAGCAAGAGGACCCGGACGGGTCTGAAGTTACAACCAGCTACAAGCAAAGAGCAGGAGGAAGACGCCGTTGAGTGCGGCAGAGCAGTAGATGTAAATAGTTACCCGACCGGGTACCAAAGAAACTGTTGCTACATATATATAGTCCCCGTTGGGACCAGCATGAGTGAACTGTTTACCCGTTATTCCGTATCCATACCAGGCTGAGGACTGTGAGCAGCCATTCCCTTCCCTTTACCTGGCCGAGGACTGAGAGCGGCCAACTTCCCCTGTATATAGTTGCGCTTCCTAAAGCGCCCCCTACCGGTTTTATAGGAAAACCAGTTTTCTAGAGAGACTGTCGCACTTTACCCGGTCACACGTTGCACAGTGACCGGAGGAGGAGCCAGAGGCGACGAGAATGTTTTAAATTGAAATATATATATATAATGTTTTATATGTTTTATATGTTTATGCAAAAATTTGTATGTTTTGGTGTTTTGTCTTACAGCCCGAGGACGTGCTGTGATTTACCAGGGGGGAATGTAGCACCCTGAGGATTCAGCTGCTACAGGGGTATTGCACCTCAACCCAGAGGTGTGATATTCCACTCCCGGGTAAGGATGGAGTGTGGAACTGAGCTCGGTAGGCTGCATGCACTACACACATCCCATTTCCGAGGAGCAGACCGACGGTACTCCCACTTAGAAATGTGCAGGTACGACCGAGTCTGTTCCTGGCTGGAGTGGGAGGGGGGTGGTACATCCCAAGTAGTGTAGGGGCAGATAGGGGGAGCAGCCTGGGTAAAGATAGGAGCTCATTGGGTGCTGGTCACCTGAGCTCACACATAGAGGGTGTATAAAAGGAGGGCACCAACTAAGATCAGGGTCAGATGCAGAGAACAAGTCATCAAGCAGAGGAGAAGAGAGACCCAGAGTGAGAGAGGAGAAGAGAGACCCAGAGGGGGAAACAGAAAAGAGGACTCCAAGAACCCAAATTAAATCCCCGGGTGAAGAGTCGGCACAGGGTACCGGATCCCAAACTGGCGGGGGCAGAAAACACACCCTAGCCAGAGACCGGAGGCCGTGGGCAGCATCTGCCACGGCCACCCATCACATCCACCCCGAAGGCACACCACATGAAGGGTCAGGGAACCCAAGGCCAAGGGTGTCCCAACAGAAGGCCCGAGGGAGCTGGACCTAGGTGGATCACTGGTGGGGACGGCCAGAGAACGGGACAGAAGGAGAGCTCAGGGCCACGCTCCGGACTTGTTTGGGGGTTGGCTGGCTCCAGAACCTGGTGGACGCAGCACGGCTCGGGAGGTCACTCGAAGCTGGAGTGACCGGAACATCAGCAGTGAGTAAACATCCTAAACTGCATAACCCGACTCTGTCTCTGATTGCCGTCTACACTGCATCACCACAACTCCCATCCTCTGCACCTGATCCCCCTGAGGCTATACCCCACCCGTTGGGGGTTATACCATCAAAAGCTGCACCTACACCATCAGCCTCAGCGGACCCTGCTGCAGCGGCGGCCATAGTGACCGCAATACAACGGGTGGCGTAGTCGACAATAAAGAACTTTATAACATCTGTAGGACTGCCACATACAACTGAGTTTGACACCCTGGGCACGGACCGGGTCACAGCCACTCGGAAGACTACAACTCCCATCTGATCCGGCTCCGGATAGTCCCCCTAAAGAATATGGCCCAGGGGGCGCGTCACATACAAGGAGAGACCTGTCAATCTGCTGCTGAAGCACTGAGAAGAACCGCCCAGAAGAACTAGCCTAATCATTGGCTTTGGTCTCCGGCCTGATCTTCAAAGTATATTTTCTCTGACATGCTGGAACACTTCAGAGAATAATAGACCTGTTTGCAGCCAGGCTGTGATTCATGCTGACTGCGGTTTTAACAGTTTGAATTGCCTGACAAGTTCTCTTTAAAGCAGAATTGAGATAGGATGTGTTATTGATGTGATTTTTTGCTACAATATTGGAAAGAAGGGATTATAACACTACCATCTTGAGGGAGCAGTTCTAATTATCTGCACATATTGTGAGGTATCAATAGACACCAGATGCAATGCCAGACGGAATGCCCACAAACACAATGACAGACATGCAGTCCATAACTACATTGATAGGTTCATGGCTTCCAAATACAATCCAACCACTTGCATGGAAAATTCAAGTTACAGTCCCTCAAATTCAATGCCAGCCACAGTGCCCATAAGGCTGTGACAGCTGCCCCCAAATATACACCCAAACATAAACAATCTGTAACCCATCTTTCCTAACCAATAATTCACCTTCATGACAAGCAGGTAAAATACAAGATCTTACATGAGATACATCTTCAGGAGATTAGAGATCTTCTGTGAGTGATGATGCCACCTGCCGGATGCACTTGTTATACTGGATTCAGTACATATCTAATCAGTGGGTGTGGACAACCTCTTTAAATTTAAAGCAGTGGTTAATCATAAGGAATGGAATAGTTACTGTATAGTCTCTTGTACTTCCTCAATACACATACTTAATACATAATTAAAAGTAATAATAATACAGTTGCAACAATTACAATTTTTCGCAGAAAACTTTTTTTTTTTTAGAATTGCTGCTTGATGCCATTTAACAGAACATTTTATAAAGCTAGGAAAGATTAGATTCAGTGCAATTTACAAAGCTGTCACATAAATTCACCTTGATATTGTGGCACATAATGTCTTATGGTGCTCGAAGGTGACATGATTTATAGTCTGTAGTGACCTTGATAAGTCAGACTATCACTTTGTGCCTTGTGTTTCCTGCAGCTATAGCTTCTTTATTAAACAAAATGAAAAAGGTGACTTAAAAAAAGATCAGTTACACTACTGAGCCCATCCTAAATATTGTACTGTGATGGCATATTTGGCAATTTAGTTTTACATTGATGATCTATTAAATATAACATGGTATTTTATATCATTTAATGTGTAGCTGATGTTTTTGCATCACTCTTATTCGTCCTCCATTAGAATAACTAGCATGGTGGCTGATCATCACTGAGTTCTGGGTGTAAACCTGACCCAGTGCTACATTTTGTGTATACTGTGTGGGTTTTCTCCCTCAAACGTACCTATATGTAAATTGGCCACAGTTTGTGTCGGAAAGTGCTGTGGAATATGTTATGCAAAATAAACAACATATTAACACTTAGGGGGCAATTCATCAAAGCTTTTCCGCCAGGGTTCTGTCGAAAAAAATGTTGAAACGTATTCATGCCATTTTTGCCTAATTGCGACAAGGTGCACAGATCTGGGGCGGGACGGAGCGATCACTACACCACTACGTTCACTACCCCACAAATCTTACTCCAGCAGGGTCTGGAATAAGATTTGTGGTGAGATGCAGTGGCGTAATTAGAGTCTGATTGGCCACAGTGCAAAATTTGGACCTGAACCCCCCCAGGCATGTTGGTCAGATGTATGAGCCCCTGTAGAGTCCCAAATCCTACAATGACATACGTGTTGCCCCCCATTATGTAGTAATGTCCCCCATCTTTTACATATGCTCTATGAGTGGCAGTAATCTCATACAGGTGCCCTCCAGTAGTAGGGAAATACTATTAGTCTAGGTATTTGTTCTAGTTCTCTTCCATCTTTTCTACCTGTAAAAGTTTTGATATATAGCTTTCAGTATAGTTACAAAATACTATAAGTACTGGCATTAATCTGTAACATATGACCAATTCCACAAGACATTTATATTCTATTTATACTGTTGTTAGACCTTTTTAGTGTCATAACATATTGTTCAATCCTCCAGAAGTAGCAAGAACATTTTTTTTTTGCATCTTGTATTATCATTAGCAATGTCCCCGAATAAAAAGCCATCTTTCTATAAAGTACAATGATATACTATTATTTTTGTGCTGACTTTTTCTCCTGCTGAAGCCCAGGGGATACAATTCACTGAGAAAGTACAAATAACTCTCTAGTGATATTTCCATTTTGAAAGCTTTACAAGTGATACAAAGTTGTTGCTTCATTCTAAAGAAAAATAGCTCTCACCTCTAGTAAAGAAATGTCTCCTTCTAAAAAACAAAACTTGGCTACTTGAAAAATAGCTTGGCACATTTTACAGATTCACTACTGGAGATAAAATTTGCATATTGCTCCTGATCTCCTAAAAAATGACACTTCCGACTCCAATCAATGGCAAAGAGAAAAACACTTTTCATTGTCTCTAGCACAGTTAAATGATACAACTAACTCATGAAAAAATATAAAGTAGGAATGCTGCTTGTTCTAAACAATGAGCAGTTTTTAAATGGACGGAACTGATGATTTTTAGTATCATAAATGTAACAATTGACACAATATTGATTTACAAATAACAAAGTTTGTTAAGTCAAACAATTGCATCAGTAGCCTAAAGGTTGTTAGTTGGCTGATGGCTAAACTACGCTTCGGCTGATCGCTCAGCCAACAGCCACCTCGGCCGTCTCACCCATATACAGGGGCGCTCGCTCGGCCAAGTGCTCCTGTGCTCTCAGTGAGTAAGACGCAGAAAACATCTTTGGTTCAGTATGGCATCATGGCCCTTGGACCGAAAAAAACGTTATGCACCCCTGTCCTAGAAGATTAAAGAGTGTTACACACATCTTTTCAACTGGAGGCAATATTGTCAGTATTGTGATTCTCAGTGAATCTAATTGCTGGAAATCAAATTTTTAGGAAAAACTCATTGAACTTGTCAAATATGAATTTCAAAAGATTAAATCACCTCTACTTCATATATTAATAAACTACAACTAATGTTTAAAAAACTAATTGTACCGATTTCCCCAAATTTATTTTTCACTGTGAAATTGCAATATAAATTGTGAAGAATTTATATATTTCATTTGGTGTCTTTTTTTTCTATAGGAAAATGTTTCCATTTTTTTAATTGTTAAGCATTTTTATTGATGAACACAGTAAAAAAAAAAGCTTCATAGCATTGTTGTTTCCAATTTAAAATGTCAAGGTCTCGATACTGCCTTAGGCAATGTTCACATGTTTTTGCTGTGTTTTTTAATGCAAATTTTAAGGTGCATTTAACAGTACCAGCAAAAGCTATGAGATTTCAGAAATCTCATGCACACACATTGTTTTTTATTCCTGACTGATTTGAAAAACTGCTGCGTTTTTGTAAACTGCATCATGTCACTTCTTTCAGCATTTTGTCTGCGTTTTTGCAGCGTTTTTTCACCCATAGAAAGCAATGAGTAAGTGCAAAAACACAGCATAAAAGCACAGGTATCAGGTTTTGCTCGGTTTTTGGTGCAAAAACCTAAAGGAAGTTGCATCATGTTTTTTGGGGGGGCACTAAACTTTATCAGCATGCACAAGAGACATTAAAAATGCAGCAAATAATTCAGCAAAACCTGCTATTTGTAAGAAGCTTACTGCCAAGAGAACAGGTTTTGCCTGAAAAAAAAAAAAAAAAAAACGCAGCAAAAACGCAAAGTGTGAACATAGCCTTATAGTTTTTTGTTGTTCTCTTTCTATGCACATTAATAAAAAAATATTGGAAACTGTTGATTTAGTCACATGATTCTCCATGTCTTTTAGATTTGAGAGCCTTTTTGTTTTTATCTTGTTACATTCTTGAGATTTGCCTAGTTTTTGATATTTTTTGTAGCATTTTCAATATCCAATTCTTTTTTTTTTTCCATCAATACAACAAGATATCTACGTCAACTATTTAGTTTATTTTATTTTCAATATTCGAGGGCAGGACAAGCTCTCTTGGTGGCCAAGGCAGCATTTTTCGAATTTGTCTTATTTCTTGATCAGTATCTTTAGCATAACTGTTGCCCTTGAGACATTAAAGAGAATTGTGCATTGCATCCCAGCATTTACAGCATTATCAGCAGTTTGGTTTTCTTTGTAATACTGGAAGCAACAGTTTTAACAAGTAAAACCCAAAAAATGTGCCTCCTGCCTCCATGTTGCCCTTTGCAGCTCCTTACATAGCATTACCCCTTTTCTAACTTTATTACTATTACTACTACTGCAATCTTTCCTTTATCAGTATGCTCTGATCTCTGGGTACACTGATTATGTTTATGTTCAGGATTTATGGGATTATTATTCATGCTATAACCTTTTTTTGTAGAAGGTGCTAAATTTTAGTGCATGAACCTCCTGGCATGCCAATGTACACATTACTTGCAATATCATTTCATAGGATTTTCTTTCCTAAAAGACCCAACTATTACCATACTAACTAGACTCATCCTGATGAAATATTTCCCTGATTAAATGAGATAAAATTGTATTGATTTAAACTCTTCTGCTTCTATCTCATTTATTCATTCAGGGACGTATGATGTTTGATCAATATTATTTTATCTATTTTATCTTTTGTGCCAAAACTAAGAGCCTATTAAATATGGTGGATGGCTTATCCGTATAAGCAGCAAATTAACTGCTGTATCTTATTGAATTCCGATAAAGAAGCTATAGCCATTTAGTCACATGGTAATAGCATGTTTTAAACTTAATTAAAACTTAATGTTACCTTAAATGAGTTGTCCAATTTTTATTAAAAAATGGAGCCAAGGCAGTTTATGCTTTAAAATAAAGAGAGGCACTCACTTTCTAAAGACCTTGACACTCCAGCACCACCTGTAATTGAAAGCTAAAATACCTGTTCTGTCAGAGCTTACAAAAGGTTTATACTACCACGTGGCATAAAGTGTTAAAAAATATGGCAGATTTGATAATTCCCATTAAAATAAATATTACATTTAATAAATTGGAAGTATGTAAAATTGTACCAATGAAAGAAAAGATTGCCTAGAAAAAAACAAAACCTTATACTGCTATGTTATGGGAAAAGTAAAAAATGACAACTCTTTTGGTATAACTCAAAAAAATGACTTTTCTCAAAAAATATTTTTTAGTGTGCAAAATACACATTTCATATCACCGAATTCTTTCTGGACCCGGGAATAATTCAAACTAAAACAATGACGAAATTGCCAAGTCGCCAATAAAATCATATACTGTATACTCCAAAATTGAAAAATTTGACTAATCCTTCAAATAACATGACCTCAAAGATCTACAATGACAGAAAGAAAAACTAATTGTAACTCTTTAAATTAAGCTATAAAGAGAAGAAAAGGGAACACCATTGTGCAGAAATCTTTTTGTAAAATTGGTGAAAGTTTACAGAAAGGGCATATGGTGGTTAACTCATCTTGATGGGATGTGCAGATCCCAAATACTGCCCTGTATCAAAGACAGAAATTGAAGGTGATGGATCGGTGAAGGAACCACGATGTATTAGATAAATAGCTTAAAAATTAAAATAAGAAAGGGGTGACATAAGCGCTGCTAAGTATGACAGACAAGAAGGTAGCATATTCATAAGAATTTATTAAATTAATACAGGGCTAAAGGGGTAAATTATACTTTAAAAGGGTTGCCCCCTATGAAATGTCATTCTTCCACAGGCCTGTACTGTTTAAAAATAACAAAATTAGGCCTACTTAGCCCCTTATGCTCCAGCCTTGGCTCTCTACTGCTACCCAAGTCTTTGTTGATAAGACTGCAACAGTGATATCTCGTCTACAGCACATGACTGCTGCAACCAATCACAGGGCTCAGTTGCATACTGTGTTATGTGACACAAGACCTCTGAGCTCTGTGATTGGTTGCAGCAGCCATATGTTGCATATGTGATGTCAAGAAAGACTGCAGTAGTGGTATTAAGTGGTGCGGCATCAACTGCACCACCAGCAACTTGACCAGGTGGGAGTTAAGCTGGCACACAAGCGGTTGGCTGGGAGTGTGTAGCTGTTTCTTTGGCATATAAGCAGGGATGAATATCTGACGGTGCAAAGGAGAAGAACCACCTGGGTGAGATGAGCAACAACACATCTAGGTATTTGAACTATGATCTCTATCTACTCCTGCCACATCTAAGTGCAAAAGGCTGACTGTTCATCCCACCCAGTAAATCAATAGGAAGTAATTGTAGTGAAATATCTTCCATAGCCTCTGAGAGTACTGTGGCTTAGGGAACTAAGGGTTTTTTAACAGATACAGTTGCCATTGACAGAATTAAAAATTCACCCTGAAAAAAAATAACTGTTCTAGTGGTGGAAGAGGATAACTATGTAGAACACTGATTCAAACTGACGTTGTCATTGTCAGGGGTAACATCATCCTGCTGTGACTAAAAAGAGTATTGTGCCATATTTTGCAAAACACCCTCCACTCTCTTTCCCCTACTAATATGCTTGCAGGAGGAAAAGGAGGTAAATTATGACCTGCACATCGTAGCACTATTACCCTTGGAGCCAATGGTGATGGTGATGCTTCAGATGTTGCGAGCAGCTTCCACTTTCCTAGCTGTAGTATGTTTTTTTAGCAAGAAATGCTAGGTAGCTACACGTACACAAAGTAAAATCGGCAACTGGCTGAATTATAGGTGTTGTGTTTGCGGTTATCAAAATGGATTAGTAAAAAAGTGTGCAAAAATAGACATCCACAGTAAAATGTCTACATTTTTTTTCTCTATTTTTTTTTCACTAAAATGTAACCCCCCTTTCCCTTAAAGGATGGAAGAAGAAATGCTAGGTAAGTAGGTAAAAATGAAGAAAGCAAAGTTCTGCTGCAGACCACAGTATTATATAAGCATGACATGTATGCAAGACTGTAATTATAGTTCAAGTTGTACTAGGCACTCCTTGTGCTCACTCTCCCTATTGGTGATTCAGGCAAGGGAAAGTGAACATCACGGGAAGTGGAAGTGGGTGCGTTGGTGATGGCACTGAGCTTAAAGGATTGTTCTCGACTTCTTGAATAGAAGTGTACTAGCCTTTTCATCAATGTAGCTGATGGATTGTTTCTTTTTTGCAGGATAGGTTGTAGTTTTAATTTGCATCATTCTGGAAGAATGTTAAAAGAACTGATTAACTTTTTAAAATTTCTCGGAGATGGATGCCCACAACAGAATTTATATACAGTACAGACCAAAAGTTTGGACACAACTTCTCATTTAAAGATTTTTCTGTATTTTCATGACTATTCACACTGAAGGCATCAAAACTATGAATTAACACATGTGGAATTATATACTTAACAAAAAAGTGTGAAACAACTGAAAATATGTCTTATATTATAGATTCTTTAAAGTAGCCACCTTTTGCTTTGATGACTGCTCTGCACACTCTTGGCATTCTCTTGATGAGCTTCAAGAGGTAGTCACCGGAAATGGTCTTCCAACAATCTTGAAGGAGTTCCCAGAGATGCTTAGCACTTGTTGGCCCTTTTGCCTTCACTCTGCGGTCCAGCTCACCCCAAACCATGTCGATTGGGTTCAGGTCTGGTGACTGTGGAGACCAGGTCATCTGGCGTAGCACCCCATCACTCTCTTTCTTGGTCAAATAGCCCTTATACAGCCTGGAGGTGTGTTTGGGGTCATTGTCCTGTTGAAAAATAAATGATGGTCCAACCAAACGCAAACCGGATGGAATAGCATGCCGCTGCAAGATGCTGTGGTAGCCATGCTGGTTCAGTATGCCTTCAATTTTGAATAAATCCCAACAGTGTCACCAGCAAAGCACCCCCACACCATCACACCTCCTCCTCCATGCTTCACGGTGGGAACCAGGCATGTAGAGTCCATCCGTTCACCTTTTCTGCGTCGCACAAAGACACGGTGGTTGGAACCAAAGATCTCAAATTTGGACTCATCAGACCAAAGCACAGATTTCCACTGGTCTAATGTCCATTCCTTGTGTTCTTTAGCCCAAACAAGTCTCTTCTGCTTGTTACCTGTCCTTAGCAGTGGTTTCCTAGCAGCTATTTTACCATGAAGGCCTGCTGCACAAAGTCTCCTCTTAACAGTTGTTGAAGAGATGTGTCTGCTGCTTGAAATCTGTGTGGCATTGACATGGTCTCTAATCTGAGCTGCTGTTAACCTGTGATTTCTGAGGCTGGTGACTCAGATAAACTTATCCTCAGAAGCAGAGGTGACTCTTGGTCTTTCTTTCCTGGGGCGGTCCTCATGTGAGCCAGTTTCTTTGTAGTGCTTGATGGTTTTTGCAACTGCACTTGGGGACACTTTCAAAGTTTTCCCAATTTTTCGCACTGACTGACCTTCATTTCTTAAAGCAATGATGGCCACTCGTTTTTCTTTACTTAGCTGCCTTTTTCTTGCCATAATACAAATTCTAACAGACTATTCAGTAGGACTATCAGCTGTGTATCCACAAGACTTTTGCACAACACAACTGATGGTCCCAACCCCATTTATAAGGCAAGAAATCCCACTTATTAAACCTGACAGGGCACACCTGTGAAGTGAAAACCATTTCCGGTGACTACCTCTTGAAGCTCATCAAGAGAATGCCAAGAGTGTGCAAAGCAGTCATCAAAGCAAAAGGTGGCTACTTTGAAGAACCTAGAATATAAGACATATTTTCAGTTGTTTCACACTTTTTTGTTAAGTATATAATTCTACATGTGTTAATTCATAGTTTTGATGCCTTCAGTGTGAATGTACAATTTTCATAGTCATGAAAATACAGAAAAATCTTTAAATGAGAAGGTGTGTCCAAACTTTTGGTATGTACTGTATATGTTTTTGCTGTTTCCCGTGGAGTCTAAATAATGTGTTATCTCTTTTGTATTGGGCTTTGGAACTGTGTTTCTATACTATATGAATTTTCTTTTATAGTATCATAAAAATAATGTAAATGTTAATAAAAATAGAAACATAGCAAAAAGGCAATGGTATTTACCAGCCAAGATCTCAAGGAAAATGCACAACAGGATGCAGCAGACGTCCTTATTAGAAGGAGGTAACACAGGTGCAGAATGTTGATGAACAATCACTTTCAACCTCTCAATCCATGGAGGGGGTGATTGCCTAGCATTATCACTGCACACAGATGAAAATTGCAATACGGTGCAGTTCACACATGTAGCACAGTGCCTAGGCAGCAACCTACTACACACCCCTACTACTCGATTAGGTGGAATGCCCGGTACCCTATCAGTGCATAACAGAGGTGAAAGCCCCTAATTTACAAGGTCACCATTGATGGGCCTGCCTGCACCTTGTAAGATTAAAGAAGTGCAAAAATATGAACAAATATGATTTTTTGTTTACGTTTTTTAAGACTTCTTTTTTTTTATTAAACTTTGCTTTGGACTGCATAATATTCAAAAACACTATAGATTGTCATTGCTACATGTGCAAATTCAGGATTGTGCATTGCTATATGCATAGTATATACTGAATGTGCATATGTGTATTTAGTAAGTGTATACTATACATACATGATTAATGTACATGTATGCATGTTCAGTACTGGCAATGTCATTCACTGTACCCGCCACCTTCCCAAAAAGTGGTTTAATAATTTGGTCACTCGATCACATATCCCAAGACTTCCCCACCCCGTTACATTACTATATTGCTGGCACAGGCAATGATCCATCGATCAGAGTGGTCCTTTGATTGGTGATGAGTGCAGCAGGACACTGAGTCCTGCTTCCCCAATCAGAACTCATTCAGTAAATTAACAAAATAGTTGGCGCTGGGCACATTTTATACACTGCCAGTGCTGCACTGGAATCATTGTGATATAGATGTGTGAGGAGGGGGTGCGCTTGAGATATGCAAACGATTGCACATTCAGACAAGCACCTCATCACATGCACATTGCAATGACTCTAGAGCAGCACAGGCAGGTATGCATTGTGCTCAATGCCGACCATGCTGCTATTGTACTGAATGAGTTCTGATTAGTGATGAGCGAGCATGCTCGTTACTCAAGATTTACGAGCATGCTCGGGTGTTTGTTATGTTTCAGTCACTCCGTGCGCATAATTTGCGACTATTTGACAGCTTTAATACATGTGAGGAATGCCTGTTTCCTCACATGTATTAAAGTTGTCAAACAGTCGCAAATCATGCGCATGGAGTGACTGAAATATAACACCCGAGCACGCTGAAGATACTCGGTGAGCACCAGAGCATGTTCGCTGAAAAGGTTAACAGAACATACTCACTCATCACCAGTTCTGATTGAAGAAGTGCTACCAAAGGAGCGTTCCTATCCTTGGATCAGGAGCACAGTTCAGAAAAGGTAGGACATGGAAAAAATAAACAAATTCCTTATTCCTGGTGCCTGCCCCTGAAACTAGTGTCAAATACAGCCCCACATGTATGGTTGATAAATTGGGCTAGTAAAATAGATATGCAAAAGCAGACATGCACAGTTAAATATCTAGATTTAAAATAAATTGTAAGAAAATTCATCCCCTCTACTAAAAGAATGCTAGATAGATATGTACACTTAAAGACTGTAAAATGCAGCAGCAGGCTGCAGCGTAGGTGTGGCATGTACAGTTGTCAAGTTGGACAAGTAAAACAAGTATACTAAAACAGACATGCAGTTTATTTCCTATACTTTTTTTCTAAATGTTTTCTACTTTTGTTTTTTAATAAAAACGGGTGCAACAAAAAATGCTAGGTAGGTACATGTGCAAAAATCCGGTACCTGCTAAAAGGCGCTGTAATGGTGTGGTGTGTATGGGTGTGTGAGATGTGTGTACCTGTATACACACCAGTATAACTCTGATACAAGAGGGGTTTATATCATATTTAATAAAGCATTTGAAAATTTCATAAACTGGAGTGCCGAAGTTGATTTTCTACTTTGAAGTTATTATTTCTTCTGAGCACCCGACTAGCAGAGAGCGAACCCTCATTTGATTATTACTGTACCTGTTGTAAACAGATTTGCTTCTCTACCGTAATGTTGTTATTCGGTCACAAAATGTCGCTGTTGCCTAAGTATGGTTGAAAGATGGTGCGATGCATATAAAATTGTCAGAGGAGAGACTTCAATCTGACTGATGTAAGACACAGGAAGAGGAAGTGTGGGCTTCTTAAGAGCAGTCTGAAGATTTCATGAACCTGGAAAGGATGTGCTGGAGGGGAATCCAGCAGCATCTTCTCGTGGAAACATCCCACCAAGGCCAAGGAAATGGCAGATTCAAGCTGATCTTGCTCGTGATCAGAGCCTGTCCATATGTGAGGAGATTTCTGACAGGAACATTTCTAAGAGATGGTAAAGGCCGGGACCTACAATGAGAGGTGTTGGATGCCGCTGAGGAATAAGCCACAAGCATCAACAGTACTGCTCACCGGTTGGAGGGGTCCTGCAGTGAGTAGACGTACATACACCTCACTACATTCCGGTGCCAAAATACTTAAGGCTGAGATAAAGCCTTTAGTTAGACAGTTAGGCATATTGACTGTTTCAGACCACGTTTATTGCCAAAAATCAACATCCAGAACTTCTGGATTTGCTGCCACGTTTCCTGTTTGTTCAATAATTAAAAATCATAATCCACACCTAGGTGCCAACACGTCACTCAATGGACTCCAGACCAAACTTGAACATAATTTTGTTGCAGGAGAAAGTTTCTGTGGCGCATTATAGTACGGGACAGTTATTCAACTTTGATAGACTTCATTCATGGCTAAATAGCCGTCGCAGTAGCCTTTAGGTTATCTTCGATACAGTTGAGGATGGACTATTCCTCTGAGTTCACTGAAGACACAATGGTAGGGAGAGGGATATTTGATTGGGGAAATAGAAGTAAGTGTTTGTAAGATTGTGAGCTTCTGTGCTGAATCTCTGGTTCGCTCACATCTGAGTATAAAAAATTGCTCCCATGTTCATCCTGAAAAGTTGAAGGAGTGTCATGCGAGTGTCCTGCGTATGTGTCATATAATGACTAGGGACTGTGGGCACCTACCCGATCCCTTGAACTAGGGGATGCCCCTTAGCTATCCCAGTTCCCCGGATTACCCAAGAAGGTGGAGATGCCAGGGTCATGTACCTTGATATGCTCCTATCTTAACCCTTATCTGTTCCCTCCCAGACCCAGGGAGATCTGAGGCCGAAGTTTATGGGATTACACTAACCAGACTGACAGGGATAGACAGACAGGGATAAAAGAAAACTACTATCATACAAATACACTCACAAAACAATGAGTGGGAAACAGGGGAGAAATAGGAAGGAGAAACCAAATGGGAGAGGATGAGGATTAACTTGAAAACCAACACCACGCAGAAATCTACTGAACAACTCTCCAACCGCCTACTCCAAACACTAAACCTCTCCTTCAACACCAAATTCCCAAGTGCCAGTGATGAGCATATATGCCAGAGGGGTGTGGCCAACACAGAACAGCTGAGACAATTCAGGATGGAGAGCTCCAGGAGATCAATTTAACTTATTAATCCTTGCAATGACAGAGCAAGGAAAAACCAGTGCAGGAGTTCATGTAACCAGATGCCGCAATCTTCTGGCCCCTCTCTGTCGCGGTATCCGTGTGACAATACGCCACTCTGTATGTCATGCGAGTGCACTGTGAGTGTGTAATATTTTTCTCACCTAGCATCCATATGACATACGTATAACATGCAAATGCAATCCGTTTTTAACATCATATTTTACATACTGTAACACTATATGTAACATAAAGCTAGTTTACAAACCTAATAAAGCAATCTTATATAAAGATATAGATAGATGATAGAAAGATAATAGATATATAATAGATAGATAATGGATAGAATAGATAGATAGATGGAATAGCTAGATGTCCTGTAGATATATAATTTCACAAGCTCCCTATATATAATAAACTTGCACCCTTTAGTGCCTTTCAGGTGGCACTAAAGGGTGTCTAGCTTTGTTTAACTCAATAAATAAATAAAACTACGTGGGGTCCCCATTTTTAAAAACCAGCAAAGGTAAAGCAGACAGCTGTGGGCTTATATATCAGGCTGGGAAGGTCCATGATTACTGGGCCCTTCCCAGCCTAAAAGTACCAGCCCGCAACCCCCGAGAAGGGGCGCATCACTAGATACGCCAATTCTGGTGCTTTGCCTGGCTCTTCCCAATTTCCCAGGTATGGTGGCAATCGGGATAATGGTAGTTGGGGTTGATGTCACCTATGATTTGTCAAAAATCACAGCTGTCATTAAGCCCCGGGGTTACTAATGGAGAGGTATCTATCAGACACCCCATTACTAACCCAGCAATAAAAACAATAGAAAACAAAAAGTTCCCATGCAGGTCCGAAGTAGTCCTTAGCGTTCTCACGACGATCTCGAATCCGACGTCCAAAGGCTATGGAGTCTCGTTCAGAGAACGAAGCTCCATAGGCTATAGCAGCAGTCATACCGGGTCCCACTGTGCTCCGCGAGAGCTGGCAACTCTGAACAGCGGTGATGTCAGTAACTATACCGCTCATCAGAATTGCAGAGTCTGATAGAGGGCAACATGACTGCAACTCTGATAAGCAGTGTAGTTACTGACGTCACTGCTGTTCAGAGCCACCGGTTCTCACATAGGGAAGTGGGACTCCGAGTGGCTGCTGCTACAGACTATGGAGCTTGGTTCTCTGAGCAAAGTTACATAGCCTTTAGACGTCAGATTAAAGGATCGTTGTGGGAATGCCAAGGATTACGTTGGACCTGCATGGGAACTTTTTGTTTAGTGAATGAGGTGAATGAGGGACAGTGTCTTGTCTTTTTTTCTCTCTTTTTATGTTTTTCCATTTGTGGACTAAGGTAGATTCAATGGACTGCAGGGAATTCCCTGGACAACAGAGGACCTGCGTGGCTTTTTTTTATAAATTGAGAAACCAGGGAAAGCATTTTTTCATGTAAAGTATTTTTTTATGTGTGTTTTTATTTTTGATTACTGGGTTAGTAATGGGGGTGCCTGATAGACACTTCCCCATTACTAACCCCAGGGCTGGATGCCAGCTGTAATTTTTGACAAACCATATCTGACATCAACCCCAACTACCATTACTCTGATTGCCACCACACAAGGGCAAATCGGGCAGAGCTGGGCAAAGCATCAGACTTGGCGCATGTAATGTGATGTGCCACTTCTGGGGCGGCTGCGGGCTGATATTTTTAGGATGGGAAGGGCAGAATAACCAGGGACCTTCCGAGCCTGAAAATATCAGCTTACAGCTGTCTGCTTTACCTGGTTATCATAAATAGGGGGACCACACGTTATTTTTTTCATTTATTTATTAGGTTAAACAAAGCTAAACACACTTTAGTGCCACATGAAAGGCGCTAAAGGGTGCAAGCTTATTATATGTTTAAAACTTGGGAAATTATATATCTACAGGATATCTATCTATCCTATAGATCTATCTATTCTATTTATCTATTCTATCTATCTATCTATTCTTAGGGTTCTGGTTGTGAATTTACTGTACTTGGCTGATGAAATTTCCTGGTTCCTTTAAGATGTGTGCTTAAAAATTGGACAGCATACACATGGTCCATGTGCCATTCGATTTTTTTTTCGCACCCATTGACTTGCATTGGCGAGTCTCAGCCGTTGTACGAGGCCATACACAGCATGGTGTAATTTTTTCCTTAGCCCGATTCCAGCTGAAGAAAACTCGCAGATAAACACTGCCTCATTGAATAACATTGGTGCAAGTGCAATGCGATTTATTATCACATTGCACTCGCCGATTTTATACGCAGAGGTGAGCGAACCCTTATTCAAAGACTACTACACTAATATTCTTCAGGGCTAATTGTCTGGAGTAATTTTTCATTGTTTTAGGGCTTTTTCTCCCTATCTCTATTATTGAGCTGTGTGCTCTTCACTCTTTACTAAATTCCCCCTAAATGGCTGTTGCATTTCTTGACTTGGCTTTTATTTTGGCTCTTGTAGTCCCTCTTGATTGGCTGAGCTATACCATGTGATGTTATAGCATTATGAGGTGTGGATGAGGTCATGTGAGTCTTCTCTTGCTGATGCAATCTTTGTGTAAAATGGTGGCAAGCATTTATCGGTGATTTGCAGGTACTTTAAATTTTAATAAAACGTGATATAAATTCAATTCCCATCAAACAAATTTGCTCATTTATAGATTCTGGATTTGTGATAGCCTGGGATTAAATTACCGTAGATGTGTATATATTGAACAATGCATGGACTTTGGACTGAGGTATATTATATTTACAAGCCATCTTCCAATAACTAAAATAAAACAATAAAAACAA
Organism: Phyllobates terribilis; assembly: GCF_046119375.1. Classification (NCBI taxonomy): domain Eukaryota; kingdom Metazoa; phylum Chordata; class Amphibia; order Anura; family Dendrobatidae; genus Phyllobates; species Phyllobates terribilis. Next base: position 883,100,265 of record NW_027362761.1, read on the forward strand.
TATCAAAACTACTGAAGTATCTAACCACAGGAGGTAAAAATAAATAATTGGCTAAGATTAAACATTCTCTTTTACTTTAGTAAACCATAATCTTTACAAATTGCTCCATTCAGAGAAATAAATGCTCCAGTAATTTTACGATGCAAAATCTCCATGTAGTAATATACCTTACATAGAAAAATGGTGCAATTATACTTACAGCTCTTTAAGAGAATACCGGTTTTAAAAGTGCTTGTAAATGTGCTATCTCATAGAAATTAAGTACTTAATTTAATCCATTCTGTTTGAATGTTTGCAGAAATTTTAATGAAGTATTGATAAAACAGTCTCTCACAGTAATTGCATCATATAAATAAATGCTTTATGCTTCAGAGAAAAAAATACACATTAGCATAAAAACGAGTCATAAACCATATACTGAAGTGCAATATCTATATGACATACACATTAAAAAACATTGACCTGCTTCTATTACTTTTCCAATAAAGTGTGAAATATGCTGACTCCATTGTGGCATACATGCTCAGTTAAGTAGCACTGATATGATATAACACAGGAATTGCACTATAACTGGTAAAGACACATACATCTACTATACATCTGTGGAGGTTTCACCAATTTAAGATGCACTAGGTAACTGCTCTCCTCCAAATTAAAGATGTCCGAGTGCATGCAGAGAAGCTAATTAACCAAATCTGCTAATCTGGTTGAAAAACTTCACTCAGAGACTGAACCATGCAAATGGCATACTTTATTACGTAGACATGGGGTTAAATAGTATTCTTCTTCTAGGTGGGATTAGTAAAATTTATTGCTCTTTCTGATAACTTGGCACGCTGCAATTTGCTCATTCATGTATCTCTTAGTCTCAGTAACGCCTTAGGAATTCTGATGGGAGGAGTGAGTTAATCTCTCAGCGCCATCTTTGCCAACTCGACATGAATCTCTCTGTTATCAGCCATGCACATTCATACGTCATTCTCAGGAAATCATTTAGTCGGTCGTGTCTACAACAAAAATAGAAACTGTTAGTTATATATTCAATAACTATTAACATAATCCATATGCATATACACATTTGCATACATACATACACATAGATTATTCCATCATCTCTATATTAATTCACACTGATTAGGTAATCTATTAAAAGAAACTAATTGATTTTCTATAATATATATATTTTACCTTGACAAACCCCTCTAAAATCAATTATTTGCCTTTAATATCCATATGCTAAAAATCAGAGTGGGGAAAAGAATTGACCCTATCTTAAGGCTATTCTGGAACCCTACAATGTTACGGGAGCCCTGTATCTTTTAGACGGACCCACCGATGTTCCTAAATCTAACTCATACGAAGACCTACAGGAAAGGGGTGGAGACCCTAAAAGATCTAGTGACTGGGTAATCGAGGGCCACCCCTAACACAGAAATATGGATATTAACTTTACAAACTCATTTACTTCTGGTAATCTCTCTGGTAGAACACTTTTGTTCTAAGGGGAACTGTTTGTTCATAGATTTTGAGAGCCTTAGTAACTTTCCCTGTGGGGCCGGTATTGTCTGGGATATAAGTACAACAATGCTCACCTATCATTTTGCATACCCCTCCTTTTTCTGTGAGTAACATATCCAGAGCTATTCTGTTTTGGAATACCATGGTAGATGTGGGTGCTAGTTGGTCAGCTATTCTTTGTAAGGCATCTTTGGTGTAATTGACAAATCTTTGTTGGTTATAATATATGTAATTTATCTAATCTATGTTCTTGTTAACGGTTATTATGGGTATTATGGACTCAAATCCCGCCTTCACTTGGTCTCGGGCCTTGAATTTGTCAGGCACCCCCCTAAGCACTCCGAGAACAATATATATACAGTACAGACCAAAAGTTTGGACACACCTTCTTATTTAAAGATTTTTCTGTATTTTCATGACTTTGAAAATTGTACATTCACACTGAAGGCATCAAAACTATGAATTAACACATGTGGAATTATATACTTAACAAAAAAGTGTGAAACAACTGAAAATATGTCATATATTTTAAGTTCTTCAAAGTAGCCACCTTTTGCTTTGATGACTGCTTTGCACACTCTTGGCATTATCTTGATGAGCTTCAAGAGGTAGTCACCGGAAATGGTTTTCACTTCACAGGTGTGCCCTGTCAGGTTCAATAAGTGGGATTTCTTGCCTTATAAATGGGGTTGGGACCATCAGTTGTGTTGTGCAGAAGTCTGGTGGATACACAGCTGATAGTCCTACTGAATAGACTGTTAGAATTTGTATTATGGCAAGAAAAAAGCAGCTAAGTAAAGAAAAACGAGTGGCCATCATTACTTTAAGAAATTAAGGTCAGTCAGTCCAAAAAATTGGGCAAACTTTCAAAGTGTCCCCAAGTGCAGTTGCAAAAACCATAAAGCGCTACAAAGAAACCGGCTCACATGAGGACCGCCCCAGGAAAGAAAGACCAAGAGTCACCTCTGCTTCTGAGGATAAGTTTATCCGAGTCACCAGCCTCAGAAATCACAGGTTAACAGCAGCTCAGATTAGAGACCAGGTCAATGCCACACAGAGTTCTAGCTGCAGACACATCTCTACAACAACTGTTAAGGGGAGACTTTGTGCAGCAGGCCTTCATGGTAAAATAGCTGCTAGGAAACCACTGCTAAGGACAGGCAACAAGCAGAAGAGACTTGTTTGGGCTAAAGAACACAAGGAATGGACATTAGACCAGTGGAAATCTGTGCTTTGGTCTGATGAGTCCAAATTTGAGATCTTTGGTTCCAACCACCGTGTCTTTGTGCGACGCAGAAAAGGTGAACGGATGGACTCTACATGCCTGGTTCCCACCGTGAAGCATGGAGGAGGAGGTGTGATGGTGTGGGGGTGCTTTGCTGGTGACTCTGTTGGGGATTAATTCAAAATTGAAGACATACTGAACCAGCATGGCTACCACAGCATCTTGCAGCGGCATGCTATTCCATCCGGTTTGCATTTAGTTAGACCATCATTTATTTTTCAACAAGACATTGACCCCAAACACACCTCCAGGTGGTGTAAGGGCTATTTGACGAAGAAGGAGAGTGATAGGGTGCAACGCCAGATGACCTGGCCTCCACAGTCACCAGACCTGAACCCAATCGAGATGGTTTGGGGTGAGCTGGACCGCAGAGTGAAGGCAAAAGGGCCAACAAGTGCTAAGCATCTCTGGGAACTCCTTCAAGATTGTTGGAAGACCATTTCCGGTGACTACCTCTTGAAGCTCATCAAGAGAATGCCAAGAGTGTGCAAATCAGTCATCAAAGCAAAAGATGGCTACTTTGAGGAACCTAGAATATAAGACAAATTTTCAGTAGTTTCGCACTTTTTTGTTAAGTATATAATTCCACATGTGTTAATTCATAGTTTTGATGCATTCAGTGTGAATGTACAATTTTCAAAGTCATGAAAATACAGAAAAATGTTTAAATGAGAAGGTGTGTCCAAACTTTTGGTCTGTACTGTATATGGGTCAAAACTGCCTTTGGGGTTTACTTCTCTCTTGGCCCTGTATGTACCTGCAAACGCAGCCTTTATTTCCTCTTTGGATTCCTGGGACTCAGATATAAGGTAGACAGACATTATTGCTTTAGTTAAGGCACATTCCCCAGTCAATTTGCCCTCCAGTCTAATCCTAATCTTCATGTCACCACATTCAAGGAAGTGTTTTGCCTGAAAACTGGAATATCATTCTCTTTAGTAATAATTGCTTGGAATGCACATGGTACCGTAACAAAGGCTCCCCCCCCAGCTACTGTCATCAGAAAAAGGAACATCAGGGTTATGGGTCTGAGACCACCTTCTTGCAATGGGATACGTGAACCTATGATGTTCGGCCTTCGACCTTCACAGCCGTAGGTGATATAAGCAGCACTTGGTAGGGCCCTTCAAATCTGGCATCCAGTGTGCCTCGCACGTGATTCTTCATCCAGACAGGCTGGATGCTGTGAGTACCTGGTTCAAGATCTGAGTCTGGAATAGAAGAGTACGCTGTAGCATGTGTTAATTTTAACTCTTTAGCAAGTCCGACAACAAAATTCACAAGCTTATCATTCCCTGAACTAAGCTGCTGTGGGTAATATCGACCCATTCTAGGTGGCAAGATCTCATATAGTGTGAGCCCTGTGAGTTGTCTCGGGGTATTTCGGACTGAGTTTAGGGCAATAGGCAGCACCTCCGGCCATGGAAGTGACAATTCTTTACTGGCTTTAAGAATTTAACCAATCATCCTTTCAACTTTGCCGCTACTTTGAGGATGATAAGGAGTATGCCGGCCTAAATCCACCCCAATGATCTCCCAGATTGATTTGGTAACTTCTGCAGTGAAGGCGGGTCCTTGATCACTCTCAATCACTTCTGGAATCCCGAATCTGCAGATAAGTTCTGCCAGAAGCCTTTTCACTGTAGTTCTAGCAGTCATGTTGGCTACTAGGTATGCTTCTGTTCAGCCGGAAAACATATCCACCACCACCAGAACATATTCATATCTTGTACTCTTGGGTAATTGCATATGATCAATTTGGATTCTCTGGAAAGGATACTGTGACTTTGCCAGCTTCTTCTTTGGCACATGTTCTGTTCTTCCGGGATTACAAGTGTTACAAATCTCACAGCTCCTAGTATAGTTTGTAGCAAGAGCTGAGATTTCGGGTGCAATATAGAGTTTGTGGATAGCTGAAATCATCTGATTCTTCCCTCTATGTACCTTTCCATAAGCCCACTGAACCACTGCAGGATACAGTGCTCTTGGTAGACATATTCTTTCTCCCACTCTCCAGATTCCATCATTACAAAACGTTCCTCCCCGTCCGATCCATCATTGTCTTTCTTCTTCTGTTACCGCATTCTGCCGGTCCACTAAAGTCCTGTGTGCCAAATTCTCTTCCAGTCTTTGCTCCTCTTCATCTTCCTCCTCTTCTTCTTCCAACCCCAAATTTCTCATTCTCATTTCTTCCTCATCCCCTCGTTGTCTCTGACTTCTGGTGAGCACAAACACCTCTATACCCCCCGATACCTCTGCTTCCTCTGGAAATATTGGTTCCATAGCTGCTGCTTTTGCTATAATGTCAGCCAGATGATTCCCTTTGGGTTCCTCCGAATTCAGTTTCCCATGAGCCTTAATTTTGATCACAGCCACTTGCCTAGGTAACTTCAGAGCTTCTAGCAGAATTCTCACTGCCGCTGCATTCCGAATTGGAGCTCCACTGGCTGTCTTGTAGTCCCTCAGGGCACATATGAGGCCAAAGTCGTGGGCAATCCCAATTCCGTACCTCGAGTCCATGTAGATATTTGCCACTCGACTCTCTGCGCACTTGCAGGCTTCGTTCAGAGCATACAGTTCGGCCTCTTGAGCTGACATGTAAGATGGCAGTGGTCCAGCAGAAACAACCGTTGATGGGGACACCACTGCATATCCGGTATGGTAAGTTCCATATTCATCTGCATATCTGTACCCGTCAGTATACAGTATCAGATCCGCTTCAGGCAGTGGCTGCTCAGAGACAGTAGGTAGGTGAGAGGTTTTTGCCTTCTTGACCTCAAGGCAATCATGGTCACTCGAATCAAGGTATTCATGGTCTTCTGAGGACCCCCCTAAGTCTTCAGAGCAGTCCCCCCTTGACAGAGGAAGCAGAGTGGAGGGGTTCAAGACAGTACATCGCTGAAGAGCTATATTTTCTGGTAAAAGGAGCTCACATTGGATTCTGACACGACGTTGCATAGATAGATGGTTGTGCTGGGTTTGTGCAAGGATAGCTTTCACATCATGAGGGGCCAGTATAGTTGTAGGATGGCCAAGTACAACATCTGCTGTTCTGTTGAGGAGTTCTGTAGCTGCCAGCACTGCTTTGAGGCATGTTGGAGCTGTTTGCGCCACTGGATCCAATTTACTGGAATAATATCCGTTGGTTCTCATGTGGCCTCCATGTTTTTGTGCCAGAACTCCTGAGGCATGGCCACATGCTTCAGAGACAGATAGAAAGAATGGAAATTCATAGTTGGAAACCCCTAGTGCAGTGGCTGAAATGAGTTGTTTCAACTGGTCCATTGCATCTTCAGCTTCTTGGTCAAAATGCAGGTCAAGCTCAGAAGAGTGGACCCGATGATATAGAGGTTGCATGAGAACTGACGCACTAGAGATCCACTGCCTGCAGTATGTGACCATTCCCAGGAAAGCTTGGAGTTGTTTGACAGTTCTCGGGTAAGGGATGTCACAGATGGCAGTTTTCCCCTCTTCAGTGAGATGCTTGGTACCTTGGGATATGCAATGACCCAAAAACACAACTTTGGTACAACACCATTGTAGCTTTCACAGAGTAACTTTGCATCCGATGGTGGCCAGAAATTGGAGCAAAGAATAGCTGAACCTGTGGCAAATTTGGTCATCGGGACAACAGAGGAGTAAATCATCGACATATTGTATCAATGTGCCTTCAGGGTTCTCACTTTTCCATGGTTGGAGACAGGTAGTTAAGGCCAGTGTGAAGTGATGAGGAGAGTTCTGAGCTCCTTGAGGCATAAAGGTCCAGGTGTACTTTACTCCTCTGTGTGTAAAAGCAAAAAGATACTGACAGTCTGGATGCAGAGGCACACTGAAGAAGGCATTTGCCAAATCGATTACTGTAAAATACGTTGCCTCAGGGGGAATTTCACTGAGTAATGTATGTGGATTTGGCACCACTGGGGTCTCCAGGATTGTAACAGCATTCACAGCTCTCAGATCTTGCACCATCCTAAATTTATCCGGTTCTCCTCTTGCAGTTTTCTTCTTTACTGGAAACAATGGAGTATTAGCAGGAGAAATACAGGGAATTAATGCTCCTTTCTTGAGTAATTCTTGGATCTGGACATCTAATGACACTTCTTGGGCTGCTTTCAGTGGGTACAGTGGGAGTCTGGGAATCCGTGCACCTTCTTTCAGGAAAACTTGGACTGGCGGGACAGGCAGCCAGCCTATATCATCAGGACCTTGAGACCAGAGTTCAGGTGGTATGCAGTCAAGATAATGCTGTGGTACGGCGGTTGATGCAAATTGGATGACACACAATGGGAGGGCATGTACCTTTGTTTGTTCCTCTAATGATAACGGAGTAGAGACATCTAGATGCATTCCATTTTCATCATATGATATCTGAGCATTTAACTTCTGGAGTAGATCTGCTCCCAACAAATTAAGTGGGTAGGTGTCTGAAACGAGCAATCTGGCCAGCAGCTTCTGTTCCTTCCCAATAGGCAATGGAAATGTTAGTCGGGATGAGTGTGGTTTTCCATCCACTCCCACACATGAAAGGAAGTCATCAGATAAAAGCGATTCATAGGGTAAATCTCTTGACCGTATTACTGATCTGGCTGAACCCATGTCTACTAGAAAAGGTAAAGTTCTGTCCCCTACATTTATTTTGACAGTAGAAATCAGTACAAAATTTAGTGGGGACGTTTTCAACTGAGGTCAAGGTGAGCATGGGTTTGCCACTGTCCTATGCAGGGTAATTCTGGTCTTCCCCTGCAAACCGGCGTGGTGGGTCCCTATTGTTTTGGTACATCTGTTGCGGTGGCTGGTCTTTGCAATTCTGCACAGGTTCTCTTGGCATTGTCTCATACTCTCTCTGCGGTGGCTGCCGTGATGGCTGTCTATACTCTTGGCGGGAGTACTGTGAATTCCCTTGGTAGCGTGTAGAATCTCTTCTTTCAAATTGCTGGTTGTAGGAGAGTGGCATCAAGCCATAGAAAGGATCCCCTCTATTCTCTGGACATTCTCTTCTGAAATGACCTGGTTGGTTACAACGGTGACAGATTGGTTCCCTTAGTCTTAAACTCGGTCCTCTGTACATTTGTGGAGGACCCATCCATCGTGGGGGTGAGCGGTATAGTTGTTGTGGGTCTCCTGGGGGATATGGCAAATATTCTTGTTGATTATCTGCTGGTTGATAGACTGCTAGAGCAGCTGGAGCAGGAGCAGGAACAGGAGTCGGTGTAGGTGCTGGAGTAGGCTCTGGAGCAGGCCTTGGAGCAGGTCTTGGTGCAGCATTCAATTGTTTTTCTATAGCTTTAGCAATGAGGAGTACCTTTCGGGGGGACATGTCCACATATTCTGGTCTGGAGTCTGTAAGCTTTGCCGAAATCTCTCTGAGTCCCCTAACAAATGAAGAGACTAGCAGATTCTGTTGGATCCTCTGACCTTCATTGAACCCTTGATCCTTGAACAGAGTATAGATTCTAGTGTAAAATTTTTCGACATTCTCCCCTGATTCTTGAGTGCAGTCCGATACACTGGTAGATGAGTCTGTGAGCTGCTCCTTGGCCCATTGCTGAAGTTGTTGACAAAAAGCTCCTCCTGATTGGTAAGTCTCTTTGTCTGTCACTTGGCTGTCATTCAGAGCTACTTGAATTATTGGCCAGAAGGCATCTCCCGCTCTAATGCTAGTGATTTCATGAAGATCTTTCCAAGTGGTTGAATAAGTTTGTTGAATTTGTCTGATTCTTCTGTAGAACGCCATAGGGTGTCTGTCTGGGTCAGGTAGTTGACTAATCAATCGATAAACTTGCAAAGGTCTGAATGCCACATATCTATTATGGTAATCTGGCACTGGAGATTCTGACTGAAAAAATGTTGAGGGAGATACCAGCAACACAGCAACAGGAGGTGGGCTTGTTTGTCTAGGAAATAGTTCATTTGGGTTATCTTCTGGGGTCATCTGGCGGCTGAGTGGGTCTGATCTAACTGTGGCACTTTCCACAGCTCGGGTGAGAATTTGAGATTTATGATAGTCATTGCTGATTAGTCTTATCTCCTCCAATGTAGTTAGTCCTCTATACTCCCGTATAGCTTGGACTATTGCTTGGGCACAGGCTTGCATAGGAAATCCATACATTCCAGAACTTATAGCAGGAAGAGCAATAGAAGTAAGGTTCCTTGTTCCAGCATAGTTCAGAATATTGTTGATTGTAGCTCTAAGTTGTGTCACACACTGATCATGATGATCTTCATCATACACATTCCGGGAGTAGTGTGTATTGCGGCCTGTATTCCGGGTGCGCCAAGATGGCCGCCACCGGAAGGAAGCACATTACAGGAAGGGTGTGCCAAGATGGCCGCCACTGAAAGAGACATCTGGTCAGAGGCTGGAGGTAATGCAATGGGTGTAGCAACATGGGCGCTGAAGGAAGGGTTGGAACTTTGGGCAGACATAGGTATAACAGATGAGGATGGGGCACTAGGAGTGGCTTGGGTAGTAGCGAGGCGTGGGCCTCCTGGACGGGGCGCGTGACATGCAACACAATAATCTGCTGACAATGGATTCTGCTGGCCACAATTAGAACACACCCAACAATTCATTGCGTCGCCATTATAGAGCGGTGGCGGAGGCTTGGTGGGGAGGGAAGGAACAGTGGGAGGTCTGGGACGTGGTGCCCTGCATGCAAGACAAGTATCTCTATTATCAGGATTCTGCTGACAGCAATTTGTACAGGTCCACCCGCCCCCCCCGCCATTATCGGGTGGTGGCTGGAGAGCAGTATCTTTGTAATACACATAGCATGGCGTCTTTCCCTTATTGTTTGTATTTTCTTCCTCCACCCACCCTTCTTTTGACAAATTCTCTGCTGTTCTATACTGAGTCAAAGCTGTTTGTAGCAATCCCTCATCTTCTAGCTTGCCCTTTTCCTTCTTCATAATTTCTTGCCATTCTAGCGGTTGTAACCGGCCCTTATCTGGTAGCTCGCATATTTTAGTTAAATGTTTAAGTTTCTGCACATACTTTTTCCCTTCTTTCGATAAACTCAGCGCAACCTTTTTCCACATGTATGCACTTTGCAAAAACCCATTATCTTCCAGTTTTCCCGTTTTCCCAAATTGCTGCATTCCACATCTCGTACTGTAATCTACCCCCCTGGGTACAACCCGCACAATGACATTACTTTTTTGGTTTTCTCTACATATTTCCTTCCTTCTCTTCTAGCAACTATATCTTTGGGGTCCTGTTGCTCCTGATCGAGCGATCCCTGCGACACAAGCAATGTCTTTAGTTTCCCAATAATTTTGGCTCCAGGCGTTCCGTCCCCTTAGACTTATGATCAGACCAGGCAGCTGATACACAAGTAGAATTGTAACAGGTCCCTACACTCCCTAGCAAGCACTGAATTGATTCTTTTACGACTTAATGAAGCACTGAACACCCCGCACACCCACGTCCTAGTGACGTCTTAATATACGGCTTAACGATGCAGTTGGCTCCCCACATATTCCACGTCTTAATAGAGAATTGGTTAACCCCGCAAGCCCGCACCCTAATAGTGTCTTAATACACGACTTATCAGTAACTTCACTCCCCGCGTGTCTCACGACTTAATACACGACTTATCAGAGGATTGGCTGGCCCCGAATGCCCGCGCCCTAATGGCGTCTTAATGCACCACCTATCAGCAACGTCACTCCCCGCATGCCCGTGTTATAAGCAAAGAAATGTTCCTAAATTCTCAAGTGTACAGTATACGTGTATGCCCCTGCTTACAAAGATCGTTCTAATGGAACGGAACACCTCAGAAACCACGGAGCAGTAATTAGCCAGGAGCAACTACACACCAGAGTTCCTGGAATCACACAGCGGGGACCCGCCCATTCACATGGGGCTGTCCCTAAGGGCCAATCTAGACACCACAAACTCACCAGAGACCGCTCAAAATACGAATAAGCACTACGGATTCATTAAATCTGCAGACTTACCGTATTCAGTGATGAGAGTTGATCAGGCTCTCGCTTTGAGCAGTCTCGGCTTGTCCGTAGGTGGTCTGGTGATGGGCATCCCGAGACTTAGAGTTCCCTTGAGTGTGATCCGAGTCACGGCACCATTTATGGAGGTTTCACCAATTTAAGATACACTAGGTAACTGCTCTCCTCCAAATTAAAGATGTCCGAGTGCATGCAGAGAAGCTAATTAACCAAATCTGCTAATCTGGTTGAAAATCTTCACTCAGAGCCTGAACCACGCAAATGGCATACTTTATTATGTAGACATGGGGTTAAATAGTATTCTCATTCTAGGTGGGATTAGTAAAATGTATTGCTCTTTCTGATAACTTGGCACGCTGCAATTTGTTCATCCATGTATCTCTTGGCCTTAGTAACGCCTTAGGAATTCTGATGGGAGAGGTGAGTTCATCTCTCAGCGCCATCTTTGCCAATTCGACATGAATCTCTCTGTTATCAGCCATGCACATGCATACGTCATTCTCAGGAAATCATTTAGTCGGTCTAAAATAAGAATAGAAACTGTTAGTTACATATTCATTAACTATTAACATAATCCATGTGCATATACACATTTGCATACATACATACACATAGATTATTCCATCATCTCTATATTAATTCACACTGATTAGGTAATCTATTAAAAGAAACTAATTGATTTTCTGTAATATATATATTTTACCTTGACACATCCACTGACATATATGGATTGTAAATATATATATACACTGCTCAAAAAAATAAGGGGAACACTCAAATAACACATCCTAGATCTGAATGAATGAAATATTCTCATTGAATACTTTGTTCTGTACAAAGTTGAATGTGCTGACAACAAAATCACACAAAAATCATCAATGTAAATCAAATTTATTAACCAATGGAGGCCTGGATTTGGAGTCACCCCCAAAATTAAAGTGGAAAAACACACTACAGGCTGATCCAACTTTGATGTAATGTCCTTAAAACTAGTGTTGAGCCACCCCCGTAGTGTTCGAGTTCGGTTCGGTTCGTCGAACACCCGTGTGTTCGCCGAACTGTTCGTCGAACTGTTCGTCGAACACCTTCGAACACCGTTAAAACCAATGGCAGGCAAACAAAAACACATAGAAACACATAGAAAACACCTTCAAAGGTGTCCAAAAGCTGACAAACTGCTCAGAAGACATAACTAACACATGGAAAAGTGACAAGTACATATAGTCATGCGAAAATAAAAGAGGTGGAGGAGTAAAAGGAGGGGGAGACACAGATATAGGCATGTCATGCCCTTCTAAAATCCAAAAAGTGAGAAGCCGACACGGCCAGTCCGCTCCTGCCCGTGCCACCTCCGTGTCGCCGGGTTTGTGCCAGAGCCGCGGTGAACCCTGATGGCCAGCCCCCCTCTCCCAATACTGGTGCCTGTCCGCTGGTGGGTCGAGCGAGCCCCCCTGTGGTGGAGGCAGCTCTAAGCTTTTTAATTTAAATTGTCTATCTAATTTGAATGAATACACTTTAAATCCATTTACAAGGATCTATTGGAGGGCAAGTCTCTTTTATAAGGATCGAGCTCGGCTGTCCACCGCAAGGCATCCTACTGCCAGTCCCAGCCCCTATGCCTTGGGGTGCCTCCTGATGCTCTTCACTGAGTATCCCATGGTCCCGAAGCATTTCCTTTGAAAAAATTAAGTGTCTAAACTACAGGTGGTGTAGCTTGCTTAACAGCCGGGATAATCCGCTGACTAGCAGACACTGCTACTAGGCACAAAGTATTTCCTGGGCTAGATGCAGTTAAAAATTTGTAATTAGATACTCTCGTTGGATGCTGAGAAAGCATTCCATAGAGTCTCCTGGCACGCCATATATGATTCTCTTAAAAAGCTTGGGGTAGGGGTCTAGGGGACCCTTTTATAGCCAAAATCACGGTCCTGTATCACAATACGTCACCTAGGCTGAAGATAAATGGAACTGTAGCACCCTGAGGGCTCGGTTGCTACAGAGGTATTGCACCTCACCCAGAGGTGTGATATCTCACTCTCAGGCAAGGATGGAGTGTGGATCAGGACCCGACACCTGCATGCATTACACCACATTGCCGTGGGGCAGGGCGACCTATATGCCTCTGAGATGGGCACGACAGTCCCTGCCCCTGGCTGGAGTGGGGGGAGGGAACACTGAGGAAGGGGAACCCTGTAGTGCAGGAGCAGGGAGGAAGCAGTTCCTGGGTGCATTGAGAATGGAGTATAAAAGGTGGGCACCATCTTAGTTCAGTGCAGAGAAGTCTGAGCAGAAGTGGCAGGGAGCAGGGGCTCTGCATGAGCTCTGCTCCGGAGGCGGGCCTAGTAACAGAGGCCCAGGCCTGGAAGAGGGAGAAGGAAGGAAGAGGAGCGGAGAAGGCTCCAGGAACGAGGAATGAAGGGATCCCAGGGGTGCGGACGGGCGAGTCGCCACCGCACGCCCGAATCCACCTGCGTGGAGGGGTCAGGCCAAAGGGGGAGACCGGTCCCCGAAACTAGTGGAGGCAGGAAATGACCCTCAGCTAGAAACCGGAGGCTGTGACATTTTATGTGGCGCAGCCCCTCGCTACACCCGCTAGGAAGGCACCACATAGGGTCAGGGAAACTGGCGCCAAGTTTACCAAGAGGAGGCCCGAGGCAGCCGGACAGAAGGGTTGGTAAGAAAGGCCAGACAAAGGACACACAAAGGGCGTCCTGTGAAGCGCTCCAAAGTTATCTGGGAGTTGTCTGAGCCCCTCACCTGGTGAGCACAGTACGACGTGGGCAGCCGTTACCTGCAGACGTGGTCTGGATAATAAGAACTGTGAGTAAAGGCCCTGGACTGCATCACTGACTCCGTGTCGTTACTGCTGCTGCCCTGCACCATCACCCCCATCCTCCGCATACACTGCCCTGAGGCTATACTCCTCCCGTGGGGAGTTATGCTACGCTCTGCTGCACCCACAACACCAGCCTCAGCGGTCTGCCCTGCAGCGGTGGTTCACTCTGACCGCAATCCACGGGTGGCGTAGTCGGACATTTAAACATCAAAACCACATAAATAGTTCCGCCACTGGTTTGACCACCCTGAGCCACGGAACCGGGTCGCCGCCACGAAGACTACAACCACCAGCATCCACCAAAAAGGGTCCGGCTCCAGGTGTCCCAAGGCCCAGGGGGTGCATCAGAACATTTTCATCACCTTTCACAATCACCAATGGGACAAGGCAGGGATGTCCTCTGTCCCCTCTCTTATACATCCTAGTGACGGAGAACCTGCTCTCATCAATTCGCCATAACCCCAATATTAGGTGGATTGAGGTGGGAGGCACCGAGTACAAGTGCTCTCTATTTGCTGATGATGTCCTAGTATATATCACTCAATCACATATATCCATCCATGCTGTTATGGCTGAAATAGATCACTTTGTTACATGGTCAAATTTTAAAATCAATGCAGCGAAGTCTGAGGCCCTTGATGTCTCCCTCCCCAAATCCATATAGGATTCCATCCAGTCCAACTTTCCCTTTGCCTGGCCCTCACAGGGTATCAAATACTTAGGAATTCCTATTCATAGAGACCTCTCCCATCTATGTTATCTTAATTTTGGGCCCTTTATTGAACAACTCCATACAGACCACGGTTGGCAAGTTAGAACTGTAAGATTCACTACGTGAACCACTGGTGTTTTGTGGAAAAGCACATGTACACTGCGTTCCAAATTATTATGCAAAAAGTGTTTAGGAGTGATAAGGGAAGAATTTGTTTGTTTGTCAGTTAAACTCATTGATGGTGATGTGTGTCAGGGCTCTTTATATCACTGTAAGCAATTGCAGACACCTGTGCTAATTAGTTTGGCAGGTGTGTCCAATGAAAGGCAAGACTACTTAAGAAGGTTGTCTCACATTATTAAGCAGCCTACATTTTCTGCCAAAATGGGAAAGAAAAAGGATGTGTCGGCTGCTGAGAAGCAACAAATTGTGGAGTGTTTAGGTCAAGGCATGACTACAATCAACATTGTGCGATGATCAGGATGAAGTGTCCCCCGAACAACAAGATGCAGGGTCCTTCAGAGGTTTGCAGCTGTGCATACGCCATCCTGTCGACCTCCTCTATCCACTTCACACAAGCAGAAACGGCTCCAGTGGGCCAAACATTACATGAAGACTGATTTCAAAACTGTTTTGTTCACGGATGAGTGCCGTGCAGCGCTCGATGGTCCAGATGGATGGAGTGGAGGATGGCTGGTTGATGGACACCCCACGCAAACACGGCTACAGCGCCAACAAGGAGGAGGTGGAGTAATGTTTTGGGCTGGAATCATGGGGAGAGAGATTGTCGGCCCCTTTAGGATCCCTGAAGGCGCTAAAGATGAACTCCATAATGTATGTGGATTTTCTCAAACAGCACTTCCTGCCATGGTTCAAGAAGAAGAACCGTGTATTTCACAGCAAGATCATTTTTCTGCATGATAATGCACCATCTCATGCTGCACATAAAACATCTGCATCTCTGGCTGATATGGGCATAAAAGGGGACAAACTTATGGTGTGACCCCCATGCTCCCCTGACCTCTACCCCATTCAGAACCTTTGGAGCATCATTAAAAGGAGTGTCTATGATGGCGGGAGGCAGTTCACATCTAAGCAACAGCTCTGGGAGGGTATTCTGTCCTCATGCAAAACAATTGAAGCAGAAACCATCCAAAACCTGACAAATTCAATGGACGAGAGAGTTCAGAAGCTCCTTTCGAACAAGGGGTCCTATGTGAAAATGTAACATCACCTAGAATAAAGTTTTGAGTTGAAAACTGTTTGATTTCAGTTTCTAACAACCTGCTAATGCTTATAATTTCAAAAATGACCATTTTTTTGGTCTTTATTAAAATGAAAAGGTTGATCGAAAAGTTTGGGGGATCTAAGAGTGTGGCAACCCAGTAGTCATGATTACTTCGAATTCTGACAATATGAGGGTCATGCTGCAGGTAGTGCAGCAAGAAGGCACTTATGTGTCTTGCGCATCTCGGAGCCCCAAAATTATTTTCCGGGCTAGATGCAGCTAAAAATTATTTTTAATTTTAAATCTGGTGGAGCTTATTATAGATGGCCTAATAGGATCAGTGCTGCACACTGCTACAAAGCCCAAATTATTTTCCAGTCAAGATACAGATAAACATGATTAGTAATTTGAAAGCTTAAAACGGTTGGTAGGGTGATTTTAACCAATCATCAAGCTTTTACTCTCCCCAGGATGACACAGGGGTAGAAAAGTCGCTTCGGATCCATGATTTGTTCATCTTTATGAACGTGAGTCTGTCTACATTATCAGTGGAGAGCCGCGTGCGCTTATCTGTCAGCACACCACCAGCAGCGCTGAACACACGTTCAGACAGAACGCTGGCTGCGGGGCATGACAAGATCTCCAAGGCGTAAGTGGCTAGCTCCGGCCATTTATCCAGATTGGAAGCCCAAAAAGAGCAAGGGTCCAGTGACACAGTCGTGGCTTCAATGTTTACTTGGAGATACTCCTGTACCATCGTCTCTAGGCGTTGACTATGTGTCAAACTTCTTGTCTCCTGTGGCCTTGCAAAGGATGGGCTAAAAAAGTGGTGAAATGATTCCGCAAAATTGATGTTACCAGCAGATACTGTGGTTCTGTTACGGTTTGAGTGCTGAACACTTGACGGTCCCACGGTTGGCAAGTTGGAACTGTGAGATTCACTACGTGCACCACTGGTATTTTGTGGAAAAGCACATGTAAGATTCTGCAACAGTCTCTGCTGATACTCCTGCATGCGTGCATCCCTTTCTATGGCAGGAATAATTTCTGCAAATTTACTTTTGTACCGGGGATCTAACAGTGTGGCAACCCAGTAGTCAGGATTATTTCTAATTCTCACAATTCGAGGGTCATGTTGCAGGTAGTGCAGCAAGAAGGCACTCATGTGTGTTGCGCATCCAGGAGCACCAAGTCCCTGTTGTGTTGGTGGCGAGGTAACAATCATGCTTCCTTCCTCTGTCCTCTCCCCCCAACCTCGCACAACAGAAATGTGATCAAGGTCTCCCTCATCTGATGAGTCTTCCATCAGTTCGTCCTCCACTTCTTCCTGGGCTCCTGCACCTTCCTCACTAGTTTGGCTGCTACCATGCGCCCTGGTAAAACCATCTCCCCCACCCTCACATGCCTGCCGCCTTGGTGCTGCCGACCGTCTGGACCTTGCAGATGTTAGCCCTTCCGCATACAACTCCTCCTCCTCTACTTCCTCCACCTCCTCTTGTGCCACCAACTGACTCCGAATTCTGTTTAACATGTGCTCCAGCATGTAAATCACCGGAATAGTCATGCTGATAATGGCATCGTCAGCACTAAACATCTTTGTCGCCATTTCAAAACTGTGCAGAAGGGTGCATAGGTCCCTGATCTGAGACCACTCCTCCAGCGTGATTTGCCCCACCTCTGGATCTCGTTGGCCCAGGCTATACGTCAGAATGTATTGCACCAGGGCTTGTCGGTGCTGCCACAGTCGCTGCAACATGTGCAGAGTTGAATTCCACCGGGTAGGCACATCGCATTTTAGCCGGTGAAGTGGCAGGCCCAACGACTTCTGTAGAGATGTAAGTCGCTGAGCTGCGGGATGCGAACGGCGAAAGTGAGCACACAGCGACCGTGCCCTCTGCAGAAGGCCATCTAGTCTGGGATAGTGGGCTAAAAATTGCTGGACAACCAGGTTCAACACGTGAGCCATACAAGGCACGTGTGTGACATTGCCCCGGCGAAGGGCCGCACCCAGGTTTGCAGCATTGTCGCACACGGCCTTCCCTGGTTTTAGGTCCAGTGGAGACAACCATTCATGAAATTGGTTCTCCAGAGCTGACCACAACACCTCAGCTGTGTGACTCACATTTCCCAGACATTTCAATGTAAAAACCGCCTGATGACGTTGAGCCCTACTGCCAGCATAGTAAGGAGGTGTGCAGGATCCCTTCTGCACAGTTAGAAAGCTTGTGGCATGACCAGACAGGCTTTGGGTGCAGGTGGAAGACCGAGAGGAGGTTGAGGAGGCAGAAGCAGTGGAGGAACTTTGACATAAAGAGGATTGACGCACAACTCGTGGGGACGGCAAGACTTGGACAGCAGCCCCTTGTCCTGCTGTCACCATAGTTACCCAGTGCCCAGTCAGCGACATGTAACGCCCCTGTCCATGCCTACTCGTCCAAGTGTCTGTGGTGAAATGCACCCTGTCACACACAGAGTTTCTCAAAGAAGCGGTGATGTTGTGTGCGACATGCTGGTGGAGCGCAGGCACACCTTTCTTTGAGAAGTAGTGCCGACTGGGCATCTGGTACTGGGGCACTGCGACGGACATAAGGTCTCGAAAATCCTCTGTGTCCACCAGGCGGAAAGGCAGCATTTCTGTAGCCAAGAGCTTGCAGATGGTGAAATTCAACCTCTTAGCTTTCTCATGGCTAGGAGGAAATGGTCTTTTACTTGTCCACATCTGAGGGACCGAGGGCTGGCTATTGTGCTTAGACGGGGTTGATAAGGGTGTCCCCGGCAAACTGCCGGTCTGTGAGGAAGATGCAGGCGGACATGTTAGGTTGCCTTGATCCAAAGGTGGTGCTATCGATGTCGGACAGCGCTCAACACCAGCTGGTGTTACCACCTCCAAAGAAAATGATGACCTGCCAATCACGCTGGCTGTTGCGGGTAAAGAGGTGGCAGGTCTGCGCCCCAAAACAGGTGTGACTGCTGTCCCCCCAGTCACAGAGGATGAAGAGGCCGCGGATGCACAAGATATGGCAGACGGTGGTTGGCCCGGCCGGCTAGGCCGCATTGTAGCACACTGAGCTTCCCACTGCAACTTATGCTTCATGTCCATGTGCCGGTTCATGCATGAAGTACTCAAACTATGTATTTTTTGGCCTCTACTTAGCTTTTGCTGACAAATGTTACAGATAACACGAGTTGGGTCATCTTTATCGATCTGAAAAAATGCCCAGGCTATGCAAGGCTTAGCACCCATGCGACCTGAAGAGCCACCACGACTTGTGGTGAGAGGCAGAGTTGTGTTTGAGGATGCAGTTGTTGACGTGCTTCCAGTACTACGTCTCTGTCCAGGAAGGCGCAACCTGACCTCGTCGTCACTAGCATCTTCCTCCACCTCCTCTGCTGACCTCATCTCTTGGCTGACTGTGGGTTGACAGTAAGTGGGATCTCCAATCTCATCATCATCACCCTGTGCGGTATCACACCCGTCGTCCTCAGAGCCAACCTGTTCCTGCCCTGACAAAAAACTAAAGTTGTCGCTCCAATCAGGTATTTGAGTCTTATCATCGTCTTCCTCATTGTCTCCACCAACAGGAGTTACAGTTTGGGAATGAGGGTCTACATTATGGTCAGAACCTTCTGCGTCTGGTCCTGGATCCGACTCATAAAGATTCTGGGCATCAGTGCAGATCATTTCCTCGTCTGGATTCACAGAAGCGCTGGAGTCGACCTCTGATTCCCAGGCTATAGTATGAGTAAACAGCTCTGCAGACTCAACCATCTGTTCTACCTCATACTTAGACGGGCAGCTGGAGATTTGGGAGCTGTGAGGAAGCAAATGCAATTGGGGTGACACCTTTGAGGACTGGAGTATTTGTGATGTTGAAGTTGATGTGGAGGAGAGCCCACTTAAAGGAGCACTTGATATCCGTTGAAGCACCTGCTGTTTTTGTGCCTCATCTGGAATTTGTAGCGATTGGCGTGGCCGTAAGAAAGGGATCTTATCACATTGTCCGCTAAAAGAAGTAGACATTTTAGTTTGGCTGGAAGATGATCTTTCTTCTGCAGATGTTACTGTTGATTTAACACCTACCCCACGGACACAACCTTTTTTCCCCTTCCCAACACGCCTATTCCCCTTTCCACCAGCAGCAGGCCTTTTTCCACTCATTTTGGTGGTTAACTAATTCACAACTCTGGAGTTGTTTGCACAAAAAACAATGGATGGGAACCGAGCAGAGCTGAGTGGCCAATCTGTGGTATTAGGCCAAAACTATTGGCTGGGTTAGATGCAGAAAAAAATTATATTCAATTTGCAACCTGATGGAGGTCTGTATAGATGGATTAATAGAACAAGTCCCACACACAGCTAGAAGCCCAATATTTTTTCAGAGGTAGATGCAGAAAAAAATATATTCAGTTTGCAACCTGATGGAGGTCAGTATAGATGGACTAATACAACAAGTCCCACACACAGCTAGAAGCCCAATATTTTTTCAGAGGTAGATGCAGAAAAAAAATATATTCAGTTTGCAACCTGATGGAGGTCTGTATAGATGGATTAATAGAACAAGTCCCACACACAGCTAGAAGCCCAATATTTTTTCAGAGCTAGATGCAGAAAAAAATATATTCAGTTTGCAACCTGATGGAGGTCTGTATAGATGGATTAATAGAACAAGTCCCACACACAGCTAGAAGCCCAATATTTTTTCAGAGGTAGATGCAGAAAAAATATATTCAGTTTGCAACCTGATGGAGGTCTGTATAGATGGATTAATAGAACAAGTCCCACACACAGCTAGAAGCCCAATATTTTTTCAGAGGTAGATGCAGAAAAAAATATATTCAGTTTGCAACCTGATGGAGGTCTGTATAGATGGATTAATAGAACAAGTCCCACACACAGCTAGAAGCCCAATATTTTTTCAGAGGTAGATGCAGAAAAAAATATATTCAGTTTGCAACCTGATGGAGGTCTGTATAGATGGATTAATAGAACAAGTCCCACACACAGCTAGAAGCCCAATATTTTTTCAGAGGTAGATGCAGAAAAAAATATATTCAGTTTGCAACCTGATGGAGGTCTGTATAGATGGATTAATAGAACAAGTCCCATACACAGCTAGAAGCCCAATATTTTTTCAGAGGTAGATGCAGAAAAAAATATATTCAGTTTGCAACCTGATGGAGGTCTGTATAGATGGATTAATAGAACAAGTCCCACACACAGCTAGAAGCCCAATATTTTTTCAGAGTTAGATGCAGAAAAAAATATATTCAGTTTGCAACCTGATGGAGGTCTGTATAGATGGATTAATAGAACAAGTCCCACACACAGCTAGAAGCCCAATATTTTTTCAGAGGTAGATGCAGAAAAAAATATATTCAGTTTGCAACCTGATGGAGGTCAGTATAGATGGACTAATACAACAAGTCCCACACACAGCTAGAAGCCCAATATTTTTTCAGAGGTAGATGAAGAAAAAATATATTCAGTTTGCAACCTGATGGAGGTCTGTATAGATGGATTAATAGAACAAGTCCCACACACAGCTAGAAGCCCAATATTTTTTCAGAGGTAGATGCAGAAAAAAATATATTCAGTTTGCAACCTGATGGAGGTCTGTATAGATGGATTAATAGAACAAGTCCCACACACAGCTAGAAGCCCAATATTTTTTCAGAGCTAGATGCAGAAAAAAATTATATTCAATTTGCAACCTGATGGAGGTCAGTATAGATGGACTAATAGAATGATGCTATGCCCAAAAGATTTTACTTCACTAGGTGCAGTAAAAAAATTGGTATTCTATACACAGGTGGTATATCTTGCAACACAGATAGGCTACTCCACTGACTAACACACTCTGCAATAGGCCAAAAAGGATTAGCTTTGCTAGATTCAGCCAAATGCTGTGAAAAAAACTTGCACAGCACTGGCACAGACCTGCCTGGCAAAAACTGACAGGAACTGATGTAACCTAGTCCTGAAAAGGACTCCAATTACAATTAGTCTTTACTCCCACAATCTATCTATTTAAGAGCACAGACCTGCCTGATAAAAGTCGTAGGAAATGCTGTAACCTAGTCCTTAAAAGGACTGCAATCACAACTATTCCCTACTCCCAAGCTATCTGTATATTTGTGCGAAAATTGGCTTGAAATTAACAAGGTATAGCGCACACAGCAACAGCGGTGCCGTCTAACACGCAGCTGCAGCAGTGAGAAAATGGTGGCGACGGGGAAAATGGCTTGGTCTTATAGGGCAAGGACATGTGACATACACTGCCAATGACACATGCCCTTGCTTGTGTGAAAAAAAGCACTTCGCTCCGTGTGTGCGCTGCTGATAGGCTGCTGATAGGCTGACAGATTGCACCTCCCCACTGCAAATGCGGGAAAGAGAAAAAAAAAAAATGGAGATCTTCATTGTTCCTGCAGAGATCCATCCCCTGCCCCTCCCCCCACCCCGCTGTACACTCAAACTGCGTATTAACATTAATTTTCATCATTACTGAGAAAAAATCCAGTTATGATTTTGGTGCACGAACAGTTGTCGAACATAACCTCGAACAGCCGAATTTTTCTCAAATTGTTCGTGTTCGCCGAACGGCTCGAACACCGCCCAAAACAGCTCGAATTTGAGATTGGCGAACAGTTCGAGTAGAACAACGCTCATCTCTTCTTAAAACAAGTCAAAATGAGGCTCAGTATTGTGTGTGGCCTCCACGTGCCTGTATGACCTTCCTACAATGCCTGGGCATGCTCCTGATGAGGTTGTGGATGCTCTCCTGTGGGATCTCCTCCCAGACCTGGACTAAAGCATCCGCCAACTCCTGGACAGTCTGTGGTGCAACGTGATATTGGTGAATGGAGAGAGACATGATGTCCCAAATGTGCTCAATCGGATTCAGGTCTGGGGAACGGGCGGGCCAGTCCATAGCTTCAATGTCTTCATCTTGCAGGAACTGCTGACACACTCCAGCCACATGAGGTCTTGCATTGTCCTGCATTAGGAGGAACCCAGGGCCAACCACACCAGCATATGGTCTCACAAGGGGTCTGAGGTACCTAATGGCAGTCAGGCTACCTCTGGCGAGCACATGGGGGGCTGTGCGGCCCTCCAAAGAAATGCCACCCCACACCATTACTGACCCACTGCCAAACCAGTCATGCTGAAGGATGTTGCAGGCAGCAGATCGCTCTCCACGGCGTCACCAGACTCTGTCACATCTTTCACATGTGTTCAGTGTGAACCTGCTTTCATCTGTGAAGAGCACAGGGCGCCAGTGGCAACTTTGCCAATCCTGTTGTTCTGTGGCAAATGCCAAGCGTCTTGCACGGTGTTGGGCTGTGAGCACAACCCCCATCTGTGGACATCAGGCCCTCATACCACCCTCATGGAGTCGGTTTCTAACCATTTGTGCAAACACATGCACATTTGTGGCCTGCTGGAGGTCATTTTGCAGGGCTCTGGCACTGCTCCTCCTGTTCCTCCTTGCACAAAGGCGGAGGTAACGGTCCTGCTGCTGGGTTATTGACCTCCTACTGCCCCTTCCATGTCTCCTGGTGTACTGGCCTGTCTCCTGGTAGCGCCTCCAACCTCTGGACACTACGCTGACAGACACAGCAAACCTTCTTGCCGCAGCTCGCACTGATGTGCCATCCAGGATGAGCTGCACTACCTGAGCAAATTCTGTGGGTTGTAGAGTCCGTCTCATGCTACCACGAGTGTGAAAGCACGACCAACATTCAAAAGTGACCAAAACATCAGCCAGAAAACATTGGTACTGAGATGTGGTCTGTGGTCCCCACCTGCAGAACCACTCCTTTATTGAGGGTGTCTTGATAATTGCTAATAATTTCCATCTATTGTCTATTCCATTTGCACAACAGCATGTGAAATTGATTATCAATCAGTGTTGCTTCCTAAGTGCACAGTTTGATTTCACAGAAGTTTGATTTACTTGGAGTTATATTCTGTTGTTTAAGTGTTCCCTTTATTTTTTGAGCAGTGTATATATATATATATAAATATACAGTACAGACCAAAAGTTTGGACACACCTCATTTAAAGATTTTTCTGTATTTTCATGACTATGAAAATTGTACATTCACACTGAAGGCATCAAAACTATGAATTAACACATGTGGAATTATATACTTAACAAAAAAGTGTGAAACAACTGAAAATATGTCTTATATTCTAGGTTCCTCAAAGTAGCCACCTTTTGCTTTGATGACTGCTTTGCACACTCTTGGCATTCTCTTGATGAGCTTCAAGAGGTAGTCACCGGAAATGGTTTTCACTTCACAGGTCAGGTTTAATAAGTGGGATTTCTTGCCTCATAAATGGGGTTGGGACCATCAGTTGTGTTGTGCAGAAGTCTGGTGGATACACAGCTGATAGTCCTACTGAATAGACTGTTAGAATTTGTATTATGGCAAGAAAAAAGCAGCTAAGTAAAGAAAAACGAGTGGCCATCATTACTTTAAGAAATGAAGGTCAGTCAGCGCGAAAAATTGGGAAAACTTTGAAAGTGTCCCCAAGTGCAGTTGCAAAAACCATCAAGCGCTACAAAGAAACTGGCTCACATGAGGACCACCCCAGGAAAGGAAGACCAAGAGTGACCTCTGCTTCTGAGTATAAGTTTATCCGAGTCACCAGCCTCAGAAATTGCAGGTTAACAGCAGCTCAGATTAGAGACCAGGCCAATGCCACACAGAGTTCTAGCTGCAGACACATCTCTTCAACAACTGTTAAGAGGAGACTTTGTGCAGCAGGCCTTCATGGTAAAATAGCTGCTAAGAAACCACTGCTAAGGACAGGCAACAAGCAGAAGAGACTTGTTTGGGCTAAAGAACACAAGGAATGGATATTACACCAGTGGAAATCTGTGCTTTGGTCTGATGAGTCCAAATTTGAGATCTTTGGTTACAACCACCGTGTCTTTGTGCGATGCAGAAAAGGTGAACGGATGGACTCTACATGCCTGGCTCCCACCATGAAGCATGGAGGAGGAGGTGTGATGGTGAGGGGGTGCTTTGCTGCTGACATTGTTGGGGATTTATTCAAAATTGAAGGCATACTGAACCAGCATGGCTACCACAGCATCTTGCAGCGGCATGCTATTCCATCCAGCTTGCGTTTGGTTGGACCATCATTTATTTTTCAACAGGACAATGACCCCAAACACACCACCAGGCTGTGTAAGGGCTATTTGACCAAGAAGGATAGTGATGGGGTGCTACGCCATATGACCTGGCCTCCACAGTCACCAGACCTGAAATCAATCGAGATGGTTTGAGGTGAGCTGGACCGCAGAGTGAAGGCAAAAGGTCCAACAAGTGCTAACCATCTCTGGGAACTCCTTCAAGATTGTTGGAAGACCATTTCCAGTGACTACCTCTTGAAGCTCATCAAGAGAATGCCAAGAGTGTGCAAAGCAGTCATCAAAGCAAAAGGTGGCTATATATATTATATACATATATATATATATATATATATATATATATATATATATATAAATAAATACAAAGCAGAACTAGCAAGCGGTGGAAGGAAAAACGGTGCCAAATCTTCCAGGCATATTCCAATCCTCAATATAGAGTAAAAAATGAAGATAGTGTAGCACCCTGAGGATTCGGCTGCTACAGGGGTATTACACCTCAAGCCAGAGGTGTGGTATTCCACTCCCGGGTAAGGATGGAGTGTGGAACTGAGCTCAGTTAGCTGCATGCACTACACACATCCCATTTCCGAGGAACAGACCGATGGTACTCCCACTAGAGAAATGTGCAGGTACGACAGTGTCTGTTCCTGGCTGGAGTGGGAGGGGGGTGGAACATCCCAGTAGTGTAGGGGCAGATAGGGGGAGCAGCCTGGGTAAAGCTAGGAGCTCATTGGGTGCTGGTCACCTGAGCTCACACATAGAGGGAGTATATAAGGTGGGCACCATCTTAGGACAGGGTCTTTTGCAGAGTGAGGTCAGTCTGTCAGAGCTGAGTCAGAGAAGCAGAGCAGAGGAGAAGAGCAGCTCCAAGGCCAAGAGAGAGAGAGAGGAGAAAGAAAGACCCAGAGGGGGAGAAAGAAGGAACTCCAAGAGCCCAAATTAGACCAGAGGGTGAAGAGTTGGCAACAGGGTACCGGATCCCAAGCTGGCAGAGGCTACAGCACACCTTAGCCAGGAACCGGAGGTCGTGGGCAGGACCGATTTGCCACGATCACCCACAAAATCCACCCGGAAGGCAGACCAGGAATAGGGTCAGGGAACCCAGAGACAAGGGTTTACCACCAAGAGGCCCGAGGGAGCCGGACATAGGTGGATCCCTGGTGGGGAAGGCCAGAGAAGAGGACAGGACAGAAAGGGAGCTCAGGACCACGCTCCAGAATCACTTGGGGGTTGGCTGAGTCCAGGACCTGGTGGACGCAGCGCGGCTCGGGTGGTCACTTAAGGCCGGAGTGACCAGAACAACTGCAGTAAGTAAACAAACCCTGAACTGCACAGCCCGACTCTGAGTCTCATTTCCATCCTCGCTGCACCACCACAACCCCCATCCTCTGCAACTGACCCCCTGAGGCTATACCCCTCCCGTTGGGGGTTATACTACCTGAGCTGCACATACATCACCAGCCTCAGCGGACCCTGCTGCAGCGGCGGCCGTACTGACCGCAATTCAACGGGTGGCGTAGTCGACACAAAAGAACATCTAGTAACATCATAAGGACTGCCACACACTGAGTTTGACACCCTGGGCACGGACCGGGTCACAGCCACTCGGAGACTACAACCCCCATCTGATCCGGCTCCGGGTATCCCTAACAACATGGCCCAGGGGGCGCGTCAACTTTGGCGTAGTCGGCAGGATTACGTGCCCGCAACAACCGGGTACTGCGTGCCTGAAGAAAAGTACACCGTTACCTTAAAAAGAAGTCTCCCGCCGGTTCCGGAGGGTCCCCGCCAACGGACCCCATCACAGGTCGTTTCCCGCCGGTTGTCCGCCATTTGCAGCTTTTTCCCGCCATCCATGGAGTTTCCCGCCACTGGGAGACGATTCCCGCCATTTCCAAAGATTTCCCGCCTTGGAAGAGCGGACGCCATTATGGGCGTGCCAGAGGGTGGCAAGAGGCCACCTCCCATCGTGGGCCAGGTCGAAGAATGGCGCCAAAAGCGGAAACCGCGCCCACCAACAGAGACTGTGATGCTGGAAGTGTCCATCAGCGTAAGAGAACTGCCCCTGGAACTGAAGTTGCCCCGGGACCACCCTCAATGTGGGCGGAGACAGAAGAAGAGAACAAAGATGGGTGTCGCCTGGAGCAGTCTGGAGAGAGCGCACCCGAAGACATGACGTCTGGAGGGAGAGCCAGGCAGCACCGACCCAGTGGTCAGGAGCTTGATGCGGGCCGCCACTCCAGGCAGCACCGACCCAGTGGTCAGGAGCCTGTTGCAGGTCGCCACTCCAGAAGGCCTGCTGGAGATCCTAGCACAGCTCCCCCGAGATCGGGAGTGTGCACAGACTGCGCTGGAGGGCCTCGCACAGAGGTTGGCCCGGGTGCAACGAGAGACGTTGGCGGAGTGGAGCCGAGAGATGGCCCAGCAGACCGAGACTCGTCAGCGGAGCACGCCACCCGAGACGAGGAGACAGACCGCCTCTGAGGATGGCGCAGGAGGACTGAAGGCCGGAGACGGCGCCGAGAAGGGAGCCGAACGAATGGAGGCAGGTAAAGGGGACGTCACTACCCCGAGCCGGGAAACCGCGTGCCTGCCCCAGCTCCCCGTCGCAGAGCCCGAAGTACCCCCTGCCGTGCCCGTCGCTGCAACGTCACCGCCGCAGACTAGGCCTCAAACGGAAGCCGCGACCCCTGTGACGTCACACGCCTCGACCCCGAGCGTGGCCAAGCAGGAAGTACCATCGGCCTGGTCGCAAGGCCTAGTACCCCCGGGCGACGCAATACCAACAGCGCCCCCTACCTCCGCGGAGCCCCCGGCCTGGTCGCAGGGCTAAGTAACACAGGGCGCCGCCGTTCTTACGGTGCCCTTTACTTTCAAGGTGCCCCAGGCCTGGTCGCAAGGCCTGGTTAACCCGGGCGCCGCTACCACCACGGCGCCCATAACACCTAAAGTACCGCACCTGGGTGAGGACCTGTTCGCCCAGCATACGTGCCCGGATGGGCAGCCCTTCGTATGGCCCCAGGAATACATCCAGCTGGAGCTGCAAAAAGCAAGGGCCATGTGCGAACCCCTGATCCCGGCTCCAAAGCCCATGAAGAGGATCTCGCCCCCGCTAGAAGAGACCCAGTTTGAGTGGGATCCCACCGGAGAAGACCTCATGGGGTTCACTCAGGAGACTCGGGCAGCCGCAGCGGAGCGTGCAGAGTGCTGCCGCCAGCAGCTCGAGGTCTTTGAGAGGGAGCGGAGAGAGAGGCGGGTCCGGGAACAACAAGCCCAAATAAGGAGCGCGGAGCAGAAGAGCCGGACCAGGAGAAACCCCCGTGCAGCGCATGGTCCCCGTACCATCGGGACTGTGATAAAGTTCAATCTGCAGCATGGGTGGGGTTTCATCAGGGATCACCGCACCCCAGGCGACGTCTTCGTGACCAGGAGAGACGTTGAGTCCCACCTACCGGAGGGACACAGAGGTCGTGACCTGTATTTAGGGGACGAGGTCACCTTCACCCGGCACAAGTGTGCCAAAGGACCCTACGCCCTCCATGTGCATCGCCTGACGGAGGAGGAGCTGCGGTGTGAGGAGGAGCAAGAGGACCCGGACGGGTCTGAAACTGAAACCAACCAACAAGAAGGAGCAGGAGGACGCCGTCGTTGAAGTACGGTAGAGAGAGACTGTATAAAGTTACCCGTCAGGGTATAAGAACTGTTCTAGTTAAAATATAGTCCCCGTTGGGACCAGCCAATTGAACTGTTAACCCCGTGTGTCCCTATTCCCATTACCTGGCCGAGGACTGAGAGCGGCCATACCTTCCCTTTGTATATAGTTGCGCTTCCTAAAGCGCCCCCTACCGGTTTTATAGGAAACCGTGTTTCTTCAAGAGACTGTCGCACTTTACCCGGTCACAAGTTGCACCGTGGCCGGAGGAACAAGAGTGTTATTTATGATAAGTTTTATATGAAAAGTTTATGCTGATAATATATGATGTTTTATATGTTTATGTTTTATGAAAAAAAAAATGTATGTTTGTGGATGTTTATATCTTACAGCCCGAGGACGTGCTGTGATTTACCAGGGGGGAATGTAGCACCCTGAGGATTCGGCTGCTACAGGGGTATTACACCTCAAGCCAGAGGTGTGGTATTCCACTCCCGGGTAAGGATGGAGTGTGGAACTGAGCTCAGTTAGCTGCATGCACTACACACATCCCATTTCCGAGGAACAGACCGATGGTACTCCCACTAGAGAAATGTGCAGGTACGACAGTGTCTGTTCCTGGCTGGAGTGGGAGGGGGGTGGAACATCCCAGTAGTGTAGGGGCAGATAGGGGGAGCAGCCTGGGTAAAGCTAGGAGCTCATTGGGTGCTGGTCACCTGAGCTCACACATAGAGGGAGTATATAAGGTGGGCACCATCTTAGGACAGGGTCTTTTGCAGAGTGAGGTCAGTCTGTCAGAGCTGAGTCAGAGAAGCAGAGCAGAGGAGAAGAGCAGCTCCAAGGCCAAGAGAGAGAGAGAGGAGAAAGAAAGACCCAGAGGGGGAGAAAGAAGGAACTCCAAGAGCCCAAATTAGACCAGAGGGTGAAGAGTTGGCAACAGGGTACCGGATCCCAAGCTGGCAGAGGCTACAGCACACCTTAGCCAGGAACCGGAGGTCGTGGGCAGGACCGATCTGCCACGATCACCCACTAAATCCACCCGGAAGGCAGACCAGGAATAGGGTCAGGGAACCCAAAGACAAGGGTTTACCACCAAGAGGCCCGAGGGAGCCGGACATAGGTGGATCCCTGGTGGGGAAGGCCAGAGAAGAGGACAGGACAGAAAGGGAGCTCAGGACCACGCTCCAGAATCACCTGGGGGTTGGCTGAGTCCAGGACCTGGTGGACGCAGCGCGGCTCGGGTGGTCACTTAAGGCCGGAGTGACCAGAACAACTGCAGTAAGTAAACAAACCCTGAACTGCACAGCCCGACTCTGAGTCTCATTTCCATCCTCGCTGCACCACCACAACCCCCATCCTCTGCAACTGACCCCCTGAGGCTATACCCCTCCCGTTGGGGGTTATACTACCTGAGCTGCACATACATCACCAGCCTCAGCGGACCCTGCTGCAGCGGCGGCCGTACTGACCGCAATTCAACGGGTGGCGTAG
The DNA here is from genome assembly GCF_046119375.1 of Phyllobates terribilis. Lineage (NCBI taxonomy): Eukaryota > Metazoa > Chordata > Amphibia > Anura > Dendrobatidae > Phyllobates > Phyllobates terribilis. The sequence continues at coordinate 883,130,116 of NW_027362761.1, forward strand.
TCGACACAAAAGAACATCTAGTAACATCATAAGGACTGCCACACACTGAGTTTGACACCCTGGGCACGGACCGGGTCACAGCCACTCGGAGACTACAACCCCCATCTGATCCGGCTCCGGGTATCCCTAACAACATGGCCCAGGGGGCGCGTCAATAGCACTCCTTATTAGAAAAAAATATTATGGTAATAGCCTAAAAGGGTTTATTGCAACATTTCTTCTCCAAATGTGTCTTTCTCAAGCTTAAAAAAGGCTCACATTTGGAGCCGAAACGATTACTAAGCCCTTTTGGGCTATTAAAATGTTTTTTCTAATAAGGAGTGCTATCTTAATTTTTTTACTCTATATATGCATATATGTATACATATATATAAATGTATTGAAAAATATTTTCTTGGAAAACTATGTGTAAATAGAATTTCTCTATGTAAAAGCCCAAAAGTGCATTGCAATCGGATCGCATTCGCATGACAATCGGATGGAAATCAGATGCTATGTAAGGAAAAATCGCACTTACATGACACCCATCTGACTTTTCGGTTCAGATATCAGAACGATTTTTTTTGTGCAGATGAGTGCGAGCACTAAGTGTCAACATACAACCATGAGAGAGAAGCTGGAGAGGAGACAAAGCGCAAATAGGGTCTTATCTGGGTAACAATATAGAAGGATATGCACGATTGTGCTCACCTGGATGGGTTGTGTACATACAACCATTTATAAAGCTTGAGGCTGCTGCAGACCCATGAGGAGATAAATTCATAAAACTGAAGAACAAAATGGGTTATTTTGCGCTGCTGTGGAGAAATAATGAAAGATGTCAAACCAATTTCAGGTGGTTTTATTTGTCAATGCATTTCGAAGTATATAACTTCATCAGGACAAACTACGATCAATCAGCAGCGCAGAATAACCCATTTGGTTCTCCAGTTCTAAACATACAACCATGACTCATATGCAATACATATTAAAGAGCAAATGCAAATAAGTCCTTGTGTGCTAATCCATGATAAATTTTGGTCATAATACCAGTCTAATAACGATATGCGCCCACCTCGACACACATTTCGATGTACAATCATTCCCCCCGACAAAGGTATGCCAAAACGCGCATCGGGGTGAGCGTTTATTGTGAATGCTGCTGTTCATATCGGTTCATGTATTTGTAGAGGTGCCTGAACGACACCGCCGGGCAGGACTCAAATACGGTACAGTAGATGAAGAGGCAGAACCAAAATACATGCTTTATTGAAAGACACAGGATTATATGACAGAAAATAAGACTAACAGTTCTTGTAATGATAATAACAATAATAAATACAAGGAGAAATAGCTGGAGTGTGTCACATAAGCTGCGCTCCAGCTATGGCAAAGTTCAATACAAACAGTATAAACAATTTCTACAAACTAAGCTCTGCTAAATTCCTACCTAACGTCTGATAATTGTGCCACACTGCTACAGCACCTTAGCTAAAGAAGCTTGTTCTATACCCTAACACAGTTGGACACCAGTGTCACACTCACAGTTCTGTAGAGCTCAGGAAAAAGTCTGTTAGCTTCTGTTTGGTCCTGATACAGTGCAGCCAAGTTTTTTTGTGTTGAGTTCTTCCTTCTGATTAATGGATCACTGGTACCACAGCGTTATTTTCTCTCTCAGAATAAAGATGTTCAGCAAAAACCAACTTGGCTGTGCGATGCAACTCTTTCCTTCTGATACGGTCCTGCTGATCAATCCTGCGGTAACTGAGTACTATCTTCTCCCTTGAAGCCGATCATTTACCAGTCTTTCAGTCTTAGGACACACTTCTTGTCCTGTCTGCCTGACAAGAGGCTCTCCCTTCACTTCCTGAACAGACACTCTTCCTGCTTCTTGCTCACACCAACACACAACAAGCGGCTGGGGGAAAAGACTAGACCAAGTGCATACAAATCAGAGGGGAGCATTGTCTATTAAAGTCACAGTGCAACTTAGTCCACGGCAGGGGCTGACCCTTTACATATACATTTCTTTCTCATTACAATTTAGCGCACTGCAATATTTATGGTTGTATGCTAACATTCATATTAGATCTACTACACTCCACAGTATCCTTCCTAATAATAATGACCCCCCTGTACCATGTGCCTCCTTATAATAATGACCCTCCCTTGTGTGCCTCCTTATGATAAGAACCTGCCAGTGTGTTCATCCCTCTCTTTTGACAATTTTAGTAATAATAAATTCTATCTGTACCTGCTTAAAGGGAATCTGTCAGCAGGTTTTGCTATGTAGTCTGAGGACAGCATGAGGTAGGGGTAAAACACTGAATTCAACGATGTGTCACTTATCAGGCTGTGTGCTTTTGTGTACTTACAATGAAGGGCTTATCACTAGGATATTATCATTGCTGTTGCTAGCAGGCGCGTGCTAAGTCGTCCAACTCCACCCCCTCCTGTGATAAGCAGCTCACTATCAATAGACTATGTACATAGATAGCCTGGTGGGGGTGGGATTAGATTTCTCAGCTCTGCTTCATACTACATCTAAGAACTTTTTGTCACAAATGCTGCACCCAGTAAACTAAGTGACACATTGCTGGAATCAGGGTCTCTAAGCCTACATCATGCTGCTCTCAGATGAAGTAGCAAAACCTGATGACAAATTCTCTTTAAAGAATAAACTAATGCTGACCTGATCTCACTTCTACACCGAGTGGAGCTGTGCTCCTCCTTCTCCTCCACTGCAGTCTCCGGGCCAACAGGCAACGCAATGAGTTTTGTGACTCTCCCATGTGAGCAGAAACTCTCCAATATACAGACTAGGTGACTCTACCAAACTTAGCTGCATGATGGCATGTTTCAACATCCACATATCTACTAGGGACTGCTCATGTCTTCTTTGTAGCTGCTCATAACATATTTCAATTTTAAAGACACCATGTCCTGTAAATACACACACCAATTAGGACTGGGAAGAAACTGGATTTGCTCTTACAAAACAAATAGAACATTGGGACAGTAAAATTTAATCCAAATATATTGTCCTTGGAACCCCCTTACAAGTATCTAAACATGCTCAAAAATGTAATAACTACAGAGTGAGATGTGTCTGGTCCCTTATGTTTTGTTAGCTGCACATGCATGGTCACTCACCACTGGAGATAAGAGTTTTTATGGCTCGTTCATTATAGTCACAGCAGCTTGCTGGATGCAAGGTGACCATATTTGATAACAAATGATACAATATAGTAGCAGCTTGTAGCAAATTTTGTATGCACAACCTGTGTAATGGCTAAACCGATCATGTAGCCCCAGAGTAAAAGACCCTAATTGTATTCTGAATTGATTGTCCATGTACTCTATACTAATATTATACAAGCATATATGTCTGTAAAATTATGCTATGAGTTCAGTAAGACGACCCAGGTGCCAGGTTGCCATCAGTACATAGACTCTCACCATGGCAGGTGTTAGTGCTTCCAATAAGTAATGAGCTCCACCACTGTGTGCAGAACACTTCTAGGAAGCTAAATACCATTTATTGACCTTAAATATGCATCTTCTACTATTGTAATTCTATGCATGTTCTTTCCCTCCTGCAGATCTTGTAACCCATTGTGTTACAGTCACTATACCCCTGTCCTACCTTTTCTATTCTGTGTTAATAGCAGATAAATGGAATAAGTGATCTGTTGCATTATTTATGCAAACAGGAGCAGAGGGGACCCATTGATTATTATGAGGCTAAGTTTGGTGTACATTTTTTAGAATGGAAAAAAACCTGCTTGCAGAACTTTATCTTGAGTTCTAAAAATCAAAACCCAGAAAGCACATAACAATCAATGGGGCCCTTCTACTTCTGTTCACTTATTCTGTTTGTTCCTGAAACGGAAAAGACGAACTGAATGTCTGAAAGGACTTGAGTACAGAGCTTTAGTGACCATGTGCAATTTTTCGACTGTCTATAGGAGTGCTAGTGACTATATGCCTGTGAGGACAGGAGGAGGATATCCGGCTTCTATGATCATGATCTGATTTAATGGTGCTATGCACCAGAAACGCGTTGATATGAGGTTTTTAATTCTCCATTGTACATTTTAATTTTTCTACATGGCTATTTTGTACTGAATAAACAATTTTGCACCAGCGTGAAGCTAGATATCCTCCTCCTTACCTAGCTGAACTACGTCTTAGCATAGACTGTTTCCTTGCTCCGATTGTTGTAACCAACTGGGTGGTTGAGCTGAATACTTTACATTTTTCTACTATATGCCTGTACCTTACTGTCCATTTAGGAGATAGGGTGCATTTACACTTTTCCCAGGAATGTTCATTTCCTGATAATCAGCCAGCTTAAATGGGCTGCTAATCATCCGCTAAACATGCAAAACACTCTTTCATTTGGTGAGATAATTTTAAGCCTGCTTAAAAATATCATTCTTGGCAGAACATTGCGCGTGTGTAAACAGGACATGTGCTGCCAAGAACCGAACAATCATATTAACGTTTCATGCACATGGAAGTGTAATTGGTCTTTGTAAACAGATTATTAAATGACCACCAATTGTCTTCTATGTTGCCAATCGGCGGTCATTTAACAGCTGCCGGTCGGCCATTGTAAGCATCTGTCCCTGACTGTCCTATGAATGTTATCTTATATATATCTATGATGAAGTTCTTTGTAAATGACAGCACATGTACACTTGTCTCTGTAAGTATGAAGGGCAGTGAGTAGCGCTATTGGCAGTGATCTGAGATAATTGGTATTGGCAGTCATCTGAGATTCTCCTGCATGTGAAAATGAAACCATAAGTCAGAAGAAAGGTCTCTAAAGTGCAGCTCATCTGTACCCCTATCCATGAATGTCCATCCGAGTGTTAGCGACCACTTGTGTAATAGTCTGTACCTCTGGCCCACACTGTGTATATGAGTGTTATCAGATGTACATCAGTTCCCAACTGTAAATATAAGTGTGAATGACTGCACACCATGTTGTAACATACCTGGTGGCGTCCTTGCATGGTGGTCCATCTCCCACTGTGCAAGAGCGCGCACTTGATCTCCAGTCCAGAATGTCTCTCTGGCTTCCCTCCATGCTGTCTGTTTGTGTCTGTTTCTGCTGCTTAAGGGCGGCGCCCGATCACTTCCTGCTTTTTATACCTGCTGTGGGTCACACCCCTTGTGCGTCCTCAGCCTATTGCTGTCTGTCACCTGGTATATAGCTCAGCTGCTCCCATCTATCCCTGCCTGAGCATAGTGTTTCATTCAGTGTGTGCTTTCACTCTGAAGGTGCCAGATCCCGTTCTTTGTCTCCTGTCTTGCGGTATCAGTTCCCGTGTCTGAACTGAGTCCTGTCTATGTCTCCTGCCTTGCGGTATCAGTTCCCGTGTCTGAACTGAGTCCTGTCTATGTCTCCTGCCTTGCGGTATCAGTTCCCGTGTCTGAACTGAGTCCTGTCTGTGTACTCTTGCCTGCTGCCTTTCCTGGAGGCTGTATTTCCAGTCCTGTCTGAACACACTCCTAGCCTGTTCCTCCCGCCTTCTAGGGGCCGATTACCTAGATCCGTTCCTGTATCTTGTCTGTCCTGTCTGAACACGCTCCTTGCCTGTTCGTCCTGCCTCTCTGGGGGCCGATTACCCAGACCTGCTCCTGTATCTTGTCTGTCCTGTCTGAACACGCTCCTTGCCTGTTCGTCCCGCCTCTCTGGGGGCCGTATTCCCAGACCCGCTCCTGTGTCCCGCTCCTGTGTCGGTCTCGTCCGTACACTCAGTTCCAGTCTGTACTCTCTCCTATCTTTCATCTGTCTTTTCTCTATGTCTGTTCCTTTCCTTTTTCTGCAGAGTCTGAACTCGTACCTAACTCCTGCCTGTTGTCTCTGTACTCCCGTTTGTGAGTTTGTGGTCCACTCGCTACTTCACTGCAAGTACCCTGTGGGTGTCTGGCTCTGCCTTTCCCTTCCTGTCTGTTCCGTGTGAACAGAGCCCTGTCCCCCCTACTCAGCCTTGCCTGCTCTGACTCCTTTGCTCACCGCTCCGGCGGTTCTAGCCTGCTCTGACTCCTTTGCTCACCGCTCCGGCGGTTCTAGCCTGCTCTGACTCCTTTGCTCACCGCTCCGGCGGTTCTAGTCTGCTCTGACTCCTTTGCTCACCGCTCCGGCGGTTCTAGTCTGCTCTGACTCCTTTGCTCACCGCTCCGGCGGTTCTAGTCTGCTCTGACTCCTTTGCTCACCGCTCCGGCGGTTCTAGTCTGCTCTGACTCCTTTGCTTACCGCTCCGGCGGTTCTAGCCTGCTCTGACTCCTTTGCTCGCTGCTCCGGCAGCCTTGCTCCGCTCTGACCCTTTTGCTCGCTGCTCCGGCAGTCTCGCTCCACTCTTGCTCACCGCTCCAGGCGGCCTCGCCCTGCTTTACTCTTGCTCACTGCTCCAGCAGTCTCGCTCAGCTCTGATCCTTTGTTCACCGCTCCTGGCGGCCTTGTCCTGCTCTACTCTTGCTCACCGCTCCAGGCGGCCTTGTCCTGCCCTGTTCTCGCTCACCTCTCTGGGCGGCCTCACTCTGCTGTGTTTGTCCGCCACATCTGTGGTTCTGTTCCTGAGTCCCAGTGTGTACTGGGTCCTATCCCGCCAGTGTCCCTACCTGCTAGTGCCTCCCTGTCTGCACTCTAGCTGTGCTTGCCTGTACCCCTCTGCCTGTATTGTTCCTGAGTCCCAGTGTGTACTGGGTCCTATCCCGCCTGTGTTCCTACCTGCTAGTGCCTCCCTGTCTGCACTCTAGCTGTGCTTGCCTGTACCCCCCTGCCTGCATACCCGCCTGCCTGCATACCAGTCGTGCCTGCCTATACCCACCAGTCTGTGTGCCAGCCTACCAGTCTGTTCCTGTATTCCCCTGTGTGGGTCAACAGCCGTGTCCGGGGTCTGTCCTGGAGTAGCACCTGGTCCCTCTGCTCGGTTCCTCCTTGGTGCACTGGCGTCGTATGCCGTCGTGCGACCCTGGTCGGATCGGGTGAATACCTAGTTAAGCCCCTCCAGGCATTCACTCTCCGGCACGGTCCAGTGGAATCACTACAATCACACGCACACGCCGCTCAGCCCGGGCGTGTGCATAACAGCATGCTCAGGCCATGGTTCCCGTTGAGCCCCACGGCCTTCGCTCTCTGAGAAGTTTTCCAGCGAATACATGCATTAAAATAAATAAATAATTTTTTTTTTTTTTCCTTAGCTGAGTTCCAGGCAATTACGCACCGTCCAGATGGATCTATCAGCTCTCGTTCCTGCGGATCTGCCACGTTACTATGGGGATCCAAGACAGTGTCGTGCATTTGTGGAGCAATGCATGCTACACTTTAAGGCCTACCCTCTCTATTTTCCTTCCGATTGGGCTAAAGTGGCCTTTATGATTGACTACCTAGTGGGTGATGCCTTGAAATGGGTCACCCCCCTATGGGAAGCATGGGATCCTGTCGTCCTTGACCTGCAGGCCTTCCTGGTGGCCTTTCGTATGGTCTTCGAGGACCCTAACCCTGAAGCCCCTGCTGAAGCTTCACTTCCCAATATCCCGGAGCAGCCCCGACGGGTAATGTGTGTGGGTAGTGCAATAGTCCTCCAGCCCAATGAGACTACTGCCCACCCAGAATCCTCACAGGGTGACTACGCTTTCCGGAATACTTCTCCCAACCTCAAGAGGCAGTCCAGACGTGCTAGACGTAGAGGCAAGCCGTCACGCCAGGGTCTGTCCTCCCTGAGACATCCTGACCCCAACCTTGAAGTCCCTACTGAAGCTTCATCTCCCTGTATCCCGGAGAAGCCCCAACGGGTAATGTGCGTGGGTAGTGCACCAGTTCTCCTGCCCGAAGAGACTTCTGCCCATCCAGACTCCACACAGGAGAACTTCCTGCACCCGGCATCAGATGCTTCACCCACTTTAACCGGTGTGCATGTCCAAGGATGCTCCAAAGCTGTGGTTACCTCAGAGTCTGTGCACCTCTACTACCTGGTGGAGGACCCCCTGTTGCCTCCTGAATCCTCCGGGATACCACTCGATGACAAATGGAGAGAGACTTCTCTACACCCGGTACTCGATACTTTGTCCGCTTCGTCCTGTGAGCCTGACAATGGGTACCCCAAAGTGGTAGTTACCCCCGAGTCTCTACACCCCTCCGACCAGGCGGAGGACCTCCAGTTGTCTCCTGAACCCTTCGGGGTGCTACCTGGTAGCAAAAGGACAGAGACTCTCCTATACTCTGTACCTGATACCTCGCTCGCTTCGTCCAGTGAGTCCAACCTAGTGTACTCCGAAGCAGAGGTTACTCCCGAGTCTCTACACCCCTCCGACCAGGCGGAGGACCTCCTGTTGTCTCCAGAACCCTTCGGGGTGCTACCTGGTAGCGAAAGGACAGAGACTCTCCTATACTCTGTACCTGATACCTCGCTCGCTTCGTCCACTGAGTCCAACCTAGTGTACTCCGAAGCAGTGGTTACTCCCGAGTCTCTACACCCCTCCGACCAGGCGGAGGACCTCCAGTTGTCTCCAGAACCCTTCTGGGTGCCACCTGGTGGTGAATGGACAGAGACTTTCCTATACTCGGTACCCGATACCTCGCCTGCTTCGTCCAGTGAGTCCGACCTAGTGTACTCTGAAGCAGAGGTTACCCGTGAGTCTCTACACCCCTCTGACCAGGCGGAGGACCGCTAGTTGTCTCCAGAACCCTTCGGGGTGCCACCTGGTGGTGAATGGACAGAGACTTTCCTATACTCAGTACCCGATACCTCGCCTGCTTCGTCCAGTGAGTCCGACCTAGTGTACTCTGAAGCAGATGTTTTCTCTGAGCCTCTGCACTCTTCTGACCCGGCGGAGGACCTCCAGTTGTTTCCTGAATCCTCCGGGGTACCACCAGATAACAAAGAGACAGTGACTTTTCCTCATTATGTACCTGATAACCCATCTATTTCTTCCTGTGAGCTTGACAAGATGTACCTCGAAGCAGAGATTACCCCCAAGTCTCTGTCCCCCTCCAACCCGGTGAAGGACTTCCAGTTGTCTCCTGTACCCTCTGGGGTGCCACCTGAAAATATGTGGAGAGAGACTTCCTTGTGTGCTGTTCCTGGTACTCCACCCGTTTCGTCTGTTGCTGAGGATGGCTGGATAGGAGGTAGCATCCTAGCTAACCAGATGAGATCAGTTTTTCCTGTGGACAGTGGAAGTGATCTCCTTGAAGTGAACGACTGGTCCTCGAATTCCCTGCGGAAGATTCTGGCAGGCCTGAAGTAGAGGGGGCGTAAGGGGGGGGGTACTGTAACATACCTGGTGGCGTCCTTGCATGGTGGTCCATCTCCCACTGTGCAAGAGCGCGCACTTGATCTCCAGTCCAGAATGTCTCTTTGGCTTCCCTCCATGCTGTCTGTTTGTGTCTGTTTCTGCTGCTTAAGGGCGGCGCCCGATCACTTCCTGCTTTTTGTACCTGCTGTGGGTCACACCCCTTGTGCGTCCTCAGCCTATTGCTGTCTGTCACCTGGTATATAGCTCAGCTGCTCCCATCTATCCCTGCCTGAGCATAGTGTTTCATTCAGTGTGTGCTTTCACTCTGAAGGTGCCAGGTCCCGTTCTTTGTCTCCTGTCTTGCGGTATCAGTTCCCGTGTCTGAACTGAGTCCTGTCTATGTCTCCTGCCTTGCGGTATCAGTTCCCGTGTCTGAACTGAGTCCTGTCTATGTCTCCTGCCTTGCGGTATCAGTTCCCGTGTCTGAACTGAGTCCTGTCTGTGTACTCTTGCCTGCTGCCTTTCCTGGAGGCTGTATTTCCAGTCCTGTCTGAACACGCTCCTAGCCTGTTCCTCCCGCCTTCTAGGGGCCGATTACCTAGATCCGTTCCTGTATCTTGTCTGTCCTGTCTGAACACGCTCCTTGCCTGTTCGTCCTGCCTCTCTGGGGGCCGATTACCCAGACCTGCTCCTGTATCTTGTCTGTCCTGTCTGAACACGCTCCTTGCCTGTTCGTCCCGCCTCTCTGGGGGCCGTATTCCCAGACCCGCTCCTGTGTCCCGCTCCTGTGTCGGTCTCGTCCGTACACTCAGTTCCAGTCTGTACTCTCTCCTATCTTTCATCTGTCTTTTCTCTATGTCTGTTCCTTTCCTTTTTCTGCAGAGTCTGAACTCGTACCTAACTCCTGCCTGTTGTCTCTGTACTCCCGTTTGTGAGTTTGTGGTCCACTCGCTACTTCACTGCAAGTACCCTGTGGGTGTCTGGCTCTGCCTTTCCCTTCCTGTCTGTTCCGTGTGAACAGAGCCCTGTCCCCCCTACTCAGCCTTGCCTGCTCTGACTCCTTTGCTCACCGCTCCGGCGGTTCTAGCCTGCTCTGACTCCTTTGCTCACCGCTCCTGCGGTTCTAGCCTGCTCTGACTCCTTTGCTCACCGCTCCGGCGGTTCTAGCCTGCTCTGACTCCTTTGCTCACCGCTCCGGCGGTTCTAGTCTGCTCTGACTCCTTTGCTCACCGCTCCGGCGGTTCTAGTCTGCTCTGACTCCTTTGCTCACCGCTCCGGCGGTTCTAGTCTGCTCTGACTCCTTTGCTCACCGCTCCGGCGGTTCTAGTCTGCTCTGACTCCTTTGCTCACCGCTCCGGCGGTTCTAGTCTGCTCTGACTCCTTTGCTTACCGCTCCGGCGGTTCTAGCCTGCTCTGACTCCTTTGCTCGCTGCTCCGGCAGCCATGCTCCGCTCTGACCCTTTTGCTCGCTGCTCCGGCAGTCTCGCTCCACTCTTGCTCACCGCTCCAGGCGGCCTCGCCCTGCTTTACTCTTGCTCACTGCTCCAGCAGTCTCGCTCAGCTCTGATCCTTTGTTCACCGCTCCTGGCGGCCTTGTCCTGCTCTACTCTTGCTCACCGCTCCAGGCGGCCTTGTCCTGCCCTGTTCTCGCTCACCTCTCTGGGCGGCCTCACTCTGCTGTGTTTGTCCGCCACATCTGTGGTTCTGTTCCTGAGTCCCAGTGTGTACTGGGTCCTATCCCGCCAGTGTCACTACCTGCTAGTGCCTCCCTGTCTGCACTCTAGCTGTGCTTGCCTGTACCCCTCTGCCTGTATTGTTCCTGAGTCCCAGTGTGTACTGGGTCCTATCCCGCCTGTGTTCCTACCTGCTAGTGCCTCCCTGTCTGCACTCTAGCTGTGCTTGCCTGTACCCCCCTGCCTGCATACCCGCCTGCCTGCATACCAGTCGTGCCTGCCTATACCCACCAGTCTGTGTGCCAGCCTACCAGTCTGTTCCTGTATTCCCCTGTGTGGGTCAACAGCCGTGTCCGGGGTCTGTCCTGGAGTAGCACCTGGTCCCTCTGCTCGGTTCCTCCTTGGTGCACTGGCGTCGTATGCCGTCGTGTGACCCTGGTCGGATCAAGTGAATACCTAGTTAAGCCCCTCCAGGCATTCACTCTCCGGCACGGTCCAGTGGAATCACTACAATCACACGCACACGCCGCTCAGCCCGGGCGTGTGCATAACACATGTGTGAGAAAGACAGCGGAAAGGAGCTTCTGGCAAATAAGAACAGTGTCTATACCGCTCTGCCTGTGTGTATACATATTAATGACATGTCTGTCCATGACTCAATATTTTTAGTGTTTGTATCCATACATCACAATCTGTATAAATGAAAGCGGACATACTATCCATGACTGTCAGCCATCTCGGACTGGCCCACAGGGGAATAGGTGAATCCCCTGGTAGGCCCCCTTATGCAGGAATGGGCTCCTCATCCTCCTACATGAACAGTAGTTGGCGCAATACACTATATTCAATTTGTACAGACAATGGCAGCATCTCATTATTCATTTATCGAGAGACCAATTTATTACTATATAGAAGCATAGGTAAATTGTGGATAAGGGTAATGTAATGTTTGCAAGTAGCTGAACAGTGGGAGCCCACAGTCCATGTTACTGGTGGGCCCTTGGCACCCCAGTCTCCCATTGACTGTCAGTATGATTGATAGTGACTGCAAACATGCCTCTGCCTTTATCAAGGCAATGAAGCCTATGCCAGACTCTATTTATATGAAACCTGAGTGAGTGCTTATACATGACGTGAGATAAGCTCCAAAAGAGGGAGGTCTTCCTGCAAGTGAATTGGATCTTATAACAGCAGAAATATTTTTCATCTGCTATGGTTCCTGCTAAATAATGGCAGACACTGTAGAGTCAGGTGAAGGGTATCTATGCTCTCTCATGCTAATCTAGCTATGGATCAGTAATAGAGGTACCCAAAATATACAGATTAGATTGTTCATTCGGAAATGTGTCCATTACACTTTCACTGCCATACATCCACCAGGCATCATCCCATAAACTCCTGCATCCACTAAGAGGACAGAATGAGATACTCAGTGCCGATTATACCAATTTCTAGCATCTAATATGGTATCAGTTTTTAATGAAGCAGGATAACAAATAAGCTCAATGTACCGGTGTGAATATTATAATCATTAACTGGACAGGGTGCAATGATACAAGGCTTTAGCAGATTAACCCATTAAGTTTGATATTGATATTGCAATCACTAAAATTCCAATAGCTTTTACTGTACACTTTAAAATTGCCAATGGCTCATTGTAATAGCTTAAGAGCCCCGGTGAATTATATGCTTGTTTTTTACATTTATGCTGAACTAAGGTGTTTCAGGCCATATTGTTTGGAGCTATTCTGCCCATGAAGCACATTTGTTGTTTCCTAGAAGATGTAATTAAGTTATAATTAGGAAAGAAAACATTCTATTGAATTTCATTTACTATGCTCGTACAAAGGAAATTCTTCAAAGTGCACAAAATTATTTTTTTATGTAATCTAATTTGCCTGAACAAAAAATGATCCAGTTTTTGGAATATGGCAAGAATGTAAGTACTGCAGTAAGGAAACCATTTATTTAATTTCTAAAGAAAATATTTGACTCAGCAATTAACTTATGATGAAGAATATAATATTTCACAATGCTTTTTACGTTTCTTTTAGTTATTACATCTGGAGAGAGAAGGAATTAAATGACAAAATCTTGTTTATGATTAAGGTTGTTCTGTCATAATGAATATCGTTTTATTGATGTTGTTTAGTTTCATACTTTGGTGTGATGTGCTTTGAAAATTTAGTGGCTTAAATGATGGATTCATATTCTAGACACATTCATTCATTTTATTAGAAATTTCTATAATAAGGTAGTACTGTCATCTAAATTCATTGCAATGCCTTATGCACATGGCCGAAACACGTACACAGAGGATAACCAGATGCAATCTTATCCTGCAGCAATGCTTCTAGGTAAGGATAAAGCAGGCCCACCTTGATGAAGACAGAGGCAACACAGGCGCAAAATACTGATGAAACAATCACTCACAACCTACCAATCCATGGAGGGTGTGCGCACCTAAGTATTCAAATTGCCAGACACTATGCACTATACCTGTGTGACTGGCGCCCTATACAAGCCTTATCCGAGTGTAATTCTATATTAGGCAACTACCCCTCTCTATGAGTGGGTACTGGGTAGGTGTGTAGATATTTATTTCATTTGTATTTTGCAATTGTGTTGCCTCCACCTTTATCAAGGGGAGCTGTGTGTGTCCTTTTGCTGTGCTTCTCTTTTAATTAAGGAGACAAAACAGGTGCACTGTTTTGAAAGTAAAGATGTTATTGTTTCTCAACTAGGATTGAAAACTTACCCCTTTCTTTGGGACCAATACTTGTTTGCTAATCACAAAATGATTAGATGATTACAAAGGCATTTTGTCAAGCCATCTAAACATGATCTCTCTTTGTCTGGAGACAAAACTGGTGTAATGTTTTGAACATGAAAAGGTTATAGCTTCTCAAATGAGAATGAAAGATGATCCCTTATTTGGGGTCAGCAACAGTTTTTCTAAACACAAAATGATGAATCAATTACCAAGACTTTATATCAAGTCATTAAAAAATTATCCATTTTGTTAGGGAGACAAAACAGGGGTAGTATTTTCATAGTGAAGAAGCTATGGCTTGATGTCACCAAGCCTTTTCAAAAATTAGCCCTATTTTGGTAGCTGTTTCATGTTTGTGTACCCTCAAGAGAGTATATTACCCAGCATCAGTAGTACTGTCTAGTACTATGAAACACAGTGAGCAAACAGGAGGTTTGTGGCTGGTATGGCTGTGCAGTGCCTGCTGCATGAGCAGCGTGGTAATGAATTAGGATGTGGCAGGCAAGGAGATATGTTGCAGTTTAGGACCAGCAATGGAACCTCGGCAGCAGTTACACTATAAAACACAGTGGACACCCAGATGTATTGCTGCATTGCTGTCCAGTGGCTGTGGCAGGTGCAGCATGGTAGAGTTCGGATGAGCCAGGCTAGGAGATGTGAGGCATTTTAGTTCCAGAAGTGGAAGCTCTAGCAACAGCCGAACTACATGAATGGGGAGCGGATACCATGCTGAGTGTGGTCCATCGGCACTGGAGGTAGTAGAACAGTGTAGAAGGCAGTTAACAGATAGTCAGGCAAGCAGACAGATGGTATGGCTAATTTAATTATTTGCATCAGCTGTCGGTGCATGAAAGTCTGTACTGATCCATGCTTGATTCATTTTGACAAATGTTAGGTTTTCCACGCTTTGATTAGACAAATCCACCAGCTGCGCTGAATATCCTCTCTGGCATGACTGTACATTCTGGACACAACAGTACATCCATAGCAAACATGGCCAGTTCAATTTGTTGACCAAGAAGTCTGTAGGATCAGGGCTCAAGTTATCTGCCTGAGAAAGGACATGTATGACTTTACCTGGGTGGTTAGCTGGTGCATCTGTTTGCTGAATGGCAGATAAACATCTTGTTCATCATGTCAAATATACTATAAGTGTTGCTGCTGCAACAGCTACTTGTTGGAGCCCTAACGCTGGCATACCTGGGGGAACGTTGTGTCTAAGTGGATCGAAGAGAGGTCTGCAGGTCAGTCATGTGAGTGGCAGGTGTTCGCTCAGCAAATATTTCCAGAGCAGGTAGCGGGGCTTTATATTGGTCTCTGGACTCCTTTTTGGAACCTGTCAAAAATACCCTAGTTTGATTTAATAACTAGGGTATAAAAGCGTGGCTATCCAGTACTCATCACTTTTCTTAATGTTAACACTATGCCTATCTTCCCACAAGCACTGCAGCGCACAGATCGCCATGCTTGCCAGCATGCGCCAGTATGACCAGTATCATCACCCTGCTATGACAGATGGTTATCATGGCCAGCGTCCTCGTCATTATCATCATTTTCACTCTGATGGTCTGCTTCAATCCCTGCATGCGCCAAGTCTACATCACCCTCTTTATTTACTGCCTGATGATCATCCTCCACCAAATCCTACAGCATGTGACATGTACATTAAGGGTCCACAACAGACACAGGGCTGGACAGATGTTAACTGCTGATCTTCTGCTATCCCCTCTTTTATGCTGATGAGTGTTTTTTCCAGTATAAATATCAGTAGGATTACATAGTTGATCCACATGTGTCCCAAGTGTCAAATTTTCTCACCTCTACAAAGGAATTCAGTAGTAGACACACAACCCTCATTAGCTGCCAATTGATACTACTACTGCTGGGATGTATGCTTCCAGCAGTGTCGATGGTGCTGCCGCTAGCAGCTAACATATTGCTATTCATGATATGAGTTTTTATTCCATAGCCCTACCACATGTATTACCCATGCCATGTTTAGGTTTAGCATACGTTTTGGGCAGAAGTGTGTTGTTTAATTTGTTTCTTGACAAAGCAGCCAACCTCATCAAAATATGACATGAATTAGAAATACTATGCACTAGCAGAATTTATGTGATGGACAAAAAAGATAATTCAACAATAACCTGCTCCTGAGATCAGTGTGATGAGTATGTGTCTCCAATTTGTCAATTTAAACAGGTATGGCAAAACAGACCTACACAGTTAAAGATATAGAGAAATATAAAAATAATGGGAAGGATAAACCAACTGGTAAAAAAATGTAGGGAAAAAGGGAAAAAAGGAGCTGATATCTACAAAGGCTAGTTAGGAAATTGTTTATTATTTAATTATTGTATAAAAAACTATTGAAAATGTTTTTAAAATGTATTAAAATAAGTAAAACTATGTGTAATATCACTCTTAACAGCAGTGCATTTCAGAGACACACAGTCCCTTTACCACCTCCGGTGACGCATACTCAGATTTAAATCTCGGCTCAATCAAGATCTAAATCTGCGTATGTTCTGCCCTCAGCATTCATTTTCCTGAAGCCCACAGCCGAGTCTGCAGAGTGGGTAGTCCACTCCTGCCTGCGCTGCCAACATTTTCTTGAAGCCCACCGCCAGGACACCCCCACCACCAAGCCCAGGGCTCACAGCATCACCCCACTCCTGCCACGGGCTTCTTGCAGTGGCGACCCTGCTTCCTGTAACCCCACTCCACCACTGCTGCCACCCCTGGTAAGCTACATTTGAACTAAAAGACACCCCCCATTTTCCTCCTAAATTCAGATCGGGTATTTAAGAGCTCAATTCTCCAGCTCAATGGGGGTTCCAGTGGTCGAATCCCCACTGAAAAGCTAGCTATCAACTATCCTATTGATAGATAACTTTTAAAGATGGGAATAACCCATTATGACATTTTTTTTTATTTATTATTTGACATTTTTGCAAAAGTTTAGGCCATATTTTTTTATTTCCAAAGGACTTTTAGACATGGACTTTTAATGGCTGTCTTTAGCTCCTGGATTATAAGGACTTGTAATAAGTTGGAGATAAAACTCTATTGAACCCTACTATGTTCTGTTAAAGTAAACCCCTCATCATATTCATGCTGCCCAAACCACAGACAAAGTCTTACTGCTCTATAGCAGACATTGCAGCCATATGTGTTTTACTGTGAAAAGCTGGTCAGGGACTATATGTTTCGACTGACTTGTCCATAGCAGATCCCTGGCGGCTTCCCCCCAGCTTCATCACATACATAGCGAGAGACCTGTCAAGCTAGAGGAGCAAGGCAGGGAGAAACCACTGGGGAACCTCTTTGGACTAGTCAACTGAGAGACATATTCCCCAGCTGGCGTTTCAAATTATTTTGTCTCTGACATACCAAAGCATTTCAGAGTAAAACATACCTGGCTTCAATTGCACAGCCAAACTTTGATTCATGCTCCTCATGGTTCAAGCAGCATGAATCAGATGATAGACTCTCATTAAGTTCCATATGAATCCAACAGAAACAAACGTATCATGTCCCGTTAGATGGCACATTGTTGCAATGTCTTGTTGTGTAAGTCTTCCTCCATAGTATTGAGCAGTAGGAACACTTTGATTGGTTTCATACATGGTCCTTTCACATGAGGTGCAGTCTGTCACCAAACATTGTCTCTTTGTGTTATATACTATATAATATATTGCTAACTTATATTTATTCTTTTCCATACTGTAAATTGTTGTGTAAACTTTGGGTATTTTAGATAGTTTTCAGCAGAATAAGGTCATCACACATATTCGATATAGGTAACGACACTTGGCCTGAAGACCAGTGTCCTTCAAAAGTAATACTAGTGAAATTAACCAAATACAGTATACATAATAATTTACAATAGTGTCCAACTCCTCATTATATACAGGGTGCATATATATTATTCATAAACAACACTGAATTGAGCTAGATAAAAACTTCAGATATGATATTTTCAGTCAAGTTAGTATTCAGAATGACATAATTAGCGGCTAGCATTGGAGAGGTGTTTGCCTGACACCGAGATTACAGATGCAAATGTGATCTCTTTATGTAGCGTTATCTCACGTATCTATTCTCCTTACAACTCTTTAGATGAAATGCCACATTTTTTAACGAGCATGCCTTCACATTAGCAATCGGGAATGCTTTGTATTCTCAGTGGGCTCATTGTCACTTTATTTTTAGTATAATGAGAAAATTAGCAGTACATCCTTTTTTATTTATCTTGAATATACATGGATATTACATTAGGGAACGAATTGTTGAAGCTATGTCTTCAAACTCACAGCTTTACTAGACTCATTTGAAGTCATTCTCCAGAATAGGTAAGTTTTATTTCCCTCAGTAAATGTATGCCGTTAACTGGTTCTTTTACTGGTAGCTTAGTTGTCTATTTATTTAATTTATTATATATATATATATATATATATATATATATATATATATATATATAGTACAGACCAAAAGTTTGGACACACCTTCTCATTTAAACATCTTTCTGTATTTTCATGACTTTGAAAATTGTACATTCACACTGAAGGCATCAAAACTATGAATTAACACATGTGGAATTATATACTTAACAAAAAAGTGTGAAACAACTGAAAATATGACTTATATTCTACGTTCTTCAAAGTAGCCACCTTTTGCTTTGATGATTGCTTTGCACACTCTTGGCATTCTCTTGATGAGATTCAAGAGGTAGTCCCCGGAAATGGTCTTCCAGCAATCTTGAAGGAGTTCCCAGAGATGCTTAGCACTTGTTGGCCCTTTTGCCTTCACTCTGCGGTCCAGCTCACCCCAAAACATCTCGATTGGGTTCAGGTCTGGTGTAGTACCCCATCACTCTCCTTCTTGGTCAAATAGCCCTTACACAGCCTGGAGGTGTGTTTGGGGTCATTGTCCTGTTGAAAAATAAATGATGGTCCAACTAAACGCAAACCAGATGGAATAGCATGCCGCTGCAAGATGCTGTGGTAGCCATGCTGGTTCAGTATGCCTTCAATTTTGAATAAATCCCCAACAGTGTCACCAGCAAAGCACCCCCACACCATCAAATCTCCTCCTCCATGCTTCACAGTGGGAACCAGGCATGTAGAGTCCATCCATTCACCTTTTCTGCGTCGCACAAAGACACGGTGATGGGAACTAAAGATCTCAAATTTGGACTCATCAGACCAAAGCACAGATTTCCACTGGTCTAATGTCCATTCCTTGTGTTCTTTAGCCCAAGCAAGTCTCTTCTGCTTGTTGCCTGTCCTTAGCAGTGGTTTCCTAGCAGCTATTTTACCATGAATGCCGGCTGCACAAAGTCTGCTCTTAACAGTTATTGTAGAGATATGTCTGCAGCTAGAACTCTGTGTGGCATTGACCTGGTCTCTAATCTGAGCTGCTGTTAACCTGCGATTTCTGAGGCTGGTGACTCGAATTAACTAATCCTCAGAAGCAGAGGTGACTCTTGGTCTTCCTTTCCTGGGGCAGTCCTCATGTGAGCCAGTTTCTTTGTAGCACTTGATGGTATTGCAACTGCACTTGGGGACACTTTCAAAGTTTTTCCAATTTTTCGGACTGACTGACCTTCATTTCTTAAAGTAATGATGGCCACTTGTTTTTCTTTACTTAGCTGCTTTTTTCTTGCCATAATACAAATTCTAACAGTCTATTCAGTAGGACTATCAGCTGTGTATCCACCAGACTTCTGCACAACACAACTGATGGTCCCAACCCCATTTATAAGGCAAGAAATCCCACTTATTAAAACTGAAAGGGCACACCTGTGAAGTGAAAACCATTTCTGGTGACTAACTCTTGAAGCTCATCTAGGGAATGCCAAGAGGGTGCAAAGCAGTCATCAAAGCAAAAGTTGGCTACTCATGACAACTTATTCAATATGATGACTTAATGTTATCAAATACTGTGTCGTACCTCTGGGTTCAAAATGTTCCCTATACCCCTTGATAAAATTCTGGAGGGGTGTAGTTTCCAAAATGGAGTCACTGGAAGGAGGGGGGGGGGTTCTACTATTTAGGCACATCAGGGACTCCCCAAGCGCAACATGTCGTCCGCTAATTATTCAAGCAAATTTTACATTCAGAAACTCAAATGGCGCTTCTTCCCTTCCGAACCCTGCCATGCGCCCAAACAGTGGTTTTCCCCCACATATGGGGTATCTGCTTACTCAGGAGAAATTTCACAACAAATTGCATGGTGAAACTTCTCCTGTTGCTCTTATGAAAATGCAAAATTGGGGGCTGAAAAACATTTTTGTTGGGAAAATGTGAACATTTTATCTTTACGGCTCCAGGTTATAAACTTCTGTGAAGCACCTGGGGGTTCAAGGTGCTCACCACACATCTAGAAAAGTTCCCTGGGGGGTCTAGTTTCCAAAATAGGGTCACTTGTTTGGGGATTTCCACTGTTTAGGCACATCAGGGGCTCCCCAAATGCAACATGGCGTCCGCTAATTATTCAAGCAAATTTTACATTCAATGCCAAGAGTGTGCAAAGCAGTCATCAAAGCAAAAGGTGGCTTCTTTGAAGAACCTAGATTATAAGACATATTTTCAGTTGTTTCACACTTTTTTGTTAAGTATATAATTCCACATGTGTTAATTCATAGTTTTGATGCCTTCAGTGTAAATGTACAATTTTCATAGTCATGAAAATACAGAAAAATCTTTAAATGAGAAGGTGTGTCCAAACTTTTGGTCTGTACTGTATATATATATATATATATACTGTATATATACAGTAGCTGTATATTTAGTGGCAATTTGGCTGCAAATAGCATTGAAATCATATTAGACTGACACAGTGAGAAAGTAAAGTTATAGTCACCCTGCAGCCGCTCGCTTACATTGGGGCAGTACAGGGAGTTGTAACAGTCACCACTGAGTATACTGTCAGTGCGCTGTAATCACTCTCTGGCACTTTGATTGACAGCTTGCTCTGCAGCATCTGTGTGCAGAGTATGTTATCAATTAATGTACAGGAGGAGTTCTTGCAATGTGCTTGCTGTATTAACAACAAAGTTCCGCACTTGGAATCCTGAAAATTGTTACTGGTTATTAAACTCAATTCACATTGACACACCTACTCTTCTCAAATGGGACACAAGTCCCTCGAGAAAAGAAAACGAGTATTTAAACCTTAAAAAATCAATATTTTATTGAGACAGCATTAAAACATGGTAAAACAAATCACAAAGATAGATAATTTTATTGGCACTACTATGTTTAATTTCACTTATATCTTTGAACAAGCAATATGGTCGCATTTGTGAGTAGTATACTGCAAATTTGCAATTCCATATCCATAGCAACAGTGGTTGTGTATATATATATATATAAGCCCGTTCTTATATGTGAAGCACTGTGATTTGTTTTACCATGTTTTAATGCTGTCTCAATAAAATATTGATTTTTTAAGGTTTAAATACTCGTTTTCTTTTCTCGAGGGACTTGTGTCCCATTTGAGAAGAGTAGGTGTGTCAATGTGCTTGCTGTGTAGTAAGTGGTGACTGTTATAACTCTCTGCACCGCCCCAGTGAGTGAAAGCAAGCGGCTGCAGGGAGAATATAACATCATTTTCTCCCTGTAGTTGCTCATTCAGTTAGACTCTCAGGCATGATTTAAATTCTATTTCCCTGCAGATTACCACTAGAATCAAAGAAGAAAATGACCAGCTTACTCAATGTTCATAGGATTCTGGAGCATGGATGCGTCTTTGCTTAGACACAATAGAAACAGCAAAGGCAGAAGGAATAACACCTTTTCTTTATTTTGTGTAGGAATATAAATCCAGCAGTGAGGGTAAATACATAGAATCTCACAGCTATTAACCAGGTACAAAGTCCATAGTTCAGTGGTCAGAATTATCCTGACTAAGGGTGGATAACACCAGTATTGAGTTGATCGCCCTGTCGGTCATCTGACCAACACACTGCGGACTTTGTACCTGTTTTTTAGCTATTACATGCCATGTTTTTACCCTCACTGCTAGATTACCACAATGTCATCAGGTAAATAGCATTTTTGGAGATGAAAGGATCTCTTTAACCTCTTAATGATCTATGAGGTATATCATCATTATAGGTCGATAAGAAATTCATCAAGGCAGTTTAAATATAAACATATTTGGTATCGTCGTGTCCAAAAAAGTCAGATCAAAATGATAGAAATCTTAAACGCAGAAAATAGAAAAACCAATCGAAATGCCAGAATTGTCACTTTTCGGTTGCCGCCCTTCTCCAAAAAAATGCATTGAAAATGGATCAAAATATATGTACCCCAATATGGTATCAATAAAAAGGTCAGTTCAGCATGGAAAAGATAGGCCCATGGATAGAAAAATAAAAAAAAAGTTATGGATCTCAAAAAAGACAACAGAAACAAATTTTGTTTTTTACAAATTTCTAATATTTTTTCACTATTAATATAACAAGACTGGACAGGTTTGGTATGTTTGTAATCATACTGACCTGGAGAATCATGCTGTCAGGTTAGTTCTACAATGAACACTGTAAAAACAAACTCAAAAAACAATGGTTGAATTGTATTTTTTTGCAGTTTTAACGCCCTTTTTGGAACTGGATTTTTTTCCCATTTTTTTCTGTACAATATATGGTACAATAAATGGTGTCATTCAAAACTTTTACCTACAAAAAAAATTGCTCATATGGCTTTGTCAACAGAAAAATATAAAGCTATAGCTCTTGGAAGAAGGAAAAAACAGTGCAAAAAATAACATTTCTAAAATTTCCAGGGTTCCAAAGTGGTTAAGATTAGTTTGTGCTCACTATATGCCAGGTGTAATTGGAAATCAGCATAAGGACTCATTCAGACATCAGTGATTTTTCATCAGTATTTGTATGCCAAAATCAGGAGTGTCTTAAAAACACCGAACAGATGTCAATCTTTCAATTATAGTTTTTCTATGTATGTTCCACTCCTAGTTTTTCTCAGAGGCAAATTGTGTATAGTGGTCTGAGGAAAAAAATCAGACATGTGCACTATCCCATAGATTAACATGGGTAGGAGTGCTATCCATGAAAACCACGGCTAGCACATGTTCAATATATACGGTCATCTGCACGAGCCCTTATGGTGAATGGTAAAGACAGAACAAGCAATTGAAGAGACAAGAAAGAATTATCTTAGCTACTTTATTAATTAATATGTATGCAGTTTTTGTTTGGAGATCACATTGGATCATTTATAGAGTAGAGAAAATTTATTTTATTTCAACCATATTTGTATTTGTAGATTTTTTAGGAATTTGCTGTACCTTTTGCAATTTGCTTTGTGCAAATTGTCTAAAATATCTGCCATTATTTTACACATTGCAAAAGACTGCATCAGTCAGAGAGGGTTCAAATGACCTAAGGTGGGCTTCCCCATAATGTTATCCCATCACATGATATAGCACCTCTAATTAGGGGAGACTATCAAAGCCAGCATAAAAGAAGAAACAGGGAATGCAGTCGCCATTTTGTGATGAATCTGGACAGTGAGAAGAAGTCACAGCTTACTATGCAGCCAAAGAGATAGGAAAAGAATGGCGTAAAATAATAAGTCACTGTACAGTGTGTGACAACACAGCAATGAAGAAGATTAGAGTGTGAGGAAAAGAAAATAGTGTCATACACTTTTTTTCAGGGCAATTGAAGGCTTAAGAGTATTTTTGCTTTAGTTTGATTGGATTCACAAAATGAACATCCTGGAAAAATTTGGCTAATCTGGTGAATTTGAATTTTAAAAGATTGGTATGTTTGCTTAGTCTGCACATTATCAGGAAATGCGGCTAGGCTGTCATAGAAGCAGCCAGTTTTCCTCACCTGTAGCTCAAAGGGTGGATATATCCAGAGATGTGTGTCTTTGGCAGCACTTACTGACGCTGGGCAGAATAAGCTAGCATAGTATCAGCCAAGCGTGCAGCAAGTGCATCCACTAGAACCACCAATGAAAAGGGTAATTGCTTCAACCTGATTTTGGTATGCTCATGTACTATATCAGCATCCCTTACTTGTGGCTACAACAGCATTTGTGCTGTGCAATTATAGACATGTTACATTTCACAGGAGCGGTCAGTGCTATTGACGATTAGCAAGTATTGAAAAAGCAAATGGTAGGACATCTTGCTATTTTGGTGTAGCTATTGACCTTAGAGAAGCAGCAAGAGTGTGGTGTAACTAAGTGGACTTTCAGTTCCAGGTGTCCCTCATCACGTTAAAGAGGTTGTCCACTACTATATAGAATGCCCCCGTCAATGATTTAAAAGGTGGAAATAAGACTTTTTGTAAATACCTCCTGTGGTCTTTGTTGCCTGTGAGCGGCGCTATTGCTGACCGCTCACCAGGCATCATGTGACCCGGCTGCAACCGGCACTGAAATCCACTGATGTCGCGTCAAGTTCCGGCTGCAGCCAGGCATAACCCAGTGACGCGCTCCTTTCTGATTGATGGGCTGTGGGCAGGGTATCACGGCACATCACAGCCCAGCATCCACCATGCACTTTCCCAATTAATGCAGAGCTCTGAAAAAGAACGCCATGAGCGTTCAAAATGCGTTTACTGTACCTATTATGGACTTTTATATTTTTTAAGCTGCCTTGGAAATAAACTTTGGATTTTTTATGAAGCTGGATTACTTCTTCTGTTATACCTTTACCTCCGCCAAGTAACATAGTAACATAGTTTTTAAGGTTGAAGGAAGACTAAGTCCATCTAGTTCAACCCATAGCCTAACATGTTGATCCAGAGGAAGGCAAAAAAAAAAACATGTGGCAACACTAAGCTCCACATTGGGGAAAAAAAATCCTTCCTGACTCCATATGACAATCAGACTAGTTCCCTGGATCAACGCCCTATCAAGGAATCTAGTATATATAACCTGTAATATTATACACTGCTCAAAAAAATAAAGGGAACACTCAAATAACACATCCTAGATCTGAATGAATGAAATATTCTCATTGAATACTTTGCTCTGTGCAAAGTTGAATGTGCTGACAACAAAATCACACAAAAATGATCAATGGAAATCAAATTTATTAACCAATGGAGGCCTGGATTTGGAGTCACCCCCAAAATTAAAGTGGAAAAACGCAGGGCACCAGCGACGACTTTGCCAATCCTGGTGTTCTGTGGCAAATACCAGGCGTCCTGCATGGTGTTGGGCTGTGAGCACAACCCCCATCTGTGGATGTCGGGCCCTCATACCACCCTCATGGAGTCGGTTTCTAACCGTTTGTGCTGACACATGCACATTTCTGGCCTGCTCCAGGTCATTTTGCAGGGCTCTGGCAGTGCTCCTCCTGTTCCTCCTTGCACAAAGGAGGAGGTAACGGTCCTGCTGCTGGGTTGTTGCCCTCCTATGGCTCCCTCCATATCTCCTGGTATCTGCTCCATGCTCTGGACACTGTGCTGACAGACACAGCTACCCTTCTTGCCACAGCTCGCACTGATGTGCCATCCGGGATGAACTGCACTACCTGAGCAACTTCTGTTGGTTGTACTGTAACCACCGCCTCATGCTACTGTACCTCTAGGGGTGAGAGTAATGGCAAAATGAAAAAATGACCAAAACAACAGCCAAAAAGGATGAGAGCAGAGAAATGGCCAGTGGTCACCACCTGCAGAACCACTCCTTTACCTTCCTCTTGTGTTAACTTTCTATTACTCTTTCTTATGTTAACGTGTCGGTTTTGACCCGTGTCTTAAATCACCCCTAGGATACCCTAAAAACAGTTATTTATGATCCAATTTGTTTCTTACCTCTTAGTTACCTTGTTAGGGTTTCTCATCCATGGAAAGATTGATTTTAATATTTTTGTTGTGGCCCCCTGGGCCTTTCATTTGAGAGCATACCCTTCATTTTCAATATAAAAATATTGTCAAATGAACCTCAAGAGAATAATATAAACTTAAAAAAGTTTGTTGTATTACCTGACTATTACTGAAGGGTTTTAGAATACATTTCTTAAATGTAAAAAAAAGTATACATATATATATTTTATATTATTAGCTCTAGTAACATCTATGGTGTTACGGGTCAATTTTGACCCATGTCTAACTACTTTATGAAAAAGGCAGAAAGCAGATTTTTTTTTTTATAGAACTTTAATACAAATAAAAGATGAAAATGATATTAACATTAATAGCAATAATAATAAAAAGTAGCTTTTCTAGGTCAAACAAACAAACAACAATCAATCAAGCAAATCAACAGAAATCAAGTACTAGTTTTTAGATGCATTAGTATTTAGATGCATGGGTGGCAAAAAGTGACACTTTTTGTGTGTTCTTTGCAGAGGTATTTTTTGCAGCCGAAGCACGATGTGTTTGTCTTTCTGTCCTTATTGCTAGGGCAGACCTGACACCTCTTTCTTTTAGAATCAGGTGGTCTCACTGGGGTTGTGGCTGTTGTGGTTGATGTTGAGGCAGGCCTGGTTGAGGAGGATGCTGGTGATGATGCTCTTTGTGTTGCTGTGGGTCTGGACGAAGCACTTGTTGAGCTCTGGAGTTGTCGGACCAAGGCTGCAGCGGCTGGGTCTCTGGGCACTCGTTCCCTTTGGTCAATGTGCGCCTTGACAAGGGATCTTCCTAGTTCCTTAAGAAACATCCTACGCTTGTGTTTTTTCTCTGAATTCCATCCTTGGTGAATGTGGGTCCACAACACAAATGAATTGCATGCTGACACATCAAGGATGTTGTAAAATACAACCATTGGCCATCTCCTAGTCATTCGCTGGCAAGTGTAGGTGGCAGTCAGCTTGTCCGGGTTGTCCACGCCTCCTTTGTTTTTGTTATAGTCCAGGATGATTCTGGGCTTTTTGTCACTTCCTGATGACACAGCTGCATCTTTGTGAAGTATGGACATCAGTACCACATTCCGTCGTTTTTTGGGGCAGTATGAAACAGCAGTGGTGGTGTCTGTAAAAACAAACTTTGAGGAAAGTGGAGCCCTGTCCTTCATCTGCAACAATTCAGCGGGCAGCTCAGGTTTGTTTTTTTTCACTGTACCCACCATGGTGATTTTCCTCCTGAGAAGTTCTTGTCCAAGGTCATAGCTGGTAAAAAAATTGTCACAAGTAATGTTGTGACCCTCCAGTCCAGTAGTCATATCGAGGACTACACGTTTTCCATGTTTTTTTTCAGGGATGCCGCTTGCAGACTTACCTGTGTAAATCTGTAGATTCCATGCATAGCTAGTTTTTGCATCACAGGCTGCCCAAATTTTTATGTCGTATTTGCCTGGCTTACTTGGCATGTATAAACATCCCTGATGGGAGCAAGTTTGTCAGATTTTGTTCTGGTGTCTCTGTTGTCAAATCTGAGGACTCTTGATATCATTTGAAAATTTTGATGTGACATTGTTGCCCGGAAAATATTCCTGCCTGTCGATGCGTCCCAGAGACTATCAGTGGCCTCATTGCAGGATTTGTACACTCCAGCAAGGAGAAGAACACCAATGTAGGCATCCAGGACATCATCATGAAGGTCATTCCACATGTTGCCGTGGACTTTTTTTCCTTCAAGGTTTGTCATAGCAATAATGACTTTTTTTATTGACAATGGCATAAACAGATCAAAACATGACTTGATGTCACTTACTCTTGTCACAGCAAACCTTGTGATCCCAGGGGTCATTTTTATGACATTTGCAGCATCTGCCCTGCCATGTACATCTGGAGGTACTGAGCTCCAACTGATCTTGCCACTTTTGGATTTGAATCTTTCAGCGGGAGCAGCTTCAGCACCAGTGACCTCCTCATCAGACTGATCAGAACTGTCTGTGTCTTCCGGTTGATACTCCACATCATCTTCCTCCTCAGAAACCTGTTCATCTGTATCAGTTTGCTGCTGTGTGTCCTCTGATTCATTATCATCTAAGATATAATCCAGAATTTGGCTTACATCAAATCTTCTCCTCAATGTTGCATGAGTAAACTGGAGATGTATACTCTGCAAAGTACCAACTCTAAGCTGATTTGGCCATACATGCCTGGACATGTCCCTAACTCAAGTTGTTGGAGGTGGAGCAGGCTGTGGGCTGTAGGTTTATATTGTGTTTATGAGTTCAGTTTTGGGACTTATTATTGTTTTTTTACTCTTATATTAGACCTGGGTCGAAATTGACCCCAACAACACAAATGTTATAATTTTAATAAGAGCATTTTTACAATTTAGTAAAATAGTTTTATTTATTGTATTTTGTTTAAAAATAAATTCCTGAAAAAGTCAAAAAGTCTTGATGCAATAAACAAATGTATGTAGAATTTGTATGCATTTAAACCTAACACGGGTCGGTCACGACCCTAACACAAGAGGAAGGTTATAGGGGTATCTTGCTAATTGCCTATCATTTCTACCAGTTGTCTGTTCCATTTGCACAACAACAGGAGAAATTGATTCACTCAGTGTCGCTTCATAACTGGACAGGTAGATTTCACAGAAGTGTTATTGACTTGGAGTTACACTGTGTTGTTTAAGTGTTCCCTTTATGCTTTTGAGCAGTGTACTTTTCAAGAAAGGCATCCATGCCCTTGTTAAATTTTGGTAGTGAATCACTCATTACAACATCATGCGGCAGAGAGTTCCATAGTCTTACTGCTCTTACAGTAAAGAATCCGCGTCTGTGATTAGGATTAAACCTTCTTTCCTCCAGACGTAGAAGATGTCCCCTTGTCACCGTCTCAGGCCTCAGAATAAAAAGATCAGTAGAAAGGTCTTTGTACTGTCCCCTCATATACTTGTACATAGTAATAAGATCGCCCTTAAGCCTTCGTTTTTCCAAACTAAATGACCCCAAGTGTAATAACCTGTCTTGGTATTGCAAACCCCCAGTCCTCTAAGAACTTTGGTCGCTCTTCTCTGCACCCGCACCCTTAGAATCCAGGCTTCAGGCACCATCAGAACGGATGAGCTGGTACTATTTTCTTTTTTGCATAAGGGTACAGTACTTTTTGTCAAAACTATTAATTGTGAGATAACCGCTTAAAGGGAATCAGTAAAATCAACCCCCTTCCCAAACTGCATATATGGGCATGCAGTTCTTTATATCTTCTATCTGTTGCTGCATTCACAAGAAATTAGTTCTTTCATTCATATGCAAATAAGAATGATTTAGTATCTGCCATTGCTACCTCTTGCTAATTTCCCAGAGAAGCATGCAAGGAATTTAAGCCTCCTCATACTGGCATGCCAGACCTGGTATGTCACTCTCAACAAGGAGAAAACTTACTCCTTAGATCCCAGTCTTAGCTTCTCATCTGGCCCAATCAGATCTCATACTTTGCACTGACGAGGGGCAATACCCTGAAACACTGTGTCTACAAATTGAGAGTTTGATTAGGCTTTTATCCTAAGTCATATTGCAGGACTCATTAAAGTGTCAATATTGACTTGTAGGATTGCTATTTCCAATAGGTGGCACTAGAGTTCAAGTTCACTTTCTCTCTGAAGAGATAATTTGCATATTTAATTTCTCAGAGAAGCATGCAAGGCATTTAATCCTCCTCATATTAGCGTGCCAGACCTGGCAGGTCACTCTCCATAAGGAGAAAACTTACCCCTTAGACTCCACATGCAATGAATGTCTTTGTAGGGTGACTGGAAGGAATAAGTCATGTGCCAGTCCTATGTATTATTATTATTACTTATTATTATTATAGCGCCATTCATATAGTGCTTTACATGTGAAAGGGATATACATAGCACAAACAATTACAATAAATTTGAACAATACAAGTCGGCGACTGGTACAGGAGGAGCGAGGACCCTGCCCGTGAGGGCTCACAATCTACAGGGGATGGGAGAGGATACAGTAGGTGAGGATAGAGCTGGTCGTGCAGCGAATAGTGGACTGACGGTTACTGCAGGTTGTAGGCTTGTCGGAAGAGGTGGGTCTTCAGGTTCCTTTTGAAGGTTTCCACGGTCGGCGAGTCTGATGTGTTTGTTGTAGAGTGTTCCAAAGTAGGGGGGATGCACCCTATCTTGACCCCATCTGCACTTGACCCCATCTGTAAATTGCATGTTTCCTTCATTTGCAAAAAGTCGTCCTGTCCCTGCAGCTGAAAAACACCCCCATAGCATGCTGCTGCCACCACCATGTTTCACTGTTGGGATTGTAACACCCCCATAGCATGCTGCTGCCACCACCATGTTTCACTGTTGGGATTGTATTGGCCAGGTGATGAGCAGTGCCTGGTTTTCTCCACACATACCACTTAGAATTATCACCAAAAAGTTCTATCTTCGTCTCATCAGATCAGAGAATCTTATTTCACATAGTCTGGGAGTCCTTTATGTGTTTTTGAGCAAACTCTATGCGGGCTTTCATATGTCTTGCACTGAGTAGAGGCTTCCGTCGGGCCACTCTGCCATAAAGGCCTGACTGGTGGAGGGCTGCAGTGATAGTTGACTTTGTGGAACTTTCTCCCATCTCCCTACTGCATCTCTGGAGCTCAACTACGGTGATCTTTGGGTTCCTCTTTACCTCTCTCACCAAGGCTCTTCTCCCATGATTGCTCAGTTTGGCTGGACAGCCAGGTCTAGGAAGATTTCTGGTGGTCCCAAACTTCTTCCATTTAAGGATTATGGAGGCCACTGTGCTCTTAGGAACTTTGAGTAATGCAGAAATTCTTTTGTAACCTTGGCCAGATCTGTGCCTCGCCACAATTCTGTCTCTGAGCTCCTTGGACAGTTCCTTTGAGCTCATGATTCTCATTTGGTCTGACATGCACTGTGAGCTGTGAGGTCTTATATAGACAGGTGTGTGCCTTTCCAAATCAAGTCCTTTCAGTTTTAGTAAACACAGCTGGATTCCAATGAAGGAGTAGAACCATCTCAAGGAGGATCACAAGGAAATGGACAGCATGTGATTTAAATATAAGTGTCTGAGCAAAGGGTCTGAATACTTATGACCATGTGATACTTCAATTTTTCTTTTTTAATAAATTTGCAAAAATTTCTACATTTCTGTTTTTTTTTCAGTCAAGATGGGGTGCAGAGTGTACTTTAATGAGAAAAAAATGAACTTTTTAGAATTTACCAAATGGCTGCAATGAAACAAAGAGTGAAAAATTTAAAGGGGTCTGAATACTTTCCGTACCCACTGTAGATGTCTCTTTTGTTCATTCACCTTGCAATTGATTAACTGATATAAATAATCTATTAACACTTCTATTTTTTAAATCATTCCTACTTTGCAGCATTTTTTCCATAGGTGATTAAAATATTTGCATAGTACTGTATATGTTATAATATATATTTTATATATTATATATAATGCTAGGAGAGAGTTAGTTAATTTTCATTGTCTGAGAGAGAGAGATAAAGATAGTGATTTTAATGAAAATGTATTAGAATAGAAAAAAGTCTCCACCCCACCCCAGAAACAGAGACTTTGGCATAGTTCTCTGTTGGATGTACTATACTGTGGGACTAATTCAAGAAAAAAAAAATCAGACCTTTTTTTCAATGCTTGTAAATTCCTTTAAACCCATTTGTCATCGTGAGCAAGCCTTTCCTGCAATTACTTAATGGTGTTGGTGCTGGCACAAGACAGGAGACGTGATTGGTTGTCATTGCAGTAGTTAGCCTTACAAAGGTACCCACAAATGACACATATTTGCCTATTAATACTTTGCCGGTCAGTAAAAAAAATTATGTTTGTTCCCAAATAATCTAAAAGGTTAAAGAAAAAAAAAAATCCCATGAAAAAATGACATATTTAGTATTGTAGAATGTATTCAGCAGTTGGAGGCAAATAGAAAGCTCATTCCATGCTGCATACACTCTGATTTGCTAGATCAGACCTGGGCAAACTGCAGCCAGCAGGCCACATATGGCCCTCTGACTGTTACTATTGACAGATTGGGGCAACATAAGGGCTGGAAGCAGAGGCCTGTGGACTGCCATCCCACCTCCATCTCAATATCACCAGTATCTGAATACTTGGGATCCTCAAGATGCAGATATCAGTGAACATATTGGTGAAGGAGGGAGCCGTTGGCTCCATTTTCCACCAATCAGCCTGAACGACTTGAGCATCTCAACACAGAAGGCGCAAAGACGTCATCATTTCACGCCTGCAGTGGAGCCTCAGAGTGCAGAGCAAAGAATGGAACAACATGTCAGGGAAAAGGCGGCAAGGTGATAAGTGTATATTTGTTTTTTGTCATTCACTTGTAGGGAGGTATGTGGGACATCAATATGGGGACCCATGGGGATTAGTGAGGATCGAGTATGTGTCATTAATCCTTTCCGGCTAACACGCTCGGGTGCTCGCCGATTATTTTGGCGTGCTCGGGATTTCTTTTATTGTCACCGCAGCTGCTAGTGTCACGGCTGTTAGACTACTGTGACACATGCAGGGGTTGACTGTCCTTCAGTCGATCTCTGCATGTTTCACAGTTGTCTAACAGCCATGACACTTGCAGCTGCGGCGATAGAAGAAATCCCGAGCACGCCAAAATACTCAGCGAGCACAGGAGCGTGCTCGCCGGAAAGAGTTAATGAATCATACTCAATCATCACTAGTGGGGATCATATGTGGAGTTCATAATTTTGTGTGTGGTGGCTTTGGGAATCATACTGTGTTGAGGCCATCATAATGTGTTGTAGGGAATCATACTGTGGGGGTATTCCTTCTGTGTTGGAGCATTATAGGTGATCATACTGTGTGTAGCCATCATCAAATGTTTGAGGACTGTGAGGGATATCACTGTGGGGAATCATCATTCTGTGCCAGGGGGCTTTGATGGGTCACACTGTGTGGGGGGACCATGCGGGCCATCATACAGTGTTGGGAGCTGTGGGGATTATACTGTGGGGGTCATCATTCTGTGTTTGGGGGACTGTGGTGGATTATACTGTATAGTGAGTGCTTTAGAGGGCCAACATATTGTGTTGGGGACTGTGAGGAATCATACTGTGAGGGTCATCATTCTGTGCCTGAGAGCTGTGGGGATCATATTGTGTGGGGGACCTTAGGGAACATCATACTGTAGAAAGCAGAGGCTTTTGGAGTCATCCTACTGTATGGAGGCTGTGGTGGACATCTTAACGTGTTGAGGGCTGTGGAATATCAACTTGTGTGGGTCATCATTCTGTGTTTGGGGAACTGGGTCATCATTATGTGTTTGGAGGATGTGGAAGATTAAAAGGTTGGAGTTCATCATTCTGTGTTTTGGATGTTATGGGGAGATCTTTCATTGTTGGGGGTGCTGTGGGGGCCATAATATTGTGTGGGGGGGTTGTGGGGAATCATACTGTGTGTGTTACCATCATACTGTTCAAAGGGGTGTGTGAGGGCCATGATACGGTTTGGGGGCAGTGGTGGACCTCATAATGTGTTGTGGGCTTTGGGGGAATCATACTATGAGAGCCATCATTCTGTATATAGGGAACTGTACGGGATCATATTGCTTGGCTGTCCTAATTCTGTGTGTGGGATCATGCATTTTGGGGTGTTGTGCAGGCTATAATACTGTTTGGGTAACTGTGGGAGTAAATGTACAGTGGCATGTAAAAGTTTGGACACCCCTGGTTAAAATCACTGTTATTGTGAACAGTTAAGCAAGATGAAGATGAAATAATCTCTAAAAAGCCTAAAGTTAAAGATAACACATTTCCTTTGTATTTTAGACAAATATATATATATATACAGTACAGACCAAAAGTTTGGACACACCTTCTCATTTATAGATTTTTCTGTGTTTTCATGACTGAAAATTGTACATTCACACTGAAGGCATCAAAACAATGAATTAACACATGTGGAATTATATACTTAACAAAAAAGTGTGAAACAACTGAAAATATGTCTTATATTCTAGGTTCTTCAAAGTAGCCACCTTTTGCTTTGATGACTGCTTTGCACACTCTTGGCATTCTCTTGATGAGCTTCAAGAAGTAGTCACCGGAAATGGTCTTCCAACAATCTTGAAGGAGTTCCCAGAGATGCTTAGTACTTGTTGGCCCTTTTGCCTTCACTCTGCGGTCCAGCTCACCCCAAACCATCTCGATTGGGTTCAGGTCTGATGACTGTGGAGGCCAGGTCATCTGGCGTAGCACCCCATCACTCTTCTTCTTGGTCAAATAGCCCTTACACAGCCTGGAGGCGTGTTTGGGGTCATTGTCCTCTTGAAAAATAAATGATGGTCCAACTAAACGCAAACCGGATGGAATAGCATGCCGCTGCAAGATGCTGTGGTAGCCATGCTGGTTCAGTATGCCTTCAATTTTGAATAAATCCCCAACAGTGTCACCAGCAAAGCACCCCCACACCATCACACCTCCTCCTCCATGCTTCACGGTGGGACCCAGGCATGTAGAGTCCATCCGTTCACCTTTTCTGCGTCGCGCAAAGACACGGTGGTTGGAACCAAAGATCTCAAATTTGGACTCATCAGACCAAAGCACAGATTTCCACTGGTCTAATGTCTATTCCTTGTGTTCTTTAGCCCAAACATGTCTCTTCTGCTTGTTGCCTGTCCTTAGCAGTGGTTTCCTAGCAGCTATTTTACCATGAAGGCCTGCTGCACAAAGTCTCCTCTTAACAGTTGTTGAAGAGATATGTCTGCTGCTAGAACTCTGTGTGGCATTGACCTGGTCTCTAATCTGAGCTGCTGTTAACCTGCGATTTCTGAGGCTGGTGACTCGGATAAACTTATCCTCAGAAGCAGAGGTGACTCTTGGTCTTCCTTTCCTGGGGCGGTCCTCATGTGAGCCAGTTTCTTTGTAGCGCTTGATGGTTTTTGCAACTGCACTTGGGGACACTTTCAAAGTTTGCCCAATTTTTCGCACTGACTGACCT
Organism: Phyllobates terribilis; assembly: GCF_046119375.1. Classification (NCBI taxonomy): domain Eukaryota; kingdom Metazoa; phylum Chordata; class Amphibia; order Anura; family Dendrobatidae; genus Phyllobates; species Phyllobates terribilis. The sequence goes on from NW_027362761.1 coordinate 883,164,642, forward strand.
TCATTTCTGAAAGTAATGATGGCCACTCGTTTTTCTTTACTTAGCTGCTTTTTTCTTGCCATAATACAAATTCTAACAGTCTATTCAGTAGGACTATCAGCTGTGTATCCACCAGACTACTGCACAACACAACTGATGGTCCCAACCCCATTTATAAGGCAAGAAATCCCACTTATTAAACCTGACAGGGCACACCTGTGAAGTGAAGACCATTTCCGGTGACTACCTCTTGAAGCTCATCAAGAGAATGCCAAGAGTGTGCAAAGCAGTCATCAAAGCAAAAGGTGGCTACTTTGAAGAACATAGAATATAAGACATATTTTCAGTTGTTTCACACTTTTTTGTTAAGTATATGATTCCCCATGTGTTAATTCATAGTTTTGATGCCTTCAGTGTGAATGTACAATTTTCATAGTCATGAAAAGACAGAAAAATCTTTAAATGAGAAGGTGTGTCCAAACTTTTGGTCTGTACTGTATATATATATATATATATATATATATATATATATATATATATATACATGGTCCAACTAAACGCAAACCGGATAGAATAGCATGCCGCTGCAAGATGCTGTGATAGCCATGCTGGTTCAGTATGCCTTCAATTTTGAATAAATCCCCAACAGTGGCACCAGCAAAGCACCCCCACACCATCACACCTCCTCCTCCATGCTTCACGGTGGGAACCAGGCATGTAGAGTCCATCCGTTCACCTTTTCTGCGTCGCACAAAGACACGGTGGTTGGAACCAAAGATCTCAAATTTGGACGCATCAGACCAAAGCCAAGATTTCCACTACTCTGATGTCCATTCCTTGTGTTCTTTAGCCCAAACAAGTCTCTTCTGCTTGTTGCCTGTCCTTAGCAGTGGTTTCCTAGCAGCTATTTTACCATGAAGGCCAGCTGCACAAAGTCTCCTCTTAACAGTTGTTGAAGAGATGTGTCTGCTGCTAGAACTCTGTGTGGCATTGACCTGGTCTCTAATCTGAGCTGCTGTTAACCTGCGATTTCTGAGGTTGGTGACTCAGATAAACTTATCCTCAGAAGCAGAGGTGACTCTTGGTCTTCCTTTCCTGGGGCGGTCCTCATGTGAGCCAGTTTCTTTGTAGCACTTGATGGCTTTTGCAACTGCACTTGGGGATAATTTCAAAGTTTTCCCAATTTTGAGCACTGACTGACCTTCATTTCTTAAAGTAATGATGGCCACTTGTTTTTCTTTACTTAGCTGCTTTTTTCTTGCCATAATACAAATTCTAACAGTCTATTCAGTAGGACTATCAGCTGTGTATCAACCAGACTTCTGCACAACACAACTGATGGTCCCAACCCCATTTATAAGGCAAGAAATCCCACTTATTAAACCTGACAGGGCACACCTGTGAAGTGAAAATCATTTCCGGTGACTACCTCTTGAAGCTCATCAAGAGAATGCCAAGAGTGTGCAAAGCAGTCATCAAAGCAAAAGGTGGCTACTTTGAAGAACCTAGAATATAAGACATATTTTCAGTTGTTTCACACTTTTTTGTTAAGTATATAATTCCACATGTGTTAATTCATAGTTTTGATGCCTTCAGTGTGAATGTACAATTTTCATAGTCATGAAAAGACAGAAAAATCTTTAAATGAGAAGGTGTGTCCAAACTTTTGGTCTGTACTATATATATATATATATATATATATATATATATATATATATATATAGATATATATAGATATATATAGATATATAGATATATATATACAGGTTGGTCCAAAAGTAGGTGGACAGAAACTTTTTTGCACAAGTCTCTTTGGGTATTAACTTCTTCAAATGCATCTCTTATGTAATTTTTCAAATCACTGACACTTTTTGGTGTTTTGACTATAAACTTTGTCCTTGAGTACTCCCCAAAAGAAAAAATCCATTGGGGTCAAGTCTGGTGAACATGCCGGCCAATCAAGTGGGCCTCTTCGGCCAATCCATTTATTAGGAAATGTTTCATCAAGATACTCGCGGACTACTCTTGAATAATGTGGAGGGGCTCCATCTTGTTGGAAATAAAGGTAATTTGAATTAGGCTGTTGCTGTAACTGGGGAACAACTTGATTCATTAGAATTTTGAGATACTTATCTCCTGTGACTGTTCCATCAAAAATTATTGGTCCTAAAACACCAGAACTTGAAATACCACCCCAAACATTGACACCAGGCTCAATTAGTTTTCTCTAATGTTAAGTGCATGTTCTCATCAAACCAGTAAATACAATTATGTCTGTTAATATGGCCGGATAATTTGAAAGAAGCTTCATCACTCCACATAATCACTTTACACCATCTTTGATAAATCTCCCCCTTCATAACCTTATTACACTTTCTGTCCACCTACTTTTGGACCACCCTGTATATATATATATATATATATATATATATATATATATATATATATATATATATATATACACTGCGTGCAGAATTATTAGGCAAATGCGTATTTTGATCACTTTGATACTTTTTATACATGTTGTCCTACTCCAAGCTGCATAGGCTTGAGAGCCAACTACCAATTAAGTAAATCTGGTGATGTGCATCTCTGTAATGAGTAGGGGTGTTGACTAATGACATCAGCATTCTATATAAGGTGTGCTTAATTATTAGGCAACTTCCTTTCCTTTGGCAAAATGGGTTAGAAGAGAGATTTGACGGGCTCTGAAAAGTCCAAAATTGTGAGATGTCTTGCAGAGGGATGCAGCAATCTTGAAATTTCAAACTTTCATCACCGAACAATCAAGGGTTTCATGGCAAATAGCCAACAGGGTCGCAGCGTGTTGGCCAAAAAAGGCGCAAAATAACTGCCCATGAATTGAGGAAAATCAAGAATGAAGCTGCCAAGATGTCATTCGCCACCAGTTTTGCCATATTTCAGAGCTGCAACGTTACTGGAGTTTCAAAAAGCACAAGGTGTGCGATACTCAGGGACATGGCCAAGGTAAGGAAGGCTGAAAAACGACCACCTTTGACCAAGAAACATAAAATAAAACGTCAAGAATGGGTCAAGAAATATCTTAAGACTAATTTTTCAAAGGTTTTATGAACTGATGAAATGAGAGTGACTCTTGATGGGCCAGATGGATGGGCTAGAGGCTGGATCATTAAAGGGCAGAGAGCTCCACTCCGACTCAGACGCCAGCAAGGTGGATGTGGGGTACTGGTATGGGCTGGTATCATCAAAGATGAACTTGTGGGACCTTTTCAGGTTGAGGATGGAGCGAAGCTCAACTCCCAGACCTACTGTCAGTTTCTGGAAGACAAATTCTTCAAGCAGTGGTACAGGAAGAAGTCGGTATCATTCAAGAAAAGCATGATTTTCATGCAGGACAATGCTCCATCACATGCATCCAACTACTCCACAGTGTGGCTGGCCAGTAAAGGTCTAAAAGAAGAAAAACTAATGACATGGCGCCCTTGTTCACCTGATCTGAACCCCATAGAGAACCTGTGGTCCATTATAAAATGTGAGATCTACAGGGAGGGAAAACAGTACACCTCTCGGAACAGTGTCTGGGAGGCTGTGGTGACTGCTTCACGCAATGTTGATCGAAAACAGATCAAGCAACTGACAGAATCTATGGATGGAAGGCTGCTGAGTGTCATCATAAAGAAAGGTGGCTATATTGATCAATAATTTTTTGGGTTTTTGTTTTTGCATATCAGAAATGTGCACTGATATTGGTTTACCTGGTGAAAATAAACAAGTGAGATGGGATTATATTTGGTTTTTATTAAGTTGCCTAAAAATTCTGCACAGTAATAGTTACCTGCACAAACAGATAACCTCCTAAGATAGCCAAATCTAAAAAAAACCCACTCCAACTTCCAAAAATATTTAGCTTGGATATTTATGAGTCTTTTCGGTTTATTGAGAACATAGTTGTTGATCAATAATAAAAATAATCCTCTAAAATACAACTTGCCTAATAATTCTGCACACAGTGTATATATACTGTGTATACATATTCATCTATTCATCTTTTACATTTTAAAAATTACAAAAAAGAAAATTGGTAGATGCAAAAGTTTGGGCACCTTACATGGTTAGTACCTAGTAGAACCCCTTTTGATAGTATTACATCTTGTAAATGCTTTTTATAGCCAGCCAAGAGTCTTTCAATTCTTGTTTGAGAGATTTTCATCCATTCTTTTTTGGAATATTCATCCAGTTCTGTAAGATTCCTTTGGCCGTCTTACATGCACTGCTATTTTGTGGTTTGGCCACAGATTTTCAATGATGTTCAGATTAGGGGACTGTGAGGGCCATTGTAAAACCTTTTACCTTGCGTCTTTTCAGGTAGTTTATTGTGGATTTTGACGGGTGTTTAGGATCATTATTAGTCATGAGCAAGCATGCTCGCTACTGCTCGGTGCTCGCCCCAGTATCTCACTGCTCGAGATGCTCAGCGCTCTCCGAGTATTTCCGGGGTTGCTCGGCGCCAATCAACATGCAGGGATTGTCTGCCACACACTATAATGCCGCAGCCATGTTGGTTGTGGCATTACAGTGATTGGCTGGCCGCAAAGCGTCATCGGGTCTATATCAGATCTGGCGCCGCCATGCTTGTCACAGTCCCTCCGGAATCAGACAGTGTAGGGAGAGCTGCTGCTGAGCTAGGGAGAGATTTGCTTGTTTCTAGTTAGTGTAGGTATACCAGACTATATTAGAGACACAAATCGATCTCAACTAACAGTCTTTCTGAGAACTAATCCAGCTGCAGAGATATCAGTGCTAGGCAGGCAGGCAGGGTATATAGCATACTGCAGTGCACATAGCAAGACGGTCTATTCCAGCTCTGTCTGCTGGTGCTTTTACAGATATTTGTTGAAATAGGCCCTGGTATCAGGGGCCAGGAATATTTTTTTTATCTTAATCCTGAGTATTTGCTTAAAAAGCAATCAAGAGAACATCGTTTATCTGCGCCATTTGCTTGTTGGCACTGCAAAATACAGCCAGGTCCTTTCCATATTACAGTGCTAAAAATCTAGCAATTTAAAACTGTGGTTTGTCCGTCACACAGATCACATATAATTGCGCTAAAAATTCTGCCATTTCTTGCATCCATTAAAATTTTGTTTCAGTGTGTCAGTGAAATTATTGACATGAGGTCGGCGCTGTTAAAAATAGTTATCTAAAGGCCAGCTATTTAAAACTGTGGTTTGTCCGTCACACGGATCGCATATAATTGCACTGAAAATATTTCCATTTCTGGCCTCCATTGAAATTTTGTTGCAGTGTGTCAGTGAACTTATTGACACGAGGTCAGCGCTGTTAAAAATAGTTAGCTACAGGCCAGCTATTTAAAACTGTGGTTTGTCCCGCACACGGATCACTTATAAGTTTGCTCCAAATTAAGCCATTTGTAGTGAATGTGGAAGATATTGTCCTCCATTTATATAACTGCGTTTCAAAATCAGCCATTTCTGGCTTCCATTTTCATTTCGCTGCAGAGTGTCAGTCAAGCTATTCATACTAGGTCTCTGTGAAGAATAGTATTCGTAAACTACAGACCTGCTATTTAAAACCGTGGTTCTCTGTCAAACGTATCACCTATAACTGCATTCCAAAATAACCCATTTCTAGTGAAAGTGGAAAATATTGTCCTCCATTTAAAATGGGCAAGGTGTGTGGCAAGAGACGGGGAAGTGGACGTGATGGTGATGGTGCATGCAGAGGCCGAGGCCGTGAGCAAGCTGAAATTGTGCCACAACAAACACCCACATCTTCTCGCTCGACCTTCCTGTCCCAATTAATAGGGGACCGCAAAACACCACTATTGAACACAGAGCAGTGTGAAAAGGTTATTGGCTGGATAGCAGATGATACTTCCAGTCACTTAGCCACCACCACCTCCACCCTGTCTTCCACACGGTCAAGTCTCAATAGCCGTAAGTCTGGACTGCATATTCCTCACCTTGATCCTCCTTCCTCCCACCATGCCGAATGCCCAGAGACAACTGATCCCACACTTGGAAACTCCAAAGAGCTGTTCACATTTCCATTTATAGATTCGGGCCTCTCGCATGGTCCACTTGAAGCGGGGCAAGAAGAGATCGCATGTAGTGATGCCCAAATATTGGAGCAGCCACGGTCACATGAAGGCGATGGTGGGAAAGTGTCACAAGAGGTGGACGATGATGAGACACAATTTCCAGAAAGTCAAGAGGGGGACCAGGGTGCGGAAGTGGAAGACGAGGTGGTGGATGATGTAGTAACTGACATAACCTGGCAGGAGGACATGCAGAACGAGGACAGCAGCACACAGTGGGAGGGAGGCAGAGCACCCCAACAGGCAGGAAGAAGCAGTGTGGTGGCCGCAGACACAAGGCGAGAAACCGTTCCCCGTAACACCAACACGACGGAAGTTGCCAGTACAACTGTTAGGTCTTCCCGAGTCTGGTTGTTTATTAAAAACTATGCCGATAACCCCAAAAAGGCCATTTGCACCACCTGCCAGGCCATCATCAGCAGGGGAAGCAAAACTAGCAGCCTGACCACCACCAGAATGATCAGGCACATGGCAGCAAAGCACCCGACTTTGTGGGCTGAACCCCAGAGTCCATGAACAGTGTCTGCGGGTGACACCATTGCTTCTTCTGCTGTTGTGCGTGCAAGCCAATCTCCTGTCCATAGTGCATGCAAAGATGCCTCCTGCCCTGCACCTGTCATTGCACACTCTCAACTAGCACCATCAACAAGCACGTCCTTGTCCCAGCGCAGCATTCAGTTTTCCATACCCCAGTCCTTGGAACGCAAGCGCAAATACGCAGCCAACGCCCCACAGGGCAAACTACTAAATTTCCACATTTCGCGACTGCTTGCACACGAAATGTTGCCTTTTAGGCTCGTGGAAACGGAAGCTTTCCGCAATCTGATGGCGGCATCCATCCCTCGGTAGTCGGTCCCCAGCTGCCACTATTTCTCCCAGTGTGCCTTCCCCGCATTACATAAGCACGTGTCCCACAACATTAGCCGTGCCCTCAACAATGCAATTACAGCAAAAGTACACCTAACCACGGACACGTGGACAAGTGCTTGTGGGCAGGGACGGTACATCTTGCTGACAGCACACTGGGTTAACATAGTGGAAGCTGGGACCCAGTCGGACCTTGGGACCAAACACGTCCTCCTGACGCCAAGGATTGTGGGTAGTGTTGAGCCACCCCCGTAGTGTTCGAGTTCGGTTCGGTTCGTCGAACACCCGTGTGTTCGCCGAACTGTTCGTCGAACTGTTCGTCGAACACCTTCGAACACCGTTAAAACCAATGGCAGGCAAACAAAAACACATAGAAACACATAGAAAACACCTTCAAAGGTGTCCAAAAGCTGACAAACTGCTCAGAAGACATAACTAACACATGGAAAAGTGACAAGTACATATAGTCATGCGAAAATAAAAGAAGTGGAGGAGTAAAAGGAGGGGGAGACACAGATATAGGCATGTCATGCCCTTCTAAAATCCAAAAAGTGAGAAGCCGACACGGCCAGTCCGCTCCTGCCCGTGCCACCTCCGTGTCGCCGGGTTTGTGCCAGAGCCGCGGTGAACCCTGATGGCCAGCCCCCCTCTCCCAATACTGGTGCCTGTCCGCTGGTGGGTCGAGCGAGCCCCCCTGTGGTGGAGGCAGCTCTAAGCTTTTTAATTTAAATTGTCTCTCTAATTTGAATGAATACACTTTAAATCCATTTACAAGGATCTATTGGAGGGCAAGTCTCATGCCAGCAGCCGCGTAATTCCAGCTCCAGTAGCGTCCACTAAAGCTGCTGCAGTTAAAAAGCTTTTATAAGGATCGAGCTCGGCTGTCCACCGCAAGGCATCCTACTGCCAGTCCCAGCCCCTATGCCTTGGGGTGCCTCCTGATGCTCTTCACTGAGTATCCCATGGTCCCGAAGCATTTCCTTTGAAAAAATTAAGTGTCTAAACTACAGGTGGTGTAGCTTGCTTAACAGCCGGGATAATCCGCTGACTAGCAGACACTGCTACTAGGCACAAAGTATTTCCTGGGCTAGATGCAGTTAAAAATTTGTAATTAGATACTCTCGTTGGATGCTGAGAAAGCATTCCATAGAGTCTCCTGGCACGCCATATATGATTCTCTTAAAAAGCTTGGGGTAGGGGTCTAGGGGACCCTTTTATAGCCAAAATCACGGCCCTGTATCACAATACGTCACCTAGGCTGAAGATAAATGGAACTGTAGCACCCTGAGGGCTCGGTTGCTACAGAGGTATTGCACCTCACCCAGAGGTGTGATATCTCACTCTCAGGTAAGGATGGAGTGTGGATCAGGACCCGACACCTGCATGCATTACACCACATTGCCGTGGGGCAGGGCGACCAATATGCCTCTGAGATGGGCACGACAGTCCCTGTCCCTGGCTGGAGTGGGGGGAGGGAACACTGAGGAAGGGGAACCCTGTAGTGCAGGAGCAGGGAGGAAGCAGTTCCTGGGTGCATTGAGAAGGGAGTATAAAAGGTGGGCACCATCTTAGTTCAGTGCAGAGAAGTCTGAGCAGAAGTGGCAGGGAGCAGGGGCTCTGCATGAGCTCTGCTCCGGAGGCGGGCCTAGTAACAGAGGCCCAGGCCTGGAAGAGGGAGAAGGAAGGAAGAGGAGCGGAGAAGGCTCCAGGAATGAGGAATGAAGGGATCCCAGGGGTGCGGACGGGCGAGTCGCCACCGCACGCCCGAATCCACCTGCGTGGAGGGGTCAGGCCAAAGGGGGAGACCGGTCCCCGAAACTAGTGGAGGCAGGAAACGACCCTCAGCTAGAAACCGGAGGCTGTGACATTTTATGTGGCGCAGCCACTCGCTACACCCGCTAGGAAGGCACCACATAGGGTCAGGGAAACTGGCGCCAAGTTTACCAAGAGGAGGCCCGAGGCAGCCGGACAGAAGGGTTGGTAAGAAAGGCCAGACAAAGGACACACAAAGGGGGTCCTGTGAAGCGCTCCAAAGTTATCTGGGAGTTGTCTGAGCCCCTCACCTGGTGAGCACAGTACGACGTGGGCAGCCGTTACCTGCAGACGTGGTCTGGATAATAAGAACTGTGAGTAAAGGCCCTGGACTGCATCACTGACTCCGTGTCGTTACTGCTGCTGCCCTGCACCATCACCCCCATCCTCCGCATACACTGCCCTGAGGCTATACTCCCCCCGTGGGGAGTTATGCTACGCTCTGCTGCACCCACAACACCAGCCTCAGCGGTCTGCCCTGCAGCGGCGGTTCACTCTGACCGCAATCCACGGGTGGCGTAGTCGGACATTTAAACATCAAAACCACATAAATAGTTCCGCCACTGGTTTGACCACCCTGAGCCACGGAACCGGGTCGCCACCACGAAGACTACAACCACCAGCATCCACCAAAAAGGGTCCGGCTCCGGGTGTCCCAAGGCCCAGGGGGTGCATCAGAACATTTTCATCACCTTTCACAATCACCAATTGGACAAGGCAGGGATGTCCTCTGTCCCCTCTCTTATACATCCTAGTGACGGAGCACCTGCTCTCATCAATTCGCCATAACCCCAATATTAGGTGGATTGAGGTGGGAGGCACCGAGTACAAGTGCTCTCTATTTGCTGATGATGTCCTAGTATATATCACTCAATCACATATATCCATCCATGCTGTTATGGCTGAAATAGATCACTTTGTTACATGGTCAAATTTTAAAATCAATGCAGTGAAGTCTGAGGCCCTCGATGTCTCCCTCCCCAAATCCATATAGGATTCCATCCAGTCCAACTTTCCCTTTGCCTGGTCCTCACAGGGTATCAAATACTTAGGAATTCCTATTCATAGAGACCTCTCCCATCTATGTTATCTTAATTTTGGGCCCTTTATTGAACAACTCCATACAGACCAGGGTTGGCAAGTTAGAACTGTAAGATTCACTTCGTGAACCACTGGTGTTTTGTGGAAAAGCACATGTACACTGCGTTCCAAATTATTATGCAAAAAGTGTTTAGGAGTGATAAGGGAAGAATTTGTTTGTTTGTCAGTTAAACTCATTGATGGTGATGTGTGTCAGGGCTCTTTATATCACTGTAAGCAATTGCAGACACCTGTGCTAATTAGTTTGGCAGGTGTGTCCAATGAAAGGCAAGACTACTTAAGAAGGCTGTCTCACATTATTAAGCAGCCTACATTTTCTGCCAAAATGGGAAAGAAAAAGGATGTGTCGGCTGCTGAGAAGCAACAAATTGTGGAGTGTTTAGGTCAAGGCATGACTACAATCAACATTGTGCGATGATCAGGATGAAGTGTCTTGGCAATCAAGAAGTATGTAGCTGATTCACAGTACACACGTGTGCGTGCTGAAAAGGGCAAATTGAGGACTCTTTCCTACAGGCAATTACGTCAGGTTGAAAGAGCAGCGGCAAAAAAGCCTTGTCATAGCAGCAGACAAGTTTTTGAAGCTGCTTGTGCCTCCAACGTCCCCCGAACAACAAGATGCAGGGTCCTTCAGAGGTTTGCAGCTGTGCATACGCCATCCTGTCGACCTCCTCTATCCACTTCACACAAGCAGAAACGGCTCCAGTGGGCCAAACATTACATGAAGACTAATTTCAAAACTGTTTTGTTCACGGATGAGTGCCGTGCAGCGCTCGATGGTCCAGATGGATGGAGTGGAGGATGGCTGGTTGATGGACACCCCACGCAAACACGGCTACAGCGCCAACAAGGAGGAGGTGGAGTAATGTTTTGGGCTGGAATCATGGGGAGAGAGATTGTCGGCCCCTTTAGGATCCCTGAAGGCGCTAAAGATGAACTCCATAATGTATGTGGATTTTCTCAAACAGCACTTCCTGCCATGGTTCAAGAAGAAGAACCGTGTATTTCACAGCAAGATCATTTTTCTGCATGATAATGCACCATCTCATGCTGCACATAAAACATCTGCATCTCTGGCTGATATGGGCATAAAAGGGGACAAACTTATGGTGTGACCCCCATGCTCCCCTGACCTGTACCCCATTCAGAAGCTTTGGAGCATCATTAAAAGGAGTGTCTATGATGGCGGGAGGCAGTTCACATCTAAGCAACAGCTCTGGGAGGGTATTCTGTCCTCATGCAAAACAATTAAAGCAGAAACCATCCAAAACCTGACAAATTCAATGGACGAGAGAGTTCAGAAGCTCCTTTCGAACAAGGGGTCCTATGTGAAAATGTAACATCACCTAGAATAAAGTTTTGAGTTGAAAACTGTTTGATTTCACTTTCTAACAACCTGCTAATGCTTATATTTTCAAAAATGACCATTTTTTTGGTCTTTATTAAAATGAAAAGGTTGATCGAAAAGTTTGGGGGATCTAAGAGTGTGGCAACCCAGTAGTCATGATTACTTCGAATTCTGACAATATGAGGGTCATGCTGCAGGTAGTGCAGCAAGAAGGCACTTATGTGTCTTGCGCATCTCGGAGCCCCAAAATTATTTTCCGGGCTATATGCAGCTAAAAATTATTATTAATTTTAAATCTGGTGAAGCTTTAGTATAGATGGCCTAATAGGATCAGTGCTGCACACTGCTACAAAGCCCAAATTATTTTCCAGCCAAGATACAGATAAACATGATTAGTAATTTGAAAGCTTAAAACGGTTGGTAGGGTGATTTTAACCAATCATCAAGCTTTTACTCTCCCCAGGATGACACAGGGGTAGAAAAGTCGTTTCGGATCCATGATTTGTTCATCTTTATGAACGTGAGTCTGTCTACATTATCAGTGGAGAGCCGCGTACGCTTATCTGTCAGCACACCACCAGCAGCGCTGAACACACGTTCAGACAGAACGCTGGCTGCGGGGCATGACAAGATCTCCAAGGCGTAAGTGGCTAGCTCCGGCCATTTATCCAGATTGGAAGCCCAAAAAGAGCAAGGGTCCAGTGACACAGTCGTGGCTTCAATGTTTACTTGGAGATACTCCTGTACCATCGTCTCTAGGCGTTGACTATGTGTCAGACTTCTTGTCTCCTGTGGCCTTGCAAAGGATGGGCTAAAAAAGTGGTGAAATGATTCCGCAAAATTGATGTTACCAGCAGATACTGTGGTTCTGTTACGGTTTGAGTGCTGAACACTTGACGGTCCCACGGTTGGCAAGTTGGAACTGTGAGATTCACTACGTGCACCACTGGTATTTTGTGGAAAAGCACATGTAAGATTCTGCAACAGTCTCTGCTGATACTCCTGCATGCGTGCATCCCTTTCTATGGCAGGAATAATTTCTGCAAATTTACTTTTGTACCGGGGATCTAACAGTGTGGCAACCCAGTAGTCAGGATTATTTCTAATTCTCACAATTCGAGGGTCATGTTGCAGGTAGTGCAGCAAGAAGGCACTCATGTGTGTTGCGCATCCAGGAGCACCAAGTCCCTGTTGTGTTGGTGGCGAGGTAACAATCATGCTTCCTTCCTCTGTCCTCTCCCCCCAACCTCGCACAACAGAAATGTGATCAAGGTCTCCCTCATCTGATGAGTCTTCCATCAGTTCGTCCTCCACTTCTTCCTGGGCTCCTGCACCTTCCTCACTAGTTTGGCTGCTACCATGCGCCCTGGTAAAACCATCTCCCCCACCCTCACATGCCTGCCGCCTTGGTGCTGCCGACCGTCTGGACCTTGCAGATGTTAGCCCTTCCGCATACAACTCCTCCTCCTCTACTTCCTCCACCTCCTCTTGTGCCACCACCTGACTCCGAATTCTGTTTAACATGTGCTCCAGCATGTAAATCACCGGAATAGTCATGCTGATAATGGCATCGTCAGCACTAAACATCTTCGTCGCCATTTCAAAACTGTGCAGAAGGGTGCATAGGTCCCTGATCTGAGACCACTCCTCCAGCGTGATTTGCCCCACCTCTGAATCTCGTTGGCCCAGGCTATACGTCAGAACGTATTGCACCAGGGCTTGTCGGTGCTGCCACAGTCGCTGCAACATGTGCAGAGTTGAATTTCACCGGGTAGGCACATCGCATTTTAGCCGGTGAAGTGGCAGGCCCAACGACTTCTGTAGAGATGTAAGTCGCTGAGCTGCGGGATGCGAACGGCGGAAGTGAGCACACAGCGACCGTGCCCTCTGCAGAAGGCCATCTAGTCTGGGATAGTGGGCTAAAAATTGCTGGACAACCAGGTTCAACACGTGAGCCATACAAGGCACGTGTGTGACATTGCCCCGGCGAAGGGCCGCACCCAGGTTTGCAGCATTGTCGCACATGGCCTTCCCTGGTTTCAGGTCCAGTGGAGACAACCATTCATGAAATTGGTTCTCCAGAGCTGACCACAACTCCTCAGCTGTGTGACTCACATTTCCCAGACATTTCAATGTAAAAACCGCCTGATGACGTTGAGCCCTACTGCCAGCATAGTAAGGAGGTGTGCAGGATCCCTTCTGCGCAGTTAGAAAGCTTGTGGCATGACCAGACAGGCTTTGGGTGCAGGTGGAAGACCGAGAGGAGGTTGAGGAGGCAGAAGCAGTGGAGGAACTTTGACATAAAGAGGATTGACGCACAACTCGTGGGGACGGCAAGACTTGGACAGCAGCCCCTTGTCCTGCTGTCACCATAGTTACCCAGTGCCCAGTCAGCGACATGTAACGCCCCTGTCCATGCCTACTCGTCCAAGTGTCTGTGGTGAAATGCACCCTGTCACACACAGAGTTTCTCAAAGAAGCGGTGATGTTGTGTGCGACATGCTGGTGGAGCGCAGGCACACCTTTCTTTGAGAAGTAGTGCCGACTGGGCATCTGGTACTGGGGCACTGCGACGGACATAAGGTCTCGAAAATCCTCTGTGTCCACCAGGCGGAAAAGCAGCATTTCTGTAGCCAAGAGCTTGCAGATGGTGAAATTCAACCTCTTAGCTTTCTCATGGCTAGGAGGAAATGGTCTTTTACTTGTCCACATCTGAGGGACCGAGGGCTGGCTATTGTGCTTAGACGGGGTTGATAAGGGTGTCCCTGGCAAACTGCCGGTCTGTGAGGAAGATGCAGGCGGACATGTTAGGTTGCCTTGATCCAAAGGTGGTGCTATCGATGTCGGACAGCGCTTAACACCAGCTGGTGTTACCACCTCCAAAGAAAATGATGACCTGCCAATCACGCTGGCTGTTGCGGGTAAAGAGGTGGCAGGTCTGCGCCCCAAAACAGGTGTGACTGCTGTCCCCCAAGTCACAGAGGATGAAGAGGCCGCGGATGCACAAGATATGGCAGATGGTGGTTGGCCCGGCCGGCTAGGCCGCATTGTAGCACACTGAGCTTCCCACTGCAACTTATGCTTCATGTCCATGTGTCGGTTCATGCATGAAGTACTCAAACTATGTATTTTTTGGCCTCTACTTAGCTTTTGCTGACAAATGTTACAGATAACACGAGTTGGGTCATCTTTATCGATCTGAAAAAATGCCCAGGCTATGCAAGGCTTAGCACCCATGCGACCTGAAGAGCCACCACGACTTGTGGTGAGAGGCAGAGTTGTGTTTGAGGATGCAGTTGTTGACGTGCTTCCAGTACTACGTCTCTGTCCAGGAAGGCGCAACCTGACCTCGTCGTCACTAGCATCTTCCTCCACCTCCTCTGCTGACCTCATCTCTTGGCTGACTGTGGGTTGACAGTAAGTGGGATCTCCAACCTCATCATCATCACCCTGTGCGTTATCACACCCGTCGTCCTCAGAGCCAACCTGTTCCTGCCCTGACAAAAAACTAAAGTTGTTGCTCCAATCAGGTATTTGAGTCTTATCATCGTCTTCCTCATTGTCTCCACCAACAGGAGTTACAGTTTGGGAATGAGGGTCTACATTATGGTCAGAACGTTCTGCGTCTGGTCCTGGATCCGACTCATAAAGATTCTGGGCATCAGTGCAGATCATTTCCTCGTCTGGATTCACAGAAGCGCTGGAGTCGACCTCTGATTCCCAGGCTATAGTATGAGTAAACAGCTCTGCAGACTCAACCATCTGTTCTACCTCATACTCAGACGGGCAGCTGGAGATTTGGGAGCTGTGAGGAAGCAAGTGCGATTGGGGTGACACCTTTGAGGACTGGAGTATTTGTGATGTTGAAGTTGATGTGGAGGAGAGCCCACTTAAAGGAGCACTTGATATCCGTTGAAGCACCTGCTGTTTTTGTGCCTCATCTGGAATTTGTAGCGATTGGCGTGGCCGTAAGAAAGGGATCTTATCACATTGTCCGCTAAAAGAAGTAGACATTTTAGTTTGGCTGGAAGATGGTCTTTCTTCTGCAGATGTTACTGTTGCTTTAACACCTACCCCACGGACACAACCTTTTTTCCCCTTCCCAACACGCCTATTCCCCTTTCCACCAGCAGCAGGCCTTTTTCCCCTCATTTTGGTGGTTAACTAATTCACAAATCTGGAGTTGTTTGCACAAAAAAACAATGGATGGGAACCGAGCAGAGCTGAGTGGCCAAACTGTGGTATTAGGCCAAAACTATTGGCTGGGTTAGATGCAGAAAAAAATTATATTCAATTTGCAACCTGATGGAGGTCTGTATAGATGGATTAATAGAACAAGTCCCACACACAGCTAGAAGCCCAATATTTTTTCAGAGGTAGATGCAGAAAAAAATATATTCAGTTTGCAACCTGATGGAGGTCAGTATAGATGGACTAATACAACAAGTCCCACACACAGCTGGAAGCCCAATATTTTTTCAGAGGTAGATGCAGAAAAAAATATATTCAGTTTGCAACCTGATGGAGGTCTGTATAGATGGATTAATAGAACAAGTCCCACACACAGCTAGAAGCCCAATATTTTTTCAGAGGTAGATGCAGAAAAAAATATATTCAGTTTGCAACCTGATGGAGGTCAGTATAGATGGACTAATACAACAAGTCCCACACACAGCTAGAAGCCCAATATTTTTTCAGAGGTTGATGCAGAAAAAATATATTCAGTTTGCAACCTGATGGAGGTCAGTATAGATGGACTAATACAACAAGTCCCACACACAGCTAGAAGCCCAATATTTTTTCAGAGGTAGATGCAGAAAAAAATATATTCAGTTTGCAACCTGATGGAGGTCTGTATAGATGGATTAATAGAACAAGTCCCACACACAGCTAGAAGCCCAATATTTTTTCAGAGGTAGATGCAGAAAAAAATATATTCAGTTTGCAACCTGATGGAGGTCTGTATAGATGGATTAATAGAACAAGTCCCACACACAGCTAGAAGCCCAATATTTTTTCAGAGGTAGATGCAGAAAAAAATATATTCAGTTTGCAACCTGATGGAGGTTTGTATAGATGGATTAATAGAACAAGTCTCACACACAGCTAGAAGCCCAATATTTTTTCAGAGGTAGATGCAGAAAAAAATATATTCAGTTTGCAACCTGATGGAGGTCAGTATAGATGGACTAATACAACAAGTCCCACACACAGCTAGAAGCCCAATATTTTTTCAGAGGTAGATGCAGAAAAAAATATATTCAGTTTGCAACCTGATGGAGGTCTGTATAGATGGATTAATAGAACAAGTCCCACACACAGCTAGAAGCCCAATATTTTTTCAGAGGTAGATGCAGAAAAAAATATATTCAGTTTGCAACCTGATGGAGGTCTGTATAGATGGATTAATAGAACAAGTCCCACACACAGCTAGAAGCCCAATATTTTTTCAGAGGTAGATGCAGAAAAAAATATATTCAGTTTGCAACCTGATAAAGGTCTGTATAGATGGATTAATAGAACAAGTCCCACACACAGCTAGAAGCCCAATATTTTTTCAGAGGTAGATGCAGAAAAAAATATATTCAGTTTGCAACCTGATGGAGGTCAGTATAGATGGACTAATACAACAAGTCCCACACACAGCTAGAAGCCCAATATTTTTTCAGAGGTAGATGCAGAAAAAAATATATTCAGTTTGCAACCTGATGGAGGTCAGTATAGATGGACTAATACAACAAGTCCCACACACAGCTAGAAGTCCAATATTTTTTCAGAGGTAGATGCAGAAAAAAATATATTCAGTTTGCAACCTGATGGAGGTCTGTATAGATGGATTAATAGAACAAGTCCCACACACAGCTAGAAGCCCAATATTTTTTCAGAGGTAGATGCAGAAAAAAATATATTCAGTTTGCAACCTGATGGAGGTCTGTATAGATGGATTAATAGAACAAGTCACACACACAGCTAGAAGCCCAATATTTTTTCAGAGCTAGATGCAGAAAAAAATTATATTCAATTTGCAACCTGATGGAGGTCAGTATAGATGGACTAATAGAATGATGCTATGCCCAAAAGATTTTACTTCACTAGGTGCAGTAAAAAAATTGGTATTCTATACACAGGTGGTATATCTTGCAACACAGATAGGCTACTCCACTGACTAACACACTCTGCAATAGGCCAAAAAGGATTAGCTTTGCTAGATTCAGCCAAATGCTGTGAAAAAAACTTGCACAGCACTGGCACAGACCTGGCAAAAACTGATAGGAACTGATGTAACCTAGTCCTGAAAAGGACTCCAATTACAATTAGTCTTTACTCCCACAATCTATCTATTTAAGAGCACAGACCTGCCTGATAAAAGTCGTAGGAAATGCTGTAACCTAGTCCTTAAAAGGACTGCAATCACAACTATTCCCTACTCCCAAGCTATCTGTAGATTTGTGCGAAAATTGGCTTGAAATTAACAAGGTATAGCGCACACAGCAACAGCGGTGCCGTCTAACACGCAGCTGCAGCAGTGAGAAAATGGTGGCGACGGGGAAAATGGCTTGGTCTTATAGGGCAAGGACATGTGACATACACTGCCAATGACACATGCCCTTGCTTGTGTGAAAAAAAGCACTTCGCTCCGTGTGTGCGCTGCTGATAGGCTGACAGATTGCACCTCCCCACTGCAAATGCGGGAAAGAGAAAAAAAAATGGAGATCTTCATTGTTCCTGCAGAGATCCATCCCCTGCCCCTCCCCCCACCCCGCTGTACACTCAAACTGCGTATTAACATTAATTTTCATCATTACTGAGAAAAAATCCAGTTATGATTTTGGTGCACGAACAGTTATCGAACATAACCTCGAACAGCCGAATTTTTCTCAAATTGTTCATGTTCGCCGAACGGCTCGAACACTGCCCAAAACAGCTCGAATTTGAGATTGGCGAACAGTTCGAGTAGATCAACGCTCATCTCTAATTGTGGGCCCTAGATCAATCAGGGTTGCCCTCAGAGTCTACAGCTCCTGCACCTCATCCTACTCAGCCTCCTCCTCCTCTTCAGCCTCTATCTCCAAAATGACCACATTAGTCACAAGCTGCAAGCACTGCAGCACTGCCTCGGCCAAGCAGAAACAGGCTATGCTTAGGTGACAAACTGCACAATGCTGAAGAGATGTGGACAGCTCTAAAAGAGCAGGCAGATCTGTGGGTGACACCAATGAACCTACAGCCGGGCATGGTCGTGTGTGACAAAGCCCAGAACCTGGTGGTGGCTCTGAGGCGAGCTCACACATGTACATGACTGGCCCAAGTGCTTAATCTCATGGTTCAGTGGTTTCTCAAAAGTTACCTGGAGCTGCCAGATCTGCTTGTCAAGTTAGACCATCTGTGTGCCCATTTTAGAAAGTCACCTACAGCTTCCGCCGCCCATGCTGTGCTTCAGCAGCGTTTGCAGCTTCCGGCTCAGCGACTGGTGTGTGATGTCCCCACGCGTTGGAACTCTACACTGCAGATGTTGAGAAGGATTTGTGAGCAGAAGAGGGCAGTTGTTGACTACCAGCATCAACAAGGCCGTCGGTATTCAGTTCAGACTCCACACATACGTCCTCAGGAGTGGACACGGATATCAGACATCTGTACCATCCGCCTTCTCGGTCTTCTGAAACCCTCTCTGCTCACAATCAAAGAGGATGCATTGCAGGCGGAGCACGATAAGATGGAGCAAGGAACCATACAGGGTGGTTACACACAGCCCAGCCTCATCTCATCACAACGTGGATTGGGCGACAATGAGGAAGAGGGGGAGGAGGAAGAACTGGAGCTAGTTTCATGCGCTATAGACGCTACTACCTGTACAACTGTCATACCGTCTGTTCAGCGTGGATGGCATGAGGACAGGGAGGAGGACGAGGAGGAGGAGGAGAGTATGGTCAGTCGTCCTCTTGGTGAGGACACGGAAGTCTTGCCTGTTAGCAGTCTGGCTCACATGGCTGAGTTTATGTTACGCTTCCTTTCCCATGACCCTCGCGTTCTCAAAATTTTGAGTGACAGTCATTACTGGTTGATGACACGCTACAAGGAGAACATTATATCTCGAATTCCTGAGGCGGACAGGTCTACAAAAATGGGGCAGTATCAGAAGGCCCTTATTACGGAACTATTAAAAAAATTCCCATCTGAAAACGCTGGCGGCAGAGGTTACAGTTCATTGGACAACCAAGAAGTACAGACAAGAGAGACACAACTCCAATCAAGCAGAGGCAGGGGAACACTGTCAAAGTTCTGGGAGAGTTTTTTCAGCCCCTTCCATCGCACAGGCCCTCAGGCTTGGGGTACTCTCACAAGGAGTGCAAAGCTTGGGAAGATGCTGAGGGAGTTCCTTGCCGACCATACCAGCGTCCTCCATGATTCCTCTGTGCCTTATAATTATTGGGTATCCAAGCTGGACTCGTGTAATGAACTGGCTCTTTATGCCTTGGGGGTCCTGGGCTGCCCTGCCACTAGCGTTTTATCAGAGCAGGTTTTTAGTGCCGCTGGTGGAATTATAACTGATAAGCGCTTCCGCCTGTCAACTGAAAATGCTGACAGGCTGACTCTTACAAAAATGAACAAGGGCTGTATTGGGCCAGACTTCTCAACACCACCGAATGATAGCAGCGTAACATAAACTTAAATCCAGTGTCTTTTTTGGGAGGTGTATTCCCATGCACCTTTTCACACCCACACATGGCTATATGCTTCCTTATTTTGGCTATTTGCTCTTGTCCTCCTCCTTCTCCTCATCCTCATCCTCCACCACCATATCACCAGGGTGGCTATTGTGCACGATGCAACACCCACATTATTTTTTTAAAGGGTGTTTATGATGCCCATAAAAAAAAAAAATTATACAGTATGTTCATGCATAGCCCCACGGGTAAATGTTTGTCAGCCCATACACTTAGCGCATGGGCATTACAAGTATAGGAGATCGGCTCCTTTCTAATGGGAACATTTTTTATGAGGCCCTCCTCCACATCTTTTCCAAGGTGCATTGGAGTGACTCCCAATTTTTGGCAGCACTTGCAATCACTGCATAGGCCAACACTATGGGAGACCCACTTCCTAATAATGGGAAAAAATTTTCATGAGTCCCTCTACTTCTCTTCTAAGGGGCATTGGAGTACCTCCCAATTTTTGGCAGCCCTTGCATTCACTGCATAGGTAAACACAATGGGAGGCCCACTTCCTAGTAATGGGAACATTGTTTTCAGGAGGCCCTCTGACCTCCACGTCTCTTCCAAGGTGCATTGGAGTGCCTCCAAATTTTTGGCAACCCTTGCATTCACTGCATAGGCAAACACAATGGGAGACCCACTTCCTAGTAATGGGAACATTGTTTTCAGGAGGCCCTCTGACCTCCACGTCTCTTCCAAGGGGCATTGTAGTGCCTCCAAATTTTTGGCAACCCTTGCATTCACTGCATAGGCAAACACAATGGGAGACCCACTTCCTAATAATGGGAACATTTTTTTTCAGGAGGGCCTCCTCTACGTCTCTTCCAAGGGGCATTGGAGTAGGTCCAAATTTTTGGCAGCCCTTGCATTCACTGCATAGGCAAACAGTATGGGAGACCCACTTCCTAATAATGGGAACATTGTTTTCAGGAGGCACTCCTCTAAGTCTCTTCAAAGGGGTATTGGGGTGCGTCCAAATTTTCAAAGGGGTATTGGGGTGCGTCCAAATTTTGGCCAGCCCTGCCACTCATTGTATACGCAATAACAGTATAGGAGACCCACTCTTTAGTAATGGGAACAACAAAGCATAGCTGGCTGATGGCTCTCTAACAATAGTGAGGGCCGACTGCTGGCCCTTTAAGAATAGTAAAGGCCGCCTGATGGCCCTATAAAAATAGGCTTTGTGACTTTCAGAGTCCCTCCTTCATAAATGAAACAGGATGTGTCTGATCATGTCTCACACACAACATGGCCAGATAAGGTTGTGTTAAACTGACATTTCCCGGTGAATGCATTTGTCACGGTTGAAAGCAATGCAAAAGTGCAAAAAAGCATTAAAAACGCTACGTGTGAGCATAGCCCATGATGTGGAGGACTATTTTTGGTTTTAGTTATTTATTTTGCCTTATATACAAGTCTTTACCCTGGAAAGGATGTTCCTTAACAAATTTCCCAGGAAAATCCATTTTGGTTTTGTTTTTGTTTGTTTTATTGTGAGTCCGTAAAAGTGGCGTAATTCCTCTGACAACATTTTTTACAGCAGTGACCTGGGGGTCAGAAATGTTTCCAGGGGTCTTCCCCATGCTGTTCCCATGTCATTTGAGCACTGTTCCCATTGATTTGGGCAATTTTTAGGCCCTCTGCAGACTGCCGGGGGGAGCCGCCTGAAAAATGCTTGAGTTTCCCATAGACTTACCTTCAGCTCATTGCTTGGGTTGAGCACCCGAACAATCCAATTTGCTCAAATCGAGCACCCGAGCATTTTAGTGTTTGCCCATTACTAATCATTATCCATTTGTAGAAGCCATCTTCTTTGCAACTTCATTTCTTTTACAAATGGTGTTATGTTTGCATCAAAAATTTGTTGCAAACATAATTTTCTTCCCACTACCCGTGAAATGTTCCCAGTGCCATTGGCTGCAATACAACCCCAAAGCATGATTGATCCACCGCCATGCTTAATGGTTGGCGAGATGTTCTTTTCCTGAAATTCTGTGCCCTTTTTTCTCGACACATACAGTACCTTTAATCATTGTGGTCTAAAAGTTCTGTTTTAACCTCATTGGTCGACAGGACTTGTTTCCAAAATGCATCAGGCTTGTTTAGATGTTCGTTTGCATGCTTCTGATGCTGAATTTTATGGTGAAGACGCAGGAGAGGATTTCTTCTGATGATTCTTCCATGAAAGCCATATTTGTGCAGGTGTCTCTGAACATTAGAACAATGTACTATGACTCCAGAGTCTGCTAAATCTTTTTGAAGGTCTTTTGCAGTCAAGCTGGGGTTCTGATTTGTCTCTCTAGCAATTCTACGAGCATCACTGAAATTATGCTTCGTCTTTTTCGTTAACTGCCATTTCTTAATTACATTTCAAGCTGAGGAAAGAGAAACTTGAAAACGCTTTGTTATCTTCTTAAACTTTCTCCTGCTTTGTGGGCCTCCGCCATTTTCATTTTCAGAGTGCTAGGCAGCTGCTTAGAAGAACCCATGGCTGCTGTTTTTTGGCACAAGGTTAGAGAGGCTGGGTTTTTATAAAGCTGGGAAATTTACACCATCTGGCCTTTCCTAACGATGATAGTGAATGAGCCATAACCCTAAGGCTGAGTTCACACGATGTGTTTTTAATGCGTTTCCGCGGCAGTTTTGCAGTTGCGGAAACGCCACGGAAAAGCATTAAAAACGCATGGTAGAAGGGCAGCAATGTTCCCCAATTGAAATCCGCATGTGCTGTGCCCATGATGCGGATTTTTCCGCAGCGTAAACGCTGCACTCAAAAATCCGCAGCATGTCAATTAATTTTGCGTAAATGCGGCGTTTTCGCCGCCATTGACTTGCATTAGAACGCGCCAATTCCGCAAGACTGCATTTGTACTTGCGCTATTGGCGCGTTCTAATGTGCGGATGGTACCCGGGTGTAGAGGAGAGGAGAGTCTCATCCACACCCAGGTACCATTAGAAAAGCTGTAAAAAAAGAATAAAATAAAAATAAATGTATATTTACCTTCTGTCGGCCCGCGCACCGCTCCTGCTTGGTTCCCGGCACTTGGCAGTGAGTTGAAGGACCTGCGCTGACATCAGAGTCATGTGACGGGTCACGTGACGCAGACGTCGGCAGGTCTTTCAATTCAAAGTTGCCGGCGAGGGAGAACGGAGTGTAAAGCAGGACACCGGGGGCCATCAGAGGGTAAAGTATAGATTTATTTTTTATTTTTACCATTCTCTCGGGTCACACTATATAAATCCATGCCGGTTGTAACCAATGCCATCAGTTTAAAAAATTATTTTGTAACCAATGCCATCAGTATGTGTTGCAACAATAAAGTTGCAAAGTTCTTAGATAGTCACCTGTATAAGAGACTCCTGTCCACAGACTCAATTAATCAGTCAGACTCTAACCTCTGCAACATGGGCAAGACCAAAGACCTTTCTAAGGATGTCAGGGACAAGATCATACACCTGCACAAAGCTGGAATGGGCTACAAAACCATAAGTAAGACGCTGGGTGATAAGGAGACAACTGTTGGTGCAATAGTAAGAAAATGGAAGAAATACAAAATGACAGTCAATCGACATAGATCTGGGGCACCATGCAAAATCTCACCACTGAGGTATCCTTGATCATGAGGAAGGTGAGAGATCAGCCTAAAACTACACGGGGGGAACTTGTTAATGATCTCAAGGCAGCTGGGACCACAGTCACCAAGAAAACCATGAGTAACACATTACGCCTTAAAGATTTAAAATCCATGTGCAGGCACGTCTGAAGTTTGCCAATGAACACCTGGATGATTCTGTGAGTTATTGGGAGAAGGTGCTGTGGTCAGATGAGACAAAAATTGAGCTCTTTGGCATTAACTCAACTCGCCGTGTTTGGAGGAAGATGAAGGATGAGTACAACCCTAAGAACATCGTCCCAATCGTGAAGCATGGTGGGGGAAACATTATACTTTGAGGGTGCTTTTCTGCAAAGCGGACATGACGACTGCACCATACTGAAGGGAAGATGGATGGGGTCATGTATCGCAAGATTTTGGCCAACAACCTCCTTCCCTCAGTAAGAGCATTGAAGATGGGTCGTGGCTGGGTCTTCAAGCAAGACAATGACCCAAAAAATACAGCCAAGGCAACAAAGGAGTGTCTCAAAAAGAAGCACAGTAAGGTCATGGAGTGGCCTAGCCAATCTCCAGACCTTAATCACATAGAAAACTTATGAAGGGAGTTGAAGCTCTGAGTTGCCAAGCGACAACCTCAAAATCTGAATGATTTAGAGATGATCTGCAGAGAGGAGTAGACCAAAATTCCTCCTGACCTGTGGGCAAACCTCATCATCAACTAAAAAAAACATCTGACTGCTGTGCTTGCCAACAAGGGTTTTGCCACGAAGTTTTAAGTGTTGTTTGCAAGAGGGATCAAATACTTATTTCTCACTGCAAAATGCAAAAAAATTGATCTAATTTATACAATGTGATTTTCTTAATTTGTTTTTGGATATTCTCTCTCTCAATGTTAAAATTAACCTACTCTGTTCTTGTCTTTGTCAGTGGGCAAACTTACAAAAACAGCAAGGAATCAAATACTTATTTCCCCCACTGTATGTCCCTTATTCTGGGCCACATCCTGGTAGATATATCCTCCACCCTGGTATATATATCCCCCATCCTGTTATATATAACCCCATCCTAGTATATATGTTTCTCATCCATATATATATATGTCCCCCATCCTGGTTTATGTCCCCCGTTCTGCTGCTGTCCTTTAATGCATAGAAAAAAAAAAAAGATTATACACATCTCCCATCCGCTACCCCACCATGCAGCGTCCTCTTCTGAAGCCAGCAGCTGACTTCAGCGTGGAAGCGATGGGAGCGCATGCCATCACTGCCATGCGTCCCCAGTCACATGCATGCCAACATCAGCTGCTGGCCTTTGATTGATGGTCAGCGTGTATTGCAACACACGAACCTGGCGGGTCTCTGCTGCGCAATACACTTCAGCTAAATGTGCTCCATCCAGTTGAAGTTTGCGCTGGCATCGGCGGATCCCCCTCCTGCATGTGCCTGGTAATGGTCGCGACCTCTGTGACTGCGATCGTTACACCCATGTATATATATAAGGTGGCCACACATTAAATGCCGGGGTCTTAGGTAGCGATTGACATACATTAATTAACAATAAGTAAGCCATATCAATTAATTTCTAATGATACAGTCAAAAACAGTTGTGACTTTCTGGAATAGACTTTTTAGCAGCTGAATCTTAGAAGCATTTTACATGCATCGAATATGATGTGTAGGGGCTGGCTGGAAAATTTTAGCCTGGGGGGCAAGCACACAGCAGTGGCCCAAGAGTAGCGGCCCATCCTTAACATGTTTACGTCTGGCTACTTCATAGACTATGTTCACACCTGTGGAAAAAACTGATCAGTACAGATGAGCATTTGTACTGGTCAGCTGTAGTACACCTATGCTTACAGTATGCGTTACTGTCTTTAAGCAGGATATATGTTTTTAGAGGTGTAGTAAAGTAAGGTACGCTGTGCCTTTCTACACTCCTAAAAAATCAGATCTCTGGAATAAAGCATAAGTCTCCTAGATAGTCATATATAGAAATGTTTTGGGGTGTGTTTTATCAAACATACTCTCTCAACCAAGTCACCAATGTAAACTTCATTGCTCCACAGCAATGAAAAAAGGTATATGATGTACCAGTCACTTATCCTGAGTATATCATCTGATATCTGTGCACACAGTATGTCACATACAGTATACAGGAGAATATATGTAATGTGAATCAATTTGGATAGTCTATGACAGTTATATATTCCACTAGGATTACAGATATAAGATATTACATAAGTCACATACAGTATTATATTGTACATAACATCTGATGCCTGTGCACAAAGTATATGATATACCAGTCACATATTATCCTGTATGTGATATGGGATGTCCGTGCACTGTGATACAGATATTAGATGTTATATGCAGGATAATATGTGACGTTATATATTATACTGTGATTATAGAACATCAGATATTATACATTAACCTGTACATAACACCTGATGTCTGTTTACTCAGTATACCACATACAGCATAGGTTTTCCTGCACCTGGGGTAAGAATTCAGTTTGGCGCCCCCCTCCTATACACAGCGCAAGCAGTTTGAGTAGTCATCATGTGACCGCTCATATGCAATTTATACACCTATAATCACATACCAACAAGCTGCTCTTCCTAATTCTCTCAATGATCAGTGAAATACTGTAGCCCCAGCTGCACTGAGAGAGGCAGGAAGAAAAGCTAGATATCACATGACTGTAAGTATAAAAATCACATAAATATGATGACTGCTGGAGCCAGCAAGCAGAACCAAGGTTAGTACAGCGATCAATTGCAATGTCAGGTCAGCCCCATATACAATCATATCTGATTGGAATCATTCTTCTTCTTTTCTACTCCATCTGGTCCAGACACCATGATGACCTTTCACATCCACAGCTCATCGCTACAGACTTCCATCTTCTCTGGTCTTCTACAGCACACCCCAACATGGTGCCCTTAAAAATAGCAGTGCAATTATAAAAGCTCTTGAATAAAAATATCTGCTCTACGCTGTGCCCTTGAATAACTGCCCATCACTGTGCTCCCTGCACAAAATATGATCCCTACACTGTCTCTCTTATGGTACATGACCTCCACACTGTCCTCTCTTTTCCATACTGGGCTCTCTTTTTCACCCTGTTCCCTTATACTGTCCGCCCCCTATACTGCCAAGTCTCTATACTGTGCCCAGTCTCACATTCCCCATCGTTGGCATACTGTCCCTTCCATACTGTGCCCTCACACTGTCCCACATGCTGCCCCCCGGTTATACTGCCTACCCCCACACTATCTAGTCACTATACTGTGCCTCCGTATCACACTCCCCCTCCCCCTTGTATATTGTCCTCTACTTGCTGCACCCTCACACTGTCCCTACATGCTGCTCCCTCTCCATACTACTGACTCCTCAGTCTCTATGCTATGCCCCCTCATATGTTTCTCCCCAATATTGTAGCCTCATGCTATTTCCCTTTATTACAGTCCCCTCACACTTTTCTTCCACCTTACATTTCTCCCCCATACTATCTCCTCACACATTTCCCTCCACCATGCTCCACATACTGTCTTACTGTCTACTGTTTCCTCACACATTTACACATGTTCATACTGTCTCCCCACTCATTTCCCCCTCCCCTTACTGTTTCCTCAATCTTCCAAACTTCTTGCCCCCCGCTTCTTCCCCTAAACGGTCCTCTTACAATTAATTCAATTCCAAATCTTCAGTCTTTTCAGCTCCATTGGAGCATTTACCATATCGTTGTTCATGGCGCTTCATATTCCCTGTTACGCTCACGCCCGGACTGACTGGCGTGAGCGTGATTAGTGATCCCACTGTACCATGAACCGAGGAGTGCCTGGAGGGGCGTAACTAAGTATCAACCCGATCCGACCAAGGTCGCACGGCGGCTCAGTCGACTCCGTGAACCAAGGAGGAACCGAGCAGAGGGACCAGGTGCTACTCCAGGTCAGACCCCGGTCACAGCTGTTGACCCACACCGAGGAATGCAGGAACAGGCAGGTTAGACTGGCATGTAGACAGGTGGGTACTGGCAAACACGGCTGGTATGCAAACAGGTGGATATTGACAGGCACAGCTGGTATGCAGACAGGTGGGCACTGGCAGACATGGCTGGCGTGCAGACAGGTGGGCACAGGCGGGCACGGCAGACATGCAGAGAGGCGGGTACTAGCAGGTAGAAACGCAGGCAGGATAGGGACCTGTACAGACTGGGACACAGGAATGGAGCCGCAGGTGCGGTAGACGAGCAGAGCAGAGCAAAACCCGCAGATGCGGTAGACAAGCTGAGCAGAGCAAAACCCGCAGATGCGGTAGACAAGCTGAGCAGAGCAAAACCCGCAAATGCGGTAGACAAGCTGAGTAGAGCAAAACCCGCAGATGCGGTAGACAAGCTGAGCAGAGCAAAACCCGCAGATGCGGTAGACAAGCTGAGCAGAGCAAAACCCGCAGATGCGGTAGACAAGCTGAGCAGAGCAAAACCCGCAGATGCGGTAGACAAGCTGAGCAGAGCAAAACACGCAGGTGCGGTAGACAAGCTGAGCAGAGCAAAACCCGCAGGTGCGTAGACAAGCTGAGCAGAGCAAAACCCGCAGGTGCGGTAGACAAGCTGAGCAGAGCAAAACCCGCAGATGCGGTAGACAAGCTGAGCAGAGCAAAACCCGCAGATGCGGTGAACAAGCAAAGCGGAGCAAAACCGCAGGCGCGGTGAACAAGCAGAGCGGAGCAAAACCTCAGGCGCGGTGAACAAGCAGAGCGGAGCAAAACCGCAGGTGCGGTAAACAAGCGAAGCAGAGCGGAACCGCTGGAGCGGTGAACAAGCAGAGCAGAATAGAACCGCAGGTGCGGTAAGTAAGCAGAGCGGAGCAAAACCGCAGGCGCGGTGAACAAGCAGAGCGGAACAGAGCAGAAGATGAAGGCAGACAGGACAGGGCACTGTTCACATGGAACAGACAGGAAAATACAGGAAGATGGTTAGAACACAGGAGGTAGACACGGAGGCAGGGAAAGGGGACAAGCAGAACCAGATACACACAAGGTACTTACAATGAATTAGTCAGCGTACACAAAACTCACAAACAGAAGTACAGAGACAACGAGTTGGAGTTAGGTGCAGGTTCAGACACTGCAGGCAAAGGGAAGGTACGGACATAGAGAGAAACAAGTAACGAGCTCGGACACTGTTCAGACAGGAACTGAACCGGGAACAAGATACAGGAACGAGCCTGGGAACTCAGCCCCCAGGGTGGCAGAAAACAGACTAGAAGTCAGAGATACAGGTAGTGGCCCTGGGTACTCAGCCCCCAGGGTGGCAGAAACAGACTAGAAGTCACAGGTACAGGAAAGAGCCCTGGGTACTTGGCCCCCAGGGTGGCGGACAGATTAGAGGCAGCACAGGACCTGGCACCTCAGTTTGAAAAGACAAACTAAGTGAAAGTGTTGCTCAGGCCCCTCCTACTGGTTGAGGGGGTTTAAGTATCCAGTGACTCACAGCAATAGACTGGGGACGCATTAGGACTGTGCACACAGTAGCTATAAGAAACAAGCAGAAAGCCGCGCCGACGCCCTAAGCAATCAGACAAGAGACATGGACAGAGCAGATACTGGAGCAAAGAGTGCAGCATGGACTGACAGGTAACATTGCGGTCTTGCATGGTGGGAGGTGGTGCACCATGCAAGCACGCCGCCAAGGATGTTACATTCCCCCTCCTCAGCATACTGTCCCCACCATAATGTGCCCTTACACTGTCCCCCTATGCTGTCCCTTCTCTATACTGCTTACCCCCACACTATCCAGTCTCTATACTATGCCCCCTCATATGTTTCTTCCCAATACTGTAGCCTCATGCTACTGTCTTACTGTCTACTGTTTCCCCATGTTCATACTGTTCTCTCACTCATTTCCCTCTCCCCTTACTGTCTCCTCAATCTTCCAAACTTCTTGCCCCCCCTCCTTCTCCTATAGTGTTCCCTCACAATAAATTACATTACAAATCTTCAGTTTCTTCAACTCCATTGGAGCGTTTACCATTCTGAAGTTCACCATGCCTTGTGCCAATGAGCAGGGCTACAATTGTACTCGTGCCTGAAACAGGCGTGTACAATTGAATTCAGGGAGCTGGCATATTACACCCTCTGTGAGCTGGTTGTGAAACTGACAGCCAGCTCAGAGAACCGTCGAATCCCACTCCAGGTGGCGATAAAATACAGCTGCTTGGGAGACACCTCAGGCTGCCGCATCAGGTGGCGTGATGGCACCACCCTGATGGCTGCGCTCGTGTCAAATGCCCCGCCTGTCCTCCCCTAGGATATAGCTCTGTACAGTATATAGAATACATACAGTAGCTTGTATATGAGATACTGTGATACAGACTCCAGATGTTATACAATACACGCGTTGTTGTATACCATCTTATGTCTGTGTCACAGTATACTATACACTAATCTGTAAACTTGATGTGGTATATTATGCACAGAGATATACAATGCACTGCACTGATCACACCTGGAAATACTTCATCTCACATATTATATATGGAGCTACAGTTGTGCTCAAAAGTTTACATACCCCGGCAGAATTTTTGCTTTCTTGGCCTTGTTTCAGAGAACATGAATGGTAAAAAACCTTTTTCTCCACTCATGGTTATTGGTTGGATGAAGCCATTTATTGTCAAACTACTGTGTTTTCTCTTTTTAAATCTTAATGAAAACCAAACATATCCAAATGACCCTGATCAAAAGTTCACATACCCCAGTTCTTAATACTGTGTATTGCTCCCTTTAACATTAATGACAGCTTGAAGTCATTTTTGGGAGTTGTGGATGAGGTTCTTTATTTTCTCAGATGGTAAAGCGGCCCATTCTTCTTGGCAAAAAGTCTCTAGTTCCTGTAAATTCCTGGGTTGTCTAGCATGAACTGCGCGCTTGAGATCTCCCCAGAGTGGCTCAATGATATTGAGGTCAGGAGACTGAGATGGCCACTCCAGAACCTTCACTTTGTTCTGCTGTAGCCAATGGCAGGTCGACTTGGCCTTGTGTTTTGGACCGTTGTCATGTTGGAATGTCCAAGTACGTCCCATGCGCAGCTTTCGGGCTGATGAGTGCAAGTTTGCCTACAGTATTTGCTGGTAACGTGCTGCATTCACCTTTCCTTCAACTTTTACCAAGTTTCCTGTGCTCACACATCCCCAAAACATCAGCGATCCACCACCGTGCTTTATAGTAGGAATGGTGTTCCTTTCATCATAGGCCTTGCTGACCTCTCTCCAAATGTAATGTTTAAGGTGTGGCCAAAAAGTTCAATTTTGGTCTCATCACTCCAAATGACCTTGTTCCAGACATTTTGAGGCTTGTCTCTGTTCTGTTTGGCTTATTATAGGCAAGATACTTTTTGCCATTTGCACAGTAATGGTTTTCTTCTGGCGACCTGACCATGCAGCCCATTTTTCTTCAAGTGCATCCTTATTGTACATCTTGAAACAGCTACACCGCTAGTTTTCAGAGAGTCCTGAATTTCAGCTGATGTTATTTGTGGGTTTTTCTTTGCATCCTGAACAATTTTCCTGGCAGTTGTGGCCGAAATTTTTGTTGGTCTAACTGACTGTGGTTTGGTTTTTATACAGCCCCTGATTTTCCATTTGTTAATCACAGTTTGAACACTGCTGACTGGCATTATCAATTCCTTGGATAGCTTTTTGTATCCCTTTCCTGTGTTATACAGTTCAACTACATTTTCCCGTAGATCCGTTGACAATTCTTTTGCTTTCCCCATGACTCACAATCCAGTGGCTGGATGAAAGATGCAAGAGTCTGTCTGGATCCCAGAAACTCACTCAGCTTTTATACACACACACTGATTACAAACAAACAGGTCACAGGTGAGGATGTTACCTTTAGTAGCTATTCAAATGCATTTGTGTCAAATTCTGAGCATGTTATCAGGCCAAAATCACCAAGGTATGTGAACTTTTGATCAGGGTCATTTGGATGTTTTTGGTTGTCATTAAGATTTAAAAAGAGAAAACACAGTAGTTTGACAATAAATGGCTTCACCCAACCAATAACCATGAGTGGAGAAAAGGTTTTTTTGTTATCATTCATATTGTCTGAAACACGGCCAAGAAAGCAAAAATTCTGCAGGGGTATGTAAACTTTTGAGCACAATTGTATAAAGTATAATCTATGATGTCCGGTGGGTTCACATATGATCAGTCAGTGCAGGATTCTATGTGGTGATGTCTGTGGTCTGTCTGCTCTGAATTTTCCTGCAGATCGGGTGATGCTGGAGCCAATGACCTGGCACTGACAGTGCAACCTGATCTGCAGCAAAGTTCAGGCTCCTGCAATAACTCACACAGAAATCCAGCAGAGCAGCCTCCGACCTGACAATATAGAATCCTCTGTGGAGACCACCTGCCCCGACACTATGATTAATGACATTATACTTACACCAATCCACTGCGGTCTGCAATCCAGACTCCTCTCTGGCAGGATAAGAAGCTCCAGGCGCACTGTGTGCTCTCACTTCAGCAGACGCACCAACACAGTGTGCAGTGGGCATGTCTACATTGCTGTGATGTGGCCATGCCGATAGCTAAGAAAATTCAAAGGTAGAGTGCAGTCCTTCAGGGGCCCCGAACCGCTGCTTGGGTACCAGCCCGGGTGATGTGCACTCCAGCCTCAGTTGTCAGGTAAAACATACATGCTTTCCCAATGCAGCAAGGGCAATAAACCACTGCCAGGCTGTTTCTCCAGAGTTGCTGTTAGGCTTCAATCAGACGTCAGATTT
Source organism: Phyllobates terribilis (assembly GCF_046119375.1). NCBI lineage: Eukaryota > Metazoa > Chordata > Amphibia > Anura > Dendrobatidae > Phyllobates > Phyllobates terribilis. The sequence goes on from NW_027362761.1 coordinate 883,196,973, forward strand.
TTTGACATTCGTGAAAAACGGACCGAGTTTCATCAGTAATTTTCATCAGAGTTTCATAAATTTTTCATCAGAATGTCTTCAGTTTCATCAGAGTTTGGTCTGAGTTTCATCAGTGTTTTTCACTGATGAGAAAAAAAAGTTTCTCTACTTTCTCCCATCAGTCAGTGATACAAGGACAGCACATGGATGGCATCCAAGTGCTGTTCAATTTTTTCATGGACCAATAAACTTTCATTGCCGAGATTTGATCTGATATTTGGATTAATATCTGACATGTCTCCATAATTTTACATGGACCAGCTGGTCCGCAAAAAATCATGGACATATGAACAGCCCCACAGACGGTCATAAGTACATTCTGTAGGTACCCCTACTTATTATAGTAATGGCTGGACCATACATGACAAGCACGTTTTACTTATTGTGTCCCCTTATTTCCTTATAGATTGTAGGCTTGTGAGCAGGGCCCTCACTCCTCCTGTAACTGTTTAACCACTTCGCGCCAGAGCCTGTTTTTGCCTTCGTGACGGGCCAATTTTTTCAATTCTGACCACTGTCACTTTATGAAGTAATTACTCTGGAACGCTTCAACGTATTCCCCTGATTCTGAGACTGTTTTTTCGTGACATATTGTACTTCATGATAGTGGTAAAATTTCTTCGATATAACTTGTGTTTATTTGTGAAAAAATCGGAAATTTGGCGAAAATTTTGAAAATTTTGCAATTTTCAAACTTTGAATTTTCATGCCCTTAAATCAGAGAGATATGTCACACAAAATAGTTAATAAATAACATTTTCCACATGTCTACTTTACATCAGCACAATTTTGGAACCAAAATTTTTTTTTGTTAGGGAGCTATAAGGGTTAAAAGTTGACCAGCGATTTCTCATTTTTCCAACAAAATTTACAAAAACATTTTTTTAGGGACCACATCATATTTGAAGTCACTTTGAGGGGTCTTTATGACAGAAAATACCCAAAAGTGACACCATTCTAAAAACTGCACCCCTCAAGGTGCTCAAAACCACATTCAAGAACTTTATTAACCCTTCAGGTGCTTCACAGGAATTTTTGGAATGTGGAAGAAAAACATTAACATTTAACTTTTTTCACAAAAATGTTACTTTAGACCCAATTTTTTTTATTTTCACAGGGGTAACATGAAAAAATGGACCCCAAATTTTTTTGTGCAATTTCTAATGAGCGTGCTGATACCCCATATGTGAGGGAAAACCACTGTTTGGGCGCACGGCAGGGTTCGAAAGGGAAGGAGCGCCATTAGACTTTTTGAATGTAAAATTTATCTGAATAATTAGCAGACGCTATGTTGCGTTTGGAGAGCTCCTGATGTGTCTAAACAGTGGAAACCCCCCACAAGTGACACCATTTTGGAAACTATACCCCTTAGGGAACTTATCTAGATGTGTGGTGAGCACCTTGAACCCCAAGGTGCTTCACAGAAGTTTATAATATTGAGCTGTAAAAATAAAATTTTCACATTTTTCCCACAAAACCGTTTTTCATCCCTTAATTTTGCATTATCATAAGGGTAATAGGATAAATTGCACCATGAAATTTTTTATGCAATTTCTCCTGAACACGCTGATACCCCATATGTGGAGGCAAATTACTGTTTGGGCACATGGCAGGGTTTGAAAGGGAAGGAGCGCCATTTGACTTTTAAATGTAAAATTTGTTTGAATAATTAGCGGATGCCATGTCACATTTGGGGAGCCCCTAATGTGCCTAAACAGTGGAAACCCCCCACAAGTGCCACAATTTTGGAAACTAGACCCCTTAGGGAACTTATCTATATGTGTGGTGAGCACCTTGCACCCCCAGCTGCTTCACAGAAGTTTATAATATTGAGCCGTAAAAATAAAATTTTCACATTTTTCCCTCAAAAAATCTTTTTCATTCCCTAATTTTGTATTATCATAAGGGTAACAGGATAAATTGCACCATGAAATTTGTTGTGCAATTTCTCCTGAGTACGCCGATACCCCATATGTGGGGGAAAACCACTGCTTTGGTGTACGGCAGGGTTCGGAAGAGAAAGAAGCGCTATGTTGGCTGGGATAGGCAGCAGACACCATGTCACATTTGAAGAGTCGCTGACATGCCAAAACAGCAGAAACCCCCACAAGTGACCCCATTTTGTAAACTACACCTCTCAAGGAATTCATCTAGGGAAGTAGTGAGCATTTTTTAATTTTTAAATTTATACCATTGGGCAGTGAAAAAAGCATAATTATATTTTTACCACAAAAAAATGTTTTACCCTCGGATTTTACATTTTCACACAGGGCAATGGGTAAAAATGGTGCCGAAATGTGTCACACAATTTCTTCTAAAAGTGTTAATACCCCATATGTGGCTGTATTGTACCGCTCAGCCATACGGTGAGATTTGAGGGGGAAGGAGTGCTATTTGACAATTGGAGAACAAATTATTGTAGAATAGGCATTTGGATTTGGGAGCACAAAATTTTCTGAATTTCTTTTGGGGGGCAAGGACCATTTTGCTTTTCCAGAGCCTTTCTGCTACCAGTAACTTGGAAGTCCCTTATATTTTTAACAGATGATGGACCTGAGTGGGGACTAGCTTTTTTTGAGGACTGAGTTGAAGCTTTTATTGGGAACATTTTACGTAACATTTATCCGGCGCTCTAGGCTGAGCACTTACATCGGGGTTTCCATCTAAATTTCCAAGTGATGTAATTCAGATGAAACCCCTGCAGGATCCATTCACTATAATGAGGCAGCAGAGTTACTCTGGACTCCGTCTGGCCTCTGTTTAGTGGTGTCCTTTTTTTCAGAAGTGCACAAAACTGTGGCCAACCGCACTTTTATGCACGCCTAAAACAAATGACACCGTGGGATCCCAGGCTAGACGGCGTCCACAGTTTCCTATATCTGCCTCATTACAGGGAATCTTCCGTCATGGGTTCCGGCTGAATCACGTATTTCAGAGATTTACACGGAAACTCTGGTGTAAGTGCTCAGCGCAGAACACAGGATAAATGTGAGCAGAGCCTTACTGGGATCTTTGGGAGACATAATAAATCAGTAGCAGGTGAATAATATTTGTTTTATTTATTTTTTATGCCGTTCCTAGTGTGATATAACTGATTAGATTACTTTATTCTTCGGGTCGGTGCGATTACAGAGATACCAGATTTATATCGGGTTTTTATGACTGACAGCTGTCACACACTAAAATACGCTTTTTTTTGCAAAATCTAGTTTTTGCATCACCATATTTTGAGAGCTATAATTTTTCCATATTTCGGCCGATAGAGTCATGTGACAGCTTGTTTTTTGCGGGACGAGTTGACATTTTTATTGGAACCATTTTTGGGTACGTGACATTTTTTGATCGCTTTCTATTCCGTTTTTTGGGAGGTAAAGTTAACAAAAACAAACACTTCAGGAATTGTTTTTTGAGTTTTTTTTTATGCCGTTCTGCGTGTGGTAAAAGTGATCAGGCAGCGTTATTCTTCGGGTCAGTACGTTTACAGCGATACTACACTTACTGTATTTTTTTTATGTTTTGGCGCTTTTACACAATAAAACAATTTTATAGAAAAAAAAATATTTTTTTTGCATTGCTTTATTCTGAGCGCTATAACTTTTTTATTTTTCGGCTGATGGAGCTGTATGGCGGCTTTTTTTTGCGGAACAAGATGAAGTTTTCAGTGGTACCATTTTTATTTCTATTCTGCTTTTTGATCGCATTTTTTTCCACTTTTTGTTTGGCGATATGATGAAAAAGCATATTTTTTTGCTCCGTTTTTTATTTATTTTTATTACGGTGTGCACAGAAGGAGTTAATTAGTGTGAAAGTTTTATAGCTCGTGTTGTTTCGGACGCGGCGATACCAAATATGTGTACTTTTTTTGGTTTTGTAATAATATACGGATTTATTGGTTTAATATTTTATTTATTTATTTTTATTTATTTTGTGATTTTTTTTTTAATAGTTTAAAAACTTTTTTTTTACTTTTTTTTACAATTTTACTTAGTCCCTGTATGGGACATTAATTTTTATTTTTCTGATCACTGATCTCATGTAATGTAATAGACATATATTACATTACATGAGATCTTCACTGACTGTTTCAGTCTCCTGTCTGGAATCAGCAACATACAGGCTGAAGCCAGACAGGAAGGACACCATATATGGCAGAGCTGGAGGCGGTCATGTGACCTCCAGCTGCCATAGCAACCCCAGGTCCTCAAACGAAACGGAGGTCTTCGGAGGTAAGTAAGACGACCCCCTCTCTTCCTGCTGTCTCCTATATGCCGCGATCACTATAGATCACAGCATATAGAAGACAGCAAAGGGTTAACATCACTGGGACCTGATCTAATCAGGTCCCGATGATGTACCCTGTCAGAGCTAACGCTCTGCACCGGAATCGCAGTGCTTGCAGGACCCTGGGGGTCCTGAGCACTGCGAGACCACCCACCATTTTTAAACGTCGGCGCTGCACAGAGCCCAGGCAGCGCCGACGTTTATGTACAGTGGGCGGTCAGGAACCGGTTAATTATGTTACTCTGTAATGTCTTTACTGTCCGTAAATGTCTCTGTTAATTGTAAAGTGTTACGGAATATGTTGGCGCTATAGAAATAAAATTATTATTTATTCTAGGTACGAGTGCTATCCTGAAAAATTGGAATAGCACTTGTGCGTGAAAAACTGACATGTGAATGATCCTGTAATGTAATCTATGGATAGCTATTTATTTGAATGGCTGCCAGAAAAGCTTCCAATCCATACAGAGTAAAATGACTATGAACAAAGGACAGGTTGTCTAATTTGGAAATTTTCAGATACCTTTTCGTATTAGAAGAACGACTCAATTATTTAAAGGAGAACAGTTTAATTTCTGTGCATCAGGGGAACTGATCACAAACCCCCACCTCCTTCCATCCACAGTCTCTACAGGAAGTTGCTTGGGGGTGATCAACCTTTTGTCAGGGGACCCTACTAAAAAACAAAAATGTTCTTAAGCAGACAACTCTGTTTAATAAATGACCAGTGCACCATAGAAACATAGAAGAGATACAAAGGTGAGATATATTTTTTAAACCCTTGTCAGTATCATAATTAAAGATTTTTTTTTATTTACGTGTAAATAAAGAACGCTGAGCCAATTCTCAGGGAGTTAAGGAAGATGGGTTTAATTTCAAGAGTATCTAGTGTGCAAATATGATACAAAACAATTTCTATGACTGCATAATAATGGATAGAAATCACTTGTCTCAAAACAACTTGTACATTTTAATGATACATAAGAACGGTCACTTTCTTGGGTCATCCTGCTAAGTAATTTCTTTAAAAGGCTTAAAATGGCATAATATAGTAAAAAGTCACACACACCTGCCATTCTCACCCCAGTCTCTGTATTTTATGCTCCAGCAGTGACGTGATCACACTGTAAGCAATTACTGGTAGCAGCCAGTAACCACTATGGCCAGTGATTAGTTGCAGTGGTCACCTTTTTGGGAAAGCAAATGGTCAGCTAAGTATGATTTTTTTATTATATATTATCATTTTAAGCTGTTCACATTTTTGTTTACTTAACTGTATAACCCTGTTAAATTGTTTACAAAAATTGTATTGTCTTGCATAATACTGGCAGTAGAAACACTTCAAGGGGTTGTCCACATTTGGGGACTTTTTTTTCCTTTTATTAAATGGATGTATTTTTGGCTAGAAAAACATTTTTGTAACTTGTTTTCATTAAAATTGTATCTATAGCTTTAGTACTATCTATTGCAGGCTGCAGAATGGACTAACTGAGAACCTGTCAGTGAGCTCATCCTGACAGTAACTCTTATCTGTTTTTTTTATTAGCTTCTATCAGCTGACTTATGACTAGTGTTGAGCGAATTTGTTCGGCATTTCAAATTCGTGCTCGTGTTCGGGGTTCCGGCTTGTTCGCGGCAAAAAATCGGCTCCGCCCACGAACATCCCTGATTTGCGTGGCAAATGAGGGGTGTTCATGGGCAGAGAATTCTCTGATAAGATACATTACAAAGTTTATTATTTCCATGTGTAACATTGATTTATGAAATAAAAATTAAAGTGACGGTTACTCTTTAAGTAGGAAAAAAAAATTGTCCACAGAGGTGGACAACCCCTTTAATGAAATATCCAGTTTGGTATAACAAATAAAGTAGCAGCATTCAACATGCTTGATTAATGTACCCATAGTATCAGCATGTATCATATAGAAAAACATGTTAATCATCAATATGTCACATAGGTTTTCATTAACATAAAAAAATATTTATTGTAAAATTAGATGATCAAATGTCTTATTCACTTTTTAAATGATTTGATATTACCACCAATATTGTATTCCAACATTCTCCATCGACCAGTCATTATCCATGACAGACCTCACGCTGGGCGAGGATGAAGGCTATCACCTGCCATTGTCCTCCACAAGAGTGTGATGGAATCCACATGCCAGCATATGGAGAACAGGGATTGTCTGGTATTCCTCCCATCGTGTATTTATTACATTGACCACTGTATAAGTGAAGAGATGCTGAAAGCTCCACCGGATTCTATGCTATCTGATTTTCTGCAGTTCTTGTCTCAGCCATGAAGGAAGAGGTTGACCAAGTCTGTGTAAAAGTTTTGATAATTCCACGTTGTGATCTTGGTAATAACTTGACAAGAAGGCTCTGCACTGAAAAGAAATTATATATACTTATTAGATATTACCAAATATTCAATAAAAAGGTAGCAAAAACAAGTACAGGTGATTGCTTATTGATCGCACCGATCAGCAGAATAGGGCACTTTTATCCTTGCTAGAATGGAGCAGCAGTGTGCATATGTGATGAAACATCTTCTTGTCTCAATCAGCCAGACATCTAGATTTGTTAAGCCAGGAGAAATACACTATTGAGTTTGTGTTAACTTGTGAATGTATGTGTTTTTCTGTGGCTGGTCAAGAAGTACATAAACCTGAATGTTGACTTGAAGTCTGGAAACAATATTGTTTGTTAATATGCTAATTACATATTATACTAAAGCCAGCTAGATGTTGATTTACCAGGGCCCCCTACTATACCAACTATGTAAATTGATTAATTGATTAAATGCACAAACAATGAGACCTGAGCCCTGTGGAATAATACCCTCCCTAATCTTTGACCTGTGGATGTGTGCTTGAAAAGGACTATTGTAATTTAAGGGACATATGTCTCTGTAGCAGAGAGAATTGAAAGAGAGAATCAAAGATCAGTCAGACTCTTCAGAACATCAGCTTGGTAGCATGGCTTCTACAGAGAGACATGGATTTGGATTCTACATGATTCCAGCCTAAGGGTACATGGCCCTAACTGGAAGGATACAGTTGTGCTCCATTGACCATCAGAGAACCCATGGATACATTTGAGGAGACCAGGTTGGGACGAGGAAGTCACCTTGCCCCATGAATATGTTGTTTGTGGTTTCCAGATGGGATCCTCCGGTCACCTGGAATCCATGGAGACATTCGGAGAAGCCAGATTGGGACCAGCCAGTCATCTGGCCCCATGGAAACTCTCGGAGAGGTCAGGGTGGGATCCTCAGGTCTCCTAGCCTTGTACCTCAATAGACTGTCAGCTTCCTAAGTTTGCCTCTACCTCCTCTCTGTGGGGGGCCCGCCAAACGTGGGGGGGCCACTAGTTGAGGTAGTTGGCCCTGGAAGTCCCAAAGTCGCAGTTGATCTATTCTTGGCGGGCCAGTGGAAGGACGAGACTGTGTAATTTTGCACCATCTTGGGTCTTTGCTGAGACTGTTCTGTCCGCTTTGTGGTTCAATAAAGTATTGCTACACTGCTTTACCCTCACCCTGTGTTGTCTGAGTAGTATTATGCCCACGGAAGACTCCGGGTCTTCACAGCATTCTCAACCACTGCTTCCCTCATTCTTATGGGGTTGCTGAGTGCTACACTTGACTTTTTCCAGCATCTCCATTGAGAATAAATGGTGTAGCGATTGATCATGCACACTGTCACTGCTTTATAATGGGCTTAAAAGAGTTCCATTGGGGATAGAAATTCGATCAGTGCAGGTCCTGGCGGTTGGACCCCTCCGATCAGTAAGTTATCACCAATCCCATGGATTGTTTGCATTGGACTACCCCTTTTAGACTATGCTTCAATGCAAAGCTGGAAATAGCCTGAATTAAAAATACCCTAATATTTTCGGTATGCAGTTTATATGTACACCTGTGTCTACATAGTGTCAGACTACATATACACAATTTCTATGACCCCCTATCTCCAAATATACTGTGAATTTAGAAGTATGGAATGAGTGTTGGCAGTTAAATGACACATGTCATAAGTTAACAATAGATTCTTCATCACGCACATAAGTCAACTGTTGCCTGAATTTTCATTTGGCCACCTGCTATTTCTACTGGTTCTACCATAAACATGCATGATCAGCATGGCTGAGCGTGCATGTTTGCTTCATTTTGGAGACGGGAATAAGCTGCTGCCAGACACATCTTTACCCTAATATCTGACTTTGAAGACTGGGTAGAACTTCACACACAAGAATTTTCCAGCTAATTTCACCTATACTGAACTTTCCTCGTGACATTTCTATCACATATGGCAACATAACCTCAGTCCACTGAGAAATCAAATATTTATCACGCGAAATAGCTTTCAGCAGCATTAATATACAGTACTCAACAAAAGCTACATGAACCTGCACCGAACAAAAAACAAGTGACAGGTTCTCTTTAAAAGGAATCTGTCACTAGGTGTTTTCTACTCCCATCTGAGAGCAGCACAATGTAGCAGCAGAAACCCTGATTCCAGCGCTGTATCAATTACTAAGTTGCTTACTGCAGTTTTGATAAAATCACTGTTTTATCTACCATTTCACTTAATGCTTTACTTTAATAACCCCATCCACATTACTGATTGGCAGCTTGCTGTGTACACTGTGCATAGGCAGAAAGCTGCCAATTAGTGGTGGGGGAGGAGTTACATAGAACTCATGAATGTGGAGGATTACATGGCAGTAGGGTTTACTAGTCTTCTACTGGTAATCTCCTGCTGATAAAAGAGTGATTTTATCAAAACTACAGAAAGCAACCAAGTAAGTGATACATCACTGGAATCAGGGTCTCTGCCCCTGCATCATTCTGCTCTCAGATTACATGGCAAAAACCCGCTGACAGGTTCCCTTTAATGCAAAAAATACATTTACTTACTAGTACGGCAAGAACTGCTGTAGATTTAGAAGTATAATAAATGCAAGAATACATGCAAAAGATGCAGAGTCTGCCAAAAAGTATAACTCTTTGCGTTTTAATCCCAGCCCCCTCATTTCAAAAATCTACATTACTTCTGCAAATTACAGAACCTGGTAAAGAGCACATCACTTTGGATAGCAGCCAGTCATTATTAGCTGGGAGATTTCAGACGTTTTATCTACTTTTCTAGTATAGAGATAGCATCCCCTTTTAATGGGTACACGAGGAGCAGCTCTAATTATTATAATGTGTAAATTAAGCAGATGATTAACTTTAGAAATCAGAATCATAAACCAAAAGCTCAATCATTTCATGCTAAATATCAACGTTTCATTTAATAAAATGGAAACTACCAGTAATGTTAGTAGTGTGCAGGGAGAGCACATATTTTTTTTATTGCAGAACACTTCATTAAAAATTTAGTTGACTCAAATTACCTAAAGGCTTGTGTAAGGCAGGTAATTGTCATGACAGCATTATACATAACACACGGATATAATTATAGAAATGTCTAGATTTTCAACACCCAGGGAGAAAGTAACACGAAACAAGACCATTATTGTAACATCACGCTGCTAAGAAAGTTGTTCTGTTTCTTGCTAATTATGTAAATTATGGTGAAATGTCACCTACTGAATTATTGCTCCACTCGGAAATAGATTGTGCTGCCTACAATAGTTGTACTGGCATAGTACTTCTTTGATGGTTAGCTATATGTTAATAGTTGGGTACCATAAGGGCCCTTTTTTTTTAATCTTTGTGAATGATTTTCAATATTTTCAGATATTACTAACTGTAAACTGTAAGTTAGTACAATATTTCAGAAGGTTACGCCATCCTCATAGACGAGCAATGCTATACTGTAAGAGCAGCAAGTCTTTGGAGCACACTACTGACGCGCCCCCTGGGCCGTGTGTGGGGGAATACCCGGAGCCGGGTCTCTGTGTAATGCTAGGGGTTGTAGTCTCCGTGGCGGCGACCCGGTCCCGTGGCTCAGGGTGGTCAAACCAGTGGCGGATCTGTTTATTTGGTTTTTAATGTTTAAATGTCCGACTACGCCACCCAAGGATTGCGGTCACTGAGAACCGCCGCTGCGGGGCAGACCGCTGAGGCTGATGTTGGGAGCGCAGCAGAGGGTAGTATAACTCCCCATGGGAGGAGTATAGCCTCAGGGCAGCGTGTGTAGATGATGAGGGTTGTGGTGCATGGGCGCAGCAGAAATGACTCAGAGTCCGTGCAGTGCAGTTCAGGGTATTTACTGTTGGTAATGAAGAAGGCCCTGCTGGGAGTACTGGCTAACATTAGAGGCCTGGTCAGTCTGTGAGCGAAAAAGAGTCCCCCTGGCCAGGTGGAGGTGTAGGCCTTCCCGTCTGACTGCACTCTTCCTGGCTACCCTGCTGTAGTCGTGTAGTAGCCCACGTCCCTGAGTGTACCGTGTGGTGCTCACCCGTATGGCTGGTGACTTGGGGCCTTTGGTACCTTCCGCTCCTCGATGGCGGTGCCGGTCCCTTGCGTGTGACTGAGCCTTCGGGCTTTCTATGGCAAGAGGACCCGAAATCCCCTGCCAGGTGGTTTCTGCTGCTGGATGTGGATATCCTCACAGCCTCGGACTCCAGTGTCCGGTTCTCTGCGTCTTCTGCCAGGATGAGCTCTATCAGCTCCAATCCCTGGCCTTCAGCTCCTGTCTCCTACAGAGCTCCTTGCTTGCTGCTCTGCCCCTTCCTCTGGAACTAACTAACTAACCCCGCCCCAGATCCAGTTTATAAAGGGCAGGTTCCTCCCCTCCCTGGACTGGGGCAGGAGGCGTTGCATGCAATAGTGCTCCTGACCAGAAAAACCCATGCTCGCTCTCAGACATGGTATTTCTACCACTGTGGCAACCAGACCCCCGGGGTGCCACACTACCACACAATGTCAGGATGGTGGAATTGTTGAAAAAGTTTCAGAAGGACTTGGTTGTCCTTATGGAAAGATACAATGCCACATATTACATAAATCAGATTTCTGAAGCTGGGACCTCAACCCAGAGATTCATTCTGATGGCCTTAGTTGAAGTTGGAAAGTAATTTTTACACATAATGTAAAGCAATTGACATCCACGTCTTAGGGTTTTGGCCTCCTCTGGACCAACGCTGTGGCAGCATAGATTGGATGTTTTTCTTTTCTCAATCCTCATGCAAATTGGGTATCTGGAGGCTAAATGATCATCTAGTCAACAGCTATCACCATACACCAGACTTCCCCATACACAGGAATGCTTGGCTCAGCTGAACATTCCTGGGTTACCAATGAAAGAGCCGCTGCCCTACTCCTCTGGAGGCATCTTTTTCTGAAGGAGAACAAAAGGATCAGTCATTGAAATTCTACATGCAGATCATTCCCTCCCCTGATATTACGCGTTGATACATTAGATCAGGGATGCACAACTCCAGTCCTCAAGGGTCACCAACAGGTCATGTTTTCAGGATTTCCTTAGCATTGCACAAAGTGTTGTAATTATCACATGGAAGATGATTAAATTATCACCTGTGCAATACTAAGAAAATCCTGAAAACATGCACTATTGGTGGCTACCCTTGAGGATTGGAATTGTGCACCTCTGCATTAGACTGTCTGCTGATCCTTTCGATATTGATGGGTTCAGAAAACTTTAGTCTATAGTGTATGAGGGCCTTTATGATAGAATGTCACCTGTTGAATTTTTGTACTTCTTTAAAGGTTTACCATATTTTTCGGACTATAAGACGCACTTTTTTCCTCCAAAATTTGCATCTTATATTCTGAATGTGGCTGTGGATGATGGAGGGTGTGAGGAGAGTGGCAGCAGCGGAGGAGCGGGGCACAGGAGGCAGGAGCCGCCTGCTGCTGCTAACACTGTGCCCGCTGCTAAAGAAAATGAATTTTCACTGCTCCCCACTCCCATGGGCATGTGTGAGCACTGAATATTCATTCTCCTTAATGGCACGCACAGTGTCAGCAGCAGCCGCCGGCTTACTGCAGCGATCACGTGAGACGGCTATTAAAGAGCATGAATATTCACTACTCCCAATTTCCATGGGCGTGGGGAGTAGTGAATATTCATTCTCTTTAGTAGCTCCAGCTGACACTGTGCACGCTATTAAGGAGAACGAATAGTCACTACTCCCCACATCCATAGTCCGGGTGTGGGGAGCAGTGACTATTCCGGCAGCTGATCTCAGCATCTGAGGGCGCATGGCAGTGGCGTCATGCACTGCTCACATGCTGAGATCAGCTGCTGCAGCAGAACAGGACACAGCGCTGGACCAGAGGGAAGGAAGGTGAGTAAAAACATTTATTTTTTTGTGTGCATGGGGATGGGGGTGCCATGCATACTAGGATAGGGGTGCCATGCATATCAGGATGGGGGTGCCATGCATAACAGGATGGGGGTGCCATGCACACCAGGATGAGGATGGGGGTGCCATGCATACCAGGATGGGGGTGCCATGTATACCAGGATGGGGATGCCATGCATACCAGGATGGGAGTGCCATGCATACCAGGAGGGGGGTGCCATGCATACCAGGATAAGGGTGCCATGCATACTAGGATGAGGGTGCCATGCATGCCAGGATGATGGTGCCATGCATACTATGATGGGGGTGCCATGCATACAAGGATGGAGATGGAGGTGCCATGCATACCAGGATGGGGATGGGGGTGCTATGCATACGAGGATGAGGTGGCTATGCATGCCAGCATGGGGATGGGGGCGCCATGCATATCAGGATGGGGGGACCATGTATACCAGAATGGGGGCCATGTATAACAGGAAGGGGGGCCATATATACCAGGATGGGGGCATATATATACCAGGATGGGGAATATATATACAGAATTGGGGGACATTACCCCTATAACAGTGTCAGCGGCAGACCCCCTCCCCCGTAATAGTGCATCATGACCACATTTGCATACCAGGAGGGGGGTGCCATGCATACCAGGATAAGGGTGCCATGCATACTAGGATGAGGGTGCCATGCATGCCAGGATGATGGTGTCATGCATACTATGATGGGGGTGCCATGCATACAAGGATGGAGATGGGGGTGCCATGCATACCAGGATGAGGATGGGGGTGCCATGCATACCAGGATGAGGCGGCTATGCATACCAGGATGGGGATGGGGGTGCCATGCATACCAGGATGGGGGGACCATGTATACCAGAATGGGGGCCATGTATAACAGGAAGTGGGCCATATATACCAGGATGGGGGCATATATATACCAGGATGGGGAATATATATATAGAATTGGGGGACATTACCCCTATAGCAGTGTCAGCAGCAGACCCCCTCCCTCGTAACAGTGCATCATGACCACATATTTTGCTTTAATATTTTTTTCCATTGTTCTCCTCTAAAGCCTAGGTGCTACTTATAGTCCGAAAAATACGGTACCTTTTTGATAACAATTTACACACAGCTTTAAAACATTTCTCCATAGGGCCATATTATGAACCGGCTGGTCAAATTTTGGCCAGTTCTTCTGCAAAAAGAGGCCCTAGAGGAGGCCCTACTCAGACAATTGTTAAATAGATATAAATGCTCTAGCAAAAAGTTACAGCTACTGAAAAAATTCTGAATTTACAGATGGCATTACCGGCCAGCAGATAAAAAATTAAATGATTTTGAACATTTTATCAGAAGATCTCCTGTGAAAACTAAGAGAACTAAGGTTACAGGATTGAAAAAAAGGTTTCCTATACCATTAACTTGAATGAGGTTGAGGTGAACACAAGCCAGGAACACTGTTATCACTCTTTCTGGGAAAAAGCAAGATCTTTCTTTCTAATTTTAAAGCCTCTTTATTATTTCTATGGTACATTGGATTATCAGCAGTTTATGGGTCATAGAATTAACAATTATTCCTAACAATTTTAAGGATAATCATTTTAAGGGTTGTGCAGGGACTTCTTTCACTTTTATGATTTGTCAATTAGAATAGCCTTATGGAACTTATGACTGGTTCTCAAAATATACAGTAAATGCACAAGAATTGACAGAATAAGAAAACTGAATATTTACTGAAAGTCTTTTGTTTAGTCTTGTCATACTTTCTTTGGCAGCCAGAAGCCACAACTGGGTAAAAAATTTATTTTTCTCAGTTTGTTATTCAGAAAGTAACAGGCTTTGTTCACACTAGCAATTTGGGGTTTGATTATGATTTATTTAAAGCTTTAAAGTATCTTTGATGACAAAAATGCAGTAGTCTACAGTGTCTTTCTTGATCTCTAAAAAGCGAATGTTCGACAGTTTGACAAATTACTACTAAAACATTTTCTAGTCATTTTTATCATTAAATGTAAATAGGACCTTTCACCAGTTTTAGCATGTTAAACTGGCCAAATCATTGGATAGTGGCTGCAGAGCGGAATCAAATGTATTCTCTATCTTTTTATTTCTCATCTTCGATGCGGAGATATTATCTTAATTTAAATTCTTATTTTCAGCCAAGGGGCTGTTTTTACTGATTCGTCTCTGGGGGCAATTTTTCCGATGACGTTGAGCAATCATAAGCAGGCAGTGTCATGCAGGAGAAAAAAAAAGAACATGGCCTCAGACATGGTCGGACCCATTTTTCTCTATATGAGAAATTAAATGACACACAGCCCTACTAACCTCACTGTTCTGACTGCTGGAATCTGCTGTGATTATACATGGGGGAGTTGTCTGTCGTTGCAAAAAACTTTTTCAGCTCTCCTCTCATGGCATTGTCAGCTCTGCTCTACTCTCCCTTTTCAAACACTGACAATGCTGTGGGATGAGAGCTGCAAATGCAGAGATGTTTGTAATGACATGCTGCTCTACTTTTAATCATAGTAGGTGCTGGCTGTGAGATCAGTGAGGAGAGCAGGGCTGTGCGTCATTACAAGTCCCACATAGAGAAAGCGGAGTCTGACCATCTCTGGGGCATGATCTTTTTTTTCCCTGCATGACGCCTGCTGTTTTTGATTGGTCAATATCATGCAAAGGGAAAATACATGATCCTAAAGATGAATCTCTGCTAACACTCCATTTGGTTGCAGGGGAGAGTAGAATAAAAACTTTACAAGCTAGTATCTGTGCAACACAACAGAGATGAGAAATTATAACATAAAAAGTAAATTCAGCTATTCAGCTCTGTAGATACTTCATGATGTGCCCATCTTAACGTTCTAAAATTGGTGAAAGGTCCTCTTCAAAAGAAACCTGTACACAGATGCATTCTGCCCTATACATAAATTAGGGGACAAAAAGACAAAGAAATTCTGTTATTTCATTAATCCCAACAAACCCCCAGAAGAAGCTTTAATTTGTAGGCCAAAACCCTTGGCTACATATTCAGTGACTGCCACAAGGTGGACTGCTCCATGAATTTGTTTTTAAGCACTGTTTTAACTACTTTTGTAAGTATAATGAATCCCTTTTCACTGCTTATCCACTCTTGAGGGTCTACACAGTATTCCATTTTATCAGTTTATGTAACTTGTCACCTGGGTTTATCGACTGAATCGTGACCTTTACATGGATACCTGCTGTTTTACTTTGGATTTTATACTGAACAGATTACTTGGAAACCAATGACTGTTCACATTATCCTTTATCTGTATTAGGTGGTGAGCGCTCTCCCATTTCTGCCCAATGTTGTAGCATAGTGTATTTTTTTGCTATAAGGGGAGACCTGACTATCAAACTGAGTAGGAATGGAAGTCACCCAAAAGACACTTATCACCATGTCTATCTATCTTTATAAAAGTTTTTTCTCTAAAACTTTGCAGTGTTTCAGGTTAAAATATAGTTCTCTCTGGAAAGAGGGAATCGGCCAGTTTTTACCTTTCCCACTTAATGCAGCATGAATTTGAAGACAAGTTCCTTTTACAATATAGACACAGCCAGCCTGCAACATTTAATGTGGCGTCCCTGAGGGTTCGACCGCCACAGGGATGCTGCACTTCTCTAATGGAGTGTAGTGTTCCTCCTCTGAGGTAAGAACAGTGCGATGGTCAGGACCCTTCCTTCACATCCAACACCACACTTCTCCCACCAGAGGGGGCTAGAATGCACTAGGTGCTGCCCTCCTGGTTACCGAGAGACTGGGGAACCAAGAGTTAGGGGAACGATTTAGTGGGTGAGGGTGGAGGACTCACATTTTAGTGACACTTTAAATTTCATATTTAATACACTGCCATCTTGGTTCATGGTCTTTTGTACTGTGATCTCCCCCCCTGAGCATGGATCCTGTGTGGGCCTGCAGAGGATGGAGACACGGCCCTCGTACCTTAGCCTTGGGTCGAGGGGCAGGCTGCAGATGATGAATGTCTCAGCCCGGTCAAGGACCATGACCAAGAAGGCCCGGAGCTCAGGAGTGTAGCTCCATAGCAAATGGATCCCAGGGAGGATGCAGACGGAGCGGTATACGCCACCTGTCCTCGCCACCTGATATACTCAGAGGTAGTCCAGCTGCAAGAGGGGTACCGGCCCCCGACACCTGACCTTGCTACTTCACGTCCTGGTCGGGATCCCACCGGGTAACGGAAGGAGCGGAGCTGCCACCCGTACCCTTTTTCTGAGAGGAGTTCAGAGGGAGACCTGGCCTATCTACACACACAGACAGGAAAGGACCCGGTCTGAAGTCTAGGAACACTCTGGTGCAGGGTCCCGATTTAACACTGGACTTACTCAGAGGTTGTCGGACCCCCTTCGTCTATGGTGACCGCAGAACCCCGTGAGGAGCAGGGAGTCGCCTTCCTACTGCCATCTCTTTCATGAGTAAAGCCTTGGAAGTTCACCCCTATGGCCTCCGGACTCTTTATTCTGCACTACACCGCACTACGCAGTACCAGACCTCATGGACTACTACCCTCTCCGTCCTGTACCTCTGCCCTGAGGCCCTGCTCCGCCTGTGGGGAGTAGTAACAACGTCGGCTGCTATAACACCATGCCTCAGCAGACTGCAGCAGTGCTGGTGGCCTTCACCAGGTGCCACAGGTGGCGTAGTCGTAATCAGCCACTCAACCCGGATAAGCCCATACCATCCTTTTTAATGTGACGGCCCTGGGCACGGAGCGGGTCCGGGCCACGGCTGCACCCCAACTCTCCATCACAGGACCCGACTCCGAGTCCCCCATCTCCCAGGGTAAGGGGCTTGCAGAAGGCTTTGAGGCGTCACATTTAACTACAAATGATAATTATAGTTTTAAAAGTCTGAACAATCAATTTTAGCCAAAACTTAGTAATAATTGTATTTATTACATGTACACTATATTTCTTACTTTTGCTATTTTAAATGTAAGATAGCAATTAGAACTGCAAAGAATAAGAGTAGGATCAAAAACGTACAGTAAGTAGAAACTTTGTTGTACGACTAAAAATATAGGTTTTGCAATCTTCAAGCTCACTTTGTGTGTCTGACAACTCTTCTGAACATCTCAGGTATTGATCAATCTGTATCTTTTTAAATTAACACCTATAAGACTGTACCTTCCAAGCTGGCTCATATAATCTAGGACAGTGTGGCCTGCTTCTATGTCAGACTTATGTGCTTCTAGTGTGTATTTGTGTAAGCAATCCTTAGTGATTTCTGGGTGTTAATGGCTGCTACCATCACTTAAAAAAAGATATACAAGGTGAAAATGCAACAGAAAGTTTTCATTTCTAGTGTTAAGTATACAGCTGATGGTTCTTATGGAGAAACATACAATATGCACCTTTCAGTGTAAGCACCCTTCAGGCAAACACTTTCAAACATTTCTCTTTGGTGATATATATCACCCCTCAGTAATAGATCCAGGGAAAAGACATATTTTCTTTTGTACAAAGACTTTACTTAAAGTATTTTTAAAGTTATTATTAAAGGGAATCTGTCACCCCCTGGGAGATATTAGACCTCTACTATGGGCATACAGGATATAGAAAAGTAAATCTATACATACCTGTATGGCCCATAGTAGAGGTTTGATAGCAGAGAAAAGTGTTTTTATAAACTCTGTTTTCCATATATGAAGATAGGACGAGGACCGCATGGGTGACAGTGGGGAGTGGAGTGGTTGGATAAGTAAAGTATTTTTGTCTCCTTTTGATTGCCCTTCATGGTTACTTGGTAGTTGGCACATTCCAGGTTATTCCTGTCCTCATTTGAAAGGTTTGAAAAGGTGGTGAAGATTCGGAACACCCTCTCTGAAGACTCCTGAATGTGTATTTTATGTGACCTGTTGTTTTATATGCTTTTTATCCTTATGAAGGCTGCAGTTTTCCTGTGTACAGAGGTGGAGAGGTTAACTGTAGGGTCAGCTCATGGTTTCAGAGAAGTAAATAGGCAATGGGAGCTTAGTTCCTGGTTTTAGGGGGGAGTTCGAGTTCAGCTAGAGGGAAAGGAAGACTGCTCTCAGCATTGTGAGCTGTATTGGGTGTGTGTGCAGAGAAGAGCGAGCTCAAGAGAAAGTAGTAAGATCCTGGATTATCCCGCAACAGAGACAGCAGTTTTCTCTTTAGAGCAGGCAAGTTGGGGCATCTACAGACAGAGACTTTGGTATTAGCCAGACGTAGAGATCATGGTGGTCATAGCAAAGCACATAGACCCATATGGCCCTGTACTGGGAAGATGGAGGTCCTCAACTTAACCTGTTGTTCTGCAGTAAAGTTCCTAACAAGTTATGAGCCGCCGTCCGTATACAAAATGTTTGTGCCTCTGTCATATAATACAGATGAAGAGTTGAAGTGTTCTACCTACTACCTGCTGTACAGAGTTCCAAGACAAAGTAAACAAGAGTTTATTTTATTCATAATGCCTGGCTCATTCTTCATGACAACATAGGGTCCCCACTTGCTCCGTAACATGGCAGTATTCAGTCTGAGAGCGACAGTGATTCAAATGTACACATGTGCACACACCCAGGGACCCCTTTATAGAGTGTTTATGGACCCAGAAATAACAATCGGCCAACCTTGTCCATTACAGGGTAATGAGGGCCTAAAAATGGATGTGGTGCCCGCAAACAAGAGAGTGGAAAATGTGTAGTTATTAGCTTTACAGGTATTTCAAAGCCAAAGTTGCTTTTTTTCTCCAGTTTTTCTATATCTGATTAATAAAAGACCCCTTCTATGAAGTCCATATATCATTTTAAGTTAGGAGTTGTCGAAATAGGATGAAGCAAATGTATCTATTTAATGTCAGGAAAAATAGAAACGCAGGATTCCATCAGAAAATAGCTTTAAAGGGTGTCTGTCAGCCAAGCTGACATTATGGACTAAGCAGAAAGCCTTGTAGAGGATGTAGCTATGCTCGTCACAGTGTACCCCGGAAAAAGGCAGAGTAAGGAGAGTTGCTGCTGAGTCAGGGAGAGATTTGCTTGTTTATAGTTTGTACAGGTATTCCACAGCATATATATATATATATATATATATATATATATATATATCTATCTATCTGAACTAACAGTCCTTCTGAGGACTAATCCAGCTGCATATAATCAGTGCTAGGCAGGCAGGCCGTGTATGTGGCAGACTGCAGTGCATATAGTGCAAGAGGGTCCATTGAACGTCCTGTCTGCTGCTGCTGTAATAATTACAGATATATGTAGACATAGCCCCAGATATCAGGGGCCAGTGCAAATTTTCTTTTATCTTAATCCTGGTTGTTTGCTTAAAAAGCAATCCAGAGTACACAATTTTTCTCTTCCATTTCCTTGTTAGCACTGCAGAATACAGCCAGATCTGTTCCATATTACAGAGATAAAAATCCAGAAATTTGAACTGAACGTGGAAAATATTGGCCTATTTTTCCATTCTGTTGCAGTGTATCAGTCAAGTTATTCACACTAGGTCTCTGTGTAGAATAATATTAGTAAATTTACAGGCCTGCTATTTAAAACCGTGGTTCTCTGTCAGACATATCACCTATAAGAGTGTTCCAAAATCAGCCATTTCTTCCATTTTCATTTAGCTGCAGTGTGTTGGTCAAGCTATTCACACTAGGTCTCTAGACGGTACTACCTGCACAACTGTCATACTGTCTGTTCAGCGTGGATGGCCTGAGGACAGGGAGGAGGAGGAGGAAGAGGAGGAGGATGAGGAGGAGAGCATGGTCTGTCGTCCTCTTGGTGTGGACACGGAAGTCTTGCCTCTTACAGTCTAGCACACATGGCTGAGTTTATGTTACGCTGCCTTTCCTGTGACCTTGTGTTGTCCAAATTTTGGGTGACAGTCATTATTGGTTGGTGATACTTCTAGACCCACGCTACAAGGAGAACTTTCTGATGCTTATTCCCGCGCAGGATAGGCCTAATAAAATGGGCCAGTATGAGAAGGCCCTTGTTGCGGAATTATTTAAAAAATTCCCATCAGAAAACGCTGGCAGCAGAAGTCACAGTTCGCTGGACAACCAAGGAGTACAGGTGAGAGAGACACAAATGCAATCCAGCAGAGGCAGGGGAACACTGTCAAAGTTCTGGGACTGTTTTCTCAGACCCTCCCATCACACAGCCCCTGAGACACGGGGTACTCTCACAAGGAGGGAAAAGTTTCGGAAGATGGTGAGGGAGTACCTTGCTGACTGTACCAACGTCCTCTGTGATTCCTCTGTGCCTTATAATTATTGCGGATCCAAGCTGGACACGTGGCTTGAGCTGGCTCTCTACCCCTTGGAGGTCCTGGCCTGCCCTGTCACTAGCGTTTTGTCAGGACAGATTTTTAGTGCCGCCGGTGGAATTATAACCAATAGGCTGAAAATGCTGACTGGCTGACTCTTATAATAATGAACAAGGGCTGGATTTGGCCAGACTTCTCAACACCACCGAATGATAGCAGCGTAACATAAACTCGAATACAGTGTTTTTTTTTTTCCAAAATCATTTTTATTAGAGTTTGTCAATGGTACAAAATAGCAAAATAACAAAATAACATCATAAGAGCACAAAATAAGAGCACAAAATCAAAATCAAACATAAGCCCCCAATATAGATACATCCACAAAATGCAGTACATCAATCAATCATGTATATCAGATGAATCTAGTAGTGTCCTGAAAGATATCGAATGAAAGTTCCTCCGCTATCACCACAGGCAATAGAACCACTTCTATATCTTTAAGATCCCCAGAGTACCATTCAAGTCTTCTAGAAGATATCAGTTGGAATTTTTAAATGGGAGGACCGTATGAACCAACTCGTCCGGGGTCAGATGAAAAATTATGAAGGCTCTCCATGTATTAAAAAAATTCTCTGTCAAGATATCCTTGTTTCTCTCGGCTTCCATCCTCTCAGTCAACATGATGTCTTTCAGCATTGTTACTAAGTCTGGGATCTTGGGGCTTGCCCCACTCAGCCAGTCCCTTAAAATAAGTTTCTTAGCTGTTATAGCTATAATGTGCAATAATCTAGCTTCTTTTCATCTCCAAATTTTTTCCGCCGGGAAGTGTAACAGCCATGTCAAGGGATCGTGACCTATGTCATTGTTATAAATATCTCGTGCTGCTGTAATAACCCATCTCCAAAAACCCTGAATAGCTGTACAAGTCCACAAGCCATGAATCATATCTGTCTTAGGGGTGTCACATTTTGGGCAACTTTGTAACCTATCAGGTGCTTGTGGTGTTGGTGGTATGGTAAAGCCATATATCGCTCTATACATGATAAGGAATTCCATGTCTCTCCACTTTTCATTGGGTATATACTTTCTCACCAATTCCCAGCCTTTAAGTATTTTGTCCTCCAGATCTTCAGCTTGAATCAGTCTCTCCCAACCTTTAAATCTTTTATGTACACCCTCAAATGAGGTTAATATGTCTTTCAATCGTTTGTATAAGTAAGAGATGTTTATAACTGCCATATCTGTGTCAACTAGCGTATCCCATACATTCGTAACGCATTCCTTCGAGACGTCCTTCAGCTGGTTTAAGACATGGAACTGTAATTGTCCATATTGCATCAACTGCATGGCCGATAGACCGTACTTCTCTAGCACTTCCGACCCATGTAACCATCTTTTCTCAGTCAGATGTAACAAGTCACCCATCCTCTGAATGCCCCTAACTCTCCATTCCTTGAATAGAATGTTCTCCCTTCCCATTTTAAAGCCGATATGGGCCCAGGGGTTCAAATATTTCGAAACCCTCCACGCCAACTTAAATTTCTTTCGGACCGCCTTCCAGCACATCGCTGTGTCTCTGTATATCAATGAGTGTTTCAAAGACTGCGGGATGTCAGACCAAGAGGCATGAAGGAGACTAACCGGGTCCCATGGCCTCCATAGTTCCACCTCACCTTCATAGTTAGAGTGTTTACTAGATTTCTTTAGCCAGTCTAGCACATTTCGGGAAAGACAAGCCAAATTATATCCCCTAATATCCGGGAGTCCTAACCCCCCCTGTCTTTGGGAAGCATCAGTGTATCAGTTCTTATTCTCTGCTCTCTTTCCTCTCCATAAGAATCTCGTGAATGCTACATTGAGTCGTTTGATGTCTGTATATCGGAGGAGAAGAGGGATCGTCTGTAGTGGGTACAGCAGTCTCGCAAAACTAATCATCTTTATCAGATGACACCTCCCCAATAGAGACAATGGGAGGTTTTTCCACCCCTCCAACTCTTTCTCTATCTTGACAATTAACGGGCCAAAGTTCAGAGATTATACAGAGCTTGCAGATCTCCCCAGATAAACCCCTAGATATTTTATGTGGTCACGTCTAACCTTAATACCTCCTATCCGGTCCATCAACCTCTCATGAAGGATGTTACGACCTGACTCGCCCAGTCTGAGCAGCTCACATTTAGATTTGTTAGTTTGAAGCCCGAAAAGGAGCCATAGATTTCAAGCTGTGTAAGCAGGTTGCCCATATCTCTTCCCAGTCTATTTAAAAATAATATTACGTCGTCAGCAAATAAAGCTGATCGGAAAATTCTTTACCCTACTCGTATTCCTTCAAATGCATCGCCATCATTGAGGAATCGAGAAAGAGGTTCAATTGCCAGGTTGAAAAGCAGAGGAGACAAGGGACATCCCAGGCATGTTCCCTTCTCCAAGGGGAAGACTGCGGACTGTGTTCACCTTCGCTCTTGGGTTAAAGTACAGTGTTTTTAGAAAGGTTCTAAATGACCTGAGAAAGCCAAAGGCATCCAAAACCATATCAAGCCATGCCCAACTTACATCGTCAAAAGCTTTTTCGGCGTCCAACAATAGTAAAGCCGGTGGATCATCCCTGCATAACCTCCCCCTTCCCACCTCATCCAGGATCAAAATAGCCTTCCTAATATTTCCCACTGCCGACCTTCCCTTTATAAACCCCGATTGTTGGCTCTCTTCTTGGGTTATTTCTCTATTTAACCCCTCTAGTTCTCCCTCTGCTAAGTTTGGTAATTTTACTTTTTTCAACCAGTCCTCCTCTCCCTCTCTTGGTCCTAGATTGTATTTGTATAATTCTGAATAGTATTTTCCCAGTAGATTATTTATCCCCCTTGGAGTGGATTCTAAAGTACCATCCTTCTTTTTCAAAGATGTTATTGCAGTATGCGGCCTCTTTCCTCTGGCTAAATTGGCTAAAATTTTTCCCGCTTTATCCCCGTATCTATATAAATTGACCTCCCATTGGGCTTTCCAAAATAGCTCTTTTTTCTTGGCCCATGCGTCAAATTCTCATTTAGTTGTCACCCACTGGGATTTCAAGTCCAACGTTTGTAGATTTTTGAATTGAGTGTACGCCTTCCTGACGGCCTCGCTAGCAGTTTTAAACTGCTCATTGGCCTTACGTTTCTGTGTCTTTGTGTAGGCTAGGATTTTACCTCTCATTACGGCCTTGCTCGTCTCCCAAAATAATCGTGGATCAGACCTGTGACCTTCATTATCTAATGAGAATTCAGTCCACCATTCCCCTAATAATTTGTCAAAATTCCTGTCTCGTCTAAGATATGACGGGAAGCGCCACAGATAATCTGTCCCTCTTGGCGATGAATCTGTCAATTGTAGGGTGACTGGATTGTGGTCCGAAATAACCATGTCTTCTATGGTCACATCTTCTACTCTATTTATCAGCACACCCCCCCCCAGTAAGAACATGTCTATACGTGACAACGAATCATGCGGGTGAGAATAATGTGTGAATTCACGATTAGAGTTGAGCTACCCCCGTAGTGTTCGAGTTCGGTTCGGTTCGTCGAACATCCGTAAGTTCGTCGAACTGTTCGTCGAACTGTTCGTCGAACACCGTTAAAACCAATGGCATGCAAACAAAAACACATAGAAACACATAGAAAACACCTTCAAAGCTGACAAACTGCTCAGAAGACACAACTAACACATGGAAAAGTGACAAGTACATATAGTCATGCGAAAAGAAAAGAGGTGGAGGAGTAAAAGGAGGGGGAGACACAGATATAGGCATGTCATGCCCTTCTAAAACAAAAAAAGTGTGAAGCTGACACGGCCAGTCCGTTCCTGCCCGTGCGACCTCCGTGTCGCCCGGTTTGTGCCAGAGCTGCGGTGGACCCTGACGGCCAGCCCCCCTCTCCCAATACTGGTGCCTGTCTGCTGGTGGGTCGAGTGAGCCCCCCTACGGTGGAGGCAGGTCTAAGCTTTTTAATTTAAATTGTCTCTGTAATTTGAATGAGTACACTTTAAATCCTTTTACAAGGATCTATTGGAGGGCAAGTCTGATGCCAGCAGCCGCGGGAATTCCAGCTCCAGTAGCGTCCACTAAAGCTGCTGCAGTTAAAAAGCATTGAGCTGGGCGGTCCACCGCAAGGCGTCCTACCGCCAGTCCCAGCCCCAGCCCCTGTGCCTTGGGGTGCCTCCCCGATGCTCTTCACTGAGTGTCCCGGGGTCCCGAACCATTTCCTTTGAAAAAATTAAGTGTCCAAACTACAGGTGGTGTAGCTTGCTTAACAGGTGGGATAATCCACTGACTAGCAGACACTGCTACTAGGTCCAAAGTATTTCCTGGGCTACATGCAGTTAAAAATTTGTAATTAGATCTACAGGCGGTGGCTACTCCGCTGACTAGCAGACACTGCTACTAGGCCCAAAGTATTGCCAGGGCTAGATGCAGTTAAAAATTTGTAATTAGATACTCTTGTTGGATGCTGAGAAAGCATTCCATAGAGTCTCCTGGCACGTCATATATTATTCTCTTAAAAAGCTTGGGGTAGGGGTCTAGGGGACCATTTTATAGCCAAAATCATGGCCCTGTATCGCAATCCGTCAGCTAGGCTGAAGATAAATGGAACATTTTCATCACCTTTCATAATCACCAATGGGACAAGGCAGGGATGTCCTCTGTCCCCTCTCTTATACATCCTAGTGATGGAGCACCTGCTCTCATCAATTCGCGATAACCCCAATATTAGGTGGATTGAGGTGGGAGGCACCGAGTACAAGTGCTCTGCATTTGCTGATGATGGCCTAGTATATATCACTCAATCACATATATCCATCCCTGCTGTTATGGCTGAAATAGATCACTTTGTTACATGGTCAAATTTTAAAATCAGTGCAGCGAAGTCTGAGGCCCTGGATGTCTCCCTCCCCAAATCCATACAGGATTCCATCCAGTCCAACTTTCCCTTTGCCTGGCCCTCACAGAGTATCAAATACTTAGGAATTCGTATTCATAGAGAAATCTCCCGTCTATTTTATCTTCATTTTGGGCCCTTTATTTAACAACTCCATAAAGATCTTACTTCTTGGACGGTGAAGGATTTTTCCTGGTTTGGCAGAATAAGTATACTAAAAATAAACGTCCTACCTAAACTCTTATACCTCTTCCAAACCATTCCTGTGGTAATTCCCTCAAATTTTTGGAAAAGACTACGCAGTAGCTTTTAGTCTCCCCAGGATGACACAGGTAGGGGCAGATGGTGGTTGTCCCAGCCCGCTAGGCCGCATTGTAGCATAGTGAGCTTCGCACTGCAACTTATGCTTCATATCCATGTGACGGTTCATGCATGAAGTGCTCAAACTATGGATTTTTTGGCCTCTACTTAGCTTTTGTTGACAAATGTTACAGATAACACGAGTTGGGTCATCCTTAGCGATCTGAAAAAATGCACAGGCTATGCAAGGTTTAGAGCCCATGCGAATCTGCTACTAGCAATACTATCAAATGATTGGCTGGGTTAGATGCAGAGCGTCTGGGTTTGGTTAGGGGTCCCCACAGTCGGCCTAGGCTAGATGCAGTTAAAAATTCTCATTAGATACACAGGCGGTGCAGCTTGCTTCGCAGCTGGGCTCATACGCCCAAAGTATTGGTAGACTCTATACTAAATAAGGAAGGATTCACTGACTGTGGTAGCCCCTCCGTGGGCCGTGGCGATTGGAGGAGATTTGGTGGATGATTATAGGAGAAAGCTCCTTAATAGAGAAAGTTGGTGGATTTATACTTTAAATACACGTGTACCAGTGGGTTTAAACATCAGACATGATTTGATGTATCATTATGAGTGATCATTTATAGATTATTATTATATATGTTCCCTTTTTCTTCTTTTCTTTTTCTTTTTGATTATTTACATTTATATGCATTGTTTCTATGCTATACGATTTTAAAATGGCATGTGTGTTTAAATTTCTGATTAACTCAGCCTTGAACAGGTGCATAGCAGGACATGACAAATACAACTTCCTTGCTGTTTTTTTGCTATGCAATGATTAAGAACTCGTATATATATTGTGCAGAAAGAAGGGTGAAAGTCCGCCCAGGCGGGAGGAAATTGGAGTTTCATAACACATATTTGAACTGGAGAGGTATTAGAGGCCTGCAATGGCCACAGGTACTAATGGAGGTAATCAAGGTAGGGAGAGAGGCAAGAGGTCCGGTCATCTTAGTTATACAGGCCGGGGGAAACGACATAGCTTATCACAAGAGCGCATAACTAATGGCAATAATGAAACTAGTCACTGAGCGCTTCAGAGAATTTTTCACAAAACTAACTATAGTATGGTCAGAGATTGTGCCGAGAACGGTATGGCAAGGTGCGTGAGACATCATGGCCATCGAACGGACAAGGCAGGTAATAAATATTCAGATGGCAAAATTTATAAGAGACAGAGGCTGTGTAGTGATACGACACCGACAACTGGAAGGAGATAAAGCAGGCCTCATACGGCCTGACGGTGTTCACTTAACGAATATTGGACTGGACATATTCCTGTCAGGACTCCAGGACAGAGTGGAACAAGCGTTAAGAGTGATGTTAAGAGTGATGGATGGGGGTCGGAGTTCTGCATACATGTAAGCAGGATCCTCCGTGGCCTGGAAATAGAAAGGACATGTTGGAGAGTTACACTTGTTGGCCAACTTGCCGTTGTGGAGACTGGAGACACAGGGCATGCTGCAACAAGCTGAATTATTTTAGAAATAAAATGCATTTCTAATGGAATAAGTATAAAGAGTTAATAAAGCTGTGACCGATCCTCACCCATCCAGTTGTAAGAGTTACATGATTGTATTGTCAATGAAAGGGGGGCGTTAGGGGGCTGACTGTCTGGGTTTGGTTTGGGGTCCCCACAGTCTGCCTAGGCTAGAAGCATTTAAAAATCATTATTAGATACACAGGCGGTGCAGCTTGCTTCGCAGCTGGGTTACTATGCTGACTAGCAGACACTGAATCTTTGGAGCAGACCTCTGAGTAAACAGCTCTTCAGACTCAACCATTTGTGTTACCCCAAGCCATAGTGTATGTATTTTCTTACGTTAAAAGGGGAGGGGGGAAGACCCAACCCACGTCTAATTGACAATGGCAACGTCACGTAAAACAAAGCAAGGGGACTCCAAAAAGAGTCTCCATTTTTTCCAAAAATTTGTGGCACAGACACCACTTAAGTGGCATCAATTGCCCCAGAGATGCTTAAAACGGTTGGTTAGAATGATTACCACACACTGCTACTATGCCCAAAATTATTTTCCAGACCAGATGCAGCTAAAAATTATTAGTAATTTGCAAGCTGGTGGAGCTTAGTATAGATGGCATAATAGAATGAGTACCGCACACTGCTACAAGCCCAAAATTATTTTCCAGACAAGATGCAGCTAAAAATTATTAGTAATTTGCAAGCTGGTGGAGCTTAGTATAGATGGCATAATAGAATGAGTACCGCACACTGCTACAGGCCCAAAATTATTTTCCAGACAAGATGCAGCTAAAAATTATTAGTAATTTGAAAGCTTAAAACGGTTGGTGAGGTGATTTTACGAATTCCTCAAGCTTTTACTCTCCCTAGGATGACATAGGGGTAGAAAAGTCCTCGCGGATCCATGATTTGTTCATCTTTATGAATGTGAGTCTGTCTACATTCTCAGTGGACAGCCGCGTGCGCTTATCTGTCAGCACACCACCAGCAGCGCTGAACACACGTTCAGAGAGAACGCTGGCTGCGGAGCATAACAAGATCTCCAAGGCGTAAGTGGCGAGCTCTGGCCATTTATCCAGATTGGAAGCCCAAAAAGAGCAAGGGTCCAGTGACACAGTCATGGCTTCAATGTTTACTTGGAGATACTCCTGTACCATAGTCTCTAGGCGTTGACTATGTGTCAGACTTCTTGTCTCCTGTGCCCTTGCAAAGGACGGGCTAAAAAAGAAGTGAAATGATTCCGCAAAATTGCTGTTACCAACAGATACTGCGTTTCTGTTACGGTTTGAGTGCTGAACACTTGACAGTCCCACGGTTGGCAAGTTAGAACTGTAAGATTCACTACATGCACCACTGGTGTTTTGTGGAAAAGCACATGTAAGATTCTGCAACAGTCTCTGCTGATACTCCTGCATGCGTGAATCCCTTTCTATGGCAGGAATTATTTTGGCAAATTTACTTTTGTACCGGGGATCTAACAGTGTGGCTACCCAGTAGTCGGGATTATTTCGAATTCTGACAATTCGAGGGTCATGTTGCAGGTAGTGCAGCAAGAAGGCACTCATGTGTCTTGCGCATCCAGGAGCACCAAGTCCCTGTTGTGTTGGTGGCGAGGTAACAATCATGCTTCCTTCCTCTGCCCTCTCCCCCCAACCTCGCACAACAGAAATGTGATCAAGGTCTCCCTCATCTGATGAGTCTTCCATCAGATCGTCCTCCACCTCTTCCTGGGCTCCTGCACCTTCCTCATTAGTTTGGCTGCTACCATGCTCCCTGGTAAATCCATCTCCCCCACTCTCACATGCCTGCCGCCTTGGTGCTGCCTACCGTCTGGACCTTGCAGATGTTAGCCCTTCCGCATGCAATTCCTCCTCCTCTACTTCCTCCACCTCCTCTTGTCGCACCACCTGACTCCGAATTCTGTTCAACATGTGCTCCAGCATGTAAAGCACCGGAATAGTCATGCTGATAATGGCATCGTCAGCACTAAACATCTTCGTCGCCATTTCAAAACTTTGCAGAAGGGTGCATAGGTACCTGATCTGAGACCACTCCTCCAGCGTGATTTGCCCCACCTCTGGATCCCGTTGGCCCAGGCTATACGTCAGAACGTATTGCACCAGGGCTTGTCGGTGCTGTCACAGTCGCTGCAACATGTGCAGAGTTGAATTCCACCGGGTAGGCACATTGCATTTTAGACGGTGAAGTGGCAGGCCCAACGACTTCTGTAGAGATGTAAGTCGCTGAGCTGCGGGATGCGAATGGCGGAAGTGAGCACACAGCGACCGTGCCCTCTGCAGAAGGCCATCTAGTTCAGGATAGTGGGCTAAAAATTGCTGGACAACCAGGTTCAACACGTGAGCCATACAAGGTATGTGTGTGACATTGCCCCGGCGAAGGGCCGCACCGAGGTTTGCAGCATTGACGCACACGGCCTTCCCTGGTTTCAGGCCCAGTGGAGACAACCATTCATGAAACTGGTTCTCCAGAGCTGACCACAACTCCTCAGCTGTGTGACTCACATTTCCCAGACATTTCTAAGTAAAAACCGCCTGATGACGTTGAGCCCTGCTGCCAGCATATTAAGGAGGTGTGCAGGATCCCTTCTGCGCAGTTAGAAAGTGTGTCGCATGACCAGACAGGCTTTGGGTGCAGGTGGAGGACCGAGAGGAGGTTGAGGAGGCAGAAGCAGTGGAGGAACTTCGAGATAAAGAGGATTGACGCACAACTCGTGGGGACGGCAAGACTTGGACAGCAGCCCCTATCCTGCTGTCACCATAGTTACCCAGTGCCCAGTCAGCGACATGTAACGCCCCTGTCCATGCCTACTCGTCCAAGTGTCTGTGGTGAAATGCACCCTGTCACACACAGAGTTTCTCAAAGAAGTGGTGATGTTGTGTGCGACATGCTGGTGGAGCGCAGGCACACCTTTCTTTGAGAAGTAGTGCCGACTGGGCATCTGGTACTGGGGCACTGCGACGGACATAAGGTCTCAAAAATCCTCTGTGTCCACCAGGCGGAAAGGCAGCATTTCTGTAGCCAAGAGCTTGCAGATGGTGAAATTCAACCTCTTAGCTTTCTCATGGCTAGGAGGAAATGGTCTTTCACTTGTCCACATCTGAGGGACCGAGGGCTGGCTGTTGTGCTTAGACAGGGTTGAGCAGGGTGTCCCCGGCAAAATGCCGGTCTGTGAGGAAGATGCAGGCGGACATGTTAGGTTGCCTTGATCCAAAGGTTGTGCTCCCGATGTCGGAGAGCGCTCAACACCAGCTGGTGTTTCCACCTCCAAAGAAAATGATGACCTGCCAATCACGCTGGCTGTTGCAGGTAAAGAGGTGGCAGGTCTGCGTCCCAAAACAGGTGTGACTGCTGTCCCCCCAGTCACAGAGGATGAAGAGGCCGCGGATGCACGAGATGGGGCAAACAGTGGTTGGCCCGGCCTGCTAGGCCGTATTGTAGCACAGTGAGCTTCCCACTGCAACTTATGCTTCATATCCATGTGACGGTTCATGCATGAAATACTCAAACTATGGATTTTTTGGCCTCTACTTAGCTTTTGGTGACAAATGTTACAGGTAACACGAGTTGGGTCATCCTTATTGATCTGAAAAAATGCCCAGGCTATGCAAGGCTTAGCACCCATGCGACCTGAAGAGCCACCACGACTTATGGTCAGAGGCAGAGTTGTGTTTGAGCATGCAGTTGTTGACGTGCTTCTAGTACTATGTCTCTGTCCAGGAAGGCGCAACCTGACCTCGTCGTCATTAGCATCCTCCTCCACCTCCTCTGCTGACCTCATCGACTGGCTGACAGTGGGTTGACAGTAAGTGGGATCTGCAACCTCGTCATCATCACCCTGTGTGTTCTCACACCCGTCGTCCTCAGAGCCAACCTCTTCCTGCCCTGACAAAAAACTCAAGTTGTCGCTCCAATCAGGTATATGAGTCTCATCATCATCTTCCTCATTGTCTCCACCAACAGGAGTTACAGTTTGGGAACGAGGGTCTACATTATGGTCAGAACCTTCTGCGTTTGGTCCTGGATCCGACTCATAAAGATTCTGGGCATCAGTGCAGATCATTTCCTCGTCTGGATTCACAGAAGCTCTGGAGCCGACCTCTGATTCCCAGGCTATAGTATGAGTAAACAGCTCTGCAGACTCAACCATCTGTTCTACCCCATCCTAGGACGGGCAGCTGGAGACTTGGAAGCTGTGAGGAAGCCAGTGCGATTGGGGTGACACCTCTGAGGACTGGAGTATTTGTGATGTTGTAGTTGAGGAGGAGGAGAGCCCACTTAAAGGAGCACTTGATATCCGTTGAAGCACCTGCTGTTTTTGTGCCTCATCTGGAATTTGTAGTGATTGGCGTGGCCGTAAGAAAGGGATTGTATCACATTGTCCGCTAAAAGAAGTAGACATCTTAGTTTGGCTGGAAGATGGTCTTTCTTCTGCAGATGTTACTCTTGCTTTAACACCTACCCCACGGACAAAACCTTTTTTCCCTTCCCAACACGCCTATTCCCCTTTCCACCAGCAGCAGACCTTTTTCCACTCATTTTGGTGGTTAACTAATTGACAACTCTGGAGTTGTTTGCACAAAAAACGATGGATGGGAACCGAGCAGAGCTGAGTGGTCAAACTGTGGTATTAGCCCAAAAGGATTGGCTGGGTTAGATGCAGTAAAACAATTTTATTACATACACAGGTGGTGGAGCTTATTATAGATGGACTAATAGAATGAGTCCCACACACTGCTACAAGCCCAAAATTATTTTCCAAGCTAGATGCAGATAAAAATTATTTGTAATTTGCAAGCTGGAGGAGCTTAGTATAGATGGACTAAGAATAAGTCCCACACACTGCTGCAAGCCCAAAATTATTTTCCGAGCTAGATGCAGATAAAAATTATTTGTAATTTGCAAGATGGAGAAACTTAGTATAGATGGCCTAATAGAATGAGCACCACACACTGCTTATATGCCCAAAATTATTTTACAGGCAAGATGCAGCTAAAAATTATTATTAATTTCAAAGCTGGTGTATCTTGGTATAGATGGCCTAATACAATGAGTACCACACACTGCTTCTATGCCCAAAATTATTTTCCAGGCAAGATGCAGCTAAAAATTATTAGTAATTTGAAAGCTGGTGGAGCTTAGTATAGATGGCCTAATAGAATGAGTACCACACACTGCTAATATGCCCAAAATTATTTTACAGGCAAGATGCAGATAAAAATTATTATTAATTTCAAAGCTGGTGGAGCTTGGTATAGATGGCCTAATAGAATGAGTACCACACACTACTGCTATGCCCAAAATTATTTTCCAGGCAAGATGCAGATAAAAATTATTATTAGTTTCAAAACTGGTGGAGCTTGGTATAGATGGCCTAATACAATGAGTACCACACACTGCTACTTTGCCCAAAATTATTTTCCAGGCAAAATGCAGCTAAAAATTATTAGTAATTTGAAAGCTGGTGGAGCTTAGTATAGATGGCCTAATAGAATGAGTACCACACACTGCTAATATGCCCAAAATTATTTTACAGGCAAGATGCAGCTAAAAATTATTTTTAATTTCAAAGCTGGTGGAGCTTGGTATAGATGGCCTAATACAATGAGTACCACACAGTGCTAATATGCCCAAAATTATTTTACAGGCAAGATGCAGCTAAAAATTATTATTAATTTCAAAGCTGGTGGAGCTTGGTATAGATGGCCTAATACAATGAGTACCACACACTACTATGTCCAAAATTATTTTCCGAGCTAGATGCAGATAAAAATTATATGTAATTTGCATGCTGGAGGAGCTTAGTATAGATGGACTAAGAATAAGTCCCACACACTGCTACAAGCCCAAAATTATTTTCCGAGCTAGATGCAGATAAAAATTATTTGTAATTTGCAAGCTGGAGGAGCTTAGTATAGATGGACTAAGAATAAGTCCCACACACTGCTACAAGCCCAAAATTATTTTCCGAGCTAGATGCAGATAAAAATTATTACTAATTTGCAAGCTGGTGGAGCTTATTATAGATAGCCTAATAGAATGATGCTATGCCCAAAAGGTTTTACTTGGCTAGGTGCAGTAAAAATAATTGTATTCTATACACAGGTGGTGTAGCCTGCAACACAGATACGCTACTCCACTGACTAACACACACTTCAAGAGGCCAAAAAGGATTTGCTTAGCTAGATTTAGCCAAATGCTGTGAAAAACACTTGCACAGCACTGGCACAGACCTGTCTGGCAAAAAGTCCTAGGAAATGCTGTAAAATAGTCCTCAAAAGGACTGCAATTACAATTAGCCCCTACTCCCAACCTATCTATTTAAGAGCACAGACCTGCCTGCTAAAAGTCGTAGGAAATGCTGTAACCTAGTCCTCAAAAGGACTGCAATCACAACTGTTCCCTACTCCCAAGCTATCTGTATATTTCAGAGAAAATTGGCTTGAAATTAACACTGAAAGTATAGTGCACACAGCAACAGTGGTGCCGTCTAACACGCAGCTGCAGAAGTGAGAAAATGGTGGCGACGGGGAAAATGGCTGGGTCTTATAGGGCAAGGACATGTGACATACACAGCCAATGACACATGCCCTTGCTTGTGTGAAAAAAAGCAGTTCGCTCCGTGTGCGCTGCTGATAGGCTGACAGATTGCACCTCCCCACTGCAAATGCGGGAAAGAGAAAAAAAAATGGAGATCTTCATTATTTCTGCAGAGATCCATCCCCTGCCCCTCCCCCCGCCCCGCTGTACACTCAAACTGCGTATTAATATTGATTATCAGCATTACTGTGAAAAAATCCAGTTATGATTTTGGTGCATGAACAGTTATCAAACATAACCTCGAACAGCCGGATTTTTTTCAAATCGTTCGTGTTCGCCGAACGGCTCGAACACCACTCAAAACAGCTCGAATTTGAGATTGGCGAACAGTTCGAGTCGAACAACGCTCATCTCTATTCACGATCTAGGGGATGATACATTCTCCACACATCCCCCAAGCACAAGCAGGAAATCAAATTGTGGAGTAGCCCCGGCCCCTCCTGGAACTCCTCATTTTCGGCAACACAGAGTCCATGACGTCCTCCCCTTCTTCTATCTTCTAAGCTAGATACTACTGTATTGAAGTCACCCCCCAAAATTTTTGTATCCTCTCCATCTTCCAGGACCAACTTTTGAATGTATGTAAAGAAGTCTTTCTGGGCCGAGTTAGGGGCATAAATATTATAGAGACTTAGTCTACCTGACGGACTATCCAATACCAGGTGTATCAGGCGTCAGCCGTCGTCCCTGACCTCAGAGAGGATTTTGTGCTGGAAGGCCCTGTTAACCAGAATTAGCACGCCTGCTTTCCTCCCTCCCGCCCCAGAGCCATATACCACCCCTACCCACATTCTATGCATTCTAAACATTTCGCAGAGTGCATCTTCTTACAGTCACCACTGTACTTACGAGAGCTTCAATCAGAAAGATATCTTGAGTAAACAGTATTTACTTCATACTGGTTAAACATGAGATACAATTCAGTGTCACACAGTCCGTGTGCTGCTTACATAACACATTCAGGAAAAGAAAGAAGACACAGGAAGTAAAAACAACCAACAATTGAGAGCTTTCCTCCCACACATTACAGCAAGCATATAACTTTACACACTATCGCCATCTGCTGTCTGGTTAGTATAAAGTCGTCCTTTCACTTATAATAAGTTCTAATCTGTTGCATATGCCAACAATCCCTCTAAATATTCGACGTGAACGAACTTCCATATACTGACAGGTAACCTCCTTTCTCTCCCACCCAATGGCTTAAGAACAAAGTTTAAAGTGTAGCAGCCGTCTTTGCATATACATAACATCTCTCCTCAACCCCTGATCCAATCCTCCAAATGCTCAAGAAGTCATCCAATAGTGTAGAATAGAGTCCATGGAGGAAGGAAAAGAGGGAAAAGCTGAAAAAAAAAAAAAAAAAAAGGGAAGAATCACCAAGAAAAACAGCTTAATGTTACCAGTAAGAGACAGACTTAGCACAAATCTTCACTTTCTTGAATAGGTAAAGGCTCAGAAGCGATTGAGTGCTGACCTCATGTGGGCCCACTGTAGTTTGTGCCCTCCTTTTCTTTCGGGGACAAGGTTTGGACACCTCCTCCTGATGACTGGGGCAAGATTTCACCATGTCGGGGCCCAGGCAATCGGGAGTCTGCATCACGGCAAGGTCCAGGAGACCCCGACTGTCTAATTTCCTCCGATCTGGGAGATCTGTGATTACTTCTATCCGCAGGCTCTCTTTGCGTGAGATGTCTTAGCGCTTCCTGGGGATCATGCTGCACTTTAAGCCTGCCATCAGGGCCTCTATATTTAAGCACTGCAGGGTACAAGAGTTGGAAACCGATGTTCCTCTTGTACAGGATGCTACATGCCAGGCTAAAAGCTTTTCTCAACTTGGTAACCGCCACGGAAAAATCTCCAAAAATCAGGATCCTATGCTCTCCAATCAATATTGGATGTCTCATACCCTTAAAGGTGCGCAAGATATTTTCTTTGTCTTTATAATCAAGGTAGTGCACAATCACTTGTCGTGATCTTGACTGGAGGGAGGTGCGGTTATTGGCACGCATCTGAGACTCAGAATTGTTGATTTTGCTGGAGTCTGGTCTTGTCGCTGGAGGCATGCAACTCTGTGGGCCCTTTCCACCTTGCATTTGTGCGAAATCCCTAAGGCACGAGGAATTTCAATTTCACAGATGTCATTTAGTGCCCCATTTGGTATAGATTCAGGCAGCCCTATGATTTTCAGGTTGTTGCGTATCGAGCGATTCTCCAGATCCTCTAGTTTGTCTTTAGTGTAAGCTGACTGTTGGAGAAGATCAGAGACTTGGTTCTCCAGTTGTGACACCCTGTCCTCCGAATCAGATAACCTCTGTTCTAAGGTATGGAGTCTGGATTCATGCTGGTCAGATATGATTTGCAAGCCCAGCAGAGCCTCTTTCATCACCTCTCTGATTATCTCCCTGAGATCTTCTGTTAGGTAGTGTGATGCTTCCTGTGCCAGCTTTTTATAATCTAGTGGGGGCATAGTGTGACCAGGTGAGGGTACTTCTTCTTCTCCGTCACTACACTCCCCTCCACTGGCTGCCACATCTATGTTACTGTCTGCGCTTACGGAACCCTCCAGCGTCTTCTGCTGTTGTTGTTGTCCCCGCTTTGTCACCCTCTGCTTCCCGCCTGCCGCCATCTTGGCGGTTACCTTCTGCCGCTGGGGCTGAGGCGACGAGGTTCTGTGCTCACTCCCGGTGTTGCGGAGCCACCTCTCCATGCGTCCCTCCTTTGCTGCCAGTGATGCTGCCTTCTTAGAGCTCATTTTGAGCATTGTGGCGTCGCGGTGCGTGGTGCGATGTTGCTGTTTAACAGCTGCGGGCGCTGAGAGCTCAGACGCGTCCCTGCATCCCCGTCAGAGCCGGACCGGGAGTCCCATACATTGTTTTTTTTTGGGAGGTCTAACTTTATTCCCATGCACCTCTGTCTTCACACCCAAACATGGGTATACGCTTCCTGATTTTGTCTATTTGCTCTTGTCCTCCTCCTTCTTCTCATCCTCAGCCTCCACAACCTCCTCCATATCACCACCGTATCTACCATATCAACATATCTACATCTCTTGCAAGGGGCATTGGAGTTCCTCCAAATTTTTGGCAGCCGTTGCATTCACTGCATAGGCCAACAGTATGGGAGACACACTTCCTAATTATGGCAACATTGTTTTCAGGAGGCCCTCCAACCTCTACGTCTCTTGTAAGGGGCATTGGAATTCCTCCAAATTTTTGGCAGCCGTTGCATTCACTGCATAGGCAAACAGTATGGAAGACCCACTTCCTAATAATGGGAACATTGTTTTCAGGAGGCCCCCTGACCTCTACATCTCTTGCAAGGGGCATTGGAGTGCCTCAAAATTTTTGGCAGCCGTTGTATTCACTGCATAGGCAAACAGTATGGGAGACCTACTTCCTAATAATGGGAACAATGTTTTCAGGAGGCCCTCTGACCTCTACGTCTCTTGCAAGGGGCATTGGAGTGCCTCAAAATTTTTGGCAGCCGTTGCATTCACTGCATAGGCAAACATTATGGGAGACCCACTTCCTAATAATGGGAACAATGTTTTCAGGAGGCCCTCCGACCTCTATGTCTCTTGCAAGGGGCATTGGCGTTCCTCCAAATTTTTGGCGGCCATTACAATCACTGCATAGGCAAACAATATGGGAGACCCACTTCCTAATAATGGGAACATTGTTTTCAGGAGGCCCTCTGACCTCTAATGCAAGGGGCATTGGAGTGCCTCCAAATTTTTGGCAGCTGTTGGAGTCACTGCATACCCTATAACTGTATAGCAAACCTTCTCCTTTCCAATGGGAACATGTGGTCACTGTGGCCAAGCTTTATGTGTCTGTAAATTGTTAGTGGGGTTTTTCCTAAATTTTGGCAGCCGTTGGACTTACTGCATGCCCTATAACTGTATAGCAGACCTTCTCCTTTCTAATGGGAACATGTGGTTACTGTGGCCCAGCTCTATGTGTCTTTAGATTTTTAGTGGGGTTTTTCCTAAACTTTGGCAGCCGTTGGACTCACTGCATACCTTATAACTGGATAGCAGACCCTCTCCTTTCTAATGGAACATGTCGTTACTGTGGCCCAGCTCTATGTGTCTTTTAATTGTTAGTGGAGTTGTTCCAAAATTTTGGCAGCCCTTGCAGTCACAGCATGGGCATTACCATTATAGGAGACCCACTCCTTTATAATGGGAACATTTTTTTACTGAGACCCTACTCTATGTCTCTTCAAAGGGTTATTGGGTTGTGTCCAAATTTTTTGCCGCCCTTGCAGTCACTGCATACGCAATAACAGTGTAGGAGACTCACTCTTTAATAATGGGAACAACAAAGCATAGCCGACTGCTGGCCCTTTAAGAATAGTAAGGCTGTAAAAATAGTGTTTGTGACTTTCACAATCCCTCCTTCATAAATGAAACAGGATGTGTTTGATGATGTTTCACACACCATATGGCCAGATAAGGTTGTAAAATGTTAAAATGACATTTCCCAGTGAATGCATTTGTTTTGGTTGAAAGCAATGCAAAAGTGCAAAAACGCATCAAAAACGCTACATGTGAACATAGCCCAATTTGTTGAGGAGTATTTTTCTTTGGTTATTTATTTTGCCTTATATACAAGTCATAATCCTGGAAAGGATGTTCCTTAACATATTTCCCAGGAAAATCCATTTTGGTTTCGTTTTTGTTTGTTTTATTGTGAGTCTGTAAAAGTGGCTTAATACCTCTGACAACGTTGTTGACACAAGTGACTTGGGAGTCAGAAATGCTTCCTGGGGTCTTCCCCATGCTGTTCCCATGTCATTTGAGCACTGTTCCCGTTGATTTGGGCAATTTTTAGGCCCTCTGCAGACCGCCGGGGGGAGCCACCTGAAAAATGCTCTTGTTTCCCATAGACTTACATTAGGCTCATTACTCGGATCGAACCCCCGATTCCAATTTGCTCAACTCGAACAACGAGTACCCAATCATTTTAGTGCTTGCTCATCACTATTTGTATCCCATTAATATGTATATCCAAACACTCCAAGAAATAATTGTACAAAACATTAGTCTGTGGTACAGTAAAGCACAGTTGTCACGTTATATCATGTAACAGATGTTTTAGCGTATTTTATATATGCCATTTGATGAGGCATACATATGAACAAAACAGACAACAGTCCATG
Source organism: Phyllobates terribilis (assembly GCF_046119375.1). Taxonomy (NCBI): domain Eukaryota; kingdom Metazoa; phylum Chordata; class Amphibia; order Anura; family Dendrobatidae; genus Phyllobates; species Phyllobates terribilis. The sequence goes on from NW_027362761.1 coordinate 883,236,377, forward strand.
AGTGACTCTCTAGTTCTCGATCTATCCCTATCGTGGAGATTGGCACCCTGGGATATTGATATGGCACCCCTACTCATGATGATTCTCCCAGGAATAACCTAATAAATCCCTGATAATCCAGTTAAAATAAAAAAGTCAAATCATCTTATACTGTATCTACTATTTTTTCTATGTTTCTTTGTATGTTACACTACCATAAGTAATTGTCTATTATAAAATGGTGACAAATATAATTTGATAATGTACATATTAATCCCTTAAGATATATATCTGGAGCTTTTTGGTTACATGCTTCCTTGTCCGAATTCGTTCCTCTTTCCTTTTTTCTGTGTAGGCTGTGTAGGGATCATCAGAGAACATCTGAGGTCCACGGTATCAACTCCAGATAAGCATGTCTTATGTAGTATATGGCACCATGGATTTGCAGGGTGCGTTACCCGCACCTGGTTGTGTATGGCTAGTGTGGCTGTGCAGTGGCTGTGGCAGGAGCAGCACAGTAGAGAGATAAAACATGGCAGGCAAGGAGATACTCATCAGTTTAGAGCCAGAGCTCCACCAGCCGATGGTATGATGACATAATGAAAAGTGAGTAGATGACCGTCAGAGTGTGATCCATCTACATTGGTGACCACAAAATGGTGTAGACGAAAATTAAAGTCTGCACTTATCCATGCCTGATTCATTTTGACAAATGTTGGGGTTTCCACGCTTGTGGCAGATAACCTGATACACTTTGGTGTGACAAATCCACTGGCTGCACAGAAGACCCTCTCTGACATGACACTGGAGGCTGGACAGAACAGAACAGTTCTCCCATAGCAAACTGGGCCAGTTCTTGTCAGTAGCCTAATTTGCTGACCCAAAAATCCATCTGGGGCCTCAGAGTCTAGGTACAACTCAACCTGGCTCTTCAGATAATGTGTTTGTTTGTTGAAGTGCGCAAAGTTGTCATAATCTTAGAAAAAAACTCTGATATATAATGTCAAACATATGCTAAGTCGCTAAGTATTGCTGCTGCTGCCTGGGCTACTTGATATAGCCCTAACAATGGCACAGGTGGGGTAACTTTGTATCTGTGTGGATCACAGGGGAGTCTGCTGGACAACCTGCAGGCGACTAATATTTTTTAGGCAGGGAATAGCAAAATAACCATGGACCTTCCCAACCTATTAATTTCAGCTATCAGCTGTCTGCTTTACCTTGGCTGGTTATCAAAAATAGGGGGGGCTATGTTTACACGTTGCTTTTTTGCTGCTTTTTTTCTACAGCCAGAACCTGCGTACAAAAAGCAGGTTTTGATGCTTTTTTGCTGCATTTTTATGGGGTTTTTGTGCATATTACATGTGTCATTTGGCTACAGTACATGTTTAATAAAGTTAGTTTTATTCACCAAAGCTGCTGCAAAAATGCAGCTTATTGCTTTATATGGTAAAAAAACACTGCAAAAATGCTGAAAGAATTGACTTGCTGATGTAACATTAAGTCACTGCTCATCATTCCGGCTCTTGTGCTGCCCTCTGTGTGACCCAGCGGCTGTGAACTGCGGTAACCTTATTGAAGTCACTGCTCATCACAGCCGCCGGGTCTCGCGGAGTGTAGTGTGAGACCCGGCAGTGGCTGCTGCGATAGTCTATGGAACTTCATTCTGTGCTTCATTCTCTGAACAAAGCTTCATAGATTATGGACGACAGAGTTGGGGATCGTCGTAGGACTTCCATGTTGAGTACGGCAGACAGGCATTTTGTTTTAGTTTAATAAATTTGTGAACGAGAGAAATTGTCGGGGAATGATTTTTTAAAATAAAGATATTTTGTGTGTGTGTTTATTTTTACTACTGAGTTAGTAATGGAGGTGTCTGATAGACACCTCTCCATTGCTAACACCAAGGCTTGATGTCAGGCAGCTTCTGACATCAAACCCCAAAAACATTGTCACTGCACAAGGGCAATTGGGAGGAAGAGCCGAGGCAAAGCACCAGAATTGGTGCATCTAATATGATGTGCCACCTCTGGGGAGGCTGCTGGCTCGTATTTTTAGACTGGGAAGGGCAAAATAACCATGGACTTTCCCAGCCTGATAATATCAGCTCACAGCTGTCTGCTTTACCTTAGCTGGTTATTAAAAATAGGAGAGACCCCACATCCTTTTTATTATTTATTTATTTAATATGTTAAAGGGAATCTGTCAGGTGATTTTTTTTGTACTAAACTAATGGTGTCCTGAAATAGAGATTGGGGAACCCTTTCAGGATATGTATTGTTTATTGCTCTCATTTCTCTGGTTTTCTTGCTGACAGCACTGGAGAACTGGAAGTCATGCGCTGGCCAGTTAAGCAGCAGTAAATCCAAAATGAATATTCACTGCTCCCCACGCCCATCTATCGGCGCAAGGTCAGTGATAGTAAAAATCTTCACAGGTGCCGAGAGGTGGGCAGGATTATGGGCGTGGGGAGCAGTGAATATTAATTACATGTCAGCAATTGTCTACCCACCCAGCCCTCGGGGTAGGGTCTGGCAGAAAAATACTTGAGTTTCCCACTGATTTCCATTATACTCAGTACTCGAGTCGAGCCCGTCCGAACGTCTGATCTGCTCCATTCGACTACCGAGCACTCGAGCATATTAGTGGTCGCTCATCACTAGTATGCATCTAGTATTAGAGTTATTGGAGCAGTGAAGGGGGCTACAAAGATTATGTTCAAACAATGCACACACTTTAGTGGGTGTGCACTTGTGTTTAACCCATTAAGGACAACCGATATGCCTTTTAAGGGAACTTATTCCTCAACACCGCTTTTTAAAGGCGCTGAGGAATAAGAGTATAGCGCCGCCCTGTGGCCGAAATTCCAGCGGGTGTCAGCTGTACATGACAGCTGAAACCCTGTGGTATTGCCCCCGACCAGTTTTGAAGCCGATCGGTGCCGATTCACTCTTTAAATACAGCTGTCAATCACAACAGCGATATTTAATTGGTTACAAAGGGGGTAACAAGACCCTCTTTGTAACCATCTGACCCCTGCGATGAGAATCTCGGAATTGAAGTGAATATATAGAACAAAGTACCCTGGGAATGTTTTGCATCACTGAATATGTCTTAGTTCTGTGGTTCAGACTATAATAGAGGCTAGGGGCTATTCAGCATGGTTTAGTGGCCACATTTTCTGTTTAACTGAGTGAGATGGAGGGAGCCATAATTCAATCAGCTCTCTCAGTCTGAACATACCTCCCTGTGTGGGCACTGCAGTATAATGAGATGCTGCTGGACATAAACAGAAACAGTCATCTCTCTGTAGCAGGTCCTATGGGGAGAAGCTGGGTCCTACATTCATGGCCAAAAGTATTGGGAACCTTAAAATTGTTTCAGAAAGTGAATTATTTCTCCCAGAAAATTTTTGCAATTACACGTTTTGTTATACACATGTTTATTTCTTTTGTGTGTATTGGAACAGCACAAAAAAAAACAGAAAAAAGGGCAAATTGGACATAATTTCCCACAAAACCCCAAAAATGGGTCAGACAAAATTCTTAGCACCCTCAACTTAATATTTGGCTGCATGTCTTACTACTTTTCACGTGGGTGCACACAGGCAGACAGGCTGCTGGTCTGCAGCATTAGACTTCATGGACAGAAGCAGCCTATTGTTGCTTACTAGCAGTCTCATTGCTATGAGGGCTATTACTACCTTGAAAAGCAGTGGACTCAGCACATGAACATTTTGCTTACAGCTTACTGCTCACAAGTCTGCTGGCACCCAGGCACTGTGCTGCAATGACAGTTACCTTCTCAGGATCTGTGTCAGTCATGCAGTGTGTGATGGTGTCCTCCACATGCTCCTGTCAAGCAGGCATTGGCTGAGAGGCATGTCTTCCGCAGACACACAGGTGTAGCCAGGTAATTTATGTTTCATTTTAAGGGAAAAATCAGACTTATAACTTGGATGAGGATCGCAATACAATACTCGGACTGGCCATCGACTCTCCCAACCAGAGCGTGACTATATGTATTTCTATGTAGCTGTCATGCTCGGGTCGGGAGAGCCACTGGCCAATCCATGAATTTCATTGTAATTCTTGTCCGAGTGATTCAGCTGTCTGACTCTTCCCTAAAAGTGCAGCTTGTCTAAAGCATGAGGTGACCCCAAACAGACAAGCTCAGGCAGAACATGGCACTCATCTCCATGGACCCAGCTCAACCCTCAGTATGCAAAACCAGTGGGCAGAACTTTGTACTGATCTTCAAGGCATCACAAATGGATGGATCTTAAAGACGTCTTCAAGGAATATTTTTTTAAATGTCCATCTGCTCGTGAAAATTGAAAATAACATTCTCAGCAGGTACTCACCTACCCCTGCTCCAGTGTTGCTGCTCCGTTCTTTGTTGATATGCTGCAGCAGAGATGTCACAACTACAGAACACATGACCAGTTAAGACATTCAAAGTGCTTTGGCATCAAGGTTTAGTCCAGGCTGCAGTGATTATGAGTACTTTCGCTTCGACATCACCTCATCAGTCTCTCAACTAAAACTGGTGCAGCATTGGAGAGGAGTTGTAGCAGATGAGTGTAAGTAACTGCTGAATTAATTGTTAAAGGGACACAAGCAGATGGAGATAAAAAAAAAATATTCCCTGAAACTCCTTTAAAGGAATCTGTCTTTTGATCCTTGCTACTTCATCTGAACACATCATTATGTAGAGGAAGAGACTTTGATTCCAGTAGTGTATCACTTACAGGGCTGCTTGTTGCAGTTTTGATAAAATCACAGTTTTATCTGCTACAGAGTTTTGTGTAACTCTACCCAAACCACTGATTGACAGATTTCAGCATACATTGTGCATAGGCAGAAAGGTGTTAATCAGTGGCGGGATTATGTAGAGTTCATGAATATAAAGGACTACATGGCAGCAGGTTTACTAGTCCTCTGGTGATAATCTCCTGCTGATAAAACAGTGATTTTATTAAAACTACAACAAGCAGCTCAGTAAATGATGCATTGCTGGAATCAGGGTTACTGGTCTCTACATTACTCTGTTCTCAGATTAGGTGACAAAAATCTGGTGACAGATTCCCATTAAGCAAATTTCCTTTTTTTTAGTTATGACTTGTGTGAACAGCCAGAAAACATCAACCGAAAAAAAAAGACATACAAATAGCTAATTTTCATGAATGTATAACCATACCAATTGATAAACTAAGCACAAAAGTCATTTATAGGTAAATCAGCCAAGTAGATCTTTCACTACATTTTCAACTGACTGCCATTGTTCACTCAAAATACCAAATAACCGCACTTTCCATAATTAACAGATGTGTCAACAGCAGCTTTTTGACAATAATCATTCCACAGTTTTATGCTGTGTTTATGCTACCACTGGGTTTCCTTATAAAACAGAAGATACAATGCTCTGCTGTAGACCAATGTTGTCCAATGGACCACGTTGACTTATTATGGGGGCTCGTGTGGTTCTGTTGTGGCTTTATAATTTTGCATACAGTGCTATTACTGTCACCAAATCTGCCAATAAGTAAAAACAGCACAAAGTCATGAAAATGTTTCCTTACTACTCTATAAAACTAATGTTTTTGGTATTTTGACCCATCAGACATGCATTTTAGTTACAAAATGTATGGTTCATTGATTGGCTGGTGGGGAATCCACAGGGAATTTGAATTATTCCATGTCTGACCTTTTCATCTCCCATACCTATTTATGTACTGTGCACATGGTTGCCAATTTTTTTTTCTGGACAGCATCTTGAAAAATTATCGGCAGTCAACTTTTATTATGGACACATTAGAAAACCATAATAAATTATTAAGATTTTAATATAAATATCTGACATTAAGATATTGGCTGCATTTCTTGGAATTTCCTCTATGTGCTGAGTAAATAAATTTTTTAAGAAAAAAAAAACACAATGACAGATTTCCGATAACTTTTATTTCTACTAAAACAGTAGAAAGGCTCACCTCTGTATCCATTGGGGGGTATTTTCTTCCTTTGCTTTTGCCCAGACACTTAGTTTTCCCCTCTTCTAAGAGTTGGCACCAAAATCCTTTATGTGAGTCAAACCTATAAATAAAACGGTAGACTGTTACATATGCATATTTCTGACAAATATGGACGAAGTGGCCTCAACTCTCTTATATAATGTATACCAGTGGTCCCCAACCACAAGGACGTGAGTCTCATTTAGGTGTAAGAAAGAGTCTCGAGCTACTGTACATCCAGCTCCCACCCCCCTCACAGTAGCGACACACAGAGCCCCCATTACTGCTTTAATTACAGCCAAAGCTTTTCCACAGAAATCACACCGAGGCAGAATACCAAGATCCAGAGGTTCCCACAATATCTCCATTCAGTATTCTCGCATCAACACTCCCAACACACTGTTGCATCAAGGTTCAAGCACCTCCTCTGACAGGTAGTATCATCTGGTCTCCAGATTACCATGCTTAAATTGTCTCCAAACCCCCAAGGCCAGAATATGCACATTCAGATCTTCTCTCTCGTGCAAGGCTACTCACAAAATTCACCATCTGGAGACCTGCTCTTCATACCTGTTTGCTAGACTGGGTGCTTATGCACCAACCTGGCAGACAGCCGCGAACCACATGTCACGAGCCTGCAAGCCACATGTGGCTCCCGAGCTACAAGTTGGGGACCCCCGATGTACAGTACAGACCAAAAGTTTGGACACACCTTCTCATTTAAAGATTTTTCTGTATTTTCATGACTATGAAAATTGTACATTCACACTGAAGGCATCAAAACTATGAATTAACACATGAATTATATACTTAACAAAAAAGTGTGAAACAACTGAAAATATGTCTTATATTCTAGGTTATATACAACTGTTAAGAGGAGACTTTGTGCAGCAGGCCTTCATGGTAAAATAGCTGCAAGGAAACCACTGCTAAGGACAGGCAACAAGCAGAAGAGACTTGTTTGGGCTAAAGAACACAAGGAATGGACATTAGACTAGTGGAAATCTGTGCTTTGGTCCGATGAGTCCAAATTTGAGATCTTTGATTCTAATCACCGTGTCTTTATGCAACACAGAAAAGGTGAACGGATGGACTCTACATGCCTGGTTCCCACCGTGAAGCATGGAGGAGGAGGTGTGATGGTGTGGGGGTGCTTTGCCGGTGACACTGTTGGGGATTTATCCAAAATTGAAGGCATACTGAACCAGCATGGCTACCACAGCATCTTGCAGCGGCATGCTATTCCATCCGGTTTGCATTTAGTTGGACCATCATTTATTTTTCAACAGGACAATGACCCCAAACACACCTCCAGGCTTCGACCAAGAAGGAGAGTGATGGGGTGCTACGCCAGATGACCTGGCCTCCACAGTCACCAGACCTGAACCCGATGGAGATGGTTTGGGGTGAGCTGGACCGCAGAGTGAAGGCAAAAGGGCCAACAAGTGCTAAGCATCTCTGGGAACTCCTTCAAGATTGTTGGAAGACCATTTCCGGTGACTACCTCTTGAAGCTCATCAAGAGAATGCCAAGAGTGTGCAAAGCAGTCATCAAAGCAAAAGTTGGCTACTTTGAAGAACCTAGAATATAAGACATATTTTCAGTTGTTTCACACTTTTTTTTAATTCCACATGTGTTAATTCATAGTTTTGATGCCTTCAGTGTGAATGTACAATTTTCATAGTCATGAAAATACAGAAAAATGTTTAAATGAGAAGGTGTGTCCAAACTTTTGGTCTGTACTGTATACTGTGGCTAATCATTAAAATAAAATACAATCAAATTGCTAACAAATAATTATTGATTCCAGTAACCAGTTAAGCTGCAAAATTGATGTTGACAAGATAAGCTATAAAATATAGATTTTTTCAATATCCAAATTTTGAGATTTCCAGTGAAGAATCCCAGACCCTCTTGTATGTGGTTCATGATGAAATCAGGATTGCATGCATGCACTTCTTGTCCATGAATCCACAGATAAACCCAACAAACGTTATAGTCATCCAAAAATCAGAGGTCAGGAACCAAATAGCACCATACATTAAGGCATAAGGCAAAGTAATATGCACACAATTAACTGATTTCATTTAAATAAATGAGTTATTGAATACTGGAGAAAGCTACAATCTCCAGCTTTAAATGTGACATGATATTTATGGAGAGAAAAGATTTCTCTGATGGAAAGCAAATTGTGATACGCAGTGGAAAAATGTATTACTGCAAATATGTCACTCTCCTGGGGTATCTATTAAAAAAATTACATTTTGTGTTGAAACTCATATTTCTGAAGAGCCCTACGATGCTATTCAGTGGATTCTGTGGCAACTAAAATGGAAAATCAAAGGAGCAAGTATACTATACCTAGCATTATATATGCACTTCAGCTGGTGAAAGAATACTAAGCCTAGCAGGAGAGCATTGTCTGGTAATATACAGTACAGACCAAAAGTTTGGACACACCTTCTCATTAAAGATTTTTCTGTATTTTCATGACTTTGAAAATTGTACATTCACACTGAAGGCATCAAAACTATGAATTAACACATGTGGAATTATATACTTAACAAAAAAGTGTGAAACAACTGAAAATATGTCTTATATTCTAGGTTCTTCAAAGTATCCACCTTTTGCTTTGATGACTGCTTTGCACACTCTTGGCATTCTCTTGATGAGCTTCAAGAGGTAGTCAATCAATGTTAATCAATGACCATCTGGATGATCTAGAGGACGTATGGGAGAAGGTCATGTGGTCAGATGAGACCAAAATAGAACTTTTTGGTACCAACTCTACTCGCTGTGTTTGGAGGAAAAAGAAGGATGAGTACAACCCAAACAACACCGTCCCAACCATAAAGCATGGTGGGGGAAACATCATACTTTTTGGGTACTTTTCTGCAAAGGGGACAGGACAACTGCACTGTATTGAAGGGAGGATGGATGGCGTCATGTATTGTGAAATTTTGCCCAACAACCTCCTTCTCTCATTAAGAGCATTGAAGATGGGTATTGCAGCATGATAATGACCCAAAACACACAGCCAGGGCAACTAAAGAGTGGCTTCATAAGAAGTATTTCAAGGTCCTGGAGTGGCCTAGCCAGTCTCCTCCAGACCAATAGAAAATGTTTGGAGGGAGCTGAAGCTCAATGTTGCCCAGTGACAGCCCCAAAACCTGAAAGATCTGGAAAAGATCTGTATGGAGGAGTGGGACAAAATCAATGCTGCACTGTGTGCAAACTTGGTCAAGAACTACAGGAAACGTCTGACCTCTGTAATTACAAACATAGGTTTCTGTACCAAATATTAAGTTCTGTTTTTCTACTGTATCAAATACTTATTTCAGGCAAGAAAATGCAAATTAATTATGTAAAAATCATGCAATGTGATTTTCTGGATTTTTTTTTAAGATTCTGTCTCTCACAGATGAATTGTACCTACAATAAAAATTACAGACCTCCCCATTTTTTGTAGGTGGGAAAATTTGCAAAATCTGCTGTGTATCAAATACTTATTTTCCCCACTGTATATGGAAACCCCGATAAAAGTGCTCAGCGTAGAGTGCAGGATAAATGTGATCCAAAATGTTATGTAAAATGTCCCCAGTAAATGCTTCAACTCAATCCACAAAAAAACAAGTCCTCACTCACGTCTGTCATCTGTCAATGGAAATATAGGGGCTTCCATGTTACTAGTAACTGGTAAATGGCTCCCCTCAAAAGAAATCCAGCGAATTCTGCGCTCCCAAATCCAAATGTATTCCTCCTTTCTCAGTGTGCCTAAACCACATGTTTGTCAGTAGTGTAGTGATGAGAGTCTGCTTAATTTACAAAGTGCATGTCTCCATTGTACCACTACCATAAATTATAATATGTCACAAAAAAACTATCTCAGAATCAGTAGGATCCGTTGAAGCGTTTCAGAGTTATTACTTCATAAACTGACACTGGTCAGAATTGAAAAATGTGTCCTGGTCAGGAAGGGGTAAACAGGCTTTGGATTGAAAAGGTTACAGGGGCTTTCCCACAACAAAGTTATTTTTAATCAATAGAACTTGGAATAAAAATAAGTTCCACAATTGGATATGTTTAATAATGCTGTACTGCTGTGTTGCTGTCTGTATACTCACTTGCTTCCTCCCCTGGCCTGGAGCTGTGGTATGATCAGACCATGTCCCTGTAGGGTCACACACAGCCATTACATAGTACACAGCAGGGGCACATTAATAAGATTATCTCAGCACAGGAACATTTTTTAAACACATCCAATTGTGGAGATTATTGTTATTCTGAGAGCTATCAATTAAAATGAACTTTGTTTGTGGGAAAACCTCTTTATAGAGTCACCTACACATGTCTGCTGCCATTCCTTACCAATCTCTGCACTGGTGTTAAACTGATCCCGTAGCTCAGTCTCAAATCCCGCCTATATGCTTAATTATCATATTCCCCCCCTCCCCTGCACATAACAGGGCCCTGTGACGTGCACTGTGCTCCCTGACTTCCCGGGCATGAACCGCTCATATAGAGCACGCTTTGCTTCATCCCGGCCCTGTCTGCCTGTGCACAGCGCTGCAGGTTTCCATTGAGCAGGCGCAGGGAAGTGACAGTGACTCCCCAGTGCCTGCGCAATAGAACCCTGCACAGGCAGACGGGGCCGGGAAGAAGCAAAGCGTGCTCTATATGAGCGGTTCATGCCCGGGAAGTCAGGGAGCACAGTGCACGTCACAGGGCCCTGTGACATGCATGGGAGGGGGCAATATGATAATTAAGCATATAGGTGGGGATTTAGGGGAACAATAAGCACATAGGCGGGGATTGCTTGGCATCCCCCGGATGCCAAGCCTGTACAAAATAGAATTGATTAAAACACTTTTCTCTTCAATCAAACCTCTATGGGCCATACAGCTATGTATAGATTTACTTTTCTATACCCTGTATGGCCATAGTAGAGGTCTGATATCGCCAAAGTGTTGACAGACTTCCTTTAAAAGGGAATAACCTTCAATCTAGCTATAATTAAAAATGAAAAAAATTTCAAATTGACTTTTTTTGGCATTTTGAACTGTCGCCCTGTTCTAGAATATTGAAGAAAGGGAAACAACTCCATAATAATAACAATGGTTTGAACTGACAAGCACTAATGACTGTCATGTATATGAATGCATGTGACTATGCAATGCACAGCAAACATTATATAGTTTGCCACTCTACATTTGACATCACAGTACTCTCTTTAGTCTTTCTACTTACGTAAGTGCTTCTGAGTAATTGTAATGTGGAGAAACCCCCAGAAACTTCTGTACTTCATCCATCACATTAGCCGGGTCTGTTCTCAACTGTTGTCCATCAACAATAAGCAGCTACAAAGTAAAGAAAAATTACTCTTAGTAGTAAGTTGTACATATTACATATACTCTATTGTAAACCATACAACACTTTCATGTCAAAGAGCTGATGGTTAAGAGAAACCGTTTACCATTTCCTAGTTAGCAAAGTAGACACTAATGGATTATCATCCACCTTAGATTACAGCAACTGTCCAGGGTAATAATCAGTTCTGTTCTTACTGGAAAGTGGTAATTGGCATTTTATGGATGGTTAACTGTTGAAAAACTGGAACTCTTAGCACTACAGTACTGGTTTTATGTTTTTATAGGATTACTCCCACGCTCTAGGTTAGATATAATTTATCAGTATTTCATCTGTCATCGCTATAAAAAATGTGTGTCTGGCATATGAATATAACTGTAAGTCCTCTTGACTATGGCAAATCCTCATAGATTCTCACACGTACATTTTCACATTTTTTGCTGTTTCATGAAGATGTCAAAATTATGTTTAAAAAAAACCCCAAACTAACCAATTAAAAAGAACATCAATGAAGCACTTGGTGAACGATTAAATTAGTGTCTTTATCCAGATGCTAATTGAGTCATACAGTTATTTCATGCTATCGGAAAACGGGGAACTCATTGACTTTGCAATCCAAACCTTTGTAGAATAGAGTGATGCCATTATAGTGATGCCTGGATAAAGAGGGAGACTTGTGTAGGTTAATTCTGCTCAAGAAGAAATGGGGAGATAGATAAACTTCTTTAACAACAGGGCATTGAAAGACACCTATTGATGAGATTTGTAGTAGGTGCAGTAGTCTTCCCTGGACCCTTGTGCCATAAGAACCACTTGTTCATCGTAGAATGACAAGTCTGCAGTCACTCTGTGTGGCTGAAGACTTATGAATCCTCCCAGCGCATGCAATGTGCACTGCGTGGATTCACTGGTGTCTGTGCTAGGAACGGCGGTCAAGTATGTGATATGCATACTCCTGGCTAGGAAATCGCAAACTTGACCGCAACTCCGGACGCAGACACAGTGCATGCACTGGGAGGATTCACAAGTCATAAACTGACTGCAGACTCATCATTTTAGACCTGACAACTCCTTTAATTAAATAACAGTATTGAAAAGTAGGGATCCAATTAAAACATTTTCATTGGGGCCCTGGGCTTCTAATAACGTCGCTGCCTGGCTTACATTTATATTAACCTTGTTAACAACTGACTTTAATAATATGTGATCTTAACCCTGAAAGTAAGAGTCTTCAAATAATCATACAATTTTTTTTTTCCCGATCAGTCACTTATAGCTCAGGCAATCGTGTTATTTGCTTTACACTGGTGACTAGACACTGAAGAGTCTCTTCTTCTTATAAAATAGTGATCTCTGAATGTAGAAAGGTATGACAGAGAAGTGCAATCTATCTGTCAACTGAACATTTCAATTCTCTCTAAATTATGAAATGTATGGAGCGAGCCGGTGTATATGAACAGAGCAAACAGAACTAGGTTAGGTGCATACCAAACAGCCTGTAGTTTATAGATATAAACAAACAATGTTTAGCAATTTTTTTTTCGCGTATTCTTTCCATTTTTGGAGGTGACAGCAGCGTGGTGTGACTCACATGAAAGTATCACCTAAGTGATTAAACAGATATGCCAGCACCGGATAGAACTGTCGTGTTGACGTTACCATCTGTCTCCAGAAAAGTCTAACAATGAAGATGATGTATTGCCTCCACCCGTTGTTTCTGACATTCATCTGACAAGTACTAGATATTTTTATGCTTTTTTTTGCCTTATTATGGTGAAATATCTATAAATTTCCCAGCAATGGAAAACACCATGCTTATTTGAGCATTTCATATTTACAGATTTTCAGAGCAAGAACATATATCGTTATAGACTGGAATGACAATTTCTTGAGAAACTATAGCATGCTCTACGATAACTCATTCTTTGTCTTCTCATTAATTAAGATAGATGACACATGGCGTATTTTTTTTGACACAATGCAAATATACAGTAATAATCACACCATAAAAATAGAATGTTCTCAAAAAAATATTCAGTATATTTCTGTAAAATGACACAATCGCAAGAAATGTTACATAAAATGATACTAATAATTAACAGTTCACTTTTCTATTTCTGAAATTTTCAAAAATAATGAAAGTTGTAGGTAGAAATATTCAGAGTGGAAATCGCACAACACTTAGCACATCTATTTCAAAATGTTTGTTTTTGCATTTAAATGCATAATCCGCGGCTCCATATTGTACCATACAAGTTGTTGAAAACTAAAAATGCAGCCTTAAAGTTTGCAAAAAATTGCATACTCCCTAGCAACCAGTGAAATAAGCCAGACATTGCACAAAATTGTGCAACAATCTTCTATTGGAACGCCGAAAGCAAGATAGACATAAGGGATGAGCAAACCAATTTTGGCCTTGAGGACAGAAAGACTTTTTTGCCTTTCTCCATTCCCATATGGTTAGGTGAAGTCTTGCTTTGTTTTCTTGTAACTGCTTCATCTTGTGCTACCAGCACTGAGCTTTCATTTTTCATATACTTTTTGTATGGGCATTTGATTGTTAAATACTGTAAATTTATTAGTCTTAACTAGCAAATTATGTGGGAAAGTATGAAATTTCTTAGTTATTGATTTCTATATTATCTTGCACTTAATATCTAATTATTAGCCTATGAAGGGAATTTGCTTTTTGTTTTAATTTGATCTCCATCTTGCAAATTGATTAATATTCTACGGTAGCGATTGTACACATACAGTGGTGGCCAAAAGTATTGGCACCCCTGCAATTCTGTCAGATAATACTCAGTTTCTTCCTGAAAATGATTGCAATCACAAATTCTTTGGTATTATTATCTTCATTTCATTTGCTTGCAAGGAAAAAACACAAAAGAGAATGAAGCAAAAATCAAATCATTGATCATTTCACACAAAACTCCAAAAATGGGCCAGACAAAAGTATTGGCACCCTCAGCCTAATACTTGGTTGCACAACCTTTAGCCAAAATAACTGCGAACAACCGCTTCCGGTAACCATCAATGAGTTTCTTACAATGCTCTGCTGGAATTGTAGACCATTCTTCTTTGGCAAACTGCTCCAGGTCCCTGATATCTGAAGGGTGCCTTCTCCAAACTGCCATTTTGAGATCTCTCCACAGGTGTTTTATGGGATTCAGGTCTGGACTCATTGCTGGCCACCTTAGAAGTCTCCAGTGCTTTCTCTCAAACCATTTTATAGTGCTTTTGGAAGTGTGTTTTGGGTCATTGTCCTGCTGGAAGACCCATGACCTCTAAGGGAGATCCAGCTTTCTCACACTGAGCCCTACATTATGCTGCAAAATTTGTTGGTAGTCTTCAGACTTCATAATGCCATGCACACGGTCAAGCAGTCCAGTGCCAGAGGCAGCAAAGCAACCCCAAAACATCAGGGAACCTTCGCCATGTTTAACTGTAGGGACCGTGTTCTTTTCTTTGAATGCCTCTTTTTTTTCCCTGTACACTCTATGTTGATGCTTTATCCCAAAAAGTTCTACTTTTGTCTCATCTGACCAGAGAACATTCTTCCAAAACGTTTTAGGCTTTCTCAGGTAAGTTTTGGCAAACTCCAGCCTGGCTTTTTTATGTCTCGGGGTAAGAAGTGGGGTCTTCCTGGGTATCCTACCTTACAGTCCCTTTTCATTCAGATGCCGACGGATAGTACGGGTTAACACTGTTGTACCCTCGGACTGCAGGGCAGCTTGAACTTGTTTGGATGTTAGTCGAGGTTCTTTATCCACGATCTGCATAATCTTGCGTTGAAATCTCTCGTCAATTTTTCTTTTCCATCCACATTTAGGGAGGTTAGCCACAGTGCCATGGGCTTTAAACTTCTTGATGACACTGCGCACGGAAGACACAGGAACATTCAGGTCTTTGGAGATGGACTTGTAGCCTTGAGATTGCTCATGCTTCCTCACAATTTGGTTTCTCAAGTCCTCAGACAGTTCTTTGGTCTTCTTTCTTTTCTCCATGCTCAATGTGGTACACAGGACAGAGGTTGAGTCAACTTTAATCCATGTTAACTGGCTGCAAGTGTGATTTAGTTATTGCCAACACCTGTTAGGTGCCACAGGGAAGTTACAGGTGCTGTTAATTACACGAATTAGAGAAGCATCACATGATTTTTCAAACAGTGCCAATACTTTTGTCCACCCCCTTTTTTAGGTTTGGTGTGGAATTATATCCAATTTGGCTTTAGGACAATTCTTTTTGTGTTTTTTCATTGAAGACAAATTAAATGAAGATAATAATACCAAAGAATATGTGATTGCAATCATTTTCAGGAAGAAACTGAGTATTATCTGACAGAATTGCAGGGGTGCCAATACTTTTGGCCACCACTGTATTTCTCTCTGTAAGTTTGGAGCAAATGCTTACTTATCCTTAAGGGAACCTGTCACATCCCTAAATGCTATTTACCTGCTGATATAGGGGTTAATAGTGTCGCAATGCTGTCTGGCCATCTAACTGAAAGCGCGACTACTGGGAGAAAATACATTTTATCTCTCCTGGGTGCCACCGGCTTTCAGTCATAGAAGCATGACGGTGACGGAGAGTCTCCAGCCACCACTCAGTACACAGTGAGCGGCGGCTGTAGGCACACCCTGGCACTTTGATTGACAACTGGATTTATAGCGCATCTGTGTAGAGTGAGCTGTCAATCAAAGTATTGGGGCGTGGCTACAGCAGCTGCTCACTGTTTACTGAGTGGTGACTGTGGCTGCTCCGGGCACACCTCTATGACTGCAGCTCCTGGGAGGAATAAAGTTTATTTTCTCTCCATAGCTATGCTTTCAGTAAGCCTGCCGGACATCCCTGTAACACTATTATCCTGCAGATGTAGTCCTATATAGCTCTATATATAATAATATTTGGGGACATGACAGGTTCCCTTTAAAATGAACAGTTACTGTTTTGCGTACATGAATATCGCATTATAGTGAAACTTTGATTTTTTAAATATTTTTAAACATGTCCTACCTTTATTAGAATGTGTGTTTCGATGTGTCCAATTGAGACATTCAAGGACATTTTTTTGGACTGAACATAGTCCGAAAGCCCTTGAATTCTTCATTGTGTCTGCCTATAAAAGTTATGAGTACACCTCCCTTGCAGCACCTGCTGATACTTCCTGCACTGTCTTCATTGTTTTCATTGAATAAAATTCGTATTACTGAAGAAGGTCTGGTGATATGATCGAAATGTTAATATTTTGGATTGTTTGCACCAATAAGATTATCTTACCTACATTTGAGGGCCCAGTTCTCTTTATAATATTTTAAGGGATAGGATACTACTTTTGCACCAATTACCAGGAGTGCTATGTTCGGTTTATTCTATATCAGCATTTTCACCCTGAAACTGTCAATTTGCAGAAATCCTGCAGGGAACCAAGTGACTAATGTCCCACCATTCATTCCCATCTTTGATTGGTGAAGTTTACCCCTTTTGCAAAACGTGTTAGGTTTAGGAATCTACACTACTGCAGATTTGGTAAAACAGTGATTCTGCTGTAACCAGTTGTCTTACAGGCAGACACAAGACAGTAAGGTGAAGGAAGGGGACATGGATGAGCTCCTGAGATGCTAAGATGATTTCTTTATATATTTCTCATTTGTCATATGAGAAAAAAAAAAGATCTAGGTAAAGTAGGAGATTAAGGGAATAATTGCTGGTATATATTTTCTATTTTTGGACATTTTCTGTGTTCCTTACATAACCCTCGTATGATGCTGAGTCACTTCTCACAGGCAAGCCATGAGTCGGGGAAGTCTAGAACTCCAAGGTCAAAAGCCAGGTGAGTACATGAAGGTTGAAGGGATAAGACAAACGGATAGTCTTGTAGGCACCATAGCAAATAGTGAAGGTGCGTAGGACTGTGAGAGGTTAACAAAATTAAAAGTTACAACAAAGCTGTTACTTGCATCTTGTGTACATTCAGGACCCTGGATTGGTGGATGGGTCTTTTGAGGGAGAGTCAAATGGGTTTCTAAGCAATAAGAAAGGGTACCCACTCATATCACCTCATCACATTGATCATCAAACACCCTCCCACCCCGCAGCTTTTTGTAGATGGTTTTTTGAATGGTATTTTTTACAGCTGGTGGTTTTGGCCCTGATGTTTACACATGATTACTGCCTCATGTGGTGACTCCGCATGGGGTGGAGTTAACATTTGGTGCTATCAGAAAATCAGAACACAGAGTACAGAGCTAACACATCACTGAGCAAGGCTACAACTGCCAAAGGTCGAACCATTGCCAGCCAGCTAAATATCCAGGTACTCACCCTGAATGAGCCCAGAACACCCCTGCCTTAGATTGGACAACTAGACTGTCACTCACAATACTTGACAGCCCAGCATGCCCTTGATCCCATAGGGCAGCTGAGCTGTCACTCACAACATTCTTAGGACACTGTGAGTGGGAGAATCGTGACACCTTTTGTACAATATCTTTACATGTAGAGCAGTCTGCTGAGCTTTGTCTCGGTCCATCAGCATAATCATCGTCCATGATCTCCGTCTTGTGTCAAAGGGATTTGTTTTCATGAAAAATGTTATCAAGTCTAGCAGAAAGCTCCAAAGCTTTCTAAAGGAGAGATTTTGAAAAGTCCCTCCCGTTCTGTTTTTGGAGAAAAAGTAATTGCTACCTGTAATGCAAATCTTAACAACCAGTCAATAATCAATTTGTCATCAACATGCATCTTGTAAACTCATAACCATTGACAACAGAAAAAGAGATAATCCACCATAATGCACTCAAATTTCATAAAGAGTAGTATATATGGTTGTCATTCATCTAATTCCTTTTGGAAAACTTATATGTCACCTCAAGTGTACATCCAGATAGTATATATCAGTGCCCCCTTTCCTTTTTCCAACCCCTTCCTTTATTGTTTTGTTTTTTTAACCCATTACATTTCTTTATGGTTATGGTAAAACTAATAATCCGAATTGTAAGGCAACTAAAGTTACAAATGTTTTAATTTGAGTGTCAGGAAAGTCAGCCGCCATCTTAGGTATGATACGTCATACCTGAGGATATTCCCTATTGCCATTTCTAAACATCCCCCACACAGCTTCTAACATTTCACATTCTGCAGCCCCTGGCAAACAAAGCAATTCGCCCCCACCTCTGTAGATCAGTCTCCAGAAACTGCTTTGATATGGTAAATAGATGGGCCAGTTTTTGTTGTGTCCAAGCAGGACAGAGTCAGCTAGGCCCCAGGGGGGTAATTAACACCTTGATGTCACTGGAAACCAAAAGCAAACCATTTGTGCAAGCCTGCAAACCTTTCCATTGTCTGAAGAAATCATGTGCTTTCCTTGTGGAAAAAGGCCGCCAACAGCTGCAGATACTATCCATTCATAACCACACGATACAAGTTAGGGAACCCAATTAAAATGTATCATGTGAGGAAGGTGCCCACAGACACAATCGTGGGACTTATAAATCCATGAGTGGCCTGGAAAGCTGGATATTTAGAAGAACCATATACAAGGTCCCAGGGGAGGCATGTTTAGAGTCAATGGCTTCCCCACAAGAGGAGGATCACGACGAGACCTCTGGTGATAAGATGAGATCACCCCAGGGAAAGTTATGGGTACTTTTCTAAAATGAAGCTAAAATGAGCATTAGTAGGGGGGGCGGGTCTTAGTAAACTGACATCACCAAGAGTGGGCGTGACAGGACTTTAGTATAGACGACAGCCAGAAACCCCCTCAGTTTGACCCAGGAGATGATGTGAACAACTCCTAACGTCGGGTCCAGGTCTCTGAGTGGGAGGAGCACCTTTGCCATGTGCTACTGAGGCCGGGACGACTGCAACTGAGCTTGAACCTGTGGGATCGCAAATCCTCCCTTGCACCACAAGAACGGTAATTGATTTATCGTTGTTATTCCTGTATTTTGTATTTCTAATTGTTATAGCTCTTATTCTGGCCAAATACCGTTGTATAGTTAATTGTATAGCCTTGTAATCTAGTGTATTCTTATAATCGATTAAATCACAAATTAATCATGGGCTGTATCCTTTACTCTTCATATATGAATCCATTGGTCCGGAAACGCTTGGCTGAAACGTTACTGGGTTGGTTTCTGACCCGATACAAGTCTATTAACGGACCGGGCTTGTATCAAACAAGAACTGGAGGCAGCATACCATCTGGGGGATTTGAGGAAGGCTGGCAGTGACGGTCGGAGGTGTGGATATATATTACTGGCGCAGCCAGGGGAATATATATACCGCCCTCACTGCAGAGGGCCTCAAATACCCAGAGGGCTACAGGATGGCCTCTCCGGCGACCACTCCCTCTAGGTGCAGTACCTTGACTGACCTGAGAGGCAAGGGGGCGCCAGAGAGTTGTGCCTGTATCGTGGCGTCACAGATTGGTGACGTGTAAGGGACAACACACCACCGTCTTTTCCCCCGCTGGTAGCAGCTTCCTGGCACCACTTACTCTGGGTGCAGTACCTTGACTCACCTGAGAGGTAAGGGGGCGCCAGAGAGCTGCACCCACCGGCCGGTTTTCATCACACTGAGTAAAATCAAATAAAAATTAATTGACAAGAAAAAGAGATAATCCTGATAAAAAAATAAATATGACAGTATTACCTGGGCAGTAGAGAAGTGTTGCAGCCATCGTTCTATGTGTGTAGCATACCACCCAGGCATCACGCACCTCCTTTGGAGTGATAGTAGATCAGGAGAAGCCTGGCTGCCAGCAGTGATCACCTCATAAAAGCTGTATTTTAGAGCTACAGGGTCCTGGTGAGCACGCTGGTGCTGAAGACACAAGTAATCACATGTTATTTTAATGTTGGCTTAACATGTGACATTATACAAGATGACCAAGCAAAATACATTTCTAGAAATAACGAATAATCCATGCAATAAAAGTCTCAAATAAAATTTTTTCACATTTTATTGCAGCCTACAATCTGACGACATGACCCTTTATCCAGAATAAGATGTGTACCCCCTGATCTAGATATTTCTCTATAAGATACACTGGAGGCATGCATCTTTCTTGTGCCCTAAACATTTTTCCGCAATGCACGAATGTCTTGATCTCCCTTTCCTTGTCATTTGGATTGAGATTGAATGTAGCTGCATGGTTGCGCTTGACCACTGTGGCTTTACCAATGTACTTGCTCCACTTAGTGTCCAATTAGCCATTTGTGACAATGCCGCTACATTCAACCTTGACCACCTATGAGCTACCCATTTGATGGTGTTTTTAATATAACAATAATTATATATCGGAATCCTCATTATATCATAGATGACCCAGCACCTCTTCAGAACTATTGATATGGGTCATTACAAATGTGACAGGTAAACATTGAAAGCTGGGCAATATCCATGGTGCTTGTTGCTATTATAATAATACCAGAATAGAATCGCCTTTAGATTTAATATGAAGCTCTTGCCCTGAATCCCGATGTCTTGTTTACCAGGAAGAATGCTTTGCATTACATTGCAAGATTTATGAACATTAATGTCAGAAATGCAGGTCAAGCTCTCAAGTTGAGTTTAATGAGAAGGTGTAAATCTGTCTATGGAATGCTAGAGATATATAAAACCTCATTATGTACTGTGTTGTGAAAAAGTAATATACATTTTCAATTTTGTGCTAAGCCAAGCATTGTAAGACTGCACAGTGATTTAGATCCACTTGCTAAGCAATCTTAAGCAATTCATTCTTGAAAATTGCACATTAAAAGGTCTTCTTCAGAAAACAGCCCTATTGTTTTATTCAGATACCTCTTGTGGTTTCAACGCTGAGTGTCATTTTTCTTCCATGAGCTACTGTGCAAAAAAGGTCCATAATTTGGAAATTTATTCAAGAAACATCCTTGTCGTATCTTACATTTAATCAGTCTAGCTTTAGTCAGTAATAAGTAGAAAAATAGGCTTCTCATTACTGTCCTATTTCATTGACATTGATGTCATAGCAAATATATACTTAAACATATATTTTGCTGTACATTGCAATCAATTTCAACCGAACCTGTCACACAAAATTTGTATTCATTTATACCGTGTTATACCATGATTACAGTCATTTAATTCAGATAGACCTTATTGTTTTCTACAGAATAAGCAGAAATCAAAATGATAGGAAAAGGGATGGTAGAAAAGAGCCCTTTGTAGAAATCTCAGAGTGCCACTTTTAAAATCCTTATGAAGGGCTTCTTAATACGAAAAATCTATCAGCTGAAAATGTGTTAACGTGATCACATGAAAAATAAAACTCAATAATACTCAAATAATAAAACGCAAAATCAAATACTCAACTTTCAAATCACTCACTGCTCCGATGCTGCCACCCTAGTGGTTCCCCAGTGGTCTCTGACCACTTTGCAGAAGCAATGATGTACAAATATAGGCAGATGACCTTGAACGCACAGGGGCCCATTAAGTAAGGGGGCCTCTTCAACATATAAAGCAGCAAACAGCTTCTGGCACAGTCACATTATTGAACTGCAAATGGCCAATATACTGTCCTTGCACAGGGGGCGCTCTTCTCTCTATATCCTCCCCTGCAGATGGCTGTTGTATCCAATCATTATTCATGGCTGTCATCAGGGCTGTGGAGTCGATAAGCCAAACCTCCGACTCCGACTCCACGACTGACTCTGACTCCCTTATACATGGCTCATGTTTAAGTAATAAATTTACTGTAGCACAGATTCATCTCAGCTGAAAGACTAGACCCTTCGATCAGGAATAGGACAGATATTTATAGGACATTTCATAACTTTCCCAAATTCTTATGAAAAAATGTTCCCCACAAACTGCATTGAACTACTGTACCCAATTTATTATATATTTTAAGAGTTGGAGTTGGCTCATTTTATACCGACTCCGACTCCACCAAAATGGGCTCCGACTACACGACTCCGACTCCACAGCCCTGGCTGTCATGTCAGTATATGTGACTTGGGACCACTATGGTCATTGATCAGTTAGACCAACCACATGTGGGTACGGGCACATCATCACAAGGTAAACTATTGTCTTCATGGCAGGGGATATAAATATTAGTATCTGTTTTTTTATCTGCTCAATTCTCATTTAGATTTTTAAACAGCCCAGAAACCCCTTTAATGAAAAAGCCCCTTTTAAAGCACATGCACAATTTTAAATATGCCATTACTTGTAAGAAATTGTCAATCAGTTTCTCTTCAAGAACGGTTGCAGGCTGCAGTGAATATTATACTAATATAACTCCAATGGTACATATTTGCATCATAAATTAGGTATTACTATATACTTGTTCCACTCAAACATCATAATTGCATATATGAAAGAAAAAATAGAAAAAAAAAACCTGATAAGTTTAGGGGAAAAAATCCACCCCTCCAGCCTCTCCCTCCCCTTCGCCCTTTTTTTCTTCATTATTGCACACTATCACTTTATGCATAAATTATTATGTACTGCACTTTTTAATTACATTGTTTTGTATTCATGAGATTAATTGATCTGTAAACTGCATACATTATTTATGTTTATGTTTTATTTAGTTACTTTGTAATATTTACTTTTTAAACTTATTAATCATATTTATTAATTGATATGTTGGTGCACCGTTGTTGTTTTATTCAATCATTGGAGTATTTTGTACATCGTATTTCATTAAATGTATAATTTGTAACATAAGTTGTGCACAACACCATCATACCCGCCATCATTCTAATACAGGGCTGTGAGGGACAGATTATGGAGAGGGTTAAGGTGGCAAGTGTACATGAGTTCTGTGCTCCTC
The DNA here is from genome assembly GCF_046119375.1 of Phyllobates terribilis. Taxonomy (NCBI): domain Eukaryota; kingdom Metazoa; phylum Chordata; class Amphibia; order Anura; family Dendrobatidae; genus Phyllobates; species Phyllobates terribilis. The sequence continues at coordinate 883,259,542 of NW_027362761.1, forward strand.
TAGTTCTTCCAGGCTCCATTGGCAATGTGAGGTGGTACTGCCCATGGTATGAGCAGAATCATGGCATGACTGATCGAAGGAAGGCTACAAGGACCGTACTTCCTGAGTTTAGACCCTGAGATCATACCACCACTCTACAAATAAACAGACTAATTTCTATGAACCTTCTGAGGAAACTTAAATAGGCAAAGCACTCATTGGGGGTCAGTGGATGGTGAGCGTTTGTAATGAGTAATAATATTCAATATGTTATGGTAAATGAGCTATGACTTTGATATGTTTGTATTGTATTCTATTGACTTCTATGTACTTTATTATATATGCCATTTTGGAATAGGCTTTGCTAATTGAATTTTTGCCCAATCTCCTGCACCAAATTTTATCTGGTTTTCATGATCTGAACATTTGCTTTTTTTCTCACATTCTTTTATGTGTGAATAAAACATACCTTTTAAATACCTCAGTGATTCCTTGTTCTCTTGTCATTGTGCAATATACAGTGGGTGAAATAAGCATTGAACACCAATTGTCTATGTAAATATATTTCTAAAGGTTCTATTGACATCCAATTGTCACTAGATTTCAGTAACAGCCCGTCCAATCCAAATAGGGAAAGAAATCAAATCAAAGATTTCCATTAATTAAGTTATGTGTAATAATGAGAAATTACACAGGGAAAAAGTATTGAACACGCTTACTGAAATTGAATTAATGCTTCGCACACAAGCCTTTGTTGGTGATGACAGCTGGGTGTGGTGAATATTCATGGACTTTAATAGCAGACATGCTGACAGCCGAGCACAGAAGGAGCCACGCTATTTGGGTGAATGAATGGTCACTGCTCCCAATGCACGCAGTCCCGGCGTGGGGAGCAGTGACTATCCTGGCACAGCATCTCGCTGTGTGAGGGCACATGGCAGTTTCGCCATGGGGACTCACACAGTGAGAACCCTGTCGGCAATGATAAGGGGGGCCGTACATACAGGGATGAAGGGTGCCATACATACCAGGAAGAAAGATGAGGGGGGCCATACATATCGGGTTGAGGGGGGCCTTACATACAGGGATGAGGGGAGCCATGCATACAAGGATGAGGGGGGACATACATCCAGGGATGAGGCATGAAGGGGGCCATACATACCAGGATGAAGGGGGCCATACATACAGGGATGAAGGGGCCATACATACCAGGATGAGGGGGCCATACATACAGGGATGAAGAATGAGGGGGGGCATACATACAGGGATGAAGGGGGCCATACATATCAGGATGAGGGGGGCCATACATACAGGGATGAAGAGTGCCATACATAACAGGAAAAGGAGTGAAGGTACCATACATACCAGGAAGAGGGATGAAGGTGCCATAGATACCAGGATGGGTGTGAGGGGGGCTATACATACCAGGATGAAGGGTGCCATACATACCAGGAAGAGGGATGAAGGGGGCCATGCATATCAGGATGGGGGATTGGGGTGCCATGCATACCAGGATGGGGAATTGGGGTGCCATGCATACCAGGATGGGGGATTGGAGTGACATGCATACCAGGATGGTGGATTGGGGTGCCATGCATATCAGGATGGGGATGAGGGCCACGTATAACAGGGAGAAGGGGGACATATATACCAGGATGGGGGATATTAACAGAATTGGGGGACATTACCCCTATAACAGTGTCAGCAGCAGACCCCTTCCCCATTAACAGGGCATCATGACCACATTTTTTGCTTACATTTTTTTTCTATTTTCCTCCTCTAAAACCTAGGTGCGTCTTATGTCTGGTGCGTCTTATAGTCCGAAAAATACGGTATATTTTACATAAATATAAATCAATATTATTCAGAAACTGCATAAGGTAAAAGATATATCTAAAATGACAATGTAATTTGCAACATTTGTTTTCTTACTCTAAACAAAGAAAATTTGTCTAATGTCAAGAAAAATGGATGTAGTCAAGTTGCAAATGTAATTGTAGACCAATTTATTAAAGACACAAATTAGTGGCTACTCATAGAAGAGGTAGAGATATTTTAAACAGTCAGTTGCAAATACAGTTGTGCTCAAAAGTTTACATACCCCGGTAGAATTTTTCCTTTCTTGGCCTTGTTTCAGAGAATTTGAATGATAACAAAAAGCTTTTTCTCCACTCATGGTTATTGGTTGGGTGAAGCCATTTATTGTCAAACTATTGTGTTTTCTCTTTTTAAATCTTAATGACAACCAAAAGCATCCAAATGACTCTGATCAAAAGTTCACATACCCCAGTTCTTAATACTGTGTATTGCCCCCTCTAACATCAATGACAGCTTGAAGTCTTTTGTGGTAGCTGTGGATGAGGTTCCTTAATTTCTCAGATGGTAAAGCTGCCCATTCTTCTTGGCAAAAAGCCTCCAGTTCCTGTAAATTCCTGGGCTGTCTAGCATGAACTGCGTGCTTGGGATCTCCCCAGAGTGGCTCAATGATATTGAGGTCAGGAGACTGAGATGGCCACTCCAGAACCTTCACTTTGTTCTGCTGTAGCCAATGACAGATCGACTTGGCCTTGTGTTTTGGATCTCTCTCCAAATGTAATGTTTTTGGTTGTGGCCAGAAAGTTGAATTTTGGTCTCATCACTCCAAATTACCTTGTTCCAGAAGTTTTGAGGCTGGTCTCTCTGCTGTTTGGCGTATTGTAGGCAAGATACTTTGTGGCATTTGCGAAGTAATGGCTTTCTTCTGGCGACTCGACCATGCAGCCCATTTTTCTTCAAGTGCCTCCTTATTGTGCATCTTGAAACAGCCACACCGCTAGTTTTCAGAGAGTCCTGAAGTTCAGCTGATGTTATTTGAGGGTTTTTCTTTGCATCCCGAACAATTTTCCTGGCAGTTGTGGCCAAAAAATCACCAGGGTATGTAAACTTTTGATCAGGGTCATTTGGATGTTTTTGGTTGTCATTAAGATTTAAAAAGAGAAAACACAGTAGTTTGACAATAAATGGCTTCACCTAACCAATAACCATGAGTGGAGAAATTTTTTTTTTGTTATCATTCATATTCTCTGAAACAAGGCCAAGAAAGCAAAAATTCTGCCGGGGTATGTAAACTATTGAACACGACTGTATGAGAGATTTGTTCAGAGCCATGAATCTGACTCGCCCCCTGGGCCATGGGGCACTCGGATCCGGGCAATAGGGGAACAATGAGGGTAGTAGTGGGGACACGGTCCGTGGCTCAGGGTGGTCAGACCAGTGGTAGTCCCTTTATAAGTTTTAAGTGATGTCCGACTACGCCACCCGTGGATTGCGGTCAGTGCGGACCGCCTCTGCCAGGTAGACCGCTGGGGCTGATGATGTATGCAGCTGGGATAATGTGACTCCCCACGCGAAGAGTGCGGCTCCAGGGCAGTATAATAGAAGATGGGGGTGATGGTGTAGGGTGTCCCAGTACCGTTAGTGCTGGAGGAGCAAGGAGCACACAGACAACAGATTGCAGTCCAGGGTCTTTACTAGAACAGGTGAACTGACCCACAAACAGTCCCAGCTAGGAGGGGACCTGGATGTCTGAGAGCAATTGGGAAATTGGCCCTGGTCAGGGTGAGGGTGTAGGCCTACCGTGCTCTCTGCGCTCCTTCTGGCTATCTCCTCCTGATAGGGTAACAGCCCACGGTCCCGAACTCACCGTGTATTTTCGCCTGTATGGCCTGCAACGTGGGTCCCTTTCTGCTCCCGGCCTGGTACGGCTTTGCTGGTCCCTTCTGTTGTGGCAGAGCCTCCGGGCTTCTTAGGCCAAGGAACATACAGTCCCCTGTGGACTGGTTATCTGCTGCAGGGCGTGGAATCCTCACAGCCTCAGACACCAAAGTCTGGTAAAATGGAGTTCTTTGTCTGCCAAGACAGGCTCACTTTGCCTCTTGTCTCTGGCTTGTGGCTCTCCTACTGCCACACTTCCTCTTAGGGTGCAATACAACTGTCCCTCTCTGCTCTGGGACACTTCTCAATCCTGAGACAGGTCGTCCAGCTCTCTCTAACCCTGCCCCCAGTTCCAGCTTTTATAGGGGCAGCCTGCTCCCCCTACTGGCCTGAGACAGGAGGTATGGCATGCTAATGTTCCCCTGACTAGAGAACCTCCCCCTTGCTCTCAGACACAGCTTTATTATATTTGTGGCATCCAGGCCAGGGTGACATAAATCTGTTATTTGGGATGATTATTCTCAACTAAGTTTTCTATTTTCATTGGTTAAAAAAAAATAATTTATGAATGAGAGCTATATTGTTTTACCAATTGCATTTTAGCAACATTAGCAAAAGTGTTAATAAAAAAAAAATCTGAATTAAACTACAGTATAGGTGCATAAACATACTAAACATTTTTTTTCTGAATTCTATGATTGTGTAAGCCTAGATTTAGGAAAAGTTAGACACTAAAGTACATACCATAATAATAATTTATTCTTAGTCTTGGCTGTTTGTACGATGCATAACACCGTTGTGATCTGTGTTCCACGGCTTATCCACATTACTACATCTTGTTCTTTTCCTAGAAATTACTTTTGCAATCAGAAATTTCCCTTCTTTGCTGCCTGTAGCACTTGAGTTGATTATATATTTCCCCACTGTTCTGGACTAGTTCTGCATCCCGGACATTCTAGGCACTTCATAAAATGATATCACAAGACAATACACTCAAACTTGAATTATTCAGGTAGCGAATTTGTTCCTATCTCCCAAATAGTAATGACTTTTGTGTATAGAAAGAAGAGTTATATGTGACGCAAGTTATTTTTTTTTTCCTTCCTGTATTTCCCAATCTGTTTTTCCCAGCTCTTAGCTTCCAGTCTCCAACCTTAAGATGTAAAAGCATTGTAAATTTAAAGTAAATGTGCGATTAAATAGCAGAACTGTGACATAATTTGCAGACATCCAAAAATAATATCCAAAATCAAGAATTTCAATTCCATATATTATGATGTAATTTGTAATCAGTTCACGACTATTCTCTTTTTTGTGACCAGGCACATTTTTAGTTTTTTTTTACGCACATTCGGTTTAAAAATCTGTTAAATTTTTTCTCATTGGGATATTCAAATAACGTTTAAATATTTTTTTCTGAATATATGGGGCTTCATCTTTATGTATTTGTTATAATCTTTTTTTTGCTGATATCAGGCAATTTCTGTGGTAAAATAAAGGAAATACATTTCTGTTTTACACTGTTTTTTACAAAGGACCACTAAAACACATTTTAAAATATGTTCCACTTTCTGCCAGAATCATTTTTAAATATTGCACGTTTTTGTTTTTTTTTCAGGGCGGGACTAGTAATGATTTGGATTAGCAATAGCTTTTTAATTTTTTTTTTAAGTGCTATTTATTTAATTAATTCTTTATTTTCAGTTATTTAACATATCGTGCTCCCATAATGCATTTCAACATTTAAATACTTTTTTTTTTACTTGATTTACCATGTAATTGGGGCTAGTATATTAACCCCAGTTACAGTGGAAAAGCAGCTTCCTGTCTGCATAGCAGAGCTGACTACGTCTCCTTGGACCAAGCAGGTTCTGCTCTTTCCCTACACTGTGTGTACAGCGATAGAGAGGGCAGAGATAGAAATAATACATCTCTGCCTTTTCTATGGGGAGTATGGCTGTGTCTTAAGGCCCCCATACACATTAATAATAATAAAGAATAATTTTTATTTCTATAGCGCCAAAATATTATTCAGAGGGACATGTATAGGCAATAAATACAATAAAAAGTAACACATAATTCAACAGATACCAAGAGGAGTGAAGGTCCTGTCCGAAAGCTTACAATCCATGAGAAAATTAGATTAATGTTGGTGGAACTATTGATATCGACAAATTGGGACAGCAATCAAATGTGTATGGGGGAGCCTGCCGACTGATGGTCGGGAAAGATGTTAATTGAACATGTAGGTTTTTGTACTGTCAGTCATTTCACTTGTTCTCCCGGAGATAAGCTGCCGGCTGACATGTCAGTTGGTGGCTTTCTCACAAAGGACGCATTAGCTTTCATAGCTGTTATAACACTAATTATACTGTGGAACAATGATAGTCATAGCTGAACGTGAAAATAGGAAAATTAGTTTTTTTTCTGCCTTTTTCAGTGGAAGCAAGTCACTTGATGTAAGTTGTAGAACTTACAGTACAGACCAAAAGTTTGGACACACCTTCTCATTTAAATATTTTTCTGTATTTTCATGATTATGAAAATTGTACATTCACACTGAAGGCATCAAAACTATGAATTAACACATGTGGAATTATATACTTAACAAAAAAAGTGTGAAACAACTGAAAATATGTCTTATATTCTAGGTTCTTCAAAGTAGCCACCTTTTGCTTTGATGACTGCTTTGCACACTGTTGGCATTCTCTTGATGAGCTTCAAGAGGTAGTCACCGGAAATGGTCTTCCAACAATCTTGAAGGAGTTGCCAGAGATGCTTAGCACTTGTTGGCCCTTTTGCCTTCACCTCTGGTGACTGTGGAGGCCAGGTCATCTGGCGTATCACCCCATCACTCTTCTTCTTGGTCAAATAGCCCTTACACAGCCTGGAGGTGTGTTTGGGGTCATTGTCCTGTTGAAAAATAAATGATGGTCTAACTAAACGCAAACCAGATGGAATAGCAAGCCGCTGCAAGATGCTGTGGTAGCAATGCTGGTTCAGTATGCCTTCAATTTTGAATAAATCCCCAACAGTGTCACCAGCAAAGCACCCCCACACCATCACACCTCCTCCTCCATGTTTCACGGTGGGAACCAGGCATGTAGAGTCCATCCGTTCACCTTTTCTGCGTCGCACAAAGACACGGTGGTTGGAACCAAAGATCTCAAATTTGGACTCATCAGACCAAAGCACAAATTTCCACTGGTCTAATGTCCATTCCTTGGTTCTTTAGCCCAAACAAGTCTCTTCTGCTTGTTGCCGGTAGCAGTGGTTTCCTAGCGGCTATTTTACCATAAAGGCCTGCTGCACAAAGTCTCCTCTCAAGAGTTGTTGTAGAGATGCTAGAACTCTGTGTGGCATTGACGTGGTCTCTAATCTGAGCTGCTGTTAACCCTTCGATTTCTGAGGCTGGTGACTCGGATAAACTTATCCTCAGAAGCAGAGGTGACTCTTGGTCTTCCTTTCCTGGGGCAGTCCTCATGTGAGCCAGTTTCTTTGTAGCGCTTGATGGTTTTTACAACTGCACTTGGGGTCACTTTCAAAGTTTTCCCAATTTTTCGGACTGACTGACCTTCATTTCTTAAAGTAATGATGGCCTCTCGTTTTTCTTAACTTAGCTGCTTTTTTCTTGCCATAATACAAATTCGAACAGTCTATTCAGTAGGACTATCATCTGTGTTTCCACCAGACTTCTGCACAACACAACTGATGGTCCCAACCCCATTTATAAGGCAAGAAATCCCACTTATTAAACCTGACAGGGCACACCTCTGAAGTGAAAACCATTTCCGGTGACTACCTCTTGAAGCTCATCAAGAGAATGCCAAGAGTGTGCAAAGCAGTCATCAAAGCAAAAGGTGGCTACTTTGAAGATCCTAGAATATAAGACATATTTTCAGTTGTTTAACACTTTTTTGTTAAGTATATAATTCCTCATGTGTTAATTCATAGTTTTGATGCCTTCAGTGTGAATGTACAATTTTCATAGTCATGAAAATACAGAAAAATCTTTAAATGAGAAGGTGTGTCCAAACTTTTGGTCTGTACTGTACATTGGTTAAATCTTTTTAATACAGCCAATGAATGCTGCAGACCGACACACACTAGTTGTAAATTCAACATTTTAGGATATAAAAACCAGAGCAAGCTTTACTGTTTTAATGATATTCGGTCAGCCCTTGTTTGGTTGGATATCATGAAAGCATTTAACGGTACCACTTTAACGCCATCAGATAAGTGCCAGGGGGTGAAAGATTCCCTTTAAGTTGTGTATTATGTTTATTTACTAAAATTCTGATTATACTTTTGTATATTTACAATACCCTGCAATTAACAGTGGTAATCTAATAATAATAATAATAAGCCTAAAAATAATAATATCAATGTTTTGGAGTAAGACACATTATCAAAGTAGGTATCTCACTCTAAAACATTGGTATTATCATTTTTGTCTGGTATATTTTGGAACCAAGAATGGGAACGAGAAAAGTTTCAGCCACATTGATTAATCTAAAGTCTCAGTCAAGCTCACCATGATATACAATAAAAGGTTATTTATTAACTACAGTGGTTTGCAAAAGTATTAAACCCTCTTAGCTTTTTACCTATTTTATTACATTACAACCTGGGTTTAAATATTTTTGTAATCTGATTTGTGTGTGCTGTATCAGCACTAAATAGTCTAAGTTGGTGAAGTGTAGTAAAAAAATATATGCATAAATTAAATTTATGGGATCAAATAACTAAAAATTGTCATGTACATATGTATTCATCCCTTTTGCTGTGAAGCCCCTAAAAATTTATGGTGCAAGCAATTACCTTCATAAGTCAAATGCTTAGTGAAAGGCAGCCCACCTGTGTGCAATATAATCTGTCAGTAAATACACACCTTTTCTGAAAGGCCTCAAAGGCTGCCACACCATTAAGCAAGGAGCACCACTAACCAAACAACACCATGAACACCAAGCAGATCTCCAAACAAGTCAGGGACCAAGTTGTTGAGGAGCACAAGTCAGTTTTTGGTTGCAAAAAATATCCCAATCTCTGATGATCCCCCTGAGCACCATCAAATCCATTATTATTAAATGGAAAGAACATGGCACCACAACAAACCTGTCAAGATAAGGCCACCCACCAAAACTCTCTGCCAGGGCAAGGAGGTCATAAATCAGAGAGGCAGCACAGAGACCAAAGGTAACACTGAAGGACCTACAGAGTTCCCAAGCAGAGCCTGGAGTATCTGTCCATACAATCACAATAAGCAGTACACGCCATAGAGGTGGCCTTTTTGGAATCGTGGGCAGAAAAAACCCTTTACTTACACATAAAAAGTGTAAGGCTAGGTTTGAATTTACCAAAAGACATGTGGGAGACTGCTCAAATGGAAGAAGGTGCTTTGGTCAGATGAGACCAAAATTTTACTTTTTGGTCACCAAGGTAAATGCTATGTCTGGCGCCAAACCAACACAGCTCATCAACACAAAACCACCATCCCCACAGGAAAACATGGTTGTGGCAGCATCATGCAGTGGGGATTTTTTTTGGCAGAAAGTAGAGGGAAAATGGTCCGAGTCGGGGGGAAGATAGATGTTGTGAAATATAGGGATATTATTGAGCAAAACCTGTTTCAGTCTGTCAGTAATTTGAGACTGAGATGGAGGTTCACCTTCCAATAAGACAATGATCCAGAGCATACTGTTAAAGCAACACTCGAGTGGTTTAAGGGGAAACCTGTAAATGTTTTGGAGTGGCCTACTCAAAGCCCAGACCTTAATTCAGTTGAGAATCTGTGGTCAGACTTGAAGACTTCTGTTCACCAGAGGAAGCCATCTAACTTGAAGGAGCTGGTGCAATTTTGCCTTGAGAAATGGGCAAAAATCTTAGTTGCAAAATGTGAAAAGCTCATAGAGACTTATCCACAGAGACTTGCAGCTGTAATTGCCACAAAAGGAGGCTCTACAAAGTACTGACTTTAGGGTGGTGAATAGTTATGCACACTGAAGTTTTCAGTTATTTTGTCCTATTTGTTGTCTGCTTCATAATAAAAAGGAAACCAAATGTTGACAGTTGTAGGCATGTTCTTTACATAAACTGATGCAAACCCTCAAAAAAACAGTGAAATTCTAGTTTGTGAGGTAACAAAACACAGAAAAATTCCAAGGGGGAGGAGAAATATTTTTCCAAGTCACTATACCTCAGTGTGAGAATCAATGCTGAATTACATTATAAGGTTATAAGTTTACCATATTTTTCGCACTATAAGACACACTTTATTCCTACAAAATTTTAGAGGAAATTGGGGGGTGTGTTTTACAGTCCGAACGTATACTTATGGCTATAGACGGGCTGGGAGCACCAGCGGTGGAGGAGCAGGACACAGGAGGCAGGAGCCATCAGTTCCAGCTCTTGCGTGTGCCCGCTGTTAAAAGAAAATGAATTTTCTCTGCTTTCCATGCCCATTGGCGTGGGAGTACTGAATATTCATTCTCCTTAATAGCACGCAGTGTCAGCCCAGCCCGGCTTCCTGCAGTGGCTCGGCGGTCACGTGTGTGAATATTCACTACTCCCCATTCTCCTGGGCATGTGGAGTAGTGAATATTTATTTTTTTTTATTCATGCAGGGGCCGCAGCTGGAATGGCAATGTGCGCACTATAAAGGAGAGTGAATAGTCACTGCTCCCCACGTCCATAGTCACGGCGTGGGGAGCAGTGACTATTCTCGGCAGCTGATCTCGGTATTTGAGGGTGCATGGCAGTGACATCATGCGTGGCTCACACGCTGAGATCAGCTGCTGGCAGAAGAACAAGACACAGCACTGGAGCAGAGGGAAGGAAGGTGAGTAGAGTCCTATTTTTTTGTGTGAACGGTTATGGGGATGGGGATGCCATGCATACCAGAATGGGGGTGCCATGCTTACCAAGATGGGGGTGCCATGCATACCAGGATGGGGGTGCCATGCATACCAGGTTGGGGGTGTCATGCATAGCAGGCTGGGGGTGCAATGCATACCATGCTGGGCATGTCATGCATACCAGGCTGGGGGTGCTATGCATACCAGGATGGGGATGGGGTTGCCATTCATAGCAGGATGAGGGGGCCATGCATACCAGGATGGGGATGGGGGTGTCATACATACCAGGATGGGGGTGCCATGCATAACAGGATGGGGGTGCCATGAATGCCAGGATGGGGATGGGGGTGTCATACATACCAGGATGAGGGTGCAATGCATACCAGGATGGTGGTCAATGTATACCAGGATGGAAATGGGGGCCACGTATGGCAGGAAGTGAGGCCATATATACCAGGATGGGGGCATATATATATATACCAGTATGGGGGATATAGATACAGAATTGGGGGACATTACCCCTATAACAGTGTCAGCAGCAGACCTCTTCCCCCATAACAGTGGATCATGACCACAATTTTTGCTTTCATTTTTTTTTTCTATTTTCCTCCTCTAAAATCTAGGTCCATCTTATGGTCCGGTGCGTTTTATAGTCCGAAAAATACAATATACATGGTAAAATACAACCCAAATTCACAAAAAATTGGGATGCTCTGTAAAATATAAAACAAAACAAAAATGCAATGATTTAGAAATCTCTTATAGCCATATTTGATTCACAACAAAATATAGACAAGAACACAGAAGGTAAAAGTTTGAATCTTTTTAAATTAAATGGAAAAATTCAACTAATTGTGAAATTGAAGGCAGCAACACAAATAAAATAAAAAGTAAATAAAAAGTTAGGACAGAGTAAACAAGATGTTGGAATAGTAAGTGGTTTTAATGTAACACAGTTTAAGGGTAATTTTTCAACTAAGTAACATTTCTGTGTATTAAAAGAGCATATTAGAGAGGCAGAGTCTCGCAGAAGCGAGGATGGTCAGAGGTTCACCAATCTGTGAACAACTGCATCTAAAAATTGTAGAACAATTGTAGAAAAATATCCCCATCATCTACAGTACATAATATCATCAAAAGATTCATACAGTACAGACCAAAAGTTTGGACACACCTTCTCATTTAAAGATTTTTCTGTATTTTCATGACCATGAAAATTGTACATTCACAATGAAGGCATCAAAACTATGAATTAACACATGTGGAATTATATACTTAACAAAAAAGTGTGAAACAACTGAAAATATGTCTTATATTCTAGGTACTTCAAAGTAGCCACCTTTTGCTTTGCTTTGATGACTGCTTTGCACACTCTTGGCATTCTCTTGATGAGCTTCAAGAGGTAGTCACCGGAAATGGTTTTAACTTCACAGGTGTGCCCTGTCAGGTTTAGTAAGTGGGATTTCTTGCCTTATAAATGGGGTTGGGACAATCAGTTGTGTTGTGCAGAAGTCAATTGGATACACAGCTGATAGTCCTACTGAATAGACTGTTAGAATTTGTATTATGGCAAGAAAAAAGCAGCTAAGTAAAGAAAAACGAGTGGCCATCATTACTTTAAGAAATGAAGGTCAGTCAGTCCGAAAAATTGGGAAAACTTTGAAAGTGTCCCCAAGTGCAGTTACAAAAACCATCAAGCGCTACAAAGAAACTGGCTCACATGAGGACCGCCCCAGGAAAGGGAGACCAAGAGTCACCTCTGCTTCTGAGGATAAGTTTATCCGAGTCACCAGCCTCAGAAATCGAAGGGTTAACAGCAGCTCTGATTAGAGACCAGGTCAATGCCACACAGAGTTCTAGCAGCAGACACATCTCTTCGACAACTGTTAAGAGGAGACTTTGTGCAGCAGGCCTTCATGGTAAAATAGATGCTAGGAAACCACTGCTAAGGACAGGCAACAAGCAGAAGAGACTTGTTTGGGCTAAAGAACACAAGGAATGGACATTAGACCAGTGGAAATCTGTTCTTTGGTCTGATGGGTCCAAATTTGAGATCTTTGGTTCCAATCACCGTGTCTTTGTGTGACGCAGAAAAGGTGAACGGATGGATTCTACATGCCTGGTTCCCACCGTGAAGCATGGAGGAGGAGGTGTGATGGTGTGGGAGTGCTTTGCTGGTGACACTGTTTGGGATTTTTTCAAAATTGAAGGCATACTGAACCAGCATGGCTACCACAGCATCTTGCAGCGGCATGCTATTCCATCCGGTTTGCGTTTAGTTGGACCATCATTTATTTTTCCACAGGACAATGACCCCAAACACACCTTCAGGCTGTGTAAGGGCTATTTGACCAAACAGGAGAGTGATGGGGTGCTACGCCAGATGACCTGGCCTCCACAGTCACCAGACCTGAACCCAATCGAGATGGTTTGGGGTGAGCTGGACCGCAGAGTGAAGGCAAAAGGGCCAACAAGTGCTAAGCATCTCTGGGAACTCCTTCAAGATTGTTGGAAGACCATTTCCGGTGACTACCTCTTGAAGCTCATCAGGAGAATGCCAAGAGTGTGCAAAGCTGTCATCAAAGCAAAAGGTGGCTACTTTGAAGAACCTAGAATATAAGATATATTTTCAGTTGTTTCACACTCTTTTGTTAAGTATATAATTCCGCATGTGTTAATTCATAGTTTTGATGCCTTCAGTGTGAATGTACAATTTTCATAGTCAAGAAAATACAGAAAAATCTTTAAATGAGAAGATGTGTCCAAACTTTTGGTCTGTACTGTATATCTGCACAATCCTCATTTAAAATAGAATGAGGCTCAATGGAAAACTGTTCTGTGGTCAGATTAATCAATATGTAAAATTCTTTATGGAATCCATGGACTCCATGCCCTTCAGACTCAAAAGCAGAGGGACCATCCAGCTTGTTATCAGCACACAGTTCAAAAGTCTACATCTGTGATGGTTTGACGTTGCAATATTGCCTGTCGCATGAGCAGCTTTCACATTTTGTTAGGCACTATCAATTTTGAGCATTATATGCAACATATTCTCCCATTAAGACAAAGTCTATTTCAGGGAAGGCATTGCAAATTTCAGAAAGACACTGCTAAACTACATTCTGCATCCATTATATTATCATGGCTTCGTACAAGAAGTGTTTGGCTGGTGAACTGTCCTGGCTGAAGTCCAGACCTTTCACCAATAGAAAATATTTTTCACATTATGAAATAAAAAGTGAAGCACAGAAGTCCCAGGACTGTTGAAAAGCTAGAATCCTGCATCAGACAAGAATGGGGCAAAATTCATCTCCCAGAACTCAAGCACTAGTCTCTTCATTTATTAGACATTTAAAGGCTGTTGTAAAAAGAAGAGGGAATGCTACACAATTGTGCACATGGCCTGGTCCAATTTTTTTGAGATGTGTTGCTGCCATCAATTTCTAAATGAGTTACAGTCTCAGATGAAATGGAGATATGTCTGACTTTCAACTTCTGATCTTTATTCTTCGTTCTGTTGTGAATAAAATATGTCAATTAGAGATTTCCAAATCATTCAATTCTTGTTTTCTTTACATTTTGCTACGCATCCGACTGTTTTGGGATTGGGGTTATAGGTTTATATGTCGGGGAGGAAAGTACCCTACAACTTGTAAAATTCAGTGTGGTTCCATCTTTGTATGTTCAGAATGAAAAAGAACATATGCTAGTGATTAATGATTAAAGAAAGACACCTAAAACATAAAATCCATTTGAGTTGAATCTATGTATGTGTGAGAGTACAGCTGGAATGGAAGAAATTAGTAGCAGATCATTAGACCATAAAAACCAAACTGTTATCTTTTTTGTGTATAAGAAACATTCTCACCTGGTACCATGAATATGCGCGATCTGAAGGGTCAATGAGAATTGTGATAATTTTTGCTTTGGGGATTAAAGCAGCAGCTCGTTTTGGAGCTTCTTCAGAATGAAAATAGTTGGCACTTTTCTCAAACAGGAAATCAGTGGTTACATTTGATGGCACTGGGAAGAAATCCATGTACCTGAGAAGAGAAAGTAAAAAGCTGTATCCCTAACATTGTCAGATAAACATACTTTTGATAGATTTTATGTGACATTTATTTTAAAAATCTAATATCCTGCCATAAAAAAACGAAAAACAGTTGAAGCTAGCTACAATCCCTGATGCAATTTTTAAACTCCCATAACTGACATCTTATTGATACTAAGTAGAATGCCCTTTTTCCCCTATGCTGCTGACCTACAGACTCTGTCAACATAGATTACAAAGGCTAGCATTTCATTATTTGATCAGCAATGATACGGCATTGTAAAGATTTCTACAGAATACAAGATGTTGTATAAATAGAATAGTTTTAAAGATGAGCAAATCTTTTGAAATGCAAATTCGCCAGGTTTGCCAAATTTTTCCCCAAATTTGAATCACAAATATTGGAAAGTCTCCAATTGCAACTTTCTTGCTCTATAATGCAAAGTCAACCTTGTGCCAAAGTGACCTTGCCACATAAGCAGATGGTAGCTGGTAGTAGCTAACAGTCCATTTAATGACACATCGAACTGACAGACTTTTGATGCTTTTTAAAATTTATAAAATGTCCAAGAATGATGCCTTTTAGTATATTGTGATCAGGTAGACCATTCTGTCTCTGCCTGAAAGTATAGGAGAATAACTGAAATTTCTTGAGCATGGGTCTACTAAAATTTCACCTGTCTAGGCCTGTGGTCTATGCTAAACCTGGTTTGACCATGCATATGATGCACGCAAGGGCCAGGACTTGATGACAACCTTACATTTTTATGTCACCAACTGTCCTATTCCTATCAACTTTGTTTCTTTCTATGTCTTTAGCAGTGTCCAGACCACAGGAAACGTAAACCCAGGGGTTGATTACAATCTCCAACCACGTGAGTTTGTGACTTAAAATAACACTACAATAGTCTTTTATGTTCCCAGTCCTGGGCAGAGTTTAATCCTGAGCAGAGATCTACCAGGAAAATTCACATCAGTCAAGGCAATAAAATTCCTCATTTTAGCAAAAAAATATGGTGATGGTAATCACATGAGTCCTGAATTTATGTTGGAAAATTTTTTCACCTTCTCTGCCCAGCATTGTATAGGGGTCCAGTTCTGTGCAGGGTTCTACTGGGAAAATTTACACTAGTGAAAACACAGAAAATCCTTTGGTAAAAAAAATTACTCTCATGGAGACTCTCAAATTTTTTGTTTAAAAAATCTTCTCGTCCTTTGTCTGCTCCTGTGTATGGGCCAAATCCTTTGTAGAGTTTTACTGGTGAAATTAACACCAGTGGAAACGTATTATATTTACTAAATATTATGATGATGTAAAGAAAGTTGCAGTCATTTGAGCCCATGAAGTTTTGTTTGAAATTTTTTTTGCCTCTGTACAGGTGACCAATCCTGTGCAGTTTTCTGCTGGAAGAATTCACACAAGCTGATCTCAAAACCTTCTCATATTAACTTAAAAGGATGATTATGGTAAACAAAATTGCACTCTTGGAGCCCATGAATGCTTGTTTAAAAAACAAAATCACCTTTTCGTCCCAACCCCGCGCAGGATTCTAATGGGAAAATTCACAGCACTTAGTCCCCAATAATGTCTCATATTCACTACAACTGATGACGACGTTAAAGAAAATTGTGGTCATGAAAGCCAATGAATGTTTGAAATTTTTTTTTGCATTTTGAGAACGATGCACTTGAGGATGTGCGCCATGCAGCAAGCATGTGTTACTTTGCTTAAACGCATGGCAGCCATGATGTTTCTGCCATTGCTGGTCACTAAGTTGTCCAGTTGTAGTTAATCAGGAGCGATCCAATGTGACATTTGATACAACAATCTGTCCTGTTGCTTTTGGGGATTAGAAGGTGCCCACTGAGGATAAGGCGGAGGAAGTGTATAAATATTGGCCAGTGTGGAGATATCACCAGTAAACCAGATCCGCTTGTGGAAGTGCATTGCCATAAATTATAACACTGACTCAAAGGGTCCTGAAAGAGATGAAAAGCTCATGCTGCTATTGATGGAAGAGTGCACCTTGCAAAACAACGTCAATTCCAAGGAATTGCCCATAGTCTCTGTCATGTTATAGAACAAAGCAGGGATGACTTTCTTAAAAAAATAAATGGCGGCTATGTATTTTCCACCAAAGCAGAACACACACCATAATTTCGCAAAAGGCAGTACAATCCACACGGTACAGCAGCAATTGTGGTAAACTTGGACATGCATGAGTTAATTTTCCACACAAACGGATATCTGAACATATCTGAACAATAGCTTTTAAGACTACCAAGTTGACCGCTAAAGCAACAGTTCTGCCATAGAAGATTTTTTTTTGCTGGAAATTTGCTCCATTTTCTATCGCCAGTGACACCACCCTTGTCCTCTAATGACATAACCTCCTTGCCACACAATTTGGTTCACAAATCCTATCCACCACACAATTTTCATGATTATCATCCCTGACTTAACTGAGAGTTGTATCAGCATGGCAAATTTCTTTAGCTAATTGCCCATCACCCCTCAACCAATACAACTATGCAGGTAAATCTTTTCCTCCATCTCCTCCACCTCCATCTCGTTCAAGTGCAAAGCTAGTCATTCATCTCATCCAATAAATCAACTGGAAAGCCTTGTTGTTGTAAAATATCTTCCTTTGCCCAAATAGTGCTGTGGCTTAGCAAAATAAGAGAAAAAAAACTATAGAGATGTCATTGATGGAACTGAAAGTCTGCAATGTAAAAGATTTACTGTTGCGTTGGCGGAGTAGGAAGACTGTGTAAAGCATTGTCTCAAGCTAATGTTGTAAGTGAAAGAGATAACTTCATCCTACTGTGATTGAGACAAGCGATGTGCCATATATTTCACAAAGTTCTGCACAAGAATAAAGGAGGCTAATTGTGACCTATGTTTGGTTGAGCTACTTGCTGGATTGCTTTTGCCAGTGATGGAGCTGCTGCTGCTTGTGGCTCTCACATTTATATTG
This sequence comes from Phyllobates terribilis, assembly GCF_046119375.1. Classification (NCBI taxonomy): domain Eukaryota; kingdom Metazoa; phylum Chordata; class Amphibia; order Anura; family Dendrobatidae; genus Phyllobates; species Phyllobates terribilis. Next base: position 883,277,097 of record NW_027362761.1, read on the forward strand.
CCAGATGCCATGGTATATATTTTTTTCTTTTTACATTACCCATTCCATTGTCACTTTTTAGTTTACCATACTTTTTTCACTACACTGTAATAAACTTTTGTTACTGTTTTCAACCACAATTCTTTTTTTTATCTTTTGATACAGGGTGGGCCATTTATATGGATACACCTAAATAAAATGGGAATGGTTGGTGATATCAACTTCCTGTTTATGGCACATTAGTATATGGGAGGGGGAAAACTTTTCCAGATGGGTGGTGACCATGGCGGCCATTTTGAAGTTGGCCATTTTGGATCCAACTTTATTTTTTTCAATGGGAAGAGGGTCATGTGACGCATCAAACTTATTAGGAATTTCATAAGAAAAACAATGGTGTTCTTGGTTTTAACGTAACTTTATTCTTTCATGAGTTATTTACAAGTTTCTCTTTGTTTACAGCCATTGACATGTCGCAGAGGTTCACACGTGAGGAGCGGATAGAAATTGTGTTGATGTTTGGTGAACTCAGCACCCGGGTCATTGCAGCAGATTTCAATGCAAGACACACTACGAGACCACCCATCTCCCATGTTACAGTTAGCAAACTACTTTCCAAATTTCGTGAAACAGGTTCAGTGTTGGATTTGCCAAAATGTGGACGCAAGAAAACTGTCACTAATGAAGAAACATCAGTGGCTGTCCTAGCTTCATACAGCAAGAGCCCACAGTGTAGCACTCGCCGCATGTCACTGGAGAGTGGCATCAGTCGAACATCCCTTCGGTGGATTTTAGCTACTCAAAAATGGCACCCTTACAAAATCCAGCTGCTGCAGCATCTCAACAAGGATGACCCAGATCGGCGCACTGAATTTGCAGAATGGGCAAAACAAAAATTGGAACAGGAACCTCAGTTTACACAGAACATTATGTTCAGTGATGAGGCAAATTTTTTTGTGAATGGTGAAGTTAACAAACAAAGCCATTGCTATTGGTCTGACACTAACCCACAGTGGATAGATCCCTCCAAGACTGTTGGAACACAAAAATTGATGGTATGGTGTGGTATATGGGGTACAAAGATAGTGGGGCCATTCTTCATCAATGGAAGCCTCAATGCCACTGGATATCTGAAATTGCTACATGATGATCTGTTGCCCTCTTTGTGCACTGAAGATGGCACGTTCCCTGAGTTTTTCCAACAAGATGGTGCACCACCACATTATGGGTGTCAGGTCCGAGCATTCCTACATGAACAGTTTCCTGGAAAGTGGATTGGTCATCGTGGGCCAGTTGAATGGCCACCAAGGTCTCCCGATCTGACCCCCTTAGACTTTTATCTTTGGGGTCATCTGAAGGCAGTTTTCTATGCTGTGAAGATATGATATGTGCAGCATCTGAAACACCGGATACTGGAAGCCTGTGCTAGCATTTCTTCTGCGATGTTGCTATCAGTGTGTCAAGAGTGGGAGAAGAGGGTTGCATTAACAATCCAACACAATGGGCAGCACTTTGAACACATTTTATAAGTGGTCATAAACGTGTAAAAAACTCATGAAAGAATAAAGTTATGTTAAAACAAAGCACACCATTGTTTTTCTTATGAAATTCTCAATAAGTTTGATGTGTCACATGACCCTCTTCCCATTGAAAAAAATAAAGATGGATCCAAAATGGCCAACTTCAAAATGGCCGCCATGGTCACCACCCATCTGGAAAAGTTTTCCCCCTCCCATATACTAATGTGCCACAAACAGGAAGTTGATATCACCAACCATTCCCATTTTATTTAGGTGTATCCATATAAATGGCCCACCCTGTATTTTTTTGTTTATACATGTTTCCCCTTTTCCCAAAAATTACTGAACAAGAAATTGTAGGTACATGTCCAAAAAGCCATCAGACCATAGCATTGGTGTGGCTTGTATCGATATCAAATTTGACAACTAAAACAGGTGTGCAAAAAACTGTAGTTTGAGACCTACACAACTTGAGAGGTAGACAGTCACAATTAAATGTCTGTTATTTGTCATGCTTTAAACACAATTATTCTCCACTTTCCAAAAGGGATTGAACAAGAAATGCAAAAAACTCATGACAATTGCATGTGACATGCACGCATTCTCTGACAGCCACTGAGTTTAGCTTATGTCTTTGCTTTAGATATATTTTGTTGCCATGTTGCTTCCTTCTTCACGAACAATGAAAAACAATGTGTAAATGAAATGTAGCAGCTGCAAGCTACACTAAATCACTGTGATCAATCGCTGGCATTGTTGCTGATGGCTCTATACACTCTATCACCCTATCAGTTGAATTTCTGTATTATTCACAAACTACTACACTTATCTTCATTGCTGCAGTTGTACAACACACACGGTCTGTAGTATTTTCCAATGTTTTATGGCTTTCTGTCCTTATCTCTATTGCTAAGTTATCATCTGTAATGTCCTCTCACGATTCAGATTCATCCCAAAATGGTTACTGCTTTCTCATCCATGGCTCTTATACAGGCTTTGATGCATGTGACTTTCCTGTGGTTATGTGTGCCCTTTCTGTCTGATCTATTCTTCTATTGCGTTCAAAATGGTGGCTGGCATTTTTGACGATCCAAATCGATTAGCTCACCTCTACATTTTTTTTTATCTAATATTACTGTTGAAAATGTTGGAATTATTCAGAAAATTTTACAATTTCCATGAAAGCTCTTCTTCTTATTTAACCAAAAAGTTAGGTTTAATGCAAAATATAATCAAGGCAATGACGACGCTCAAAATAATGATTTCTACTTAAAAAGCTGTTCTTAAAACTTTGTTTTTAACAATTTACCCTTTGTAGAAATTATATCCTTATGGACCTTTCTCATTCTAGCTGTCATCTTGGGACAACTTGATTTTTTCCACACTACAACTGAACAGAGTTGAGATCTTGTGATTGTTCCAGCCTATCTATTTTGGGCTGAACTCAAGCTGACTGCTTCTTTCCTTTAGTTTTACATTAATGAGAGAAATGTTTTATGTCAATGTATTTCAGTTGCTGTCCAAAGGGATGGTATGACCTTCCAAATAGATTCCTTTCCTTGTTGAAGATTTCCTTTAGGGCTCCATGCAAATCAGTGCGTGCAGGGACAACTAATTTATGGCCTGGCCGTGGGTCTTCCAACCAGAGCATTGCAGCTTGTATGTAATGTCTGCATGAGCCATTACCTTGTGAAAATGTTCCAATTTACCATAACCAAAGCAACTCCACAGCAACCACAAAGTATCACATTTCTTTCACCACCATCCATCATATTTTTCTCCAATTATCTTCTTTCCAAAGTTTGTGCTTTTTACCAGATTTTTTCTAGTTCATCCTAAATATGGCTTTTTCTATGGACTATGTCTAAATGCAAACATGGGCCCAGAGTTGCCTCTTTGCTTTAAAAGTGAGTTTCCCTTCCTGCATAATACTAAATCAGGGCTTGCAGCTTTTCTTGCTATCCTAGTTAAGGTTCATTCAGACATCAGTATTTTTTCTCGTATGAAAAATGGTACAAGTTTGATTTGTGTTTTTGATCAGTTTCATCAGAATTGGGTCAGTGTGTGAGTTTTTACAAACTTCATTTGGTCAAAGTTTCATCAGTTTTTCTCAGATGGAAAAAAAATAAAAAAAGAGTTTTTTCAAGCTTCTCCTATCAGACAGTCCATGAAAATTGGATGGCATCTGTCCGATTTTTTTCACGGATTCATAGACTTACAGTACAGACCAAAAGTTTGGACACACCTTCTCATTTAAAGATTTTTCTGTATTTTCATGACTATGAAAATTGTACATTCACACTGAAGGCATCAAAGCTATGAATTAACACATGTGGAATTATATACTTAACAAAAAAGTGTGAAACAACTGAAAATATGTCTTATATTCTAGGTTCTTCAAAGTAGCCACCTTTTGCTTTGATTACTGCTTTGCACACTCTTGTCATTCTCTTGATGAGCTTCAAGAGGTAGTCACCGGAAATGGTTTTCACTTCACAGGTGTGCCCTGTCAGGTTTAATAAGTGGGATTTCTTGCCTTACAAATAGGGTTGGGACCATCAGTTGTGTTGTGCAGAAGTCAGGTGGATACACAGCTGATAGTCCTACTGAATAGACTGTTAGAATTTGTATTATGGAAAGAAAACAGCTGCTAAGTAAAGAAAAATGAGTGGCCATCATTAATTTAAGAAATGAAGGTCAGTCAGTCCGAAAAATTAGGAAAACTTTGAAAGTGTCCCCAAGTGCAGTTGCAAAAATCATCAAGCGCTACAAAGAAACTAGCTCATATGAGGACCGCCCCAGGAAAGGAAGACGAAGAGTCACCTCTGCTTCTGAGGATAAGTTTATCTGAGTCACCAGCCTCAGAAATCGCAGGTTAACAGCAGCTCAGATTAGAGACCAGGTCAATGCCACACAGAGTTCTAGCAGCAGACACATCTTTTCAACAACTGTTAAGAGGAGACTTTGTGCAGCAGGCCTTCATGGTAAAATAGCTGCTAGGAAACCACTGCTATGGACAGGCAACAAGCAGAAGAGACTTGCTTGGGCTAAAGAACACAAGGAATGGACATTAGACCAGTGGAAATCTGTGCTTTGGTCTGGTGAGTCCATATTTGAGATCTTTGGTTCCAACCACCATGTCTTTGTGCGACGCAGAAAAGGTGAACAGATAGACTCTACATGCCTGGTTCCCACCGTGAAGCATGGAGGAGGAGGTGTGATGGTGTGGGGGTGCTTTGCTGGTGACACTGTTGGTGATTTATTCAAAATTGAAGGCATACTGAACCAGCATGGCTACCACAGCATCTTGCAGCGGCATGCTATTCCATCCGGTTTGCGTTTGGTTGGACCATCTTTTTTTTTCCAACAGGACATTGACCTCAAGCACATCTCCAGGCTGTGTAAGGGCTATTTGACCCAGAAGGAGAGTGATGGGGTGCTACGCCAGATGACCTGGCCTCCACAGTCACCAGACTTGAACCCAATCGAGATGGTTTGGGGTGAGCTGGACCGCAGAGTGAAGGCAAAAGGGCCAACAAGTGCTAATCATCTCTGGGAACTCCTTCAAGATTGTTGGAAGACCATTTCCGGTGACTACCTCTTGAAGCTCATTAAGAGAATGCCCAGAGTGTGCAAAGCAGTCATCAAAGCAAAAGGTGGCTACTTTGAAGAACCTAGAACATAAGACATATTTTCTGTTGTTTCACACTTTTTTGTTTAGTATATAATTCCATATGTGTTAATTCATAGTTTTGATGCCTTCAGTGTGAATGTACAATTTTCATAGTCAAGGAAATACAGAAAAATCTTTAAATGAGAAGGTGTGTCCAAACTTTTGGTCTGTACTGTACATTGGCAAACTTGATCTGACATTCAGATACAGTGGGGAAAATAAGTATTTGATACACTGCCGATTTTGCAAGTTTTCCCACCTACAAACAATGGAAAGCCTGTAATTTTTATCGTAGGTACACTTCAACTGTGAGAGACAGAATATAAAAAGAAAGAACAGAAAATCATATTGAATGATTTTTAAATAATTAAATTGCATTTTATTGCATCAAATAAGTATTTGATCACCTACCAACCAGCAAGAATTCTGTCCCTCACGGACCTGTTAGTTTTTCTTTAGGAAGCCCTCCTGCTCTGCACTCATTACCTGTATTAATTGCACCTGTTTTAACTCGTTATCTGTATAAAATACATCTGTCCACACACTCAATCATACTCCAACCTCTCCATCATGGCCAAGACCAAAGAGCTGTCTAAGGACACCAGGGACAAAATTGTAGATAGCATTCGCACAAGAAAAACTGACGTCTGAATAAGCTTTTACAGCCAAGAAAACTTTTGGCTTCTTACAATAAATAAGTGTTCATTTCTGATGTAATACAGAATAAACATTAAATATTCTTTGGATTTAACTTACCATCCATAAAGCTGACACAAGTTATTAGAAGTCAGCTAGGAATAGCTGAGGTAATGATTAAAGTCCTGCTTATAATTCAGCACAAGGCAGCAAAGTCTTGCACTTATTTCACTTCTCATGGTTTTTGTGAAAGTTAAGTTTTATAGAGGTGTAGAGTAATCAATGGTCAACAGCAGTAAAATAAATTGACTTAATGGAATAAAGTTGAGACTTCTGAAAGTTGCTGAAAATGACCTATTCATGGTTATGATAAATATGATGGATTTGTAAAGAAATCTATATGGGAGCTCGGACACAATGGCCACTACCCGGCTGTACTCTTTTTAAATAATATCTCCCAGTTAGTTTGCAGAAGCACATCAGGAGCAAGAGGGAGACACTCTTATATTTAGTTTGGTTTATGATCTTCCAGTCACAAGAGAGGAAAGAGAGAAAATGCTGTTCTGCCACAGAGGAAAAAGCTGTTCCATTTTATTGTTCTTATAATAATGTAGCATATTGGCTCACTCCGGAGAACGGCTGTGTTTGAGTCTGTGTCTTCTCTAGTGCTTAATCTCCAATTGGTCTTAAATACACAGACAGTTGCAACATAAATGTATTCTATTCCTTTTTTTTAAGTGCCCCTTGATGCATAAATGCAAAATGTAAGACCAAATTGGATATAAAGTACATATAACTAACTTTCTCATTTATTTGTTTAATTTAATGTGGTTTTAATTTGTTTTTTTCTTCCCCATAATTTATGGCATATCTGCAGGATGATGAGCATCTTATTTACACAAGCCAACAAATTCTAATTTTTATAGTAGAGAGTGTATTATTTATTATAATAGATAACTCAGCTGCTACTGGACCTCTATTTGACAAATGGATGTGGCTTCTTGTGTACTAATTAATTTATTTATATGAAAAGTGCATCTTCTAATTATTCTGGTAAGGGAAAGTCTTCAATTTGGGACTTATGATTTAACTAGAAATAGGCCCAATGCTATTGCATCGGGAGTGCGATGAAATGAACATCTGTGTATCCTTAGTGGTGCTAACAGGAGCAGTGGACATGTGTCACACCATTTGCGCTTTCCAACATACCTGTTCTGTGTCATCCTTCCGCATTTGTGTATTGTATTTGTTGCAGAATTTGACTTCTTTCACACCTGTGCACTGTCTTTTCCTTTGTTGTGTGCTGTATTTTGGTAGCTGGTGTTGTGTTTCTTGAGTGATGTTCACTATTTGGTGTCTCCCCTGTGTGCTGTGTGTGTGTTTACACTATATGGTCTCTGGGAAGCTGTTGTGACTATAATTGGATGTGGTACATTGTTTTGTGTAGTTTGATGTGTGTGTGATTGTCCGTTTCCAAGGTGGAGCAAAAAAATAGAAAGGAAGTGAAAGGATACAATTTATAAAAATGGCAAAGCTTCATACTTTTTCATAATAGTAACAGAAAGACAATCCATAGAAATGTTATCATATTCTATTTTTATGTATTAGATAGATGTAACTATGAAACTTGAAAGACATACTGATAGGATGTTTAGATTGTGAGCCCCAATGGGGACAGTGTTGCAAATATATGTAAAGCACTATGGAATTAATAGTGCTATATAAATGAATAAATATTATTATATACATTATTATATTATATAAATATATTATTTATGTATATATGGTTAAACTATGTAAGTATGTATCTATAATGTCTCCTCAATCAATATGTGTCTATATATATATATCATCTATGTTTATCATATTAACAAACTAATATATCTATGTGTTTAGCTATGATGTATATATATACTAAAAATATAGAATTATTTAAGGTATATAATATCTATCATATATCTATGTATAATATATGTCTAAAATCTACAATTTTTTAAGGTATAAATAGAGATATACAGTTATATGAAAAAGTTTGGGCACCTCTATTAATCTTAAGCTTCTTGTTTTAAAAAAAATGGTGTTTTTGCAACAGCTATTTCAGTTTGATATATGTAATAACTGTTGGACACAGTAATGTTTCTGCCTTGAAATGAGGTTTATTGTACTAACAGAAAATGTGCAATCTGCATTCAAACAAAATTTGACAGGTGCATAAGTATGGGCACCTCACCAGAAAAGTGACATTAATATTTAGTAGATCCTCCTTTGGCAAAAATAACAGCCTCTAGTCGCTTCCTGCAGCTTTTAATGAGTTCCTGGATCCTGGATGAAGGTATTTTTGACCATTCCTCTTTACAAAACAATTCCAGTTCAGTTAAGTTTGATGGTAGCCGAGCATGGACAGCCCTCTTCAAATGATCCCACAGATGTTCAATGATATTCAGGTCTGGGGACTGGGATGGCCATTCCAGAACATTGTAATTGTTCCTCTGCATGAATGCCTGAGTAGATTTGGAGCGGTGTTTTGGATCATTGTCTTGCTGAAAGATCCATCCCCTGCGTAACTTCAACTTTATCACTGATTCTTGAACATTATTGTCAAGAATCTGCTGATACTGAGTGGAATCCATGCGTCCCTCAACTTTAACAAGATTCCCGGTGCCAGCATTGGCCACACAGCCCCAAAGCATGATGGAACCTCCACCAAATTTTACTGTGGGTAGCAAGTGTTTTTCTTGGAATGCTGTGTTTTTTTGCCGCCATGCATAACGCCTTTTTGTATGACCAAACAACTCAATCTTGGTTTCATCAGTCCACAGGACCTTCTTCCAAAAAGAAATTGGCTTCTCCAAATGTGCTTTTGCATACCTCAGCCGACACTGTTTGTGGCGTGCTTGCAGAAACGGCTTCTTTTGCATCACTCTCCCATACAGCTTCTCCTTGTGCAAAGTGCGTTGTATAGTTGACCGATGCACAGTGACACCATCTGCAGCAAGTTGATGCTGCAGCTCTCTGGAGGTGGTCTGAGGATTGTCCTTGACTGATCTCACCATTCTTCTTCTCTGCCTTTCTGATGTTTTTCTTGGCCTGCCACTTCTGGCCTTAACAAGAACTGTCCCTGTGTTCTTCCATTTCCTTACTATGTTCCTCACAGTGGAAACTGACAGGTTAAATCTCTGAGACAGCTTTTTGTATCCTTCCCCTGAACAACTATGTTGAATAATCTTTGTTTACAGATCATTTGACAGTTGTTTTGAGGAGCCCATGATGCCACTCTTCAGAGGAGATTCAAATAGGAGAACAACTTGCAAGTGGCCACTTTAGGTAGCTTTTCTCATGATTGCATACACCTGGCTCTGAAGTTCAAAGCTCAATGAGGTTACAAAACCCAAAAAAGTGCTTTAGTATGTCAGTAAAAAGTAGGTAGGAGTATTTAAATCAAGAAAATGATAAGGGTGCCCATACTTATGCACCTGTCAAATTTTGTTTGAATGCAGATTGCACATTTTCTGTTAGTACAATAAACCTCATTTCAAGGCAGAAACATTACTGTGTCGAACAGTTATTACATATATCAAACTGAAATAGCTGTTGCAAAAACACCAATTTTTATAAAACATTAAGCTTAAGATTAATAGGGTTGCACAAACTTTTTCATATAATTGTATATGAATATATATCAATTTAGCGATGTCTCTATCCACATGGATTAGAGCCAGAGGAGGAGATATGGTGAACAGCCGTCCCACCAATCTCTTCAGCTGTTCACAAAAAACCCAGCCCAGTGAAAAGACAAATAAGTCTCTCAGCATCTTTGACACTGTAGTTACAAATATGGGTTTCCATCACCAACTGTTTAAAAGTTGATGATACATATCTCCCCTGTGATGACCTTAAATACTTCTATATATATGTATTTACAACAAAATTAATGGTGCAAAATATGTTATCTATATTTATCATATAACAATGTGTATGTTCTACTATGTATTTATATATGTATATACATACACATGGGCATACCCAGGATCAAAACTAGGGGGGGGGGGGGCAAAAAAAAAAATCAAATACTCACCTCACGTCTCACCTGCTGCCGCTGCTCATGACTCCTCAGCGTCGATGGCCTCATCCCGCTCTGCTCTGTGACTGCTCAGGAGAGAGCGCGGTGTAAAGACGTCACCGCGCCCTCTGACCTGAGACGTCACAGTGTAGCAGCTGCGGAGGATGCAGGACCTGCTGCGGAGGCATGGGGAGAGGTAAGTATTGTGCCGGGTGCCGGGGCCCTGAGCAAGCAGGAGGGAGCGGGTGCTGACGGTGAGGGGCCCCCCGCCTGCTCAGGGCCCTGACATTTGCCCGGGTGCGCCTGGTGCTGACGCCGGCCCTGGCTGTGCGGCGTGCGTCCCTGCTTCTAGCGGGGGGGCCCCCTGCCCCACGGTGGGTACGCCCATTAACATACATAGAAATATATCTAATATATATCTATACATATGTATGTATCTAAGGCATATTAATATGTGTTCAAAAACTAAATCACTATTGATGTGATATAATACTATGTACATGTTATTGAGATTACTAAAGACTAGTGTCCTCTCTGCTCTGCCTTGTTCACCGCTCCGGAGGTTTCGCTCTGCTCTGCCTTGCTCACCGCTCCAGCAGTTCCTTCCTGATCTGCCTTGCTCACCACACCGGGGGTTCCTCTCTGCTCTGCCTTGCTCACCGCTCCGGCGGTTCCTCTCTGCTCTGCCTTGCTCACCGCTCCGGCGGTTTCGCTCTGCCAAAACACATGCAGGTGGTCCCTTAAATCTCACTGAAATGTAATAATGTGGTTACAGAGAAGGGAATACATTATTTTACTTTATTCAACATGTTCTTGTGGAGATCAAATAGTGTTATGGCACCTAGAAACTAGAGGATACTGCTGGATGTTAGAACAGGGTTTCTCTGCATGAGGCTTTCTTTATTGTACTATTACTTATTTGAAAAAAAAAGTCTAAACGTTTTAAATAGTGTTGAGCGAGCATGCTCGACACTGCTCGGTACTCGCCCGAGCATCACGCTACTTGGGATGTTCGGCGAGCACCGAGCATTTCCGGGTTACTCGGGCGGGAGCTCGGGTCTCCGCCCTGCATGTTTGGCGCTCTTTAGAGAGCCAATGAACATGCAGGGATTGCCAGCCAGTCACTGTAATGCCGCAGCCATGTTGTTTGTGGGCATTATAGTGATTGGCTGGCCGCACAGCGTCACCTCGAGTATTTAAAACTGGGCGCCGCCATCTTGGACACAGTCTCTCCGGATCAGATAGTGTAGGGACAGCGCTGCTGATTTAGGGAGGGATATATCCTGCGAAATAGTTATTGTAGGGTCTGTAAAGGCTGCCAGATCAAACAAACAGTCCTTCTCAGGACTAATATCCATCCCAGATATCAGGCAGGCAGGCTGTATAGGAGACGCAGTGGTTATACCAGCAAATGCTGCATTACAGTCCAGTGTGCTCCTGTTGCTGAAATTGCTGGACTTAGCTCCAGGTCTCGGGGGCCAGGAAAAATCCTTTTTTTTTTCATCTAAATCCTCTTTTTTTTTCCTCCTTCACACTGTACAAATACCCATCTTATTAACCTTTTGGTGTCCCCCCCCCAAAAAAAAAGTAGTCTGATGTAGGCCAGAGAAATAGAAGTGTTGTTTTGCAGTTCCATGGGCCATTTGTATCTAAAAAAAAACAGTTTGAGTGTGTCCCTCACTGTTCAGCTGCAAATATATATATTTAAATAAATCTGGTATACACCAGTAAATTATAACTGTGGTTCTGCTGTTCCACGGTAAAAAAACTCTATTATCCTGTTTTTGCCATTTTTTGCCGTAAAAAAAAAAATAATAGTGTCTCCTTGATTTTTCAGACACAAATAAATCTGTTGAAAATAGTCTGGTGTAGGCCAGAGAGACAGAAGTGTGCTTTTGCTGTTCCACGGTAAAAAATCTCTATTATCCTGGTCTTGGCATTTTTTGCCGTAAAAAAAAAAATAATAGTGTCTCCCTGATTTTTCAGACACAAATATATCTGTTGAAAATAGTCTGGTGTAGGCCAGAGAGACAGAAGTGTGCTTTTGCTGTTCCACGGTAAAAAATCTCTATTATCCTGCTCTTGGCATTTTTTGCCGTAAAAAAAAAAATAATAGTGTCTCCCTGATTTTTCAGACACAAATATATCTGTTGAAAATAGTCTGGTGTAGGCCAGAGAGACAGAAGTGTGCTTTTGCAGTTCAATGGTAAAACATCTCTATTATCCAGCTTTTGGCATTTTTTGCCGTAAAAAAGATAATAATAGTGTCTCCCTGATTTTCCAGGCACAAATATATCTGTTGAAAATAGTCTGGTGTAGGCCCGAGAAATACAAGTGTGGTTTTGCAGTTCCACCGTTCAAACCTCTGTATTATCCACTTTTGGGCCATTTGTATCTAAAAAAACCCAGTTTGAGTGTGTCACTCACTGTTCAGTCGCAAATATATATATATTTAAAAGTCTGGTATACACCAGTAAATTATAACTGTGGTTTTGCTGTTCCACGGTAAAAAATCTCTATTATCCTGCTTTTGGCATTTTTTGCCGTAAAAAATAAATAGTGTCTCCTGATTGTTCAGACACAAATATATCTGTTGAAAATAGTCTGGTGTAGGCCCAAGAAATACAAGTGTGGTTTTGCAGTCCCACGGGTCAAATCTCTGTATTATCCTGCTTTTCGCAATTTTTGCCATAAAAAATAAATAATAGTGTCTCCTGATGATTGTTCAGACACAAATATATCTGTTGAAAATAGTCTGGTGTAGGCCCAACAAATACAAGTGTGGTTTTGCAATTCCACGGTTCAAACCTCTGTATTATCCACTTTTGGGCCATTTGTATCTAAAAAAAACAGTTTGAGTGTGTCGCTCACTGTTCAGCCGCAAATATATATATATTTAAAAAAGTCTGGTATACACGAGTAAATTATAACTGTGGTTTTGCTGTTCCACGGTAAAAAAATCTCTATTATCCTGTTTTTGGCATTTTTTGCAGTAAAAAATAAATAGTGTCTCCTGATTGTTCAGACACAAATATATCTGTTGAAAATAGTCTGGTGTAGGCCCGAGAAATACAAGTGTGGTTTTGCAGTTCCACGGTTCAAACCTCTGTATTATCCACTTTTGGGCCATTTGTATCTAAAAAAAACAGTTTGAGTGTGTCGCTCACTGTTCAGCCGCAAATATATATATTTAAAAAAGTCTGGTATACATACACCAGTAAATTATAACTGTGGTTTTGCTGTTCCACGGTAAGAAATTCTATTATTCAGCTTTTGGTATTTTTTCCGTAAAGAAAAACAGTAATATTTTCTCCCTGATTGTTCAGATTGTTTAAAAGAGTCGGGTGTTGGCCAGAGAAATAGAACTGTGGTTTTCCTCTTCCACGGTTCTAATCTACTTTCTATTACCCTTTTTCCATTGATAGTGCGAGTGTAAGCTATTTTACTTACTTTACAATGGCCAAGGCGCATGGCAAGGGACGTGGAAGTGGACGTTCTGGTGATGGTGCGTGCAGAGGACGGGGCAGTGGCCAAGGTGAAAATGTGCCACAATCAACAGCCACATCTTCTTGCTCCCACTTCTTGACCGAATTACTAGGGAAGCACTGAACAACACCAGTATTGCGAACTGATCAGTGTGAACAGGTTATTAATTGGATAGCAGATAATACTTCCAGTTACCTGGGCACCACCACCTCTGGCCTGTCTTCCACACGGTCGACTCTTAGTAGCCGTAAGTCTCGACTGCGTACTCCTCCTCACCCTGATGCTCCTTCCTCCCACCATGCCGAGTTTCGTCAGACAGCAACTGATCCCACAGTTGGACACTCTGAAGAGCTGTTCACTGGTCCATTTCCAGATTTGTGCCCCTCGCCTGCTCCGCTTGAAGTGGTGGAAGAGGAGATCCCATGTAGCGATGCCCAAATATTTGAACAGCCACAGCCACAGGAAGTCAACGCTGGCAATTTGTCACAAGAGGTGGATGATGATGAGACACAATTGCCAGGAAGTGAGGAGGAGGATCGTTGTGCGCAAGTGGAAGAGGAGGAGGTGGTGGATGATCTAGTAACTGACCCAACGTGGCAGGAGGACATGCAGAGTGAGGCCAGCAGCACACAGGGGGAAGGAGGCAGAGTACCCCAACAGGCAGGAAGAAGCAGTGTGGTGGCCGCACACAGAAGGCGGGCAACCGTTCCCTGTAACACCTACACGACGGACGTTGCCAGTACAACTGGTAGGTCTTCCAGAGTCTGGAATTTTTTAAAGACTCTGCTGATAACCCCAAAAATGCCTTTTGTACCACCTGCCATGCCAGCATCAGCAGGGGTGACAAACCCACCAGCCTGACCACCACCTGCATGATCAGGCACATGGCAGCAAAGCACCCGACTTTGTGGGGCGAACCCCAGGGTCCACGACAAGTGTCAGCGGGTGTCACCACTGCTTCTTCCACTGTTGTGTGTGCAATAGAACCCCCTGTTGTGTGTGCAAGGCAATCCCTTGTCCATACTGCATGCAAAGATGCCCCCTCCTGTCAGTCTTCACTTTTTATGGCAGTTTCTCAAGAAACAGCATCAACGTCCCCGTCCACGTCACACCGCAGCATTCAATTGTCCATATCCCAGAGCTTTGAACGAAAGCGTAAATTCACAGCTAATGCCCACAGGCCACAGTCCTAAATTCGCACATTTCACGACAGCTTGCGCTGGAAATGATGCCTTTTAGGCTGGTGGAGATGGAATCCTTCTGCATCCTTATGGCGGTGGCTGTCCCTCGGTACTCGGTCCCCAGCCAACACTATTTTGCCCGGTGTGCCATTCCCGCACTACACAAGCACGTGTAACAAAACATCTGCCATGCCCTCAACAACGCAGTTACTGGGAGAGTGCTCCTGACAACGGACACGTGGACAAGTGCTTGTGGCCAGGGACGGTACATCTCCCTGACGGCACACTGGGTAAACATAGTGGAAGCCAGGACCCAGTCGGACCTTGGGATGGAACACATCCTCCCCACACCGAGGATTGTGGGCCCTATGTCAGTCAGAGTTGCCCCCACAGTGTACAGCTCCTGCGCATCCTCCTCCTCCTCCTCCTCATGTTCAGCCTCCATCTCAGATATCACCACATCAGTTACAAGCTGGAAGCACTGCAGTACTGCCTCCGCCAAGCGGCAACAGGCTGTGCTGAAACTCCTAAGCTTAGGTGAGAAACCTCACACTGTGTAACAATCCTGGCGGCATGCTTGCATAGTGCACCATCTCCCACTATGCAAGATCACAATCTTAACCTTCAGTCCAGTCTGCTAGTCTTGCTCCTGTTCATACTGTGTGCTTGCCTCTGGTCTGACTGGTTAGGGCGGCGGCCCGGTTACTTCCTGTTTCTTATAGCTGCTGTGGGCACACTCCTAATGCGTCCCCAGCCTATTGCTGTGAGTCACTGGATATTTAAACCCACTCCACCCTGTAGGAGAGGCCTGAGCAACTCTTACCTTCAGAGGGCTCCTTGCCTCTGATGTGCCAGGTCCTGTTCTGTTTCTTGCTTGTCCGCCAACCTGGGGGGCTGTATTCCCAGGCCTGTCTGAACTATCTCTTAGCCTGTTTGTCTACCTCTCTGGGGGCCATATACCCAGACTTGCTCCTGTATCTTGTTGCAGTGTCAGTTCCTGTCTGAGCACTCTCCTAGCCTGTTTGTCCGCCTCTCTGGGGGCCGTATACCCATACTCGCTCCTGTATCTTGTTGCAGTATCAGTTCCTGTCTGAACACTCTCCTAGCCTGTTTGTCCACCTCTCTGGGGGCTGTATACCCAGATTCGCTCCTGTATCTTGTTGCAGTGTCAGTTCCTGTCTGAACACTCTCCTAGCCCGTTTGTCCGCCTCTCTGGGGGCCGTATACCCAGACTCGCTCCTGTATCTTGTTGCAGAGTCAGTTCCTGTCTGAACACTCTCTTAGCCTGTTTGTCTCTGTGTCCGTACCTTCCCTTTTCCTGCAGTCTCTGAACCTGCACCTAACTCCTACTCGTTGTCTCTGTACTTCTGTTGTGAGTTTAGAGTCCACTCGCTACTTCATTGCAAGTACCTTGTGTGTATCTGGTTCTACTTGTCCCTTCCAGTCTGTTCAGTGTGAACAGAGCCCTGTCCTCTCTGCTCTGCCTTGTTCACCGCTCCGGAGGTTTCGCTCTGCTCTGCCTTGCTCACTGCTCTGGTGGTTCCTTCCTGCTCTGCCTTGTTCACCGCTCCGGCGGTTTCGCTCTGCTCTGCCTTGCTCACCGCTCCAGCAGTTCCTTCCTGCTCTGCCTTGCTCACCACACCGGGGGTTCCTCTCTGCTCTGCCTTGCTCACCGCTCCGGCGGTTCCTCTCTGCTCTGCCTTGCTCACCGCTCCGGCGGTTTCGATCTGCTCTGCCTTGCTCACCACTCCGGCGGTTCCTCTCTGCTCTGCCTTGCTCACCGCTCCGGCGGTTCCTCTCTGCTCAACCTTGCTCACCTCTCCGGCGGTTCCTCTCTGCTGTGTCTTGCTCACCACTCTGGCGTTTCCTCTCTGCTCTGCCTTGTCCACTGCTCCGCCGGTTTCGCCCTGCTCTGCCTTGCTCACCGCTCCAGCGGCTCCTACTGCTCTGCCTTGCTCACCGCTCCGGCGGCTTCGCCCTGCTCTGCCTTGCTCACTGCTCCAGCGGTATCTCTCTGCTCTGCTTTACCCACCGCTCCGGCAGTTCCTCTCAGCTCTGCTTGTCTACTGCATCTGCGGTTCTGTTCCTGAATCCCAGTCTGTACTGGACCCTATCCAGCCTGCGCTCCAACCTGCTAGTGCCTCCCTGTTGGCACTCCAGCGTGCTTGCCAGTACCCCCCTATCTACATAACAGCCGTGCTCGCCAATATCCTTCTGTCTGCACTCCAGCCGTGCCTGCCAATACCCACCGGTCTGTGTGTCAGCCTAACCTGCCTGTTCCTGTATTCCCCGGTGTGGGTCAACAGCCCTGTCTGGGGTCTGACCTGGAGTCGCACCTGGTCCCTCTGCTCGGTTCCTTCTTGGTCCACAGAGTCGACTAAGCCGCCGTGCGACCTTGGTCGGATCGGGTTGGCACTTAGTTATGCCCCTACTGGCACTCCTCGGTTCATGGTACAGTGGGATCACTAATCAAGCGCACGCCAGTCAGCCCGGGAGTGTGCATAACAAACTGCTTGTGAGTTGTGGACAGCTGTGTAAGAGCAGGCAGATCTGTGGCTGAGACCGCTGAACCTACATCCAGGAAAGGTCGTGTGTGACAATGGCCGTAACCTGGTGGCGGCTCTGAGGCGAGGCGAGATCACACACGTACCATGCCTGGCTCATGTGCTTAACCAAGTGGTTCAGCGGTTTCTTAAATTGTACCCCGAGTTGCAGATCTGCTCGTCAAAGTACGGCGCCTGTCAGCTCATTTTCGCAAGTCGGCTACAGCTTCCGCCGCCCTTGCTGTGTTGCAGCAGCGTTTGCAGCTTCCGGCACACCGACTGGTGTGTGATGTCCCCACACGTTGGAACTCTACCCTCCACATGTTGCAAAGGATTTGTGAGCAGAAGAGAGCAGTTGTGGAGTACCAGCTGCAACAAGGCCGTCGATATTCAGGTCAGACTCTACACATAAGACCTCTGGAGTGGACCTGGATGTCTGACATCGGTACCATCTTGACAAACTTTGAGGAGTCCACCCAGATAGTGAGTGGCGATGACGCCATCATTAGCGTCAGCATCCCACTTGTCTGTCTTTTGCAACGCTCTCTGCAGAGAATTAAAGAGGAGGCATTGCAGCCAGAGTATGATGAGATGGATCAAGAAGCTGTAGCGGTCGATTACACACAGCCCAGCCTCATCTCATCCCAACGTGCATTGGGGGACAATGAGGGAGAGGAGGAGGAGGAAGAACAGGGGCTTGTATCATGCGCTGTAGATGGTAGTACCTGTAAAACTGTCATACCGTCGGATCAGCATGGGTGGCCTGAGGTCAGGGGGGAGGAGGAGGAGGAGGAGGAGAGCATGGTCAGTCATCATCTTGGTGAGGACACGGAAATCTTGCCCGTTACCAGTCTGGCACGCATGGCTGACTTTATGTTACGCTGCCTTAACCGTGACCCTCGCGTTGTCAAAATGTTGGGTGACAGTCATTACTGGTTGGTGACACTTTTAGACCCCCACTATTAGGAGAACTTTCACTCTCTTATTCCTGAGGTGGAGAGGTCTACAAAAATGGGGCAGTATCAGAAGGCCCTTGCTGCATAACTGTTAAAAAAGTTCCCATCTGAACACGCTAGTGGCAGAGGTCACAGTTCGTTGACCAACCAAGGCGTACAAGCGAGATAGAGGCAACTCCAATCCAGCAGAGGCAGGGGAACACTGTTAATGTTCTGGGACAGTTTTCTGAGACCCGCCCAGCTTACAGGCCCTGAGGCACGGGGTACTCTCACAAGGAGTGGAAAGTTTCAAAAGATGGTGAGGGAGTACCTTGCCGACCGTACCAGTGTACTCTGTGATTCCTCTGTGCCTTTTCATTATTGGGTATCCAAGCTGGACACTTGGAATGAACTCGCTCTGTACGCCTTGGAGATCCAGGCCTGCCCTGCCGCTAGTGTGTTATCGAAGCATATTTTTAGTGCCGCTGGGGGAATTATAACTGATAAGCACTCGCCTGTCAACTGACAATGCTGACAAGCTGACCCTTATCAAAATGAACAAGGGCTGGATTGGGCCAGACTTCTCATCACCACCAAATGACAGCAGAGTAACATAAAGTCAAATCCACTGTGTTTTCTCGGGAGGTGTATTCATATGCACCGCTTCACACCCACACATGGGTATACCCTTCCTCATTTCGGCTGTTTTATGTTCTTCTCCTTATCCTCAGCCTCCACCACCACTATACCACCATGGTGACCGTGGTCCATGTTGCCATTATTGAAAGTTCCTCCGTCCTTATTTTTGTCAGCTTTTGCTTGGAAGGCATAAGCAAAGACTGTGGGAGACCCACTCCCCAATAACGGGAATAATATTTTTAAGATGCTGTACTGTATGGCTCTTGTAAGGGGCATTGCAAGTTCCTCTGTCCTAATTTTTGGCAACTTTGGCTTGGAAGGCATAAGCAAATACTATGGGAGACCCACTCCCCAATCATGACAATAATGTTTGAAATATGCTGTACTGCATGGCTCTTGTAAGGGGCATTGCAAGTTCCTCCGTCCTAATTTTTGGCAGCTTTTGCTTGGAAGGCATAAGCAAAGACTATGGTAGACCCACTCCCCAATAATGGGAATAATGTTTGTAATATGCTGTACTGCATGGCTCTTGTAAGGGGCATTGCAAGTTCTTCCATCCTAATTTTTGGCAGATTTTGCTTGGAAGGTATAAGCAAAGACTATGGGAGACCTACTCCCCAAAAATGGGAATAATGTTTGTAATATGCTGTACTGCATGGCTCTTGTAAGGGGCATTGCAAGTTCCTCCGTCCTAATTTTTGGCAGCCTTTGCTTGGAAGGCATAAGCAAATACTATGAGAGACACACTCCCCAATAATGGGAATAATGTTTTTAAGATGCTGTACTGCATGGCTCTTGTAAGGGGCATTAAAACGTCTTGTTAAGCTACTGGGACCTCCACGTCTCTTCTGAGGGGCATTAAAAGCGTCTTGTTAAGCTACTGTGACCTCCACCACTTTCCGAGGGGCATTAAAAGCGTCTTGTTAAGCTACTGGGACCTCCACGTCTCTTCTGAGGGGCATTAAAAGCATCTTGCTAAGCTACTGGGACCTCCACGTCTCTTCTGAGGGGCATTAAAAGCGTCTTGTTAAGCTACTGGGACCTCCATGTCTCTTCTGAGGGGCATTAAGAGCGTCTTGTTAAGCTACTGTGACCTCCACCACTTTTCCGAGGGGCAATAAAAGCGTCTTGTTAAGCTACTGGGACCTCCACGTCTCTTCTGAGGGGCATTAAAAGCGTCTTTTTAAGCCACTGGGACCTCCACGTCTCTTCTGAGGGGCATTAAAAGCGTCTTGTTAAGCTACTGGGACCTCCACCACTTTTCCAAGGGGCATTAGAACCGTCTTGTTAAGCTACTGGGACCTCCACGTCTCTTCTGAGGGGTATTAAAAGCGTCTTGTTAAGCTACTGCGACCTCCACCACTTTTCCGAGGGGCATTAAAACCGTCTTGTTAAGCTACTGGGACCTCCACGTCTCTTCTGAGGGGCATTAAAAACGTCTTGTTAAGCTACTGTGACCTCCACCACTTTTCCGAGGGGCATTAAAAGCGTCTTGTTAAGCTACTGGGACCTCCACGTCTCTTCTGAGGGGCATTAAAAGCGTCTTGTTAAGCTACTGGGACCTCCACATCTCTTCTGAGGGGCATTAAAAGCGTCTTGTAAAGCTACTGTGACCTCCTCCACTTTTCCGAGGGGCATTAAAAGCATCTTGTTAAGCTACTGGGACCTCCACGTCTCTTCTGAGGGTCATTAAAAGCATCTTGTTAAGCTACTGGGACCTCCACCACTTTTCCGAGGAGCATTAAAACCGTCTTGTTAAGCTACTGGGACCTCCACATCTCTTCTAAGGGGCATTAAAAGCGTCTTGTTAAACTACTGTGACCTCCACCACTTTTCCGAGGGGCATTAAAAGCATCTTGTTAAGCTACTGTGACCTCCACCACTTTTCCGAGGGGCATTAAAACCGTCTTGTTAAGCTACTGGGACGTCCACGTCTCTTCCAAGGGGCATTCAAACCATCTTGTTAAGCTACTGTGACCTCCACGTCTCTTCAAAGGGGCATTAAAAGGGTCTTCTTAAGCCACTCTGAACTCCACAGCTCTTTCAAGGAGCATTGAAATGTTGTTTTTAATTACCTCTAACCTCCACGACTCTTCCAACGGGCATTGCATTTCCGCCTAATTTTAGTTAGCTTTTGCTTTTTAATGAAAAGACGAAAACTAAGGGAGACCCACTCCCCAATAATGGGTAGAAGGTTTTTAGTACGCTGCAATCCACGTCTGTTTCAAGGGGCATTTCAGTTCCTCATAATTTTTGGAAAGCGTGGACACCCGGCCGCCCCCCGGCAGCTGGGGACCGAGTGTGGACACCCGGCCGCCAGGCGGCTGGGGACTGAGTATGGATTCCAGGCCGCCAACGCAGCCATGACGTGGTGGCCAGATTCCGCCTCCACATGCTTTAAAGGCCCAATTTCAAGTGCAAGCAAGCAGTATGGTATTGCAGCCTGGGGGTGGGTGGGTGGTTGTCTGCATATTTGCTCTTGCATTGCAAGGATTGGGGGAGGTAAAATTGAACACTGCCCTGGGACAAGAACTTGCACAGGGATAGTTGCAAGTCTGCATCTTCTGATGCGGCAAGGATGACTTCTGAAGGGCACACTTTTAGGCAGTGACCTGGGTGTCAGAGATGCTTCCAGGGGTCTTCCCCATGCTGTTCCCATGTCTTTTCAGCACTGTATGCATGTGTCACACAGCACATGGCCAGATAAGGTTGTAAAATGTTAAAATTACATTTCCCGGTGAATGCATTTGTCACGGTTGAAAGCAATACAAAAGTGCAAAAACGCATAATGCTACTTGTGAACATAGCCCAAGGTGTGGAGGAGTATTTTTTTGGGGGTTATTTATTTTACCTTATACACAAGTCCCTACCCTGGAAAGGATGTTCCTTAACATATTTCAAAGGAAAGCACTTTCAGTTTAGTTTTTGAACGTTTTATTGTGAGCCCTTAAAAGTGGCTTAATACCTCTGACCATGTTGTTGACAGCAGTGACCTGGGGGTCAGAAATGCTTCCTGGGGCGATCCACATGCTGCTCCCATGTCATTTTAGCACTGTCACTATCGTTTTGGGCACTTGTTAGGCTTTTAAAAGACTGCTGGGGGTGCCGCCGCAAAAATGCTTGGGTCTCCCATAGACTAACATTGGGCTCGTTGCTTGGGTCGAACACCCGAGTATCACAGCGAGCTCGGCCCGAGCTTCGAGCACCCGAGCATTTTAGTGCTCGCTCAACACTACTAAAGACCTAAATTAATTTAAAACATTTTTATAAACTACATTTTTAGTGAACACTTTATCACTACCATGTAACAACTGTCCTTTTAGTGGTGTATGTAAAACCTTGACTTTGACATGGGAGCGTTGTTTGACTCTGGAGAAAGCAACATATAGCTCCCCATGGCCAAAGGCTTGTTGAGGTAGATAAATACCCACTCGATTTAGGGTCTGTCCTTCTGCCTTGTTAATTGTCATTGTGAAAGCTGGCTTAACAGGAAACTGTCGTCTTCTTAGTTTGAATGGTAACCCAGTTTCAGATGGACACCAATCAATGCGTGGAATAAAAACTAAGTTTCCTTCAGTTGATCCTGTGATGACTTTTGCCTGTATGATATGTGGATTTAAGGATGTTACAATGAGCCGAGTTCCGTTACATAATCCTTTTTTTGTATTCAGGTTTCGCAGTAGCATGACAATTGTTCCTATTTTTAGTTGTAGGCGATGTGGTGGCATTCCAGATGATGTCAGAGAATGTAAAAATTCGACTGGGTAGTGTTCAGTTTCATAAGCATCATCCGCATCCACAGAATCATCACTTGTATATAAGACATATTGGCCACTCAATCGGTTCATTTTTTGGACGCAATATTGCATGTGATGCAGCATACAAAACACTTTCAGTGTCATTAACATTAATATGAATGTTTGTGCCAAATATGTCTGTGATTAAAAAGGCAGAGGACAGCATGTCTGGAGGAATTTTAATAATGTCCTCTCCAAGATTGTATTTGTTTGAGAGCTGACTATTGCCTACTTTAAGTAACCAAGTGCTGTATTCTGGATCCCTGGATCTCATGTTGTTGAATAGCGGGAGTCTTGTGAAGTGTTTCCAGAGTTAACAATTAGTGTTGAGCCACCCCCGTAGAGTTCGAGTTCGGTTCGGTTCGTCGAACACCCGTGTGTTCGCCGAACTGTTCGTCGAACTGTTCGTCGAACACCTTCGAACACCATTAAAACCAATGGCAGGAAAACAAAAACACATAGAAATACATAGAAAACACCTTCAAAGGTGTCCAAAAGCTGACAAACTGCTCTGAAGACACAACTAACACATGGAAAAGTGACAAGTACATATAGTCATGCGAAAAGAAAAGAGGTGGAGGAGTAAAAGGAGGGGGAGACACAGATATAGGCATGTCATGCCCTTCTAAAATCCAAAAAGTGAGAAGTCGACACGTTCAGTCCGCTCCTGCCCGTGCCACCTCCGTGTCGCCGGGTTTGTGCCAGAGCCGCGGTGAACCCTGACGGCCAGCCCCCCTCTCCCAATACTGGTGCCTGTCCGCTGGTGGGTCGAGCGAACCCCCCTGTGGTGGAGGCAGCTCTAAGCTTTTTAATTTAAATTGTCTCTCTAATTTGAATGAATACACTTTAAATCCATTTACAAGGATCTATTGGAGGGCAAGTCTCATGCCAGCAGCCGCGTAATTCCAGCTCCAGTAGCGTCCACTAAAGCTGCTGCAGTTAAAAAGCTTTTATAAGGATCGAGCTCGGCTGTCCACCGCAAGGCATCCTACTGCCAGTCCCAGCCCCTATGCCTTGGGGTGCCTCCTGATGCTCTTCACTGAGTATCCCATGGTCCCGAATAGAGATGAGCGTTGTTCTACTCGAACTGTTCGCCAATCTCAAATTCGAGCTGTTTTGGGCGGTGTTCGAACCGTTCGGCGAACACGAACAATTTGAGAAAAATTCGGCTGTTCGAGGTTATGTTCGATAACTGTTCGTGCACCAAAATCATAACTGGATTTTTTCTCAGTAATGATGAAAATTAATGTTAATACGCAGTTTGAGTGTACAGCGGGGTGGGGGGAGGGGCAGGGGATGGATCTCTGCAGGAACAATGAAGATCTCCATTTTTTTTTTCTCTTTCCCGCATTTACAGTGGGGAGGTGCAATCTGTCAGCCTATCAGCAGCGCACACACGGAGCGAATTGCTTTTTTTCACACAAGCAAGGGCATGTGTCATTGGCAGTGTATGTCACATGTCCTTGCCCTATAAGACCAAGCCATTTTCCCCGTCGCCACCATTTTCTCACTGCTGCAGCTGCGTGTTAGACGGCATCGCTGTTGCTGTGTGCGCTATACCTTGTTAATTTCAAGCCAATTTTCGCACAAATCTACAGATTGCTTGGGAGTAGGGAATAGTTGTGATTGCAGTCCTTTTAAGGACTAGGTTACAGCATTTCCTACGACTTTTATCAGGCAGGTCTGTGCTCTTAAATACATAGATTGTGGGAGTAAAGACTAATTGTAATTGGAGTCCTTTTCAGGACTAGGTTACATCAGTTTCTATCAGTTTTTGCCAGGCAGGTCTGTGCCAGTGCTGTGCAAGTTTTTTTCACAGCATTTGGCTGAATCTAACAAAGCTAATCCTTTTTGGCCTATTGCAGAGTGTGTTAGTCAGTGGAGTAGCCTATCTGTGTTGCAAGATATACCACCTGTGTATAGAATACCAATTTTTTTACTGCACCTAGTGAAGTAAAATCTTTTGGGCATAGCATCATTCTATTAGTCCATCTATACTGACCTCCATCAGGTTGCAAATTGAATATAATTTTTTTCTGCATCTAGCTCTGAAAAAATATTGGGCTTCTAGCTGTGTGTGGGACTTGTTGTATTAGTCCATCTATACTGACCTCCATCAGGTTGCAAACTGAATATATTTTTTTCTGCATCTACCTCTGAAAAAATATTGGGCTTCTAGCTGTGTGTGGGACTTGTTCTATTAATCCATCTATACAGACCTCCATCAGGTTGCAAACTGAATATATTTTTTTCTGCATCTACCTCTGAAAAAATATTGGGCTTCTAGCTGTGTGTGGGACTTGTTGTATTAGTCCATCTATACTGACCTCCATCAGGTTGCAAACTGAATATATTTTTTTCTGCACCTACCTCTGAAAAAATATTGGGCTTCTAGCTGTGTGTGGGACTTGTTCTATTAATCCATCTATACAGACCTCCATCAGGTTGCAAACTGAATATATTTTTTTCTGCATCTACCTCTGAAAAAATATTGGGCTTCTAGATGTGTGGGGGACTTGTTGTATTAGTCCATCTATACTGACCTCCATCAGGTTGCAAACTGAATATATTCTTTTCTGCATCTACCTCTGAAAAAATATTGGGCTTCTAGCTGTGTGTGGGACTTGTTCTATTAATCCATCTATACAGACCTCCATCAGGTTGCAAACTGAATATATTTTTTTCTGCATCTACCTCTGAAAAAATATGTGGCCTTCTAGCAGTGTGTGGGACTTTCTCTATTAGTCCATCTATACTGACCTCCATCAGGTTGCAAATTGAATATAATTTTTATCTGCATCTAGCTCTGAAAAAATATTTGGCCTTCTAGCAGTGTGTGGGACTTTCTCTATTAGTCCATCTATATTGACCTCCATCAGGTTGCAAATTAAAAATAATTTTTATCTGCATCTAGCTCTGAAAAAATATTTGGCCTTCTAGCAGTGTGTGGGACTTTCTCTATTAGTCCATCTATACTGACCTCCATCAGGTTGCAAATTAAAAATAATTTTTATCTGCATCTGACGCGCCCCTGGGCCTGTGTCGCGCTGCGTTGTGCACGCGGGAGCTTACCCGGAGCCGGATCTCTTGAGGGTTGTAGTCTCGTGGCGGTGATCCGGTCCGTGCCCAGGGAGTCAGACTAAGTGGCGGTATATTAGCAGTAGATGTAGGACGACTACGCCACCCATTGAATGCAGCTATGGAGCTGCCGCTGCAGGGCAGACCGCTGAGGCCGGTGGTAGGATAGTGCAGCGTAGATGGTATAACCCCCAACGGGAGGGGTATGGCCTCAGGGCAGCCGACGTGGATGATGGGGGTAGCAGGAACCTCTCAGAGACGATGCAGTGTAGTTCAGGGTCTTTACTGGTGATAAAGATAGACCCTCCCGGAGTACTGGCTAGCCATCGGGGCCTGGTCAGTCCTTGAGCAGATGGGATCTCCCCTGGCCAGGCGGAGTTGTAGGCCTCCCAAACTGACTGTACTCTTCTGGCTACCTTGCTAGAGGCGGGTATAAGTAGCCCACGTCCCTGAGTGTACCGTGTGGTGCTCACCCATATGGCCGGTGACTCGGGGCCTTCTAGTAGCTTCCGCTCCACAACGGCGGTGCTGGTCCCATGCGTGTGACCGTGCCTTCGGGTTTCTTGGCCAGAGGACCTGAAATCCCCTGCCTGACGGATTCTGCTGCTGGGTAGGAGTTAGTCCCCACAGCCTCGGACTCCGGGTCCGGTGATAACTTCTCAGTCAGGGCGAGCTCTGCAGCTGCCAGCCCCTGACTCCTTGTAGCACTGCTCCCACAGAGCTCCTGTTGTTTCTTCCCATAGCTGCTTCTCTTCTCTGTCTCTACTTCTGGCATGGCCCAGGAGCTGGGCCCAGCCGGAGACACAGCTCCCTGTCAGCCCTCCTGGCTGCACTCTCCCTCTGAACTCTCTAACCCTGCCGTAGCCCCAGGTTTATATAGTGGAAGTTCTTCCCCTCCCAGGACTGGGCAGGAGGTGTGGCATGCATAGGATCCCTGACCAAGAGACCTCCCACCTGCTCTCAGACATAACATTGCTGTTACTGTGGAAACCAGACCCCTGGGGTGCCACATTCCCCCCTAGTGAAATTTAGTACTCCGGGACTAAACATATTTTTAGAAAAAACATAACAAGGTATAAACAATAATAATACAACAAGAAAAACACATAAAGATGGTTACGGCGTGTCCGCAACCGGGTGCAGTCTTTGAAGAAAACAAAGGTGTCCATTTCACCAAAACAGGGAGACGTAACCAGGTAGGGGTCTGTCCTGCCCCGAGTCCTTAACAGTCTTTAGTCCGTCCTGGGTTACGCTCCAACTATGTACAAAGGATTCCCGGTAAATCCACCAAAGACTCCCATAAATTACTAGAAACACATAATTATTTACAGGATATGGCCGCTCTCAGTCCTCGGCCAGTGGGGATAAGGATTGGCTGCTCACAGTCCTCAGCCTGGTAAGGGATAGGGGATGGCTGCTCACAGTCCTCAGCCTGGTAAGGGATAGGGACACACGGGGAACAATTCACTAATCCCAACGGGGACCATATTTTAATTAGCAGCAGTCCTTGTACCCTAACGGGTAACTATGTACAGCTCTTTATTCACGCTACTTCCCTTCAGTAGCTATGTCCTCTTTGTGCTCCCTCCTGAGGGCAGTCCTCAGACCCGTCCGGGTCCTCTTGGCTTTCCTCGTATTGGTAGTACTGCAGTTCCTCCTCGGTTAGCTGGGTTAGTATCTCTGCGACAGTCCTCCTCCCAGGTGGCCAGGACTTTACCTCCCTTTGGGCTGCCCCGGTTAATTGGGCCACCAGGATGCTCACTTTTTGCTCCTCTGTGAGGGGGTACACCTGGAAGAGGCTATCCAGCTTTTCTCTAAAGTCATGCAGGGTATGTGACTCCCCTGAGTACTGGGGTAGCCAGGCTGCCCCCGGGATATAGGGCATGGTGAAAGGCATGACCGCAACAGCGGTGGCGCTGGCGGGGGTTGAAGCGGTGAAGCTCTCCTCCGTATCCGACATCCTTCTCCCCCCTAGTGGACCGTGGCCTACCTTGCGATGATCGTCTTCCGTAGGCCGCGGCTCCGCAGTGGATCGTCAGGGTTGAGGACCTTCCGTCGCGCTCCTGTGACGTCGGCGTCTGCTGGGCTCCTTCCAGGACCTTACGCAACGTCCGGGCGTGAGGCGGGGCTTCAGTTCTCGCGCGCTTTCGGAGTCCACGCCCCTCTTCTTCCCGCGCGGCGTCTTCAAGATGGCGTCCAACGGCGGGAAAACTCCACGGAAGGCGGGAAGAAGGCTGAAAATGGCGCCGGATGGCGGGAATCTTCACCGATGGCGGGAAGAAGGCTGAAGATGGCGCCGGATGGCGGGAATCTTCACCACTGGTAAGTAGTGTTGAGCCACCCCCGTAGTGTTCGAGTTTGGTTCGGTTCGTCGAACACCCGTGTGTTCGCCGAACTGTTCGTCGAACTGTTCGTCGAACACCTTCGAACACCGTTAAAACCAATGGCAGGCAAACAAAAACACATAGAAACACATAGAAAACACCTTCAAAGGTGTCCAAAAGCTGACAAACTGCTCAGAAGACACAACTAACACATGGAAAAGTGACAAGTACATATAGTCATGCGAAAAGAAAAGAGGTGGAGGAGTAAAAGGAGGGGGAGACACAGATATAGGCATGTCATGCCCTTCTAAAATCCAAAAAGTGAGAAGCCGAGACGGCCAGTCCGCTCCTGCCCGTGCCACCTCCGTGTCGCCGGGTTTGTGCCAGAGCCGCGGTGAACCCTGACGGCCAGCCCCCCTCTCCCAATACTGGTGCCTGTCCGCTGGTGGGTCGAGAGAGCCCCCCTGTGGTGGAGGCAGCTCTAAGCTTTTTAATTTAAATTGTCCCTCTAATTTGAATGAATACACTTTAAATCCATTTACAAGGATCTATTGGAGGGCAAGTCTCATGTCAGCAGCCGCGTAATTCCAGCTCCAGTAGCGTCCACTAAAGCTGCTGCAGTTAAAAAGCTTTTATAAGGATCGAGCTCGGCTGTCCACCGCAAGGCATCCTAGTGCCAGTCCCAGCCCCTATGCCTTGGGGTGCCTCCTGATGCTCTTCACTAAGTATCCCGTGGTCCCGAAGCATTTCCTTTGAAAAAATTAAGTGTCCAAACTACAGGTGGTGTAGCTTGCTTAACAGCCGGGATAATCCGCTGACTAGCAGACACTGCTACTAGGCACAAAGTATTTCCTGGGCTAGATGCAGTTAAAAATTTGTAAGTAGATACTCTCGTTGGATGCTGAGAAAGCATTCCATAGAGTCTCCTGGCACGCCATATATGATTCTCTTAAAAAGCTTGGGGTAGGGGTCTAGGGGACCCTTTTATAGCCAAAATCACGGCCCTGTATCACAATACGTCACCTAGGCTGAAGATAAATGGAACTGTAGCACCGAGGGCTCGGTTGCTACAGACGTATTGCACCTCACCCAGAGGTGTGATATCTCACTCTCAGATAAGGATGGAGTGTGGATCAGGACCCGACACCTGCATGCATTACACCACATTGCCGTGGGGCAGGGCGACCAATATGCCCCTGAGATGGGCACGACAGTCCCTGTCCCTGGCTGGAGTGGGGGGAGGGAACACTGAGGAAGGGGAACCCTGCAGTGCAGGAGCAGGGAGGAAGCAGTTCCTGGGTGCATTGAGAAGGGAGTATAAAAGGTGGGCACCATCTTAGTTCAGTGCAGAGAAGTCTGAGCAGAAGTGGCAGGGAGCAGGGGCTCTGCATGAGCTCTGCTCCGGAGGCGGGCCTAGTAACAGAGGCCCAGGCCTGCAAGAGGGAGAAGGAAGGAAGAGGAGCGGAGAAGGCTCCAGGAACGAGGAATGAAGGGATCCCAGGGGTGCGGACGGGCGAGTCGCCACCGCACGCCCGAATCCACCTGCGTGGAGGGGTCAGGCCAAAGGGGGAGACCGGTCCCCGAACTAGTGGAGGCAGGAAACGACCCTCAGCTAGAAACCGGAGGCTCTGACATTTTATGTGGCGCAGCCCCTTGCTCCACCCGCTAGGAAGGCACCACATAGGGTCAGGGAAACTGGCGCCAAGTTTACCAAGAGGAGGCCGAGGCAGCCGGACAGAAGTGTTGGTAAGAAAGGCCAGACAAAGGACACACAAAGGGTGTCCTGTGAAGCGCTCCAAAGTTATCTGGGAGTTGTCTGAGCCCCTCACCTGGTGAGCACAGTACGACGTGGGCAGCCGTTACCTGCAGACGTGGTCTGGATAATAAGAACTGTGAGTAAAGGCCCTGAACTGCATCACTGACTCCGTGTCGTTACTGCTGCTGCCCTGCACCATCACCCCCATCCTCCGCATACACTGCCCTGAGGCTATACTCCTCCCGTGGGGAGTTATGCTACGCTCTGCTGCACCCACAACACCAGCCTTAGCGGTCTGCCCTGTAGCGGCAATCCACGGGTGGCGTAGTCGGACATTTAAACATCAAAACCACATAAATAGTTCCGCCACTGGTTTGACCGCCCTGAGCCACGGAACCGGATCGCCGCCACGAAGACTACAACCACCAGCATCCACCAAAAAGGGTCCGGCTCCGGGTGTCCCAAGGCCCAGGGGGTGCGTCAGAACATTTTCATCACCTTTCACAATCACCAATGGGACAAGGCAGGGATGTCCTCTGTCCCCTCTCTTATACATCCTAGTGACGGAGTACCTGCTCTCATCAATTCGCCATAACCCCAATATTAGGTGGATTGAGGTGGGAGGCACCGAGTACAAGTGCTCTCTATTTGCTGATGATGTCCTAGTATATATCACTCAATCACATATATCCATCCCTGCTGTTATGGCTGAAATAGATCACTTTGTTACATGGTAAAATTTTAAAATCAATGCAGCGAAGTCTGAGGCCCTCGATGTCTCCCTCCCTAAATCCATATAGGATTCCATCCAGTCCAACTTTCCCTTTGCCTGGCCCTCACAGGGTATCAAATACTTAGGAATTCCTATTCATAGAGACCTCTCCCATCTATGTTATCTTAATTTTGGGCCCTTTATTGAACAATTCCATACAGACCACGGTTGGCAAGTTAGAACTGTAAGATTCACTACGTGAACCACTGGTGTTTTGTGGAAAAGCACATGTAAGATTCTGCAACAGTCTCTGCTGATACTCCTGCATGCGTGCATCCCTTTCTATGGCAGGAATAATTTCTGCAAATTTACTTTTGTACCGGGGATCTAACAGTGTGGCAACCCAGTAGTCAGGATTATTTCTAATTCTCACAATTCGAGGGTCATGTTGCAGGTAGTGCAGCAAGAAGGCACTCATGTGTGTTGCGCATCCAGGAGCACCAAGTCCCTGTTGTGTTGGTGGCGAGGTAACAATCATGCTTCCTTCCTCTGTCCTCTCCCCCCAACCTCGCACAACAGAAATGTGATCAAGGTCTCCCTCATCTGATGAGTCTTCCATCAGTTCGTCCTCCACTTCTTCCTGGGCTCCTGCACCTTCCTCACTAGTTTGGCTGCTACCATGCGCCCTGGTAAAATCATCTCCCCCACCCTCACATGCCTGCCGCCCTGGTGCTGCCGACCGTCTGGACCTTGCAGATGTTAGCCCTTCCGCATACAACTCCTCCTCCTCTACTTCCTCCACCTCCTCTTGTGCCACCACCTGACTCCGAATTCTGTTTAACATGTGCTCCAGCATGTAAATCACCGGAATAGTCATGCTGATAATGGCATCGTCAGCACTAAACATCTTCGTCGCCATTTCAAAACTGTGCAGAAGGGTGCATAGGTCCCTGATCTGAGACCACTCCTCCAGCGTGATTTGCCCCACCTCTGAATCTCGTTGGCCCAGGCTATACGTCAGAACGTATTGCACCAGGGCTTGTCGGTGCTGCTACAGTCGCTGCAACATGTGCAGAGTTGAATTCCACCGGGTAGGCACATCGCATTTTAGCCGGTGAAGTGGCAGGCCCAACGACTTCTGTAGAGATGTAAGTCGCTGAGCTGCGGGATGCGAACGGCGGAAGTGAGCACACAGCGACCGTGCCCTCTGCAGAAGGCCATCTAGTCTGGGATAGTGGGCTAAAAATTGCTGGACAACCAGGTTCAACACGTGAGCCATACAAGGCACGTGTGTGACATTGCCCCGGCGAAGGGCCGCACCCAGGTTTGCAGCATTGTCGCACACGGCCTTCCCTGGTTTCAGGTCCAGTGGAGACAACCATTCATGAAATTGGTTCTCCAGAGCTGACCACAACTCCTCAGCTGTGTGACTCACATTTCCCAGACATTTCAATGTAAAAACCGCCTGATGACGTTGAGCCCTACTGCCAGCATAGTAAGGAGGTGTGCAGGATCCCTTCTGCGCAGTTAGAAAGCTTGTGGCATGACCAGACAGGCTTTGGGTGCAGGTGGAAGACCGAGAGGAGGTTTAGGAGGCAGAAGCAGTGGAGGAAAAATGACATAAAGAGGATTGACGCACAACTCGTGGGGACGGCAAGACTTGGACAGCAGCCCCTTGTCCTGCTGTCACCATAGTTACCCAGTGCCCAGTCAGCGACATGTAACGCCCCTGTCCATGCCTACTCGTCCAAGTGTCTGTGGTGAAATGCACCCTGTCACACACAGAGTTTCTCAAAGAAGCGGTGATGTTGTGTGCGACATGCTGGTGGAGCGCAGGCACACCTTTCTTTGAGAAGTAGTGCCGACTGGGCATCTGGTACTGGGGCACTGCGACGGACATAAGGTCTCGAAAATCCTCTGTGTCCACCAGGCGGAAAGGCAGCATTTCTGTAGCCAAGAGCTTGCAGATGGTGAAATTCAACCTCTTAGCTTTCTCATGGCTAGGAGGAAATGGTCTTTTACTTGTCCACATCTGAGGGACCGAGGGCTGGCTATTGTGCTTAGACGGGGTTGATAAGGGTGTCCCCGGCAAACTGCCGGTCTGTGAGGAAGATGCAGGCGGACATGTTAGGTTGCCTTGATCCAAAGGTGGTGCTATCGATGTCGGACAGCGCTCAAGACCAGCTGGTGTTACCACCTCCAAAGAAAATGATGACCTGCCAATCACGCTGGCTGTTGCGGGTAAAGAGGTGGCAGGTCTGCGCCCCAAAACAGGTGTGACTGCTGTCCCCCCAGTCACAGAGGATGAAGAGGCCGCGGATGCACAAGATATGGCAGACGGTGGTTGGCCCGGCCGGCTAGACCGCATTGTAGCACACTGAGCTTCCCACTGCAACTTATGCTTCATGTCCATGTGCCGGTTCATGCATGAAGTACTCAAACTATGTATTTTTTGGCCTCTACTTAGCTTTTGCTGACAAATGTTACAGATAACACGAGTTGGGTCATCTTTATCGATCTGAAAAAATGCCCAGGCTATGCAAGGCTTAGCACCCATGCGACCTGAAGAGCCACCACGACTTGTGGTGAGAGGCAGAGTTGTGTTTGAGGATGCAGTTGTTGACGTGCTTCCAGTACTACGTCTCTGTCCAGGAAGGCGCAACCTGACCTCGTCGTCACTAGCATCTTCCTCCACCTCCTCTGCTGACCTCATCTCTTGGCTGACTGTGGGTTGACAGTAAGTGGGATCTCCGACCTCATCATCATCACCCTGTGCGTTATCACACCCGTCGTCCTCAGAGCCAACCTGTTCCTGCCCTGACAAAAAACTAAAGTTGTCGCTCCAATCAGGTATTTGAGTCTTATCATCGTCTTCCTCATTGTCTCCACCAACAGGAGTTACAGTTTGGGAATGAGGGTCTACATTATGGTCAGAACCTTCTGCGTCTGGTCCTGGATCCGACTCATAAAGATTCTGGGCATCAGTGCAGATCATTTCCTCGTCTGGATTCACAGAAGCGCTGGAGTCGACCTCTGATTCCCAGGCTATAGTATGAGTAAACAGCTCTGCAGACTCAACCATCTGTTCTACCTCATACTCAGACGGGCAGCTGGAGATTTGGGAGCTGTGAGGAAGCAAGTGCGATTTGGGTGACACCTTTGAGGACTGGAGTATTTGTGATGTTGAAGTTGATGTGGAGGAGAGCCCACTTAAAGGAGCACTTGATATCCGTTGAAGCACCTGCTGTTTTTGTGCCTCATCTGGAATTTGTAGCGATTGGCGTGGCCGTAAGAAAGGGATCTTATCACATTGTCCGCTAAAAGAAGTAGACATTTTAGTTTGGCTGGAAGATGGTCTTTCTTCTGCACCTACCCCACGGACACAACCTTTTTTCCCCTTCCCAACACGCATATTCCCCTTTCCACCAGCAGCAGGCCTTTTTCCACTCATTTTGGTGGTTAACTAATTCACAACTCTGGAGTTGTTTGCACAAAAAAACAATGGATGGTAACCGAGCAGAGCTGAGTGGCCAAACTGTGGTATTAGGCCAAAACTATTGGCTGGGTTAGATGCAGAAAAAAATTATTTTTAATTTGCAACCTGATGGAGGTCAGTATAGATGGACTAATAGACCAAGTCCCACACACTGCTAGAAGCCCAAATATTTTTTCAGAGCTAAATGAAGAAAAAAATTATTTTTAATTTGCAACCTGATGGAGGTCAGTATAGATGGACTAATAGACCAAGTCCCACACACTGCTAGAAGCCCAAATATTTTTTCAGAGCTAGATGCAGAAAAAAATTATTTTTAATTTGCAACCTGATGGAGGTCAGTATAGATGGACTAATAGACCAAGTCCCACACACCGCTAGAAGCCCAAATATTTTTTCAGAGCTAGATGCAGAAAATTTTTTTATTCAATTTGCAACCTGATGGAGGTCAGTATAGATGGACTAATAGACCAAGTCCCACACACTGCTAGAAGCCCAAATATTTTTTCAGAGCTAGATGCAGAAAAAAATTATTTTTAATTTGCAACCTGATGGAGGTCAGTATAGATGGACTAATAGACCAAGTCCCACACACCGCTAGAAGCCCAAATATTTTTTCAGAGCTAGATGCAGAAAAAAATTATATTCAATTTGCAACCTGCTGGAGGTCAGTATAGAAGGACTAATAGAACAAGTCCCACACACTGCTAGAAGCCCAAATATTTTTTCAGAGCTAAATGAAGAAAAAAATTATTTTTAATTTGCAACCTGATGGAGGTCAGTATAGATGGACTAATAGACCAAGTCCCACACACCGCTAGAAGCCCAAATATTTTTTCAGAGCTAGATGCAGAAAAAAATTATATTCAATTTGCAACCTGCTGGACGTCAGTATAGAAGGACTAATAGAACAAGTCCCACACACTGCTAGAAGCCCAAATATTTTTTCAGAGCTAAATGAAGAAAAAAATTATTTTTAATTTGCAACCTGATGGAGGTCAGTATAGATGGACTAATAGACCAAGTCCCACACACTGCTAGAAGCCCAAATATTTTTTCAGAGCTAGATGCAGAAAAAAATTATTTTTAATTTGCAACCTGATGGAGGTCAGTATAGATGGACTAATAGACCAAGTCCCACACACCGCTAGAAGCCCAAATATTTTTTCAGAGCTAGATGCAGAAAATTTTTTTATTCAATTTGCAACCTGATGGAGGTCAGTATAGATGGACTAATAGACCAAGTCCCACACACTGCTAGAAGCCCAAATATTTTTTCAGAGCTAGATGGAGAAAAAAATTATTTTTAATTTGCAACCTGATGGAGGTCAGAATAGATGGACTAATAGACCAAGTCCCACACACTGCTAGAAGCCCAAATATTTTTTCAGAGCTAGATGCAGAAAAAAATTATTTTTAATTTGCAACCTGATGGAGGTCAGTATAGATGGACTAATAGACCAAGTCCCACACACTGCTAGAAGCCCAAATATTTTTTCAGAGCTAGATGCAGAAAAAAATTATTTTTAATTTGCAACCTGATGGAGGTCAGTATAGATGGACTAATAGACCAAGTCCCACACACTTCTAGAAGCCCAAATATTTTTTCAGAGCTAGATGCAGAAAAAAATTATTTTTAATTTGCAACCTGATGGAGGTCAGTATAGATGGACTAATAGACCAAGTCCCACACACTGCTAGAAGCCCAAATATTTTTTCAGAGCTAGATGCAGAAAAAAATTATTTTTAATTTGCAACCTGATGGAGGTCAGTATAGATGGACTAATAGACCAAGTCCCACACACCGCTAGAAGCCCAAATATTTTTTCAGAGCTAGATGCAGAAAAAAATTATATTCAGTTTGCAACCTGATGGAGGTCAGTATAGATGGACTAATAGAATGATGCTATGCCCAAAAGATTTTACTTCACTAGGTGCAGTAAAAAAATTGGTATTCTATACACAGGTGGTATATCTTGCAACACAGATAGGCTACTCCACTGACTAACACACTCTGCAATAGGCCAAAAAGGATTAGCTTTGCTAGATTCAGCCAAATGCTGTGAAAAAAACTTGCACAGCACTGGCACAGACCTGCCTGGCAAAAACTGATAGGAACTGATGTAACCTAGTCCTGAAAAGGACTCCAATTACAATTAGTCTTTACTCCCACAATCTATCTATTTAAGAGCACAGACCTGCCTGATAAAAGTCGTAGGAAATGCTGTAACCTAGTCCTTAAAAGGACTGCAATCACAACTATTCCCTACTCCCAAGCTATCTGTATATTTGTGCGAAAATTGGCTTGAAATTAACAAGGTATATCGCACACAGCAACAGCGGTGCCGTCTAACACGCAGCTGCAGCAGTGAGAAAATGGTGGCGACGGGGCTGTACACTCAAACTGCGTATTAACATTAATTTTCATCATTACTGAGAAAAAATCCAGTTATGATTTTGGTGCACGAACAGTTATCGAACATAACCTCGAACAGCCGAATTTTTCTCAAATTGTTCGTGTTCGCCGACCGGCTCGAACACCGCCCAAAACAGCTCGAATTTGAGATTGGCGAACAGTTCGAGTAGAACAACGCTCATCTCTACTGGTAAGTTTGAACAGTCTTTTTCAGGCACGCAGTACCCGGTGGTTGCGGGCACGAAATCCTGCCGACTACGCCAAAAGTTGACGCGCCCCTGGGCCTGTGTCGCGCTGCGTTGCGCACGCGGGAGCTTACCCGGAGCCGGATCTCTTGAGGGTTGTAGTCTCGTGGCGGTGATCCGGTCCATGCCCAGGGAGTCAGACTAAGTGGCGGTATATTAGCAGTAGATGTAGGACGACTACGCCACCCGTTGAATGCAGCTATGGAGCTGCCGCTGCAGGGCAGACCGCTGAGGCCGGTGGTAGGATAGTGCAGCGTAGATGGTATAACCCCCAACGGGAGGGGTATGGCCTCAGGGCAGCCGACGTGGATGATGGGGGTAGCAGGAACCACTCAGAGACGATGCGGTGTAGTTCAGGGTCTTTACTGGTGATAAAGATAGACCCTCCCGGAGTACTGGCTAGCCATCGGGGCCTGGTCAGTCCTTGAGCAGATGGGATCTCCCCTGGCCAGGCGGAGTTGTAGGCCTCCCAAACTGACTGTACTCTTCTGGCTACCTTGCTAGAGGCGGGTATAAATAGCCCACGTCCCTGAGTGTACCGTGTGGTGCTCACCCGTATGGCCGGTGACTCGGGGCCTTCTAGTAGCTTCCGCTCCACAACGGCGGTGCTGGTCCCATGCGTGTGACCGTGCCTTCGGGTTTCTTGGCCAGAGGACCTGAAATCCCCTGCCTGACGGATTCTGCTGCTGGGTAGGAGTTAGTCCCCACAGCCTCGGACTCCGGGTCCGGTGATAACTTCTCAGTCAGGGCGAGCTCTGCAGCTGCCAGCCCCTGACTCCTTGTAGCACTGCTCCCACAGAGCTCCTGTTGTTTCTTCCCATAGCTGCTTCTCTTCTCTGTCTCTACTTCTGGCATGGCCCAGGAGCTGGGCCCAGCCGGAGCCACAGCTCCCTGTCAGCCCTCCTGGCTGCACTCTCCCTCTGAACTCTCTAACCCTGCCTCAGCCCCAGGTTTATATAGGGGAAGTTCTTCCCCTCCCAGGACTGGGCAGGAGGTGTGGCATGCATAGGATCCCTGACCAAGAGACCTCCCACCTGCTCTCAGACATAACATTGCTGTTACTGTGGAAACCAGACCCCTGGGGTGCCACACATCTACCTCTGAAAAAATATTTGGGCTTCTAGCTGTGTGTGGGACTTGTTCTATTAATCCATCTATACTGACCTCCATCAGGTTGCAAACTGAATATAATTTTTTTCTGCATCTAGCTCTGAAAAAATATTTGGCCTTCTAGTAGTGTGTGGGACTTGTTCTATTAGTCCACCTATACTGACCTCCATCAGGTTGCAAATTCAAAATAATTTTTTGTCTGCATCTAGCTCTGAAAAAATATTTGGCCTTCTAGCAGTGTGTGGGACTTTCTCTATTAGTCCATCTATACAGACCTCCATCAGGTTGCAAACTGAATAAAATTTTTTTCTGCATCTACCTCTGAAAAAATATTTGGGCTTCTAGCTGTGTGTGGGATTTGTTCTATTAGTCCATCTATACTGACCTCCATCAGGTTGCAAATTGAATATAATTTTTTTCTGCATCTAACCCAGCCAATAGTTTTGGCCTAATACCACAGTTTGGTCACTCAGCTCTGCTCGGTTCCCATCCATTGTTTTTTTGTGCAAACAACTCCAGAGTTGTGAATTAGTTAACCACCAAAATGAGTGGAAAAAGGCCTGCTGCTGGTGGAAAGGGGAATAGGTGTGTTGGGAAGGGGAAAAAAGGTTGTGTCCGTGGGGTAGGTGTTAAAGCAACAGTAACATCTGCAGAAGAAAGACCATCTTCCAGCCAAACTAAAATGTCTACTTCTTTTAGCGGACAATGTGATAAGATCCCTTTCTTACGGCCACGCCAATCGCTACAAATTCCAGATGAGGCACAAAAACAGCAGGTGCTTCAACGGATATCAAGTGATCCTTTAAGTGGGCTCTCCTCCACATCAACTTCAACATCACAAATACTCCAGTCCTCAAAGGTGTCACCCCAATCGCACTTGCTTCCTCACAGCTCCCAAATCTCCAGCTGCCCGTCTGAGTATGAGGTAGAACAGATGGTTGAGTCTGCAGAGCTGTTTACTCATACTATAGCCTGGGAATCAGAGGTCGACTCCAGCGCTTCTGTGAATCCAGACGAGGAAATGATCTGCACTGATGCCCAGAATCTTTATGAGTCGGATCCAGGACCAGACGCAGAAGGTTCTGACCATAATGTAGACCCTCATTCCCAAACTGTAACTCCTGTTGGTGGAGACAATGAGGAAGACGATGATAAGACTCAAATACCTGATTGGAGCGACAACTTTAGTTTTTTGTCAGGGCAGGAACAGGTTGGCTCTGAGGACGACGGGTGTGATAACGCACAGGGTGATGATGATGAGGTTGGAGATCCCACTTACTGTCAACCCACAGTCAGCCAAGAGATGAGGTCAGCAGAGGAGGTGGAGGAAGATGCTAGTGACAACGAGGTCAGGTTGCGCCTTCCTGGACAGAGACGTAGTACTGGAAGCACGTCAACAACTGCATCCTCAAACACAACTCTGCCTCTCACCACAAGTCGTGGTGGCTCTTCAGGTCGCATGGGTGCTAAGCCTTGCATAGCCTGGGCATTTTTTCAGATCGATAAAGATGACCCAACTCGTGTTATCTGTAACATTAAGGATTTTCGAGACCTTATGTCCGTCGCAGTGCCCCAGTACCAGATGCCCAGTCGGCACTACTTCTCAAAGAAAGGTGTGCCTGCGCTCCACCAGCATGTCGCACACAACATCACCGCTTCTTTGAGAAACTCTGTGTGTGACAGGGTGCATTTCACCACAGACACTTGGACGAGTAGGCATGGACAGGGGCGTTACATGTCGCTGACTGGGCACTGGGTAACTGTGGTGACAGCAGGACAAGGGGCTGCTGTCCAAGT
Source organism: Phyllobates terribilis (assembly GCF_046119375.1). NCBI lineage: Eukaryota > Metazoa > Chordata > Amphibia > Anura > Dendrobatidae > Phyllobates > Phyllobates terribilis. Next base: position 883,316,474 of record NW_027362761.1, read on the forward strand.
CTTGCCGTCCCCACGAGTTGTGCGTCAATCCTCTTTATGTCAAAGTTCCTCCACTGCTTCTGCCTCCTCAACCTCCTCTCGGTCTTCCACCTGCACCCAAAGCCTGTCTGGTCATGCCACAAGCTTTCTAACTGCGCAGAAGGGATCCTGAACACCTCCTTACTATGCTGGCAGTAGGGCTCAACGTCATCAGGCGGTTTTTACATTGAAATGTCTGGGAAATGTGAGTCACACAGCTGAGGAGTTGTGGTCAGATCTTGAGAACCAATTTCATGAATGGTTGTCTCCACTGGACCTGAAACCAGGGAAGGCCGTGTGCGACAATGCTGCAAACCTGGGTGCGGCCCTTTGCCGGGGCAATGTCACACACGTGCCTTGTATGGCTCACGTGTTGAACCTGGTTGTCCAGCAATTTTTAGCCCACTATCCCAGACTAGATGGCCTTCTGCAGAGGGCACGGTCGCTGTGTGCTCACTTCCACCGTTCGCATCCCGCAGCTCAGCGACTTACATCTCTACAGAAGTAGTTGGGCCTGCCACTTCACCGGCTAAAATGCGATGTGCCTACCCGGTGGAATTCAACTCTGCACATGTTGCAGCGACTGTGGCAGCACCGACAAGCCCTGGTGCAATACGTTCTGACGTATAGCCTGGGCCAACGAGATCCAGAGGTGGGGCAAATCACGCTGGAGGAGTGGTCTCAGATCAGGGACCTATGCACCCTTCTGCACAGTTTTGAAATGGCGACGAAGATGTTTAGTGCTGACGATGCCATTATCAGCATGACTATTCTGGTGATTTACATGCTGGAGCACATGTTAAACAGAATTTGGAGTCAGGTGGTGGCACAAGAGGAGGTGGAGGAAGTAGAGGAGGAGGAGTTGTATGCGGAAGGGCTAACATCTGCAAGGTCCAGACGGTCGGCAGCACCAAGGCGGCAGGCATGTGAGGGTGGGGGAGATGGTTTTACCAGGGCGCATGGTAGCAGCCAAACTAGTGAAGAAGGTGCAGGAGCCCAGGAAGAAGTGGAGGACGAACTGATGGAAGACTCATCAGATGAGGGAGACCTTGATCACATTTCTGTTGTGCGAGGTTGGGGGGAGAGGACAGAGGAAGGAAGCATGATTGTTACCTCGCCACCAACACAACAGGGACATGGTGCTCCTGGATGCGCAACACACATGAGTGCCTTCTTGCTGCACTACCTGCAACATGACCCTCGAATTGGGAGAATTAGAAATAATCCTGACTACTGGGTTGCCACACTGTTAGATCCCCGGTACAAAAGTAAATTTGCAGAAATTATTCCTGCCATAGAAAGGGATGCACGCATGCAGGAGTATCAGCAGAGACTGTTGCAGAATCTTACATGTGCTTTTCCACAAAATACCAGTGGTGCACGTAGTGAATCTCACAGTTCCAACTTGCCAACCGTGGGACCGTCAAGTGTTCAGCACTCAAACCGTAACAGAACCACAGCATCTGCTGGTAACATCAATTTTGCGGAATCATTTCACCACTTTTTTAGCCCATCCTTTGCAAGGCCACAGGAGACAAGAAGTCTGACACATAGTCAACGCCTAGAGACGATGGTACAGGAGTATCTCCAAGTAAACATTGAAGCCATGACTGTGTCACTGGACCCTTGCTCTTTTTGGGCTTCCAATCTGGATAAATGGCCGGAGCTAGCCACTTACGCCTTGGAGATCTTGTCATGCCCCGCAGCCAGCGTTCTGTCTGAACGTGTGTTCAGCGCTGCTGGTGGTGTGCTGACAGATAAGCGCACGCGGCTCTCCACTGATAATGTAGACAGACTGACGTTCATAAAGATGAACAAATCATGGATCCGAAACGACTTTTCTACCCCTGTGTCATCCTGGGGAGAGTAAAAGATGGATGATTGGTTAAAATCACCCTACCAACCGTTTTAAGCTTTCAAATTACTAATCATGTTTATCTGTATCTTGGCTGGAAAAAAATTTGGGCTTTGTAGCAGTGTGCAGCACTGATTCTATTAGGCCATCTATAATAAGCTCCACCAGATTTAAAATTACTAATCATGTTTATCTGTATCTTGACTGGAAAATAATTTGGGCTTTGTAGCAGTGTGCAGCACTGATCCTATTAGGCCATCTATACTAAAGCTTCACCAGATTTAAAATTAATAATTTTTAGCTGCATCTAGCCCGGAAAATAATTTTGGGGCTCCGAGATGCGCAAGACACATAAGTGCCTTCTTGCTGCACTACCTGCAGCATGACCCTCATATTGTCAGAATTCGAAGTAATCATGACTACTGGGTTGCCACACTCTTAGATCCCCCAAACTTTTCGATCAACCTTTTCATTTTAATAAAGACCAAAAAAATGGTCATTTTTGAAATTATAAGCATTAGCAGGTTGTTAGAAACTGAAATCAAACAGTTTTCAACTCAAAACTTTATTCTAGGTGATGTTACATTTTCACATAGGACACCTTGTTCGAAAGGAGCTTCTGAACTCTCTCGTCCATTGAATTTGTCAGGTTTTGGATGGTTTCTGCTTCAATTGTTTTGCATGAGGACAGAATACCCTGTGAACTGCCTCCCGCCATCATACACTCTCCTTTTAATGATGCTCCAAAGGTTCTGAATGGGGTAGAGGTCAGGGGAGCATGGGGGTCACACCATAAGTTTGTCCCCTTTTATGCCCATATCAGCCAGAGATGCAGATGTTTTATGTGCAGCATGAGATGGTGCATTATCATGCAAAAAAATGATCTTGCTGTGAAATACACGGTTCTTCTTCTTGAACCATGGCAGGAAGTGCTGTTTGAGAAAATCCACATACATTATGGAGTTCATCTTTAGCGCCTTCAGGGATCCTAAAGGGGCCGACAATCTCTCTCCCCATGATTCCAGCCCAAAACATTACTCCACCACCTCCTTGTTGGCGCTGTAGCCGTGTTTGCGTGGGGTGTCCATCAACCAGCCATCCTCCACTCCATCCATCTGGACCATCGAGCGCTGCACGGCACTCATCCGTGGACAAAACAGTTTTGAAATCAGTCTTCATGTAATGTTTGGCCCACTGGAGCCGTTTCTGCTTGTGTGAAGTGGATAGAGGAGGTCGACAGGATGGCGTATGCACAGCTGCAAACCTCTGAAGGACCCTGCATCTTGTTGTTAGGGGGACGTTGGAGGCACCAGCAGCTTCAAAAACTTGTCTGCTGCTATGACAAGGCTTTTTTGCCGCTGCTCTTTCAACCTGACATAATTGCCTGTAGGAAAGAGTCCTCAATTTGCCCTTATCAGCACGCACACGTGTGTACTGTGAATCAGCTACATACTTCTTGATTGCCAAGACACTTCATCCTGATCATCGCACAATGTTGATTGTAGTCATGCCTTGACCTAAACACTCCACAATTTGTTGCTTCTCAGCAGCCGACACATCCTTTTTCTTTCCCATTTTGGCAGAAAATGTAGGCTGCTTAATAATGTGAGACAGCCTTCTTAAGTAGTCTTGCCTTTCATTGGACACACCTGCCAAACTAATTAGCACAGGTGTCTGCAATTGCTTACAGTGATATAAAGAGCCCTGACACACATCACCATCAATGAGTTTAACTGACAAACAAACAAATTCTTCCCTTATCACTCCTAAACACTTTTTGCATAATAATTTGGAACACAGTGTACATGTGCTTTTCCACAAAACACCAGTGGTTCACGTAGTGAATCTTACAGTTCTAACTTGCCAACCGTGGTCTGTATGGAGTTGTTCAATAAAGGGCCCAAAATTAAGATAACATAGATGGGAGAGGTCTCTATGAATAGGAATTCCTAAGTATTTGATACCCTGTGAGGGCCAGGCAAAGGGAAAGTTGGACTGGATGGAATCCTATATGGATTTGGGGAGGGAGACATCGAGGGCCTCAGACTTCGCTGCATTGATTTTAAAATTTGACCATGTAACAAAGTGATCTATTTCAGCCATAACAGAATGGATGGATATATGTGATTGAGTGATATATACTAGGACATCATCAGCAAATAGAGAGCACTTGTACTCGGTGCCTCCCACCTCAATCCACCTAATATTGGGGTTATGGCGAATTGATGAGAGCAGGTGCTCCATCACTAGGATGTATAAGAGAGGGGACAGAGAACATCCCTGCCTTGTCCCATTGGTGATTGTGAAAGGTGATGAAAATGTTCTGACGCGCCCCCTGGGCCTTGGGACACCCGGAGCCGGACCCTTTTTGGTGGATGCTGATGGTTGTAGTCTCCGTGGCGGCGACCCGGTTCCGTGGCTCAGGGCGGTCAAACCAGTGGCGGAACTATTTATGTGGTTTTGATGTTTAAATGTCCGACTGCGCCACCCGTGGATTGCGGTCAGAGTGAACCGCCGCTCCAGGGCAGACCGCTGAGGCTGGTGTTGTGGGTGCAGCAGAGCGTAGCATAACTCCCCATGGGAGGAGTATAGCCTCAGGGCAGTGTATGCGGAGGATGGGGGTGATGGTGCAGGGCAGCAGCAGTAACGACACGGAGTCAGTGATGCAGTCCAGGGCCTTTACTCACAGTTCTTATTATCCAGACCACGTCTGCAGGTAACGGTTGCCCACGTCATACTGTGCTCACCAGGTGAGGGGCTCAGACAACTCCCAGATAACTTTGGAGTGCTTCACAGGACCCCCTTTGTGTGTCCTTTGTCTGGCCTTTCTTACCAACCCTTCTGTCCGGCTGCCTCGGGCCTCCTCTTGGTAAACTTGGCGCCAGTTTCCCTGACCCTATGTGGTGCCTTCCTAGCGGGTGTAGCGAGGGGCTGTGCCACATAAAATGTCACAGCCTCCTGTTTCTAGCTGAGGGTCGTTTCCTGCCTCCACTAGTTTCGGGGACCGGTCTCCCCCTTTGGCCTGACCCCTCCACGCAGGTGGATTCGGGCGTGCGGTGGCGACTCGCCCGTCCGCACCCCTGGGATCCCTTCATTCCTCGTTCCTGGAGCCTTCTCCGCTCCTCTTCCTTCCTTCTCCCTCTTGCAGGCCTGGGCCTCTGTTACTAGGCCCGCCTCCGGAGCAGAGCTCATGCAGAGCCCCTGCTCCCTGCCACTTCTGCTCAGACTTCTCTGCACTGAACTAAGATGGTGCCCACCTTTTATACTCCCTTCTCAATGCACCCAGGAACTGCTTCCTCCCTGCTCCTGCACTACAGGGTTCCCCTTCCTCAGTGTTCCCTCCCCCCACTCCAGCCAGGGACAGGGACTGTCGTGCCCATCTCAGGGGCATATTGGTTGCCCTGCCCCACGGCAATGTGGTGTAATGCATGCAGGTGTCGGGTCCTGATCCACACTACATCCTTACCTGAGAGTGAGCTATCACACCTCTTGGTGAGGTGCAATACCTCTGTAGCAACCGAGCCCTCAGGGTGCTACAGTTCCATTTATCTTCAGCCTAGGTGACGTATTGCGATACAGGGCCATGATTTTGGCTATAAAAGGGTCCCCTAGACCCCTACCCCAAGCTTTTTAAGAGAATCATATATGGCGTGCCAGGAGACTCTATGGAATGCTTTCTCAGCATCCAACGAGAGTATCTAATTACAAATTTTTAACTGCATCTAGCCCAGGAAATACTTTGTGCCTAGTAGCAGTGTCTGCTAGTCAGCGGATTATCCCGGCTGTTAAGCAAGCTACACCACCTGTAGTTTGGACACGTAATTTTTTCAAAGGAAATTCCTGGGTGCAATGAGAAGGGAGTATAAAAGGTGGGCACCATCTTAGTTCAGTGCAGAGAAGTCTGAGCAGAAGTGGCAGGGAGCAGGGGCTCTGCATGAGCTCTGCTCCGGAGGCGGGCCTAGTAACAGAGGCCCAGGCCTGCAAGAGGGAGAAGGAAGGAAGAGGAGCGGAGAAGGCTCCAGGAACGAGGAACGAAGGGATCCCAGGGGTGCGGACGGGAGAGTCGCCACCGCACGCCCGAATCCACCTGCGTGGAGGGGTCAGGCCAAAGGGGGAGACCGGTCCCCAAAACTAGTGGAGGCAGGAAACGACCCTCAGCTAGAAACCGGAGGCTGTGACATTTTATGTGGTGCAGCCCCTCGCTACACCCGCTAGGAAGGCACCACATAGGGGCAGGGAAACTGGCGCCAAGTTTACCAAGAGGAGGCCCGAGGCAGCCGGACAGAAGGGTTGGTAAGAAAGGTCAGACAAAGGACACACAAAGGGGGTCCTGTGAAGCGCTCCAAAGTTATCTGGGAGTTGTCTGAGCCCCTCACCTGGTGAGCACAGTATGACGTGGGCAGCCGTTACCTGCAGACGTGGTCTGGATAATAAGAACTGTGAGTAAAGGCCCTGGACTGCATCACCCACTCCGTGTCGTTACTGCTGCTGCCCTGCACCATCACCCCCATCCTCCGCATACACTGCCCTGAGGCTATACTCCTCCCGTGGGGAGTTATGCTACGCTCTGCTGCACCCACAACACCAGCCTCAGCGGTCTGCCCTGGAGCGGCGGTTCACTCTGACTGCAATCCACGGGTGGCGTAGTCGGACATTTAAACATCAAAACCACATAAATAGTTCCGCCACTGGTTTGACCGCCCTGAGCCACGGAACCGGGTCGCCGCCACGGAGACTACAACCACCAGCATCCACCAAAAAGGGTCAGGCTCCGGGTGTCCCAAGGCCCAGGGGGCGCGTCAGAACATTTTCATCACCTTTCACAATCACCAATGGGACAAGGCAGGGATGTTCTCTGTCCCTTCTCTTATACATCCTAGTGACGGAGCACCTGCTCTCATCAATTCGCCATAACCCCAATATTAGGTGGATTGAGGTGGGAGGCACCGAGTACAAGTGCTCTCTATTTGCTGATGATGTCCTAGTATATATCACTCAATCACATACATCCATCCATGCTGTTATGGCTGAAATAGATCACTTTGTTACATGGTCAAATTTTAAAATCAATGCAGCGAAGTCTGAGGCCCTCGATGTCTCCCTCCCCAAATCCATATAGGATTCCATCCAGTCCAACTTTCCCTTTGCCTGGCCCTCACAGGGTATCAAATACTTAGGAATTCCTATTCATAGAGACCTCTCCCATCTATGTTATCTTAATTTTGGGCCCTTTATTGAACAACTCCATACAGACCACGGTTGGCAAGTTAGAACTGTAAGATTCACTACGTGAACCACTGGTGTTTTGTGGAAAAGCACATGTACACTGTGTTCCAAATTATTATGCAAAAAGTGTTTAGGAGTGATAAGGGAAGAATTTGTTTGTTTGTCAGTTAAACTCATTGATGGTGATGTGTGTCAGGGCTCTTTATATCACTGTAAGCAATTGCAGACACCTGTGCTAATTAGTTTGGCAGGTGTGTCCAATGAAAGGCAAGACTACTTAAGAAGGCTGTCTCACATTATTAAGCAGCCTACATTTTCTGCCAAAATGGGAAAGAAAAAGGATGTGTCGGCTGCTGAGAAGCAACAAATTGTGGAGTGTTTAGGTCAAGGCATGACTACAATCAACATTGTGCGATGATCAGGATGAAGTGTCTTGGCAATCAAGAAGTATGTAGCTGATTCACAGTACACACGTGTGCGTGCTGATAAGGGCAAATTGAGGACTCTTTCCTACAGGCAATTACGTCAGGTTGAAAGAGCAGCGGCAAAAAAGCCTTGTCATAGCAGCAGACAAGTTTTTGAAGCTGCTGGTGCCTCCAACGTCCCCCGAACAACAAGATGCAGGGTCCTTCAGAGGTTTGCAGCTGTGCATACGCCATCCTGTCGACTTCCTCTATCCACTTCACACAAGCAAAAACGGCTCCAGTGGGCCAAACATTACATGATGACTGATTTCAAAACTGTTTTGTTCACGGATGAGTGCCGTGCAGCGCTCGATGGTCCAGATGGATGGAGTGGAGGATGGCTGGTTGATGGACATCCCACGCAAACACGGCTACAGCGCCAACAAGGAGTAGGTGGAGTTATGTTTTGGGCTGGACTCATGGGGAGAGAGATTGTCGGCCCCTTTAGGATCCCTGAAGGCGCTAAAGATGAACTCCATAATGTATGTGGAATTTCTCAAACAGCACTTCCTGCCATGGTTCAAGAAGAAGAACCGTGTATTTCACAGCAAGATCATTTTTTTGCATGATAATGCACCATCTCATGCTGCACATAAAACATCTGCATCTCTGGCTGATATGGGCATAAAAGGGGACAAACTAATGGTGTGACCCCCATGCTCCCCTGACCTCTACCCCATTCAGAACCTCTGGAGCATCATCAAAAGGAGTGTCTATGATGGCGGGAGGCAGTTCACATCCAAGCAACAGCTCTGGGAGGGTATTCTGTCCTCATGCAAAACAATTGAAGCAGAAACCATCCAAAACCTGACAAATTCAATGGACGAGAGAGTTCAGAAGCTCATTTCGAACAAGGGGTCCTGTGTGAAAATGTAACATCACCTAGAATAAAGTTTTGAGTTGAAAACTGTTTGATTTTAGTTTCTAATAACCTGCAAATGCCTATAATTTCAAAAATGACCATTTTTTTGGTCTTTATTGAAATGAAAAGGTTGATCGAAAAGTTTGGCGGATCTAAGAGTGTGGCAACCCAGTAGTCATGATTACTTCGAATTCTGACAATATGAGGGTCATGTTGCAGGTAGTGCAGCAAGAAGGCACTTATGTCTCTTGCGCATCTCGGAGCCCCAAAATTATTTTCCGGGCTAGATGCAGCTAAAAATTATTATTCATTTTAAATCTGGTGGAGCTTAGTATAGATGGCCTAATAGGATCAGTGCTGCACACTGCTACAAAGCCCAAATTATTTTCCAGCCAAGATACAGATAAACATGATTAGTAATTTTAAATCTGGTGGAGCTTATTATAGATGGCCTAATAGAATCAGTGCTGCACACTGCTACAAAGCCCAAATTATTTTCCAGCCAAGATACAGATAAACATGATTAGTAATTTGAAAGCTTAAAACGGTTGGTAGGGTGATTTTAACCAATCATCCATCTTTTACTCTCCCCAGGATGACACAGGGGTAGAAAAGTCATTTCGGATCCATGATTTGTTCATCTTTATGAACGTGAGTCTGTCTACATTATCAGTGGAGAGCCGCGTGCGCTTATCTGTCAGCACACCACCAGCAGTGCTGAACACACGTTCAGACAGAACGCTGGCTGCGGGGCATGACAAGATCTCCAAGGCGTAAGTGACTAGATCCGGCCATTTATCCAGATTGGAAGCCCAAAAAGAGCAAGGGTCCAGTGACACAGTCATGGCTTCAATGTTTACTTGGAAATACTCCTGTACCATCGTCTCTAGGCGTTGACTATGTGTCAGACTTCTTGTCTCCTGTGGCCTTGCAAAGGATGGGCTAAAAAAGTGGTGAAAAGATTGCGCAAAATTGATGTTACCAGCAGATACTGTGGTTCTGTTATGGTTTGAGTGCTGAACACTTGACGATCCCACGGTTGGCAAGTTGGAACTGTGAGATTCACTACGTGCACCACTGGTGTTTTGTGGAAAAGCACATGTAAGATTCTGCAACAGTCTCTGCTGATACTCCTGCATGCGTGCATCCCTTTCTATGGCAGGAATAATTTCTGCAAATTTACTTTTGTACCGGGGATCTAACAGTGTGGCAACCCAGTAGTCAGGATTATTTCTAATTCTCCCAATTCGAGGGTCATGTTGCAGGTAGTGCAGCAAGAAGGCACTCATGTGTGTTGCGCATCCAGGAGCACCAAGTCCCTGTTGTGTTGGTGGCGAGGTAACAATCATGCTTCCTTCCTCTGTCCTCTCCCCCCATCCTCGCACAACAGAAATGTGATTAAGGTCTCCCTCATCTGATGAGTCTTCCATCAGTTCGTCCTCCACTTCTTCCTGGGCTCCTGCACCTTCCTCACTAGTTTGGCTGCTACCATGCGCCCTGGTAAAACCATCTCCCCCACCCTCACATGCCTGCCGCCTTGGTGCTGCCGACCGTCTGGACCTTGCAGATGTTAGCCCTTCCGCATACAACTCCTCCTCCTCTACTTCCTCCACCTCCTCTTGTGCCACCACCTGACTCCGAATTCTTTTTAACATGTGCTCCAGCATGTAAATCACCGGAATAGTCATGCTGATAATGGCATCGTCAGCACTAAACATCTTCGTCGCCATTTCAAAACTGTGCAGAAGGGTGCATAGGTCCCTGATCTGAGACCACTCCTCCAGCGTGATTTGCCCCACGTCTGGATCTCGTTGGCCCAGGCTATACATCAGAACGTATTGCACCAGGGCTTGTCAGTGCTGCCACAGTCGCTGCAACATCTGCAGAGTTGAATTCCACCGGGTAGGCACATCGCATTTTAGCCGGTGAAGTGGCAGGCCCAACGACTTCTGTAGAGATGTAAGTCGCTGAGCTGCGGGATGCGAACGGCGGAAGTGAGCACACAGCAACCGTGCCCTCTGCAGAAGGCCATCTAGTCTGGGATAGTGGGCTAAAAATTGCTGGACAACCAGGTTCAACACGTGAGCCATACAAGGCACATGTGTGACATTGCCCCGGCGAAGGGCCGCACCCAGGTTTGCAGCATTGTCGCACACGGCCTTCCCTGGTTTCAGGTCCAGTGGAGACAACCATTCATGAAATTGGTTCTCCAGAGCTGACCACAACTCCTCAGCTGTGTGACTCACATTTCCCAGACATTTCAAAGTAAAAACCGCCTGATGACGTTGAGCCCTACTGCCAGCATAGTAAGGAGGTGTGCAGGATCCCTTCTGCGCAGTTAGAAAGCTTGTGGCATGACCAGACAGGCTTTGGGTGCAGGTGGAAGACCGAGAGGAGGTTGAGGTGGCAGAAGCATTGGAGGAACTTTGACATAAAGAGGATTGACGCACAACTCGTGGGGACGGCAAGACTTGGACAGCAGCCCCTTGTCCTGCTGTCACCATAGTTACCCAGTGCCCAGTCAGCGACATGTAACGCCCCTGTCCATGCCTACTCATCCAAGTGTCTGTGGTGAAATGCACCCTGTCACACACAGAGTTTCTCAAAGAAGCGGTGATGTTGTGTGCGACATGCTGGTGGAGCGCAGGCACACCTTTCTTTGAGAAGTAGTGCCGACTGGGCATCTGGTACTGGGGCACTGCGACGGACATAAGGTCTCGAAAATCCTCTGTGTCCACCAGGCGGAAAGGCAGCATTTCTGTAGCCAAGAGCTTGCAGATGGTGAAATTCAACCTCTTAGCTTTCTCATTCCTAGGAGGAAATGGTCTTTTACTTGTCCACATCTGAGGGACCGAGGGCTGGCTATTGTGCTTAGACGGGGTTGATAAGGGTGTCCCCGGCAAACTGCCGGTCTGTGAGGAAGATGCAGGCGGACATGTTAGGTTGCCTTGATCCAAAGGTGGTGCTATCGATGTCGGACAGCGCTCAACACCAGCTGGTGTTACCACCTCCAAAGAAAATGATGACCTGCCAATCACACTGGCTGTTGCGGGTAAAGAGGTGGCAGGTCTGCGCCCCAAAACAGGTGTGACTGCTGTCCCCCCAGTCACAGAGGATGAAGAGGCCGCGGATGCACAAGATATGGCAGACGGTGGTTGGCCCGGCCGGCTAGGCCGCATTGTAGCACACTGAGCTTCCCACTGCAACTTATGCTTCATGTCCATGTGCCGGTTCATGCATGAAGTACTCAAACTATGTATTTTTTGGCCTCTACTTAGCTTTTGCTGACAAATGTTACAGATAACACGAGTTGGGTCATCTTTATCGATCTGAAAAAATGCCCAGGCTATGCAAGGCTTAGCACCCTTGCGACCTGAAGAGCCACCACGACTTGTGGTGAGAGGCAGAGTTGTGTTTGAGGATGCAGTTGTTGACGTGCTTCCAGTACTACGTCACTGTCCAGGAAGGCGCAACCTGACCTCGTCGTCACTAGCATCTTCCTCCACCTCCTCTGCTGACCTCATCTCTTGGCTGACTGTGGGTTGACAGTAAGTGGGATCTCCAACCTCATCATCATCACCCTGTGCGTTATCACACCCGTCGTCCTCAGAGCCAACCTGTTCCTGCCCTGACAAAAAACTAAAGTTGTCGCTCCAATCAGGTATTTGAATCTTATCATCGTCTTCCTCATTGTCTCCACCAACAGGAGTTACAGTTTGGGAATGAGGGTCTACATTATGGTCAGAACCTTCTGCGTCTGGTCCTGGATCCGACTCATAAATATTCTGGGCATCAGTGCAGATCATTTCCTCGTCTGGATTCACAGAAGCGCTGGAGTCGACCTCTGATTCCCAGGCTATAGTATGAGTAAACAGCTCTGCAGACTCAACCATCTGTTCTACCTCATAATCAGACGGGCAGCTGGAGATTTGGGAGCTGTGAGGAAGCAAGTGCGATTGGGGTGACACCTTTGAGGACTGGAGTATTTGTGATGTTGAAGTTGATGTGGGGGAGAGCCCACTTAAAGGAGCACTTGATATCCGTTGAAGCACCTGCTGTTTTTGTGCCTCATCTGGAATTTGTAGCGATTGGCGTGGCCGTAAGAAAGGAATCTTATCACATTGTCCGCTAAAAGAAGTAGACATTTTAGTTTGGCTGGAAGATGGTCTTTCTTCTGCAGATGTTACTGTTGCTTTAACACCTACCCCACGGACACAACCTTTTTTCCCCTTCCCAACACGCCTATTCCCCTTTTCACCAGCAGCAGGCCTTTTTCCACTCATTTTGGTGGTTAACTAATTCACAACTCTGGAGTTGTTTGCACAAAAAAACAATGGATTGGAACCGAGCAGAGCTGAGTGGTCAAACTGTGGTATTAGGCCAAAACTATTGGCTGGGTTAGATGCAGAAAAAAATTATATTCAATTTGCAACCTGATGGAGGTCAGTATAGATGGACTAATAGAACAAGTCCCACACACAGCTAGAAGCCCAAATATTTTTTCAGAGGTAGATGGAGAAAAAAATATATTCAGTTTGCAACCTGATGGAGGTCAGTATAGATGGACTAATACAACAAGTCCCACACACAGCTAGAAGCCCAATATTTTTTCAGAGCTAGATGCAGAAAAAAATTATATTCAATTTGCAACCTGATGGAGGTCAGTATAGATGGAGTAATAGAACAAGTCCCACACACAGCTAGAAGCCCAAATATTTTTCCAGAGCTAGATGCAGATAAAAATTATTTTTAATTTGCAACCTGATGGAGGTCAGTATAGATGGACTAATAGAGAAAGTCCCACACACTGCTAGAAGGCCAAATATTTTTTCAGAGCTAGATGCAGACAAAAAATTATTTTGAATTTGCACCGTGATGGAGGTCAGTATAGATGGACTAATAGAACAAGTCCCACACACAGCTAGAAGCCCAAATATTTTTTCAGAGGTAGATGCAGATAAAAATTATTTTTAATTTGCAACCTGATGGAGGTCAGTATAGATGGACTAATAGAGAAAGTCCCACACACTGCTAGAAGGCCAAATATTTTTTCAGAGCTAGATGCAGAAAAAAATTATATTCAGTTTGCAACCTGATGGAGGTCTGTATAGATGGATTAATAGAACAAGTCCCACACACAGCTAGAAGCCCAATATTTTTTCAGAGGTAGATGCAGAAAAAAATATATTCAGTTTGCAACCTGATGGAGGTCAGAATAGATGGACTAATACAACAAGTCCCACACACAGCTAGAAGCCCAATATTTTTTCAGAGCTAGATGCAGAAAAAAATTATATTCAATTTGCAACCTGATGGAGGTCAGTATAGATGGAGAAATAGAACAAGTCCCACACACAGCTAGGAGCCCAAATATTTTTTCAGAGCTAGATGCAGATAAAAATTATTTTTAATTTGCAACCTGATGGAGGTCAGTATAGATGGACTAATAGAGAAAGTCCCACACACTGCTAGAAGGCCAAATATTTTTTCAGAGCTAGATGCAGAAAAAAATTATATTCAGTTTGCAACCCGATGGAGGTCTGTATAGATGGATTAATAGAACAAGTCCCACACACAGCTAGAAGCCCAATATTTTTTCAGAGGTAGATGCAGAAAAAAATATATTCAGTTTGCAACCTGATGGAGGTCAGTATAGATGGACTAATACAACAAGTCCCACACACAGCTAGAAGCCCAATATTTTTTCAGAGCTAGATGCAGAAAAAAATTATATTCAATTTGCAACCTGATGGAGGTCAGTAGAGATGGAGTAATAGAACAAGTCCCACACACAGCTTGAAGCCCAAATATTTTTTCAGAGGTAGATGCAGAAAAAAATTATATTCAGTTTGCAACCTTATGGAGGTCTGTATAGATGGATTAATAGAACAAGTCCCACACACAGCTACAAGCCCAATATTTTTTCAGAGGTAGATGCAGAAAAAAATATATTCAGTTTGCAACCTGATGGAGGTCAGTATAGATGGACTAATAGAGAAAGTCCCACACACTGCTAGAAGGCCAAATATTTTTTCAGAGCTAGATGCAGAAAAAAATTATATTCAATTTGCAACCTGATGGAGGTCAGTATAGATGGACTAATAGAATGATGCTATGCCCAAAAGATTTTACTTCACTAGGTGCAGTAAAAAAATTGGTATTCTATACACAGGTGGTATATCTTGCAACACAGATAGGCTACTCCACTGACTAACACACTCTGCAATAGGCCAAAAAGGATTAGCTTTGCTAGATTCAGCCAATTGCTGTGAAAAAAACTTGCACAGCACTGGCACAGACCTGCCTGGCAAAAACTGATAGGAACTGATGTAACCTAGTCCTGAAAAGGACTCCAATTACAATTAGTCTTTACTCCCACAACCTATCTATTTAAGAGCACAGACCTGCCTGATAAAAGTCGTAGGAAATGCTGTAACCTAGTCCTTAAAAGGACTGCAATCACAACTATTCCCTACTCCCAAGCTATCTGTAGATTTATGTGAAAATTGGCTTGAAATTAACAAGGTATAGCGCACACAGCAACAGCGGTGCCGTCTAACACGCAGCTGCAGCAGTGAGAAAATGGTGGCGACGGGGAAAATGGCTTGGTCTTATAGGGCAAGGACATGTGACATACACTGCTAATGACACATGCCCTTGCTTGTGTGAAAAAAAGCACTTCGCTCCGTGTGTGCGCTGCTGATAGGCTGACAGATTGCACCTCCCCACTGTAAATGCAGGAAAGAGAAAAAAAAATGGAGATCTTCATTATTCCTGCAGAGATCCATCCCCTGCCCCTCCCCCCACCCCGCTGTACACTCAAACTGCGTATTAACATTAATTTTCATCGTTACTGAGAAAAAATCCAGTTATGATTTTGGTGCACGAACAGTTATTGAACATAACCTCGAACAGCCGAATTTTTCTCAAATCGTTCGTGTTCGCCGAACGGCTCGAACACCGCCCAAAACAGCTCGAATTTGAGATTGGCGAACAGTTCGAGTAGAACAACGCTCATCTCTATTAACAATATTTAAGACAACAATCCACAATTTCAGTTCTGGTGGCATGTGTAAGTACAGGAAGGCATTGGCGGAAATCTCCTCCAAGTATGAAAACTTTACCACCAAAGGGAACATTATTTTTGTCATCAACATGTATTGTCATCACGTAGAAGTCTATCAATGACATTCAAAGAATGGTTTTGTGCCATTGTACACTCATCAAGTATAAAAAGTGTAGTATTTTTTAACTTGTTGGCAGCGTTAGTGTCAGTTTTAATCCTGAAAACTGATATTTCATTAATTGGAATTGGAATGCCATACAGAGTGTGCATAGTTCATCCTCCTGGTAGCAAGTTTGCAACTATTCCTGTAGTGGCGGCAGGTGAGACCACATGTTCTTGTCCTCTGACATAATGTATAAGTAGATGGTATAAGTAGGTTTTTCCACTGCCACCTGAACCATCAATAAAGAAACACTTAGGTGTCGACCTGTTGTCTTGTAGAGCATCCACAATGGCATTGAAAGCCAACAGTTGCTCAGGATTAAGAGTTTTTTTCATCTCAGTAGCTGTAGCTAATTCATAGTCTTTATCATAGTCTTCTTGAGGCTGGCGTATGTTTGTTGCAGGGCGTGGTAAATTAAAATCCAAATAAGACTTGCCATGTATTATTAGCACATCTTGAACATCATTCATAGCATAGCTTTCACAACTGATACACAGTTCACTGTTGTTGTGGTATAAGTAACAGTAGTCTTGTATAAAATGTTGCTTAAATTCCTTCCACAATTCTATTGGATTTGTAGGTGTTCCAAAAATACAGATGTAAGCGAACATCTCCCGAAGTTGTGTAGGCATGTTCAGAACAGTTGCATTTAGTATAGTATTTCTCCAGACACTATCATCTATTAATAATCCAAGTGCTAAGGCAGCATCTCGAAAGGATTCATGTGTAATACCATTGACAGATTTAAGGTCCTGAAAACTTGTTGCTCCTTTTACATGTAATAACAACAAACGTAAATAATAGCGTTGTTGGTCTTTCACACTAACTGTATACATTCTTCCTATTACAGTGTGGCCTCTTTTCTTTCTGTGTTCCCTTATGCCATGTTTCCAAATGTAGTGTTCTGGAATGTCTCTGTAATAATATTGATGTGCATTAGAGTCGATCTTATTAAGGTTAAAGTACGCCATGAAGTGTTGAATTTTGAAGTAGTTTTTGTTGTATGTTGTCAATGGCCTCATCTTGATGAAAATATAGTGCCTGAGAGTTAGGTAGATGTATTGCAAGGCGAATAATTGCATGAGATTGTCTATGCATAGGAAAAGCAAAGATTCTCCATGGAGCTTCGGGTGCACTGACGTATCGTGAATCAACAAATTGATTTGTTTCATCATGTTGGAGTTGTGTTTGAGCTATTTCAATATTAGCGTTGTCATGTCCTTTATATACATGTTTAAACAAATACTTGACACTTTGGATGCTAGCACAAATTTCCACATTAATATGGCAGTTGTATTTTTTTTAGCAAATATTGGTTATATGGGACAGCCCATGAATTGTCAATTGTTTTAGAATTATGTTGATATGTAGTTCTAATGTTTCTGCAGTAAATTGGATAGCCATCCATTTCTTTAGAGATAATTTGTTGAAATGTTTTTGGAAAACCTTTGGTGCAGTGTCCATGATCCATACATGGACAGTTAGGATTAGCTTCACCACAGGGACCATGAATCATGTTTGTCAGAACAATGTTGTGGAGCTGAGGGTATGTTGTCTTGTTAGGAATTTCAGCCCACACAAATTGTCTATGTCTTCTTCAGTTCTGATTTTCGAATTTTTGTCAAGTATGATTAAAATATGTGCATGTGGCAGGCCACGCTTTTGAAACTTGATGACATGCACAATAGCACAGACGTGTTCAAATAATCCATTGTTGATGTCAGATAACAGGGATTCAAGTTTAATTTGAAAGACTCGTGCAACTAAGTCTGGGCGATGTTCAACACGTTGCCACTGTTGTAAATTTTCAGAAATTTCCCTCCACTTTTGATTACACGTCATAGTGACAAAGAGATCAGGGTGACTATATTTGGTAACGATAGCCATAGCATCCTGATACCGCTGCTGAATATTTCGTGCCCTGCCTTCGAAGGATGATGGTAAAGTTTCCAATGGGGATGCCCTTTTCAATAGATTTGTTGAGTAAATGTTCTTGTAGCAAGCAATAATCTTCTACTTTTAGATCTTTTTGATGCATTCGAATGTAATGTAGTCTATTAGCTTTGATTTTGACATATGCATCAACCAAATATTGTTGTGTTAGTTTACCTCCATTTAGTAGTGGATTAAAATCCTTTCTTACTGATAGAACATAGCTGTAAAACTATAGTTGGGTAATCCTTCGTTTACTATCTCCTTGGTGTTTTAGAGCGTCATGCCAGCCTTGTTCTCCATAAGGGAAAAAAATAGGATACATCAGAGCATCTAAATTACTATGCAGAATACTGATTCTTTGTGTTTTTGGTACCAGAGGGTTTTGTAGATCAGGTTTTAAATGAATAACATGTCTCTATGGAAGGGAGGCTCACCATCATCATTCTGAAAGACGACTGCCACTTTACTCACAGTTGGTTTATTGTATCGTCTGGGATTTTGAGTCCGATCTTGTTTAATAGCCATTGTGATGTTTGGCATGACAGTTCCATTGTGTAGAGCTTTGATCATCTCTTGTTCTTCTACATCGTGTAGCATTCTATAGGCAGCAGTGAAAGGATTTTGTGTTTGCATTAGCTCAGCAATAATGGGTATTAAAGTAGGATGACATTTTTCATTTTCTTTACATTGCAGTCGTTGTTCATTAGTGTGGGTGGTATCTAGTATGTAAAGTTGTTCAAATTTAGGTGGTTCTTCGTCAGCTGGATGTAATGTGCCTGTTCGATGATAGATTTGTCCATGAATTCGAAAACAGTATGGGCCATATCCAGGAGGTGGTGAAACACTTGCTCCCATGGACACAAAAGCAAAAGAACTGTTGATAGAGCAAATATTGTCCATAAAATTTTTGCTGTATTCATGTTCTCCTGTCATCAACATTGTCAACACATGGGGATACTGTATTATGGGTAAATGTACTTTACCCTTCTGACAGCACTGGGTAAACCTTTTATCCAGAGGCATCTCATTTGCAAAATTCAAAGCTTGGCAATTTTCACATGCGTGGGTCATGTCACCGCAGCTGTTTTCTTTAATACTATTTTCATCCTGAGTAAAATATTGTTGTTATTGTAGTAGTAGTGGAGTACTTAAAGAGTCAATGGATCTTGTTTGTCGCCAAATGTTGATTAGTCGTTTGTTTTGTAGTTGCAGTACTGTAAGCGTTTGTGTTTCAGCTTGTGGCTACACAGAGTATGGTGCTGTATTGTGTAACACTGGCATTGATATGGCTAGTGGAGATAGTTGCCGAGAGGTCATAGACCTTACATTGGTAGAATCTGTGGTGTGGTGTTCAGATTGTGATGCATCATCTTGTGATAGTGGAAAAATGTAGAGACAAAATGTGTATTTTTGCAGCATTTTTTGTGGCAAATAGCCAATCTATTAGCTTTAGAGTGAGGCGACTCCTGAGCAAGACGTCTACGTTGATATGCATTGTCCCTGTCCATACGATGACGTTTTTGCTCAGGAGCCTTTTTTATTTCATCTTGATTTTTGTATTTTTTATGAGAAGCCATGTTTGGTAGTTGGAGTAGTGAGAGGGTTTGTGTTTCAGCTTCTGGCTGCACAGAGTATGATTCAGGATTGTGCAACAGTGGCATTGATGTGGCTAGTGGAGATAGTTGCCGAGAGGTCATACACCTTGAAGTAGTACAATCTGTGGTGTGGTGTTCAGATTGTGATGCGTAACCTTGTGATTGTGGTAGAAATGTTGGGACAGAATGTGTATTGTGGCAGCGTTTTTGTTTGGAAATTGCCAATCTAATAGCTTTAGAGCGAGGTGACTCCTGAGCCAGACGTCTACGTTTACATGCATTTTTTTTGTCCAGACGATGGCGTTTTTGTTCAGATGTCTCATTAGCATGGCGTTGTTGTTAACGTAGAACCCGAGCCTTATTTTTTTCAAGTGCATTTTTGTATATTTTAGGAGCAGCCATGTTGGCAGTGGTGCGGAAGTCCAGGAGCACTGATATGCAAAGAGTATACAGGTATACAGGTGCCATAGAAATAGCCGCTGAATAGTAGAGTCCTCACTCCAGAAAGTACTGTGTACCTCAGAGAGTATACAGGTATACAGGTGCCATAAAAATAGCCGCTGAATAGTAGAGTCCTCTTTCCAGAAAGTACTTGTGTACCTCAGAGAGTATACAGGTGTACAGGTGCCGTAGAAATAGTCACTGAATAGTAGAGTCCTCTCTCCAGAAAGAACTGTGTACCTCAGAGAGTATAAAGGTATACTGGTGCCATAGAAATAGGTGCTGAATAGTAGAGTCCACTCTCCAGAAAGTACTTGTGTACCTCAGAGAGTATACAGGTACACAGGTGACGTAGAAATAGCAGTGGAACAGTAGAGTCCTCTCTCCAGAAAGTACTGTGTACCTCAGAGAGTATACAGGTGCCGTAGAAATAGCCACTGAATACTACAGTCCTCTCTCCAGAAAGTACTGTGTACCTCAGAGAGTATACAGGTATACAGGTGCTGTAGAAATAGCCACTGAATAGTAGAGTCCTCTCTCCAGAAAGTACTGTGTACCTCAGAGAGTATACAGGTGCCGTAGAAAAGGCTGCTGAATACTACAATCCTCTCTCCAGAAAGTACTGTGTACCTCAGAGAGTATACAGGTGCCATAGAAATAGCCACTGAATACTACAATCCTCTCTCCAGAAAGTACTGTGTATCTCAGAGAGTATACAGATATACAGATGCCGTAGAAATAGCCACTGAATAGTAGAGTCCTCTCTCCAGAAAGTACGGTGTACCTCAGAGAGTATACAGGTGCCGTAGAAATAGCCACTGAATAGTAGAGTACTCTCTCCAGAAAGTACTGTGTACTTCAGAGAGTATACAGGTATACAGGTGCCTCAAACTGCGTCACCGTGAGGTAATGCGAAAGTGTTTATTGGTGTGACGTCGCCGCTATTGCTGTTGCGGTGACGTCACCGCTTGTCACCATGGCAGCCGTGTCCGGCTTGTCACCATGGCAGCCGTGTTTAAATCTCCCGCATCGACACCGCAGGGAGATCGGCAATATCACTAACTGCTGATAGATTGGCAACCCGGCGGCGGGCGACCAATCACATCAGTTGCTAGCAGTATTCAAATCAGGCACCAATACCGCTAGCAGCTGATTGGTCGCCAGCCTTGGTGGGAGATTCAAATCCTGCGCGGCACGCTCAGCCAATGAGCGGTGCCGTGCGGGATTGAAGTCCCCCGCCAAAGCCATTGGCTCTGCTGGCTGGATGGGGAATTTGAATCCCGTGCTGCTCAATCCCAGCGGCACTCAGCCAATGAGCGGTGCCGCGCGGCTTGGTGAGGGATATGAATCCCGGCCGCCATATCGGAATACCCATAACTTGGATGATCCAATATGGCGGTCAGCGTAGTTCCGATGTGAGCAGCCAGGAGTTGAGCGGCTGGCGCCGCTCATCTCCCGGCTGCGTCGCCGCTGACCTCCCTATGGCAGGAGATGAGTCGATGATCTCCCGACGGAATAGCAGTGCCGTTTTTGTCACTTGTGGAGGCGCAGTTCGTCTGCCACGGTGGATTGTGGGATAGCGACACAATCGCCGGAAGCTGCTGCGGTGGATTGTGGGATAGAGACACAATCGCCGGAAGCTGTGACAGAGCCGATTGGCAATTATATATTAGATATTGGTAATGCTGATAATGCTATCACTACCTTACCTGCCTGAGGAATTTAGGTATAGGTTATTTTCACATGGTTCATTATAAGGCTATGTTCACACAGCAGTATTTTGGTCAGTATTTCATGTCAGTATTTTTAAGCCCAAACCAGGAGAGGGGGTCAAAATGCAGAAGTGGTGCACGTGACTATTATATGTTTTCTCTGATTTTTGTTCTTCTGGTTTGGCTTACAAATACTGATATGAAATACTGACCAAAATACTGCTGTGTGAATGTAGTCTAAGACTTGGGCCAGTCACATCGGACAAGCGCAAGAGCTGCCTACTATTTGGGCCAGACTAGAGCATTCTGCATTTTTTGTAATGTGCAAAGTTTTTGAGGGCAACATAAGGGATGACCTGCAGAGTTATATTGCAGAGAATAATATATTAATAATAAATGATGGATTTATGAAAGATAGGTCGTGTCTAACCAACATGTTGGGGTTCTATGATGGGGTAAGTGCAAATCTGGATGTTGGTAATGCAGCTGATGTGATTTATCTGGACTTTGCAAAGGCTTTTGATACTGTACCACACAGCAACCTTATACTGAAGATACAGAAGCAAGAACTTGCGGAAACTACCGTATTTTTCAGACTATAAGACGCACCGGACCATAAGACGCACCTAGGTTTTAGAGGAGGAAAATAGAAAAAAAATTTAAGCAAAAAATGTGGTCATGATGCACGGTTAAGGGGAAGGGGTTCTGCTGCTGACACTGTTATATGGGTAATGCCCCCCAATTATGACAATATCCTCAATTCTAGTATATATGGCCTCCTCCTTCCTGTAATACGTGGCCCTCATCCCCATCCTGATATGCATGGCACCCCAATCCACCATCCTGGTATGCATGGCACCCCAATCCCCCATCCTGGTATGTATAGCAGCCCTCATCCCCCATCCTGGTTTGTATGGTCCCCCTCTTTCCTGTAATACGTGGCCCTCATCCCCATGCTGATATGCATGGCACCCCAATCCACCATCCTGGTATGCATGGCACCCCAATCCCCCATCCTGGGTGTGAGGAGCAGTGAAAGTTTATTTTCTTTAGTAGTGGGCATAGTATAGGCTGCAGCAGGCAGCTGCTACATCCTGTGCCTTGTTACTCCGCTATTGTCGCTTCCCCCACATCCCGACCACTCACAGCCACAGTATTTATGTATATCGGACTATAAGACACCCCTCCCCCACTTTCCTCCCAAATTTTGGAGGAAAAAAGTGGGTCTTATAGTCTGAAAAATACGGTATATGCAGATGGGTAAGGAATTAGCTAAATGATAGGAAACAAAGAGAGTTTTACAGTGGTGGCCAAAAGTATTGGCACCCCTGCAATTCTGTGAGATAATACTCAGTTTCTTCCTGAAAATGATTGCAATCACAAATTCTTTGGTATTATTATCTTCATTTAATTTGCTTGCAAGGAAAAGCACAAAAAGAATTGTACTAAAGCCAAATTGGATATAATTCCACACCAAACCTAAAAAAGGGGGTGGACAAAAGTATTGGCACTGTTTGAAAAATCATGTGATGCTTCTCTAATTCGTGTAATTAACAGCACCTGTAACTTACCTGTGGTACCTAACGGTGTTGGCAATAACTAAATCACACTTTCAGCCAGTTAACATGGATTAAAGATGACTCAACCTCTGTCCTGTGTCCTTGAGTGTACCACATTGAGCATGGAGAAAAGAAAGAAGACCAAAGAACTGTCTGAGGACTTGAGAAACCAAATTGTGAGGAAGCATGAGCAATCTCAAGGCTACAAGTCCATCTCCAAAGACCTGAATGTTCCTGTGTCTTCCGTGCGCAGTGTCATCAAGAAGTTTAAAGCCCATAGCACTGTGGCTAACCTCCCTAGATGTGGACGGAAAAGAAAAATTGACGAGAGATTTCAACGCAAGATTGTGCGGATGGTGGATAAAGAACCTCGACTAACATCCAAACAAGTTCAAGCTGCCCTGCAGTCCGAGGGTACAACAGTGTCATCCCGTACTATCCGTCGGCGTCTGAATGAAAAGGGACTGTATGGTAGGATAACCAGGAAGACCCCACTTCTTACCCCGAGACATAAAAAAGCCAGGCTGGAGTTTGCCAAAACTTACCTGAGAAAGATTAAAACGTTTTGGAAGAATGTTCTCTGGTCAGATGAGACAAAAGTAGAGCTTTTTGGGAAAAAGCATCAACATAGAGTGTACAGGAAAAAAAAAGAGGCATTCAAAGAAAAGAACACGGTCCCTACAGTCAAACATGGCGGAGGTTCCCTGATGTTTTGGGGTTGATTTGCTGCCTCTGGCACTGGACTGCTTGACCGTGTGCATGGCATTATGAAATCTGAAGACTACCAACAAATTTTGCAGCGTAATGTAGGGCCCAGTGTGAGAAAGCTAGGTCTCCCTCAGAGGTCATGGGTCTTCCAGCAGGACAATGACCCAAAACACACTTCCAAAAGCACTATAAAATGGTTTGAGAGAAAGCACTGGAGACTTCTAAGGTGGCCAGCAATGAGTCCAGACCTGAATCCCATAGAACACCTGTGGAGAGATTTCAAAATTGCAGTTTGGAGAAGGCACCCTTCAAATATCAGGGACCTGGAGCAGTTTGCCAAAGATGAATGGTCTACAATTCCAGCAGAGCATTGTAAGAAACTCATTGATGGTTACCAGAAGCAGTTGTTCGCAGTTATTTTGGCTAAAGGTTGTGCAACCAAGTATTAGGCTGAGGGTGCCAATACTTTTGTCTGGCCCATTTTTGGAGTTTTGTGTGAAATGATCAATGATTTGATTTTTGCTTCATTCTCTTTTGTGTTTTTTCCTTGCAAGCAAATTAAATGAAGATAATAAGACCAAAGAATTTGTGATTGCAATCATTTTCAGGAAGAAACTGAGTATTATCTGACAGAATTGCAGGGGTGCCAATACTTTTGGCCACCACTGTAAATGGTATGTTCTCTAAATGGAATATAGTCAGCAGTGGGGTGCCACAGGGATCTATGCTTGGACCGATTCTTTTTAACCTCTTTATTAATGATCTTGGGGATGGGTTTGACACCAAACTATGTAGGATATTAGAATCTGATCTTGACATTACGATATTGCCAAACAATCTGGATAAGATGACTAAATGGGCAAACACTTGGCAAATGAGGTTTAATGTAGATAAATGTAGAGTAATGCATCTAGGACGGAGTAATCCTATTGCTGCATATACATTAAATGGGAGTATACCAGGGTCTACAGAACAGGAGAAGGACTTGGGTATTCTGGTTACAAGTAAGCTGAGCAGCAGTACTCTAGGTCAACCAGCAGCCACAAATGGAAACAAAATTTTAGGGTGTATAAAAAAGAGATAAAATACTGCGATCCCACCTTATTGTTACCCCTTTATAAATCACTATTGAGGCCACATCTAGAATATGGGATCCAGTTTTGGGCTCCACATTTTAATAAGGATATTCAGAAATTAGAGTCAGTTCAAAGGCGGGCAACTAGATTATTGTAAGGGATGGAAGGCCTCTCATATGATCAGAGGTTGAAAAGTTGATCTTGTTTAGCTTAGATAATGATGCCTCAGAAGGGATCTCCTTTACATGTATAAATATATCAAGATATGACTGAAAGAACACCACAGCAACAGAATATAATACATTGATAGATGGTATTTATATTTACATGTAAGTTGCTGCTCAAAAGAGAGGACTGATAGTACACCAGTCGTCATATATATTACAAAAGGGGGGAGTGGCCAAAGGCCAAAAGGGACGACACAAATGGTGATATTGTCACTTTAAAAATGCTTTATTACACATGCATTATATAGACAGGACATAATACAAAAATTGGGATACATATTATAAAAACACTCATAGCGGCCATCAAGAGTGGTGGTACATAGTATTTCATTTGTTATGCTCTACAAACATATAGGAGATAGATGCCAAAAAGAAATTAAATCAAAATATATCTCATGTATAGACATATAGAACCATATATCGACTAGGCTTATAACATACCTCCCAGAGCGTTCAATACCTGACCACCACGCTATGACCGTCCCCAACGCGCGTTTCAGCGCTTAGCCTTTCTCAAGGGGCAGTACCACTAGTCACACACCTGCTCTATCTATATATAGGTGCCAATTACCACATAGACACCACCTCCTCAGGTATATCCACGTCTCCCATACACGTGCGGCAACAATTTCATTCATTACCGCCGAGTAAAACCCGGAAGTGACGTGCCACACGTCCCAGGGAAGGCGGGGACGACCGCAAGCGCATCATCATTTATATCATGTATAAATATATGTGTGGTCAGTACAAAGGACTGGAACATGACTAATTCCTTCCAAAGACCACACTAAGGACCAGGGAACACTCATTACGGGTGGAAGAAAGGCGATTCTGGCACCTAAACAGGAAAGGGTTCTTTACAGTTAGAGCAGTCAGACTGTGGAATGCTGACCACAAGAGGCAGTAATGGCTGACACTATAACAGCTTTCAAAAAAGGGCTGGATGATTTCCTTGATACACATAACATTATTGTGGATTACAGTTAAATTCGACAAAATATACAATTGGGGGAGGAAGGTTGAACTTGATGGACCTAGGTCTTTATTCAATCTACGTTACTATGTGTTACAAAAACCTGTGGTCAATGTGAACTAGCACATAGACTAACGTTGGGTCTGAGTGCTGTCAATTTTCTCCATGGACAGCACAGGGACCCAAAATACGTTTTGTATGAATGTCACACGTGTGACTAAATTGAACTAATACCTGAGTACTGTGAAATATTTGTACAATATTATGCTATTCGTCTATATTTTTCTTTTCTATAAAGTACTATAGAATATGATGATGCTGTATAAATCAATAGTACACATGAGAATAAGCAACTCTGTAATATATCTTATCAATTAAATCTGCTTCTTTCTCCTTCTGGACTGATCATTCATTTGCACAATTCTCAATTCCTGGTAAAAAATCTGTATTCAGTGAAGACAGATTTTTCCATTATTGAGATAGGAGATGGCAGTTACTACGGATAAGATTCTATGTAGATGGCTTTGCCTCTAGCTCCTCCCTCTTTTCCTTCCAGCCCCCTTGCCTCCATAGAATCTTATCAGCAGCAGCTACCATCTCCTATCTCAGTAATGGGAAAGTCTGTCTTCGCTGAATACAGATTTTACCTCAGAATTGAGACTTTTGCAAATCAATATTCAATCCTGGTGGAGAAAGAAGAGGATTTCTTTGATAAGATATATTACAAAGTTTCTTATTTTTATGTGTATTATTCATTTATGAACTAAAAATTAAATCGATGGTTACTTTAAGCAGGATATATTATACATTTTTAAATAGCGAGTTACTTTTGAATTCAACAAAGTGTTAACAATTTGAATATTTAAAGGGAAAAGCAAAGGCTATGTGATGGGACTCTTACCCCTCTCCATTGGCACCCAGTGATGTAGTTTTGCTGCCACATACTAGTAATGTTGTAATATCCCTGATGCCACAGTATCTGGAACTGCCAAAACACATGCAGGTGGTCCCTTAAATCTCACTGGAATGTAATAATGTGGTTACAGAGAAGGGAATACATTATTTTACTTTATTCAACATGTTCTTGTGGAGATCAAATAGTGTTATGGCACCTAGAAACTAGAGGATACTGCTGGATGTTAGAACAGGGTTTCTCTGCATGAGGCTTTCTTTATTGTACTATTACTTATTTGAAAAAAAAAGTCTAAATGTTTTAAATAGTGTTGAGCGAGCATGCTCGACACTGCTCGTTACTCGCCCGAGCATCTCACTACTCGGGATGTTCGGCAAGCACCGAGCATTTCCGTGTTACTCGGGCGGGAGCTCGGGTCTCTGCCCTGCACGTTTGGCGCTCTTTACAGAGCCAATGAACATGCAGGGATTGCCAGTCAGTCACTGTAATGCCGCAGCCATGTTGTTTGTGGGCATTACAGTGATTGTCTGGCAGCACAGCGTCACCTCGAGTATTTAAAACCGGGCGCCGCCATCTTGGACACAGTCGCTCCGGAGCAGACAGTGTAGGGAGAATGCTGCTGAGTTAGGGAGAGATATATAGTGCGAAATAGGTAGTGTAGAGTCTCTAAAGCCTGCCAAATCAAACAAACAGTCCTTCTCAGGACTAATATCCATCCCAGATATCAGGCAGGCAGGCAGGCAGGCTGTATAGGAGACGCAGTGGTTATATCAGCAAAAGCTACATTACAGTCCTGTGTGCTCCTGTTGGTCAAATTGCTAGACTTATTCCCCGGTCTCAGGGGCCAGGAAAAATCCTTTTTTTTTTCCATCTAAATCCTTTTTTCTTCCTCAGTCAGACTGTACAAATACATGTCTTATTAACCTTTTGGTATTCCCCCCCCCCAAAAAAAAATTGAGTGTGTCTGTGACTGTTCAGACACCAATATATCTGTTTAAAAGAGTCTGGTGTAGGCCAGAAAAATAGAACTGTGGTTTTGCAGTTCCACGGGTCAAATCTCAGCATTATCCTGCTGTTGGCTTTTTTGCCGTAAAAAAAACTGTAATAGTGTCTCCCTGACTGGTCAGACACCAATATATCTGTTTAAAAGAGTCTGGTGTAGGCCAGAGAAATAGAACTGTGGTTTTGCAGTTCCACGGGTCAAATCTCTGTATTATCCTGCTTTTGGCATTTTTTGCCATAAAAAAAAACTGCAATAGTGTCTCCCTGACTGGTCAGACACCAATATATCTATTTAAAAGAGTCTGGGGTAGGCCAGAAAAATATAACTGTGGTTTTGCAGTTCCACGGGTCAAATCTCTGTATTATCCTGCTTTTGGCATTTTTTGCCGTAAAAAAAAAAATGTAATAGTGTCTCCCTGACTGGTCAGACACGAATATATCTGTTTAAAAGATTCTGGTGTACACCACATAACTATAACTGTGGTTTTGCAGTTCCACGGGTCAAATCTCTGTATTATCTTGCTTTTGACATTTTTTGCCGTAAAAAAAAACTGTAATAGTGTCTCCCTGACTGGTCAGACACCAATATATCTGTTTAAAAGAGTCTGGTGTAGGCCAGAAAAATAGAACTGTGCATTTGCAGTTCCACGGGTCAAATCTCTGTATTATCCTGCTTTTGGCAGTTTTTGCCATAAAAAAAAACTGTAATAGTGTCTCCCTGACTGGTCAGACACCAATATATCTGATTAAAAGAGTCTAGTGTAGGCCAGAGAAATAGAACTGTGGTTTTGCAGTTCCACGGGTCAAATCTCTGTATTATCCTGCTTTTGGCATTTTTTGCCGTAAAAAAAAACTGTAATAGTGTCTTCCTGTCTGTTCAGTCACAAATATACCTGTTTAAAAGATTCTGGTGTAGGCCAGACAAATAGAACTGTGGTTTTCCTCTTCCACGGTTCTAATCTCCTTTTTATTACTGTTATGATAGGCTACAAGCACTAAGGAAAGACAGGAGATCTGTCCCTACAATAGAACTAAGCTAGATCCCTACGATGTAACGGGGAACCTGATCCTGCGATCAGACACGCTAAAGTCTTCAGCTAGTCTGAACGAAGACCTATAGATGTGAGGGAGGGATCCCTACAAGAACTAGGAACTGGGAGAAAGATGGACACCTCCTAGCAGAAATTGTAGCAGTAAAAAGACAAACACACAACAAAGAACATAAAGGTCAAAAGACCTAGCTAAACTGACTGAGAAAGGTTACAAAGCACCTAGCTAGCTTAAGAGTAGAAATTACAATGAAGTCCAGCATGGCTAGAAGGGCGGAGCAGGATTAATTAGGCAAAAAGGTCATGTGACCAGCAAAATAGAAAAAACCTAACAGGAGAGTTCTAACAGTACCCCCTCTTCTAAGAGGATCCTCCGGATCCCCTAGGCCCAGGCTTATCAGGAAACCTCTTGTGAAACGCTCTGACAAGTCTGGAAGCAGAAACATCATTCGCCCTCACCCATGAGTTATCCTCGGGACCAAAACCCTTCCAAGCGACGAGATACTGCAAACTCCCCTAATACCGTCAAGAATTAAGGATGCGGGAAATTTCATATTCCCCGTCCTCCACCACCGGAGGAACAGTGGCAGTGGCGTCTCTATCTGATACATCAGCTTTTTTCAATAGAGAAACATGAAACACCGGATTAATCTTCCAGGAGGTAACCTAACAGCAGATTGGTTAACTACCTGAAGCACCTTAAAGGGCCCTACAAACTTGGGACCCAATGTTTTAGAAGGAATCCTCAACCGCAGATTCTTAGAGGACAATCAAACCATGTCACCAACCGTAAATAAAACCTATGACGTTTCCTGTCAAAGTACCTCTTAGATCTTTTGTTAGCCTCCTGAAGATTACCATGCACATCCGTCCAAACTAATGGAGAGGCGTCTATAAGACACCCCCATTACTAACCCCATAGTCAAAGTTAAAAAAAAAACACAAACACCCAGAATAAAGTCCTTTAATTGAAATAAACACACAATTCTTTATTGTTCTAAATTAAACCATACTTACTATCACGCCTATTCCAGCTGAAGCCAACGATCTCCTGCAATAAAAGAAAAATAATAAAGCAACATCATCCTTACCTTTTGATGGTTCCCAGGACAGCTCCAGCTCTGCTACATCGAGATGACAGGCTGGACCGCGGCAGAAAGCTGCCATCCAGCCTGTCATCCCGCAGACACTGAGAAGCGCAAGCATGCTTGCGCTCCTCAGTGTCTGGTTGTGACGGCATCCAGATGAGCCGACAATGAACTCAGCTCACCTCATGCACGTCACTGACAGCGTGGGAGAATTCTCCTGCGCGTGCGGTGAGTGTGAGAGAATTCTCCTGCTGAAGTGCTGAGCGTAGGAGAATTTTCCCACGCTGTCAGTGACGTGCATGAGGTGAGCTGAGTTCATTGGACATGACCTCGACTCATCTGGATGCTGTCACAGCCTGACACTGAGGAGCGCAAGCAAGCCTGCGCTTCTCAGTGTCTGCGGGATGACAGGCTGGATGGCAGCTTTCTGCTGCGCTCCAGCCTGTCATCTCGATGTAGCAGAGCTGGAGCTGTCCTGGGAACCATCGAAAGGTAAGGATGATGTTGCTTTATTATTTTTCTTTTATTGCAGGAGATCGTTGGCTTCAGCTAGAATGGGCGTGATGGTAAGTATGGTTTAATTTAGAACAATAAAGAATTGTGTGTTTATTTCAATTAAAGGACTTTATTCTGGGTGTTGTGTTTTTTTTAAATACTTTACTAGAAATTCATGGCGGTCATGTCTAATATTGGCGTGACCCCATGAATTTCGGGCTTAGAGCCAGCTGATAATGCCAAGCTGGCCCTAACCCCTTTATTACCCAGTGAGCCACCGCACCAGGGCCCTGGATGAGTTGGGTACAGCGCCAGAAGATGGCGCTTCTATGAGCGCGCCATTTTCCAGGGTGGCTGCGGACTGCAATTTGCAGCGGGTGGGGCCCAGAAAGCTTGGGCCTCCCTGCGCTGCAGATTCCAGCCCCCAGCTGCCTAGTTGTACCTGGCTGGACACAAAAATAGGGCGAAGCCCCACAAATTTTTTTTTTTTAAATTATTTCATGAAATTCATGAAATAATTAAGAAAAAAAGGGCTTCCCTCTATTGTTGTGTCCGGCCAGGTACAAATAGGCAGCTAGTGGTTGGGGGCAGCCCGTTCCTGCCTGCTGTACCTGGCTGGACACAAATATAGTGCGAAGCCCCACTTCAATTTTTTTAAAATTATTTCATGAAATAATAATAAAAAAAAGGGCTTCCCTATATTGTTGTGTCCGGCCAGGTACAAATAGGCAGCTAGTGGTTGGGGGCAGCCCGTTCCTGCCTGCTGTACCTGGCTGTACACAAATATAGTGCGAAGCCCCACTTCAATTTTTTTTTAATTATTTCATGAAATAATAAAAAAATAAGGGCTTCCCTATATTGTTGTGTCTGGCCAGGTACAAATAGGCAGCTTGTGGTTGGGGGCAGCCCGTTCCTGCCTGCTGTACCTGACTGGACACAAATATAGTGCGAAGCCACACGTCAAGTTTTTTTTAATTATTTCATGAATTTCCTGAAATAATTAAAAAAAAAATGAAGTGGGGCTTCGCACTATATTTGTGTCCAGCCAGGTACAGCAGGCAGGAACGGGCTGCCCCCAAACACCAGCTGCCTATTTGTACCTGGTTGGACACAACAATATAGGGAAGCCCTTTTTTTCTTAATTATTTCATGAATTTCATGAAATAATTAAAAAAAAAATACGTGGGGCTGCGACCTATTTTTGTGTCCAGCCAGGTACAACTGGGCAGCTGGGGCTGGAATCTGCACCGCAGGGAGGCCCAAGCTTTCTGCCCCCCCCCCCCCCCGCTGCAATTTGCAGTCCGCAGCCACCCCGGAAAATGGCGTGTTCATAGAAGCGCATCTTCTGGCGCTGTACCCAACTCATCCATGGCCCTGGTGCGATGGCTCACTGGGTAATAAAGGGGTTAGGGCCAGCTTGGCATTATCAGCTGGCCCTAAGCCCGAAATGCATGGGGTCACGCCAATATTAGACATGACCGCCATGAATTTCTAGTAAAGTATTTAAAAAACACAACACCCAGAATAAAGTCCTTTAATTGAAATAAACACACAATTCTTTATTGTTCTAAATTAAACCATACTTACCATCACGCCCATTCCAGCAGAAGCCAACGATCTCCTGCAATAAAAGAAAAATAATAAAGCAACATCATCCTTACCTTTCGATGGTTCCCAGGACAGCTCCAGCTCTGCTACATCGAGATGACAGGCTGGATCACAGCAGAAAGCTGCCATCCAGCCTGTCATCCCACAGACACTGAGAAGCGCAGGCATGCTTGCGCTTCTCAGTGTCCGGCTGTGACGGCATCCAGATGAGCCGAGGTCATGTCCAATGAACTCAGCTCACCTCATGCACGTCACTGACAGCGTGGGAAAATTCTCCTGCACTCAGCGCTTCAGCGTGAAAATTCTCCCACGCTGTCAGTGACGTGCATGAGGTGAGCTCATGTCCAATGAACTCAGCTCACTTCATGCACGTCACTGACAGCGTGGGAAAATTCTCCTGCACTCAGCGCTTCAGCGTGATAATTCTCTCACGCTCGCTGCAAGCGCAGGAGAATTTTCCCACGCTGTCAGTGACGTGCATGAGGTGGGCCGAGTTCATTGGACATGACCTCGGCTCATCTGGATGCGGTCACAGCGAGACACTGAGGAGCGCAAGCATGCCTGCGCTTCTCAGTATGTGCGGCATGGCAAGCTGGATGGCAGCTTTCTGCTGCGATCCAGCCTGTTATGTGAATGTAGCAGAGCTGAAGCCATCGTGGGAACCATGGAAAGGTAAGGATGATGTTGCTTTATTATTTTATTTTTATTGCAGAAGACATTGGCTTCAGCTGGAATGGGCGTGATGGTAAGTATGGTTTAATTTAGAACAATAAAGAATTGTGTGTTTATTTCAAATAAAGGACTTTATTCTGGGTGTTTGTGTTTTTTTTTAGCTTTCACTATGGGGTTGGTAATGGGGGTGTCTTATAGACGCCTCTCCATTACTAACCTGGGCTTGATGTCAGCTAGCATTATAAGCTGACATCAACCCCAACCCTATTACCCCACTGACACCGCTACAGGGCAGTGGGAAGAGCGAGGCTAAGTGCCAGAATTGGCGCATCCTATGGATGCGCCATTTCTGGGGCGGCTGACGGCTGGTGTTTCTAGCCTGGGAGGGGGCCAATATTCATGGCACCCTTCCTGGGCTATTAATATCAGCCCCCAGCTGTCTGCCTAGCCTTTGCTAGCTATTAAAATAGGGGGGACCGCACGTCATTTTTTGCGGGGGGGGTCCCTCATTTTAATAGCTAGTAAAGGCTAGGTATTCAGCTGGCGGCAGATATTAGTAGCCTGGGATGCTCCGTGGGTATTACCCCCTTCCCAGGCTTCAAACATCTGCCCCAGCCATCTGCTTAACCTCCGGTAGAGCCTATAATTATGGGGAACCCCACGCCAATTTTTTTTTAAATAAATCCTTTATTTTAACACTAAATGACAAGTACAGTAATCAACACTGTCACTGTACTTCATATATATGTGACTGACATGTTTCTATCTATCTAATCTATGTGTGATTCTCTATTCCTTCTATTCTAAATTGTCGGGTACCGCTGCTGAATTGCCGGCCGGCTTTTTTAAAGAGACGGTGCATGAAAACACTAATATTTTTTTAAATAAATCCTTTACACTAAATGACAAGTACAGTAATCAACACTGTCACTGTACTTCTTATATATGTGACTGACATGTTTCTCTCTATCTAATCTATGTGTGATGCTTTATTCTTTCTGTTCTAAATTGTTGGGTACCGTGTATGCTGCTGCTGAATTGTCGGCTTTTCATGTTTCACTGTGAGCACTGTTCCCATCAATTTGGGCAATCACTGTAATGCCACAACCATCATGGCTGTGGCATTACAGTGAGTGGCAGACAATCCCTGCATGATTGGTGCTCTAAATAGCGCCTGACATGCAGGACACTCTTTTGGTGCACGAACAGTTATCGAACATAATCTCGAACAGCCGAATTTTTTGCAAATCGTTCGGGTTCGTTGAACAACTCGAACACCTCCCAAAACAGCTCGAATTTGAGATTGGCGAACAGTTCTAGTCGAACACCGCTCATCTCTAATTAGCACCTTTCCTGGTGAGATCGGTCAGTGGTTTAACAATAATAGAAAATTTTTTAATGAATTTTCTGTAATAATTGGCGAAACCCAAAAACCTCTGTATCGATTTCAAACCAATAGGCCTAGGCCATTCCTGCACAGCTTGAACTTTCACGGGGTCCATCTCAAAGCCCTCGCTTGAGATAATGTAGCCAAAAAAACTAATTCTATGTACAGCGAACTCACATTTCTCTAGCTTAGCAAAAAGCTAATTGTCAATTAATAACTGAAATACCTCATGTACGCTCCGCCAATGAGACTCCAGATCAGGCGAATAAATCAAAATGTCATCCAAATACACAACCACATTTTTGCCGATCAAAGGTCTAAGGATGTCATTAATAAGATTCTGAAAAAATGCTGGTGCATTGGTAAGACCAAAAGGCATAACCAGATACTCAAAATGACCCACAGGAGTGTTAAAAGCAGTCTTCCATTCATCACCCTCCTTCATGCACAACAAATTGTATGCCCCCCGGAGATCAATTTTAGAGAACCACTTGGCCCCCACTAACTGGTTAAACAAATCAGGAATCAATGGCAGTGGGTATGGATTACGTACAGTAATTTTATTAATCTCGCGATAGTCCAGACAAGGACGTAAACCGCCGTCCTTTTTTTTAACAAAAAAAAATCCAACAGCCACAGGTGACTTAGAGGGTCTGATATGACCGGCGGCCAAGCTCGTCTGTATGTATTCCTCCAAAGCCTTTCTCTCAGGAATAGTAAGATTAAATAAACGACTTTTAGGAAGAGTCGCTCCAGGGACAAATTCAATGGTACAATCATAGTCTCTATGGGGAGGCAAAATTTGCGACTCCTCCTTAGAAAAGGCTTTACAAAAATCCTGAATAGGTACAGGTAATTCCCCTTTATCCACAGCAGCAATGCGCCCATTACAACACTTGTCATAACACTTAGGGCTCCAGGACTTAATTTCATTAGTAGACCAATCCAGTACAGGATTGTGCAATTTTAACCAGGGTAACCCCAAAATTACTGGAGAAGGCAAATTATTTAATACTACCAAATCCAAATTTTCTGGGTGAATACCATTAATAGTGAGGGGAAATTCATAAACCTTGTGAGTAATACATTTCAAGGGAGAGCCATCGACAGAAACCACGGCAATAGGGGATGACAAAGGTTTGGGTTTTAATTTAAGTTTTTCCAAGAATCCCGCATCAATCGCATTCAGAGTAGAACCACAATCCACAAATACCCGAAATTCAATTAATTCTTCCTGAGCAGCAGTAGTAGAAGAAAGAAATACCCCCTTAGGGTTTAAACAGGCTATACGGGCGTAACTGCCCTTTTTTTTTTTTTCTTAGTTCATACGAAGCACACAATTCTTAATGAAATGGTCAGATTTTCCGCAATAAAAGCACAAACCTTCAGAAAACCTGCGGTCTTTTTCCTGAGAGCGGGGTGACATCGGCCCAATCTCCATCGGCTCTCCAATGTCAGTACAGACCCTCTCAAGACTGGGAGCTGACATGGCAAAGGATTTACTCTCATTAACCCTTGCACGCAGTCTCCTGTCCACCCGTATAGCTAATTGCATTGCCTCCTGCAAGTTTCCAGGTGTAAGATAAGCAATAAGCAGATCCTTAACCCTTTCACCTAGCCCAGCAAGAAACAAACTTTTCAGAGCTGAATCGTTCCACCCCACCTGAGCATACCACTGACGGAAGTGAGTACAATAATTTTCCACATTACCTGATCCCTGTCTCAAAAGTCTCAATTCCGTCTCAGCTGATGAGACACGATAAGGATCATCATACAACAACCCCAAGCAGAAAAAAAAATATCCACTGATCTAAAGCACGGATCACTAGGTTGGAAAGAAAAGGCCCATCCCTGAGGTTCTTTGTGCAAAAGTGACATTATGAACCCTATGCACTGTGATTTGTCACCAGAGGATCTGGATCTCAAACGAAAATACAATAAACAAACATTTTTAAAGGAAAAAAAATCTTGTTGTTCACCAAAAAATAAGTCAGGCAATCGTACCTTTGGCTACACAAAATGCGCTCCAGAACAGCTACTCACGTGTTGTTGGAGCTCGGCCACCTCCAGAGGGAGTCCCTGCAGGCGTTGAGCCAAATCCTGAACCGACACCATGATGGAAACTGGAGGTCTTTCTTTAGAGATATTTTTGGGCTGGACTTACTGTTATGATAGGCTACAAGCACTAAGGAAAGACAGGAGATCTGTCCCTACAATAGAACTAAGCTAGATCCCTACGATGTAACGGGGAACCTGATCCTGCGATCAGACCCGCTAAAGTCCTCAGCTAGTCTGAACGAAGACCTATAGATGTGAGGGAGGGATCCCTGCAAGAACTAGGAACTGGGAGAAAGATGGACACCTCCTAGCAGAAATTGTAGCAGTAAAAAGACAAACACACAACAAAGAACATAAAGGTCAAAAGACCTAGCTAAACTGACTGAGAAAGGTTACAAAGCACCTGGCTAGCTTAAGAGTAGAAATTACAATGAAGTCCAGCATGGCCAGAAGGGCGGAGCATGATTAAATAGGCAAAAAGGTCATGTGACCAGCAAAATAGAAAAAACCTAACAGGAGAGTTCTAACAATTACCCTTTTTCCATTGATAGTGCGACTGTAAGCTATTTTACTTCATTTACAATGTGCAAGGCGCGTGGCAAGGGACGTGGAACTGGACGTTCTGGTGATGGTGCGTGTAGAGGACGGGGCCGTGGCCAAGATGAAAATGTGCCACAAGAAACAGCCACATCTTCTCGCTCCCACTTCTTGACCGAATTACTAGTGAAGCACACTACAACACCAGTATTACGAACTGATCAGTGTGAACAGGTTATTAATTGGATAGCAGATAATACTTCTAGTTACCTGGGCACCACCACCTCCGGTCTGTCTTCCACACGGTCAAGTTTTAGTAGCCGTGAGTCTTGACCACATACTCCTCCTCACCCTGATGCTCCTTCCTCCCACCATGCCGAGTGTTGTCAGACAGCAACTGATCCCAGCTGACAAGCTGTTCACTGGTCCATTTCCATATTTGTGCCCCTCGCCTGCTTTGCATGAAGTGGTGGAAGAGGAGATCCCATGTAGCGATGCCCAAATATTTGAACAGCCACGGCCACAGGAAGTCGACGCTGGCAATTTGTCACAAGAGGTGGATGATGACGAGACACAATTGCCAGGAAGTGAGGAGGAGGATCGTGGTGCGCTAGTGGAAGAGGAGGAGGTGGTGGATGATCTAGTAACTGACCCAACGTGGCAGGAGGACACGCAGAGCGAGGCCAGCAGCACACAGGGGGAGGGAGGCAGAGTACCCCAACAGGCAGGAAGAAGCAGTGTGGTGGCCACACACAGAGGGCGGGCAACAGTTCCGCGTAACACCAACAAGAGTGACATTGCCAGTACAACCGGTAGGTCTTCCAGAGTCTGGATTTTTTTTAAAGACTCTGCTGATAACCCCAAAAAGGCCATTTGTACCACCTGCCAGGCAAGCATCAGCAGGGGTGACAAAACTACCAGCCTGACTACCACCAGCATGATCAGGCACATGTCAGCAAAGCACCCGACTTTGTGGGGCGAACCCCAGGGTCCACGACCAGTGTCAGCGGGTGTCACCACTGCTTCTTCCACTGTTGTGCGTGTAATAGAACCCCCTGTTGTGCATGCAAGGCAATCCCCTGTCCATACTGCATGCAAAGATGCCCCCTCCTCTCAGTCTTCACTTGTTATGGCAGCTTCTCAAGAAACAGCATCAACGTCCACCTCCACGTCCCACCGCAGATTTCAATTGTCCATATCCCAGAGCTTTGAACGAAAGCCCAAATTTGCAGCCAATGCCCCGCAGACCATAGTCCTAAATTCGCACATTTCACGACTGCTTGCATTGGAAATGCTGCCTTTTAGGCTGGTGGAGACGGAATCCTTCCGCAACCTTATGGCGGTGGCCGTCCCTCGGTACTCGGTCCCCAGCCGACACTATTTTGCCCGGTGTGCCATCCCCGCACTACACAAGCACGTGTCCCAAAACATCTGCCGTGCCCTCAACAACGCAGTTACTGGGAGAGTCCACCTGACAACGGACACGAGGACAAGTGCTTGTGACCAGGGACGGTACATCTCCCTGATGGCACACTGGGTAAACATAGTGGAAGCCGGGACCCAGTCGGACCTTGGGACGGAACATAACCTCCCCACACCGAGGATTGTGGGCCCTATATCTGTCAGAGTTGCCCCCACAGTGTACAGCTCCTGGGCATCATCCTCCTCCTCCTCCTCATATTCAGCCTACATCTCAGATATCACCACATCAGTTACAAGCTGGAAGCACTGCAGTACTGCCTCAGCCAAGCGGCAACAGACTGTGCTGAAACTCAATAGCTTAGGTGATAAACCTCACACTGCTTGTGAGTTGTGGACAGCTGTGAAAGAGCAGGCAGATCTGTGGCTGAGACCGCTCAACCTACATCCAGGCATGGTCGTGTGTGACAATGGCCGTAACCTGGTGGCGGCTCTGAGGCGAGGCAAGATCACACACGTACCATGCCTGGCTCATGTGCTTAACCTTGTGGTTCAGCGGTTTCTTAAATCTTACCCCGAGTTGCCAGATTTTCTCGTCAAAGTATGCCAATTGTCAGCTCATTTTCGCAAGGCGGCTACAGCTTCCGCCTCCCTTGCTGTGTTGCAGCAGCGTTTGCAGATTCTGGCACACCGACTGGTGTGTGATGTCCCCACACGTTGGAACTCTACCCTCCACATGTTGCAAAGGATTTGTGAGCAGAAGAGAGCAGTTGTGGAGTACCAGCTGCAACAATGCCGTCTATATTCAGGTCAGACTCCACACATAAGACCTCAGGAGTGGACCTGGATGTCTGACAGATGTACCATCCTGACAAACTTTGAGGAGTCCACCGAGATGGTGAGTGGCAATGAAGCCATCATTAGCGTCAGCATCCCACTTGTCTGTCTTTTGCAACGCTCTCTGCAGAGAATTAAAGAGGAGGCATTGCAGCCAGAGTATTATGAGATGGATCAAGAACCCGTAATGGGTGATTACACACAGCCCAGCCTCATCTCATCCCAACGTGCATTGGGGGACAATGAGGGAGAGGAGGAGGAGGAAGAACAGGAGCTGGTATCATGTGCTGTAGACGGTAGTACCTATACAACTGTCATCTAGTCGGTTCAGCGTGGGTGGCCTGAGGACAGGGGGGAGGAGAAGGAGGATGTGGAGGAGGAGGAGAGCATGGTCAGTCATCATCTTGGTGAGGACACGGAATTCTTGCCCGTTACCAATCTAGCACGCATGGCTGACTTTATGTTACGCTGCCTTAACCGTGACCCTCGCGTTGTCAAAATGTTGGGTGACAGTCATTACTTTTTGGTGACACTTTTAGACCCCCGCTACAAGGAGAATTTTCACTCTCTTATTCCAGAGGTAGAGAGGTCTACAAAAATGTGGCAGTACCAGAAGGCCCTTGCTGCAGAACTGTTAAAAAAATTCCCATCTGAACACGCTAGCGGCAGAGGTCACAGTTCGTTGACCAACCAAGGCATACAGGCGAGAGAGACACAATTCCAATCCAGCAGAGGCAGGGGAACACTGTCAACATTCTGGGACAGTTTTCTGAGACCCGCCCAGCTTACAGGCCCTGAGGCGCGGGGTACTCTCACAAGGAGTGGAAAGTTTCAAAAGATGGTGAGGGAGTACCTTGCCGACCGTACCAGCGTCCTCCGTGATTCCTCTGTGCCTTTTAATTATTGGGTGTCCAAGCTGGACACTTGGAATGAACTCGCTCTGTACGCCTTGGAGGTCCTGGCCTGCCCTGCCACTAGTGTGTTATCGGAGCGTGTTTTTAGTGCCGCTGGGGGAATTATAACTGATAAGCGCACTTGCCTGTCAACTGACAATGCTGACAAGCTGGCTCTTATAATAATGAACAAGGGCTGGATTGGGCCAGACTTCTCATCACCACCAAATGACTGCAGAGTAACATAAAGTCAAATCCACTTTGTGATTTCGGGAGGTCTATTCCCATGCACCGCTTCACACCCACACATGGGTATACGCTTCCTCATTTCGGCTGTATT
Organism: Phyllobates terribilis; assembly: GCF_046119375.1. Taxonomy (NCBI): domain Eukaryota; kingdom Metazoa; phylum Chordata; class Amphibia; order Anura; family Dendrobatidae; genus Phyllobates; species Phyllobates terribilis. The sequence goes on from NW_027362761.1 coordinate 883,356,652, forward strand.
TTGCTCTTCTCCTTATCCTCAGCCTCCAACACCACTATACCACCAGGTTGACCGTGGTCCGTATTGCCAGCATTGAAAGTTCCTCCGTCCTAATTTTTGGCAGCTTTTGCTTGGAAGGCATTGGCAAAGACTATGGGATACCCACTCCCCAATAATGGGAATAATGTTTTTAATATGCTGTACTGCATGGCTCTTTTAAGGGGCATGAAAACCGTCTTGTTAAGCTACTGCGACCTCCATCACTTTTCCCAGGGGCATTGATATTGTCTTTTAATTCCACTGCGACCTCCACGTCTCTTCCAAGGGGCATTAAAACCGTCTATTTATTCCACTGCGACCTCCACGTCTCTTCAAAGGGGCATTAAAACCATCTTGTTAAGCTACTGCGACCTCCACCATTGTTCCAAGGGGCATTAAAACCATCTTGTTATGCTACTGCGACCTCCACCACTTTGCCAAGGGGCATTAAAATAGTCTTGTTAAGCTACTGCGAACTCCACCATTCTTCCAAGGCGCATTAAAACCGTCTTTTTAAGCTACTGCGACTTCCACCTTTCTTCCAAGGAGCATTAAAACCGTCTTGTTAAGCTACTGCAACCACCACAACTTTTCCAAGGGGCATTAAAACCGTCTTGTTAAGCTACTGCGACCTCCACCATTCTTCCAAGGGGCATTAAAACCATCTTGTTATGCTATTGCGACCTCCACCACTTTTCCAAGGGGCATTAAAACTGTCTTGTTAAGCTTCTGCGACCTCCACCATTCATCCAAGGGGCATTAAAATCATCTTGTTAAGCTACTGCGACCGCCACCATTCTTCCACGGGGAATTAAAACCGTCTTGTTAAGCTAGTGCGACCTCCACCACTTTTCCAAGGGGCATCAAAACCATCTTTTTAAGCTCCTGCGACCTCCACCACTTTTCCAAGGGACATTAAATCCATCTTGTTAAGCTACTGCGACTTCCACCACTTTTCCAAGGGGCATTAAAACCGTCTTGTTAAGCTACTGCGACCTCCACCATTCTTCCAATGGGCATTAAAACCATCTTGTTAAGCTACTGCGACCTCCACCACTTTTCCAATGGGCATTAAAACCGTCTTGTTAAGCTACTGCGACATTCACCACTTTTCCCAGGGGCATTAAAACCGTCTTGTTAAGCTACTGCGACCTCCACCATTCTTCAAAGGGGCATTAAAACCGTCTTGTTAAGCTACTGCGACCTCCACCATTCTTCCAAGGGGCATTAAAACCATCTTGTTAAGCTACTGCGACCTCCACCACTTTTCCTAGGGGCATTAAAACCGTCTTGTTAAGCTACTGCGACCTCCACCATTCTTCCAAGGGGCATTAAAATTGTCTTGTTAAGCTACTGCAACCTCCACCACTTTTCCAAGGGGCATTAAAGCCATCTGGTTAAGCTACTGCGACCTCCACCACTTTTCCCAGGGGCAGTAAAACCATCTTGTTAAGCTACTGCGACCTCCACCATTCTTCAAAGGGGCATTAAAACCATCTTGTTAAGCTACTGCGACCTCCACCATTCTTCCAAGGGGCATTAAATCCATCTTGTTAAGCTACTGCAACCTACACCACTTTTCCAAGGTGCATTAAAGCCGTCTTGTTAAGCTACTGTGACCTCCACCATTCTTCCAAGGGGCATTAAAACCATCTTGTTATGCTACTGCGACCTCCACCAGTTTTCCAAGGGGCATTAAAACTGTCTTGTTAAGCTTCTGCGACCTCCACCATTCGTCCAAGGGGCATTAAAATCGTCTTGTTAAGCTACTGCGACCGCCACCATTCTTCCGAGGGGAATTAAAACCGTCTTGTTAAGCTAGTGCGACCTCCACCACTTTTCCAAGGGGCATTAAAACCGTCTTGTTAAGCTACTGCGACCTCCAAGACTTTTCCAAGGGACATTAAAACCGTCTTGTTAAGCTACTGCGACCTCCACCATTCTTCCAATGGGCATTAAAACCATCTTGTTAAGCTACTGCGACCTCCACCACTTTTCCAAGGGGCATTAAAACCATCTTGTTAAGCTACTGTGACATTCACCACCTTTCGCAGGGGCATTAAAACCGTCTTGTTAAGCTACTGCGACCTCTACCATTCTTCAAAGGGGCATTAAAACCGTCTTGTTAAGCTACTGCGACCTCCACCATTCTTCAAAGGGGCATTAAAACCGTCTTGTTAAGCTACTGCGACCTCCACTACTTTTCCAAGGGGCATTTAAAATCGTCTTGTTAAGCTACTGCAACCTCCACCACTTTTCCAAGGGGCATTAAAGCCATCTGGTTTAGCTACTGCGACCTCCACCACTTTTCCCAGGGGCATTAAAACCATCTTGTTAAGTTACTGCGACCTCCACCATTCTTCAAAGGGGCATTAAAACCATCTTGTTAAGCTACTGCGACCTCCACCATTCTTCCAAGGGGCATTAAAACCGTCTTGTTAAGCTACTGCAACCTCCACCACTTTTCCAAGGGGCATTAAAGCCGTCTGGTAAAGCTACTGCGACCTCCACCACTTTTCCAAGGGGCATTAAAACTGTCTTGTTAAGCTTCTGCGACCTCCACCATTCGTCCAAGGGGCATTAAAATCGTCTTGTTAAGCTACTGCGACCGCCAACATTCTTCCGAGGGGAATTAAAACCGTCTTGTTAAGCTAGTGCGACCTCCACCACTTTCCAAGGGGCATTAAAACCGTCTTGTTAAGCTACTGCGACCTCCAAGACTTTTCCAAGGGACATTAAAACCGTCTTGTTAAGCTACTGCAACCTCCACCATTCTTCCAAGGGGAATTAAAATCGTCTTGTTAAGCTACTGCAACCTCTACCACTTTTCCAAGGGGCATTAAAACAGTCTGGTTAAGCTACTGCGACCTCCACTACTTTTACAAGGGGCATTAAAACCATCTTGTTAAGCTACTGCGACCTCCACCATTCTTCCACGGGGCATTAAAATGGTCTTGTTAAGCTACTGCGACCTCCACCACTCTTCCAAGGGGCATTAAATCCGTCTTGTTAAGCTACTGCGACCTCCATCACTTCTCCCAGGGGCATTAAAACCGTCTTGTTAAGCTGCTGCGACCTCCACCATTCTTCCAAGGGGCATTAAAACCGTCTTGTTAAGCCACCATTCCTCCAAGGGGCATTAAAACCGTCTTGTTAAGCTGCTGCGACCTCCACCATTCTTCCAAGGGGCATTAAAACCATCTTGTTAAGTTACTGCGACCTCCACCACTTTTCCCAGGGGCATTAAAACCGTCTTGTTAAGCTACTTCGACCTCCACCATTCTTTAAAGAGGCATTAAAACCGTCTTGTTAAGCTACTGCGACCTCCACCATTCTTCCAAGGGGCATTAAAACTGTCTTGTTAAGCTACTGCGACCTCCACCATTCTTCCAAGGGGCATCAAAACAGTCTAGTTAAGCTACTGCGACCTCCAACATTCTTCCAAGGGGCATTAAAACCATCTTATTAAGCTACTGCAACCTCCACCAATCTTCCAAGGGGCAATAAAACCGTCTTGTTAAGCTACTGCGACCTCCATCATTCTTCCAAGGGGCATTAAAACCGTCTTGTTAAGTTACTGCGACCTCTACCACTTTTCCCAGGGGCATTAAAACCGTCTTGTTAAGCTAATGCGACCTCCACCATTCTTCCAAGGGGCATTAAAACCGTCTTGTTAAGCTACTGCGACCTCCACCTTTCTTCCAAGGGGCATTAAAACCATCTTGTTAAGCTTCTGCGACCTCCACCATTTTTCCAAGAGGCATTAAAACCGTCTTGTTAAGCTACTGCGACCTCCAAAATTCTTCCAAGGGGCATCAAAACCATCTTGTTAAGCTACTGCGACCTCCACCATTCTTCCAAGGGGCATTAAAACCGTCTTGTTAAGCTACTGCGACCTCCATCACTTTTCCCAGGGTCATTAAAACTGTCTTGTTAAGCTGCTGAGACCTCCACCATTCTTCCAAGGGGCATTAAAACCGTCTTGTTAAGCTACTGCGACCTCCACCTTTCTTCCACGGGGCATTAAAACAATCTTGTTAAGTTACTGCGACCTCCACCACTTTTCCCAGGGGCATTAAAAACGTCTTGTTAAGCTACTTCGACCTCCACCATTCTTCCAAGAGGCATTAAAACCATCTTGTTAAGCTATTGCGACCTCCACCATTCTTCCAAGGGGCATTAAAACTGTCTTGTTAAGCTACTGCGACCTCCACCATTCTACCAAGGGGCATTAAAACCGTCTTGTTAAGCTACTGCGACCTCCAACATTCTTCCAAGGGGCATTAAAACCATCTTGTTAAGCTACTGAAACCTCCACCAATCTTCCAAGGGGCATTAAAACCGTCTTGTTAAGCTACTGCGACCTCCACCATTCTTCCAAGGGGCATTAAAACCGTCTTGTTAAGCTACTGCGACCTCCACCATTCTTCTAAGGGGCATTAAAACCGTCTTGTTAAGCCACCATTCCTCCAAGGGGCATTAAAACCGTCTTGTTAAGCTGCTGCGACCAACACCATTCTTCCAAGGGGCATTAAAACTATCTTGTTAAGTTACTGCGACCTCCACCACTTTTCCCAGGGGCATTAAAACCGTCTTGTTAAGCTACTTCGACCTCCACCATTCTTTAAAGAGGCATTAAAACCGTCTTGTTAAGCTACTGCGACCTCCACCATTCTTCCAAGGGGCATTAAAACTGTCTTGTTAAGCTACTGCGACCTCCACCATTCTTCCAAGGGGCATTAAAACAGGCTAGTTAAGCTACTGCGACCTCCAGCATTCTTCCAAGGGGCATTAAAACCGTCTTTTTAAGCTACTGCGACCTCCACCTTTCTTCCAAGGGGCATTAAAACCATCTTGTTAAGCTTCTGCGACCTCCACCATTTTTCCAAGAGGCATTAAAACCGTCTTGTTAAGCTACTGCGACCTCCAAAATTCTTCCAAGGGGCATCAAAACCGTCTTGTTAAGCTACTGCGACCTCCACCATTCTTCCAAGGGGCATTAAAACCGTCTTGTTAAGCTACTGCGACCTCCATCACTTTTCCCAGGGTCATTAAAACTGTCTTGTTAAGCTGCTGAGACCTCCACCATTCTTCCAAGGGGCATTAAAACCGTCTTGTTAAGCTACTGCGACCTCCACCTTTCTTCCAAGGGGCATTAAAACAATCTTGTTAAGTTACTGCGACCTCCACCACTTTTCCCAGGGGCATTAAAAACCTCTTGTTAAGCTACTTCGACCTCCACCATTCTTCCAAGAGGCATTAAAACCATCTTGTTAAGCTATTGCGACCTCCACCATTCTTCCAAGGGGCATTAAAACTGTCTTGTTAAGCTACTGCGACCTCCACCATTCTACCAAGGGGCATTAAAACCGTCTTGTTAAGCTACTGCGACCTCCAACATTCTTCCAAGTGGCATTAAAACCATCTTGTTAAGCTACTGAAACCTCCACCAATCTTCCAAGGGGCATTAAAACCGTCTTGTTAAGCTACTGTGACCTCCACCATTCTTCCAAGGGGCATTAAAACCGTCTTGTTAAGCTACTGCGACCTCCACCATTCTTCTAAGGGGCATTAAAACCGTCTTGTTAAGCCACCATTCCTCCAAGGGGAATTAAAACCGTCTTGTTAAGCTGCTGCGACCTCTACCATTCTTCCAAGGGGCATTAAAACCATCTTGTTAAGTTACTGCGACCTCCACCACTTTTCCCATTGGCATTAAAACCGTCTTGTTAAGCTACTTCGACCTCCACCATTCTTTAAAGAGGCATTAAAACCGTCTTGTTAAGCTACTGCGACCTCCACCATTCTTCCAAGGGGCATTAAAACTGTCTTGTTAAGCTACTGCGACCTCCACCATTCTTCCAAGGGGCATTAAAACAGGCTAGTTAAGCTACTGCGACCTCCAGCATTCTTCCAAGGGGTATTAAAACCATCTTGTTAAGCTACTGCAACCTCCACCAATCTTCCAAGGGGCATTAAAACTGTCTTGTTAAGCTTCTGCGACCTCCACCATTCGTCCACGGGGCATTAAAATCGTCTTGTTAAGCTACTGCGACCGCCACCATTCTTCCGAGGGGAATTAAAACCGTCTTGTTAAGCTAGTGCTACCTCCACCACTTTTCCAAGGGGCATTAAAACCGTCTTGTTAAGCTACTGCGACCTCCAAGACTTTTCCAAGGGACATTAAAACCGTCTTGTTAAGCTACTGCGACCTCCACCATTCTTCCAATGGGCATTAAAACCATCTTGTTAAGCTACTGCGAACTCCACCACTTTTCGCAGGGGCATTAAAACCGTCTTGTTAAGCTACTGCGACCTCTACCATTCTTCAAAGGGGCATTAAAACCGTCTTGTTAAGCTACTGCGACCTCCACCATTCTTCAAAGGGGCATTAAAACCGTCTTTTTAAGCTACTGCGACCTCCACTACTTTTCCAAGGGGCATTTAAAATCGTCTTGTTAAGCTACTGCAACCTCCACCACTTTTCCAAGGGGCATTAAAGCCATCTGGTTTAGCTACTGCGACCTCCACCACTTTTCCCAGGGGCATTAAAACCATCTTGTTAAGTTACTGCGACCTCCACCATTCTTCAAAGGGGCATTAAAACCATTTCGTTAAGCTACTGCGACCTCCACCATTCTTCCGAGGGGAATTAAAACCGTCTTGTTAAGTTACTGCGACCTCCACCACTTTTCCCAGGGGCATTAAAACCGTCTTGTTAAGCTACTTCGACCTCCACCATTCTTTAAAGAGGCATTAAAACCGTCTTGTTAAGCTACTGCGACCTCCACCATTCTTCCAAGGGGCATTAAAACTGTCTTGTTAAGCTACTGCGACCTCCACCATTCTTCCAAGGGGCATTAAAACAGGCTAGTTAAGCTACTGCGACCTCCAGCATTCTTCCAAGGGGCATTAAAACCATCTTGTTAAGCTACTGCAACCTCCACCAATCTTCCAAGGGGCATTAAAACCGTCTTGTTAAGCTACTGCGACCACCACCATTCTTCCAAGGGGCATTAAAACCGTCTTGTTAAGCTACTGCGACCTCCACCATTCTTCCTAGGGGCATTAAAACCATCTTGTTAAGCTACTGCGACCTCCACCATTCTTCCAAGGGGCATTAAAACCGTCTTGTTAAGTTACTGCGACCTCCACCACTTTTCCCAGGGGCATTAAAACCGTCTTGTTAAGCTAATGCGACCTCCACCATTCTTCCAAGGGGCATTAAAACCGTCTTGTTAAGCTACTGCGACCTCCACCTTTCTTCCAAGGGGCATTAAAACCATCTTGTTAAGCTTCTGCGACCTCCACCATTTTTCCAAGAGGCATTAAAACCGTCTTGTTAAGCTACTGCGACCTCCAACATTCTTCCAAGGGGCATCAAAACCGTCTTGTTAAGCTACTGCGACCTCCACCATTCTTCCAAGGGGCATTAAAACCGTCTTGTTAAGCTACTGCGACCTCCATCACTTTTCCCAGGGTCATTAAAACTGTCTTGTTAAGCTGCTGAGACCTCCACCATTCTTCCAAGGGGCATTAAAACCATCTTGTTAAGCTATTGCGACCTCCACCATTCTTCCAAGGGGCATTAAAACTGTCTTGTTACGCTACTGCGACCTCCACCATTCTACCAAGGGGCATTAAAACCGTCTTGTTAAGCTACTGCGACCTCCAACATTCTTCCAAGGGGCATTAAAACCATCTTGTTAAGCTACTGAAACCTCCACCAATCTTCCAAGGGGCATTAAAACCGTCTTGTTAAGCTACTGCGACCTCCACCATTCTTCCAAGGGGCATTAAAACCGTCTTGTTAAGCTACTGCGACCTCCACCATTCTTCCAAGGGGCATTAAAACCGTCTTGTTAAGTTACTGCGACCTCCACCACTTTTCCCAGGGGCATTAAAACCGTCTTGTTAAGCTACTGCGACCTCCACATTCTTCCAATGGGCATTAAAACCGTCTTGTTAAGCTACTGCGACCTCCACCTTTCTTCCAAGGGGCATTAAAACCATCTTGTTAAGCTTCTGCGACCTCCACCATTTTTCCAAGAGGCATTAAAACCTTCTTGTTAAGCTACTGCGACCTCCAACATTCTTCCAAGGGGCATTAAAACAGTCTTGTTAAGCTACTGCGACCTCCACCATTCTTCCAAGGGGCATTAAAACCGTCTTGTTAAGGTACTGCGACCTCCACCACTTTTCCCAGGGGCATTAAACCGTCTTGTTAAGCTACTGCGACCTCCACAATTATCCCAACGGGCATTAAAACCGTCTTGTTAAGCTACTGCGACCTCCACCATTCTTCCAAGGGGCATTAAAACTGTCTTGTTAAGCTACTGCGACCTCCACCACTATTCCAAGGGGCATTAAAACCATCTTGTTAAGCTACTGCGACCTCCACCACTATTCCAAGGGGCATTAAAACCGTTTTGTTAAGCTACTGCGACCTCCACCACTTTTCCAAGGGGCATTGACATTGTCTTTTTATTCCACTGCGACCTCCACCATTCTTCCAACGGGCATTGCATTTCCTCCTAATTTTAGTCACCTTTTGCTTTTCAATGCATAGGCGAACACTAAGGGAGACCCACTCCCCAATAATGGGTAGAAGGTTTTTAGTATGCTGTAATCCACGTCTGTTTCAAGGGGCATTGCAGTTCCTCAAAATTTTTGGAAAGCCTTCCATTCACTGCTTAGGCCAACAGTGCACAGGAGACTCAGTTGCTATAAATGGAATAAACGGTTTAGTTAAGGCCCTCTGACCTCCATGTCACTTCCAAGTGGCATTGGAGTGCCTCAAAATTTTTTGTAGGCATTCACTCACTGCATGCCCTATAAGTGTGAAGCTGAACTGCTCCTTTTGGTACAGAAACATATCCTACAAGACATGTGTGGTTGACTGGCCTGATATTGATGTGAATGGTCCCTGTTCCTCCTGCTCTTTCTCCTTTGCCACCACCTCATCCATAATTCGTCACCTGAAGCTTTGTTTTAATGGGAGTCATAGAACTGGGATAGTAGCAGAAAACATCCAGCAATCCTCGGAGGAGGTAGGATATGTGCCAAAACGCTGACCACTTCAGGCCTAGCCGCTACTACATACATGCGCTTGCATTCCAAGAAAAGAAAGCAGACACTAACTTCTACCATCATCATAATGCTCCTCACCTTGGCACTCTCAACTCCCCTGATGGAGAAGCCAGGGCCCACCGGAGGAGTCGGATTCACTGTTGGGCTCGTCCAGTGCTGTCCTAAAGCAGTCCGGGCTAAGAAAAGTGTGGGGAGAACTTCCAAGGAGAAATAGGGGTGGCTGGGGACCGTGTGTGGACACCCGGCCGCGGGGCGGCTGGGGACCGAGTATGGACACCCGGCCGCCCCCTGGTGGCTGGGGACCGAGTGTGGACACCCGGCCGCCCCCTAGAGGCTGGGGACCGAGCGTGGACACCCGGCCACCAGGCGGCTGGGGACTGAGTATGGATACCTCGCTGCCAAAGCAGCCATGAGGTAGTGGCCAGCTTCGGCCTCCTCCAAACTAAAAGGCCCCATTTCAAGTGCAAGCTAGTAGTATGGTATTGCAGCCTGGGGGTGGGTGGGTGGCAGGTTGCACACTTACGCTTGCATTCCAAGAAAACAAAGCAGATGCTAACTTCTATCATCATCATCATGCTCCTCACCTTGGCAGTCTCAACTCCCCTGATGGAGAAGCCAGGGCCCACCGGAGGAGTCTGGTTCTCTGGTGGGCTCGTCCAATGCTGCCCTAAAGCCGGCTGGGCTAAGAAAAGTGTGGGGGGAACTTCCAAGTAGAAATAGGGGCGGCTAGGGACCGTTTATGGACACCCGGCAGCCCCCAGGCGGCTGGGGACCGTGTATGGACACCCGGCCGCGGGGCGGCTGGGGACCGAGTATGGACACCTGGCCGCCCCCTGGTGGCTGAGAACCGAGCGTGGACACCCGGTCGCCGAGCGGCTGGGGACTAAGTATGGATACCTCGCTGCCAAAGCAGCCATGAGGTGGTGGCCAGCTTCGGCCTCCTCCAAACTAAAAGGCCCCATTTCAAGTGCAAGCTAGCTGTATGGTATTGCAGCCTGGGGGTGGGTGGGTGGCAGGCTGCATACTTGCGCCTGCATTGCAAGGAATGAGGGAGGTACAATTGAACACTGCCCTGGGACAAGGACTAGCACGGGGATAGTTGCAAGTCTGCATCTTCTCATGCGGCAAGGATCACTTCTGATGGGCACACTTTTAGGCAGTGACCTGGGTGTCAGAGATGCTTCCAAGGGTCTTCCCCATGCTCTTCCCATGTCTTTTCAGCACTGTATGCATGTGTCACACAGCACATGGCCAGATAAGATTGTAAAATGTTAAAATGACATTTCCCAGTGAATGCATTTGTCACGGTTGAAAGCAATACAAAAGTGCAAAAACGCATAAAAAATGATACTTGTGAACATAGCCCAAGGTGTGGAGGAGTATTTTTGTTTTTGTTTATTTATTTTACCTTATACCCAAGTCTTTACCCTGGAAAGGAAGTTCCTTAACATATTTCACAGGAATACCGTTTCAGTTTAGTTTTTGAACATTTTATTGTGAGCCCGTAAAAGTGGCTTAATACCTCTGACCACGTTGTTGATAGCAGTGACCTGGGGGTCAGAAATGCTCCATGCTGTCCCCATGTCTTTTGAGCACTGTCACTATCGTTTTGGGCACTTTTTAGGCTTTCTACAGACTGCCGGTGGTGCCGCTGCAAAAATACTCGGGTCTCCCATAGACTAACATTGGGCTCGTTGCTCGGGTCGAGCACTCGAGTATCACAGTGAGCTCGGGCCGAGCTTCGAGCACCCGAGCATTTTAGTGCTCGCTCAACACTAGTTTTAAAGTTTTGAAAAATGTAGGGAGCACAATTTTTATATACCTGTATGTATCATTTTATTATAGGAAATGGCAAAGCTTGATCATGTGGTGTTTCTGCCGTTGACAGGAAGATTGATGTACCTTAACCAATCCTAAATTGGATGATATGTTGTTTCAATTTTTTTTAATAGCTACTAAACCAATAAGACTTTTTTTTAATAAAACACTGACAGATTGCAGTCATTAAACAGTCTGAACTTTGCCTTTGCTCACTACTGGTTTTTCTCTGTCAGACAAATAGCTGGACTGGTAATTATAAAACTCTTTTCATAGTATCATGACGTTTTTCATTTGGAAAAGTAAAAAAGAGTAGTTTGCTTCTTAAAAGTCCAAATCGACACTGGGCTGATGCTACTGTATTCCCGCTCTGATATATAGTGTTCAATACAGATTATTATTTCACATAGAAGTTGCTTATTTAAAAAGAAAAGCTATTTTCATCTTATTATGGAGTTGTGAGTACATAGCGGTGGTTAACTGAGCAGTTTGTTAATTTTGTGGTCAAAGTCGAAAAGTGGATCCAAAGAGCGGCATTACCCTGTTACATTACACAGATGAAGTAATGACACATTAATGAGAACACTTAATTCTCCCTAAGACCCCGTTAACGGAGGGCATTTGAATAAAGTAAAAAATAAGAAGTAAATATACAGTTTGATACTTACCAATCCAAGCCTTTGTGGTAGTTATTTCCATTAAAGAATTGCATCTCTTCAAATGTTTTTGGGTTTGGTGAATTGCTAATTATTGCAGGATGCATAACCAAAAACAAGTACAAGGCTGTAGTACCTGCCATGAACACAAAAAAACAGCTTAGATAAATATTTTTAGATAATAAAAATATATTTTCTATCCTTAGTTTCCACATCAAATAAGTGATGGGTAATCATACTGATGGGTTGATGTACAAATAATGGGTAAACATTGTTTTTACTTACAATGTGCCCTTTGATGTTCTTCTAGTAAACATGAAATTAAAGCCGGAACCTGGGACATTTTTACATATGTAAATTTAAGAGGTTATGGTGGTGCTATGGTGATTGGTGAATGGTGATGTGGGGGATATGCACACTGATCTAAGAAATGGGAGATGGCACCAAGTGAAAACCCGTTCAGACACTGAGCGGGTAAAAGTGATATATAATGTGCTGGTGCAATGGTGTGCAGCCCAATCAGGCAGCACACCAGCACCCTGCCGCATTATATATCATTTTTAGATATATGGATTAAGTGACCATTAATCATTTAGAATGTAGCGTTTATGACCCATAATTTGATCAATATTGATTACTATTTACAAAGCTCACATTTCATTGGTGGTTCATGGGGATTTTCTGTGAATGATCATGCACTCTCCTGCTTGCATAGCAGAGCATAGTATAACTGACTGCTTCTTCAGCTTGGCTGTCAGAGCAATTTGGATGCAGTCGGAGTGTCTGGGCCCTTAGTGTTTCTGATTTTATGAGTTCGATAGGATCTTAGATCATTCTGCAGCTGGTGTCAGTTGAATCTTCAGGTATCACTGCTACTGGCATAGTAGAGCCAAGCATAGCATAGCTACGCTACAACCCAGTTGTCATATCAAGTAGGATGCCATGAGAGTGTCTGGTGACTGGGTCATAAGGTGCATATGATTTTCATGATTGAGATAGGGTCATTAGGTGCAACTGGTATGAGTGAAATCTTCAGAGTGCGTTCATACTTTCTGTAGTGCCGGCGTCCCTGCCCTCTGCTAGGCAGGGACGCTGTTCCCCTCAGCGCTCTGCTCCGTGCCCGGCATCCCTCTCCCGCTCTGCTGGCAGCGCGCGCTCCTTCCCGGCCACTGTGCTTAGGGCGCGCGCGCGCGCCCTCCCTCCCTCTTAAAGGGGCCGCGCGCGCCGTCCTAAGGAGTCCCCGGCCAATGGCCGGAGGACTTTACCATATATAAGGCACCTCCTCCAAAATGGAGGTGCCCGAGCAATGTTGTTGCACCGTTCTACTCTGCTTCAGCCCTCAGGTCCCGTTGCCAGTTACCTGCCAGTTACCTGCCAGATTCCTGCCAGCTTGCTGTCCTAATCCTGCCTGATTTCCTGTTACCTGCCTGCCTGCCTGAGGTCCGACGGTCTGCCTTACAACTCCGGTCAGTCTGTCTAAGGACCAACTTGCCCGCTCACCTGGGAGCGCACATCAGCTACCTGCCTGCTTGCCTGAGGTCCGACGGTCTGCCTTACAACTCCGGTCAGTCTGTCTATGGACCAGCTTGCCCGCTCACCTGGGAGCGCTTCTCCGCTACCTGCCTGCTTGCCTGGCCGGGGGTTCCGCTGTCACGTGCTGGGACCACCAGCTATTCCAGAGACTCTTGCCCGCTCACCTGGGAGCGCTTCTCCGCTACCTACCTGCTTGCCTACCTGGAGGCTCCGCCGTCACGTGCTGTGACCACCTGCTATTCCAGAGACTCTCGCTTGCTCACCTGGGAGCACACATCCTCCATCTGCCTTGCTAGCCTACCTGGAGGTTCAGCCATCACAGGTCGTACCTACCCTTTACCTAGAGACTGCCCCGGTCACTTGCCGTGACCTCCAGCCCGTTCTTCCAGAGACTGCCCCGGTCACTTGCCGTGACCTCCAGCCCGTTCTTCCAGAGACTGCCCTGATCACTTGCCGTGACCTCCTGCCCGTACACCCAGAGACTGTCCCGGTCACCTGCTGTGACTGCCTGCCTGGTCGCCACCCGCTCCCTTACAAGGACCGCTCCCTTGTATAGTAGCCCAGAGGTTCCGCCTCCCAGACCCGTTACAGTTTGCTCGGGCCATGGAACCCGGTGGCACCCAAGCTCTCTCGCTTTCGGACCTACGTCATGAACTGTCCCGTCAGAGGTCCCAACAGGAGTCCATCCTGAGTCATCTGCGGAATGTCAACTCTTTCCTGGACACTCTGACTGCTCCACCAGCAACCACCGCTAGTGTCATGACTCGCAGCCCGGCAGCGCCGCTGCCCACCAATACCATGGCATCCTGCCCCGGACCCCGGCTTTCTACACCTCCACGCTTCGGAGGCGACCCCGCTCAAGCTAGGGGCTTCATAAACCAGTGCACCCTGCACTTTGAACTATTGTCCCACCAGTTTAACTCCGACCGAGCCAAAATTGCATTCATCATGTCCCATCTCACCGGGGAGGCCCTGGCCTGGCTAAATCCTCTATGGGAGAGAGGAGACCCCCTGGTGTCCAACTTGCCTGCTTTTCTCACGGCTTTCCGGAAAGTCTTCGACGAACCCGGACGGAAGACCTCATCCGCATCATCGTTGCTACGCCTCCGTCAGGAAAGTCTCACCGTGGGCCAATATGCCATACGGTTCTGTACCCTTGCCTCGGAGCTGGCCTGGGATAACGACGCTCTGGTTTCCGTCTTCTGGGAGGGTCTGTCCGGCCGTATTAAAGATGAACTTGCCGGTCGGGACATTCCTACCACTCTCGATGACTTAATAACTCTTGCCACCCGGATTGACCTACGGTTCCAGGAGCGTGCCAGAGAGGTCACCCGTGAGAGGAGGTTACCATGTCTAGCTCCTACTTTTCAGAAACCTGTCACTCCTTCTGTCTCTAACCAGGTACACCCTCCTGAGCCTATGCAGGTCGACCAGACCAAGATGGTCAAGACCCGTCAGGACTTACGCCGTGCCGAGGGGACCTGCTTCTACTGTGGCAGTAAGGAGCACCGGATCCGTGCCTGCCCGGAGAGGTCGGGAAATGCCTGTGTCTAGGTTCGCTCAGAGAGGTCCACCTAGACAAGAATAAATCCTCTCCATCCCTGCTGTTGTCAGTTTCAATCGTCTACGGGGAGAACCGTTATTTCGAACTAGCCCAACTGGACTCTGGAGCAGCCGGGAATCTTATTTCACAGTCCCTGGTAGAGAAATACCGCATCCCCACCAAACCTCTGGCTGTACCCTTGTCTGTTGCTGCCGTGGATGGGGGGCTCTTACCACGCCCCATCCAACTCATCACCGAATCCATTACTCTGCAGGTGGGAATGCTGCATTCTGAAAGTATCTCCTTCCATGTTCTGCCTGGACTCTCTCACGCCCTCTTGCTAGGCCTACCTTGGCTCCAGAAACATGCACCCGTTCTTGACTGACAGACCGGAGAAGTCCTTCGCTGGGGACAGGGCTGCCATAAGACCTGTCTGGTTCCCGTTCATCCCGTCCGTCCTTCTCCTACCCCAGCTAATCTACCTGGACTTCCGATTCCTTATTGGTCTTATGCTGATGTCTTTAATAAAAAGGAGGCAGAGACACTACCCCCTCATAGACCATACGACTGCCCTATCGACCTGTTACCTGGTACTTCTCCTCCCCGTGGGCGTATTTATCCATTATCCGCTGCTGAGACCCGGTCGATGTCTGAATATATTGAGGAGAATCTGGCCAGGGGATTCATCCGGAAATCTACCTCCCCGGCGGGAGCAGGCTTCTTTTTCGTCAAAAAGAAGGACGGCTCTCTCCGTCCCTGTATAGACTATAGAGGCCTTAACCAGATCACGGTGAAGAATAAGTACCCCCTTCCGCTCATTCCGGAGTTATTTGATCGTCTGAGGGGGGCTAGAATCTTCACCAAACTGGACCTCCGTGGGGCGTACAACCTGGTTCGTATCCGTCAGGGGGATGAATGGAAGACGGCATTCAACACCCGGGACGGCCACTATGAATATCTGGTAATGCCCTTTGGCCTCTGTAACGCTCCTGCCGTCTTTCAAGAGTTGGTCAATGACATCTTCCGGGACCTTCTCTACTCCTGCGTAGTGGTGGACCTGGACGACATCTTGGTCTTCTCTCCGGATCTCCAGACTCACCGGAGGGATGTTCGTCAGGTCCTGCTCAGGCTCAGGCAGAACCATCTCTACGCTAAATATGAGAAGTGCCTCTTTGAGCAGACCTCGCTTCCGTTTCTGGGCTACATTATCTCTCAGACCGGCCTACAAATGGATCCTGAGAAACTGTCTGCCATCGAGAAATGGCCCCGACCAGAGGGGTTGAAGGCTATTCAACGGTTTCTGGGCTTCGCCAACTATTACCGCCTCTTCATCCCGCACTTCTCTTCCCAGACTGCCCCAATTTCCGCACTCACCCGTAAGGGTACTAATCCCAAAGAGTGGCCGCCCGAAGCAGAGGAGGCCTTTCTTTCCCTAAAACAGGCCTTCTCTTCCGCCCCGGTGCTGCATCGCCCGGACGGCAACAAGCAGTTCTTCCTGGAAGTTGACGCCTCCTCCTCTGGAGCCGGAGCGGTACTTACTCAAAAATCATCTTCCGGGAGAATGGTAACTTGTGGCTTCTTCTCCAAACTCTTCTCCTCTTCTGAGCGCAACTATTCCATAGGAGACCGAGAGTTATTGGCCATCAAGCTGGCGTTGGAGGAGTGGCGTTACCTACTCGAGGGGGCTCTTCATCCGGTAATAATTTACACTGACCACAAGAACTTGGCTTACCTCCAGCATGCCCAGAGACTTAACCCGCGCCAAGCCCGGTGGTCCTTGTTTTTTGCTCGCTTTGATTTTGTTCTTCATTTTCGCCCGGCTGACAAAAACGTCAAAGCAGACGCCTTGTCCCGATCCTTTCTGGTGTCCGATCTCGAGGAAGAACCTAAACATATCATCGATCCCGCCAGAGTAATGCAGGTGGCTCCCGTGAGTCTAAATCGTCTCCCTCCCGGTAAGACGTTTGTTTCAGTACCTGATCGGGAAAAGATCCTACACTGGGGCCATTCGTCTAAACTAGCTGGCCACGCCGGTCAGAAAAAGACCCTCCAGCTTATTGCCCGGCACTATTGGTGGCCTACCCTGCACAAGGACATAATAGACTTTGTTTCTGCCTGTGTGTCCTGCGCCCGCAACAAAGTCCCGAGACATCTGCCAGCCGGACGCCTCCTTCCGCTTCCTGTACCTGCTGCCCCCTGGCAGCATATAGCAATGGACTTTATAACTGATCTCCCCGTCTCTGCCGGTTGTACGGTCATTTGGGTGGTCACTGACCGCTTTTCCAAGATGGCTCACTTTATTCCCCTGCCAGGCCTTCCGTCTGCACCCGAGCTGGCTAAAGACTTTATCCGCCACATCTTCCGTCTTCATGGCCTGCCCCTCCACATCGTGTCGGATCGTGGGGTACAGTTCACCTCACGTTTCTGGAGAGCCACTTGTAAACTACTAGACGTCACCCTGGACTTCTCTTCCGCTTACCACCCACAGTCCAATGGTCAAGTGGAGCGGATCAATCAGAACCTGACCAGTTACCTCCGGCACTTCGTTAATGCCCACCATTCTGACTGGGTGGATCTCCTACCATGGGCCGAGTTCTCTTATAATAATCACGAGAGCGAATCCTCCTCCAAATCCCCGTTTTTTGTAGTCTTTGGTCAGCATCCTCGGATTCCTTTTCCTGTCTCCACCTCTGTGGACAACCCGGCTGCGGAATCTCTCGTTAGCAAATTTTCCTCCATATGGGAGAGTACCCGGTCCGCACTCCTTCTGTCATCCGAGCGTATGAAAAGACACGCTGACAAAAAACGCCTGGATCCTCCACAATTTCGTCCAGGAGATAAAGTCTGGATCTCATCTAAATTTGTTCGACTCAACATACCTTCTTACAAGTTAGGGCCTCGGTTCATCGGTCCTCTGGAGGTCATCAGTCAGATCAACCCGGTGGCCTATAAATTGAAACTCCCGGCCAACTTACGGATCCCTAACTCCTTCCATGTATCTCTCCTCAAACCCGTGGTGCTTAACTCTTTTTCCAAGTCTACAGGTACGCCTCCTGCTCCGGTTTCTGCTGAGGACGAGTTTGAGGTAGAGAACATTCTTGCCACCAAAAGGGTAAGAGGAAAGACCTTTTTTCTGGTAGATTGGAAGGGGTTTGGTCCTGAGGAGAGAACGTGGGAGCCCCGGAAGAACATCCATGCCCCTCTCATCCTAGCTAAATTTCTATCTGGCCTAAAAAAGGGGGGGCCTAAAGGGGGGGGTACTGTAGTGCCGGCGTCCCTGCCCTCTGCTAGGCAGGGACGCTGTTCCCCTCACCGCTCTGCTCCGTGCCCGGCGTCCCTCTCCCGCTCTGCTGGCAGCGCGCGCTCCTTCCCGGCCACTGTGCTTAGGGCGCGCGCGCGCGCCCTCCCTCTTAAAGGGGCCGCGCGCGCCGTCCTAAGGAGTCCCCGGCCAATGGCCGGAGGACTTTACCATATATAAGGCACCTCCTCCAAAATGGAGGTGCCCGAGCAATGTTGTTGCACCGTTCTACTCTGCTTCAGCCCTCAGGTCCCGTTGCCAGTTACCTGCCAGTTACCTGCCAGATTCCTGCCAGCTTGCTGTCCTAATCCTGCCTGATTTCCTGTTACCTGCCTGCCTGCCTGAGGTCCGACGGTCTGCCTTACAACTCCGGTCAGTCTGTCTAAGGACCAACTTGCCCGCTCACCTGGGAGCGCACATCAGCTACCTGCCTGCTTGCCTGAGGTCCGACGGTCTGCCTTACAACTCCGGTCAGTCTGTCTATGGACCAGCTTGCCCGCTCACCTGGGAGCGCTTCTCCGCTACCTGCCTGCTTGCCTGGCCGGGGGTTCCGCTGTCACGTGCTGGGACCACCAGCTATTCCAGAGACTCTTGCCCGCTCACCTGGGAGCGCTTCTCCGCTACCTGCCTGCTTGCCTACCTGGAGGCTCCGCCGTCACGTGCTGTGACCACCTGCTATTCCAGAGACTCTCGCTTGCTCACCTGGGAGCACACATCCTCCATCTGCCTTGCTAGCCTACCTGGAGGTTCAGCCATCACAGGTCGTACCTACCCTTTACCTAGAGACTGCCCCGGTCACTTGCCGTGACCTCCAGCCCGTTCTTCCAGAGACTGCCCCGGTCACTTGCCGTGACCTCCAGCCCGTTCTTCCAGAGACTGCCCTGATCACTTGCCGTGACCTCCTGCCCGTACACCCAGAGACTGTCCCGGTCACCTGCTGTGACTGCCTGCCTGGTCGCCACCCGCTCCCTTACAAGGACCGCTCCCTTGTATAGTAGCCCAGAGGTTCCGCCTCCCAGACCCGTTACACTTTCTCCTTCTGGCATAGTAGAGCTGAGCGTAGTATAGTTGAGCTATGCTACATTCCAGTGTCAAAACTTTGAGGATGCCAAAAGAATGTCAGGGGCCTCCTTTATTAGATAGGGTCATTAGGTGCATGTCTATGTTTGACCTACAGCATAACAACTACCAGAGGATGGATCCAAAGGCAACAGAGGGTAAAGAGCCCTGGGGGAAGGGTAATCATTAGGGTGATCAGAGTTACAAATCAGTGTAGATTTTAAAAACAGGTTGTATTGAAATACATGATTAAGTCTGTGTGTTCAGAAAACTGAGAACATATTATAGTTTTGGGAATAAACTTTTAATAAAGCCTTAGAAGGTACGGTAGATGATTTTTCGATTAGTGTCAAAAATCTTGACATGTCCTAATGGCTTACATTATAGTTTATAGTGTTTTTATTCTGGAAACAGCACTTTGGACTAATCGTATTGCTTTAAAAAATAGCAGAATGCCTGAACTAAAAGGGGGAAAATGGTACCCTAAAAAATATTTAGACCAATATCACACACACAGCATACTATCTGTGGCAGGTGAGCAATGGTAATTTTCTAAAAGGGTTTTTACCAAACAGAGATATAAAATATTCTCTACCAATAGCATAGGCTTATTAATCGTGAGTGGTATAACTCCTGGGAACTCCACTGAACCCCTAAATAGGTAAAACAGGTTCTGTAGAACCCCGTCTGAATGTTGCCAAGACTAAGAGTGCACACCACTGCTCTGTCCATTCTCTATGAGACTGTTGGAATTAGCCAAGTACTGTACTCTGCTATTACCGGCACTCCCATAGACAATGGATAAAACAGGGGTGTGAATGTGACGCGCCCCTGGGCCTGTGTCGCGCTGCGTTGCGCACGCGGGAGCCTACCCGGAGCCGGATCAGTGGAGGGTTGTAGTCTCGTGGCGGTGACCCGGTCCGTGCCCAGGGAATCAAACTAGACGGCAGTCTATTAGTAGTAAATAGTTGATGACTACGCCACCCGTTGAGTGCAGCCAGGAAGCTGCTGCTGCAGGGCAGACCGCTGAGGCCGGTGGTAGGATTGTGCAGCGTGATAGTATAACCCCCAACGGGAGGGGTATGGCCTCAGGGCAGCCGACGTGGATGATGGGGGTAGCAGGAACCACTCAGAGACGGTACGGTGTAGTTCAGGGTCTTTACTGGTAACAACGACAGACCCTCCCGGAGTACTTGCTAGCAAACGGGGCCTGGTCAGTCTTTGAGCAGATGGGATCTCCCTTGGCCAGGCGTAGTTATAGGCCTCCCAAACTGACTGTACTCTTCTGGCTACCTTGCTAGAAGCTGATGTAAGTAGCCCACGTCCCTGAGTGTACCGTGTGGTGCTCACCCGTATGGCCGGTGACTCGGGGCCTTCTAATGGCTTCCGCTCCACGATGGCGGTGCTGGTCCCACGCGTGTGACCGTGCCTTCGGGCTTCTGGGCCAGAGGACCTGAAATCCCCTGCCTGACGGATTCTGCTGCTGGGTAGGAGTTAGTCCCCACAGCCTCGGACTCCGGGTCCGGTAAAGAATCTTCTTAGTCAGGGCGAGCTCTGCAGCTGCCAGCCCCTGACTCCTTGTAACTCTGCTGTTTCCTATGCTGCTTCTTGTCTCCACTCTCCTTGTCTGACTCACCCTGCCTCAGCCCCGGGTTTATACAGGGGAAGTTCTTCCCCTCCCAAGACTGGGCAGGAGGTGTGGCATGCACAGGATCCCTGACCAAAGGACCTCCCACCTGCTCTCAGACATAACATTACATTACTGTGGAAAACCAGACCCCTGGGGTGCCACATTCCCCCCTAGTGAAATTTAGTACTCCGGGACTAAACACATTAGAAAAACATAACAAAGTATAACAATAACAATACTATAAGAAAAACACATAAGATGGTTACGGCGTGTCCGCAACCGGATGCAGTCTTTGAAGAAAAGCAAAGGTGTCCATTTCACCAACACAGGGAGACGTAACCAGGTAGGGGTCTGTCCTACCCCGAGTCCTTAACAGTCTCTAGTCCATCCTGGGTTACGCTCCAACTATATACAAGGATTCCCGGTAAATCCACCAAGGTTTCCTAAAAACAACTGGAAACACAAAATTATACACAAGCAACAATACACAGATAAACATAAATAAAACTATTTTTACACTTCAAATTCTCCAGCGTGCGGGTAACTGGCCTCTAGTGGCCCTAGTGGACCTACGGAGCTGACTGTCTGGCCCTGAACTACAGGGTGTAGGAGCTGTCAAGGGTAAACTGGGCAGCTGTCTACCGGCTCTTTGTCTCACTAGGGGTACGGCAGGCTCACTATAAGCAGAGGGTTGATTCTCCTGTTCTACTCGTGTGGAGTCTTCTGCCTCCTGGACCGGCTGTTCTTCCAGCTCTACCCGTTGCTCCGTAGGTTCTTGGGATGATGGTTGGAGGAAGGTGAGTACGGGTACCACAACTGCACCATTGACTTGAGTCCAAGACCGAGGGAAGTCCCCGAGCACGGTACTAACCATATCTTCCCTTTCCTCTACGGGTCGATGGTCTTCTTGTTCTTCTTCAGGGTTCCTCAGTTGTTCGGGACACTTCTTCAGGTGGTCCCGGGATACAATGGCTGTGGTTTCCCCTCCGTCTTTACTGATGGTACAGACCTTCGGGTTCTCGTGGCTTGAGGGCAGTACGGTGTACGGGTCCTTCTCCCACTGGTCATCCAACTTGTGGAGCCGTCTTTTCCTCTTCAAGACCTGCTCTCCGGGTACCAGGGGAACAGCGGGAGCATACTGGTTGTAAGTCTTCTCTTGTCTTTCCCTAGCCTGACAGAGACTTCGCTCCACGCTCTCTTGTACTCTCCGGTACTGCTGCTGCCTCTCTGTGTCCCAGTCTGTTTCTGGTGAAGTGTCCTCAGGTGTCAGGACTCCCATTTCCAGGTCAACAGGTAACTTACCAGGTCTCGCCCTCATTAGGTAAGCCGGGGTACAGTTGGTGGAACCTACCGGGATGTGGTTGTATAGGTCCACCAGATCGGGCAACTTCTCAGGCCACAGACTGCGTTCTTCCAGGGGCAATGTTTTTAGAAGATCCATTACCACCTGGTTCATTTTTTCACAAAGTCCATTAGTTTGCGGATGGTAGGGTGTCGTCCTTATCTTCCGGCAGCCATACAGATTGCAGAATTCCTGGAAGACCTCCGCTTCAAAGGCAGGTCCCTGGTCCGTCAGCACTTGGTCCGGGTACCCGTGTGGACGGCAGAAGTGCTGCTGGAAGGCTCTAGCTGCTGTTTGAGCCGTTAAGTCCTTGACGGGGACGACAACCAAGAACCGGGAGTAATGATCCACGATGGTTAACGCGTAGACGTAGCCACTTCTGCTTGGGGTCAGTTTTACATGATCCAAGGCTACCAGTTCCAACGGTTGCCGGGTGACGATGGACTGCAGGGGAGTCTTCTGGCTGGCCCGGTCCTTCCTTCTCAGATTGCACGGGCCACAGTCTCTGCACCACTTCTCGATGGTTCCCCTCATGCCTACCCAGTGGAACCGCTCGCGCAGCAGGAACTCCAGCTTTTTCCACCCGAAGTGTCCAGCTCCGTCGTGGTATGCCTCCATCACCATGGCTGCGTCTCTTCGTGGCACCACTACTTGCCAGAGTAGTTCATGCGTCCGGGAGTTGACCATTCTGCGGCACAACTTCCCCTTGTAAAGGAATAGTCGACTCTTCTCCGCCCATAGTTGTTTGGCTTCCTCCGGAGCGTCTGGTTCAAGGCGAGCCTCCGGCCGAGTCAGCATCTCCTTCACCAGTCGGACGGCAGGGTCGCTGTCTTGCGTTTCCGCCCAGTTGTAGTGGGGTAAGGGGTTCAACGTAGCAGCCTGCTTACCCCTTACCCGGTGGGAATACTGGATAGTCCCATGACGGTGGAACGCAGGGAGTTCAACTTCTTCCAGTCCCTCCGGATCTTCTCCTTCGTCCGGCAGGTTGGGCATCCTGGACAGGGCATCCGCGTTAGTATTGGAGCGTCCTGCCCGGTATTTGATTGTGAACTCGTAGTTGGACAGACGGGCCATCCACCTCTGCTCCAGGGCACCGAGTCTTGCCGTGTCCAGGTGTGTCAACGGGTTGTTATCTGTGTATACGGTGAACCGGGAAGAAGCGAGGTAATGCCTAAAGCGCTCGGTGACTGCCCATACCACGGCCAGGAACTCTAGCTTAAATGAGCTGTAATTCTCGGGGTTCCTTTCGGTGGGTCGCAGTTTTCGGCTGGCATAGGAGATTACTCGTTCTCTCCCCTGCTGAATCTGGGACAGTACGGCTCCTAGTCCGATGTTACTGGCGTCGGTGTAGAGGATGAAGGGCTGGCTATAGTCCGGGTACGCCAAGATTTCATCCCCCGTGAGGGCCATCTTCAGCTGGCGGAAGGACTCTTCTTCTAGCTCTTCCCATTTGAAGGGCGGCTTCTGGTTCTTGGCCTTTTGGGACTGGCCTATCAGGAGGTCCTGCATAGGCGCTGCCTTTTTGGTGAAACCGGGAATAAACCTTCGGTAGTAGCCTACCAACCCTAGGAACTGCCGCACTTCTTTTACGCTGGAGGGGCTTGGCCATCCCTTAATTGCGGTGATCTTATCGGGGTCGGGAGCCACTCCGTCAGCGCTCACCACGTGTCCCAGGTATTGCACCTTTGGTTTCAGGAGGTGACACTTGGAGGGTTTCACCTTTAGGCCGTAACTCGCCAGAGCTTCGAACACCTCCGCCAGGTGTTTCAGGTGGTCCTCATAAGTTTTGGAGTATACGATGACATCGTCCAGGTACAACAGGACCGTCTCGAAGTTTCTGTGGCCCAGACAGCACTCCATTAATCGTTGGAAGGTTCCTGGGGCGTTGCAGAGTCCGAACGGCATGCAGGTGAACTCGCTAAGTCCCATCGGGGTGGTGAATGCGGTCTTCTCCCGGTCCGCCTCTGCTACAGGAACCTGCCAGTACCCGCTATTGAGATCCAAGGTAGAGAAGAAGTTAGCAGATCTTAAAGCAGCCAATGACTCCTCTATCCTTGGTAAGGGGTACGCATCCTTGTGTGTGATACGGTTGATTTTCCGGTAATCTACACACATCCTCATGGTGTTGTCTTTCTTTTTGACTAAAACTAGTGGGGCTGCCCAGGGGCTACAGCTATCCCGGATTACCCCAACCTCCTTCATGTCTCTAAGCATCCCCTTGGCGTGTTGGTAATGTGCAGGGGGTACGGGTCGATACCTCTCTTTTATGGGAGGATGATCTCCCGTGGGGATGCGGTGTTCTACCCCCTTGACTCGCCCGAAGTCTAACGGGTGTTTACTAAACACTCTCTCATACTCTTGAACCACCCGATAGACTCCTTGTTTCTGATGTGAGGGAGTGGAATCAGTACCCAAATGTAGTTGCTGACACCAGTCCTCCATGTCTTTCTTAGAGCCGTTACCTTCCTCCGGGTGAGATGGAGGCAAGGGTTCCACAGATTGTATAGAATTTTGATTAGTGGTATATAATTTGGCTAGCGTGGCATACCGGGGCAGGTACACTTCCCTCTCCCCGATATTTATTATGCAAATGGGCACCCTCCCATGGCATACATTGACCACCCCCCGTGCTGTCAAAATGGTGGGCCTACTGTCTGAGTAAACTGGTTCTACCATTGCCTGGTAATCTCTACCTCTCAGACCAATAGCTGCCCGGCACCAAATCATCATTTCACTTTTTGGGGGCATGGCAATAGGAAAAGGGTCACACATTCTTACGCTACCAATCTCACCGCCGGAGAGTTCCACTTGTTGCCGTTGCATCAGTGCCCGGATCTCTTTCTGGAGCACCCGCTGCTCGCCGGAGCTGGCGTTCTTGGCAACCTGCTGTAAAAGGAAAATCACCTCTGCAAGACAATTTTCAATTACGTTAGTTCCTAGAGTTATTTTTGGGTGACTCTCATGTTTATCAAAATCTACAATGATCAGTCCCTGTGCGGCCAGTTCGACTCTACCGATTTTGAGGGTCACCTCTTTAAATCCGATCTGTGGCACGGGCTGGCCATTGCTGGCGATGATACTCAAGTCGTCGTCAGGGTAGCGGGTAATATCCGAGTCATTCCAGTACTGCTTGAAGAGCACGTACGGGATGGTGGTGACCTGTGACCCGGTATCCAGTAGGGCACTCATGGGAATGCCATCCAGTACCACAGGCAAGACTGGACGTCCTCCCACATATCTGTCGCGCCAGTTCGATGGGCCTGGTGATCTTTTTCCTGGGGGTTGGCCCTCTACCCCAGGTTGTGCCCGTTTAAAGAACAGTACCTTTCCATATGTCCGGGTTGATTGCAGCGGCGGCAGATGGGTCGTCCGTCCTCGCTGTATCGGTCACTGGGTCTTCCTCTGGCCGGTGGGGTCCTCCTTGGTCGACGCCACGGGATGTCCTCCGGTCCGGATGCCAGCTGGATCTTCCCTGGGGTGGAAACCTGTAAAGACTGCACAGTTCGGGTTAGCGCAGCAACGCTCTTAGCTAGCTCTTGGACCTGATGGTGTAGGTCTGGAGCCGGGTCATTGTCCAAAGCCTGCGCATCAGCTCCCACAGGCCCTGCCGACAAGGGCGCCGCCTCCTGGTGGTAAGTGATAGCTGGGCGCCTGTGGGTAACAACGCCACCCGGTGCTGGTTCTCGGAGCACCCGGATAGCTCTATCCTTGAACTGTGCAAAGTCCAGATGGGGATCCTGTAAGGCCATTGCCCGCAACTGGGTTCGGTGGGCATTGCAATATAAACCCTCTATAAATTGTTCAGTCAATAGCCTGTCCTCGTTTCCCACCCCATCAGGGTCGGTCTGCTTTATGGCCCTCAGGGCCTCTTGTAGGTTTAGTGCATAGTCCCTTATACTCTCATGCGCTCGCTGCTTGCACCCGTAGAATCTAAGCTTAATCTCGGCTGAGGTGCGGGTATCAAAGGTGTCCTTCAGCCGGGTTAGTATCCCTGCGACAGTCTTCCTCCCAGGTGGCCAGGATTTTACTTCCCTTTTGGCTGCCCCGGTTAGTTGGGCCACCAGGATGCTCACTTTTTGCTCTTCTGTGAGGGGGTACACCTGGAAGAGGCTATCCAGCTTTTCTCTAAAGTCATGCAGGGTATGTGACTCCCCTGAGTACTGGGGTAGCCAAGCTGCTCCCGGGATATAGGGCATGGTGAAGGGCATAACTGCAGCAGCGGTAGCGCTGGCGGGGGTTGAGGCAGTGAAGCTCTCCTCCGTATCCGACATCTTCCTCCCCTCTAGTGGACCGTGGCCTACCTTGCGATGATCCTCTTCCGTAGGCCGCGGCTCCGCAGTGGATCGTCAGGGTTGAGGACCTTCCGTCGCGCTCCTGTGACGTCGGCGTCTGCTGGGCTCCTTCCAGGACCTTACGCAACGTCCGGACGTGAGGCGGGGCTTCAGTTCTCGCGCGCTTTCGGAGTCCACGCCCCTCTTCTTCCCGCGCGGCGTCCTCAAGATGGCGTCCAATGGCGGGAAAACTCCACGGATGGCGGGAAGAAGGTCGAAGATGGCGCCGGATGGCGGGAAGAAGGTAGAAGATGGCGCCGGATGGCGGGAAACCTCCACGGATAGCGGGAATCTTCACCACTGGTAAGTTTGAACAGTCTTTGCTTTTCAGGCACGCAGTACCCGGTGGTTGCGGGCACGAAATCCTGCCGACTACGCCAAAGTTGACGCGCCCCTGGGCCTGTGTCGCGCTGCGTTGCGCACGCGGGAGCCTACCCGGAGCCGGATCTCTTGAGGGTTGTAGTCTCGTGGCGGTGACCCGGTCCGTGCCCAGGGAGTCAAACTAGACGGCAGTCTATTAGTAGTAAATAGTTGATGACTACGCCACCCGTTGAGTGCAGCCAGGAAGCTGCTGCTGCAGGGCAGACCGCTGAGGCCGTGGTAGGATTGTGCAGCGTGATAGTATAACCCCCAACGGGAGGGGTATGGCCTCAGGGCAGCCGACGTGGATGATGGGGGTAGCAGGAACCACTCAGAGACGGTACGGTGTAGTTCAGGGTCTTTACTGGTAACAACGACAGACCCTCCCGGAGTACTTGCTAGCAAACGGGGCCTGGTCAGTCTTTGAGCAGATGGGATCTCCCTTGGCCAGGCGTAGTTATAGGCCTCCCAAACTGACTGTACTCTTCTGGCTACCTTGCTAGAAGCTGATGTAAGTAGCCCACGTCCCTGAGTGTACCGTGTGGTGCTCACCCGTATGGCCGGTGACTCGGGGCCTTCTAATGGCTTCCGCTCCACGATGGCGGTGCTGGTCCCACGCGTGTGACCGTGCCTTCGGGCTTCTGGGCCAGAGGACCTGAAATCCCCTGCCTGACGGATTCTGCTGCTGGGTAGGAGTTAGTCCCCACAGCCTCGGACTCCGGGTCCGGTAAAGAATCTTCTTAGTCAGGGCGAGCTCTGCAGCTGCCAGCCCCTGACTCCTTGTAACTCTGCTGTTTCCTATGCTGCTTCTTGTCTCCACTCTCCTTGTCTGACTCACCCTGCCTCAGCCCCGGGTTTATACAGGGGAAGTTCTTCCCCTCCCAAGACTGGGCAGGAGGTGTGGCATGCACAGGATCCCTGACCAAAGGACCTCCCACCTGCTCTCAGACATAACATTACATTACTGTGGAAAACCAGACCCCTGGGGTGCCACAAATGCACCTCTTTGTTAAGGAGTAACTTGTATACTTTTTACAACCCCTTTAAGTATTCACTTTTTTTTTTTTGCTATTGTGATGCTGCTATTCCTTATTTAAAGAGGTATCGACTTAGAACTCTATGTCATTGCTAATATTAAGTCCTCAAGTGAAATTCAATCATCAAATGCTCATTTTGGTGACGTCATCCAATATACATGTGTATCTGTTGACAATGGCTTTTTAACTTGCGACATTGCGAACATAAGATGCAACATTAAGGCTGTGTTCCCACAATGAATTTTTGGTACATTTTTGATGCTACATATTTTCACAGAGTCAAAAATGCAGCATGTTACAGTCCCAAAAAAGTGGATGGAATTTATAGAAATCTCATGCCGAGAGTGCTTTTATTTTACTCAGCGTAAACTGAATTCAGTTTTAGCATAAACTCAGCATAAACCTGAGTTTTATGTGCAGATTTTCCCCATAAACTTGCATCAGATGCAGAAAATCTGCATGTAAAAACACACATATGGGTTTTTAGTGCATTTACAAAGTGGAAACAGACCACACATGACTATATCAATAAGTTTTGTCAAAGCCAATTACCAGGAGGTGTCAAGAACAAAATAGTTTTATTTAAAGAATGATACCAAATCTCACCAAATACTGATCATGGGAATGTAGCCTAAAGCTCATGCTCCAATCTATCACAAGCAGGTTGAGTGCCTGGCTGTCAGTACAATTATAAAAAAAAAGCAGTACAAGTATAAGGCCACGTTCACACGTTCAGTATTCAACAGTATTTTACATCAGTATTTGCAAACCAAAACCAGGAGTGGGTGATAAATACAGAAGTGTTGACGTGTTTCTATTATACTTTTCCTCTGATTGTTCCACTCCTGGTTTTAGCTTTCAAATACTGATGTAAAATACTGACCAAATACTGAACGTGTGAATGTAGCTTAGATTTATTGAATATATGAAGTTACAATGCCACTGTGTCTAAAGGACCGGGTGATCAAATGTTCCTCCCAGCATAGCAGACTTGCTCCGCTAGTGATTGGTATCAGAACTGGGTGGGCTCTTTTCCAATGTAAATAGCGCTACTACGAGGTTTAGTGTAAAACTGCAAAATAAAAAAAAAGTCACCCAACTTTTATGATCTCATGGGGGCATATTATGTTAATAAGTATATAAACAAAAATAAGTAATAAAATGTAGAAAAGAAACACAAAAAGTGGACATACTGCCCATACTAGAAAAAATATCACTAAGGTCGCCCTCTAATTTGAGACTGTAAAAATAATATATTAAAATTACTGCAACTAAATAGGGAACCTAGCCTAATTCTTTGTTTTAGTGTGAACTCAAAGAAAAAATTAAAAATTTTGCAAAACATCTTTTTCTTTGCTCCTCATACATACTACCCTTATTAACACTAAAATAGAAAAAACATTTCTATAACAAAATGCTATTAAAAATGCATTGAGGGTATGTTCCCATGATGAGTATTTGGTGATTTTTGATGTTGCAGATTTTCTGCACCATTTCTGCAGCTATTAAGTAAATTAAGTTCCTTACATTTTTTCCTATTGCCTTTTTGAGTGCCTTTTTTAACATACATTTTTTAGTCTCTTTTTGGTTTGTCATGTTCTAAATAAAACTGCTTTGTTTTTTATACTTTCTGGTAATTGGACTTTGGCAAACCTTCACTGGTACAGCTATGTGCATATTACATGTTTTTTTCATGTGTTTCTGGAACGGAAACTGCATATACATTTTTTAACTGCGGATTTTCCGACTCTAATGCAATTCTCAAAATCCGAAAATAAAAGTCAACGTACTTGCGAGAGAAATTGACATGTTGCGGATTTGAAACCTGCACCGCAGCTCAGTTTACACAGCGTAAAAAAAGCACAGTGGACAGGAGATCTATATAAATCCTATCCATTTTACTAAAACTGTAAGACAATGCGTTTTTTGCACATCGAAAATATGCATAATCAAAAATGTAACCTAAGTATCATGAGTGATTAAAAAAACAGCAAGAAACGTCCATCCAATAGCATCCATATGTCTATAATGCACCCTGTCTATGTGGACACATTTAGATATATTCTTTTAAGTCATTTTAAGCCAGCTGTTCTATTATTTTTGTACAGAAATTTTGTCTTTTTTTTTGTCAATATTTTTTGACATGGGCTGTAATACTGGCATTGGATTCTGAATGATTAAAAATACATTTATTTCACATTTTTTAGGTTGGCAGATAAAACTGGTGAATTAATTTCCCTTAGGATTTTTCCTGAAATCAAGCCCAATTGTCATCACAGTGCCTCTATACCATTTTTCTAAAAACTCAGAAATTATGTGTTTTCTCAGAGCATATCAAAGCAATGTATGATTGAAAAACAATCCTTGCATTATTAAATATATTATTAACGTTATGCAGTTAACATCCTTATTAATATATTAGTGCCGTAGAAAGTTCAGCTGACATAGTTATCCAAATTTTCCTCGCTAAAAAGAGAAGAGGTGAGTCATCTTTCCACAGCCAGCAATTTTTACTTTCTGACCATAAACAAGTTTAAAATATACAGTGGTGGCCAAAAGTATTGGCACCCTGCAATTCTGTCAGATAATACTCAGTTTCTTCCTGAAAATGATTGCAATCACAAATTCTTTGGTATTATTATCTTCATTTAATTTGCTTGCAAGGAAAAAACACAAAAGAGAATGAAGCAAAAATCAAATCATTGATCATTTCACACAAAACTCCAAAAATGGGCCAGACAAAAGTATTGGCACCCTCAGCCTAATACTAGGTTGCACAACCTTTAGCCAAAATAACTGCGAACAACCGCTTCCGGTAACCATCAATGAGTTTCTTACAATGCTCTGCTGGAATTGTAGACCATTCTTCTTTGGCAAACTGCTCCAGGTCCCTGATATTTGAAGGGTGCCTTCTCCAAACTGCCATTTTGAGATCTCTCCACAGGTGTTCTATGGGATTCAGGTCTGGACTCATTGCTGGCCACCTTAGAAGTCTGCAGTGCTTTCTCTCAAACCATTTTATAGTGCTTTTGGAAGTGTGTTTTGGGTCATTGTCCTGCTGGAAGACCCATGACCTCTCACACTGGGCCCTACATTATGCTGCAAAATTTGTTGGTAGTCTTCAGACTTCATAATGCCATGCACACAGTCAAGCAGTCCAGTGCCAGAGGCAGCAAAGCAACCCCAAAACATCAGGAAACCTCCGCCATGTTTGACTGTAGGGACCGTTTTCTTTTCTTTGAATGCCTCTTTTTTTTTCCTGTACACTCTATGTTGATGTTTTTTCCCAAAAAGCTCTACTTTTGTCTTATCTGACCAGAGAACATTCTTCCAAAACGTTTTAGGCTTTCTCAGGTAAGTTTTGTCAAACTCAAGCCTGGCTTTTTTATGTCTCGGGGTAAGAAGTGGGGTCTTCCTGGGTATCCTACCATACAGTCCCTTTTCATTCAGACGCCGACGGATAGTATGGGCTGACACTGTTGTACCCTCGGACTGCAGGGCAGCTTGAACTTGTTTGGATGTTAGTCGAGGTTCTTTATCCACCATCCGCACAATCTTGCGTTGAAATCTCTCA